>NC_084794.1:283412149-284803654 GCF_963169125.1 Humulus lupulus | reverse complement strand
CGAATGTCAATGTGTTTAGTGCGAGAGTGTTGAACAGGATTTTTTGAGATATTAATAGCACTAGTGTTATCACAGAAAATAGTCAAGGTTTTAAGATCAAACCCATAATCTGTCATCATTTGTTTCATCCATAATAATTGTGTACAACAGCTTCCTGCAGCTGTATTCGGCCTCAGCAGTTGACAGGGAGATTGAATTTTGTTTCTTGCTATGCCAAGAAACCAGATTGTTTCCCAGATAAAAACATCCACCACTTGTACTTTTTCGGTCATCTGCATTGCCTGCCCAATCAGCATCACTAAAACAAACAAGGTTAGAGTTTGTTTCCTTTGAGTACCAAATTCCATATTACTGAGTACCATTTACATAACAAATGATTCGCTTTACAGCTCTATGAAATTCAAATACAAATGTGTAACTCTTAATCTACACATTATTGGGTAATATTTAGGAGTTCCAAATTTGTAACTGATTTTGTAACTCCAAAATATGTTACATTTGGATACACACATGTGTCCAATTTTGTAACTCTCAATAATATGTTACAAGGTATGACAAATCACATTTGTCACATTATTTAATCTAACATTATATTATATGAAATAATATAATATTCCCCCACTTAGATTAAATAATCACTTTTTGTAACACTTATTTAATCAATCAAACATTATATTAAAATATAATATTCCCTCACTTGATTAAAAAATTACTCTCTATAGGAACCATTGCATTAGTGCATAAAGTAAAATGTCTTTCGACTTGGAATGTGACCTTAATGTAAGTATCATAAAGTTTGTTGAAATTTTGGTTGTCGAAGCATTGAACCATTAGTCCTTAATAACAAACCGGTGATAACACACATAACTTTGTTATGTTCACTTGATCCCTCAATGTTTCACTTTTGCACTGTTAATGCCCATGTGCACATTCCATTCATAGACTTTTCTTGAGAATGACTCTCAATTCTCATGAGGGGCGACACCACGCCTAGGTCTATATAGGTAGAACTCTTACAATATTTTGTTACCCTAAAATATTTTTCTTTTCAAGACTGAATTCTATTAACAAAAAAACATTTTAGTTTTAACCCTCATTTTGGTAACACACTAGTACTCCTATCTCAGATGGGACATAATTTGAGTACTGTAGTGGCCAAAAATTACACCAGGCCCGAATCAATCATGCCATCGGCCCACAACCCATTAAACATTATATAGTCCATCAAAGTCTAGTTAGTAAGAAGCTACCTTGAACAACTACGCCCAATCTCAGCACCAAACACACTTGAGCCCACATGTCAAGAATGACGTTGAGCTTTGGCCACGCCCTAAGCCCAAAAATACAATTCAAACATACCCCCAGAACATGTCAAACACGTGGGAGAAACGCTATCAGCTGGAGTAGTCTCTAACTCGCCCAAAAGAATCGATCTTCCTCCTAAAAAGGAGGAAGATCACTTCTCATGTCCATCCTTCAGGAGCTGGGCAACTGATCGCTAAAGCTTCTATAAATACAAGGAACAAATGGACTAACGGGACTCCTATCAAGCATTTCATTCAAAAGCTCTCAATCTCTCTCTAACACTATCAGACCGATCACTTAAATCATGCCCTCACTGCCACTCTACGGTGGATTTATTTACTTGTTGTTTACTTTCTTTACATTTTCTTTATTCTATACTCGAATTGCTTACTGACTTGACTGTCGGAGTCCCTTCGGCTGGCACCGCCCCGGTGTCCCAAGGCTTTCATGGTCTTTCTTCCTTTGTTCTACAGGTTGTCGGTGCCTACGATCAATCTATTTCGATCATTGTAGATTTCAGCCTCTACAAGTACTACTAATATTCACTTGATTGACTTGTTATTATTTATTGAACCTAATACTAGTTTGGTTACTAGTATTAAGATAGGTTATCATCAACCGTGAATCTCTTTAGGGAGTCTAAGTCTCATCCCTTGAGATGTAGAAAGGATTCCATTTCTTTTCTCATGTATGCATACTTAATCATTATCTCATTATTTTATTCAAACCTTGTTGCGAGCTATAATTTGATTAAAATAGTTACACCTTTAAAATAGTGAGTTTGACCATAGTCAACACTCCCACAATTTTATACTTCAATATCCAAGAAAAATATTTTCTTGATATTAATTCTCGAAACTTCTTTGCTTCTAAAACTCCCCTTATGTTTTAAATTGATTCCTTCTTGAATCAAATATCTCATAAACAATAACTTTAGACATAAAGCATGTCTAGATTTATTCATTATATACATAGATAGTTAAAGTAATTTAGAATGTGGAATTCTGAATCGTCTATCTGATAGGATGACCAAATTAATCAACCATTATCAATAAAATAAATTGATTAACTTTGGAGCATCACCCCCACATTTCTCACATAAAGTGAAAATATCACTTTTAAATCAAATCTCTTTATTTCTATTAAGTTCTTTATCCTCCAAGATAAATCTAGACTTATAATTCTCAAAGTTCATCATGAGTCTTTTAAGCCACATGATTAGCTCTCAATAGATGAAGATAAACAAAACATTAATGTTTGTTTATTTTGATTTATTTACTTGCTAAAGCAAGACGCACTTCTTTGAAATTGACATTCACTTGGTTGCTTTCTTTTATATATTTCACAAAATGAAATATGTGAACACAAATGTAATGTGAGAATTTCTCAAACAAATAATCACATTATGGAATAATAGGTCTAACTCTTACCTATTATTTTATTTTAACAAGTTCATTTTTAAACTTTGTTAATATCTCACACAAATTTCTCTTATCACAATAATAAATCTCATAGCAAAATAAAGAATTATCATAGAATAAACCTTTAATTTTATTGATAGCTCTCAAGAGTACAAGCTTTATTATAGGTCATTACATAAAACAACCATTTCCTAACAAGACACACAAACATGGTAATCATGCTAGGATCTCTTTTTCCTTTTCAATAGCATTTACCTCATTCTCATGTGGGTCCTTTCAGTACCTACATACTCTAGAATAATGTTAGGATTTTCCACAAACAAAACAATGACCCTCACGTCTTTGAATTGTCCATGATCTTTCTTTGGACCTAAGGGGTTCACACTACTCTTTTTGTTGTTTTTGCCCTTGGGATGCCTGTGTGATACCACATTGGCCTTGGAAGTCTCATCTTTAGACTCATTCACACTCTTGTCTCTTATTCTTCATTCTTCTTCAATTCTAATGTGTTTTTGGATCTCTTCCAAAGTGTAATCCTCATTCTTATGAATGATTCTTTTCATATAACTCCTCCAAGTTAGTGGTAATTTTGCCACTATTGCACCAACTTGAAAGGCCTCGGGAAGCTCAATCTTGAGAACTTTCAATTTGTTCATTTTCACTTGCAGTTATATTATTTTATAATATAATGTATTAGATTAAATAAATGTGACAAAGAGTGTCACATATTGTAACATATAATAAAGAGTTACAATATTTAGATATATGAGATATATCCAAATAATGTAACATATTTGGTGTTACAAATTTGTAACTTCCAAATATTACCCTTTATTGTGTAAATTTGGTGTTACACAATATTGAGATAAATTTCATAAAGTCATATGTGAAATGGCTGTTAGAGATATGATTTTAACCCCCAATAATGTATTTTGGGAGTTACAAAATCATTTGGGAGGGTTTGGAACCATTTGGAAAAACAGCACATTTTTAAGTGCTGAAAATGGTCAGTGGCTGCGGCCACTGAATGTTGGTGGCCGCGGCCAGTGAGACAGAGAGTAGTGGCCGTGGCCACAGGCCAAAACTGACCATTTTTTTTCTTCAGTTTTTTCAATCCTTGTTGAACGGCTCAAAAAATCCAAATAACTCCCAAATCTCATTTTTAATTCCATATTAATCCAATTAAACATTGGTAACAACCATGGGGGTTGGTGGAATTTGAAATTCAAAGGGTGTCTCTAAACTCTATAAATAGGAGCCTATAGCTCACTTGAAAGACATAACATTTCTATCCATTAGAGCACTTGGCTAGAAACACCTTGAGGCTTGATAATTCCAAAAAGACATTTCCAATATCTAAGAGAGATCCCTTAGTGCTTGAGTTAGGGGGAAATAAGCTTTTGGACAAAGGTTTTAAACCTTGTTCAAGTTGGTGATCCCCAACCCTCTTCACTTAGGTTGTGTAAGTGAGAGTTTACTTGTGTTTATGTTCTTCATTTTATTCTATTGTTCTATTTACTTGTATATTTTGTTTAAGAGTTGTAATCTTTTCTTTTGGTCCAAACACTTTATTTTACTTGGAATCTTTTGCTTAGAGTTGTATTCTCACTATTCTCTTCTTCTTCTTCTTCTTCATCTTTTTCCTTTTCTTTGTTTATTTGTAATTTTCAGTTATAGAGTTGTAACCTTATTTAATCAATCTATATTTATTTGTAATATTATTGCATAGAGTTGTAATATTCTTATCCATTTCCATTGAGGCAATCTATTTTTTCCTAACATTCAAAAGCTTACCCTTGTTTGTTTCAATGGAAGGCGAGACCATCAAAATCATGAATCAAGACCTAGTGAGGTTGGATCAAAAACCAACAATTGGTATAGAGGTCATAGAGCCTATTAGATAGGGCATTAAGGATATGACCCCTACATAGAAGATTGCCCTTTTCTCTCTTCCTTCTTTTCTCCACCACCTCGAGAGTGTCTTTGTCAGATGGCTCGGCTAGAGGTGCCAAGGATGACTCAAGGATGTAGGCTATCTTGAGTGTGGTCAAGGGGGATTTCACCTTGTCTTTACACCTAGTGAAATTGGATCCATCAAACCTATCCAAACTCACTAGGTCTTGGTTCATGATCTTGATGATTTCTCATTCCGTTGAAATAAGAGAAGTTAAGCTTTTGATTGTTAAAAAATATATATATATTCAATGGAAATATGGAAAAACAAAATACAACTCTATGCAAAAATACAATAGACAAGGTATTTGATTAAAGTAATCTTACAACTCAATTGTACAAAATACAAGTAAATAGAAAGATATAGAAGAGGAAGATCACAAACTCAAAAAAATAATAATACAATTAAAATAAGAACAATACGAAAAAATAGTGAAAAGAACAATAATAAGAACACAAACTCTCACACAACCAAAGTGTAGAGTAGTGGGGATCACCAACTTGAACAAGGTTCAAGATCTTTGTCCAAAAGCTTATTCCCCCTATTATCTGTAATGACCCAACTATTATAGACTTTGGACCATTAATAACTACTATACTAATCTTAAGAAAACGTACATATGAAATAACCATAACTTTATTTAGAAACTGTAAAGTAAAGGTTTAAAAATACATAAAATTCATAAGTAGGATATGGGATCCCATTGTTTTGAAAATAAAATAGATCATAACTTAAATCTTAAAATTTGTTACAACTCAGATGCGGAAAAATACATATAAAGCATAATTTTAAAAGACTAGAAAACACTTCATCCTCGAATCGTTTGCGCAGTCCACCGATTACATTATGCCTCAATACACATTCCCAAGCTGCCAAGAACCTTTCCGCCGCCATACTATTTTCCTGCACAAATAAAACATAAAGGAATGAGCCTAATGCCCAGCAAGGAAAATCTACCACAAGCATGAACATAATCACACACTTAAGCTATGAACATATATCAAATACTATAACACATATCATAATTCTAACCCATGTACATGGTGACTATTGGGGTTTGCTAACTAAGCAACTATAAGCCTCGAACTATAATGAGGTTTGCTTAGTTAAGCAACTATAAGCCCCAAAAACATATAACTATTGGGGTTTGCTAAATAGCAACTATAAGCCCCAAAACATAAATGTGATAGGGTTTGCTATATAACAACTATAAGCCCCAAGCATTCATATATCATAACACATAGAAACATACTATAGCATAATCATAACACTTTTTATATAAAACATATATCACATAAGAACTACCCTATTTTCCTTATCAAATTACCGAGATGATGAGAACAAGGTCAGGATTTTGGAACACTCCTAAAAACCATAATTGAGAAATGTAACGCCCTGGATAGCCAGGACCGCTACACTGTGTATTTATAAAGATGTGAGACTCGCTAATCAAGTCATTTAATCAAAACGTGTCATTAACTAAAGAGTTCTAGGGCTAAAAGACATTTTGGCCTCAAAAGGTACATTTTATAAGTTATAAATAGTTTACAGAAGGGACCCCCAAAATCAACAGTGTTTAAAAGTTGGCTTACAAAATTCAACAGTTAAGAGTAAACATCAGCCATACTAAGGCAAAATACAAGGTTCTGGTCCTCTCGTCCCTGTAATCTCCTCAACCGTGGCGGTTGAGCGGCCTGATATGTACATTCACCCTGTAGAGCTCTCTAATCAAGGTTGATCGATCTTGCCCTTGCCTTTACCTGCACCACGCAGCACCCGTGAGCCAAGGCTCAGCAAGAAAACAACATACACAATATTATCAAACAGACATTCCAGTGAGCATGTTCAGATATTCAGTCCACAGCATATAAGCATACTTCAAGGTACAAATAACCTTATCTATACTCAAATTACTCAACAATCTCATTAATCACATTCATATCCAAATATAATAATCAATTAACACAAATACTAGGGTCGACACCTTAGGTCGCACCCTCTGTTTAACCCACTGACTCCGGCCCGCTTAAACCGAGCTCAGTGCATAATAAGCTGTCCTCGGATACCAGTGTGCAAGCCATGCCAATTGCACAAGTTAACCGTGGCACGCTTAGGCTGTTGGTTTACAATTTACATGGCATAATACCATTCTTTCAATCATATATATCAGGGAGCCCTTAGTCCCGTTCAAATATTCAACCGGGTGTA
Source organism: Humulus lupulus (assembly GCF_963169125.1). Lineage (NCBI taxonomy): Eukaryota > Viridiplantae > Streptophyta > Magnoliopsida > Rosales > Cannabaceae > Humulus > Humulus lupulus. Next base: position 284,796,766 of record NC_084794.1, on the reverse strand, counting down.
GTTTTCTTACCTTTAGCTTTCAGATGAATTAGCTACGGACGATACTCCTTGAGCGCGATCCGATCCTCGAGCCCTAGCTTAACACCTAGTCACAACCATGATAAAGGATACCATTAACAATCTTAAATGAGTTCCCAAGCCAAGTTCTAGTCCCCGGAACATCGAACTTCACCAAATATGGTAAAAGATTCAATCTCGAGCACCCTAGGTTAAATTCTCAAGCCTAAAATCTCAAAATCCCAAAATCCCTTAAGCGCCCCGGCATAGGCCACCTATGTCGCGGCATGGCCCCCAAATAGAGCCTTCTAAGGCACAAAAACAGGTAAGGGCTGCGACATTGCTTGGGCCATGCCGCGGCCTGCCCTCCTTCCTCAGCATGCAACAACTTCGAAGGGCCGCGGCTGTAATGCCCAACTCCTGGGACCGTTACGGTGTGCCTTGTAAACAGTGCTAAACTCGCTAATCGAGTCATTTGGCCAAAATCGTGAACTAAGTGTGATTAGCGGTTTAGGGATTAAACATCTTGGTTAGGGTGTAACATTTCACTAGAACATTTAATACATATATTGGGATCCCGAAAATATAAATTTCAGAGTTTATTACAGAAAATATTTACAACAGGCCGTTCTAAGCGGCAAAACAGGGTTCAACCCTAGTTCCACTTTAAACCTCGGCCGTGACGGACGAGCAGCAGCATATGTACACGTCATCACCTAAGCCCTCCAACTCAAGGATGGTCTAGCTTCCTCTTGCCTTTACCTGCACCACATAGCACCCGTGAGCCGAAGCCCAGCAAGAAAACATAACATTATACATAAGCATTATCAAATGATTATCATCATAATCACACTTAGCGTAAAGCTTTCAAACCAATGAGTGAACATCACACGATTCAAGAGGGAGAGTGGCTGCTAGGTAAGCCACTAGCCTCCAAGTGCTTATTTCATTCATCGACCCTCGAGGTCGGTCTGACATTAATGCTCCTTGAGCCATTCAATGCTGATGGTTGATTAGATCTAATCTCCGTTGGCTTGCGTGAACCACGCTAAGACCGTTCTGACTAATGAGTCAGCGCTATGTGACCAGTGTCCAGTATCACTGCCGAACCTGACTCATAAGTCACAGCTGATACCAACACCTTTACCAATTCTGACTGATGAGTCAGTACAACGTGACCAGTGCCCAGTACCACTGCCGAACCTGACTCATAAGTCACAGCTTCACAGCTGATACCAACACCTTTGCCAATTCTGACTGATGAGTCAGTGCAACGTGACCAGTGCCCAGTACCACTGCCGAACCTGACTAATGAGTCACAGCTTCAAAGTTGATACTAGCCCCTTTGCCAAATCTGACTAATTAGTCAGTACCATGCACAAGTAAGCAATGCTATCAATATGTATCATATGCCAATTATCCAAGAATAGGGCATTCAGCATGCTTACTAAACAGTTTCCAGCATAATCATGATCATGCACAAACTCAGAGACTCAAGCTCTGGCCAATCTCATATTCATCACTCATGGCATGCCCTAATCATATGTTCCTCGTGCATCATGCTATCAATGTTTACATTTAAACATCCAACATGCATCAAGAATAGCCATGCACGTCATACTCAATAGCCAATCAACATGCATCATAATAGCCATGCATGTCATGCTCAATAATCAACCAACATGCATCCATAATAGCCATGCATGTCACATATACACAGGGTGCAGTTTTCTTACCTTGGGTTCGAGCGAGAATTAATAAAAGAAACGACCTTTGAGAACGATCAACCTTTAAGCCCCTTAGCGGTCACCTAGTCATAACCAAATATAAAACCTTATAAAAAATGAGTAATTAAATACTTCCAAACCCAACCCAAGCCTCCGGAACATCGAATCCCACTCAACTAAGTAGTAGGATCGATTCTAGGCCCTTAAAGTTAAGTTTCCATCACAAAAACACATTTTTGGGCAATTTTTCCCTTAAGGGTCGCGGCCCTACATGGACCATGCCGCGGCCCGCCCCCCTGGCAGAGCCTCCACCACCTTCTTCAAGCTAGGGCCGCGGCGCCCAAGAACAGGACCGCGGCCCAACTTCGCACCAGCCATTTTTCTTCGTTTTTCCACTTCTAAAACCTTCCAAAAACCCATCTAAACATCTCCAAATCACCAAACCAAAGTTACCAAACTTCCCAATGGTCCAAAACCACCAAAACCTGAAGCTCAAACCAACCAAAATCTCAACAATTCACAAAGTCCAATTCTAAGCTTAAAAACTTAAGAAATTCAAAACTTAACTCAAAAACAGAGCACACCATTAAATTTATAACTAGAACTCACCTCAAACACGGTTTTGAATCCCCTTTAATGGCTGTGACAAGTTCCCTAGCTTCCCCCTTTGATCTCCATGCTTAACTCCTCAAGGTGGCTCTCAAAATTCAAAGAGAAGGATGAAGGAAAGTTTGTACGGGAGAGAAAGGAAGAAAGGATGAGGTTGGCTCTGTTTTATTCTGTTTCCACAGCCTTCTAAAACTCCCTTAGGCTGATATAAATCCTTAAGGTCAAAAGACCATAATGCCCCTAAGCCAATAAACCCCTCTAAAAGCTTCTGAGGGTAAAACCGTCATTTCCCGCCTATCTCGTTAATTATAATTAACGCTCTCCAATTCCCGCTATTCTCAATATTCCCAAATACCAATAAATCATATCCCATTACCCTTTAATTCCCGGTAATGCTCTAGTCATTAAATTCGCCCCGAGACTCACCCCGAGCCCCGAACTTAAACCCATTATGACTAGACCGAACTCTTACATCTCATGATCGTCTCATGTCGAAAAGCTCGAACCAATCCACCTTATAATGTGGCTATATTAATTAATCACAATCATGCACCCAAAATACACAATTATGCCCACAATGGCCAAATTACCAAAATACCCTTATAATAATAAATACGCCCATATGCATGCATTTACCATCATATAATAATATAATTCACGTAAACATGCATATATTCATTAAATATCATAATAAATCAATTATGGTCCTCCCGGCCTCCTAATCAAGGTCCTAAACCTTATTAGGAAATTTGGGGCATTACAGCGGCTCACCAAGAACCATGCCACGACCCGACCCTTCGAACCCAGAAAAAACCACCATTTTCAATCTCTAAACCTCACCTTAAGCCATCCCAAAGCCCCCAATTCAAAACCAATTAATAATAATAACATTAGAATGATTTAAACAACACAATCCAACCAAAAATCCAGCCTAAGACTCACCAAAATCCCAATTCCAATTTCTGAAATTTCAAACCCACAGAACTCAAAACTAACTATGAAAACTCTCAAATTCAACCATCAAACTTTAAATTAAGCCTTACCTCAGCTGTAGAATCGTTTCTCCAAGAGTCCCCTGACTTATCTTCAAAGTTTCAAGCCCTAATTTCCACCTTAAACACCAAAACCACAGATATTTAAAACTCAGCCATTTTTCCTTAAATTTCTAACCTCAGAAACGAAAATTAATGCTTACCTTGGCTCTAATTCAGTCCTTGATTAGTTCTTGAGCTCAACCTCTAATTCAGCCCTTTAATTCCACAAAGATTCAGCTTAATTCCATAAATTCCTCCTCAAATTTCAGTGTTATTCTTCCTTAAGGGAGAGAAGAGAGAGAAGGAGCTAAGAAAGAGTCGGTCCACTTTTGTGTCTACTGTTTTCTAAAATCTTCCCAAGTCTATCCTTAGGTTATTAGACTAATCCCAAAGCTCGGGGTACCAGAAACACCCCCGAGGGCAAAATAGTAAAATCCCCCAATAATCCCGCCTAGACATCCTAACCTCAAATATATCTCCAATTATTTATTTTCATCACCTGATAGTCCGATTCACTACCCGATACATAAAATACTTGTAATGCCCCAAATTTCCTAATAAGGTTTAGGACCTTGATTAGGAGGCCGGGAGGGCCATAATTGATTTATTATGGTATTTAATGATTATATGCATGTTTACGTGAATTATATTATTATATGATGGTGAATGCATGCATATGGGCTCATATGTTAATTATGAGGGTAATTTGGTAATTTGGCCACTGCGGGCGTAATTGTATATTTTGGGTGCATGATTGTGATTAATTAATATAGCCACATTATAAGGTGGATTGGTTCGAGCTTTTCGACATGAGACGATCATGAGATGTAAGTGTTCGGTCTAGTCATAACGGGTTTAAGTTCGGGGCTCGGGATGAGTCTCGGGGTGAATTTAATGATTAGAGCATTACCGGGAATTAAAGGGGTAATGGGATATGATTTATTGGTATTTGGGAATATTGAGATTAGCGGGAATTGGGAAGCGTTAATTATGATTAACGGGATTAGTGGAATGTGCCAAAATTACCCTTGAAGTGGCTTTAGAAGCTTTAGAAGACTTAGGGGTATTTTGGTCTTTTGACCCTAAGGATATATATGACATAAAGGCTATGGATTGATATTAAAACAGAGCCTATCCTCTCTTTCTCCCTTCCATCTCGTACAAGCTTCCTCCCTCACCTTTCTTTGAATTTTGAGAGCTCAAATGGAGGTGTTGAGCTAGGGGATTAAAGGTGGCAGCTAGGGAACTTGTAACAACCATCAAAGGGGATTCAAAGCTGTGTTTGAGGTGAGTTTTAGCCTTTGAACTCAGGTGATACTCTGTTTTCTTCTTTGTTTTTTTCAGCTTTGATTTCTTGTTAGAAGTTTGGATTCAAAGGGGTTTTGATGGATGATAAGATTGGGTTTTGATGAGGGGAGGTTATGGGTGTTGTCTAGGGGTTTAATTGTATGTTAGGAAGAGGTTTTATGAAGGTTTGAAGGACTGGTTTGAGAGGAAATCGCACAAGGGAAAAACTGGTTTGTTAAGGGCGTTCTAGCTGGTCTGGGCTGGGCGCCGCGGCGCAGCAGGGGTGCGCCGCGGCCCTTGGCGTCTGGCTGAGGGAGAGCCCTCTCTGTTTGAAGGCGCGCCGCAGCGCAGCAGGGGAGGGCCGCGGTCCTTAAGGTCATTTTGACCAAAAGCAAGTTTTTAGCTTGGGGATTCAAGCCATAGGCCTCGGGGTTGAACCTAGTACCCGGTTAAGTGGGGATTGGTGTTCCGGGGGCTAGATATTGATTGAGGAACTTAAGTTGATCATTTTTATTGATGATACCTTATATTTGGTTATGACTAGGTGACCGCTAAAGGACTAAAAGTTGGTCGTTCTCAAGGGTCGTTCTTTTGATCGTTCTAGCTCAACTTTGAGGTAAGAAAACTGCACCCTGTGTATATGAGACATGCATGGCTATTCTTGATGCATGTTGGTTGATGATTATGTATGAGACATGCATGGATATTCTTGATGCATGTTGGTTGATGATTATGTATGACATGCATGGCTATGATTGATGCATGTTGGTTGGTTATTGAGTATGACATGCGTGGTGATTATTGATGCATGTCAGTTGGTTATTATGTATGACATGCATGGCTATTCTTGATGCATGTTGGTTGACTATTAAATGTGACATGCATGGCTGTTATTAGTACATGTTGGATTGCTGGATATATTGCATATGATGCATGAGAAACATGTGTTTGGGACATGCTTTATATACTGAGTATGATACTGTTCAGAGCTTGAGCCTCTGCGTTTATGCATGGCCCTAATAGCACTATTACCTGTTTAGTAAGCATGCTAAATGCCTCGTTTATGGATATGGAACATGTGATATATGATTGGTGGCATGTCTTACTTGTGAAAGACACTGACTAGTCAGGGACCGACTCTAGAGTCGAGAATCATGCATTGAATGGCTCTATGGCATTAATGCCAGACCGACGCTAAGGTCGAAGAACTTATAAGCGCTTGCCTGGTCTATGACCAGATGTTTATGGCCAAGGTATATGACCCCGGTGATTGTTTGTCGCACGGCCAAGGGACGCTGTCCATGGCACGACTCTAGGGTCGGGAGGAAGGTTATGTTGGTGACCATTCACCATGCACCTGTCCTAATCAACTTATGAAAGGATCACTTATCAGTTAAGCCCTGGTGACCCTATCGTCACATGGCTAAAGGGAGTGATGCTCATTATTGTGACTTTTGGCTATTGTCACCTATATGCTTGGACTGATAGTCCTGAATGGTTATTATGATCGTTGTTGATATTATACCATGCTTTATTGTGTTTTCTTGCTGGGCTTCGGCTCACGGGTGCTACGTGGTGCAGGTAAAGGCAAGAGGAAGCTGGACCATCCTTGAGTTGGAGAGCTTAGGTGATGATGTGTACATATGCAGCTGCTCGTCCGCCACGGCCGAGGTTTAAAGTGGAACTAGGGTTGAACCCTGTTTTGCTGCTTAGAACGGCCTGCTGTAAATATTTTCTGTAATAAACTCTGAAACTCTATTTTCGGGATCCCAATGTATATATTAAACGTTCTAGTGAAACGTTACGTCTTAACCAAAATGTTTAAACCCTAAACCGCTAATCATACTTAGTTACACGTTTTGGCCAAATGACTCGATTAGCAAGTTTAGCACTGTTTACAAGGCACACCGTAACGGTCCCTGGAGTTTGGGGCGTTACAATACTCCTTGACTTGCCCAAAGTCAATTATAATGCCCCGTTGTGACTTTTCCTGCTATCCAGCCCTAGGATCGCCTCGAGTTGCCGGCTGCAGAATTATCCACATAATAATGTGGTTCTCACATATACAACACGTCTATTTCATATTATCACATAATATCACCAATTATCATATAATGTCATTTAAACACTATTAATCACATAATATCACATTCAAATAAGTACTATTCACTCAAATCTCATTTATGCCCTCCCGGCACACTAATCAAGGCCCTTAAGCATTATTAGCGAATTTGGGTCGTTACAAGAAAGGTGAGTATTCTAAAAGAAAAAGATGAAAGGAATGAACTACACCATCGAAAAGATACTTACCAACAAGAAATCTCAAGTTCGAAGAACTTAGATGCCTAATCCAAGAATAGAGAAGATGAGTTAGGAATTGAGTAGAGAAAACTATAAAACTAATGAAACAATTGTAACGCCCCAACTCCAGGGACCGCTACAGTGCACATTGCAAACAGTGCTAAACTCGCTAATTGAGTCGTTTGGCCATAAACGTGTAACTAAGCATGATTAGCGGTTTAGGGGTTAAAAACTTTGGTTAAGATATAATGTTTCACTAGAACGTTTACTGTGTACATTGGGATCCCAAAAATATAATTTCAGAGTTTATTACAAGAAAGTGTTTACAACAGGCCGTTCTAAGCGGCAAAACAGGGTTCAGCCCTAGTTCCACTTTCAAACCTCGCCCAAGTATTGGTTGAGCAGCTGCATATGTACACGTCATCACCTAAGCTCTCCAACTCAAGGATGGTCCAGCTTCCTTTTTCCTTTACCTGCACCACAAAGCACCCGTGAGCCGAAGCCCAGCAAGAAAACTCATATGCTCATAAACAGTCATATCATGATATCAAATCATATCTGGCATGCCTAGCATTCATAGCTCTATTCAGCATGCAAATGAATTCAAGCAGATGATGGGGTATCCAGGATAAGAAATCCTGGCCTTCTGATTGGAGGACTATCAAGTCAATCCTAATCAGATGAGTGTCGCAACACTTGAGGTCCCGATAAACCATGTTGAGTGATCGACGAGGGATTCACTAACTCAAATGGAAGGGTGGTTGTTGGGTAAGCCTCTAACCTTCAATATGTTTTGGTAAACCATACTGAGTGACTGACAAGAAAGTCACTAATTCAAATGGAAGGGTGGCTGTTGGGTGAGCCTCTAACCTTCAAGCGCTTATAATGTTCATCGACCCTTGAGGTCGGTCTGGCATTAATGCTCTTTGAGTCATTCAATGCTGATAGTCGATTAGATCTAATCTCTGTTGGCTTGCGTGATACACGCTAAGGCCGTTCTGACTAGTGAGTCAGCGCAATGTGACCAGTGCCCAGTACCACTGCCGAACTTGATTAGTGAGCCACAACTTCACAGTTGATACTAACACCTTTGCCAAATCTGACTAGTTAGTCAGTTCCATGCACAGGTAAGCAATGCTATCAATGTGTATCATATGCCAATTATCCAAGAATAGGGCATTCAGCATGCTTACTAAATAGTTGCTAGCATAATTACGATCATGCACAAACACAGAGACTCAAGCTCTGACCAATCTCATATTCATCGTTCATGGCATGCCCTAATCACATGTTTCTTGTGCATCGCATGCATCACACTTAATCATCCAGCATGCCTCAATAATAATCATATGCAAATGGGCAAGATTGCCAAGCATTCATTACGCTATCAATGTTTACATTTTAACATCCAACATGCATCAATCATAGCCATGCATGTCACATATGGGGTGCAGTTTTCTTACCTTGGGTTCGAGCAAGAAATATTTAAAGAACGACCCTTGAGAACGATCAACTTTTAGTCCTTTAGCGGTCACCTAGTCATAACCAAATATAAGATACCATCTATAAAAATGATCAACATAAGTTCCCAAACCAATATCTAGCCTCCGGGACATCAATCCCCACTATACCGGGTACTAGGTTCAACCCCGAGGCCTAAGGCTTGAATCCCCAAGCTAAAAACGCCATTCTGCCCAAAATGTCACTAAGGGCCGCGGCCTGCCCTAGCTGCGCCGCGGCGCGCCCCCCAGATAGAGACAACCCTCCCTGCCAGACGCCTTGAGCCGCGGCGCACCACAGCCATGCCGCGGCTCAATACCCTGTTCAGCCAAAAACTCAGTTCGCACCAGCTCGCCTCCCCTGCATTTTCCCTTGGAACCAAGCCCTTCAAACCTGTCCCAAACCTCAACCTAACACCCAATTCAACCACCAAACATCATCTACAACTCACCCTCATCAAAACCCAACATAAACATCAACCAAACTTCTATTAATCCAAACTTTCTACAAGAGATTCTCAAGCTGAAAACTAAAGCTCAAAAACAGAGCACACCATAAAATTCATGGCTGAAACTTACCTCAAGCTTGATTTGAATCCTTCCCAATGGTTGAACTCAAGCTATACTCCCCAAGCTTTGACTCTGTAGCTTGCTTCCTCAATATGGGCTCTCAAAATTCAAAGAAAAGAATGAAGGATAACTTGTATGGGAAAGAAAGGAAGAGATGAGGATGGGCTCTGTTTTGTTCTATTTTCCACAGTCTTCTAAACACTCAAAGGTTGATATAAATCCCTAAGGTCAAAAGACCATAATGCCCTTAAGCCAAATAAATCCCTCTAAAGGCTTCCGAGGGTAAAACCGTCATTTCCCGCCTATCTCATTAATTATAATTAACGCTCTCCAATTCCCGCTATTCTCAAATACCAATAAATCATACCCCATTACCCTTTTATTCCCGGTAATGTTCTAGTCATCAAAATGACCCCGAGACTCACCCCGAGTCCCGAACTTAAATCCGTTATGACTAGACCGAACACTTACATCTCATGATCGTCTCATGCCGAATAGCTCGAACCAATTCACCTTATAAGGTGGCCATGTTAACTAATCACAACCATGCACCCAAAATACACAATTATGCCCACAACGACCAAATTACCAAAATACCCTTATAATAATAAATACTCCCATATGCATGCATTCACCATCATATAATAATATAATTCACATAAACATGCATATAATCATTAAATACCATAATAAATCAATTATGGCCCTCCCGGCCTCCTAATCAAGGTTCTAAACCTTATTAGGAAATTTGGGGCATTACAACAATACTGAAAAGAACTAAGAATATGAATACCTTTGAAATTGCTATACCCGAATTACAGCTCGAAACTGAAATATACTATGAACCTTACTTCCCAAGTGTTTGATAAGCTTAAAATGATAAAGCTTGTAACCCCAACCCAAGTATTTAACACTCTAAAAGTAATCTTATCAGCTTGTAGGCTCTAAACTCAGCTTGATGAATGAATAATTGGCTGGGTGCTAGGTCCTATTTATAGAGTTCAAGAATGAAAAGATCTTCATTTAGCTTGAATAGAATAATGGCTTTTTAATTGAAAAACATTTGAATAATCATTCAGCAGAGGCTGAAGACTCGGTCAAAAAGATTCTGGACTTATCAAGAGGTTAAGGATTCAAATGAGCTTGGTTTCAAAATCATTCAAAATTTATGCCCTAGGGCCGATATATCGCCTACCATAGGCGATATATCGCCTGAGCTCATATGCCCGAGGCTCGTCGAGGTTTTCGTGCGAAGTTACGTGTTTTTCGTATCCCCGTATGGCGATATATCGCCCCCTATAGCTGCGATATATCGGCATACGCTGAAATATTATACACGTAATTACACTTTTTCAGCCTATTTTGAATTGAGTAAACAACCTTGACTAAGTCCTTTAACGATTTCAAAGCTGCTGGCAGACTCTAGGATTTCAAAAATTATTCTTAATAAACTTATTCCTCAAAAATACTTAATTTCTCATTAAACATACACATGTCAAGTGTTATTATCTTATTGGGTCTATCTAAACCTTATAGTATAATAATTATCATCTTCATAATCAGTCATATTAATCAAATCTTAGGTTATAATTAATATTCTTAAACTATAGGTTAAACTCATAAAATCGACAAGTGTTACTATGAGTGTCCAACTAAGTCCCGGCTTGACCAAAATCCATAGTAATAAACATACTACTAGCTATTACTATTACTACTACTATCTAACTAGCTAAGTAAAGTTCTTGGACTCTACATTATCTAAGCACTAAATGATCTCTCAATGAAATAGATATATGGAATTATCCAGCCTCTATGGTGTATTTTCTAGCCAAGTGTTTTGTGGATAGAAAATGGTGCATCTTACAAGTTAACATTAGACTCTTATTCAAAGAGTTTTGAGATACCCTTTGAATTTCAAATTCCACCAACTCACATGGCTGTTACCAATGTTTAATTTGATAATTATGGAATTAAAATGAATATTTGGGAGTTACTTGGGATATTAAAACCATTCAAATTGGAAAAAACTAAAAAATGGAGTTGTTGTCAGCACCCCTGGCTGCGGCACACTTGTGGGCGCGGGCACTAGCCTGTTTCAGCCTCCAATTTTTAGTTTTCCAAAAAACGTCCCAATCTCTTCAACATGATTTGGTAACGTCCATACACCTAATAAAATTTAAAAACATGTCTTCAAAATGTCACACATGCACAACCTTTCCTCTAATGCAAGACAGTCACTTTGCCAAATCAATTTTTGGATTGAGTTTAGGTATGTGAAATTTCCTGAATTTTATTTCATTGTGGAAAATTTTGGCTAGTTAGGTGATCGAGGTCATACTCGTCGACCACGACTTGGTGATTGTCAGGTGTCGAGGACACGCCTCCACTTCTTGAGTGTGATAATGATTTTGGCATGCTCTAATATGTTGGCTGTTTGGAGTCGACAACCAGTCTTTGCTTATTACTAAGTTGATAGTGGTAGGGGGATGTTTATCCTTTATATTAAGTCGTGGACCCCATATTCCTCTTGTACTTATTTTATTGAACTAGACTTCACCAACAAGATTTCTATTTTCAAGTGAGAGAACTTCTCAAGAGACTTTTTGGTGTTTTGACTACTCGGGTCAACACCATCATGAGTAGGTGCTCCATAACCGAGATGCTATTCAATTATGTGACCATATAATATCTTTGGAAAGTAAAAAATAATGCTGGTTATCTGATCGGACATGGGTAAATCTGCGACTATCCACTCGGTGGGACCAAGTCACCTAATCCAAGGCCTTGTGGAATGTCTCTAGGCTAACACATGTCGCTATGATGACCATGTGTCTCGAGTGTATCTCACATGAGTGGCATTGAAAAAGCATGTGCAACATAACTATAAAAGAAAAACATTACATAAGACTTTCAAGCAATCAAGTTTCTTTGTTGTGTAGAGAATTCTCAATTAGTTATTATCCCAAATAATAGTTAAAAACAAAAAATCTTTCAAATAATTAAGAGTGATAAAACACTATTATTATAACCTAAAACCTAAAACATGGAACTTAAAAAGTATAGAAAATATACCAAATAACATATTACTAGAGACCCAAAGAATAAAAACAAACAAATGACATTAGCAAAAAATAAGCAGTGGACCAAAATGGAGGATCCAACTTAATTACCCATCACCCTTACTTTTTCTTTTTCCTTACTTTGTATTTTATTCCTTTTGTCTTGTTAGTTTGGAGACTTGGTCATTGCTGACCAAATTTGTTAGTCAAGATTAGATTTGTTTCTATTTTAGGTAATTAGTTATTATTACTTTTGGGGATTATTTCTTTATATAACTTGTATTCTGACATTTTGGTCAATTCATTGAATTCGATAAAACAAACTTTTCTTCCTCAATAGTTTTCGTGTTATGGTATCAGAGATGGAGAGCAAACTTTCCCTGTAATCCTTCTTGCTTCGCCGTGTTTCTTCTCTAGCGACGTGGTGCTCTTCTCCGATCAACCATTTTTCAGTTCTTCCTTTTATTTTTTTTTCTGAATCTATTCTTTATGTTCAATTTCTTCCACATCTCTGTTTCTTTTTTCATTCGTTTTTCTTGTTTCACTTCCAGTGATCTACGATTTCTTGCTCTATTCTTAATCGCATTCCAAGAATTCGACGATGTCTTTCGACAACAGATCCACTTCGCTTACTCCACCCTCTAATGACAACAATTCATTAGCTGTTGATGAATCTCAGCTTCCTACGATTCAAACTGATCTGACCAATTCAATTTCTCGATCTAGAAACCCTCTTGAAGATCCATCATACCCTTTTTATCTTCACCATGTAGACAACCCCGACAATGTCCTTATTTCTCAACCACTCACTGGACAAGACAACTATGATGCCTGGAGCAGAGCAATGAAGCTCTCCATTTTTGTCAAAAATAAACTGGGTTTCCTTGACGGTTCTATTCCTAAACCCTAAACCTTTGATGCATCTTTGTATAATGCATGTCTTAGAAATAATAACATAGTGGTTTCATGGATTTTAAATTCTGTATCTAAAGAAATCTCTGCCAGTATCCTATATGATGAATCATCTGCTGCGATTTGGTCTGATCTTAAGGTTTGATTTCATCAAAGAAACAAACCACATATCTTCAACTTTAGGAAATAGCTGATGAATCCTAAACAAGACACCCAGGCAGTGAGTATGTATTATACTAGGCTGAAGACCATATGGGAAGAACTTTCTAATTACAGGTCAACTTGCACATGTAACAATTGTACATGTGGAGGATTCAAGAAGCTCCAAGAACACCATCATATGAAGTATATCATTTCCTTCCTTATGGGACTTTAGGATTCTTACTCACAAGTTCGCAGAAACATTTTACTCACGGACCCTCTTCCTGAACTCAGCAAGGTTTTTCACCTAGTCACTCAAGAGGAAAATCAAAGGAGGACTACTTCTACTACTACTACAGATTCCAATCCATCTATGGCTTTTTCCCTCCAAGGTGATAAAGCTAACCCTCAAAGAAACGATTCTAACAACTCTAGACCATATCTGCCAAGAAATAATCATCTTTTTTGCATTCATTGAAATGTCCATGGACATACAATTGAAAAGTGCTATACGATTCATGGATATCCTCCTGGATACAAAACGCCTACTCAATCAAAAGATGCATCTGCCAACCAATTTCAGATTCAAGATGAGGCTAAAACGAACACCAATGACAGTTCTACCCTTCTACCTCAGCTGACTTCTACACAGTACCAGCAACTTTTGAATCTTTTGGCAGCTCAACAAACTGGTATGACCTCTACAAATCATTGCTCTTCCATTGGTATCATTCTTTCATACAACTCTACACTGCCTTTAGTTGATTCTTGGATAGTTGACTCAAGAGCTACTCACCACATTTGTTCAAATGTTAAACTACTTCAGTTCTTATGTCCTATCTCTACAACTAAATTAATTCTACCAAATAATGAAACATTATTGGGACATCAAAGTGGTTAAATTGCTATTTCAAAGACTTTAATTCTCATGGATGTCTTGTATGTTCCCTCCTTCAAATATAACATAATCTCTGTTAGTTCTCTTACTTCATTAGGCTCATTCTCTGTCATTTTCTCCACTGATTTTTTTCAAATACAGGACACCAACACTCAAAGGATGATTGGAAGCGGTAGATCTCACAATGGTCTTTACATTTTGGATCCCACTTCTACTTCAGCACGTATTTGCTCAGTTTCTGCAGAAACTTGGCACTCACGACTTGGACATCTCTCCAACAAATGCTTGAATATGCTTCAGTCTGATTTACATTGTAACACTTCATTTTTACATAAAACTTATCCATGTTACATTTTTCCTCTTGCAAAACATAAAAAATTACCTTTTTTCAAATAATAATAATTTTTCTTCTCATATTTTTGATCTTGTACATTGTGATATATGGGGTCCATATCATATAACATCTCATACCAATCATAAATATTTTCTTACCTTAGTTGATGACTGTTCTCGCTTTACTTGGCTTTATTTGCTCAAGCATAAATCTGATACTTTACAAATTATTCCTCAATTTCTATCTCTCGTTAAAACACAATTTAATTGTGCCCTTAAATTTTTTTGATCTGATAAGCCCCTGAATTGGCATTTAAAGATCTTTTTTCTCAAATGGGCATCCTGCATCAGTTCACGTGTGTTGAGACCCCTGAACAAATGCAATAGCTGAAAGAAAACATCAACATTTATTAAATGTTGCCTGTGCACTTTACTTTCAAGCTAATCTCCCTATCAATTTTCTGGACATATTGTGTATTAACAACAACTTACATTATAAATCGCATACCAACTCCAAATCTGAAAAACAAAACTCCATATGAATTATTATATAACAAGCCTTCTGATTATGCTCATTTCAAAACATTTGGCTGCTTGGTATTTGCTTCTACTTTGACTACACATAGAACAAAATTTGAGCCAAGAGCTCGTCCTTGTGTATTCATGGGATACCCCCAAGGGATCAAAGGTTATCGTCTGTATGACATCAATAACAACCAGTTTTTTGTTTCTAGGAATGTAGTCTTCCAAGAGCATATTTTTCCATTGATCTTTTTGCCACTATTGTTTTTCCTTGTTCTGTTATTACTAACACTCCTATTGTAGATTATTCAATTACACATCATAGTACTTCTATTTTTGATGACTCTGTATAGCCTCATACTCCTTCCCAAGCCACAGACCTGCCTTCAACTTCTTCTCCAGCATCAATTTCCACATCTGAACCAACTGAATTAACTTCCACTGAAACAACATAATTACCTTCCACTCAATTCGCCACATCTCAGTAAGATTTGCGATGGTCTAGCAGAATTTCTAGGCCTCCCACATACTTGCGTGATTTTGAGTCACTCAATTATACAAGATCATTCTTCTACCCCTCATAATATTCATAAATTTATTTCCTATTCTAAAATTTCTAATCCTCATAAAACTTTTATAAATGCAGTAGTTGCCACTCAAGAACCTCACACATACAAGCATGCTATTTTGCATGAAGTTTGGGTTTAAGCCATAAAGTCTGAGCTCAAAGCTTTAGAGGACAACCACACTTGGTCCATTACCCCTGTCGTCCCATAAGAAAGCCATTGGTTGTCATTGGATATACAAGATCAAATACAAAAGTGATGGCTCCATTGAACGATATAAAGCTCGCCTCGTTGCTTAAGGATTTTCTCAGCAAGAAGGATTGGATTTATTTGACACCTTTTCTCTAGTTGCAAAGATGGTCACATTAAAACTCCTTCTTGCTGTCTCAACCATCAACAAGTGGCACATTCTACAAATCAACATCAACAATGCTTTTCTTAACGGTGATTTAAATGAAGAGGTATATATGAATTTACCAAAAGGACTTACTCTATCTACCTCGACTTGTGCAGATACATCTATGGTTTGCAAACTGCATAAATCAATTTACGGGCTTCGACAATCTTCAAGAAAAAGCTTTCTGAGGCTCTCATCAATGAAGGCTTCACTTAATCACAAGCTAACTACACCTTATTCACAAGGGGCTCGGATTCCACCTCCATTGCTTTGCTCGTATATGTCGATGACATTGTCATCACTGAACCAAACATTACTGCACTACACAAGTTACAAGACACTTTACACAAACAATTCAAGCTCAAGGCTCTCGGACCTCTGAAATATTTCCTTGGTTTTGAAATTGCTCGAGCTAAAGAATGGCTCTACCTTTCTCAATGATAGTACATTATTCAACTATTATAAGACATTGGTTACATTGGTAGCAAACCAACAAAAACTCCAATGGATCCTAGACTAAAACTGACTGATCATGAAGGAGAGCCACTTCAAAATCCATCAGAGTACAGAAAACTCATTGGCCGTTTACTCTACTTGACACTTTCTCGACCTAACATCACCTATTCCGTTCATTGTCTAAGTCAATTCATGTCCTCCCCACGGACACCTCGTATGCAGGCAGTACATCATTTACTTCGATACCTCAAGGGTCAACCTGGTCAAGGTTTACTATACTCTACCAACTCAACACTCAAATTACAAGCTTTCTCAAACTCTGATTGGGCCTCATTTCCCGCAACAAGGCGTTCAACAACAGGATTTTGTGTTTTATTCTTTTTGTCTTGTTAGTTAGGAGACTTGGTCATTGCTGACAAAATCTGTTAGTTAGGATTATATTAGTTTTTGTTTTAGGTAATTAGTTATTATTACTTTTGGTGAATATTCCTTTATATAACTTGTATTATGACATTTTGGTAAATTCATTCAATTCAGTAAAACAAACTTTTCTTCCTCAATAGTTTTCATGTTAATATTACACCAACATCAACTTCTCTATATATTTTTTTTATCTTATTTAAATATTAGAGCAGTTCTCTGATACTCTCCCTGACAGAGGTGTACCCTTCATGTTTTTGGCATCTGAATAGTTATAATTCTATTTTTCAATACTATGTACATTATAGTTATAGCAGACATCTTATCAATTTTTTTTTTTTTTTAATTCTAAATAATTTGCAGCGTCAAAATCAGAATTAAAACGTTCTGTGTACATATGCATATAAAAAAGAGACACGAATGCAACATAATATTTTAAAGAGTAAATGGCGGCAAAATTACTCAATGTTTTCAAAATATTGCACTTTTATACCCAATCTTTTTTTTGTGGTAAATATACTCAATGTCTTCAAAATGTTTCACTTTTATATCCAATTTTTTTTTGCGGTAAATATACCTAATGTTTTTAAAATGTTGCACTTTTATACCTATTTTTTAAAATTATTTTGAGAAATAATAAGAAAGTGAAGGAAAAATATAGGATTTTAGTTATTTTTAAAATTTAAAATTATTTTCACTTTCTAAATAAATAAATAAATAAGATTAGTAAAATTAATCAAAATAATTAAAACATATATTTTCTTTTATTTTTATAAAAAAACTTATATTTTAAATTGATGAAAATATATAAGTTTTAATTATTTTAAATCATTTTTATTAATTTTAATAAAACATTTATTAATGTTTAATTTAAAATAGTTATTTTGAGAAAGAATGAGAAAGAGAAATAGTTTAAAATTTAAAAAATAATTAAAATTCTATATTTTTCATTCATTTTCTTATTATTTATCAAAATAATAAAAAATATGTATAAAAATGCAACATTTTAAAAACATTGAGTATATTTATTGTAAAAAAAAGTTTGGGTATAAAAGTGCAACATTTTGAAGACGTTGAGCATATTTACTACAAAAAAAAAAGATTGGGTATAAAAGTGCAACATTTTGAAAACATAAGTATTTTAGCCGTCATTTACTCTATTTTAAATATGTTTTCGGCACCTTAATTTAATATTAAGTCTCATTTATTTGAATGTAATTTGAGTGTGCAAATTATTAGTGCTTCTATCGTCTCTCTAAAATAAAATAGTGGCATGATGCAAAATGGCCCTTAATGGTGTGTGAAAGTAAGTAAATGTCCATAATTTTAATTTTGTAGTAAAATAGTCTAACCACCTTTTTAATATTATATATTACCAAATATGCTCCTTAACAAATTACTATTTTATTATAAATATTTTAATATTATGGTATATGTATATTAGTTTTGTTTAATTAGTTTTTATTTTAAAATTAATCTTGAATTTTTTTCATTTTTTATGAGTTGTTAAATGATATACCATACCACAAAATACATATATTGAGTTGAAAAATAATACACCAACAAAACTTACAAAATTATTACTAAAAAATATATATATTATGCTAACAAAATTATATACTACCATTAAAATATATATATCATGATACAAAATTATATACTACCATTATGTATATATCATACCACAAAAAACATATACACTAGTTGGAAAATAATATGCCAACAATCCATAAAAAACTTAAAAAATCAATATAACTTTATAATAAAAACTAATTAAAAAAAATTCATATACATATATCATTATATTTAAAGTTAAATACTTTCCTAAATAAATAGAAAAATTATAAAAAATGAAAATTTAAAAACAATCATGGTAAAACAAACATTTTTCTACTATTTAAAAAGTGAAGACACTACCTGGGCACATGGTATTGTAGCAGTGCTCCAAAATAGTTGGTACAATGGTCATTAGCATCCACGTGGACAGTAATATTCTCATACTTGGTTTCCCGCTTAATAGCGCAGCAAAAGAAGTAGCCTATTCATCTTCTATTCCATATTTCCATCCCATCCCATCACTCCTCTTCCTCATCTCCTTGCTTTGTCTCTTCGCATTCTCAATTCTCCCTAAACAGGTTTCTCTCTACTCCTTCACTAATATCTTCTATATGCTTCACGTGTTTTATTTATTTACATATATATTATGATTGTATTTGTTCTCTTCGTTTTTCTTCCTATATGTTTCATAAAAATAGTTTTTTTTTTCCATCTTCCAACTTTTCTTGCTCTAGAGGCAACCTCAAATGCAAGGAAAAAAACAGTAGAACTTTCTTAGGAAAGGGTTGAAAGGGTTTAGCTTTCGTTGTGTTTTTTTTTCTCCTTTCTTTCTTTTTCTTTTCACACTTGCCTTTTGCTCAATTCCCCGTTTTAATAACAGTAATCATCTCCCATTATCTAAAGTTTTCCTTTTCAAAATGGAAAGTTAAAATCTTTTTACAAAAGGAGTAAACATTTGCACATGTGCATTGGAGTGAATGAAGATTACACGAGCTTTCTATTTTTTTGTTTGTTAAAAAAATTTCCCATCTTTAAAGGTTTTTATTTTATTTTAGTTTTAATCTCTATTTTTCCGAATTTTCTTTTACAAAAGGGAAATGCTAATATCCTTTTACAAAATCAGTAACCTTTCGCACATAAGTAATGGAGTGAATGAAGATTGGATGAGTTTTCCATTTGTTTGTTTGGTTGCTTAAAAAAATCCCATATTTAATGAAGATTAGATGGGATTTGTTGTTTGTTTGTTTGTAAACTTTTGCACATAAGCAATGGAGTGAGTGAAGATTAGTTTAGTTTTCTATCTTTGTCATGTATGTATAAAGCTCACATTTTAAATCAAGGTTTTCACCAAGTTTTTGTGATTGGTTGCTAAAAAATTCCCAAGCTTTTGTTTTCAAAAGTTAAATTTTTTTTAAGGTTAATACATTTTTAAACCTTAATTTTGACAAATTACTTTTTGGATCATATGTTTTCTAAAATAGTTCAAATAGACCCCTAAGCCCGATTTTGATCGGTTTTTTTTAACTAAAATCACAAATAATTCATCAAACTAACAACTCAGAACTATATTGTTATGTTTAATTTTTGTTCATTAGGGACCTATTTAAATTATTTTACAAAACACAGATCTAAAAAATAATTTATCAAAACAAAGGCTTCAAACATGTAATGTTTAAAAACACAGTTTCTATTATTACAAAAATGAGTAAATATTTGCACGTAAGAAATGGAATGAATGAATATTAGATGAGTTTTCTGTTTGTTTTAGTGCTCATTTATATATATATATATATGTATTTCATTCTTTGTTTTTGGGTGTTAGATATGTCGGATAATGGTGAAAGAGATAAAGCTATTGATCCTGAAATGAGGCAGAACGAGGTTGATTCTGAAAGTGAGGATAACAGTGATGATATATACTCTGATGAGGATGAATGTCATGAATTTGATGCCATGAAAGCGGTATCTTCTGTTGCCAACTTTGTATGCACTACAGAAGTTGATCCTCGTAGTGTCTCGAGTGATTCTTTTATAGGGTTCATGAAGTCGCTTAATCCTCAATTTCAGCTTGACTACACTAGCGTTGAGGCCAAGTGTGTGGCAAGTTTTCTGAAAGAGAAGGTGAAAATTATGGAAAAGTTGGGGAGTTTTGATGGGGAGATTAGTGTTTCTGTTGACGTAATGGGATGGAGGACAAGCTTTGTGCGCGTTTCATTACATTTCATTGATGAAAGTTGGAGTTTGAAGAATTGGGTAATCAAGTTCTGTTCTCTTGAGAAACCAAGTTATGTTTCGCCTTGGGAAGCCATTGTGGAGTCATTGGAAGATTGGGGCATAAAGAACAAGATATCCACAGTTACAATGAGCTCTTTTTATGATGCTGATACATTTGATTACATCAAAGAACATGGTCTAGAAAAGAAGAAACTCTCATTGAATGGTGACCTGTTCCGAGTTTATTGTTGTGGTGACTGTATTAGCTTAATGGTTCAGTATGCATTTAAAGAAGTGAAAGACATTATAGACAAGGTGCATAGCCTTTATAATCCAAAGAAGGAACCTTTGTGGTACCTCACAAGCTTTAATCTGAAAAATACTATTGAGTTATGGTCTATGGGGGAGTTCTCTTCTGAAAATGTAACGAGCAATTATGATGTACCAGCTGCTGAGGAATGGAATCGGATTGAGCAAGTATGCAACATTGTGGAAAGCATCTACAAAGTGGCGGATGGGATATTCCAAAAAGAACATGTCACTGCTAATCATTTTCTTTATCTTCTCAACGAGATCCGGGCAATTCTGGCTCCAATTTCCATAAAACCCGAGAGTTTTGAAGGAACTATAGCTAAGGGAATGTTGGAGCAACTTGACAAGTATTTTAAAGACATGTTCTTGGTCCTGGCAATAGCTGCAGTGCTGGACCCTCGGTTTAAAATGAAGTATGTAGAGTTTACTTGTTCACAAGTTTGGGCTAGTAGTAGTGGTAGTACTGATGATGGCATTTCAAAGACTAAGACTTTTTCAGACACCATTCGCAACTTGTTTGATGATTATGTGAGCAGGTACCCTAAGACTGCTAGTTCATCTTCTTCGAGTTTGATGCACAGATACCAGCAGTTCATCCAATCTCAGAAATGTGACATGAAATCAGAACTGGAGTGGTACTTGGAACAACCGGTTTTGCCTTGGAGTGATGATTTCCTTGTCTTGGATTGGTGGAAGACCTCAAGTATCCAATACCCTATACTTTCTAGGATGGCTCGTGATATTTTGGCCATACCAATGTCTCTTGCTACCTCATATGATGCATTTTACACTGAACCAAGGCCTGTGGAGGAATATTTAAGTAGGTTGAATTCAAAGATGGTGAATGCCTTGGTTTGTACTCGAAGCTGGTCCAAAAAGGATTCAACTTCGACGAGTACTTGACTGGCTGTTAGTACAATTCCTTTCTCTGCATGATCTCTTGTGGTTCTTTAATTGCTTTTGTATCCTAATTAGCAGTTTTGTTAGTTACTTTGTCTACTTCATTTCTGACAGGTGCTTTTGGTCTCCTCCTGCTTTTGATTCGCTCATGGTTAGGCTGCAATCCAGAAAGCTTGCTTTTGCTATAGTTTTTTTTGAGTAACTTGAGAACATTTTACCAAGCAACTCTTTAAATGTTGAAGTTGGAAAATAACTGGTTTTTGTGTTATTATTATGCTAAATTAAAGGAATTTGGGAATTATGATATGACCCAACATCACAGATTTGTGTTTTTATTGGTGCTATTGTCCCATATATATATATATATTGTACAATTTGATTATGATGCATAACCTGAAAGGCGCCTTTAACATGTTCATGTGGGACATTGTTATTTATTTATTTTTGCAGAAACATATAAAAAGAAAACAAAGTACTAAAACTAATAATGCTGCTATTATTATAGCTGTTGTTGTAATGAATTAATTACTATATAATCAAGGGTCTCGTTTCTCATACAACACGTATTGAGCAAAACAGAGAAAATGTACAATTATGGAGATTAATTACAGCAGTTGTGGCAATAATAAACTCTTAATTACTAACACACTTAACTAACTTAAGAGTTAGTTAATCCAGGGTATTACCATTAGTTACTCTTTCTAATAGGCATGGTAGAACTCTTGTGCGGTGGAGAACATGGTAGTGTTTCTACAGTTCATTATCTATTGGTGGCGGGTCATTTCCATAAGTTAATGGTGGCCACCTCGAAACAGAGGATAGCAGCCCCAGTCTCCCTTTTTCTATTCTCTTTCTCTGTCTGAATTGCGACAATCGCTCCAAGTTTGAAATATTAAAGATAAAAACCGTAGGTAGGAAGAGTTGACAATGTTAAAACAAACAAAACATCCACCAAACGCCACCGTTTCGAAAGCCACATATCACTTTACTCACCCTCTTGCCTCCATCTTCTACAAGCTCGAGTTGGAGCTCACTCTCTCTGGATCTTGTGCTCTGAAGATTTGATCTTTTTTCTAACTTTGATTCTTAGAATCTCAGTTCTTGCTAATGGGAGCATACTCTGAGGTAATATATGATGCATTTCAGATTTAAAGGGGAAAAAAAACATTTCTTTTATTGGTGTTATATCTTGCTAGTAGCTTATTTTCAAGATTCAGAAGTTCGGATGTTCATTACTTTTATTATTGATTTAGTTTTTTTTTTTTGAAGTAAGAAATAGGTTTAGCAATAATGGGTTCAGCTGATTTTTCTCAGTTTGATTCATATATATTATTTTTTTTCTTCTCAATTCTTGTTGTTAGACATTCCTTGTTAATTTTCTGGAGAATGTATTATTTACACATTCTAGCTCCAGTAAATTTCAATCTTTTCTACATGTACTCCACCTTCAAATGTGTTATTTTTTTCTTTCTTTTTTTTTTTATCAAAACAGATGGAGCAGGTTGAAGTTACTTGTGTTTTGCTATGAAAATTTGAGACCTTGATACTTCATTGTTTTGATTTTAACTGCAAAATTATGATGAAAACAGAAGAGCACATTCCAAGAACTATACCACATCTGTACACGAATTCATTACTTGTGAAGTTCACAGAATAACCATCAATATGGGGTACTCCATAAGAAGTTTACCAAAAATGAAGAAGTGGTCTGGAGGCTTGATGATTGTAGCTCTTGCTATGGTCTTGGTTTTCCGGTACAGTCTCATTGCAACTAAGCCACCAGCAAGTCCAGCACCGAATCATGATTCGGCTTATGGTTTCTTCAATAACCATCCACCAAATGATCCTTATGAGGAGACTGATCTACCAATCCTTCCTGAGATAAGAGTGAGACCGCCAACACCACCATTTAAGAGGCCCCATGTTGTCAATCTTGAAGGACTCAATGAGCTTTATGGTTTTCAAAATTTATCAGTAGGAGATTCAAGTCCATTGCTTGTGTGGGCTCACATGCGCTCTGTACTCGCCAGGTCTGATGCTTTGCCTGAAACTGCTCAAGGGATCAAAGAAGCATCTGTAGCATGGAAAGAATTAGTTTCTATAATAGAAGAGAAGGCCTCCCAGTTAAGCCACATGGACAAGTCTGAAGATAAAAATTGTCCTTTCTCTGTAGATGAACTTCAGAAAACAGCATTGGGTAATGAAATGGTTCTTGAGCTCCCTTGTGGCCTTGTTGAGGATTCTTCCATTTCATTGGTTGGAATTCCCGATGGGCCTAACCGGAGCTTTCATATACAACTTCTGGGTTCTCAACTTTCAGGGGAGCCCAAGGCTCCAATTATCTTGCATTATAATGTTTGCTTGCCTGGAGATAACATGACTGAGGAGCCATTTATAGTTCAAAACACATGGACTAAGGAGCTTGGATGGGGCAAAGAGGAAAGATGTCCATCTCACAAGTCAACTGACAGCTCAAACGGTATATATCTGACAATGTATCCCTATATAGCGTCCTATTTTCCATCGAGGCAGTTGGGCTAGGCAAACCAACTATTTCTAGTGAATTGACATTGTTGTCTTCTATAATAGCTTTTTACTTGAACTTTTGTATGAAAAGTTAATATGCAAGGTTAGTTGAGTTTCCAAGTCATACCAGTCACATGAGAAAGTTAATGAATGAGCAGTCTACTAGGAGTATTTTTAAATTAGTATTAGACTTATTGCTCCTTTCAATGGTATCAAGTTATTGTTTTCTTTTGTTTTTACCTACAGTTCGAAGTTCTTAGACCTGATAAACTTACATAGTTTTGTAAATTTGACAGTTGATGGACTTGTTCTTTGCAATAAACAAGTTTTCCGAAGATCGTCAGAACAAAATCAGAACGCGAGTCATCCTAGTAGTGGCATGCTGACCAATGTTTCTAGGGGAAGAGACCGTGAAACTGCCAGTTTTCCATTTGTAGAAGGGGTTCCCTTCACTTCCACATTATGGGCAGGCATGGAGGGATTCCACATGACTGTCAATGGAAGGCATGAAACATCATTTGCTTATAGGGAGGTAAGGTACGAGTGTTCTAATATCAATATGCTATCATTATTCTTGAGGAGTAAATTTTTTCTTTTAGCTAATTTCATTTTGGTAGATGAATACTCCCATCTTTCCTTCTTTTTAATTGTCTTTTTCCTACAAATGCAGAAACTAGAACCATGGTTGGTTAGTAAAGTCAAAGTGGCTGGTGATTTAAATCTCTTGTCTGCATTGGCCAAAGGCTTGCCTGTTTCTGAAGATCATGATGTAGTTATTGATGTTGAGCACCTCAAAGCTCCACCAATCCCAAAGAGAAGACTTGTAATGTTGATTGGGGTCTTTTCTACTGGAAATAACTTTGAGCGTCGAATGGCACTGAGGAGGTCTTGGATGCAATATGATGCCGTACGTTCTGGGGAAGTAGCTGTCCGATTTTTCATTGGCCTTGTAAGTGAATAAATGTATTTCTACTCTTTTTTTTTTTTAACAAAACATTTCATTCTCTATAATGTAATGGAAAAACCAAAAAGCTTTCTGACCCCTTGACTTTAGACTGTTGCTTGCTCACTTAAAGGTGTTGAATGATTGATCGTCTTATGTCTGCAGCACAAGAACAAACAAGTAAATTATGAGCTGTGGAGAGAAGCTCAAGCTTATGGAGATATCCAACTGATGCCATTTGTTGATTATTATAGTCTGATCAGTTTGAAAACGATTGCAATTTGCATCATGGGGGTATGTTGACACTTGAATATCAAAACCTGCCACAGCTTTCATGATGTGAACTTTTTTCCCTTTTATAGATTTTCTCCTTGGTATTTTGATTGTCTAGATAAACAAAAATACACCAGTTTTAAGAACCATCTTTTCATTGGAAATATGCAGGGAAAAATCCTCCCTGCTAAATATATTATGAAAACAGACGATGATGCTTTTATTAGGATTGATGAAGTTCTATCCAGCCTTAAGACAAAGGCATCTGATGGTTTATTGTATGGTCGTATATCCTTTGAATCATCACCCCAAAGGGACAGAGACAATAAGTGGTTCATTAGCGATGAGGTAAAGCACATCATACTATACTACTCTTTGATTGGATGACACTTGCTTCATTCGAAAATCGACATTGGCAATGAAAGAGTGCTGTATTGTGCAGGAATGGCCTCATGCTTTATACCCACCATGGGCGCATGGTCCAGGTTATGTTATCTCTAGAGACATTGCCAAGTTCATTGTTCGCGGGCACCATGAAAGAAACCTCCAGGTAAACTCTGATCATGTTAAATCAGATGATGATCCTTAAAAACAATGAAGCAAAAGAAAAACTAATCTGGGTTGTAAATCTTCTCTTATATACCTCTCTTCTTTTAATTATGGTTCTCAGCTATTCAAACTAGAAGATGTTGCCATGGGCATATGGATTGAACAATTCAGGAATAGTGGTAAAGAAATGCATTACATCAATGATGAAAGGTTTTTCAATGCTGGATGTGAGTCAAACTATATTCTTGCTCATTACCAAAGCCCAAGACTAGTCCTATGCCTTTGGGAAAAGCTGCAAAAAGAACAGAAGCCCATATGTTGTGACTAAAGTGTCATAATGATAATCTTTCTGGGGTTTCTTTGAATGGGATTTGAATTGTACAGGTATTCTTCAACTTGATTAGGTTGAACTTATCATGCTTCAACCTGTTTTTTCTTCATTCTTTACATTCATTCCACAAATTTGTGTAGATTTATCTCCTTTGTATTAATTGCAACTTGTCCTATACTCTTATCTTCAGAGTTGACCTTCCCTAGTGATTTGGTTTAAGCAAGGGAAATATCACATGTTATGCACGCTGATACCCTAAATTTTTTATATATGCCCCTTAACTATCTATCCCTAAAATATACCATTTTGTCATTATTGGACCCAATTGCCCCTCCCATTAACATCCTCTCTCTCTCTCTATAACTATCTCTCAAACTTTCTCCACCCTCTCTCATTCTCTTCCAAGATGACACCACCACAACCACTTCCTCGAGGCGGCAGAACACCACCGCTCCACGCCACCACCAATGAGAGAAGGGTGGAATGAGAGAAGGGTGGAAAGAAGGATGTTAATAGGAGGGGCAATTGAGTCCAATAATTACAAAATGATATATTTTGAGTATAGATAATTATGGGCATATATATAATAGTTAGAAGATATTAATAGGCATAATATATGTTGATGTGTACCAATAAAAATGCATCATCATATTCCTATAGATGAAAGCCAATACTATTGGCAATCCATTACATTATGATAATAAGAGAATAAATAGCAGTGAGACTTATTAGGTGGTAACTAGTGCAAGTGATTCTAAACCAGACACGTAGAGAAGCAAATCCACATATGGTTCTCATGGTTGATAATCATCCTCAGCTATCAGTTGATAAATAATAATATTAAACACAACCAAAACTAGTGTAGTGTGGACCCTATCTTGTTGTCTTTGGCACTTTACCCATTTCGTTATATCATTATTATTTCAGAAGCGTTTACTACTGACTCACTGACCGGTACCATTGCATTGCAACCACTCACTCAAATACAATAGAATAAAAAATATAAAAACTCACCACTATTACCCATCTGAAAATCTCACCAACTACTTTTTTTAACATAAAAAAAAAAAAATTGAAACCCATGTTCTTGCAGTGGTTTAAGTAATTATACCATTTTAATGCCTTGTTGTCTGTTTTTTGAGTTATGAAAATCTCATTCTCAAGGTCAAAAGGTTTGATCTGAGTAAGAAATTGTGTCTTGGATTTTGTTGTTTAGTTAAATAGTTCAAAATTATACATTTTTACTGGTTTTGATCAATTTTTTGTTTGGTAAAATTTTTTATAAATATTTTTAGATTTAAAATACATTTATAATTTTTTATTTATAAATAATATTTTTTAAAATTAGTAAAAATATACAATTTTAAATTGGTTTACAATATACAAGATATTAAAATACTAATAATTACATAATAGGTACTAAATTATTTTTTAGACAAATAATAGGATACTCAAATTAATATATTTTCTTGTTTTAAATGTTTTTTGACAAAACTGTCATAGAATTTTCAGTTTGAAAACTGACCCCTTATCAAACAAAGTGTTTAATGCATGAGTTGTGTGTGTGTGTTTAACATTTAGAAATACAGTAAAACAAAATTGAATGTTATACCTAAATTTAACATGTGAAATCCAATAACACCAAGTCATCAACCACCATCTATCTACCTTCAATAAATGTCCACAAAGTCTCAACCTTTTAAAATTTATTTAAAAGGCTGGGCTTAGAGTGTTAAACCAACACATCATCTTGATGCAAATATTTGGACTTTATTGGAAATAAAAAAGATAATAATGACTTAAAATAGTGGATAAACTTGAGAGAAAAGCTTCTTCCTTTTTCTCTTTTTTTAACTTTTGCCTTAGCTGGTGGTGTGTTGTAGTGTGAGAGGTTAAAGTAAAAGTTGGTTTTGGTTTGTGTTTTTGGCTTTAAGTTACAGGTAAAATAAATAGTAATTCATTGAACCATAATTAGTAGAAAAATCCAACACAAAACTAATTAATTGAACCAACTTCAGTGCATCAAGACTTGGCAACCCCACTAACCAATACCAAACATACTTTTTTTTCTTTTTCTTCTTCTTCTTCTATTTATCAACATTATTTGGCTTTTCAACGAAAACGACATCCCATTAAGTTATTCATTTGGGCTAGTTTAACAAGCAATACAACAATTAAAAAATGATTTAAAAAAACCCAAAACCAGAAAAAAAAAAAAAAAAAAAAAAAAGTGTTGGAAAAGGGGATGCAATTGCTTCTTCCACCACAGTTAAATTTTAAAAAAAAAAAAAAAAAAAAAAAAGTCCTTCTTGCTTAATCCTTATCTCTGAAATTAAATATTATTTGTCTCAATCACAGTCACAAATTCAATTCTCTCTTTTGGTGGTAAATCATCATATGCGTCAAGCTCAAGCACAAAGCTTACCATGTCGGTTCTCTTTAATTCCATCACTTGCGTATCTAACAAGCAATCCATCGGAAAGGAATTTTATTTTAATTTTTTTTCTTACTCGGATCGGAACTTTCATCAAACACCTAGTATTCTCTAGCCGCAGAAACAAGCACTAGAGGGTATATTCGTAATTTTGTGCTAAGGTGCGACGATGGTCACGTGCCCGGCACGCTAACTCAAGACACGTGGCGGTATATTAGAGCAGTATGACCTGCTACAGTCGGTGATCACCACGCGCCCCCAAAGTATCCCGTTTCCACCATATATAATGGGTCGGCCTTTTCATTTTCGCGCACTAAATAAAAATCGTGCGATATTATTGTTCCGTTAAATTCAGAGCGAGCGAGCGAGCCCGAGAAACCAACAACAAAAAAAAAAAAACTAAGAAAACCCTAATTTTTTTTATTTGAATCTGAGAAACCCTAATTTTGATTTTGCAAGTATTTTTCGAGTTTGGAGATGATGGTTATGCAAAATATGGTGGTGGAGGCGGAGATCATATGCCCCCAGACCAGCAGCATCCCGGTGCTCGACAAGTACCATCTGCGTGTTCCTGAGCAAGAACTCGCTGAATTGTCCTCCTCTCCGCCACCGGCTTCTGATGTCGCTACCTTGGAATCGGTAGGTCTTTTTTTTTTTTTCCTCTTTTTCTTCTTCTCTCCCGATTTTTATGTTTTTTTTTCTTGATTTGAAAATGTTTTTCTTGCTGAGATTTTGTAGTTTAGAGTTCGTAGATTTTTTGAAAAATTCACTTGGGTGTCTCTTAGAATTAGATTTCGGTGGAGAGCAATAAGTGGGTCTTGGGTTTTGATTTCTTTAGGCGGTGATGATGGTTTACTATTCCTTTTGGAAAAAAAGAAGTTTTCGTTAACTTCGGGATTATATTTCGAATAAGTGATAAGATTTGAATTGGTATGAACTGTACACGCTTTCCATGTTTACTTTGTGATTTGATCCTTTACCCCTTGATTTCTACGTGCATGATCAGATTTTGGAAATATGTCTTAGTAATGCTAGGTTTACGTTTAGGGGCTGGAAGATACTTTACAGGTTTTTTTTATCTTTTTGATCTATAATTAGATTTTTTTTTAATGTATATTTCCTTCCATTGGTATTTCTATACATGGAAGTCAAGGAAGAACTTTTTTATACTTGATAAATTACTATAATAGATTACAGGGTCTTGAGGACAGGGGGAAAATTGGTTCTTAATTAATAAATTGGAGATATACCACAACAAAATTTGATTTCTTGTTATACTGTAGAAGTTTTTGTTTATTTGTTTAATTTTTTCTTATTTATGAAACTGGATGGACGGATTTTGATACACCTGAGATATAACATAACTTACTTTGGGCTGTTTCATTAGGTTGCTAGTTGCTCGGACGCTATTCAAGGCGATGTTGTTGAGACTTCTATAGTCAAGTTTGTTCCAAATATTCGTTCAGGTAGTCATGCTGACATTGGACCAAGAGATTCCATGGATGATGAACACATCCGAATTGATGATCTATCTGGCCACCTGGGATCTTTTCGTTGTCCAATGCCAAGTGCTTTTTATGCAGTGTTTGACGGACATGGAGGTCCTGAAGCAGCTGCATACATCAAGAGGAATGCTATGAGATTATTTTTCGAAGATTCTGAGTTGCCACAGACGACAGACATCGATGATGTTTTCTTAAGCGATTTGGAAAATTCTCATAGGAAAGCATTTTTGCTTGCAGACCTTGCGTTGGCTGAAGAGAGTAGTGTTAACAATTCGTGTGGAACCACAGCATTGACTGCCTTGCTACTTGGATGCCACTTGCTAGTTGCAAATGCAGGTGACTGTCGAGCAGTACTTTGTAAGAATGGAAAGGCAGTTGAGATGTCTCAAGATCATAAGCCTTCCTACTTGCCCGAACGCAAACGAATTGAAGAGTTGGGTGGTTATATTGATGATGGTTATCTTAATGGTTACCTATCAGTTACAAGAGCTTTAGGGGACTGGGACATGAAATCCCCACTTGGCTCATCATCTCCACTCATTGCGGAGCCTGATGTTCAACAGATCATGTTAACAGAAGATGATGAATTTTTGATCATTGGCTGCGATGGAATTTGGGATGTTATGTCGAGCCAATCCGCAGTTAGTCTTGTCCGACGCGGGCTGAGGAGACACGATGATCCAGAGCAGTGTGCTAGGGATCTCGTCAGAGAAGCATTACTACTAAACACATCAGATAATCTCACCGCCATAGTCATCTGCTTTTCTTCTCCCTCTCGAGTATATGAGCCAGCTCCTCGACGACCAAGGTTTAGACCCTGCAATCTTTCTGACGATGCCAGAAGAAGGTTGAAAAGCCTGCTAGAAGGCAATTAAATGTCAAGCTAAAAAATTAGGAGCCAATTGAATGTGTGTGAATACATATTTTTGTTATTACAGATATTCTTTCTACGAGGAATTATATCTGTCTGTTTGTGGCCGTTTCAGATGATGCAAGAAAAAACGGTCATCAGTTTTGAGTAGAGAGTAGAATAAAAATCTAGGCTTCTCCAATCTAAAGTGTTGGGTATAATTTAGACTGTTGAGTATGTTAACCTGTTGGAAACTGATTCTTTTCATTAGCAGATTGGATTTTCATGGGCATGGCCATGGCCTTGACCTTGTGGTCCCACCATTTCTGTTACATTATAAATTTTTCTTGTAAGATTTCTACTTCTGAGAGTTTGGTTTCGTTGCGGGTGTATATTACCATATTGGTATCAATATTATTGAATTTCCATTGTTCTTCAATTTCATTTTTATGGATTGGGTTTATTTGGTTCAAAGTAGCACCTGTTTGTGTGTATGTCAGTTATCTCCTGATTGGACTGAATTTAGCTAGAGACAATAACCTTATCATCGTTATCTTGGGTACAAATGCTCCTAACACCAAACAAGGGAATGGTAGTGTGTGTAAGGCTACCATTTTCTTGGATTCTGATAATACAAAAAATATATATTATCTATTTTGGTGGGGGAGAATAAAAAATGTACAATTGTTTTTGCTGTAATCTTGTGCTTAATGTTTGAAAGTTGCCATATACAACCTGTTATATTCTCTAATCAACGGTTTAAATTAAATCATAAATCCCATAAAAACAAAAGGAAAATTGGATTGCTTTGGTGTGGTTTGGTTTCCTAGCATTTCCAAAGTCAATATATGGAAGGTGAGATTATACCAAACCTAATCAATTACATAAATATTCTCATCCAACGGCTCTGATCACATCTTACAAAAGTCAATTGTCCAGGTTGTAACAACCGAGTGGAGGACCAGGAAAATACCCTGTACCAAAGCACACCAGATTACTGGTGTGGTGTGGTCTAGAAATCAAAATAGTCGCAGACAATACCCACTGAGAAAAAAGAAAAAAGAGTAAAGCGGAGGAAGAACTTGATCGAACAATCTTCAAGAAAAAAAAAATGGCTTTGGCAAGCTTGGCAAGAAGAAAGGGTTACCTCCTCTCTAGAACCTTCTCCAACCAGACCTCCGAAGCTCTCAGGTACTCGCTTTCTCTTACCTCCTTCTCCAGGGGTTTTGCCTCTTCGGGATCTGATGAGAGCGATGTAGTGGTCATCGGCGGTGGTCCTGGCGGTTACGTGGCCGCAATCAAGGCCGCTCAGCTTGGACTCAAGACCACCTGCATCGAGAAGCGTGGGACTCTCGGAGGTACTTGCCTTAACGTTGGCTGCATACCCTCAAAGGTATTTGCTTTTATTGCTCGCTCTACTCTTTTTTTTTTCCGGGTAATATTTGTTAATTTTTCTCCTAATTCATCATCGTTTTAACATTTGCTCATTATGTCAATTGTATTTCATTAGGTTTTGTTATTAATCTAGTGTTGGAGGAAAATCGTGAAACTTTTGAAAGAAAAAAAAACGAAAATAGTTTTGAGTGTGATGTAGATTGAATTTTTGTGTACACAACATGAATGAGGATTTCTGATGTTGGTATAACTAAATGGTATGTATTTGAAATGGAAAAGGTTCGCTTAAATATCTTAATGCTTCATGTAACGAAATGGAGGGAGAAGATGGTAAAACAAAATAAAAATTGAGCTTATAGTTCATAAATAGATGTTTTTTTTTTTGTTTTTGCAATGATATTTGAGTTGTGATGGGAAAAAAAATTATATTTTTTTAAATTTGTTGGTTCTTTTCTTATTTTAGGCACTTCTTCATTCCTCCCATATGTACCATGAAGCTCTGCATTCTTTTGCTAACCATGGAGTGAAGATTGCTTCTGTTGAAGTTGATTTACCTGCCATGATGGGTCAGAAGGATAAAGCTGTTTCTAACCTCACCCGAGGTATTGAAGGCTTATTCAAGAAGAATAAGGTGACCTATGTCAAAGGGTATGGTAAATTAATCTCCCCCTCGGAAGTTTCTGTAGACACCATAGATGGTGGGAATACCATTGTCAAAGGAAAGAATATTATTGTTGCTACTGGTTCTGATGTAAAGTCTTTACCTGGCATTACTATTGATGAGGAGAGAATTGTCTCATCAACTGGAGCTTTGGCTTTGAAAGAAATCCCCAAGAAACTTGTTGTCATTGGAGCTGGATACATTGGCCTGGAGATGGGTTCTGTATGGGGCCGACTTGGCTCTGAGATAACTGTTGTTGAGTTCGCCTCAGAAATTGTCCCCTCCATGGATGGAGAAATTCGCAAACAATTTCAGCGTTCCCTTGAGAAGCAAGGGATGAAATTTAAGCTTAACACTAAGGTTGTTGGAGTTGACACTTCTAGTGGTGGTGTGAAGCTGACACTTGAACCAGCAGCTGGGGGTGAACAGACCACTCTTGATGCTGATGTTGTTCTTGTATCTGCTGGTAGAACCCCATTCACATCTGGTCTTGGTCTGGACAAGATAGGAGTTGAAACTGACAAGGGAGGAAGAATTCTAGTTAATGAGCGATTTGCAACGAATGTGCCTGGTGTGTTTGCTATTGGGGATGTCATTCCAGGGCCAATGTTAGCCCACAAGGCAGAGGAGGATGGAGTTGCTTGTGTAGAGTTCATTGCTGGTAAGGTTGGTCATGTGGACTACGACAAGGTCCCTGGTGTCGTTTACACTCATCCCGAGGTTGCATCGGTGGGAAAGACCGAGGAGCAGGTGAAGGCACTTGGTGTTGAATACCGTGTTGGAAAATTCCCCTTCCTAGCTAACAGCAGGGCCAAAGCAATTGATGATGCTGAAGGACTCGTGAAGGTTTTGGCTGAGAAGGAAACTGACAAGATTTTGGGAGTTCACATAATGGCCCCAAATGCTGGAGAGCTCATTCATGAAGCAGCAATAGCCTTGCAGTACGATGCATCTAGTGAAGACATTGCTCGTGTTTGCCATGCACACCCGACAATGAGTGAGGCATTGAAGGAGGCAGCCATGGCTACCTATGACAAACCCATTCACATGTAGATCTTAGAGAAAGCAATTACTTCTTTATTCTTGTGATTTTTGTTCTGGAATTTTGGAAGTGACTTGCCAAAACTTTCCATCTTCAAGTTTATTTCTCCTGTTATTATAGCTGCCAGATCAAGTTCAAGTGCTTGAATACAAATTTGTTTTGTTAATTTCCCCTGGGGCCAAGATGACGAAATAACTTTGTATGCTGTTTTTCATCCGAATGTTAATAACAACATAAGAGAAGAGTATGTTGAGCTCTACTAATTGGTCTGTGCATAGTTTATTACTGCATCAGGAACCGCAATTACCTTATTTATTTTTATACATTGAAATCTTGGTCATATAGGCATCAATTATCTATTAATAAAGACCCACTATAATCCATCAAATTTAAATAAATAAATAAGCTAAGAATTACCAAAAAAAAAAAGGACTAATAGAGAGTAGTAGAGGGGTGGTAATGTATTATTAGATTCCTTCCATACAAAAAATATATATGAAGATATACGCCAAAAGTGAATGGAACCGTATTTTCATTCATGAGGTAGCAATTAATGTCTGATCTTTGTTCACAAGGAACAAACGACCAACCAATTTAAAGGACATAAATAATGTGCGTTTGTACAATTACGCCTCTTCTCTTCTCTCCTCTCTTCGCTTAGACTGAGGATCCTCTAATCTGTTGGAAACACCTTAAACTACACACCTCATGAAAATGCATAATATTTGCCTTCAAGAAAATCAAGCTTTCCAAATGGAAATAGTGAGCGAAGTCAAAATACCATGCAGTTATGGCTCTTCAGTCCTCCCTCATATCTGGCTTTCTCTTGGCTTGCACAGCCAATCGTGCATCTCTTTCCCGCTCGAACTCCCTGTAATCTGTTCGCTGCAAGAATGAAACTCTATCCAGATACTGATTAGAACTCTTCTTATAAGCGTCCAATTCATCTTCCAATCCTTTATTTTCTTCTTTGAACTCTCCCCAATCCATTTTAGTCTTGTCCAGCACGCTCAGTTTTTGTTTCTTCTTAATTTGCTCGAGGACAGCATCAACAGCAGAAGGTGCACTAACTTTGGTCTTTTCCAACGCCTCCTTTGAGTCAGCATCAACAAGCTTCTTAACTTCGATATCTTGACCTGCAAAGTCTCGAACCTCCATAATCTGTAAAGGGATAGAAACACAGAGCATGACAATCACATTCTTCACAAAATCAACAAAACATGCAAAAGACACACATTTAAAACTGGATAATAACAGTTTAACCATGGTTTTCAAAGAATGCAAGCAGCTCATGATAATGATGCATGTTATAAGTTCACAGTGGCATATTCCAATATTGGCTAGAAGTCAATGGCTGGGCTACATGCATACTAATATAGGGAACACCAAAACAAGTTAAATAATCAATAGATCTATGTTGATGTCCTTACCTCAACTTTTCCCTTGCCTGATGCAGAAGCTGCATTATCCTTAACTGCTGCAAGAGCAGCAGCCGCAATCCTCTTGGCATCGTCACTAGAGCTGTTGTCGGTGGTGCTAGGTTCTTTCTTTGGCACATCTTGCTTGGGGGAAACTGTCCCCTTTGGTGACAGGCCAAGAAAAGTCTTCCAATTCTAGGAAGCAATAATAAAGATTAAACGAAACCACCTTTTAAGTAATCCCGACACTGCCATTATTGATGGAAAGAAGTAAAAGTCCTTACAGTTGCTGACTTCTGTGAAGTTGTTTTCACAGTTTTTTTACAAGGCCTCTTTAACAAATCTTTCATTTCCTTATTAGAGAGTCCCTTATGCATTTGCTCCCACATAGCATCAACCCGAGCATTTTTCGCTACGATGAGGAAAATAAAATCATTACTTTTCCAGTCCCATTCATTTTGCTGATACTTACAGATATAGCTTCTATAGCATAAAAATAATGGGAATCACAAGCAATCTGATACTAAATGATCCTATATTCTTACCAATTTCTCTAGAGTTTGTCTCTGTGCTTGGAGTAGGCGCCGCATCAACGTGCTCAATTGATTTTCCATGCTCTTCACTAGAAGTACCTAAATCACAAGAGTTAAAACTTAAATTAATCATTTTATGTCAACAAACACAGAATCACCCTGCACACGAAGTCTGACTAGCTGATAAGTCTAGCACTGCATAATGACATAGCAAAAGAATCTAAATTTTTCCTTGTATCAAAGAGCACCCATAAATGATCCATAGACGCCAAAAACCTTCTTCTTTTTTCTCTTTAAAAAAAAAAGGTAATAAGCATTGTTCTGTAATGCACAAGAGATTTTGGCTTAGTTTTGTTCTAACAAACAGCACAAAAACTCAGGTATATAGGAACACGATAAGGATCAAAACTAAACAACTGAGCTTGATATCTAGAAACAATTCGTTGTCCCATGAACTGGGTAATGTAGCAAGATAATCACCTACATATCAAGACCAATAAAAAAAAGACAGAGCTTGACTTAGACTGGGTTTTTAGAGGAACAACAAAGGTTTATTTGGTGAGATTTCCTTAACTTTTATTTCTAAGCCATAGAACTAAGGAGATGAAGCAAATACATAACCCACTGATTTCCACAATTTTCCCAGGAAACAAACAACCATATTCAAAGGCATCACAACTTAATTATCAGAAGGAAATAAAGAAGGAAGAAAAATAAGTTATTGAAGAGAAATGGGTACCTAAAGCTGAAGCATCGACTCCATTGGAGGTGGCCATTGAAGCAGACGAAAGTACGGAAAGCTTCCAAGTGTTCCTGCTTTTGGGTATTAAAGAAGAAAAGGCTGAGTTCAAACCGACCTTGAATGGACCCTATGAGGCCCAAAATTTCCTCTCATATCTAAAACGGCGTCGTAAATCTCACAAACCTAACGTAGCTATTTTAAATGACAGTATAAAAATGATTTTAATAGAAATATTTGTCAGCCAACTAACTTTTTTAAAAAATTGTAAAACGATTTTTATTTTAAATTAATGTAAAAATATGCTGTTTGGTAATCATTAAAAAAAATAATTTTTTATTTAATTAATTAAAATTTTGACAATTAAACATAAAATAGTATTTGTTAATTTTATTTTTATTTATTTAAATTTTAAACAAAATTTATTAAATAAAAAATTCAATTTCAAAATTTTTTTAAACCATTTTCAACTTTTAATTTTTTTTCTTCTATTTTTCGAATCGACACCACATTTTATATTACTAAACAAAAATTAAAAATAAAAGTTATCAGACACATTTATTATTTTTTATTTTTAAAAATAAAAAATAATAATTATCAAACGTATTTTTATTTTTTTAAAATAAAGAAACAAAAAAAAATTAATATTTACATTTTTGTATTTAAAAAAATTTTAAATAAAAATTTTACCAAACACAATTTATATATTTAAACTTTTGTTTTTGAGAAGGGAACTTAAGTAATATTATTTTAAGTTTTTGACAAAAAAAAAAAGATATTTCCATTTAAGAAAAAAGTTACTCCAACCATACGATTCTCTATAAAGAAAATAATCTGATTTTTTAGAAAATAATATTCTCAATAACACTTGTACAGTTCGAATCCCAATGTCAAAAATAAAATAAAATAAATAAATAACACTTTCACAACACATTAATAAATGAAACAACCCAACTGAGCAGATTGGATGAGTTGACTAAATTTAGTTTAAAAAAAAATTGCTTCACTTTTCATTTGAAAAATATTAATAAATGAAACAAAAATAAATAATTATTTCAAAAAGAGAAGTTGTAGATAACTTATGGTTTATTTTATAATATGATTATTGTCGTTTAATTTTTTTTTTTTTTTTTGAGATATTGCTATTTTAATTTTTAAATATCAATAAACACATATATTATAAAAAAAATAGATCTTATTTTTCCTTTCAAGTAGTCGAATTGGTTAACTCGATGGACAAATGGGTTAGTAAATTTTGCTCCTAATTTATTTCATCAAGATCTGCAGCTGAATCCCTCTTACGTCATTTTTGTGATCTTTGTTGAGTTTTGGCGTTTCCCAATAAAATTGCTATGAAAATTTACCAATTCTATCTAAATATATCACTAAAATCTCATTTTATATATTTTACATCAAACAAATTACATAACTTATTTATATATTTCTTTACATTATTTAAATAATAAATCCTTAAACATTTTTATTAACTAAAATAATAAAAACTAATAAAATTAGATTTAGAAAGAAAGGAAAGTGAATAAAAAAATTGAAAAAAAATATTTAAAGTAGGTCTTAAAAATCTACAAATATAGAAAAGAAAATAATAAATATAAAAAAAACTTCATTTTAGATAATTAATTTAAAGGAATTATTGAATGGTAATTTTAACAATTTTCTCTATAATTATAGATAATTCTAGGAGTGTGCAGAAATCATCCAATCTAATTATAGCTGATCAATCTAATTATAACCAACTACCAAAAATTGGATATCCAATTATGATTGGATTAGATCGAATCGGACTTTGAATATCCAAATTGGATCATATCGGATTTTGAAAATTCAAATTGAATTTGATCGATTGTTTGATGATATATACAAAAATTCAATAAAACCGAAGTGATCTAATTGTATATGTATTTTTCATATATATATATATATATATATTTAGGATTATGCTTATAATTTATGTTGTATTTGTATAGTGGTGTATGATTTTAAATAAATTAGTCTTTCTATTTATAATATTATGATTTTTTGAAAAAATTAAGTTAAATAAATGCTTAAAAATATTGGCTGTATCCAATCCGATCAAATACATAAACAAGGGTACACATCCAATAGATAAAAATAATAAAATCCAATGGATAATTAGATCGGATTTGAGACATGTTAATTAGATTTGATCTGAGTATAATTGAAACGGATCAGAATGGCCTAAAAACATTGTATGTGACAGCCCTATAGAATTCTCACTTTTTAGAGAAGCTCTCCAGAATGCTCTTGTACAGAGTTTCAATCAACTTTAACAAGCTTCTTATCTTCTTGTACAGGCCTCTTCTCTGCCTAATTGCACCTTTATAAGTTTTTCTCTAGTTTTCAGACAACAGCATCAAAAACACATCTCTGATTCAAGATCTAGTGGTGTAAAAAGGGCACTCATCCTTAGAACTTAAATCAACAAAATCACTATGTATAAGTCAACTCATTTATATCTCCTTATCTTTAAATATAGATTTTGGATGTAGTGATGCTCTGTACTATTCTAATATAAATATATATAATACCCTTTTGGAAGTGGCTAATAATCAATCAAAAACCACTGGTAAAGATATGCATATCTTATCTTCTTCTCCAAAGAACTTGGGAAAATCAGGAAGAAGCATTAGGCCTATCTACCATCAAGAAAATGTAAGAACATTTAATTGGACATTATACGAAGAAAATTGGATTTTATTTAGTAAAATTAAATCAAGAGAAGGAAGCACAACTCAAATGGCATTCATATCAACCGGAAATACAAAAAGGCACCAAGATAACATTCACTTTCCATTATTGAAAAATCAAAAGTATTAGAGCAACATCATCATCATCATCATCAAGCCATCCACCAGAGATTTTTAGGGAAGAACTGTGGTGGGTTTGTAGTCAAAAACGACAACTTTGTCTAAGACTGAAAGGAACACATTTGCAAATTCGACATGGGCTGGATGAGCTACATACTCAGCAACACCCTCTGTGGTCTCAAAGGTTGACTCAAATATGTGAGTGAACCCCTGATGCAGGTTCTCAAAGCTCACATCTTTTCCCCTGTCAAACACAGACCCAGACTATATGAGATGATTTGGTATGTGGGCATTGAAAAAGTTTCAATCTTTTAAGTGATTACATCGATTTAGAGCAAGAATATGCTATAAAAATTAACATTTTGATTCGGATGATGAAAAGAATATCATTTTCTAGCCTCTTTAGCAAAATTGATCATTGTGGGTTTATTTGGAACTGAAAATGGCATTATAAGAAAGAGTGGGTAGAATCGAAAAGCACAAACCAGTGGAAGGATTTCATGGGTGGAATCAGATTGACGAGATTGGCATAGCCCTTGATAAGTTGTTCGATCTGGTCATCTGGGATTCCCTCTTTGAACTTTGCTAGCAATACATGCTTTACCACTCCCTTTGCTTCTTCCATTGCCGCAACTCTCTCTCTCTCTGTCTCTCCTCTCTCAAAATAAATAGAGGTAGGTGGGAGCTGGGAATGGAATCCATCTAAGTCAAATGTCATATTTTTTTAATTACCCAATAGTACAGAATAGTAATTCTAAAAAAATACTATTATAAATGGAAAGGTTTCTGTATTAAAAAAAATAAATAAATGGAAAGGTTTCAAAAAGAGTTTGTTGGTGGGCTTTTTTGGGTTCTCAATCGGGAATAGTTTTCGGCGCAATTTTTCTTTTATGATCAAGTATATTATAGTTATTTAGAACATTCTGCAAATTTTAAAAAAATTCTGAATAATTTACAGTACTGAAACAGGTTGTTGCACGCGTGACTAATTTTGTAATGCACGTGAAAAATAATATATTTGAACCTAGTTTTCGGTACTGTAAATTATTTGGAATTTTCTGAAAATTTGCAAGATGCTCTAAATAACTACAATATACACGATCATAAAAAAATCACGCCAAAAATTATTCACTGGTTGGAAATACAAAAGAGTCCCACCGATAGGCTCTTTTTTATACTAAATGAATATTTTTACAAAAGTTTTTTTTAATTATTTTCATAATAATAAAATGAGAAACACAACTTCATCGGCTAATTTAGCTTATTTGTTAGAATTATTTTGTAAAATTCAATCAAAAGACTTATTATATTGATAAATTAATTCTTGACATATATCAGGATGACAATTTTAATAAACGGGTCATAAACAGTTAATATGACATAAATATGGTAGTAAGATGACACTCACTTTCACCTCAATATAATTCCATTATTTATAAAACTTTACCTCCTTAACAAAATTTATTTGAAAATAAATAATTAAAACTCTACATGTAATATCAAAGTTATACTATTAAAAACACAAATTTCTAAAATTTAGTCAATTTTATTAACAAAAGCTAAATTTGATTGGAAAAATATAAGGTAAATAGTACTTGGGGTCTCCAAGTTTTACGGTTTGTATCACTTAAGTCCAAATTTTTTTTTTATAGCAATTAGATCTACAATCTTTATATTTTGGCTCACATATGTCTCAAATGTTATATTTTATTAAATAAAACTTAATTTATAAGGATAAAATTAGATTTTTAACCAAAAAAAAATGTAGCACCAATTTATAACCAAATTAATTAATTAATTGAGGTGGAAAGAATTTTTAACAATTTATAGGGAGTTTAAATAGAAATGTGTGTAATGAGAAAAAAAATGATATTATTAAAAGAAGAATCCTTAATAAATTTAATGCTTCTAAAATTTAAAGCATGTAAATTTTTGTATTATTATTACTTAATATTTAAAGAGAATATTTAAGTCAATTACAAAAATAGTATATTTGATAATAATTAATTAAGAATGTCTTAAAGAGAAAAAAAAAAATGGATGCTATGTTTTTTTTTTTTTTTTTGTTAAATCCTATTTTACCCTATAAATTATGGATCTAATTGCTACAAAATAAAAATTTGACACCTAAGCAATACAAGTGATAAAACTTGTGACCCGAATTGCTATTTACCCAAATATATATATATATATATATATATATTATTCCTCATGTATTATTATTGGTGGGGCAAACTATTGTATAAGATCACTTTTAACAGAAGAGAGGTAAAATATTTTATTCTTTATAATATATAGAAAAAATAGTTAAATAGTCTTCTAATGAGTGATGTAAATTTATATTTTTTTACTTAAACGAATAATATTCCTCTATATGTAATGAAATACTATTCATCAAGCTATAACTATTTTATTATTTTTTATAAATTTTTGTATATATATGAGTGTAATATTATTATATTTAATTATTTTATTTCTTAAGATGAATAAAATATTTTCAAAAAACATAAGATTTAAATGATATAGAGAAAAAATAGAAAAGCTAATATATAGTTTAATATAAAAATTTGAGGTAAATTATAAAAAATTATGTTTTTGTGATGTATTTTGTAATACAATTTTTCTATAATATTTAGCTAAAACTTACAAAAACATCTTCTATCAGCTCTTTTATACATATATTTATAGTAGTTATATATAAATTTTAATTAATTAATATTTACATTTACATATTCTTTATATAATGTTATTATTTTTATTTATAAGTTTTCCCTCTTATTTAGTATATTTATTTTTTAATTATTTTATTTTATTTTAATTAATAAAATATGTTTAAAAATATAATATTTAAATAACGTAGATAAATATATTAGGAAGACGAAGGATCAGAAATAACGAACATGCAGTGAAATCCAGCATCGATTAAAGTGCAGATCTTGATATGGTGATGGAGTTGGAGTGGATATCTTTCTCTCTTTGAAGATGAAGATGAGTTGGATGCATTGTTGGACGGAATTAATGAGATCTTATGTTCAAACAGGGTATCCCCTTTTCTGCCCATTCATAATTCAATAATAACAACCCATGTGCTCTTCAATTTTAAGTTATAAAAATGGTAACCAAAATAATATTTTATTGTTTGGTTGACTTTGAGAGACATTGTTGAAATTAGCGCGGAACTAGTAAAGGCTTTGAGGGCTATGAGGCAATAAAAATTTAGAGAAAAAAATAATTTATATTGAAATTCTAATTTTTATAATTACCAAGTGATTAAACAATCATAACTTAAATAATTTGCGGGAAGTTACTTTAACTTGTTTGTACAACCGATGAATATGTGGAAGTAATTCTAAGAATTGTCCGATTAAATTATCAAGATGGTAATAAAAAATGCGAAAAATAAAAATAAACACACGATTTATATATGGTATTATTTTTTAAAATAGTGGGTTATGTCTGAAATAAATTTGATTGGTTAAATGAAACTATTACGTTAATTATTGTAATATTTTAGTGTATAATTTTAATACACATATCATTACTCTTAACTAATAAATAAAATTCTACTTACTTAAAAAAAAAACATAATTGTAACTTATTTTTCGCTGTAGTAATGAATAATATATGCATATCCGAGAACAAAAGATTGGTCTTGAGGAGGGGCTCCTGAAGAACTTGATTGAGAGGAAATAAATTGCACTGTGCATATTGTGCATTAAGATGATGATTGATGATGAAGGATATTATTACTTACCACAAATGATTTCAATATATATATATAAAGAGCGATTACGATGCATTCTATTTTTTTGCAATTCCAATTTTTTTTTTTATTTCGGCACCTGGATAGATATAATCTCCAACTTTTTTTATATAACAGTGTACATTGTAGGTATTTAGAATATCTTGCAAATTTTCAAGAAATTTTAAATAGTTTATGAAGCCGAAAACAGAGTTCAAACTGTCAAATTTTACATGCGTACATAAAAAAACAGGTACGCGTGCAACAGACAGTTTAGACTTTGTTTCAGTACTATAATTTATTCAGAATTTCTTGAAAATTTGTAGGATGTTCTAGATAGCTATAATATACACTATTATATAAAAAAAAAATTGGATTATAACTATTCATGTATCGAAATAGAAAAAAAATGCACCGGTGTTGAAAAAAAAAATGATGCACTGTAATCGTTTTTATATATATATATATATGTATATATATACATAAATCAATTATATGCATGCACGGTAGGAATTGTGTTAGCTAGTTATTTTTTTAGGGAGTATAATATTGAGTGTACCCGCAAAGTAATAATGAGATTAATTAGAATTAATAAAAATATATATACAATTAAAATATGAGACTACTTACAACAATAGTAGCAGTTGGCTTCACACCGACTTTCATCTCATGTTTATGATTTCTCCCTTGAATACTCCTCCCTATTTCCCAATTCCCACCATCAATTAATACACTAGTATCTTTAACATATGTATTATGTATATAAATATAGGGAAATTTCACTAATAATACTTAATGATTTCTAATATTACCAAAAAATCCTAACACTAATAATTTTTTCAATTTGATGCTAAACATTCATCTCATACCCAAAATACATTCTCCATTGTATCTTCAAATCCTAAAATCTTCTCTTCCTCTCTCTTCTCTCTCTTTTTCATTATCACGAAATCCTCCCTAAAGCCTACAGGTTTGTATGATTTTCATGTCGAAATCGTTGTAAGTCATCTCCATTGTCTCTGTGAAGTCGCCAATATTAAAGACAACATCAATTTTGAGTGTTTTTTGAGGAGAAAAACCATGGGTAATAAAATTGTTCATTTTATGTGTTGGGTATTATTTGTCTACATTTTTTTTTTTGCTATTTTGAACAAATCTGAGCCTATATTGGTGTGTTTTTTGGGTTTTTTAGTGAGATTCCACAATCTATGTTTTTCTGGGTTTTCTGCAACTTTTTTGCTTGATAGGAGCTCGATAACTATTCGATAGGAGCTCGATGGTATGTAGAAGAAGGTCTTTTATGAGCTCGATGCTGCTCGATATAGTTCGATTATAGCTCGATAGTTTTAGGTTTTGTTGCTCGATTGTGC
Source organism: Humulus lupulus (assembly GCF_963169125.1). Lineage (NCBI taxonomy): Eukaryota > Viridiplantae > Streptophyta > Magnoliopsida > Rosales > Cannabaceae > Humulus > Humulus lupulus. The sequence continues at coordinate 284,751,898 of NC_084794.1, read as the reverse complement.
TCGATGACAACTCGATAAGGGTTCGATTGGACCCTAGAATATTTAGTGTAGTTGTTTTCTCGATATGTGCTCGATAGGGTTTGATGAAGGTTTTGGTTAGGTTTTATGTTCGGTTTATGAAATGGTAGCTCGATACTAACTCAATAAGAGCTCGATTATGGGCTCGATGGTAACTCAATAACGTTCGATGATAGCTCGATAAAGCTTGATAATGTTCTTTTTTCATTAATTTCTAAAAAAATGACAGTTTTCTTGAAAATTTCAATGTTTTTTTTCCAACACAGGTTCCATTGTCTACGTTTTTGTATCCTACAATGGTGTTTGGGAATTACAAGGGAATAAGTGGATTTTCAAGGACCCTCAATGCATGGTGATACCGATGGAGGATACTGTAACGTACTTGCAACTTCTTGACATATTGCACAAGGAACTTAAAGTTGATAAACAAATGTATGGGTTGAAATTGGAGGTTCCTTACACATGCGGCGACCAACCGTTTACATCCGTTCATGTTGAAAGTGATCTTGGTGTCTGTGCATTCTTAGGAGTAACATCTAAAGAAAGGTTGGCCTTGTGTGTCAGTCCTATTAAAAAGATTGTCATTGCAGATCCATATTCCACTCCCGAACCTGAGGGAGCAACCAATACTTTAGGATGTCCTATTGGTGACATGAGGGACAACCAGTATGAGTACAACCCCTATGTGAATGACGATCCAGTAGCTGAACATAACGAGGACTTAGGAGACAATTCCATGAATGACGATCCAATAGATGAACATTTGCAAGTAGAACAAGCACAAGAAGAGCCAATACGTCATATTACATGGGCGAACCCACCAAGTCAAGGACGTCGAACACCTGGCACCAGCTCTAGTCGTCCTGGTGGAACAGAATATAACTATACAGGGAACGTTCCAATATGTTCAATAGAAGATCATAGAAAATGGAGTGCTCCCATGTTTACAAAAGAAGATATCATGGCTTCTAGTCGTTCTGAATCACCCTCATTCGGTGTATAGTTGGGAGAATTACATCTTGGGAAGACTTTGAGAACAAGATGGAATTGAAAACCAAAGCGGCTCTCTTCGCAATGAAGAATAATTTTGAGTTTATGGTTAAGAAGTCTGGTACTGATGTGTTGTATATCACCTGCAAGGATCCTGATTGTGGTTGGAGAATAAGAGGGAAAAATGTAGCGCGATCGGAGATGTTTGAGATCATTGTTTATAATAGTGTACATACTTGCTCACTAGAATTGCGACAAAAAGACCACCGTCAAGCAGCACCTTCTGTCATTGGGCACCTTATCAGGAACAAATATGCTACTGATGGAACTAGCTACCCAGCCAACAACATAAAGGAGAATATGAAGAATAATTTTGGGATCGATATGAGTTATATGAAGGCTTGGAGATGCAGAGAGAAGGCACTCGGTTATGTTAGGGGGACACCTGAAGAATCATACTCCAAGTTACCTTCTTACTTGTACATGTTGCAGCAAAAGAATCCAGGTACAATAACTGATTTTGTCACAGATGATGGTCGCTTTCTTTACTATTTCTTCTCACTCGGAGTTTGTAGAAGGGGATTTACATCATTTCGTCCTGTTATATGTGTGGACGACACTTTCTTGAAGTCAAGGTACGGTGGCCACATGTTGTGTGCTGTTGCATTGCATGCGAATAACTACATTTATCCAATTGCGTTCGTCCTGTAATTGCAATGAAAGATGGTCACTCCTTTTTTATGTGGTTTGGAGGTTAAAATCCACCTAGTCCACGAGTAAATATTATTGATCTATCCTTGCTATTTCTTACAGAGTATTTTCATTACAAGAAGAATCCAACCCTTTGCACTACCCAGGGTCTTGGTATTTATAGGAGAATGATTTCTGAGTAGGCATTGGGGTCATCCCGTGATCTCTTTATCCCTCACGTCATCTCTGTTACATTGATGATTAATGTCTAAACCTTACACTGAAGTGTGGTCTAATCAGTAGGTAAAAATGGATAATGGGCCGCATGGCCTAAATTAGGTGTGGGATGTCTGATCACGCACGTTTTTATTGCGTATCCGGGAATTCGGGAATAAAACAGACACGTGATGTCTGTTATATGCACGTTTATATTGCTTGGTTGACTTTATAAAGATCCTGGGATATGTTAGGGCTCTGATGTACCACGAGCTTAATGTAGTACTAGCTCGTGTTTTTTGATGCCATGTTGACAATGTTTCCAAGTGATAAACAACTTAACGATCTGCCAGCTCGAGCTATCTATTTAGGAGATCATACCAAATTTCTCTGGATGATAGGTGAATACGTGGCACCTCGGTTATGGCTCTTTATTCGTTCGCTTCTCCTGAGCTGCCTCAACAAGGTACGTGCTGATACTCCGGGCGTACACATTCGTTTCACAATTTATTCATGGTTTGTTGCACTTTGTGAGGAGGTAGAGAAGTGCACATCCAAATTAGCAACAATATATGAGAAATATGTCTCAGGCATTGCAGATGATGCAAGGTACTTGAAAGTCCATCCTCTTGGACAATTTGAATTTCATGTGGTAGACCCAAAAGGTGATGGTGAGGTAAATTTGATGACCAAATCATGCTCTTGTGCCCAGTTTCAAATAATGGGTTACCCTTGTGTTCATGGTGTGGCTGCGACCATCCTGCGTGGTGTCAACATTTACTCACTATGTTCACCATATTCCACTACGGAGATGTGGAGGGGGTCTTACAAAGAAACAATTTACCCAACCGGCAACGAGGATGATTAGGAAGTTCCCGAGAACATAGAGAAAATGCAAGTTGTGGTTCCCGTTGAAAAACAACCAGTTGGTCGACCGAAGAAGAATAAGGTGGGAAGAAGGAAGACAAACCGCTACCCATCGAGTGGCAAAATCATTCGCAAAGAGCGCAAGTGTAGCATGTGTGGTGGTCTTGGCCACAATAGGGCTACATGCAAAGCTAGGCTATAAACTCTTTTTTCCCATTTGGACTTGTTGTATTAATAACCTAGCTTGTTTTCCCTTATTTTTTATTTGATTTTTCTTAAAAGTTATGTTAAGCTTGATGTAAACTCGATATGAACTCGATAATATGTATGTTAGCTTCTAAAATGACTTCAAATCGTAGCTCGATAATGGTTTGATAATAGCTCGATGTAACTCGATAGTAGTTCGATAATGGTTCGATATGGCTCGATATTAGTTTGATAACAGCTATATAATGGATATGAAAATGATATTGCTCGATTGAAGCTCGATAACAGTTCGATATAACTCGATAGTAGTTCGATAATGGTTCAATATGGCTCGATATTAGTTCAATAACAGTTCGATATAGCTTGATATTAGTTCGATAATGTTCGATATAGCTCAATAACAACCTATGAAAGTTATAAAAGAATGTAAACAAAAAGGTGTACATGTAAAGACCCTGTATATATACAATCATCAAGGTAACTGTAATGCCCCGAATTTCCTAATAAGGGTTAGGACCTTGATTAGGAGGCCGGGAGGGCCATAATTGATTTATTATGTTGTTTAGTGATCATATGCATGTTTATGTGAATTATATTATAATATGATGATAAATGCATGCATATTGGTGTATTTATAATTATAAGGGCATTTTGGTAATTTGGCTCGTTGAGGGCGTAATTGTGTATTTTCGTGCATGTGGGTGAGTTTTGGATGGTACCACACTATATGTGGATTTGTTCGAGCCTTTCGGCATGAGACGATCATGAAATGCAAGTGTTCGGTCTGGTCATAACAGGTTTAAGTTCGAGGCTCGGGGTGAGTCTCGGAGTGATTTTAATGATTAGCGCATTACTGGGAATTAAAGGGTAATGGGATATGATTTATTGGTGTTTGAGATTATTGAGAATAGCGGGAATTGGAGGGTGTTAATTATGATTAACGAAATAGGTGTGAAAGGACGGTTTTGCCCTTGGTGGCTATTAAGGTTTTATTTTAGACCTAAGGGCATTTAGGTCTTTTCACCCTTTGAGATTTATATCAGCCATTAAGGCTGTAGAACCTTGTCAAAAACAGAGTCCTATTTTTCCTTCTCTCTCGATGGTTTTTCTCCTCCATTTCTCTTTGGATTTTCAAGCTTCTTTTGAGGAATCAAGCCAAGGAACCAAGCTGGGATAAGCTAGGGTTATGATCCACCATTGAAGAGGGTGTGTTGCTGAGATTGAGGTGAGTTTTTAGCCGTTAGAACTCTTGCTTTTGCTCTGTTTTCTTAGTTGAGTTCTAGCTGGTTTTTGGGTTGAAAAGTGGGGAATTGATTGGAGTTTTGTCTAGGGTTCTTGGGGTTGTGATGCTTGGGGCATGTGAGGATGGTAGTTGGGTTCATTTGGGACTTAATTTGATGTTTGGAAGCTTTTGGTTTGGGTTAGAAATGGTGGAATCGAAGGAAGAACTTTCTGGGCAGATGCTGGCTGAAGGTAGCGCTGCAGCGCCCAGCGCTACCTGCAGAGGAGGCTAGGGCGGTTTGGTTCTGTCTTGAGCGCTGGGGCGCTAGGAGGGTAGCGCTACAGCGCTACCCTGTTTCTTCAGAACCCTGTTTTGAGTGTTTTTAAGGGTTTTTGGCTCGGGGTTTCAATCCTTAAGGCCCAGGATCGAATCTACTCACCGTGTGGGCATGTTTCGAGGTCCCGAGAGTGGGGTTTAGGTCAAGACCCTATCTTTGATGATTTTCATTAATCGGAGATTGTATTTGGTTATGACTAGGTGAGCGCTAAAGGATTAAGGATCGATCGTTCTCAAGGGTCGTTCTTGTTTTAATTCTCACTCGAACTGGAGGTAAGAAAACTGCACCGTGTGTATATGTGACATGCATGGTTATTCTTGATGCATGTTGGATGTTTAAATGTAATGCACGAGAAACATGTGATTAGGACATGCTTTGTATACTGAGTATGATATTGTTCAGAGCTTGAGCCTCTGTGTTTATGCATGATCCTAATTGTGCTAGTATTTGTTAAGTAAGCATGTTGAATGCCCTGTATTCAGATATTGGATATATGATATATGTTTGGTGGCATTGCTTACTTGTTTATGGCACTGACTTGTCAAGGACACTGACCTAAGAGTCAGAAATGGCATAAGCGTCCTGAACGCAGGGCCGAATGAAGATTAGATCTAATCGATATCAATGTTGAATGACTCTATGGCATTAATGCTGGACCGACCCTAAGGTCGATGAAACTTATAAGCGCTTGACTGGTCTAGGACTAGTTACTCAGAGCCAGGGCCTAAGGCCTAGGTGACTGCTTGTCACATGGCTAGGGAACGATATTCCAGGGTTATGACTCTATGGTCATGAGGAAGGTTATGTTGATGACTAGTCATCATGCACCTATCCTATTTAAGCTAGTGAAAGGATTACTTATCTACTCGATAGGTTTATGCTAGTGACTATTTCACCAGGTACCTATCTTGTTTAAGCTAGTGAAAGGATCACTTATCTTTAAGCTCCGGTGACCCTATCGTCACATGGCTATTGGGAACGGAACCCGCCCTAGTGACTGTACCACTGTCACTCTTCTATTGGGGCTAAAAGCGCTGGATGACTATTATGGTCATTGGTTGGTGTGTTATACTCAACATTACGTGGATTTGTTTGCCTGCTGGAATAGGGCTATATCTGTTAGGCATCTGCCTTATGATTTGATGACATGTTATTACTATTCATGACCATATTAAGTTTTCTTGCTGGGCTTCGGCTCACAGGTGCTATGTGGTGCAGGTAAAGGCAAAAGAACGATGGACCATCCTTAAGCTGGAGAGCTTAGGTGACGATGTGTACATATGCGGCTGCTCGACCACCACGCCCGAGAATTGAAAGAGGAACTAGGGTTAAACCCTGTTTCGCCGCTTAGATCGACCTGTTGTAAATATTTTCTTGTAATAGACTCTTAAATTATATTTTTCGGATCCCAATGTATACAGTAAACATTCTAATGAAACGTTACATCTTAACCAAAAAATTTAATCCCTAAACCACTAATCATACTTAGTTACACGATATTGGCCAAATGACTCGATTAGCGAGTTTAGCACTGTTTACAAGGCACACTGTAACGGTCCCTGGAGTTTGGGGCATTACAGTAACAAATTTTGATACCACAAGTCTGTGGTCCACTTGTTTCTAAACACCTCTATATTTTCATCGCAGATGGTTTCCAATGGAAGGTCAGCCATGAGATATTCAATATGCTTGACAACATACACACCACAATCCCTGTTGACTTTGATTTTGGCCAACTGACACGGAGTCAAATTTGCTTGATGTGGACAAACACTTTGGAAAGAATGTGATGGCAATATGATAAAGAATACAAGGGTTTATAGTGGTTCGGCCCCAGAATCTGGTAATAACCTACGTCCACTTGAATTGTTATTGATATAAGATTCAAAGGAGTGATCAAAGAACTAGGGTTCAATGAGTTTCAACAACCTCTGAAGATAAATACAATATATCAAATAGGATAACTCTAATCTCTAATGATCCGAAAGCAAGAAAGAAGAAGAAGAAGAAGATCCCTTTCCCTTGAGCCCTCCTTCTCTATTTATAGGCTCAAGGAGGATTTACATTAATTTGTTACATATATCATTTCCCAAATAATCGGATACTCAGGAAATCATGGGAGATAATTTCGGATACTATCATAACTGCATAAGATCTTTTCCGCGCATAGCATTCGTACGACCAGGCTGGTCGTATGAAGAGATTGAACGTCGTGACACTAGATGTTTTCCTGGTCGATAGTCAAGCACGAATTCTGCCAGATGTTAGCCACGTGTACTAAATGTTTGCCATGTCATCCATGCTTGTTTTTTGGATAACATTTGCCCCCCAAGTTTGTTTAGTGCGACCAGCAATGAAGAAACTTTAAGGGAACAACCGTTCATATCCCCACGATGTCTGTCAGAATCTCCGTGCGTTTTTTAAAATCGTGACATAATTATGCTAATCAAGCCCTTTCAGTTTTCAAGAAACAAATTGACGGCTTATACACTTCTCCACGTTTCGAAAATGGGAAGTGATGATTGCTACTTTTTGGCCATACCTTAGTCCCTATAAGTAAGCTCTTTTTTCTTCTTTAAAATTTTTTACTCACCATCTTTGCCAAGATTTTCAAGAACTTGCCCCAGAATACAGAGCTTCGAAACCAGTCCGACGCTTAGCCGAAGGTTTTCTGACTTGAACTTTTCGCTTTCTGCTGAATCTCCATCTTTGCCCAGGTAAGCATTTCATTCTTTAAGCTTTTCATTATGCCATGCATGCCATTTTTATGCTCTGCGATTTCTGTGTTCTTGAGTAGGGTTTTATGAGGATTTTTTCTTTTGCATAAACCTTCCATTGCTAGGTAATAGGGCGTCGTTATGCTTTGTATAGGTTAGGACTTTAGTTTGATAGTTAGGATCATTGGCTTGGGGCGTAAGGTCGACGAAAGATTCAACCTTTAAGCCGGTGAAAAAACTAAATTTTTTCCCACCCCTCAAGAGTCAGAAAAGTTCTCTTTCAGAAAACAGTTTACTTCCTTTTTTAATCCGTTTTTCAAACTACTCGCGTCGAACTTAGCGTAGGATTAGGATGCTGCTGGTTATTTAGGCACGAGCAACGTTATCCCAATCTTCCACACTGCTTTACGGATTGTGTCTTATCTCCTCCATTGTCTGTTTGCAGTTCATATGCAAGACCCTTGGGGAGGAGAAAGACCTATTGAAGACGAACTCTTGGCCCAACTACTTGAAGGCGAAGAGAACCCATCTACGTTGATCCCAGAAATCCCCTTTTCTCGCCCTAGCCCAAACTGTCCACCAGTTCCCAATCAGAAAATGGCCAGAACAAAAACCAAAGCTAGAAAAAGAAGAAACCCTAACTCTCTAGGTCAGCCTTCTGCTGATGCCCCCTCGACCAGTGGTCGAGGCGAATTCGCCCCTGAGACCAATGCCCAGAGGCATGCCCGTCCTCAGCATGCTGACCAGCCAGCTGTTGAGTGGCACGTCGTCCCTCCAAGTTCTGTGACATTGTAGATGATCGCCAATTATTTAAACAGATACAATCTGACGGGTGTGACTCTAGTCAGACCTTCTACCGACGAGTGAGCCAACCTGCCAGGAGGGGCTTACAGCGCCTGGTCAAGGTACCACATTGAGGCAGGTGCCACCCTGCCTCTTCACTCATTTTTTCAAGGGGTGGCAAACTACTTCGGAGTAGCCCCCTTCCAGATCACCCCGAATGGGTATAGGATACTGGCCGCACTCTATATCCTTTACAAGCTCAAAAAATGGCCAGCTCCTTCCCCTCATGAGGTCAATTTCCTGTTTGACCTTAAGTCCAACCCCAACCAAGATGGTACGGGGTTCTTCCACCTCTGCCACCAGGAGACCGGGCGCATCTTCTTGTCTGACACCACTCATATCTCCAACGTGGGGAGGTACCATTACGAGTACTTCCTCACGCCCGACATCACCGTAGATAACCTGGCCTTCACTTGAGGAGGTAAAAAAAATTCCTATGCCAATAGTTTCTGCACTTTAATTGTTTCTTGTCATAATGTCTCGATGTTCCCTTGTGTTCCAGGCCCATGGTTACGCCCGACCCCCACTCCAGGAATGGAGTCGAGGGCAGCACTCTTAGCCATCATGCCAAATGCTGCTAAGAGTGTAAAAAACTTAATCAATGAGGCCAACCTTAGGCTGGCTGGTCTTTGGGGCTCCCAATTTGCGACGAGTGAACTCTCGGCGGGTGGTGTCCAAGTCGATGCGGAACCTGAGCAGGAACCCGAGCAGCAACCTCAGGCACCCCCTCCACGGAGGCCAACTGGGGTTACGATCAGGGAACCTGCCGTTCCCCATCGAGCGGCGGAATCTTCGGTCCCCGAGGGCAAGGGGAAATAAAAGGATGTCGAGCCTACCGAACTTTTTGACGATTCGTCGGATGTAAACGGTACAATAATCTCGCTTTTAAATAATTTGCCAATTCCCTCTCATCTATTTGATGGGGACAGCAACTTTAGGAATGCCCCCTCTTTAAACTCATATTTCTTCCAGGAACTAGGTAGTTCAGTAAATATTGCTACGACCAGTAGTTGTAGCTCGGGTACTTTGCTTGTAATCCTTTTAATTTTATCTCTGTTCCCCCTACGACCACTTAATCTCACTGCTCGAGTTGTTTCCCTTTGTGCAGGTATGGACTCTGGAGACGTCTTCGCTCATTACGAGGCCGCGGCTGCCTCTTCTGTCCCGAAGAAGGACAGCAAGAGGGCTCGAGGGGAAAGCAGCAAGACTCCCTCGAAGAAGGCTCGAACAGAAGATACTCCAACCGCCGTCCCTTCCAAGGAGAACATGACACCTCCTCCCCCCATCGAACAGTTGATGCCCACGCCTGTGAATCCACAGCCCTCCTCTAGGGCTGCTGACAAGGAGACTTTGGACAACCTGTCCGAAGGCTCCCTGTCCAGCCTCGTGGTCGGGTCGGCCAAGGAGCGTATATATAAGCTCTCGAAGCATAGACGCAGCTAGGCCGCCATCAACGAAACTGCCTCAATGGAGGTCGACCAAATCATCAACAGAGGGTTGAATGAGATAGTCAGTGTAAGTCATCTTCTGCTACTTCATCATTTATGTCTGACTTCTTTTCCTTACTTTTTCATTTTTTGTCTTCAGGGGCTGCTGTCTTTAACTGCTAGCTGGTGCCGTGCTGGGGCATTGGTTTCCCGTGGACAGAACTTCGACTCCCGGCTTGCTCAAGCTAAGCAAGCACTTGAAGATGAGAACAACAAGCTGCTCGAGGAGAACAAGGAGTTGTCCAAGCTGAATGAACAGCTGTGCGAGGACCAAGCCACTCTCACCCAAGAGCTTCAGGACAGCCAAGGGGCCCTGAAGAAATCCAACGAGGAGCGGCAGAAATGGAGGGAAAGTTCTGTACTTGTGACCCAAGAGTGTAAGCAGCTTAAACTCGATCTGACCGCCAGCAGGGATGAGGCGAAGAAGCTCGAGGAGCGAGTGCGGGAACTCGAGGGGCGAGTGCAGGAGGTTGAGGAGGATGGGGTCATGAACTTGAAGAAGTATAAGGAGGCCACCCTTCTCTGTTTTATGACTTCTAGAAGCACAACCGGGAGGCCAACTTCAACTATCTTTCCGAGCGGTTGAAGAGAACTTTGATGGCGCAGTGCGCCACCCGGTTGGAGGCAGAGGAGAAGGCTAAGGCTAAGGCTCCTGCTGCCAATGCTGAAGCTGGTCCTCCTGCCGACCAGGGCACTTCCCCAAATCCTCAAGACCCTCCTGCCCAGTAAAAATTTTCTTTTATTTTGTTTTTATGGCCCACGGGTCTGTTTGTAAAGACAATTTATTCTTATTGCTGCAAGGGCAGCTTTTTTACTTATAACTGAACAATTACATCCGAGCGATACTGCTCGCGGTGTAAAAAATTGCCTTATTGACATTATAATTTTTTATTATAATATCTGTTCGCATGACCGAACTTAGCATAGTACTTTGGTTTGATTTAACAAAACATAAATTTTGAAAAATACTCTAAGTACCGTAGCTTGCTTTCACTCATCTTGTTCATGTATTTACATATCCTTTGGTATGCTTTGCTATCGATGTACCTTATGTGCCCCCCAAGTGATCGAGGGGCTTTAGGTCCTTGGTCACTTGCCTCGACCATGACCTGTGCGAACACTACTGCTCGATAGTAAACATAACACTTATAATACAACCAAACAACACACGTAATGAACAAATACTTGTAAAAATAAATTTACAAAGGTTGGCAAGAATGACTGGCTGCGCATAGTCCCTTATAATCTCGTATTAAAAATGGACTAATCATGTCTTTACGAGTGATCTTAAAAAGATCTTACATTATAAGCGATTAGCCATACAACGTGGCTAACCCTTTTTCGAAACTTGTAAAAAGTGAAAATTAATACAAGCCAGTCCTTTAGGATGGACCGTTCACTGATAATACTTGCGCAGGTGTTCTCCATTCCAATAGCGTGGAACGAGATCTCCATTTAAGCGTGCAAGTTTGTAGGTGCCCGGATGAAGGACTTCTTCAATCTGGTAAGGTCCTTCCCAGTTTGGTCCGAGTACTCCAGCAGTGGGGTCGCGGGTATTCAAGAAAACTCATCGTAGCACTAGGTCACCGATGTTGAATTTCCTTTCTTTCACCTTTGAGTTAAAATACCGGGCGACCTTTTGCTGGTACGCAGCAACTTGGAGTTGGGCTCTTTCTCGTACTTCTTCAATTGAGTCTAGGGATTCCATCATCAGTTGGTTATTCTGGCTCTGGTCGTATGTAATGCGTCGATGTGAGGGGGGATCTAATTCGACAGGTAACATGGCTTCATATCCGTATGCTAAGGAAAACGGGGTATGACCTGTCGCTGTTCGGTGAGAAGTTCTATACGACCAGAGGACTTCAGGCAGCTGTTCTGGCCATGCTCCTTTAGCGTCTTCAAGCCTTTTCTTCAGGGTGTCCTTAAGCGTTTTATTCACTGATTCGACCTGCCCGTTTCCTTGTGGATGCGCGACTGAAGAAAAGCTTTTGATAATCCCGTGCCTTTCGCAGAAGTCGGTGAATAAGTCACTGTCAAATTGGGTGCCGTCGTTTGAGATGATTTTTCGAGGCAAACCATATCGGCAAACAATGTTCTTGATGACAAAGTCAAGAACTTTCTTGGTCGTTATGGTAGCGAGTGGTTTAGCTTTGGCCCATTTGGTGAAGTAATCGACTGCTACTACTGCGTACTTCACTCCGCCTTTTCCCGTTGGCAGGGATCCAATTAAGTCTATACCCCATACTGCAAAAGGCCAAGGACTCTGCATCTTCTTTAACTCGTTTGGGGCTTCGCGTGGGATTTTGGAAAATCTCTGACACTTATCGCACTTTCGCACAAACTCCATTGAATCTTCGTTCATAGTCGGCCAGAAATAGCCCTGCCTTAGAATCTTTTTTGCCAAACTTTGCCCCCCAGCGTGATCCCCGCAGAAGCCTTCATGTACTTCCTTCATTAGCTCCTTAGCTTTCTCTGGTGTAATACATCTGAGCAATGGCATGGAATATCCTCTTCGGTATAGAATACCATCAACTAGTATATACCTAGCAGCCTGCCTTTGAAGAGTTCTGGCTTTGTTTCTATCTGCTGGTAGTACACCATTTGTCAGATACTCCAAGTAAGGCGCCATCCATGTATCTTCCATTCAGATTTCCATACTGGTTTCACCTGCTTGTATGCTTGGCTCGCCCAATCTTTCTACTCGCACAATATTCAAAGTGTCAGCATCTTTCGCACTCGCGAGTTTGGCTAAGGCATCTGCGTTCGAATTCTGATCCTGTGGTATCTGCTGGAGGGTATACCTTGTGAACTGGGCTAACAGATCTTTTGTTTTGTTCAAGTAGGCCACCATTTTCAGGCCATGTGCTTGATATTCCCCTAGAACATGATTCACTACCAGCTGTGAATCACTGTAAATATCCAGCACCTTTATACTCATGTCTTTTGCCATTCTTAATTCAGTGAGGAGTGCTTCGTATTCTGCTTCATTATTTGACGCAGTGAAGTCGAACCTAATGGCGCAGTGAAATCGATGCCCTTCTGGCATTATCAAGATCACTCCTGCTCCCGCGTGAGATTCGTTGGACGACCCGTCTGTGAATAACTTCCACGAAGGAGCTTCATGTTGAGGCTTAGGCGCACTAGGTTTTTCGCACTGCTCGTTGTCTGGGAGTTCGGTGAACTCTGCAATAAGATCAGCCAAGACTTGTCCCTTTACTACTGCTCGCGGTGAATATGTAATATCGAACTGCCCAAGTTCGACAACCCATTTCAATAATCGCCCAGCCGCCTCTGATTTTTGGAGGACTTGCCGAAGGGGCTGGTCAGTTAAAACTGTAATAGGATGGGCTTGGAAGTAAGGACGTAGCTTCCTTGAGGTCAAGATTAAACAATATGCTAACCTCTCGATGGGAGGATACCTCAGTTCTGCTCCGATTAGCCTCTAGCTTACATAGTAAACCGCCTTTTGTACGCCTTCTTCTTCTCGTACTAGTACCGCACTAGCAGCAACTTCAGTGATCGCCAGGTATATGAACAAAGTTTCTCCTTCGATAGGCTTTGATAAAATAGGAGGCTGTGCCATGTGGGCTTTCAAGGCCTGAAAGGCTTGCTCGCAGTCTCCTGTCCATTCAAATTTCTTGTTGCCCCTAAGTAGATTGAAGAAAGGGACGCATTTATCCGTTGATTTGGAAATAAATCTACTTAGGGCTGCAATTCTCCTGGTTAGACTTTGTACATCCTTGATCTTCTCTGGCAATTTCATGTCGATCAGAGCTTTTATCTTGTCGGGGTTGGCCTCGATTCCTCTTGAGTTAACAATGAACCCCAAAAATTTCCCTGATCCAACTCCGAAGGAACATTTGAGAGAATTTAGTTTGATCTGGTACTTGTTCAATACATCGAAACACTCTTGCAAATCCTTCACATGTCCTTCTGCCTTTTTTGACTTTACCAGCATGTCGTCCACGTATACCTCCATGTTTACTCCGACCAATTCTTTAAACATGTGGTTAACTAGCTGCTGGTAAGTCGCACCTGCGTTTTTCAGTCCGAAGGGCATTACGTTATAACAGTATAATCCTGTATCGGTCCGAATGCTGGTGTGATCCTCGTCAGGGGGATGCATGCTGATCTGATTGTAGCCCGAGTATACATCCATGAAAGAGAGGATCTCGTGTCCTGCAGTAGCATCGACCAACTGGTCGATCCTTGGGAGTGAGAAGCAATCCTTCGGGCAGGCTTTATTGAGATCTGTAAAATCCACACAAGTTCGCCATTTTCCATTAGGCTTGGGAACCAGTACTAGATTAGAGACCCACGATGGATAAAACACCACCCTGATGAACCCATTCTCCTTTAATCTCTCAACTTCTTCTTTTAAGGCTCTCGACCGATCCTTATCGAACAACCTTCTTTTCTGTTGCACAGGTGGAAAACTCTTGTCTATGTTCAGGACATGGCTGATAACTGTAGGATCTATCATAGCCATGTCTTTGTGCGACCAGGCAAAGACTTCCTGGTTTTTCTGCAAAAACTCCACCAGTGCATGCTTCGTGGTTGGTTCTAAGTTTTTCCCAACCTTCACGACTCTGGTCAGGTCTTTCTCGTCAAGTTGGACCTCTTCCAGGTCCTCGACGGGTCCAACGTTTTCTTCAAAATCCCCAAAGCGAGGATCTAAATCCTTATCCTCACTTTGGGCAACACTCTATTTGGTGACTTCATCACCGGATTGGGCTTGTGTATCAATTTCCATCTGCAACCTATCTGGGGCAGTGCTCTTTGACGTTCCCTTCTTCGCCTTCGTGACTGAGGCGTTGTAGCACTCCCTAGCCTCCCTCTGGTTTCCCAACACGCGTCCTACCCTTGTGTCTGTCGGGAATTTCATGGCTAAGTGCCACATAGAGGTGACGGCCCGTAGATCAACCAGTACAGGCCTCCCAATGACGGCATTGTATGCCGAAGGACAATCGACTACTATGAAAGTAGCGAGTAATGTCCTGGTAGCAGGCGCTGTACCTGCTGTCACTGGTAGTCTGATTGACCCGGCGGGGGTAAGTCCCTCACCAGAGAAGCCGTATATTGTTTGGTTGCAGGGCTCCAGGTCCTTAACGGACAACTTCATGCGTTCCAGCGAAGACTTATACAGGATGTTCACCGAACTTCCTGTATCAACTAGCACTTTCTTCACCATCATGTTGCCCATCTGAATATCCACGACCAGTGGATCAGAATGTGGGAACCGAACACATTGGGCATCGCTATCAGAGAAGGTTATTTCGCCCTCATCTGACCGAGCCTTTTTCGGCGCGCGGTCATCCACAGTCATCATCTCAATGTCCTGGTTGTGGCACAGAGTCCGAGCATATCGTTCTCTGGTCTTTCCGCTGTTTCCCGTGAGGTGCGGGCCTCCACAGATGGTTAACAATGTGCCAGTCACGGGGTCAGGCTGCAAAGGTGGCGAGCGTTGGCGTGTGGGCGCTTGCTCGTTGCCACCTGGAGCTTCTCGTTGGGAATTTCCCGAGGCCCGTATATATCTTCTTAAGTTTCCTTGTATAATAAGGAACTCGATCTCATCCTTCAGTTGGTTGCATTCATTGGTATCATGTCCGTAGTCGTTATGATAACAACAGAACTTGGTAGTGTCTCTTCTCGAAATATCCTTTCGAATGGGAGCAGGTTTCTTATAAGGCACGCTGGAACTCGTGGCCTGATAAACCTCTCCCCGAGACTCAATAAGGGCAGTATAGTTAGTGAACCGAGGTTCATAACGGTTACCCTTGGATTGTTTATTGTCAAAGGTGGAAGGCTCGCTGTGTGGCCGTTTCCCCCCATTCTTGCCATTGCCGTTGCTGTTCCCGTTGCCTTTGCCGTTGGGCTTGGACCCATTGGAGGCTTTGGTGGGCTCGGCAGTCCCCTTATCCTTGCCTGGGGGTTTTCCTTCGTTGGCGATGGCATCTTCAAGCTTGATGTAGCGATCAGCTCAATCTAAGAATTCCTGGGTAGTTCTAACCCCATGTTTTCGGAGGCTTTCCCAGAGAGGCGTGCGACGCTTAACCCCAGCGGTTATGGCCATCATCTTGCCTTCGTCTCCCACTATTTTTGCTTCAGCAGCTGCTCGCATAAAGCGCTGGATGTAGTCCTTCAGTGGTTCTCCATCTTGCTGGCATATTTCAACCAGCTGGTTTGCCTTAGTCGAGTGCACACGACCCGTGTAGAACTGTCTGTAAAATTCCTTTACAAACATTTCCCAGGAAATTATACTTGCAGGAGGGAATTTGAAAAACCACTCCTGTGCGGCATCAGAGAGTGTTGCAGGGAATATCCTGCACCGAGCATCTTCAGACACTTTCTGAATGCCCATTTGTATCTCAAACTTGTTGACGTGAGATACCGGGTCACCATACCCGTCAAAGTTTGGAAGCGTAGGCATTTTAAACTTGCTAGGAGTTTCTGCCATAGCTATCCGCTGGACGAAAGGAGTGCCTTTCCTCCTATCGTGGTCGATGTAAGATGTTCTTCCCCCGACCAGCTGCTGCATTGCCTGGTTGAGGGCATCTATCTGGGCCTGCACAGCACCAGGAATCGCCGCGGCCTCTGGTGCTGGGGGGACGTACTCGACGTTCCGCTCGCGGCGATCGTTGAGTACATCTCTCAAGTCCTCGTCTCTCCTCCGCTGCTCACTAGCTCCGATTCGGTTGAAGACGTTATTTTGTCTGGGCTGCCACCCAGCGTCCTGTCTATCGGGTTGGTCATCCTGAGGTGGCTGGCTTCTGCCTCCACCTCTTTCTTTATTCCTCCGACCGGTATTCCCTCTGCCTGAGTCGGCCTCATTATAACCATGGCCATCTCTGAATCTTGATTGGCTATGGTGGGATCGACTGTTCCCTCGATTGCCTTCCCGGGCTGGAACCTCTCGAGCATTAGAGGGTGGTCTGCGTTGGTCGTTAGGTCCCCGTGCATTATCATGCCGTGGGGGGCCTCTGACAGCAGAGCCTAACTCTGAGTTCCTCCTGTTGCCAGGAGGATGTTGGCCTCTGCTCGGAAGATTAGGCTCGTCGCCCCTATGGCGTCTAGGACTGCGAGGCTGCTGCCCGGTCCTATTCTGCCTCTGCTACGGGGGATTTCCGCGACCAGTTTGGGATGGAGGTTGTACTTCAGGGTCCCATAGCGGGACATAGTCCTGAGGCGCCGGTGGCTGCTCGAGCCTTTGTGGGCTCGAGGGTTGGATAGGCGGGCTAGGATTGGGACCCCTCTGGGGTGGCCTATCTGTGGGTTGATCAGGCTGCGAGGCAGGTGCAGCCTGATTCCTAGCCAATTGTAAGGCTGCCTCGAGGACTGCCATGGCCTCCCTCTGGCGATGGTCCGTCTTCGCCTGTCTTTCACTCAGCTCCAGGCGTTGCCGCTCAATTTCTTGTTGCTGCCGCGCCATGATTTCGGCGGCACTCTCCTGGATGACCCTCAGATTGGCCAGTTCCTCGTGCAACGCCCCTAGGGTATTCTTCAGCGTCGCGTCGTCCATTTCTTCCTCATCAAATTCCAAATGTAGCTCATCTTCAGCCACGTTTGGAGGAGGAGGAGGCGGGTTAGATGGTGCAGCGCCGGCCGCCTGTCCAGTTTTCCTGGTAGTTTTCGCCATTGATCTTTCAACGATAACGTATCAAGCTCTCAACGAAATCACCATAATGTTTACTCTGATTTTGGCCAACTGACACGGAGTCAAATTTGCTTGATGTGGACAAACACGTTGGAAAGAATGTGATGGCGATATGATAAAGAATACAAGGGTTTATAGTGGTTCAGCCCCAGAATCTGGTAATAACCTACGTCCACTTGAATTGTTATTGATATAGGATTCAAAGGAGTGATCAAAGAACTAGGGTTCAATGAGTTTCAACAACCTCTGAAGATAAATACAATATATCAAATAGGATAACTCTAATCTCTAATGATCCGAAAGCAAGAAAGAAGAAGAAGAAGAAGAAAATCTCTTTCCCTTGAGCCCTCCTTCTCTATTTATAGGCTCAAGAAGGATTTACATTAATTTGTTACAGATATCATTTCCCAAATAATCGGATACTCAGGAAATCATGGGAGATAATTTCGGATACTATCATAACTGCATAAGATCTTTTCCGCGCATAGCATTCGTACGACCAGGCTGGTCGTATGAAGAGATCGAACATCATGACACTAGATGTTTTCCTGGTCGATAGTCGAGCACGAATTCTGCCAGATGTTAGCCACGTGTACTAAATGTTTGTCATGTCATCCATGCTTGTTTTTTGGATAACAATCCCTACTTTAGAAAAAATGTAAACATTAAGTGTATAATACTATAATTTTAGTTAGAAACAAATATAGTATGAAGATGATGTTTGTTACCTTCTCTTTGACTGAGTGAGCTCGTGTTTCTGTTTGCGACGCCATGTGAACTGATGCGGCCTCTTTCCTACTGCAGGGATCTTCAACATAAAAGCTATCAATGAACAGTTTACTCTGCATCAACAAAGAAGGAAGCAAAAAACACCATGGATTCATAACTTCCTCCAGCTTTGCGTCACTAATCACCGAGTTGTCTGAATCATAAACAGCGAGAGTCCAACTTGAAATAGAAGCCTCAATGCCAAACCAATGTTTCTGTTCATAGTTCTGGCACCAATATACATCCTCAACTCCTCCCCAAGATGCCAGAATGTAATGCCCCAAATTTCCTAATAAGGTTTAGGACCTTGGTTAGGAGGCCGGGAGGGCCATAATTGCTTTATTGTGTTACTTAATGATAATATGCATGTTTTGTTGTATTAAATATGCATGTGAACCCATTTTTAATTAATTGGGTGATTTTCATATTTTGCCCATTTCGGGCATGGTACCCACAGATGTAGCTCGGAAGGAAAGGTTTGTTCAAGGATTGAATCCTGGAATAGCTCAGGGCATTAGAGTTGCCCCAGTGCATGAAGTTTCTACCTATGCTCAGGTGGTAGAGAAGGCTCTTGCTGTTGAGAGCATCAAAGATGAGAAAAAGAGTGCCACGGAGCATGGAGCTCAGATAATGGTATCTCCATTTATTGGAGCAAGCAAGAAGAAAAGCTGGAAGCCTTACCCAGAATGCGCTCGGTGCAAGAGGCATCATTTGGGAGAATGCCGAGCAAGGTCATCTTTTGCTTGTGGCATGGTTGGGCATTTCAAAAAAAGATTGCCCAAGGCAAAGAGAGCTTGAGCAAAAGAGGATAGACAGCTCGACTCCAGCTCGAGTGTTTATTCCGAGGCAGTCAGAGTTTGAGACCGAGACTAGTTCCTCAGGAATGGTAGGTCAGTTTTCTAGTTCTGATTTCTGAGTTATGCTAATTGGTTTTGGTGCCATGCTGTTCCTTTGTTTGTTGCACATAGAAAGGCATAAAGTTGATATGCTGATCACATGGTTACGTGTGATGGGAACGCAGTGTTGTTTTGGCAACTTAAGATATGAGTTGGGTTATGGAAATGACTCATCAGTGATTTTAATAAAGCTGGTTATGAATGGCTTCGGTTTGATCTTAGATATGGATTGGATAATTAAGTGCGGGGCAATGCTAAAAGGCAAGGAAAGAATAGCTTCTCTTGGGCTTGGGAGCTAGAGTTTTATGGCGGAGAAATGCATAGAACTCTTAGCTAGTGTGATGGACACCACTTAGGTTGTGCCAGTGGGATCAGGACAGGCTGGACTAGTCTGTGAGTTCTTGGATGGGTTTCCAGGGGATTATTCAGGGTTTCTTTTATATGAAGAGATAAAATGGTGGTTCGATTAGTGCCAGGAATAGAGTTGAATTGAGGGCATTGTATTGAATGGCTTAGTAGATTTGTAAGAACTCAAGGCTTAGATATTGAGTGAGATGGAATTCTCAAAAGTTGATCTTTGATCTGGTTAGTACCAGTTAGGGATTAGGGGAAAAGAATATGCAAAAGACTGTGTTTATATCAGATAAGAGCACCAGGAAGTGCTGGATTATATTTTGAGAATTTGTTTAATGCTAAGTGTTTATGGATCAGATGAACAGAGCATTCAAGGGATTGTTTGAATGGGAATTTGTGATCGTCTTGGACGATGGTATTGTGGCGTATTCTCTGTGGAAATTCGCCAAGGTCAAGAAACACCTTAAAAGGCAGAAATGACCTTGGACGGGCATGATATTTATGTGTTTTGTGGGAAGAGTTCTGAGTTTCTTTTTACAGATCAGAATCAATTGGTAGGTTGTTATGACACCTCAGTGACACAGAGAAAAGATTGCTTATGCAACATGTTGGTTAAAAGGATCTGATCAGAACTAGAGTAAGGTTTCTGGTGGGCCAGATGGCCAGTTCTGTGTTTGAGATTACCATATCAGAGAATATCAAAAGGAAAGATGACTAAGTGAACCACAGATAGGAAAAGTTGAGTGGGAAGTCTTAGCTGGATTAGCTAAGGGTGTTACAGTGTCAGGTATGAATTTACTGTGATATAAGGATCGGATTTGGGATCCGATGGACACTGGAATTAAATGGGGGATTCGGGATGAATCTCATGTTACTCTTTTATTCTCTTCATTCGGGCATCATGTCAGTATACCAGAGTATGAAAGCTTTATAGTGGTGGCCTGAATGGAGAGGGGTATAATGGAATGCGTGATAAAGTTCTTAACCGGTTAGCAGGTCAAGACAGGATATCAGAGATCAGTAAGGTCATTGCAGCCTTTGAGTATTTGTAATAGAAATAAGAAAGCGACGCGATGGGTTTCGCAGTGGGGCTGCCCGGGAAACTGGGTCAGCATGATTGATTTGGGCCATTGTGGACTAGTGTTGTGAGTAAGTGTATTTTTGTCTGTAAGAATAAGTGATACAGCGGACCAGTATTCAGATCTCTATGTGAAAGAGATAGTGTGCCTTCATGAAAATTTAATGTCTTCTTATCAGATGAAGACTTTATTGTTACTTCCTGCTTATGGAAGGGTGAGGGAAGGCGATGAATATATAGATGGAATTCAGTACAATTCATTGTTCTCGGGCTGATCATAATCAAAGGGAGAATTGTCCAGAGTTGAAAAGGTACCTTATGCGATAAGGTATGGTAGAACATGTTCGTCACCCGTTCATTGGAATAAGATGCGTGAGATGTTATATCTGAATCATGAGATGGTTCAGGGGACCATTGAGATTATTAGAGGTTAGAGCTTAGATGCTCACTTATCAAAGTAAATGGAAAAGTATTACTGAATTGAAAAGCAGGAACATGGAGTTCCAGGTAGGAAGTTGTGTCTTCCTAAATGAATCACCATGGAAAGGGGTGATGAGTTAAGGGCAAGTTGAGCCTAGATTAGTATGACAGTTTGAGTCCTGAATAGGACTGGTCAGATTACCTTTTATGGGGACATAGTTTTGGCTCTAACAGCTGTACATAGAGTGTTATGTATTTTCATGCAATGGACATGGGTTAAAAGAATTCATGAGTTGAGTTATGAGAATCTGGGAACTAAAGCTAAATTATCCTATAAGGAATAACCAGTTCAGATTGTAATAGAAAGAATAAGGTTCTGAGGAACAAAGTATACCTTTATTTAAGGTATGTTGCAGAAGCAGTGAGGTCGAGGGAACCACCTAGGAAAATGGAATCAGTTGTGCGGAATTCATATTCCGGGCGGTTCAGATAAATTTCGATGACAAAATTTCTATAAGGAGGGGATAGTTGTAATGCCCTTCCTAATAAGGTTTAGGACCTTGGTTAGGAGGCCGGGAGGGCCATAATTGCTTTACAATGTTATTTAATGATAATATGCATGTTTAGGTGTATTAAATATGCATGTGAACCCATTTGTGATTAATTGGGTGATTTACATATTTTGGCCATTTCGGGCATTTTTGATATATATGTGAAATGGGCGTGGTGCGTTATTATTGTTTGGTTATGTCAGGGTTACCCATCACAAGACGATCCTAGGAGGTAAGCTAGGGGAAAGTCACAACGGGATTTAAGCTTGACTTGGAGTAAGTCAAGGGGTATTTAGAGCATTACCAGGTTATTGGGTAATGAGAATTAATATTTGGTGATAAATTGGGAGTTAGTAAGATCAGGGGGAAATTCTGGAAGTTTTGACTATAATATCCCCGGGGGTGTTTTTGGGACCCCGAGCACTAGGTTTTATTGGAAGCTACTTAAGCTTGAAGTAATCTTTTTAAGAAATAAAAAGAATGTTCTGTACGTTCTCTATCCCTAAAAGTTCCCTTTTCGTCTCCCGATCGCGTTTTCGAAGGTATCTTGAGTTCTAGGACTCAGATTCAAGCGAGGATCGAGGCATATCAATCCTAAGGAAAATTAGAAGCTTATTAGCCAGAGCATTTAGTTGAAAATAACTCAATCGGAGGTAATTCAAGTTTTAAGTTTTTAAAAGTGTTAAGCTTGAATTGGATTTTGTAAATCATTGAGTTTTTAGTTCGTTTGAGCCTCAGGTTTTGGTGGTTTTGGACCATTGGGGAGTTTGGGAACTTTGATTTGATGATTTGGGAATGTTTAGACATGCTTTTGGGAGGTTTTAAAAGGTTAAAAACGAAGGAAAATGGCTGCCCCGAAGTTGGGCCGCGGCCCTTGCTCAATGAAGCAGGTGCCCCAGCTCTGTTCTTGCTGGGCGCCGCGGCCCTTGGTGTTGGGCGCTGCAGCGCTTGCTTCAGGTTGTGCTGGGGGCCACGGCTCAAGGTTCTAGGATCGCGGCTTAGGCAGGCTTTCGAGCTCGTTTGCGTGTTTTAACCCCGGGAACATGGTTTTAGGCCTCGGGATCATTCCTACTACCCAGATTAGTGAGGATTGATGTCTTGGAGGCTAATTTTTAGTTCAAGGATTGGTTTTAGAACTTGAACTCATTGGATCACCATTTGTGGTTGTGACTAGGTCTTCACTAGAGGCTTAGAATCGAGATCGTGCTTGTGGCTCGTTTGTTGGTAACCTGTGCTTGGACCGAAGGTAAGAAAACTGCACCCCATGTGTGACATGCATGGCTATATATGATGCATGTTGGATGTTTAAATGTAGACTGTAATGCCCCGAATTCTCCGATGTGATTTAGTGGCGGGATTAGTAGGCCGGGAGGGCCATACTTGTTTAATTAAGCCATTAAATGATATTATGCACGTGTATGTGAATTATATTATGAAATGATGTTAAATGCATTCATGTGGGTCCGCACTTTAATTACAGGGGTGTGATGGTAACTTGGCCCGTTGAGGGTATGATTGTATATTTGTATGCATGTCGGTGACATGTTGTGAGACCACATTATAATGTGGGCTTGTTTGAGCAATTCGGCATGAGACGATCCTGGATTACTAGTTAGTGGTCTGGTCATAATGGGTTTAAGTTCAGGGCTCGGGTTGAGTCTCGGGGTGATTTTAAAGATTAGAATGTTGCCGGGAGTAAAAGGGTAATGGGTTATGAATTATTGGTGTTTGGGATTATTGAGAATAACGGGAATTGGGGAGTGTTAATTATGATTAACGGGATAGGTTGGAAAGGACAAATATGCCCTTGGGAGCCTTTAGAAACCCATAATTGACCTAGGGGTATAATGGTCTTTTTACCCCTAGGATAGATATAAACTGAGTTCAGCAGTAAAATTGAAGAGAAAAACAGAGCAAGTTTGGAGCTTACCCGTACCTTCTCCTTCTTCCATTTTCTTTATGATTTTTGGTGATCTTGTTGAGGATTCAAGCTTGGGAAGTAGAACTTGGGATTTTGGGAGAGTGTTCCACCATTGAAGAGCATCACAACCTGAGTTTGAGGTAAGTTTTCTGCCATTAGTTTTCTGGTATGCTCTGTTTTGGTGTTAGTTTTCAGCTTGTGATTTTGTTGTGGATGGTTGGAATTGATGGAAGTTTTGATTGGGATTTCACTTGGGTTTTGATGAGGGAGTGTCATAGATCAAGTTTAGGGATTGTATTGGAGGTTTGAGTGATGTTTAAGCTTGGTTTGAAAGGTTGGTTCCAAGAGAAATTGCAAGGGAAGAAAAACAGGGATTTTGGGTGAACTGGAGGTTAGGCCGCGGCATGGCCAGGGAGGGCCGCGGTCCTTGAAGAGTGTTGAAGTTGGCTGCCTCTGTTTGAGGGGCGAGCCGCGGCATGGCCAAGGAGGGTCACGGCCCTTAGTGGCTTTTTGGCCAAAAATGGCTTTTTGGTTTAGGGATGTTAGTCTTAGGCCTCGGGATCGATCCTACTACCCGGTTTAGTAGTGTTTGATATCTCGGAGGCTAGGTTTTGGTTTGGGAACCCTTTATTATTCATTTTATTGATGGAATCCCATAATTGGTTATGACCAGGTAACCGCTAAAGGACCAATAGGTTAATCGTTGTCAAGGGTCGCTCTTATTATTAATTCTCGCTCGAACAGGAGGTAAGAAAACTGCACCCTGTGTATATATGACATGCGTGATTATTATTGAGGCATGTTGATTGATAAATGTGGACATGGATTGCCTTTTAAATGCTAGCGAATGTTGAATACTTGTATATGTACTGACTAGTCAGGGACACTGACCTAAAGAGTCAGAAATGACATAGCGTCATGAATGTCGAGCCAAATGAAGATTAGATCTAATCGATAACAATGTTGAATGGCTCTAAGGCATTAACACTGGACCGACCCTAGGGTCGATGAACTTATAAGCGCTTGGCTAGTCTAAGACTAGTTACTCAGAGCCAGGGCATGTGGCCCCGGTGACTGTTTGTCACATGGCTAGGGAACGTTGTTCCAAGGTTATGACTCTATGGTCATGAGGAAGGTTATGTTGGTGACTATTCACCATACACCTATCATGTTCAAATTTATGAAAGGTTCACTTATCAATTAAGCCCGAGTGACCCTATCATCACATGGCTAGAGGGGGTTGTACCCACTTTTGTGACTTTTGCGACTGTCACCTATTTGTTTGGACTGATGGTCCTAAATGATTATTATGATCATTGTTGATATTATATCATGCTTTATTGTGTTTTTCTTGCTGAGCCTTTGCTCATGGGCGCTATGTGGTGCAGGTAAAGGGAAAGAAAAGCTCACCCAGCCTTGAGTGGAGAGCTTAGGTGGTGATGTGTACATATGCGGCCGCTTGACCACCACGGCTAAGGCGTTCTCAGAGGAACTAAGGGGTTTACCCTATTTTTGCCGCTTAGGTCGGCGGGATTGTAAATTTGAAACAATAATGACCATTTTGTACTGAGAACAACTTGTAAATGTTTTGATTAGCTCTGCAGAGCAGTTTGTAATGAAAGATATCCATTCCTTTTTATTAGTTTTTCCACCTTAACCTATTAATTACACTTAGAGCACGTTTTTAACCAAAGGACTCGGGCAGCGGGTCAAATTTCCGGTTCACCGTAACTGTTCTGGGGTAATCAGGGCATTACATAAACATTGATAGCATAATGAATGCTTAGCAATCTTGCTCATTGGCATGTGATTATTATTAAGGAATGCTGGATAATTAAGTGTGATGCATGTGATGCACGATAAACATGTGATTAGGGCATGCCATGAATGATGATTATGAGATTGATCAGAGCTTGAGTCTCTGTGTTTGTGCATGATCATAATTATGCTAGCAACTGTTAAGTAAGCATGCTGAATGCCCTACGTTTGAATATTCGACATATGACATGTGTTTGGTGGTAATGCTTACTTGTGCATGGTACTGACTCATTAGTCAGAATTGGCAAAGGTGTTAGAATCAACTGTGAAGCTGTGACTTATTAGTCAGGTTCGACAGTGGTACTAGGCACTGGTCACACAAAGCTGACTCATAAGTCAGGACGGTCTTAGCGTGTTCCACGCAAGCCAACAAAGATTAGATCTAATCGACATCTGCATTAGATGACTCAACAAGAGCATTAATGC
Organism: Humulus lupulus; assembly: GCF_963169125.1. NCBI lineage: Eukaryota > Viridiplantae > Streptophyta > Magnoliopsida > Rosales > Cannabaceae > Humulus > Humulus lupulus. Next base: position 284,726,418 of record NC_084794.1, on the reverse strand, counting down.
CGGATCGACCTCAAGTTCGATGAAAACTAAAAGCGCTTGTGTGATTTACCCATCAGTCACTCATCTGTTAAGTTAGAGACTTACCCATCAGTCTCTCATCTGTTTAAGGCTAGTGGCTTACCCAACAGCCACTCTTCTGTTTATGCTATTGACTACCCATCAATCACTCATTTGGTTAGAGCCATTGTAGGAAAGCCCAGGTAACAGTGTCGTTACACGGCTATGGGCACTGAGCCCCCTAGTGACTTGTTTGGCAGTCACTCATTATGGTTTAACAGGACCTCAAAGTGATATTTACTCATCTGATCAGAGCTATGAGCTCTGTATGATCATTTTGATCATCATATGCATGGCTTTGGGTGCTGAGCCCCGTAGTGACTTTCTTGTTGGTCACTCAGTATGGTTTATCAGAACCTCAAGTGTCGAAACACTCATTTGATTAGGATTGACTTGATAGTCCTCCAATCAGAAGGGCAGGATTTCTTATCCTGGATACCCCAGCATTGTTTGAATTCATTTGCATGCTTGAATAAAGACAATGGGATCCCATATCCTACTTGATATTTTTTTAGAGTAACTTTTATTTCTACAAGTTTCTAATAAATTTATGGTATTTTCGCAAATGTAAGTTTTATTAAGGATTTGTATGTATAGTTTCGTTACTGGTACAAAAGTCTAGAGTAGTGGGTCATTACAATCCTTGAGTTGGAGAGCTTAGGTGATGACGTGTACATATGCAGCTGCTCGACCAATACTTGGACGAGGTTTGAAAGAGGAACTAGGGTTAAACCCTGTTTTGCCGCTTAGAACGGTCTGTTGTAAATATTTTCTTGTAGTAGACTCTGAAATTATATTTTTGGGATCCCAATGTATACAGTAAACGTTCTAATGAAACGTTGTATCTTAACCAAAAATTTTAATCCCTAAACCGCTAATCATACTTAGTTACACGTTTATGGCCAAATGACTCGATTAGCGAGTTTAACACTGTTTGCAATGTGCACTGTAGCGGTCCCTGGAGTTGGGGCGTTACACAGAAACTGCTGCTCGATGCCGGTCAACATGGACATAACGTCAGAATATCACGTGAACTTTGTTTTGTCAGCAATTTTCTTGAACCGATCATATCGGGCAGGTGTCACTTGTGAGAAATAAATGTTCATCGCAACTGCATTTTGTAGATATGTGTTGGGAAAATACTTGTGACGCATACAAAACATTTGTTCTTCCGCATCAATATGCTACAAAGAGAGTACGATATAAAAAGTTAGCAAAGACCATCATAAATGGCTAAAACATGAAACATAAACGAATAAATTGAGTTCTCATCGAGCACTACCGAGCTTATATTGAACTTGTAACACCCTAAACTCCAGGGACTGTTACGGTGTGCATTTTGAACAGTGCTAAACTCGCTAACCGAGTTATTTGGCCATAATTGTGTAACTAAGTATGATTAGCGGTTTAGGGTTAAAATTTTTGGTTAAGATATAACATTTCACTAAAACATTTACTGTATACATTGGGATCCCAAAAATATAATTTAAAGGTTAATTACAAGAAAATATTTACAACCAACCGATCTAAGCGGCAAAATAGGGTTTAACCCTAGTTCCTCTTTCAACCCTCAGCCGTGGTGGTCAAGCAGCCGCATATGTACACATCCCCTAAGCTCTCCAACTCAAGGATGGTCCAGCTTTCTTTTGCCTTTACCTGTACCACATAGCACCTGTGAGCCGAAGGCCAGCAAGAAAACTCCATATGCTCATGAACAGTAATAACATGTCATCAAATCATAATGTGCATGCCTAGCAATAATAGCCTTAATCATGCATGCAAACAAGTTCAGATAATGACAAGGGATTCATGATGAGGAATCCTGCCCTCCTGAATGGATGACTATCAAGTCAATCCTAATCAGATGAGTGGTTTAACACGTTGAGGTTCCGTTAACCATAATGAGTGACTGACGAGCAAGTCACTATGGGGCTCAGCACCCACATCCATGTGATGACGCAGTCACTCGGGCCTTCTGGCCCGGTGTTAATAACACTTAGATACACGTTTTTAGCCAAAGGACTAGGGTAGCGAGTCAAATTTCCGGTTCACCGTAACTGTTCTGGGGTAACCAGGGCGTTACAATGTGAGTTAAAAATGTGTCACTAGCTCACTAATCGAGGTTTTAGGTTAAAAGTGTGACTAAACTGAAATAAAACTCGTTTGACAACATTAATTCTAAAATTTGGACATTCATTGAAATAATAGAAAGTTATACATTTGGGATCCCAAAAAATACTGTTTAGAAAATTGTATTACAACCCAAAATATACACACGGTCGACCTAGGCGGCAAAACAACCATTACAGTACATTTTCCCAAAAATAATCCTGGTCGTGGCAGCCAGGCAGGCAGAACATGTACCTGTCTCTCCACGCTCTCCGTACTCATGGTTGGTCGACCTTTCCTTTACCCTTACCTGCACCATAGAGCACTCGTGAGCCGAAGTCCAGCAAGAAAACTCAACATATAAAATATCACATAACATTCAACAGTATATAGCAAAACAACCAACGGACTAACCACATAGCGACCTACACCGTTCCAGGCGCTTTACCAGGCCCTGGGTTTGCAATCTTCACCGAGCGGGTGGATACAGCACCCTAAAAGGGTCTCACCCTAACGAACTGCAATCAACGTGCTCAACGCCGTACCCAGCTTCTTGTCATTCTTGGCCTTTGTTGTTCCCGGCCCTTGCCGTTCTCAGCCTTCGTCGTTCATTCATAAACATACATAATATTCACATATATTTATTAAAGACAAGCACTAGAGTTGCACCCTGCAATACAAACAATAGGGCCATGCCCTGCTATACGGGTACAACAGTTTTCTTACTTGTGTCCCGAGCTATCTGAGTACCGCGATCCCGAGCACAGTCCTCTAACCCGAGCCTCGTTGAAGACCTAGTCACAACGCATTCATAAAAATCATCCATCAAACCTTAAACCAATAAATAACTTCATAATATTAATCTAGCCTCTGGGACCTTGGATCCTACCAAACCGGGTAGTAGAACCCTTCCTGAGCCTTAACATTTGGGTTCCCGAGCTTAAAACCCTAAAACAACCATTATTTGCATTTGGGCCACGACGCACCCCAAGTCGGAGGCAAAATGCCTCTTTGCTGAAGGGCATGAGCCGCGATGCTCTAGACCCTACACCACGGTGCTTGGGAAAATTCCTGAAGCCCCTAGGCCTCTTCGTTCAAGTGGGTCGCGGTGCTTGAAGAACAGGGTCGTGGCTCAAGCCTCTAAACCCAGAATTCCCCATGCATTTCACGAGCCAACCTCCCTTAAACTCACCAATTCTGAGTCCTAATCCTAGACTTCATCCTAGGATTCATATCCAAAAAACAAAACTAGTATTAACATCCAAAAATCCAATAAGTAGCCTCATCATAGCCTAAATTCAATCACCCAAGTTCCAACTCTCAAAACTCTAAAAAAAAAAGAGAAAGTTATACAAAGACTTGCTTTAATCCTTACTTTTATTCTGATCTCGCCCTGAGCTAACTTTAATTGCCACAAACTTTAAGTCTTCCCAATCTCAGCAAACCTCTAGCCTCAAATTCCTATGCTTCAATCCTCCATAATTTCTCAACTTCCAAGTGTGTAAGAGAGGAAGAGAGAACAGAATATGACAGAGAAAGTGAGCTGAGTTTTTCTTGTTTTGTATTCCCTTCTATTTCCTTCTAAGTCCCTCTAGAGTCTCAACATCCTAAACCATGTATATCCCTTTGCCAAAAAGTCCAAAATGCCCTTAAATCCACTATAAATCCTTTAATGCCCCCAAGGGTAATCCCATCATTTGCCATTTCCCGCTAATTCCTCAAGTGTCCTATAAATCTTCACTTAACCCCGACATGCCCAAATAATTGCTAAATTACTACCCGTTACCCGATAATTCCCGAACACATATCATATTCCCAAAATATCCCTAGGCTTCCTCCGAGCCAGATATTCGACCCCATTATGACTATTTAACTAAACTGCTCCCTAAAATCGTCTTGGATCATGCATCAATGATATATCACCACTCATGTGATAGTCAGAATCTCGTGATCCGTAAGGGGAAAGACCGGGTAAAGCTGTGTAATCCCACACCGCCTGGGGAAGGTTAAGTGTGATGATTCTAAGACTGTGTATATATGGGACTACACAGTTGAAGATGGCTTAAATGGATTGATGGGTACTACCTATGCCAACAAGATGCATCTTCTTTTCGGTAGCTCATCACTTGAGAACTCCAAAGTTAAGTGTGCTTGACCTGGAGCAATCTGGAGATGGGTGACCTCCTGGGAAGTTCTCCTAGGAAGCGTGCGAGTGAGGACAAAGCACGCTAGAAAGACTCGTGTTGGTTTGTAGGGCGAGTCGTCATTCTAGGAAGCAACCATAGTGACGTGGAGCGTTGTTAATGGTATCAGAGCGAGCCAAGGTTTAAGGGTTCCTGAAGACAAGCTGGGCATGTACACTCGTCACTGAAGATAGCTTCACTCAGGGAATGGTAACTATTTCTGTAGTTATGTGCTTAACTACTTAAATAGAATGTAAATGCTTTACCTGCACATTGGATTAGGGAGCATGAGATTCTGATAGAGCCTGACTCTTGACTATATGATTACATGCTCCGTGAATATATATATATATATATGAATGTGATCATATGATTACCTGCTTCATGAATATATAATTGTGATATTTTCATGCTGGAGTTGGAAGCATGAGGTGAATGTTGGAAGAGCGGGGATTGTGATTGATGAATGAATGCCATGGGCATGTTTTTAGCACGACAGTGGCTTGTGAATGTAGTGTGGTATGATTGTTCCCGCGGGGAAAGCTCTTGATATGCTCATCATGATTAATGGGTCAAGTTATTGACTGCAGATTCAATCAGCAGGTTTATATCCAAGGTAGATTGTGAGGCCTGATGGTGTTTATACAGAGGCTGGGAGTTACAGCCAGGGTTTTAGTTCTTCATCTGCCCCTCAGAATTTCCAGCAAATGCTTATAGATGTGCAATTAAGATTGTAGAGATAGGAGGAAGAGATTAGGTGTTTGAAGCAACAACAGAATCTGTTGGGAAACACCTCTTCCTTTGTTGTGCCAGGAGTGCCACCAGATTTGGCTCAGCCTAGGGTTGAGAACAGATGAAAATTTCTCTGTGGAAGATTCCAGGAGTATTACCCTCCAGTTTTTTAGGGAGGCCTAGATCCATTTAGAGCTGAGCAATGGATGGGCATAGTCAGTTCCATTCTTGACAGTGTGGGGCTGGTAGGTCACGATAGGGTAATCTGTGCTACATATGTATTGCGGGATGATGCCCGGACATGGTGGGAAGTAGTATCCCAGACACGAGACACAGCTGTGATGGACTAGAAAGAATTTAGGCAGCTGTTTAATGAGAAGTATTATTGTGATGTAGCCAAGACTGCTAAGATGAATGAGTTTCTGAATCTCGTTCAGGGAAAGGCATCAGTAACAGAGTATGTTAACAAATTTGATGGGTTGGCCAAGTTCGCTTTTGATATGGTACCCACAGATGTAGCTCGGAAAGAAATGTTTATTCAGGAATTGAATCCTAGAGTAGCTCAGGGCATTAGAGTTGCCCCAGTGCATGAGATCTCTACCTATGCTCAGGTGGTAGGGAAGGCTCTTGCTATTGAGAGCATAAGAAATGAGAAGAAGAGTGCTAGAGAGCACGAAGCTCAGGTAGTGGTACCTCCATTTATTGGAGCAAGCAAGAATGAAAATTGGAAGATTTATCCAGTATGCACTCGGTGCAAGAGGCGTCATCTGGGAGAATGCCAAGCAAAGGCATGTTTCTTATGTGACATGATTGGGCATTTCAAGAAGGATTTCCCAAGGCTAAGAAAGGATGAGTAAAAGGGGATGGACAGCTTGACTCTAGCTCCAGTGTTCATTTCGATGCAGTCAGAATTTGAGACTGAGACTAGTTCCTTAGGGGTGATAGGTCAGCTGTCTAGTTCTGATTTTGTATTGTGCTGACTGGTTTTGGTGCCATGCTGGTTCTTTGTTTGTTGCATATAGAGAAGCATAAAGATGATATGTAGATCACATGGTTATTTTGTGATGGGAATGCGATATTGTATTGGTGATTTAAGAGATGAGATAGTTATGATAAAAAAGGACTCATCAATGATTTTGATAAAGCTGGTTATGACTGGCTTGGTATGATTCAGGATATGGATTGGTTAAGTAAGTATGGGGTAATGTTAAAATTGCAAGGAAAGGATAGTAACTCTTAAGCTTGAGAGTGGAAAGCCTTGTGACAGTTGGCACTGTGCATGGATTTTGTATGTTGATGACATCTATATTGAGAGCTAGATTTTTATTATAGGGAGATGCATAAAACTCTTAGCTTGTGTGGTGGATACCACTTAGGTTGTGTTAGTGGGATCAGGACAGATTGGATTAGTCTGTGAGTTTCTGGATGTGCTTCCAGGGGACTTGCCAGGGTTTCCTTTATATGAAGAGATAGAATGGTGATTGGATTAGTGCCAGAGAATGAAATCAGGTCTAGGGCACTATTTTGAACGACTTCAGCAAAGTTGTAAAACCCAAGGAATTCAATTATTGGATAAGATGGATCTTAGATTTGGTTAGTACCAGCTGAAGATCATGGAGAATGATATGCAAAAGACTGTCTATTATATCAAATAAGGGCACTGGGAGTGTTGTGTTATGATTGGAGAGTTTTTTTACTGTTGAGTGTTTTGATGAATTAGATGGACAGAGCATTCAAAGGATTATTTGAATGGGATTTGTGATCATCTTGGACGATGGTATTGTGATGTATCTCTTGTGGAGATTTGCAAAGGTCAAGGAATGCCTCGGTAGGCAAGAGTTTCCTTGGATGTGCATGATATTATATGTGACTTGGAAAAGAGTTATGAGTCTTCTTGCAGATCAGAATCAGTTAGTAGGTGGTTATGACACCTCAGTGACAGGGAGAAGTGATTGCTTATGCAACAGGTAGGTTAAAGGATCTGACCAGAATTAGAAAAGAGATTTTGGTGGGCCAGGTGGCCAGTCTTATGCTTGAGATTAGTATTTCAGAGAGAATTAAAAGGAAAATAATTAAGTGAACCACAGATAGGAAAGATTGAGTGGAAAGTCTTAGTTGGATTAGCTAAGGATTAAACAGTGTCAGGTATGAATTTATTGAGGTATAAGGAGCGAATTTGGAATCCAATGGACACTGAGATTAATTTGGAAATTCTGGATGAATCTCGTGCTACTCTTTTATTCTCATCATTCAGGCATCATGATAGTGTTCCAGAGTTTGAAAGCTTAATATTGATGGCCTGGGATGGAGAGGAACATAATGGAATACATGGTAAAGTTTTTAACCTGTTAGCATGTCAAATCAAAGTATCAGAAACCAGTAAGGCTATTACAATCTTTGAGTACTTTATAATGGAAATAAGGAAACATCGCGATGGGGCTGCCTAGGATAGTGGGCCAGTATGAGTTGGCATTGGGTCATTATGGACCAGTATTCCAAGTGATTCATTTCTATCAGTGAGAACAAGTAACACAGCTGATCAATTTTCTGACCTCTATGTGAAAGATGTAGTGCGCCTTCATGGAATCCGAGGTCTATCTTATCAGATGAAGACTCTATTATTACTTCCAGGTCTTGGAAGGATTAAGGAAGGCGATGAGAATATAGATGGAATTCAGTACAGTTCATTGTCCTCAGACTGATGGTAAATCAGAGAGAGGAGAGAGAGTAATCCAGTATTGGAGAGGTACCTTATGAGATGAGGTATGATAGAAAATGTTTATCACTTGTTCACTGGAATGAGATGGGTGAGATGTTATATCTGGATCCTGAGGTAGTCAGGGGACCATTGAGATTATTAGAGGTTAGAGCTTGGATGCTCACTTTTCAGAATAAATGGAAAAGTTTTACTAAATTGAAAAGCAAGAACATGGAGTTCCATGTTGAAGATTGTATCTTCCGAAAAGTATCACCATGGAAAGGGGTGGGGAGTTAAGGGCAAGTTGAGCCCTAGATTTATATGACTGTTTGAATCCTGGATAGGATCGTTCAGGTTGCCTTTGGATGGGCCTAAGTTTTGGCATTGTCAGTTGTATATAGTGTATTTTATATTTCCATGTTGAGGACATGGGTTAAAAGAAACTCATGAGTTTAGTTATGAGAATCTGGAGATTTGAGGCTAAGTTATCCTATAAGGAATAGCCAGTCCAGATATGAAACAAAAAGAATAAGATTCTGATGAACAAAGTTATACCTTGGGTTAAGGTATGTTACAGAAACAGTGAGGTCGAGGGAACGACCTATGAAACTGGAATCAGTTGTGCGGAATTGATATTCCGGGTTGTTCAGATAAATTTCGAGGAAGAAAATTTCTGTAAGGAGGGGATAGTTGTAATGCCCCAAATTTCCTAATAAGGTTTAGGACATTGATTAGGAGGCCGGAAGGGTCATAATTGATTTATTGTGTTATTAAATGATTATATGCATGCTTAGGTGTATTAAATATGCATGTGAACCCATTTTTGAGTAATTGGGTGATTTTCATATTTTGGCCATTTCGGGCATATTTGGCATATATGTGATATATGTGTGTAATGCTTTATTGTTATTTGGTTATGCTAGGGTTACTCAGCACGAGACAATCCTAGGAGGTAAGCTAGTGGGAAAGTCACAACGGGATTGGTACTTGACTCAGAGTGTGTCAAGGGGTATTTAGAGCATTACCGGGTTATTGGGTAATGGGAATCAATATTTGATGATAAACTGGGAGTTAGTAAGACCAAGGGGAAATTCTGGAGGTTTTGACTATTTTGCCCCCGGGGACGTTTTCGGGACCCCGAGCGTTAGGATTTCTTTGAGGCTACTTAAGCTTGAAGTAACCTGTTAAGAAATAAAAAGAACGTTCAGTAAGTTCTCTCTCCCTCTAAGTTCCATATTCGTCTCCCGATCGCATTTTCGAAGGAAACTTGAGTTCTAGGACTTGGATTCAAGCGAGGATCGAGGCATAGCAATCCTAGGGAAGATTAGAAGCTTATTAGCTGGAGGATTTAGTTGGGAAACAACTTAATCGAAGGTAATCCAAGTTTTAAGTTCTAAGTTTATAAAGTTTTTTAAGCTTGAATTGGACTTTGTGTTTTGATGAGTTTTTGATTGATTTGAGACTTGGGTTTTGTTGGTTTTGGATCATGGGGATGTTTGGGAACTTTGATTTTTGAGTTTAGAGATGTTTGGATAAGTTTTAAAAAGGAGAAAACGAGGAAAAATGGTTGGTTCGAGGTTGGGCCGTAGCCCTATTCTAGGGCGCCGCGGCCCAAGCTTGCTGAAGGGGGAGGAGGCTCTGTCAGAGGGGCGGGCCGCGGCATGGTGTCTGGAGGGCCGCGACACTTAAGGGAATGTTTGCCCAGAATTGTGTTTTTGTCATGGGAACTTAACTCTAAGGGCCTGGGATCGATCCTACTACCTAGTTGAGTGGGATTCGACGTCCCGGAGGCTTGGGTTGGGTTTGGAAGAATTTATTTACTCATTTTGATGAGGTTTTATATTATGGTTGTGACTAGGTTTTTCCTAGGGGCTTGGAATCAAGATCGTGCTTGTGGCTCGTTTATTGGTAACCTGTGCTTGAACCAAAGGTAAGAAAAATGCACCCAGTATGTGATGCACAAGAAACATGTGATTAGGGCATGCCATGAAAGATGAATATGAGATTGATCAGAGCTTGAGTCTCTGTGTTTGTGCATGATCATAATTATGCTTGCAATTGTTAAGTAACCATGTTGAATGCCCTACATTTGGATATTTGACATATGATATATGCTTGGTAGCATTGCTCACTTGTGTGTGGAACTAACTAACTAGTCAGAATTGGCAATGGTATCAGTATTAACTGTGAATCTGTGACTCATTACTCAAGTTCGGCAGTAGTATTGAGCACTGGTCACATGGTATTGACTCATAAGTCAAGAACGGTCTTGGCGTGTTTAACGCAAGCCAATAAAGATTAGATCTAATCGACATTTGCATTGAATGACTTAAATGAGCATTAATGCCGGACCGACCTCAAGTTCGATGAAAATTATAAGTGCTTGTCTAGCCAAAGGCTAGTTACTTAGAGTCAGGGCCAGAGAGCCCTAGTGACTGTTAGTCACATGGATATGGGTGTTGAGCCCGAAGTGACTTACCCAGCAGTCACTCATTTGATTGGAGCCAGGGCCAGAGAGCCCCAGTGACTGTTTAGTCACATGGCTATGGGTGTTGAGCCCAGGTGACTACTTCGTCACATGGCTGTGGGTGCTGAGCCCCGTAGTGACTTGTTCATCAGTCACTCATCTGATTAGAGCCATTGCTAGAAAGCCTAGGTGACTGCTTTGTCACATGGCTATGGGCGCCGAGCCCCGTAGTGACTTGCTTGTCAGTCACTCATTATGGTTTAATAGAACCTCAAAGTGATATTCACTCATCTGTTCAGGGATATATGCTATGTATGATCGTAATGATCATCATTTGCATGGTTGTGGGTGATGAGCCCCGTGGTGACTTGCTTGTCAGTCACTCATTATGGTTAATGGAACCACCAGTGTTAAATCACTCATCTGATTAGGATGGACTTGATAGTCATCCAATCAGGAGGGTATGATTTCTTATCCTAGATTCCCCAGTATTATCTAAACTTAATTGCATGCCTGATTAGAGCTATATTTGCTAGGCATGCCAGATATGATTTGATGACATGTTATTACTGTTCATGAGCATATTGAGTTTTCTTGCTGGGCTTCGGCTCCCGGGTGCTATGTGGTGCAGGTAAAGGCAAAAAGAAAGTTAGACCATCCTTGAGTTGGAGAGCTTAGGTGACGATGTGTACATATGCCGCTGCTCGACCACCAGGACCGAGGGTTGAAAGAGAAACTAGGGTTAAACCCTATTTTGCCGCTTAGATTGGCTGGTTGTAAATATTTTCTTGTAATGAACCTTTAAATTATATTTTTGGGATCCCAATGTATATAGTAAACGTTCTAATGAAACGTTATATCTTAACCAAAAATTTTAATTCCTAAACCGCTAATCATAATTAGTCACACAATTATGGCCAAATGACTCGATTAGCGAGTTTAGCACTGTTTAAAAGGCACACCGTAATGATCCCTGGAGTTTAGGGCATTACAACTCACTCGTGGTAACACATTTATGCCCTCAATGGGCTAAAATTACAAATATGCCCCTAATAACCAGATGGGGCCCACATGCATATTTAATTCACCTAAATATGCATTTCTATTCACATAATCATTAAATTCACATATTAACATAATTAAATCAATTATTGTCCTCCCGGCACGCTAATCAAGGTCGTAAGCCTTATTAACAAATTTCGGACGCTACAACTGCCCACTAACTTTATGGGGAACATGTATCCTGACAGTGTTAGGATGCGGCTACACGTTCGGTCATGTCAGGCGGCGTTGTGGGAAATGTCGATTATCGAGTGTACGAACTCGACACCGCTACTCGAGACTTACCAAAAGTTGTCAAAAGAACTTCTAGTGGGCCACAACTACAGCGATTGACACCTGGCAGCTACTGCAGGTCTGAAGACAAGAATCCTAGACCTGGGGATTGGTGAATGAAGAAGGCGAGAGGACCACCTTACTGGTCCTTGGGGTGTGGCCTCACTTGGAGACATTCATGTCTTGGAAACAGACCACGGGGCGTGGCCTCACTGTAAGACATCCACATTTGGCCGGACCACAACACACTGAGGAGTTTTACACTCTGATGAGCTCTACGCGAGTTGTGTGAAATCTCATTAACGCTCAATGAGCTTAATTACTCCTCTAATGACTGCCATGTGTCCAGTGGTGAAATCACAAACAACATTTGCCCCCCAAGTCTTCACTCGTCCTCGAATAGTGGAAACTTAGATGGAGAGAAGTAATTCGAAAGGTCTTCGGGAGGAGATGCGTGGGTTCTTCATGACGTCACTCTTGAAAAGGTAGTGCCATGTGTTGACTCCCTATTACTGGGACCATCAATCCATGCCATTATGAGGAGTCCACTCCATGACCCAAAACATCTAATCCATACCCTAGGTGTCCTTTCCCCCCATGCCCGAGGCGTCATTTTCCCATGCTAATGATCACGATCCATGCCTTTTGGATCCCGTCTGTTAGATTACTCTCAAGTGCCTATGTCGTAGGTAATCAACGGTTGGGGTGGAGTTGCTTCCACCCCAAGCTCTTCGAGTATAAAACTCGAGAACCGCCCTTGAGTAATCACTTTTAGCATTTGAAATTCAAAACCTCAGAACCTTCAAACCCTATCTTCTTCTTCACTTCATAGCTTCCCAAATATTCCCCATTTTCCGAGTTCCTGACGCCCTGGACAGTTGGCGAGAATCATCCTACTTCTGGTCAGACGACAAACAATTTTTTAAAGTTCGGACTCACTTCAGCACATACAAGCACTTCATCTCAAGTAAAAGCATCAGTTAGTTGAAATGTCAGATCTTTCACTCACCTCACCTTATCCCATTGCGGTGTTTCGTGGAAATTTTATTTGGCAGAATCTATCCCAACAGATCATACACTACTCCAAATATAGGCTTTATCTGCATTTTTTTCAATCTTAAATAAAAAACGTTAAGAAAAAATTTGAACGGGGAGGCGGAGACTTTTCTCTGTGATTATGTTGAAAAAAACCGCAGAGAAAAGTCTCCTTCCCCATATACTCGACCCTGACCCTTCACTCTCCTCATTTCCCTCATTTTAGTCGCGCGCGAGAATGGAAAACCCATCGTCCCTAGCCACGGTAATCACCATCTTCACCCTTTTTATGTGTTTTTTTTTTTAAAAAAAAAATTCCACATTAATGCTTTAAATCATGTATATATTCATAAAAATGATTTATTTTGAAGTTTTAGGGCAAAAATGAAGAAATTTTGAGTGGGTTTAATGGGGTTTTAATGTATGTTTATAGGTTGGGTTTTTTTTTTTGTGCAATTTTTGGACGTATTTTAATGTTTGTGGAGGATTAGAAGACATTTTCATGCTTCAAAACAAGTATTGATTTCTTAAACTTGACTTTTTTTTTTTTATAAATATTTCAGATTTTGGGATATTAATGCCTAATGTATTTATTTTTTCATAATGTTAATATTAATTATGTTAATTATTTACAATATATATTTTTTTACATAATTTTTTATATTATAATATTATTTTTTACATATCTTTTTATATTATTTACATAATGAATTTTTTAAGTTAATTTTTGTTAATTATTTTATGAATCCAAATTTATTATTAATTTATCATTAATTTTGTAATTATGGTTTAGTAAATTTAATTTTAGTGGTTTGACTAATTTATTAGAAAGTTAGCAGTTAAAATTTGAGTTTACTTGTTTTAATTTAATAAATAATTTTGAATATTCTAAATCATACCAACTACCATATTTACTAATCACTGTTTAAACTTTTATTGTAGGAAATACTTGTTTAAATTTGAATTTGTTGACCCTTGATTTGGTCAACGACACGAAGTCAATAAAAACGATAGAAATTAGATGAATTCAACTCAAAAAGATAAATGACACAAGGATTTATAGTGGTTCGGTCCTAAATGATGGTAATGACCTACGTCCACTTAGTGTTATTATTAATATATGATGAGAACTTGCAATCACTAAACGAGGGTTTACTAAGTTTCACAAGCTCCAAAAATAAATACAAAGAACTGTGCAAAAACCCTCATTCCTCTTTTCGTCTCAAGATCCCTCTCATGAGCCTTTTTTAGTCTTAGTTATAGGCTTAAGGATCTATACATGGGCCGATGGGCCTTGTCCATATTTAATACAAACATATTTGAATAATAATGGAAATTACAATTTTGACATAAATACAATATCAAATATCTTTGGAAAATATCTGATATACTACGACCAGCCCTGGTTGCTTATGAAATACTCCCTTTGCGGTACGAATTCTTCTTTGGTCGATGGCCAACCAGAACGTAACCACTTAAATAGTCATGTGCATCCCACGTGCGTACTAATCTTGCCACGTCAACAAATGAATCTTTTTTGGATAAACAGAAGTGTATGTGTAGAAATTTTTGAAGATTAATTTTGAAGGTGAGTAATAATTAATACTTAATGTTTTATTTTTATTTTGATACAAACTATTGTTAAAGGAGTTTGAATATATTAGATATTCATCCATGGAGAAGTTGGTTCTGAGATAAAATTGAGTGTTGCAGAGACACTACAAAAAAAAGGTGCTATACCGAGAACATGTTCTCGGTATAGAACCTTTCAGATGCGCGGGACATTTTCGCGGTTCTGGAATAGGGTTAGTTCCTATACCAAGAACATGTTCTCGGTATAGGGTTTATAAATATACCCACCTCCGCGAACCCCCTTCTCCTTCCTCTCTTTCCCTCTGGTTCAGTCCGTGGCCTTCGCCTCTCCGCCGAAATCCCCCATTCTCTTCCCAAAAATTTCGGTTTTAAGTCCAAAAATCTCCAAAAGTGAAGGGGTTTCTCTCTATTTGTTAAAGGTAAGGTTTAGTTCTTCATTTTATATATATTTATATATATATATATGAAATGGTAATGTATTTTTGTAATTTTTGTTTGAAGGTTGGGTGCGGTTTTTGTTGAACTACAGAGAAAGATTGCAAGGAATTGAAGGTGTTGGTAAGTTGTTTTTAATTTTTCTGTTTTTTTTTTAATTTTTTTTTTCAATTTTTGAATAATTTATGTTTTTTTATATAAATAAAATAATATTAGTTTTAATAAAAATCTGAAATTATTATATTAGGGAGAGTGTATTTATTTTTAGGTTTTAAAAATATTTATTAGTAAAAATAAGATTAGGAATTAGAAAATTGTTATATGATTAATTAGTATTTTTTTTTATTAAAATAGATTCTATGTTGTTTTGGTGAAAATTATGTGTATTAAACATATTAGTAAACATATTAAATATTTGAGTGTTAATTTGAAAATTTTGGTGCTAATGTTAGTATGTTGTTGTTGTCAATTATAATTTTTTTGGTTATGTTAGTAGTAAAAAATCAGATTTTATAAATATTGATGATTTGTTGTTGTTAATTTTTAGTAGAATTTTGATATTTTGCTTAGAAAATTGAATAATTAATAAAATTTAGACTAATAATTATAAATTATATAGTCGTTTAAAATGTATTTGTATTGCTCTCTGCATGATCTAGGTCTGGATATTTTTTATGTGTTATTTGCAGGATTTTAAATTTTGGGATAGATGAAAATATAGTCGTTATGCTGCCGAATTTTTTATAGAATTGTAAAATTTAGAGATATTGTGAATATTAGTAGAAGTACTCAATAAAATTTCTAATTTAATAAATAGTGAATTGATAAGTAAAATAATATATTTTTTAATTAAGATTAAATAAAATTAACATTAACATTATGCAACTAAATTTTAATAAAAATAAACATTAATTAAATAATTTAAGTAATAATTAAATCCTAAAGTAATTAAATAAATTTTAAACAAATCTTAGAAATTTTGTATAAATTAATAAAACTATTCAATAAAGCATAAGTAAAATATATAATTTAATAAATACTGAATTAATATGTAAAAAAATAATATTTGTTAGTTCTGATTAAATAAAATTAACAAATATATTATTAGAAAACCAATTTTAAACATAATCTTAATCATTATTAAAATTAAAATTAATATTTGAAGTTAGAAAAAAATATGTCAAATTTAAATAATTTTAATAATATTTACACTCAAATATATTATAGTTAGATATCATAAAACAACGTAATTAACTTCAAAGAGCATAAGACATTATAAAAACAATATTAAATTTTGTTTATTTTTTTCTTTGGTAATAAGAAATTATTACCAAAGATATGATAGTGTGTTATTATCACCTAGTGATAATTTTTTTATTTTTTTAGTGTTCATCACAAGAAGCCTTAGACCCGTTCAGAGAGGGTGAGTCATTGAAGACTCTTAAATTTGCCTCTCTCTGAATTAGGACACACACACAAATTGATTGTAAGTTTGATATCACTACAAGAAATTAGGCCTTTACCTACCTATATTATTTGTGGGTAAAAGTCGTGCATGTGTAGGCAAAACCCTTTACCTACCAATGTTGACCAATAGCATATTGGTAGGTAAAAGTTAGTCGAGAAAGGTACTATTACCTACGATTAGCATATTGGTAGGTAAAAATCGTGTGGACCCCACAAAAAATGAGTCAGCGGCATTTACCAACAGTTTGACGTGGCATCCTACGTGTCAAGTGACATGGCATTCCACGTGCCACATGATGGGGCAATTATTTAACGATGTGGTAGCCACGGTGGCAGATGACGTGGAAATTTAATATTGGGCCACGTGGCATTGACATTTACCTACACTTTTTCATATGTAGGTAAAAACATAATATATTAGTAGGTAAAAACATATAAATTTGGCTTATGATTGGGCCACGTGGCTATGATATTTACCTACACTTATACATGTGTAGGTAATAGTTTATGTTATTGGTAGGTATTACTTTTACCTACACTTAATTATATGTAGGCAATAATGTAATTTATTAGTATGTATATATTGAAATATTATTTTATAAATTAGGCTGAATTTATTATTTATAAATGATAAATTAATTAAAAAACACACAACTTTTATAGAAGAAAATACATATATAACCAAAAGTTCATACAAATAAACATAAAAGATAATATCGTTCATCAAAGTGCATTGGTCATATTAATTATAATATTACAAACATTAAAAAAAAAACTACGAATCATCTTGTTCATCTTGAATTGAAGGGACGGGAGAATTTTGGACATGTGCATCGGAACATTGATCTGACGGAGGCGGTGGCATCATATTGTTTTTTCTTAATATTTCCACAACAACACTTAGTTGGTCATTTGTAGAATCAAGTCGATTATTTGCTTCATTAAGGCGTTGGGCTAGCTCTTCGTATGTTGGCTGAGTTGACTGAGTTCGATTAGGTTGGGAAGTAGTTGTACTTGAACTAGATCGACCCCAACCTTTCAAGTGTGCAGAAGAGCGTCCAAGAATACGCTCCATAATATCTTTATCAGACATTTCTTCTGGAGTGTGTTGAGCCCTTAACTCTATCATTTTATCCTATATATTCATTTTAGGGTATCATTAGTATAATGATAATTATAAATAAGTTGTAAAAAAAATTAAAGACTCATACTTACATATATTTCTGCTAAATCTGGTCCAGTCCATGTTCCCTTCTTCTCATCATATTGTAAAAAAAATTAAAGACTCATACTTACATATATTTCTGCTAAATCTGGTCCAGTCCATGTTCCCTTCTTCTCATCATAGTGTTTTAGACGCCAAGTCTCGATTTGGCCCGTGGAAGATGTTAACACCATTCCCCTTCTAATGTGATGTCGCGGTGTTGAAACTGATCCATTTCTAGACTCCCACCTTCTCTTTGAACGATTAACAGTATTCTTCAATGATCTTTCCTGAAAAAGAGAATAAGAAAAGTTAGTAAGACAAATAAAATTATAATTACAAGAAAATAAATAATTACCTTAAATTCGTCGGAAAACCAACGATCACACAACATCTCCCACTTTTCATGCCTCCTAGTTTGTCATTATCAGTTACACATCGACTTATATTCGAAGCATATCCATCCGGTAATCTAACACTTCGAATGAATTTACAAAATTCCTTGCATTCTTCTTTAGTCAAAGTATAGCTTGCATGGGGTTTTTCAATCTTATTGTTGGATGACTTCTTCAACCAAAGATCAGAGCGAATATTCAAATTTTCTAAATCTTTACGAGCCTTCAACGTGTCCTTTGATTTACCCTCAATATCTAAAAGGGCTCCAATAATGTTATCACACACATTTTTCTCTATATGCATCACATCAAGATTATGACGCAATAAGAGTTGTGACCAATACGACAATTCAAATAAAATACTTTTTTTACACCAATTCAATTCATTCTCTCCACGCTTACGCTTTCTTAAAGAATTACTTGGAGCCTTACCAGTTGTACGAGTTGGAACTTGTTCAAGTTGTTTTAAAATTTCAGCACCAGTAAAAGTTCTAGGTGGGGGACGAAACTCAGTAGCCCCATCATACTCTCTACTCTTTCGCCAAGAATGGTTGTTTCTCAAATAACATCGATGCCCCATGAAACATTGTTTGTCAGTTATTCTTTTAGATCTCGTATCTTCCAAACAAACAGGGCATGCTAATTTCCCAGCAGTGCTCCATCCCGATAAGTAGGCATAAGCTGGAAAATCACTGATTGTCCATAAGATAGCGGCTCGAAGTTTAAACATACACCCTTCATATGAATCATACGCCTCAATTCCCTCCCATAACTCCTTAAGTTCTTCAATCAGTGGTCTCAAAAACACATCATAATCCTTTCCAGGAGATTTAGGCCCTGGTATTAATAATGACATGAGATAATTTGTTCCATTCGGAGAAGCCCAAGGCGGCATGTTATATGGAATTAATATCACAGGCCATAAGTTGTACGTGGATGTCATGTTTGAGAAAGGGTTAAACCCATCTGACGCTAGTCCCATTCGCACACTCCTCGAATCCACTGCAAATTCAGGGTATTTCTTGTCAAAGTGCTTCCAAGCATCCCCATCAGCTGGATGACGTAATATACCGGGTTCATCTTTGCGCACCTCTTTATGCCATCGCATAACCTTGGCAGTATGCTTTGAGCTAAACAAGCGTTTCAGTCGAGCCTTGATTGGAAACCATCTAAGTCGTTTATGTGGAATTTTATTTCGCACATAACGACTAGATTTGCATATAGGGCACATTGTAGCATTTGCATTCTCACCATAAAACAATGCACAATCATATCGGCACACGTCAATTTGCTTGTACCCCAAGCCAACTTCAGATAGAAGCCTCCTCGTTTGATAATAACTTATCGGGCAATGATTACCATTGGGTAACATTTCTTTAAGACACTTCAAAAGGTCATCAAAGCCTTTATCTGTCCATTTGTTAATCACCTTTAAATTCATTAACTTTACGATAGTACTTAGGACAGAAAACTTTGTACAATTCTCATACAAAGGATTATGAACAGAATCTAACAAGGCATCATACTTGTCATTAGAATTGCGAGGGAATTCATTGTCAATGAAATCACTCGTTGGACCGATATCAAAATATGGACCACCAAAAGCATCTTGTAAGCCTGCAGACAAATCATCGGTTGCTTCAGCATCCTCAACATCAGCTAGCACTTCATCTTCAACACCCTCTATTTCCTCACCATGGTGGGTCCAAGTAGTATAAGTACTAAGAAATCCATGAGTGAGCAAGTGTAACTTGATCACATTCAAAGATTGTGATTGTTTATTCATGCATCGCCGACACGGGCATAATACCATTCCACTATAGTTTCTGAACTCACTTGCAACACTTATGAAATTGTTTATACCAGCAGCGTATTCTGGTGATAACTTATCAAGTATGTGAATCCACCTATGATCCATAAGAAATCAACCTCTGCTGGTATTTTGACACTCCTCCTAGTAACAAAAACTAGCAAGAAACAAAAAAATTACTAAGTTTAAATTTTATGAAAAATTTATATAATTAGTACAAATTTATGATTTGTGTTTTATTTAAGAAATTATAAAAAATTCTTAATCTTATGAATTACACTTTTTCATAAACTAATTATGAAATTTTGTTAATCTTACGAATTAAACTAATTCGTAAACTAATTATGAAGTTTTGTAAATCTTATGAATAGATTCAAATTTTATCATAAATTAATTTTAATTTAAAATTAATTAATGATTTGACAACTATTAATTTCCAAATTTTATGACCAAATTAATTCATCGTATAATCTCTTTATTTAAAATTTACTCTTATAGGCAAACTATTTTTGGTTAAATTTATTCATAAAATATCATTATTAAAAAAAATCATTTTTAAGTTGATTATTGATAAAAAAAAAAAATACTCATTGAAAAGAAAAAAGTTGATTATTGATATTTTTCTCAATTAAATCTATAAAAGCAAAAATATATATATACATAATGTTGGTGGCACAAATTATCCTTAATAATTGAATTTTTTTTTCATTGTTCAAACTTAATACAATGATAAACTAAATATAATATACAAAAAATTCCTATTTAAACTTGTCATTGTTCAAACTTGATACAATATTACATGAAGATTACAAATAAGATATCCCCACTTTAATAATCATAAAGATTTCAGAAATTTATATAATATGAATTATTATGGGCATTTATATGACTAGTGTTGCGGATTTTCCTAAGTGTGTGCAAGTGTACACAATCGTTGAACAAGTAATATAATGAAAGTAATTTTTATCGTCTCCTCAAGGATTGCCAAACAAGTATTGTAAAAATCATCATCAAACAATTTGGGGAGCAATTAATTATCCCTTTTTTTTATGATTAATCAAATTAACTAAAGGACAAAAAAGAACCAAACAAGATAATTAATTTAGGCGTTTAACAATAAAGCTGGAAAATAACAAATTGTGATTACTATGATGATAAAAGTTAGGCATATCAAATCCCCCTAATTTGTAGTTTTGCCCCTGATGTTGCAACAAAGTTCATAGCAAAGTTCTCTTGTAACTAGGATTTCCAATTTAATGCACATGCCATTTTTCCAAATGCTCATGTTAAAATTCCATCAATTATATTCACATATTCCTATGCTAAATTTAATTTCAAGAACATAATTCCTAGCATCAATCCGTCAAGTTTGCAATGTGAATAAAATATTCCTAAGTTATTCACTAATCAATACAAAAGTATCAACATGCATCAATCAAGCATTTCCACTAATTTTTTACCCTTCCGGAATTAAAACTAGCTTGTCTCTCACATAAGTTGATCATTCTCAAGCAAGAGATTTGCACAATAAAATAGCTCAATTGAACAAGAGAAAAATTTCATAAAATAGTCAACAATTTGGGGGCAATTGCAAATTAGGGTTCATCAATATCCCTAACACAAATAACTTAAGTCATAGTAAAAATACCCAAATCACCACAATAAATAGTCAGCATTATCTCAAGAGTTCAAGAAAGGAAGAAAAAGAAAATAAAATTATATGAAAGTTGAGTTTAGAAAAACAAGCCAAGTTGATAGAGATATTCTCTTCTTGTCTTCTAACTCTTAATCCTCTTCTTCTTCTAGCTTCCTTCTCTTTCCTCTTCTCTTCTTGATGATTCAGCTCCAAGAAATTCAGAAATAAACCCCTTTAATGGAGCTTTGGGCAGCTGGTTCTCTTCCTCTTTACTCTATTTTCTTGGGTGAAGAAGATAATCTCTTCTTTTTTTTTTGGGCTCACAAAGGGTATAAACCCTTTCCTTCTCTCTCTACACGTGGGGGACAAAATTCTGTTCCTTTTCAGAAGTTACAGCTCCTTTCCACCTCATCTAAGTACATGCCAAGTGTGCAGACTTTATGTTGCTGACTGTCCATACTTTGCTGCAGCAAAGTTGACTGATGTTGCAACAACAACCAGAATTTCAGCTCTAATATGATTTCCTTCCACATGCTTCACTAAGCTTTCCAAGCACCCTCTTGCTATGCCTTCAAAATAAATACCACATTTTTAGAACATAATTCCATTATTTTCCACAAGAGTTATCATTAATTAAAACAAATTACACAAACAAAGTTAAGAGACAAAGTGACTAAAACCACACAATAACAGCACAAACACTCAATTTCACCTAACTTTTTAAGTCCAAAAGCTCAATTAATAACTCTAAAATATAGAGTTATCAACTATATATACCAACAAATACATATGGGCACAAGAAGCCACATAATCACCAAACATAGCAATCATAATCATTTGTGAACATCATAGGCCAAAAAAATATATAAAACAAGACAAATAACAACTATATATATAAATCAAGAAACTAAAAAAAATATATAAAACTAAGACAAAACATATTATATGTGACAACCAAAATGTCCCTTTTCTATATAGAACAAAACCCCAAACCAATGACAACCATATTATAACAGTGAACAAAATCAATAAAACCCCAACAAGATTAAAACTCAAACCAAACTTCAATGAACATGAACATATTAAAACCCCAACAAGATTAAAACCTAAACCAAGATTAAAACCCCAAACCAGTGACAACCAAATTATAACAGTGAACAAAATCAGTAAAACCCCAACAAGATTAAACCTCAAACCAAATTTCAATGAACATGAACATATTAAAACCCCAACAAGATTAAAACCTAAACCAAGATTAAAACCCCAAACTAGTGACAACCAAATTATAACAGTGAACAAAATCAGTAAAACCCCAACAAGATTAAAACCCAAACAAAATTTCAATGAATATGAACATATTAAAACCCCAACAAGATTAAAACCCAAACCAAGATTAAAACTAAACATGAACAAAAACCCCAAAACAGTATAGAATCCTAATCGGTAAGACAAACCACAGTGAACATATTCTATAAAATATACATCACAGATTATACTAAACACATTATATTAAATATACATCACAAAAAAATATTGAAGGCCTCAGAATAATGATCATCATTAATCTTTCAGATTAGTGGGGATTTAACCAAAATAAATCACAATGTTATACCTCAAAGCCGTCACCCAAGCCGTGTGAATCTCAAAGCCACCAAGCCTCTTTGAATCTCAAACATCCAAAGCCCTTAATCTGATGATCGACCCAAAACCCACAAACCCACTGACATAGCAAAAACCATAAGCCAGGAATATCACAAAAAAACTGATAACTCTAGAAATTAGAGTTATTTTACCACATTTTTTAAGCTAAAAATGATTTAGTTCTTAAGTTTTTAATTAAATTAGTAAGCTTTAATTACTTTTTGAATTTACTAGCTTTAATTTAATTTTATATACTTTTGTGTGTTTTTATAATTATTTTGTTGTAAAATATTGTAGTTAATTAATTGAATTATTATTGTTAAGTTAGTGGTAAAGAAGATGTTGTATTATTGAACTTAATTGTAAAATATAAATTAAGTTATAATTAATATTTTCAAAGAACTAAATTGATTTATTTTATAATTGAAAATATTTTATTATGATTTATTTTATATTTATTTTGTAGGGGAATTTTTATGCTTGAAAATAAAGAAGAGAAAAGAAAAGAAAAGTGATAATTTTGTGAGAAAGACAAAGAGATTGTGGCATTTTTCTTAGGCCCAAAGAGGCTGCCCAGCCAGCCCACTAGAGCCCACCATTTCGGCCCAGCTGAAGACTCCTGAAGTGCCACGCCAAAACCACCTCCCATCAGCTTCAGCATATATCATTCTTCAGCATATATCACACAGCCCACAACAAGCCGAAATACCCATTGCTCTTCCAGCCGTGCATCATTTTGTGATGCATGTCCTTCCTTCAGCAAAGAAGGCCCATGCCCAAAAGCCACGCCTGGCCCAATTCGCATAATGTCCCATGCTCAGCTTTTCTCTCCATCAAAGCAGGCCCAAGCCCATTTCGGTCCAGCCTAGACCAAGCATAACAACCACCAAAAAGACCCAAAAATCACATTTTCATTCCCAATATTTTTCACTCAAATATCAATTCACTTTTTCCTATTTTTCTTACCTAAATAAACATTCCTAATTTATTTTTTTTACCCTAGCTTTTCACTAATCTTTTTACCCAACCAAACATTTCATCTTTCCAATACCCTTACACTTACTCTATTTATCCTACCACTTCCCAACACAATTAAATTAATCAATTTATTTATTTTAATTTGATTAATTTAATCTCCACATTTTGCCTATAAATAGAGTCTTGTAAGACCATTTGGGGGGCTCTTCTTCTTCATCTTTTTTTTTCAACCTCTTCTACACTCCATATTTCTCTCTTCTTTTCACTATTTTCTATCTACCATTTTCATCTTTTGAAGAGCATGTCAAGTATGTTATTTTGTAATTTTTATTTCAATCTAGTTATGAGCTTCTAATCTTTTTCAAAGGTTATTAAGATAATGATGAAGCAAAATGTAACTAGATAGTATTTTTTTGTTGTATGTTGATTTCCCATTTGTACAACATTGTTTATGGATTTTTCTATCAAAGATATGCATTTTTCATCTATTATTGAGTGTTAAAGCATATTACACTTAGTTCTTCATTATGCAAAAATATGATATTCTTTGATTAAATGTTTTTCATTAAATTGTTCACATCTAATTCTTAGAGCATAAGTATCATATTTTGCCTAAACA
The DNA here is from genome assembly GCF_963169125.1 of Humulus lupulus. Classification (NCBI taxonomy): domain Eukaryota; kingdom Viridiplantae; phylum Streptophyta; class Magnoliopsida; order Rosales; family Cannabaceae; genus Humulus; species Humulus lupulus. The sequence continues at coordinate 284,702,024 of NC_084794.1, read as the reverse complement.
TAATCTCTTTGATTTTTTGTAGTTTCATTAGGTTGTAACACAACTAATGCTTAGAAATTATATCTTATATAAGTGAAGAAAAATCCTACATTTTTGAAAGAGTAACTTGTGCTTGAATAGAAAATATATTTTGAAAAAAATATATAGTGTGATTTATTTCAACTATATCAAAACTTGGGAATCAATATACTTATAAATACTATTGAACTTGCATTTTGTGGATTCTAATATCTTAATAATTTTATTTTACATATATCTTTTGAAAACCATTTTTCTATTTAATCCTAAATCGTTTTATTAATTGTTTTTTATTTTTCTAAAACAAAATCTCATCAAATATTTGGAACTAGGTTAGAATATTCTTGCTTTGTTTGAAATAGTTTCTTTTGATGTTAGTCAACTCCCATGGGTTCGACCTCGTACTTACATGAACATTATATTCCGAAACGATTCGTGCACTTGCGAGTTTAAATATTAAAACACCCTATTTTGGATACAACAAAAACCAACAAAAATAACTCATAGAAAAAATTATCACAAAATAAAACCCAATACCTATACAATCAAATGACTTCAGAAAGGAAGGCCACAGTTTAGAAAGGGAGGCCACGGTTCAAACAGAGGTCGGCGGCTCGTCAAATACAGAGGGGCGGCGGCTCATCGATTACAGAGAGCGGGGGCTCGTATAACCAATCAGTCGAACGAAGAGGAGATAAACAGAGACGCTCGGGGTAAAGAAGAAGAGGAGAGAAGCAGCGAGTCGGTCGGGGAGAGAAGCAGAGAGGCGGTCGGGGTAAAGAGAAGCAGAGAGGCGGTCGAGGGAAGAGGAGAGAGGAACTCGATCGAGTGTGAGGAAGAGAATTAGGGTTAGGTTATATTAGGGTAAGGGTGAAGGATATAAAAAAGGATTTTATAAATCCTTTATTTTAAAAAAATTAAAAAAAAATTAAATAAAAAAAATGATACACGTGTGACACAATAAGTGGTCCACGTGTTAATTAAGGGGTGAGTCAGCGGTCTGGTCAGCGTCCACATCAGCTTTATTGGAGGGAAATATTGGCGGGAATCAACATAAAATTTCCCTCCAAACATAATGGTAGGTAAAGCCTTTACATACGATTAGTAATGGTAGGTAAAAATAAAATTTATAACCCCACCTACTTTAAACGAGAATTTCCTACGAATATTTGCTACAAAAATATAATTGTAGGTAAATAATAATTTATCTACCCATAAATATTGGTAGGTAAAAAATTGGTAGGTAAAAGATGAATTTCTTGTAGTGGATGATTAGTGTTCCGTGCAGTGCTACATTCATACAATGTCGATCGACAAGAGCTGGATTAATTTGACAGATCGATTATTCGATGAGTATGAGGCTGGTGTGATGGATTTTCTTCAGAGAGCTCGGCAGTGCGTTGAATCAAGGGGATTGGTGAAATGTCCGTGTAGGAGGTGTGTCAACGTTGAATTTCAAACGATTGATGTATTAGAAAATCATCTCTTTGTAAATGGTTTTCTACGGAAATATACCAATTGGCATTGACATGGAGAGGATGAAATAATACCAATGAGGAAAGTGATAGATCAAAATGATGAAGATGAAATGATGGATGTTCTCAATGATGTTATGCAAAATGACAATGACGAATATGAAGAGAATGAGCGCGATCAAGAGATACCTACAACAGACTACAGGGGTGGGCAACATTATAACGATTTGTTTGCTGAGATCGAGGCTCCATTATTCCCCGGGTGTCAAAATTATACATCATTGAATTTCCTAGTGAAGTTAATGCATTTCAAAGTGTTGGGAAAAATTCCCAACAAAATATTTGATGGAATGCTGGAGTTGTTACATGATGCATTTCCAGCCCCAAATAAGCTTCCAAAATCGCATTATGCAGCAAAAAGGTTGTTGCGGAAACTTGGATTGGGCTACGAGTCAATCCATGTCTGCAAGCATGATTGCGCACTGTTTTGGAAAGAACATGCTGGAAAAAGCAAATGTCCTATTTGTGGGGAGGATCGATGGGTGGACAAGAACACCAAGGGCAAGAAAGTGCCTCATAAAGTGATGCATTATTTTCCTTTAACCCCTAGGTTAATGCGAAAATATGCATCGAGGCACATTGCTCAACATATGAGATGGCATCACGAGAAACGTATAAAAAAAGAACATTTGCAATGGAACCCAGGAATGTGCGGCTTGGATTGGCTGTAGATGAATTCAATCCCTTTGGTAATATGAGTCTTTCTTATAGTATGTGGTCGGTTGTGTTGACGACATATAACTTGCCACCATGGTTGTGCATGAAAGAAACTAATTTCATGTTGAGCTTATTAATTCCGGGACCTCATTCGCCAGGAAAAGATTTTGATGTTTTCTTAAGACCATTGATTGATGAGTTAAAAGAATTATGGGTGACTGGTGTACAGACTCGAGATGCAATCGATGGTAGTTTCTTCACTCTTCGGGCAGCTTTGATGTGGACTATAAACGATTACCCAGCAAGGAGTAGCCTTTCTGGATGGACTGGCCAAGGTTATCATGCTTGCTCTACTTGCAATGTGGCAACACCATCTATTCGTTTACAAAAGAAGGTTGCTTTTTATGGCTATAGAAATTTTTTACCAATCAAACATGCCATTAGAAGGGACAAGAGGACATATGGTGTCGTTGAAAAAAGACTACCACCAAAGCCATTAACCATGCAAGAAATGTTCACACAAATGAGTTTTATACCTAATTCTCTTCATGGTAAGCATGTCAGTTATGGCAGCCAAAAAAGAAAGCGTACAAAAGAGCAAGTAGGTTGGCGGAAAAAAAGTATATTTTTTGATCTCCCATATTGGGCCAACATAATGTTGCGACACAATCTAGATGTTATGCATGTTGAGAAAAATGTGTGCGACAGTTTAGTAGGCACAATAGTTGGGCTGGAGAATAAGACCAAAGACATAGTTAGTGCCAGAGTAGACTTGGAGAAGATGAAGATGAGACCAGAGTTACAGCTGAGGAAGTTGAATGGTCGGATACAAAAGCCTGCGGCCAAATTCACTTTCACTGTTGAAGATCGCCAAAAGTTTTGTCGATTTCTTAAATCAATGAAGTTTCCAGATGGTTTTGGATCTAACCTAAGGAAAAATGTGATTGACAATGACAATAAGATCACTGGTTTGAAATCGCATGATTGTCCACATCATTATGCAACGCCTTTTGCCAGTTGGTGTGCATGCATTCCTAGAGAAATCGATGAGTACAACTATTATTGAGTTATGCACTTTCTTCAAGCTCATTTGTGCGAGAATTTTAAAAGTCTCATATTTAGAAAAAGTCAAAACTTCAATTGTTGAGATTGTTTGCAAGTTAGAAAATATTTTCCCACCTGCTTTTTTCGATATCATGGTCCATCTACTAATACATTTACCGGAAGAAGCAATACTTGGAGGATCGGTTCACATGAGGTGGATGTATCATTTTCAAAGGTATATGAAAAAATTGAAGAATTATGTCCGTAATAAAGCACGTCCAGAGGGGTCAATAGCATAAGGATATGTGGTTGATGAGGCATTAACATTTTGCTCCATGTACTTGAAAGGTGTTGAGACAAAGTTCAATCGTGCAGACCGAAATGTAGATGTTGGTCCATCACTTAAAAATATGTCGGTCTTTTGATCTCAGGGTCGTCCAATTGGTAAGAAATCCTTGACAATTTTGGAAGATGAAGTGAAGAAAATAGCGGATTGGTATATTCTAAACAACTGAAATGAGATCTTGCCATATCTTCAGTGAGTAATTAAAGTAGTTCATCATTTCATTGCATGCTTATTATAACACTTATTAGTAGCTCTTAAATTTGTTGTTTTTGTTTGTTGCAAAGAGCATAGGGAAATTCTACAAACTAGAAGTGTTGAAAACCTAGACCAATTACATAGAGAGGAATTTCCTAATTGGTTTTATAATAAGATTTATCATCTTTGACAAACAGGTTCCTTGGAAGTACATGTAGAATTAATCTCTTTAGCAAACGGTTCTTCAACTCGCGTTGCGTCGTACCCTGGGTGTGTTGTAAATGGAGTAAGATTTTTGTGTTATGACAGGGACAAGAATCGCAAAACTCAAAATAGTGGACTCTCTGTAGCGGGAGTCAAAAATAATACTTATTACGGCCAGTTGGAAGAAGTTTTATTGATGTCATATCTTTCTGGTTGTTCTGTGTATTATTTAAGTGCAAATGGTTTGACACTAATCGGTCTTCAGGATTAAAGTTTGAGCAAAACATAACGAGTATCAAAACCAATTCGGAGGCCTTCAAAGATGATAAATGTATCTTAGCAACTCAAGCTAACCAAGTTTTCTACATTGATGACCTTAAAAATAAATCTTATTGGAAAGTCATCCAAGAAGTGCATCACAGAAATGTGTGGGACATCCCACTAGTTGAAGAACAAGCGGAGGATGTAGAAGTATATGTTATGCACAACACTAGTTCCTCTAATTTCCAATTATTCTTTGATCTTGGACCGTTGCCACAAATCAGCTTTGAACGTACGGGGGCTCCATTACAATTTGTTGAGATAGATAATGTTGCAATTAAGGAGGAGAGGGAGGAGGAAATGGAAGAGGAAGAGGAGGAGGAGGAAGAGGAAGTGGAGGAGGAGGAGGAGGAAGTTGAATATGAAGATGATGAAGAGGAAGATGAACACATAGAAACCGATGATGATAGTGAAGATTATTATAGTGATTATTAAGTGGTAATTTTATAATATGTTGAAGTAATTATTTTTAACAATAATTAATTTTATATAGTTATTTTTAACCGAGAAATGTAATTTTAATATCGATTAATTTGACAGATATGGCTGATGTTATTGCTCGATCTCACGGGAGTGATGGTGGAGGTTGCGATCCTCCACATGGACCGTCAAATATCCCAGCTGATTGTGAACGAGGTAATACTTTACACATTGATATACTCCTTAAATTTTAACAATTAATCCATTATTTTAACAATTAATCCATTTTAATTTTAAAATATTGAATTTGCATACAATAGCGCCTCCAAACAAATGTGGACGCCATAAAGGATTGAACACGCGGGAAAAAAGGGAACAGTTGGGACGTCCTCTCCCTCTCGAGTGGGATGTGCGGGGAAGAACATATAAAGAGATCGGAGATTACAGCTCAAATTTCTCAAGAGAGCTCGGATTACTTGTTCGACAATACACAGATCCGGACTGTCCTCAATGGTCAAAAGTACCAAATGCCTCGAAACAAAGAATACTTGCACATCTGGAGGTAAGTAGTTTATGTATTTTTATGTTAATTCTAATTTTATGTTATATATCATATTTACTAATAAATATTTGTAAATTAGGATGATTTGTTTGATATTGGACTTACTAGATATGGACAAGGGCACATGCCTGGGATCTTGAGAGGCATTGATACATCGTGTGCTAAAAAGTACTCTGACTGGAAGTACGATATTAAAGAGCATTTAACGATTAATGGGCCACAAAATCGTTTTGGTGGTTGCACAGATACGCAGTGGCAAAAAGCCATTGAATTTTTTCGACGCCCAGAAATTACGGTATTAATTTCTTGCTAAACTTAACCATCTTAATTAAATATATTACTAACGATAACTTTTTGCAGAAACGTTCTGTGGTCAACAAGGAAAATAGGAAGAAACTGAAAGAGCTTAGATATGGAGGTTCTCAGTCAATCCCAGCGTTGCGCTATAAAAAAGTTAGTTAATTAATTATTTTTTAGTTTGTATTTCTTATTTACGTTTAATTATTAATTTTATAAAAATATATGTACGTGACAACGCAATTTAGAGACTGGGCAACTTGAGCCCATCCCGGATAGCTGGATGGATACTCACCATAAATCAAGCACAGGGTGGGTGACAGAGACAGCCAAAAAAACTTGGGTACGTTAAGTTTTTTTACACATTTTTCAAAATTTTAATTGTTTTTTTACAATACAAAATTACATTATACATTGTATCATAGGAGGAATTGCGTACATATCGCGACACACAGCAGACACAGACAACTGATACTGAGAGTTCCACACCAGTTTCGAGTGCGCCTAAAGATAAAGACATATCTTTGGTACAAACTGTCTTCGGAAAACGACGGGGCCACCAGAAAGGATATGGACGTATCCTTAACATAAGGGACCGAACTCCATTTACTATTGATCCTCCACAAACTAGAGATGAAGAGATGTCTGAGATGAGAGAGCGTATTCGGCAATTAGAGGAGCACATTCGGACTCATTGTATCACCCCGGGATCTCAATGTGCCCCACCACCACCTGATGATCCCGATGCTGGAGCACCGAGTCAGTAGGACTTATGTGTGAATTTTGTTACTATGGATTATTACATTTTCATGTTTAGGACAAGTCTTTATTTTGATTCAGTAAATGTACTCTTATGTTTTGATTTATATGTTAAATATAAGTGTTTTAATTTGATTCTATTGTTTTATATTTAATTCAAATTAAATAAATAAGTGAATAAACATTACAAATATATAAAAAAAAAATTATTGGTTAATTCTATACCGAGGACATTGTCCTCGGTATAGCCCATCAATATGAAAAATTTGGGCTGGGTGTGCCGAGGACATTGGTCACTATCTGCCGACGACATGTCCTCGGTACAACTTATACCGAGAACATATTGTATGTCGTCGGTAGAAGTTTACCTCTACCGACACGGCTGTACCGAGGACTTAGTGCTGAGAACATGTTCTCGGTAGAAGCTATACCGAGAACATTCAGGCTTATGCCGATGACATTTGATCTCGGTATAAGCCTTGTTTTTTCTAGTAAGATTATAACAGAAGGTTGAGAACATGTGTGTCTTAGAAAAGTAGGTTCTGCGAATTCTATGTGTTGTGGTGGTTTATGGACGAAATTATGCATGTTGATTGTTGTGTTTGTTTGAATTGAATTTATAGGTAGTAATAATTTGGGATATGCTATAGAAATAAAGGAAATTTTGCCCAATTTTTTTAAAAATTAATATATTGAATGAAATTATGCATAACGATTTTAAGAAGAAGACTTTAACTTAAAATTTGTGTTGTTGTGGACTATGTTAATGATTTCCTGACATATTGTAATATGTCACGGTTAAGCACAAAAGGTTACCAGGGATGTCCAATTTGCTAACACAGGGGCTCGTCGTCTGCCAAATGGGCACAAAATGTGGTTTTATGTATAAAGATACATTTATGATCTTGTAAATGCACCAAATCCGGTAGAAGTTATCAAGAAGAAAGTATGTTATATTTTATACTTTTTTTGTTTAAGAAAAACTATATATATAGTACTTAATAATCTAATATATATTTACTTGTTAATTTTGTAGTGGTTTGACAAAAATGTATATAGTGTCAGACGACCTACTGCCACTACAAATCGACTAGTTTGCAAGATTGATGCAATTTATTTATGAAGTCTAATTTTGCTTATGTGTAACTTACTAACTTGATTCGTATGTTCTTATTAGTTTTTCTTATGTATGTATAATGAACTACTTATGTATAAATATATATATATAAATGACATATTTTAATTAGTAATGATATGTGAATGTTTTTTTTAATTTTAATTTATACATTATGTTTATTTAGATAATAATTTATAAAACTATGCATATAAGAATATGTTATATGTTATATTATTATATAAATTTATTTATATATAATATTGTATTTTTATATTAAAAGTTTTAAATATAATTTTGTATTAAATATAGTATTATTAATATAATTTCATTGATATTAAAAAAAATTAATACGAAATCAAATTATAAATGAAAAGAAAACAAAAATATATATTAAAATACCTATTTTTTATAATTTTTTCGTTAACTTTTATCTGCGATCGAATATATTGCGATTTCAATTACTCCAAAAAAACTACAATATATTAAGAAAAAAAATTGCTAATAGTGATGGTACTTACCATCCTGGACGAGACCATAAGTTCAAAAAGGTTACGTACGGACACTGATCAAAAGCACATACCGTTTCTTGTTTGACAGGGTATCTAATTCTTGAGCAGAAAAATGGATGTGGTTTATTGAATATGAAAAAAAAAACAATGAAATTAGTTATCTCCATTATGTCCAAACGTGGAACTATATATATGTGTGTGAAGGTACTATTTATATTATATATTTTCTCTAATAATATAATAAAAAGTGTAACTAGCCAATCATAATTTGAAGCTATTATAAATACAAAAGCAACCATAGCAAAAATTAAAAGCACACAATAGACTCTTATATATATTACGTTTGCAAAGTACAAGTGTTACACAGCAATAGTGTATAATGTTTCAATACTTATAGCTAATTATTAAGAGAGCTAGCTACACGTACATAGTACTTTCTTATTCCAAATATACTGATTATATATATATATATGGTTAACTCTTATTATAGATTGTAATTAAAAAGAGTTATTTAACTTGAACTAAGCAGCAGAAGGTGCAGCATTTCGGGGAATGGCAGCATTTGCTAAAGCAGTAAGAAAAGGTCCAAGCTTGACATGGCCACCTTCTTCACCATCATCCACGTCATGATCACAACTACTACTAGTAATAGTATTATTATCATTATTAGGGCTTTCATGATCATCATCATGGCAGTAGTCCAAGGATTCGTCATTATATATATCCCACCACTTTTTCACCAGTGTCCTTATGTCTTCTCTATTCATGTTCTCCTCCTCTCCTGTGAACCTCCACGGCTTCGAACCCTACATAAATTTTAATTATTTATTGAGTAATTGGTAGAAATAATTATTTTAAAGTCTATTTTGCACTTTGGTCTTATTTTGATAATATTTTATAAAAACTTGTTTTGAAGCAAAATGAATTTAAGAAAATGTTAAGCCCACTTATAGATATGGATAGATGGATACCGCAGCACAATAGTGAGCAACTTTGATTGCATCAAAGTCTACATTTTCAGGGTGGCGCCACAGCATGGCCAAGACAAGGTTGTAAACATTAGAAATAGGCTTGTATACGTCCTTGAAAAACATGTTCAGAAAGTCCTGCATATACATATATGTATAAAAATACATATTAATTATTACAACAATTCATATATTGTTACTTAATCCATATATATTTATATATATGTATTACCTGCTCAGCAAAAGCAGTAGGAGGGGTGATCTCAAGGGCCTCCAAGAGACTATGGTAAGTGTCAAGAGTAGGTTCGAAAACAAACATGCCGGCGTTGAAGTACAAGGGCGGCGGTGAGCCTGCCTCCGCCGGCCATGGAACCCTCTCGGGGCACTGCTGGCAGTACCCAATCTTATACTGAGTTGAGAAACTCCAAGTCTTTTCGCAAAAGCAGTCCATCACGGCATAGAAGTAGCCATTCGGAGACTCGAATAGGTGATCAATATTATCAAACACTTGTATGTCTCCATCCAAGTACACCATCTTCTCATACTCTTCAAACTATATACATACACAATCAATAAACATATCATATATATGTATGGCTATATATATATATATAATATACTAGCTAGCTATAGCTTTTTTACGTGCGTACGTACCTCCCATATGCGAAGCTTTGAGTAGTTGATGACATAATATGCCATGGCAAACTGAGTTTGGGTCTTGGGAGGATAGACTGGCTCAATCTGACGAACGATGCATCCCTGAGATCGAAGAATCTGACGGTGTTCCTCAGGAACATCGTCCAAAATGGCCACCACAAGAGGGTATGCACTCTTAGCCTTGCGGAGACCCTTGGCCAACCCAACCACTCCTTTCACATAGTCTCCATTGCCAGCCAAAAAGGTCACATAGGCCCTCTTTGAGCCCCCATCCACGTTACTAAGCGACATTATTATATATTATGGCAATAATATTATATCTAAATGTTAAGTAATTAATAGAGACTATATAACTTCAGTATTATAGGCTACTGATATAATCAATTTATGGTTTGAGCAAAGAGTTGGGGGGACTGGCCTCTTATATAGGCATCAGTACGTATGTGGGACTACTCAAAGGGTAAGAATTTGTGTGCATTATTTTAGCACCAACACGTGGCTGATCTTAAATATTCGTATAATTGGAATATTTCCTTGTTTTGAATGATTAAAGAAAAAGTTGATTTTTTAGCTTTTTTTAAATTAAGTCTATACTCTGATTAAGAGAAATGCATTCTATCACATCGTATATAGTTATTGATGGGAATTAGTAGTAGGTTTTCCATATTTTAATTTAAATTAAAACATGTAGCAGATACTTGATATTCATTTGTTTAATCGTGTTCAAATAAATATGGAGTATAGTATTTTAATTTAAATTAAAATGTACGTTACTAAATTGTATCAATAATGACACGATAGTATGTCCTATAATAATAATGTAACTTATAACGATTTGATAAATGATTTATTATGGGAGGTAAAGATGTTTATGGGGATGCATGGGTTACATTAAGAATCTGTATAAACAAGGTAATTACTAATATTCTTAATTAATTTATATATATATATAGACATGCTTTTTTATTTGTAAAATTAAGTAACTAAAGATTTTAAAAGTAATTGTACGTAGAAGAATATTATATATAATAATAAGCCAAACTAGGTAGCAAGAAGAGAAATGAAGAAAATGTTCCGCACGGTTCTAACACTGTATAAATGAATATTCTGAGCTTCCAAAAGTTAAAGTTGTATTTGCAGTTGCACCAAAGATGAAGAAGACTCCCCCTATAGCTATAGGCCTTTCTATTATTATTATTGTCCTTTTTCTCACACCTCATTATTGTTTTTTTATTATTATTTTAATTAAGATAAGTTTAATGAATAATATTTTTGGGTATTTCTAGGGCACACTTTTTCTGTTTTTTGATACCGGGATGATTTTTGGCGAATTTTTTTCATGACCATGTATATTATAATTATTTAGAGTATTCTGTAAATTTTTTGAAAATTTTAAATAATTTACTATGTCAAAAATAATGTTCAAATAGTATGTTGCACGTGTGACTGTTTTTTTTTTTATTTGTATGAAAAATAACTTGTTTGAATTATATTTTCGATATTGTAAATTATTCAAAATTTCTTGAAAATTTACAAAATACTCTAAATAACTACAATGTACACGATCAAAAAAAAAAATTACGCAGAAAATTATTCCAGTACTGAAAACAGAAAAAGAGTGCATCAATGCTCCAAAAAACATGGAGTGCACGACTCTAGAATTTTCCAATATTTTTACACTTATATTAGATGGCGGTTGAACTTAATATATACACCTTATATAACAAGAATATACAAAATTCAGTTAATATGCTCTAGTTTCAACTATCATTCTCACTCACTTAGTTGTGTGATATGTGGTTTTTTTTTTTCCACATGGAAAATCCATTACTTTATTTCCCCATATACATATAATGTAGATATAGTTTTATACATTGGTTAAACATGTGTACATAATGACATAAGACTTGGAATCTATACTTTAAAATGTTCATCCACTTTATTTTTTATTTTTTCTTGTATGATAGGCTGCGAATGGTGGAATATGAGAAAGCAAAATAAAGGTCATTCATAGTGATACGTGTATAAATTTAATTTGTACATATATAACTAGTTTTAACACATTTTCACTTTCCACGCGTAGCAAAAAAAAAGGTTTGGCAAAATTAACCAACAAAAGAAATAAATAAATAAAAGAAAAAAGATGTCAAGCTCAGATGCGCTTTAACCTTAATCAATATGATCAGACGGTTGTGATAGACCCAACTATCACATCAAACGCATGGGAATCATCACAGCGAGACCACTAGAAATTGCACCAGCCGGGAATCGAACCCGGGTCTGTACCGTGGCAGGGTACTATTCTACCACTAGACCACTGGTGCTTCTTGTTCCATGTTATTCTTTAAAAAACACTTAACCCAGTATTATTGTTAAAACAGGCCCAACTGTTTGAGGCCCAGCAAAGGCCCAATAGTTTGATATTTATGGTTTATTGCAATTTAGACCATATAGTTTGATGTAATTATAATGTGAGAATGATGAGACATGTTTTTTGACATATATAGCCATTAAATTAAAACAGTATCAGTATGCCTTATCTAACTTAGCTCAGAACCAGAAATTTCTCACATCACAATCCACATACGAAAGATTTGAACTTTGAGCCATGGCGTCTTTGGCTCAGCAATTCACTGGCCTCAGATGCGCACCGCTCTCTTCTTCTCGCCTCTCGAAGCCTTTCTCATATCCTAAGCAACAACAGACTCATAACAGACCCGCAACGCTGCTCCCCATTGTCTCAGCCGTAGCCATTTCCAATGCTCAGACCAGAGAGCGTCTCAAGCTTAAGGAACTCTTCGAGGAAGCTTACGAGCGTTGCCGTACAACTCCCATGGAAGGAGTCACTTTTAACATCGATGATTTTCACTCTGCTATCGAAAAGTACGACTTCAATTCTGAAATTGGGACCAAGGTACCACTCATTCTCTTTCTTGGTGTTAATAATTCTTTTTTTATGTATTTTGATTCGACCTGAATTATGGACAAATGGGTATGAACTTGAGTGCCCAACTGAAGCGTTTCTTTTGCTATAGCCATGTTTCTGCTGTTTATAATGATTAGTTGGTTGGGGCAGGTTGTGCATTCATGTTATTGGAAAAAAAGAACCTGTATATTAGTGTTACCAGAGTACTAGTTTGTGTTTAAATGGAAAGTTTTGAAATTTTTTGTGTTTATATTGATGTTTGCAGGTGAGGGGAACTGTTTTCTGCACTGACAATGGTGGAGCATTAGTTGATATTACTGCAAAGTCTTCAGCTTACTTGCCTCTTCAAGAAGCTTCCATCCACAGGCTAAAGCATGTAGAAGAAGCAGGGATAGTTCCTGGTTTGAAAATGGATTTTGTAATCATTGGTGAAAATGAAGTAGATGATAGCTTGATCTTGAGCTTGAAGACTATGCAGTATGATCTCGCATGGGAGCGGTGTAGACAGCTCCAAGCAGAGGATGTTGTTGTTAAGGGTAAGGTAAGTACTGTAATTTCAGGCAAGTTGAGTTGTTTCTTATGGGTAGCAGCAATGTCTTAAGTCATCACTAGTGGAAGTGATCGTAGGATTGTTTTTCTGATTTTATTTACTGTCAAGTTTGTTATTGTACAGTTTTTAATTTAGAAAAGTTGTTTAACAATGTACTCAGGTTGTTGGAGCAAACAAAGGTGGAGTGGTGGCTGTGGTCGAAGGCTTGAGGGGTTTTGTTCCTTTCTCACAGATATCATCGGTTAGTCATTACCCAGTGTCCCAATTGTGAGGCTCTTGTTAGCTTCAAAAGTTCATTGTGTTTCCTTTAGTATATTTTTGGTAGTAGGGAATGTGATATTGATACAGTTGTAAGTGATATTCCTTATGCAATACATCGTAAAGAATCTATCATGAGGACAACAATGTATAAGATTGGCTTCTCATTAATTGTGAATATAACAATTGCTCTTCTAGAATTCAAGTTTTATGGAAATCTTTTGTGAAGTCACTTTTGCAGCTTATGGTGTGTGATTTCCTTAAGAATTCAAGCTTTTACGGGTTATCAACCATGACAACCTTCTTAGCTATAGCGCCTGATTTCACAGCTGATTGTATTCTTAAACAGGAGCATCTTCCTGCTCTTTGTAATTCTCTATTATTAGCTGATTTGGCTTAGTTATAATATTTTGTTTTCTTCAAAAAAAAAATAACATGACAACCCAATGTTATTGACATTTAGCGATGTTAGTATGAAAATTTTGCAGCACCAATCATACCAAGTCTTAATCTGTGACCTTTCTGTTTTTGTGCATACTAGAAAACAACTGCAGAGGACCTTCTTGATAAAGAACTTCCTCTTAAGTTTGTGGAGGTCGATGAGGAACAAGCCAGGCTTGTTCTCAGTAACCGCAAGGCCATGCAAGACAGCCAGGCACAATTAGGAATTGGATCAGTGGTCCTAGGTACTGTCCAGAGTCTGAAGCCGTATGGTGCCTTCGTTGACATCGGAGGAATCAATGGCCTTCTTCATGTTAGTCAGATCAGTCATGATCGTGTCGCTGATATTGCAACTGTTCTTCAACCTGGTGATACGCTAAAGGTTAGATACCAAATCAAGCTGTGAGTTTCACTTACTAAGTCAACTAAATAAATAAATTGATAATTTACATTTAAATTGGAACTTGTGGTTCAGGTTATGATACTGAGCCATGACCGAGAGAGAAGCAGAGTTAGTCTTTCTACCAAGAAATTGGAACCCACTCCTGGAGATATGATCCGCAATCCAAAGCTTGTTTTCGAGAAGGTATTCTCTAAATACTAAACCCCTGAACTTGTTATCTGTTGTACTTTGTCATCTATAATTGGCAACCAAAATTTAGTTTCTGTTGAGACTTTAACTGTACACATGTTTGTGGTTCTGTTCTAACAGGCTGAGGAGATGGCTCAGACATTCAGGCAAAGAATAGCTCAAGCAGAAGCCATGGCTCGTGCAGATATGCTTCGGTTCCAGCCTGAGGTACATAACATTTACTATTATGACACCTTAGGCTAAATGATGAACAACAGTGACACCAAATATATGGGAACCTAATTCTGCATTTATGCTTGAAATTACAGAGTGGATTATCCATCAGCTCAGACGGTATCTTGGGCCCTCTTACGTCTGACTTGCCGGCCGAGGGTTTAGATCTTAGTGACGTTCCCAAAGCTGAAGATGGAGATTCAGAATAAGCACATTTTTCATCTTTGACTTCCCCTTCCCCGTTAATTATTATGCTTGTGAAAATTGTTGTGAAACTCATACTTAGGCTTCCAAGCTGATCAGAAAATCATTTTGTTCATTATATAAACTGCTAGTATTTTACTTGTTCAATTTCAAAATGAGTGCGAAATCTGTACTACGCACAAAAAATAAGTAAAAATTAGATTCAAGTAGTTTCGATATACTGAGAACTGATGTTCAAAGTAACAATGTACAAGGAGGGACTAACGAAATTCTTCTACACATGTTTTTCCAAACAAAAAGCTATAGCCCTTGTGTTGAGATTTGACAACTTTGATGTTTACTGCAAAATCAGATTGACTAGGAACAAAGACTTGTCTGGAGCAAAATTTAACATGTACAAAAGTATAAACACTCTGAATGTAGATCCTTTGTGCTCTTCCATTCGTGAAAAAACTTGTGAGTAAGACAATAATGGGCAGGCACTATGCTGGCTAGCTTTTTCCTTTGCTACTCTTATTGCTTTTCTTTTGCTTCTGTTTGAGTTGAGTAAGGCCTGCAGCTGTTATCTTAACATTGCCAACTATGGCAGCAACCAATTCAGGATCCGTGCATGCTTTCATCAATTCCTTCTCTCTAACTGTTGCTTCTGGAGTGTGGCTGAACAAATTCATAGCCGTTTTGGCAGCTATACGAAAGAAGAAAATTAAAAGTGCAAGATTAAATAAGTTAATAAGAAAGCTAAAAGTGAGAAATCGTCAAATTATTCAAGTAGGAAACAAAATGCACGTGGCAAAAGAAAAAGTGATGAGCTTATTTGATTTACAGTGAGTTTTAGGTTTCTTGTTAGAGTTATGGTCTGCTATTCTTCTATTGTTTCTCTTCTACATTTTCTCGCTCAAATTATAAAACTAAAAATAAAACAGTAAAAATGATTAGTCACAAAGGGTATAGGCCATAGACATGCCTGCACACCCAAGCCAAAGCACAAGCATATTATAAGAGCAGGTTCTCCCACATAAGCATGCAATGGGAAGGTGATAATGGTTACCTTTTCCTTTCTTTGCATTGCCAGGAGTTATTTTCACACGGTATTTATAAGATTGAACTGCACTGTAAGGACCGCATACCGGCACGGCATATAAGAGGATATCACTAGGTAGTGGATTCCCGGTTAAGTAATCCACGTCATTCAATTTTTCTTTCTCTTCTTCACCTATCTCATGAATGTCATCCTCTTCCATGACAACTTTGTCCATCTCAGAAGCAGTTTCATCCAATACTGCATGAGGAACTTCAACTCCGCTCACAAGACTTTGTGACACCTCACCTAGATGCTCTTGACAGTCCCGGGATAAGTGACCAGGCTTCTTACATTTATAGCATATTTTAAGTGCATCATCTAGAGGACCTGCCAGATAAAATAAAAGGAGAAAAAAGATAATACTAAGAATTAAAAGACACAATGGTACTAAGAAGCAACAAGTTCAATCAATGAAAACTTTAGAAGACATATCACCATCAGATTTGGTCCCTATAGTCAGAGCTACATTTTCATCCTGTGACTCGGTGGTGTCTTTCTTGTTTGCGTTTCCTGCAGACTGAAATTAACAGGTCAAAAATCAGCAACTAATTAATTGGATGGACAAAAGTACAAATCAGTAATAGCTGTGCAACAATTGATACTTACAGCAGTCCCTAGAATTATCCTAGACGACACACATAGTATCAGCATAGAGAAAGGTTAATATAAAAGTGAATTTACACGAAATACTTATATTTTTTTTAAGGTTTTAAAAAGGTAAACGTGTACACCTTATAGAAAATCACCCTACAGAAGCTGAGGAAACACTAATTGGAAGCAGGAATGGAAAAAGAACATGGATTACAATGCAAAAATAAATCAGGTACAAGAATATATGCTTTTATTCCCAATGAATCAAGTACTGTACAAGCCATAGTACTTACAGCAAGTAAGGCCATACGGATGCTTCTTTCTTCCTCATCTTGATCAGCATACTTCTCTTTCATCTTCTTGAGCTTACTCTTCTGTCCTCGACTGATTTTTCCACCAACTGGCTTTGCATCAGGAACATGTTTTTCAGAATGAGTGGAAGAATGATTGCCTCCTAGTGGTTTTTTCTTCCCTTCCTGCTCAACATTTGCAGCACCATTTTTCTGGCAATGATTGCTTCCTCCTGGATTTTTTTTCCCTTCCTGCTCAACAGTTTCTGTGTCATTTTTCTGGCCTTTCTTGAGCTTTCTTCTTTCAGCTTTTGAGACATAGGGTTTGTCTCTTGTCGCTGCCTTCTCTTCATGATCATGCTCCTCTACCAAATCTGCTTGAGAAGTTTCAAGCTTGTACTTTTTACCAGATATAGTGGCAGATCCAAGCCCAAGAGCTCTATCAATGAGATCCTCAAGTTGTGGGGTGACTGATGCAGCATTAGATACTTTCTCCTCACTGACATCAGTAAACGTCTTGCTGTCATCGGTGGAGAGTTCTGATGAGTTTATTGGTTCAGCTGGGGAAACTGTTTGGAAATTTTGAGTAGAATCAACTCCAGATAGACTTTCGGGCCCAATTAGATTTGTAGACGAATTAGGAAGGCTTTTTGATTCTTCAAGTTCTTCAGTCTCTGACTCAGTATCAGATTCTTCTTTGAGAGGGCCACTTTCATCAACCCCATCCATCCCTTCTTCCTCACCTCTCACCCTCCTTTCATTCAAATGTGAACCCAAGGAACTCTCATCCAAGCGAAATAACAAGGCAAAGCCCATAACAAGAGGATGTGGAGGAAGAAAGTTCTTCCTCCCACGAATCATGAAACTACCAACTGTAAGATATTCCCCTGTAGGAGCAGTTTTACTGACTTGGTGAGGATAAACCCACCAAGCGCTAGTGACAATCTTTGAATTCCATGCCTGGCTGTGGCACACCTATATAATGGTATTAAAAGCTAAATTCAATCCAACGCAATCTTGATGTGAAGGTAAAACATTATTACCATACAAACTAGCGCAATACTGACAAGAATACTACAGAAAGATTAACAATTATAAAAAAAACCACACTTACTGTGAAACATCCAGCTTGGTTTAATGTCAGTGGGGGTACTGGTTGTTCAGGCCTATGGTTCTTTATCACAGTGGTAGAAGCCCCATGCAGTTCTGCGTGAACATACCTGTTACATAACCATATCATTATAAATAATAAATTGCTACCCAGATATAACCAAAAAAGCAGCAAATTTTTAGCAATTCAGCATATTAGTAAAAGCTGGAATCACTTAACCATGGAATATGCTAAGAGAAAATATTAACAGATATTAACTTACAGATCCCCTTTTGACATATAGCGCTTTACTATCATCTCATTCTGTTGAGCATCACGTCCACTAATAACCAAATAGTTCTCACTGCTGATGAACCAGTTAAATTTTTCAAACCAGTGAACTCTTCGCATATGTGAAATTGAAGCAACAGTTTTTTCCTGCGTATATTTTTTTTAAGAAAAAAATGAGGATCGAACACTTAGGGATCATCCCAACTTATATTCTTTAAAAAAGTATACTGAACAATTATAGCAAAAGTGGCTTCATTGCCACCCTTCTCCCCACCACACCCATGGTCTAATGAGACTCGTTGTAAATTTTATAAAATTAAAACTTTCTTTTCTTCCACCTAAGTTTTATTCCTTTGCCACGTTCTATTTAAAATTTTATTTCTTCTTCTTTAACTTTCCTTTCATCATCTTCTTCATAATAGATAGTTTAATTTTATTTCATAGTAGGTGATAAGAAACAGAATTATTTCATCAATATATTCATCATTAACTGTAAAAGCTTAAACTAACTACAGTATATGATATTTTGGTTCCTAATAAAGAAAATTTCTCTTGCATTTCTTCTTTCATTTCTCATTCAAGATCGTGTGATTCATAGCAATGCATAATTAGAAAAATAACATTTTTTTCCTCTTGTTCACCACTCATAGAATTTATAATCAATATTATTCCTGATTATATTAAATTTATATAAAACTGTATTTGATTGTGATCTTCTAGTTTGTATGTTGTAACAGACATGCTAGTTCAAGAAGTTTCCCCCATCACGAGTAATTGGAATGTGTCTACTGTCTATTGAGCACACAACAAGCTCACAAAAGAGTCAGAGAATCAAAACATTAATGGATTTTTGTGCAATTAAGTTGTCAAAATAACAAAAACTTTACAAAATTATTGAACTGTGATAAATCTCGTAGGGAAAAGAAAGCAACCTGGCTCAGCTGGAGGCGAGTCTTTCTTTCTGCAGCTTTAAATGCTTTTTCATGTGCTGTAACAGTCTTTTCCTGTTTGCTCTCCTGCTTTTTCTTTAGTTCATACCACCGCCGTGCATTGGCATGAGCTGAGAGAGCCAAATCAACTTCTACCTAAAATAGTCAAGAGATTGTCGTGAAGTGTAAATATAGATATCGACATAAGAAAATTCAGATAGCACATATTCCATACTAATGTAAAAACCATACATGTTATAATGTTAGAGGGCATTCCAACAACATAAAGAGATGCTCAATCTATGTTATTGAGCGTGAAGAAAAGAGATTACAAGATGATGGTGCAGAGATAATGAAAAAGAAAGATCATTTCAAATAGGAATTATTTTATATAAGTACATTGATAAAGCCTAAGATAGTGTGTGCAGATCATTTACATCTCTAAAATCATCTAATAGTGTGTGCAGATCATTAAATACTTAGGATTAGCCCAATACCTTGTAGAAACAATTCAAACATTTACATGCATGAAGAGAAGAGAAAAAGAATATAAATTTAAAGTTCTTCATTTACAGAAAATATTGGCAAGGCCTGAACAGTACCTTATCTGCCGGGAGTGTTTTTTCATCGTCATCCATTTCATCAAGGTTGTTGCTTAAAAGCAATGTCATACAATTTCTCTCTAGATAAAGCTTGTCAATGAGGCCAGCAACTGGATTACCAGATTTCTTCTCTTCTTTTACCATACGAGCAAGATCCTCCCAACTCATACCATTTGCAAGAGCCACACGAACAGCTAATATAGCAGCATCCACATCTTCTAAGTTGTATTCTATCAGTTCTGCCATTTTAACACTACGGTCAACTTCTTGTCTAAGAGTAAGCACACGATTTTCCTGCATCACAGAATTGAACAAATTAATAAGATAGATGAAACAAAAATAGACAGTAATCAAATGAAAAGTTAATTTTAAGTCCAAAGGTCAAATAAGTTGGAAGACTGAATTTACTAATGGCGTCAATATGCAGTACTCTTTCCAAACACAACAATGTAGATATCTTTGCAATTAATTATTTTAAGTAGAATCTCCAATTGACATCAATTTACAGAAGTTTTACTGATCCACAGGACGGCAGATATCTTGATTACTAATAAGAAAGTGGGCGAGCATTTAACTTTTAGTTCAAATCAGTAGAATTAAAAGCATGGCCTCAAATGGCTTGTTCTCATTTAAGCATTGTCCCATTATCACCATTAGCTGGCCTCAAATGGTATATTTACTTTCATCAAGTATGGATATTGACACAAATAATAATAAGTTCCTAAGCATTTCTATTTGCACAAGAATAGCCTTCTGGTTTACCCTCATCTAACAACTCAAACACGGTGTAGGAAGCATAGGAATTGCTGGAAGTGGGCCTTTAGAGGAGAAGAAAACATAAGAACACCAATTAAAATAACAAATAAGTACCTGATCTGTCCGTATCTTTGTAAGTTTCTGGATGGCAGAGATCTCTTTTGATTTCTGCTGTTGGTCAGCTCTTTGACTCTCAATTTTGCTGTAGAACTCATCCAAAGCTGCATCAAATGTCTCAAACTGTGTGTGCTCCCGAGACTTGAACTGGTTTAGTAATATGGGGCAAAATTCATCATACATCTGCAAAGTGAAGAAAAAAAAACACTTACGTTGAGAATACTGAATGTACAAAGAAATGGAAACAGTGGAGTAGTATAATGATAGATAACCTGGATTCTACTTCCTGTTCCTGGTTCAGATGAAGGGCCATCCTTCCCTAAATTTTTATTCTGCATCAAAATGTATCCTTCAGGAATTCGATCACCTGATATAATATCATGCAGCCAGTCCTCAAACCTCTCAACACCTTGGGCCAAAACCTGAAGTGTACTATCATCCAACATGCTATCTTTACTAATTTTCATGTTTGGAGCCAAACCAGAATCTAATATGATATGCTCAGAGAGTGCAGGCCCATAGCCAAGTGCCTCCCCAAGAACAATTTTTAAAGTAGGCTGTTTGGCACGGGCACCACCATCAGAAGGCTTTCCCCCTTTGTGGGTACCCTGTTTTTCTTTCGAGGTAGCACGCACCTTAATTCCACTATCATTAACCTTATCAGATTCAATGCTATCAGGCTCCTTGTAAGTAGTAAGAGCTGTCTGCAACTTAGCAATAGTAGTCCGCTCAAAAGTTCTACAAATTTCAGTTGGATAACGATGTCTTGACATGATTGCAACCCCTTTATCATCATCCCTGTTAAAATGAGACAGTATTATTTATCTGCCAGGATGCCTATTACTGCAACGAAAAGCAGAAACACTTCCTATAAATGTAAAAGAAGTAGGAGAACCACATACTTAACATATATCCAACTTCAACCAAAACAACAAGCTAATATAGCTACTATTTCCTAAAGCTAATATGTAACAATATGACTGCTAGATTTTAACTTCTATTATACTCAAATTGCACATATTAAGTAGGCCATTATAAATAGTTTCAGACAACAACTCCATTATGATATGCCAAAAAAGGGAGTGGGGAGAAAAGAGAAAAGAAAACGAACAATTTTGATGCATCTAAGTAAATCTGTATTCGTCATAATTAATAACAAAATGGATGTCAATCACAAACCTGTGGGACCGAAGTAGAGTCAAGACTGTAAAATCACAATCTGCGAGAATAATGTTTCCTTGGGCATATAACTCCAATATAACATAGTATGCACTAGCGCCCAATCCAAATTGAAAGAGAACAATCTGCAATGTGCCGATGTTTAAAAGTAGCAGACAAGAATACACATATATACTTCTAATTTCAAAATATACACATAACAAAGTGTTAGGGGAACAAATAACTGTAGTAGTGAAATTCAGTAACAGTTCTCAATAAAATTTATTTCCAGTATCAATGTAGTGAAACAGTGTTTAAAAATAAGAATCATAAATTTAGGAACTATCAAATGAACTTTTCAGTTTAGGATAACTCATACAAACAATTGAAAACAAACACCCTTATTGATTCTAATAATATAAACGTGGAAACAATGAATTTTGTTATACTCCCTAAACACAAAAAAAGGAGACCCCCTTTAAGTGATGATACACACCCTATCATATCCAAGCTGTCTCACATCCTCCAATCTTCTCGTCCGTATATGTTTCCTCAGTTTCAGAGTAAACCCAGATGGAGTATTACTCTTATCCCTGTAAAAAGCAAGAAACAATGCTAAGTTAACCACATTTCATTGGTGCCACACCTTGTTTACTTTACAAATTCTTAAAAAACCAATACAAAGTTTTAGCTAATCTTAATTGAAGAATCATAAAGGGAAAGAGTTGCGAGAGAATTGAGAAGGAATCACAAATATGAATGGCTTTACCGGACATAAGCAGTAGTGTGTAGCCTAACACCACTTTCCATGAGAAGAAAAACCTTTTCACTCTCCCCAGACTCAGTGACGCCACTACTATACATGAGCTTGAACATATATGTCTGCAAAAAACAAAATCAATAGAGTTTATCAAAGCAAATTTTGAGAGACAGGAATAAATTAGGGGAAAGGAAAGGAAAGGAGAAGAAGACCTTAGGAGAGATATCGTAGACATTGGAACATCGCATTCCGATTAATCTACGCAAGCACTTGACCTCTGCGGCCACATCGGCCGTGTTCATCCGGACCTTCACCATCTTCGCTGATTCTCTCTCACTCTCTCTTTCTCTCTCTCTCTCTTACGGATGATGATCAGAGTGAGACCATGGAAGAAGACGAAGGTTGGCGCTCACCATCTACTGCCTTAAGCCTCCATTTTACCCAAACTAATTATTATTATATTTATTTGTATTTTTATTTTATTAAATTACTATTATTTGTAATTATAAAAAGCTAAATTTAACTCACTAATTAACATTTATTAGAGGGAAAAAAAGACAACAAAAACAAAATTACTATTACCAAATTCTATAAAGATAAATTAAAATATATATAATGTATTAAGTCTAAAAAAATTAAACACTATATTCATTAAGAACTAGAATTATAGTTTGGACGACCTTCAATCTTTTTTAATAAAATAAATGGAAATCATTAAAAAAAATAATAATAAACTTACATACATATTAAATAATTTTTCCATCAATAAAATTTAATTTTCATTGATAAATATAACTTTAAGTGATTAAACAGAATCAATTCAAGAAAATATAATTTCGGTTTAGAATTTTACCATAATTGAAGTATACTTACTAAAATTAAAGTTTTATAAATTGAGTTAGAAGAATTACGCTTGTATATTTTAGATAAATTGTAAAAATTTCAATACAATCTCAAACACAATTTTTACAATAAAATTACTTTACGTACTAAATGATTTTTCCAACAATATATTCAATTATTATCACTTAATAGTGTTTTTCCTGTGGCATGCATAATTAATATGATTATATGAGTATGTGATATGCATGTTTATGTATATTAGATATGCATGTGGGCCTTTTATAGCTTATAAGGGCATATTTATAATTTTGGCTCTTTGAGGGCATAAATGTGATTATTTGTGATAAATTGTTGAGACCACATTATTATGTGAATATATTTGCAGTGTATGGCTCGAGACGGTCCTAGTAAGCGGATTAGCGAAATAGTCACAGCGAGGTTTAATACCCGACTCGGGAGAGCCTAGAGGTATTTTTGGGAATTCAGATAATATTTTAGGAATTATTAGATATTGAATAATTGATTGGTAAATAGTTAGATATGACGGGGTTAATTGGTGAATGTTATAAACACTTGAGGAATTAGCGGGAACTGGGAGAGGAATGACCAATTTACCCCTAGGAACAATTTGAAGACTAATAGGCAAAATAGTCTTTGTTAAGCAAGGATATACTTAGAAAAAACACTCGGGATAAGCTCAGTAACTCTAAGAAATAACCAGAAACTGAAGGAAAGCTTTTGGTGATTGAGTTTGAGCAGCTGAAGGAATTGAAGGACTGAGGAGCTTAGGCTTGAAGTTGGAAGTGGATGAATTGAGGCTTTGGAAACCAGGAGGTTTAGCTGGGACTTAAGCTCAAGGCTTGGAGGTTGTAGCCTGTGAAGAATCAGTCATAATTGAAGTAAAATTTTAGCTCTTCATCTTTGAGTTTCTCGTTGGATTTAGATAGGACTATAGGTGCTTGGTTAGTTCTGAATTGGAGAATTGATTCTAGTATGTTTGTTAAGGTTTTGGTGTCCAAATATGTGATTAAAGGTCCTAACCCGTAGTTAGGCTTGTTTGTGGTTGGGAGGTTTTGATTAATAGTGAAAAATGTGCATTTGTTTATTTTAATTGTCAAAATAAATTAAGTTTTAATTAATATTTTCATGGGATTAATATGATTTATTTTATAAATGAAAATATTTGATTATGATTTAATTTATTGTTATTTTGTATGAATTAAAGTTGTATTTTGGCACTTTGAAATGAAAAGAGAAAGAAATAATTAAATTTGAAACAAATGAAAGAAAATTGGCAAAACTGAAAAGAAAAGGCCCAAGAATTCAGCCCAAAAGCCCAGGCCCAGCCTCCTCCTCCCTCTCTCCCAGCGCCAGGTGGCGCGCCCGCATTGCGCCATGCGTCCGCAAGCCAACAACCCAGCAGCCTGTCGACACGCGTGACCTGCCCACGTGCCCACCTGCTGACTCGGTTCGGGTCTCCTTTTCCCTCAACCCAGCCCACGTTGACTTGGTCAAACAAGGCATTTCCCACCATTTTGAGTGCCCACGTGGCATGTTTCTATTGGCCACGGGTGGGTCAATGGACCAGCTGCCACCAGCCACCTTTGGCCCAATTTTTTGTGCACTTTGGGCCTTGCACCTTTCATTTTTGAGCTTTAAAGCTCATATTTTGTGGTATTTTAAAAAAAAATGCATATTGACCATGTACCAAAATAACTAGATTAATATTTATAATAAGATTTTATTTTTCAAAATCATATTTTATTATTAATATTTCAGATTTATTTTGTAAACCTCATTTTGTTGTTTAATTTATTTTTAGTCATTTTCTCCCTCTATAAATAGGGACTCTCATTTCACATTTTCTTTGTAATTTTTAGGTATCAAAACTCTACCAAATTTTAGTCTCATTTCTCATATTTTCTCTCTAGAATTTCATGAGAATGTCTAGCATAATAGGCTAACCTTCTTAAGAAGGTTAGGATGATCATATATGCACTATGACTTTGTTTTATATTTTTGATTCACCATGTGCTTAAAGTATATTTGAGGGATTTATTTTCTTTCATCTCTATTTCTTCATCTTGTTATCTTTATTTATGTTTACTAATAGTATATAGATTTTGTCAAGCACTTTCTATGTATTATCAAATTAGTAAAAATAATATAGATAATATCTTTATCATTTTCTCCACCTCATTCATATATATTTACTTTTGCTAAATCTATATAGAATTAGTCATGATCTTTCTATGTATTTTATAAATATTAAAAGTAATATTTGTGTTAGGTTTTATGTCCAATCTGTTATTGCATTATTTCCAATGGTATAATGTCATTTTTAGATTTCTCGTAAGATTTATCTCATCCTTCCATGGTAAAGAATAGTAATCACTTGAATAAATTTTTGTAAAATATATTTGTGCTTCAATGTTAAATCTTCCAAATAAATAGTTGGGATGTAAACTATCAATTTGTGTAATTTTTGTGAATCAAAGATCCAAATAAATAAGTATGCATATTGGTGACTCTTGATCCTTCCTACTTGTTACCTATTGTTACATCACACTTTAGTCTATCTCTATTTCTAATTGTTTATCCATAAATCAGCTGCTGATGACGTGGCGAGGATTTTCGACACGTGGCGGACACGTAGCAGAGATACGGCTCGCCTATCGACCAGCATTATTTCCACATGAAAAGATCAAGTTTTATATACGACCAGCCTGGTCGTATATTCCGTTCATTTATGTAAAGATCTATACAGTTGTGATGATATCCGATAATATCTCTTCATTATGACCTGCAGATCCAATCATTAAGGATAGATATTATTTCCTAATTCCTGTAACTCTTCCTGAGCCTATAAATACACAAGAGATAGCTCAAGGAAGGGGATCGATCTTTTTTTTCTTTCAGAATTATATTACTATTATCCATCATTGTATTGTTTTCTTCTTTCAAGGTCTGTGAAACTCAAGAACCCTAGTTCTTTGATCACACCTTTGGAGCTCAATACTAATAATAGTATCAAGTGGACGTAGGTCATTACCAATCACTGGGGCCGAACCACTATAAATCTCTGTGTTCTTTATCTTTCCATTAGATTCTTTTCTCAAGCTCTATATTACTTTCTTGTCGTTTTCTAGACTCCGTGTCGTTGACCAAAATCAGGGTCAACATTCTGGTGCTTTCATTGAGAGACTTGAATTCAAGAGAATCTAATGGCAAAGACTACCAAGAAGACTGGACAGGCTGCCGTGCACCATCCCAGCCTCCTCCCCCAAATATGGCTGAAGACGAACCTCATTTGGAGTTCGATGAGGAGGAAGTGGACTCTGAGGCCCTGAAGACAACACTGGGGGTGTTGCAAGATGAGTTGGCCGCTCTGAGGGCCAATCAGGAGAGTGCCGCCGAGATAATGGTATCACAGCAGAGGGAGATAGAGCGCTAGCGCCAAGAGCTGAGCGAGAGACATGCGGAGATGGACCGTTGTCAGAGGGATGCCATGGCAGCCCTTGAAGCAGCCCTCTAGTTGGCTAGGAATCAGGTTGCGCCCGCCTCGCAGCCTGATCAACCCCCAAGTGGGCCACCTCAAAGAGGTCCCAATCCTAGCCCTCCGCTCCAGCCAACAAGCCCTCAAAGGCCGGAGCAGCCACCGATGCCTCATGATGATATCCCACCTAGGGATCCTGAGACGCAGCCTCCATCCCAGGCTGGTCGAGGCAATCCCCCGCAGCCCTAGACGCCCAGGGGGTGAAGAGCCGCATCCACCGAGCAGGGGGCAGTGTCCTTCTGCCAACAGAAGGAACTTAGAGACAGGCTCTACGGTCAGGGGCCCTCCACGGCATGACAATGCACGGGGACCCACCGACCAACGCAGGCCTCCCCCTAATGCTCGGGAAGTTCCAGCCCAAGGAGGCAACAGAGGAAACAGTCGGTCCCACCATAGCCAGTCAAGGTTCAGAGATGGCCACGGCTACAATGAGGCCGACTCAGGCAGAGGGAATGCTGATCGGAGGAACGAGGAGAGAGGTGGAGGCAAAAGCCCCCCACCCAGAGAAGACCGACAAGCAGGACATAATGCTGGGGGGCAGCCCAGACAAAATAACGTCTTTAGCCGGCTCGGAGCCAGCGAGCAGCAACGAAGAGACGATGACTTGAGGGATGTACTCAACGACCGCCGAGAAAGGCACGATGAGTACATCCCCCCAACACCAGAGGCCCCAGCAATTCCTGAAGCTGTTCAGGCTCAAATCGATGCCCTGAACCAAGCTGTGCAGCAGCTGGTCGGGGGGAGGACATCGCATATCGAGTACGATCGAAGGAGAGGCACCCCTTTCGTACAAAGGATTGCTGTGGCAGAAACCCCCAGCAAGTTCAAGATGCCGACTCTGCCAGACTTTGACGGGTATGGAGACCAGGTATCTCATGTAAACAAATTTGAGATACAGATGGATATTCAGAAAGTCTCTGAAGATGCTCGCTGCAGGATCTTCCCAGTGATCCTTTCTGATGCCGCTCAGGAGTGGTTCTTTAAGTTCCCTCCTGCAAGTATAGTATCCTGGGAGATGTTCGTGAAGGAGCTTTACGGACAGTTCTATGCGGGTCGTGTGCACCCCACCGAGGCGAACCAATTGGTCGAGATACGCTAGAAAGAGGGGGAGCCTTTGAAGGAGTACGTTCAGCGCTTCATGCGAGCCGCAGCAGGAGCCAAGACTGTGGGCGATGAAGGCAAGATGATGGCCTTAATTACTAGGGTTAGGCGTCATTCTCCTCTCTGGAGTAGCCTCAGGAAGCATGGGGTTAAAAGTATCCAGGAGTTTTTATATCGAGCTGATCGGTACATCAAGTTCGAAGACGCGATTTCCAATGAAGGAAAATCACCAGCAAAAGACAAGGGGCCTAAGGAAGAACCCGCCAAAGCCGCCAACGGGTCTAAGCCCAATGGCAACGGCAAAGGCAACGGGAATGGCAACGGAAAAAATACTAGAAAGCGGGCGAGTGGCGAACCCTCGGCCTCCGAGAGTTCACCAATTCACCAATTACACCGCCCTTGTTGAAAGCCGAGCCGAGGTTTTCCAAGCGACCAGCTCGAGCGTGCCCTACAGGCGACTCGCGCCCATAAGAAAAGATATCTCCAAGAGAGATTCAACAAAGTTCTATCGTTACCATAATGACTACGGGCACGACACCAATGAGTGTAACCAGCTGAAGGAAAAGATTGAGTTCCTGATAAGACAGGGACACTTAAGAAGAT
This sequence comes from Humulus lupulus, assembly GCF_963169125.1. Classification (NCBI taxonomy): domain Eukaryota; kingdom Viridiplantae; phylum Streptophyta; class Magnoliopsida; order Rosales; family Cannabaceae; genus Humulus; species Humulus lupulus. The sequence continues at coordinate 284,673,463 of NC_084794.1, read as the reverse complement.
ATGTACGAGCTGCAGGAGGTTCTCAGCGAGAGGCTCAAGGTGGCAACGAGTCGGCGCCTACACGCCAACGCTCGCCACCTTTACAGCCAGCTCCCGTGGCAGGTACCCTGCTCACCATCTACGGAGGCCCACATCTTGCAGGAGATAGTGGAAAAGCGAGGGAACGATATGCTCGAACCCTATGCCACGAACAGGACATCAAGATGATGAGTTTCGAGGATCGTGCACCAAAAAAGGCTCGAATAGAGGAGGAACCGATCACCTTCTCTGACGACGACGCCCAGCATGTGCGATTCCCACACTCCGTTCTGCTAGTCATGGATGCCCAAATCGCAAATATAATGGTGAAGAGGTGTTGGTCGATACAGGAAGTTCGGTCAACATCCTATATAAGTCCTCGCTGGAAATGATGAAATTGTCCGTAAAGGACCTAGAGCCATGCAACCAAACCATTTATGGATTTTCTGGAGAAGGGCTCGCCCCAGTGGGGTTAATTAGACTCCCAGTCACAGCAGGTATTGTGCCTGCTAACAGGGCATTACTCACTACTTTTATAGTAGTTTATTGTCCTTCGGCGTATAATGCCATGATAGGGAGACCAATTCTGGTTGACCTTCGAGCCGTCACTTCTATATGGCACCTCGCCATGAAATTCCCAATAAACGCAGGAGTAGGATGCGTGTTGGGAAACCAACGGGAGGCGAGAGAATGCTACAATGCCTCGATCACCAAAGCAAAAAAGGGTGTATTGAGGGATGCCGCTGGGAAGGAGTTGCAAATGACAACTAATGTTCAAGCCCGCTCAGGTGATAATCTCACCAAATAGGGTGTTGCCCAAAGTGAGGATAGAGACTTAGATCCTCGCTTTGGGGATTTCGAAGAAGAAGTGGGCCCCATCGAGGACCTTGAATAGGTCCAACTCGATGAGGGAAATCCGACCAAAGTTGTGAAAGTCGGTAAAAACTTAGAGACAACAACAAAACAAGCACTGGTGGAGTTCTTAAAGAGGAACCAGGACGTCTTTGCCTGGTTGCATAAAGACATGGTTGGGATAGATCCTGCAATCATTAGCCATGTCCTGAACATTGACAAAAGCTTTCCACCTGTGCAACAGAAAAGAAGGCTGCTCGACAAAGACCGATCAAAAGCTTTGAAGGAAGAAGTCAAGAAGTTGAAGGAGAATGGGTTCATCAGGGTGGCGTTTTATCCATCGTGGGTCTCCAATCCCGTACTCGTGCCCAAGCCGAATGGAAAGTGGCGTACGTGCGTGGATTTTACAGACCTCAATAAAGCATGCCCCAAAGACTGTTTCCCACTCCCGAGGATCGACCAGTTGGTTGATGCCACTGCATTACACGAGATCCTCTCATTCATGGATGCATACTCTGGGTATAATCAGATCAATATGCATCCCCCTGATGAGGATCACACTAGCTTTCGAACCGATATAAGGCTCTACTGTTACAAAGTGATGCCTTTTGGTTTGAAAAACGCTGGTGCGACTTACTAGAGACTCGTCAACCACATGTTTAAGGAGCTGATCGGGGCAAACATGGAGGTTTACGTCAACGACATGCTGGTTAAGTCGAAGAAGGCAGAAGGACGCGTAAGGGATTTGCAGGAATGCTTCAACGTCCTTAATAAATATAGGATGAAGCTAAATCCCCTTAAATGTTCCTTCAGGGTTGGATCAGGGAAGTTCTTGGGATTCATAGTTAGCTCACAAGGAATTGAAGCTAATCTCGAGAAGATAAAAGCCCTGATCGAGATGAAGTCGCCAGTGAAGATTAAGAATGTCCAAAGCCTGACCGGGAGAATTGCTGCTCTCAGTAGATTTATTTCAAAATCAACGGACAAGTGCGTCCCATTTTTCAATCTACTCAGAGGCAATAAGAAATTTGAATGGACAGATGAGTGCGAACAGGCCTTTCAAGCACTAAAAATGCATATGGTGCAGCCACCCATCCTGTCGAAGCTGGTTGTTGCGATAATTTTGCTATGCAAGTGCACACAGTCGCAAAGTCGTAATAAACTGGTAAAACCAAGTATCGTCCTCAAGGACTGAGTTATCAATTACCAGTCAATTAATTTCTTGTTCTATTTGATGAATTGAAATTCTTGATTTTTGTAAAATACAGCAAAAGTAACAATAAAATGCAGAAATAATAATCGAAATTAAATGGAATAAAAACTAATAGTAAACTTTTAGTTTAATCACTGAGAAACAATTAGGATATTCAATCTCATCAACTATCCTTCCTATTATTCCCTAATGCAAAATGTGAATTCTTCTTATTTTTTACCTACTTCAATTAACAAGTTGATACAGCAGCCTATAATCATACTATGAATTATAAACTCAACCTAGGTGACAATTTCCTATATTTCTATGGTAAATTGAACCACAAAGGTAGCATTAATTTCCACAACTTAACAACAGTTACACAATTAATTCAGATACTTTCGTTCTAAATCAAAATTATGTCCAATATAACCAAAGCATAATTAAATCTCACTTCTCAGATTTTGACTTAAAAACATATGAATATGACTAAAGATGGCCAATCAATAATCACTCTATAAGAACAGATTATATGGAATTGAAGAAGATTGAAGAAGAGGAAATTAAAATTGCATTAGGTCATAACAGAAATTCAAGAGATTCAATTGAACATCCTAAACAGAAAATTAGTTCATAGTCATAGTGCTAATCACAACAGAAATTAAAGATAACATCAGGAAGAAAAACATGTAAAAATACTCTAAGCTTGAGCCTTCAAAACCAGCACTTCTCCCTTCGTCCGTGCGTCTTTTCTTCTCCTTTTTCGTCCTTTAAAACCTAAGATTTCAGATTTTAAATAGGCGGGCCGCGGCTCTTAAGGAATTTTTCAATTCTTCAAGTTTTCATCCCAAAATTTCACCAACACTTCCAAATTGTGTTGAGAACCATTCTTTATCAAAATAAGATGAAAAACTTTATTATTTCTTCCATTTCTTTGGCATTTTCTTCCACATGCTCAATTCTTCCTGACATTCACAAAAACAACCAAACAAAGCATAAACCCGCACTAATTGAAAGAAAAACGAAATAAAAGACTACTAAAAACATCACCAAAACATAATAAAAACTAGACTCATCACTGGTCGATAAAGAGACTTTGTTCATCTACCTGGAAATCACGGATTACGCTGCTAGTGTTGTTCTGGTGAGAGAAGAAGAAGGTGTGTAGAAGGCTGTCTATTACGTAAGCAAAAGGCTGATCGGAGCAGAATTGAGATATCCCCCCATCGAAAGGTTAGCCTATTGCTTAGTATTGGCCTCTAGGAAGCTACGGCCTTACTTCCAAGCCCATCCGATTATGGTATTGACCGAATAGCCTCTTCAGCAAGTCCTGCAAAAGCCAGAGGCTGCCGGAAGATTACTAAAGTGGGCAGTCGAACTCGGGCAGTTCGACATATCTTACCTGCTGCGAGCAGCGATAAAAGGACAAGCCTTAGCTGACTTCATCGCCGAGCTCACAGAGCCCGCGGGTGGCGAGCAGATCGAGGAGCCTAACAAGCCTGAATGTCAAATCCAAGCACCCTCATGGAAATTGTTTACAGACGGTTCATCTAACGAATCCCACGCAGGAGCAGGAGTGATATTGATAACGCCGGAAGGGCATCAATTTCACTGTGCAATAAGATTTGACTTCATCGCCTCTAACAATGAGGCTGAATATGAAGCATTGCTCGTTGGACTGCGATTAGCCAAGGATATGAACATAAAAGCGCTTGATGTCTATAGTGATTCTTAGCTAGTCATGAATCAAATCTTGGGAGAGTATCGGGCGCGAGGATTGAAGATGTTCGCCTATCTTAACAAAGCAAAGGATCTGTTAGCCCAGTTCGACAAATACACTCTCCAGCAAGTACCTCACGATCAGAATTCCAACACAGACGCTTTGGCAAAATTAGCAAGTGCAAAAGATGCTGATACTCTGAACATAGTACCAGTCGAGCGACTATCCGTGCCCAGCATCCAAGCAACAGAAACCACTCTAGTCATCCAGATGACGGATACATGGATGGCGCCATATGTAGAGTATTTATCAAGCGATGTGCTACCAGCGGACAGAAACAAAGCTAGGACCCTTCAGCGGCAAGCTGTTAGGTATATCTTGGTCGATGGAATCCTATACCGAAGGGGATACTCACTGCCACTCCTGAGATGTATTACAAAGGAGAAAGCCAAAGAGTTGATGAAGGAGGTACACAAAGGCTTTTGCGGAGACCACGCTGGGGGGCAAAGCCTGTCAAAAAAGATCTTAAGGCAGGGATATTTCTGGCCAACCATGAATGAAGACTCAATGGAGTTCGTACGAAAATGTGACAAATGTCAAAGGTTTTCTAAAATCCCGCGAGCAGATCCCAACGAGTTAAAGCAGATGCAGAGTCCATGGCCCTTTGCAATTTGGGGAATAGATCTAATCGGATCTTTGCCTACGGGGAAAGGTGGTGTAAAATACGCAGTGGTTGCCGTCGACTACTTCACCAAATGGGCCGAAGTTGAGCCACTCACGACCATAACGACAAAGAAAGTGCTTGACTTCGTAGTCAAAAACATCATATGTCGCTATGGATTACCAAAGAAGACAGTCTCAGATAACGGCACCCAGTTTGACAATGATCTATTCACGAACTTCTGCAAGCGTCACGACATTATCAAAAGTTTTTCTTCAGTCACTCATCCCCAGGCGAACGGGCAAGTCGAAGCAGTTAACAAAACGCTGAAGGATACCCTGAAGAAAAGACTTGAAGAAGCTAAGGGAGCATGGCCAGAACAGTTGACTAAAGTCCTCTGGTCGTACAGAACTTCCCACCGAACAGCAACAGGTCATACCCCGTTTTCCTTGGCATACGGGTATGAAGCCATGTTGCCTGTCGAGTTGGATCCACCCTCGCACCGCAGATTAACATACGACCAGGACTCTAACAGCTAGCTACTGATGGAATCCTTGGACTCGATTGATGAAAGGCGTGAACAAGCCCAGCTCCGAGTAGCTGCATACCAGCAGAAGGTCACCCGGTATTTGTGCGAGAAAGAAAATTCAATGTTGGAGACCTTGTGCTCAAAAGAGTTTTCCTTAACACCCGCGACCAAGCTGCTGGAGTACTCGGGCCAAATTGGGAAGGGCCTTACCAGATTGATGAAGTCCTTCACCCAGGCACTTATAAACTTGCACGCTTAAACAGAGATCTCGTTCCTCGATATTGGAATGGAGAACACCTGCGCAAGTATTATCAATGAAAAATTCTTCTTAACGAATTGGCTTGTACAAATTTTACTTTTTACAAGTTTTGTGTAAGATCTTATTGATCTCTCATAAAGACATGTTTAGTCCATTTACTACGAGAATAAAAGGGACTGTGCTCAGCCAGTCATTTCTTGCCAACTATTGTATTTATTACAAGTATTTGCTCATTACGTGTGTTGTTTTGCTGTATTATAATTCTAATCGCATTGCTACGAGCAGTAACGTTCGGGTAGGTTCTAGTCAAGGCAAGTGACCAAGGACCTAAAGCTCCCCGATCACTTGGGGGGCATACAAGGTACAAGTAAGCAAAGCATATCGTTAAAAGGTATGTAAACACATGAGCAAAATAAGTGAAAGCATGCTAGGGCACTTAGAGTATTTTTCAAAATTTTGATATTTTGTTAAATCAAACCAAAGTGTTATGCTAAGTTCGGTCATGCGAACAAATAGATGTTATAATAATATGCAAATATATTATAATATCAAAGCGATCCTTTTACACCGCAAGCAGTAACTACTTGGATGTAATTGTTCAAAATAAAAGTAAGTACTGCCCATGCAGCAAACCAAAAAATTATAGTCTTTACATCACGACCCGTGGGTCGTGTAATTAAAAAAGAAAGAAATATAAAAAGAAAAAAACTAAGGAGCTTAAGGAGCTGGAGGATCCTGGGGAAGATTCTGATCGACAGCTTCGTTGTCTGCACCCTCCATCCCGGCGGCCAGCGAGATTTCGGGGGAAGCAGGGACTCTCGATCTTTCTTCTTCAGTCAACGGAGCCACGCAGCGAGCCAGCTCAGCTTCCCTCGCATTCTCAGGAAGGTAGTCAAAGTTGGCACCCTGATTGTGCTTCTAGAAATTGTAGAAGCACCTCAAGGTGGCATTTTTGTACCTCTCCAAGTTGGCGACGTTGGTCTTCTCCAAGTCCTCAACCCGACCCTCCAAATCTCTGGTTTCCTGCCTGCTAGCGATCAAGTCGATCTCGAGCTGCTTAGCCACTTTGAAGTTAGAGCGATTGGACTCCTTGTATTGGCCCCTCTGCTCGCGGGCTTTTTCCATAGTCACTGCCGCCAGCTGATCAGCATGTCTGGCCTCAACAGCTTTGAGTTCGTCCTCGTGCCGTTGCTCCAAGGTCCTGGCCTGCTCAGTGACAGCACCCAGGCGGATGCGGCCGGTAGTAAGGGTTAGCATGGCCTGCAGTTAGAAAAAAAATTAGATAAACAGTAAACTAACGAAGACCTATTTTCACAAAAGGAGATGACTTACACTAGTGAACTCGTTTAGGGCACGGTTCAGAATTGGGTCAACACCCATCGTCTTCGTGGTAGCCATTTCCTCTCGGGAGCGTTCATGCTTCGTGATCTTGGTGACCCTTTCCTTGATCAGCTTGAAGGCACGACCGACCATCTCGTTCCCAGCTGAGGCAGGATCAGCCTGCTGAGGTTGGTCAGATGGGGCAGCAGGAGAAGTAGTCGACCCGACCGCAGCAGAAGGAGTCTGCTGCTCGCGGGGAGAAGCCGGAGTCGTGGTGACAGAGGGCCTGTCCTCCGAAGGACCTGCATTCCGGGCCTCCTTCGCCTGAGGCTCTTTGCTGCTCTCCCCAGTATGTCTCTTACTGGTTTTCTTCTTACTTGGAAGGGCAGCAGCAACCTCTGGGGTGCTGTAAAGATCAAATATGTTGGTAGAGTCCATGTCTGAAAAGCAAGAACAAAGTCAAACAGTAAGATAGCATGAATAGCCAAACACATTACATCAGAAAAAGAAACAAAAAAGGATTACAAAGTCCAATACCCGAGTTATTATTACTGGTCGCTACACTACAGACTCTACTAGTCTTACACTAATTCTTTGACATAAAGAAGTCTGGCCCTAAGTGTGGAGCATATTTAAAATTGTCGTCCCCATCGAATTGATGACAAGGAAATGGCAACTTGTCTAAAAGCAAAATAACTATACCGTTGTCATCCGACGAATCGTCAGAGAGGTCGACAGGCTCGGTGGCCTTCTGCTTTCCTTTCCCTAAGGGGGCCGAGGGCCTCTCTGCTCGGGGAGTCCCAGCAGGTTCCCTGATCGTGACCCAGTCGGTCTCCTCCGTGGAGGTGACGCTTAAGGTTGCTGCTCGGGTTCCTCTTCGGCGCAAGCACTCCCTGCCGAGGGCCCCCTCGTTTCCGATTGAGGGGCCCAGAGGCCAGCCAACCTAAGGTTAGCCTCTGTAACCAGATTCTTGACACTCTTTTCAGCATCAGACATGCTGGCTAAGAGTGTCGATCTCGACTCCATGCCCGGAGTTGGGTTTGGTCGCAGCCACGGACCTGGAAGACATCAAAAGTTTAAGACATTGTGGAGGAAAACACTAAGTGAAGAAGTCAGCCAGCGATACGAAAGTTTTACCTCCTCGTGCGAAAGTCAGGTTGTCCGCAACCAGGTCAGCCATAAGGAAGTACTCTTGGTAGCACCTCCCCACGTTTGAGATGTGGGTCGTGTCAGTCAGGAAAGTGCGCCCAGCTTCCTGATGGCAAAGGTGAAAGAACCCCGTGCCTTCATGGTTGGGGTTAGATTTGAGGTCGAACAGGTAGTTGACCTCATGAGGCGATGGCACGGGCCATTTTTTCTGGCTATACATGATATAGAGTGCAGCAAGCATCCTATATCCATTCGGGGTTATTTGAAAGGGGGCAACTCCAAAATAGTTGGTCACCCCCTGAAAGAATGGGTGAAGAGGCAAGGTGGCCCCAACCTCAATATGAAACCGCGACCAGGCGCTATAGGCGCCCCCAGGCAAATTAGCCCTTTGGTCTAGGTTGGGCTTGACTAGAGTCACCCCTGGCAAGCCATATTTTCTTAAGTAGTTGGCGATCATTCTGATCGTCACCCTACTTTCAGAGACTACATGCCACTTAACATCCGGCTGAATGGCATGTCGAGGGCGGGCATGCCTTTGGATGTTTGGATCGGGAGCATTTTCGTCTCGACCACTGGTCGAGGGAGCATCAGCCGAAGCAGCAGGCTGATGAGAAGGGTCAAAGTTTTTTCTTTTATGGGCCTTGGTTTTGGTGCGAGCCATGTTTCGGGTCAAGACTGAGGAAGTGTTTGGATTGGTACGAGAAAAGGGAATATCGGGTATCAATGTCGAGGGTTGTTCTTCGTCCTCGAGCAGTTGAGCTAGCAGATCGTCGTCGATGGGTCTTTCTCCTCCCCATGGGTCTTGCATATAAACTACAAACAGACAAAGGAGGAGATAAGACACACAGCCTGGGAGCTTATGTTGAAAGTTGGAATAACGTTGCTCGCGTCTACGACCAGCAGCATTCTAACTGAAACACTAAGTTTTATGGGAGCAGTTTGAAAAATGGATCAAAAAGTGAAAGTAAAAAGTTTTTATGAAAAAAACTTTTTCAACTCCGAAGGGGCGGGAAAAACCCAGTTTTTCAGCTAGCCTAAAAATCGATTTTTTACTTCGATTTTACGCCCTAAACCCATGATCCTGACTATCAAACTGATTCCTAACTTCTACAGAGCAAAACTACACTACCATATCAAGCATCAAATGGTATATACAAAATCTTCACAAATTTCTACCCAAGAACACAAAAATTTTCAGAGCACGAAAGCAGTATGCATGGCATCTCAAAGGGTTAAACGTCAAAGAGATTTACCTGAATGAAGATTGGAGATTCTGAAAAGGAGTAGCTTTGGGTTTGCAGGCGAAAGATCCTTAGCAAAGCGGCTGAAAACCTTGAAGTTCCGAGCTCTGAAATATAATTCTTGAGAGTTCTTGGCAAAGAGATGGCATGTAAAGAGTTAAAAGAAGAATGTGGGGATTATTTATAGAAGCTGAGGTGTGCCGAAAAAGGGTAATCATGAGTTACCTTTTTCAAGGCATGGGGGAGTGTAACAGTCGTCGGAATGGCTTCTTGAAAACTAAAAAGGCATGATTGGACGTGATTAGGTCACAGTTTTCAAGAACGTACGAGAGGCTCTGACAGATTTCGTGGGGCATACGAAAAGCTAGTTTCCTAAGTTTACTTATTGCTGGTCATAATAAATAAACTTGGGGGGCAAATGTTTATCCATAAATCAGCTGCTGATGACGTGGTAAGGATTTTCGACACGTGGCGGACACGTAGCAGAGATACGGCTCGCCTATCGACCAGCATTATTTCCACATGAAAAGATCAAGTTTTATATACGACCAGCCTGGTCGTATATTCCGTTCATTTATGTAAAGATCTGTACAGTTGTGATGATATCCGAGAATATCTCTTCATTATGACCTGCAGATTTGATCATTAAGGATAGATATTATTTCCTAATTCCTGTAACTCTTCTTGAGCCTATAAATACACAAGAGATAGCTCAAGGAAGGGGATCGATCTTTTTTTCTTTCGGAATTATATTACTATTATCCATCATTGTATTGTTTTCTTCTTTCAAGGTCTGTGAAACTCAAGAACCCTAGTTCTTTGATCACACCTTTGGAGCTCAATACTAATAATAGTATCAAGTGGACATAGGTCATTACCAATCACTGGGGCCGAACCACTATAAATCTCTATGTTCTTTATCTTTCCATTAGATTCTTTTCTCAAGCTCTATATTACTTTCCTGTCGTTTTCTAGACTCCATGTCGTTGACCAAAATCAGGGTCAACACTAATCTTTAAATCTCAAAAACAACAAAAATATCACTTCTTCTATTTTTCTCATATTATTTATCTCTAAACTTTATTAATTGATTAACTTTATTTATTTGCCTCCTTGTGGAATCGACCGCTCGATCTATACTACAATCACTGCTTAGTGGATGCATGTTTTGGGCGTTAAACAGGTTTCTTTGAGTTTGAATTCTGGGTAAGCTGGTTGGGAGAAGTGTGAAGAAAACCCAAAATTTCTGGGTTCAAAGGGGCGCGCCGTGACCCAGCTCTGGGGCGCCGCAACGCGTGTGGCCTTCTGGCCCTAGGTTTGCTCTCTGACTTGTGGGCGCGCCGCGATCTTAGGGGGCAAGTCGCAGGCCGCCTCCCCTGTTGCCTGGGGTTCTTGGTCTTTGACTTGGGGGCAAGTCGCGACCCACCTAGGGGATTTGCCCTAGATTGGTTTCTAGGTTTGGTAAGGCTCGGGGGCTCGAACCTAGGCGCTCGGGACAATTTCTACCACCCGGTTTAGTAGAAATTGAGGTTCCGAATGCTAGTTTTTATCTCCTAAGTATTTATTTGGATTAGACGTTGACAATTACCCATTGGCCACTGTGACTAGGTTTATCACCAAGGCTCAGGACTGAGGATCCATTATCTCCGCTCGGAATTCAAGGTAAGAAAACTGCACCCTTTGGTGGTTATAACGGGACTGAGATTCCCAATACTATAACATATTACTGTATGGCTAAATTATTGACTTGGCATATAAGAATGGACGACCTAAGAGAGTCGGGGCTGATAATTCGCGCACAGGACGCGGCTCGGCCACTGTGAGCTGAGGTCTGCTAAATAAACACTGGACTCGGCCTAAGCAAGCCGAAGATAGTGAAATAAACAGAGGGCACGGCCTAAGGGCGCCGACCCTGGATATTGTATATTGATTGAGATAAATTGCTGAATGTATATGTTTACTGATATTAGTTTAATGTTTATGACTTGTTGAATATTTGAATAATTGTGTTTATGGTTGAATGATTATCATCGCTGATTATGTATTACTGTTATGGTTTTCTTGCTGGGTCTTGGCTCACGAGTGCTACGTGCTGCAGGTAAAGGCAAGGGTAAACTGGATCAACCATGGGTTGGAGAGCTCTAGGGGCGAGGTGTACATTGTCAACTGCTCGTCCACCACGACCGATGGAAAGTGCAGGGACAGAAGCCTAAAACTTGTAATTTTACCATTAGAGTGGCTACTGATTGTATATAACTTTTGAGAATTTTGTAGCTTTGTCTCTTAAACCCTGTTTTTGGGATCCCATGTACCAAACATCTATTTAATGAAAAATTAACCATTTATGATCAAAATCTTTTAACTCTAATCTGGTTGTTGACCTTAGGATCACATTTTTATTCAAATGACTTGATTAGCAAGTCCCGCACTATTTTAACTACACAGTGTATCGGTCTTGGTTATCCAAGGCGTTACACTCTCCACCGCTTTGGAGGCTTCTCCTCGGGCCCTGCCGGCCTCATCTACAAATTGGGAGGCTTCTCCCAAATCCTTGGTGGCTGCCTCCCAAGCAGCTCTGGCATCCTCCAACGCCTTAGTCGCGACCTCTTTGGCAGCTTTACAGCGACTGGTTGCCTCCTCGACCAACTTGGATGAGGTATCCTCCACAGCTTGGACTCAAGACTGCTCCTCGGAAACCCGCTTCTCTAGCTCCTAAGAGTGAGCCATATCGTCCTCGAAGGCCTTTTGGAGTCGTGAATGCTCCTCGAGGGAGACCACTTGCTAGGCCTTCACCAAGGCTTGCTTTAGCTCGAAGGACCTCGTGGTCACGACGTTCCCCAAGTGCTGACACAAGGCAATAGTCTGAATAAAGAAAACAAGTTTAATACAAAATCATAAATGTGCTAACAAGCCATTTAAAGTTCAGAAACCCACCCGGGTAGAAGAGTAGTGGCAGGCCGCGAGGAGGGCAACTTCGTTATCGCCCTTAGCCTCACATAGCTGCGAGAAGGCATCTCATTGAAGGATGCACTCACCTCTTGCAAAAGCTCTGCCACCAACGGAGCAGTGCGGTGTCCAAGCTTCCCCAAGAAAAGGGACTCCAATTCCGTCCGACCAATGGGAAACTGGGGAGACTGACCTTGGGTAGGCTTATCTAGGCGAAGGTACTCAGTCAGTAATTTGGACTCCTCACCCCCTTCCTTCAGGCGAGTGTTGAAATACTCCACCATTGCCTAGTACTTAGCCAGTTATTCCCCTTGTAGTGCTCGGGGAAGATCACTAGCCAAAGAGTCTTAGTTGGAGGGCTATCTAACACCTCAAGAGACGTCTGGTTCACCTCCGCTCCAGATGTCCCTTCCTCTGGGGCGGGGGACCCACCAACGAGGTCGAACATCGGTGGATTCACCACCACTGGAACCTTCTCTCTAACCACGGGTCTCAGAGCAGGGACCGTGAGAGCAATTGTCGGAGCTGGAAGCACCGTTGCTGATGTTGCGAGGACTTGAATCTGGGCTGGTCCCTACAGCCTTAGTCTTTTGGCGCAAATGGAGTCTGTCAAGCCCATTTGATCTGCAAAAGGAAAAAGCGGAGTTAGCGTTTATCAAACTATGAGAAGACAAGTACTGATGCGCGAAACATAAAAGGTGAAGAGTCGAGAATGGGTGGGCTCCTCGGGAGGCCCACCCCTAAATGACTCATTCGTGTGAAGTATTGAGTGTGCAAACTCCCTCACTAGCCTACCCATCTCCTGAGTGGTGTTGGTTTCATACTAGCAAAACCATTTCGTGTGGAAAGACATCACGTTTTCTAGTGAAGGAGATAGACATCAATCAAGTTTTGACAGTCTTGGAACTCCTCCATGGTCCAGGGGTGGTCAGATGAGATCCCACACTAAAGAAGTGATGGAGAAGCCCACACGTGCTTGGGACTTACCCCATCTCTTACTTGTCTAGCATTATATACTATGATTGGAGATTTACCTTGATCAATAGATGAGGACTCTATCCTCGCTTGGAGCTCATCTTCGAGCTCTTAGTCAGCTTCTTCAGCTGCTCGGGTCGCTTGATCATTTTCGAAATGCTCCTCCAATATCCGATGGTTATATTGGATGCAGGCCAGTCCATTAATGTAATTGATGTGGTGAGATGCCTCCTCCTGGGACTGCTTGGAGTTCCGGTACTGGGTCAGGTCAACATTGCCAATGTGTTGTCCCTCCCGAAGAAGTCCAACAATGAGCAGGTTCCCTTTCTTCATCAGGTGACTCAGCTCCAACTCCACATCCGGGAAGTTCTTCATCTCTTGCAAGCGATCTTAATACACTTGAATGTAGGGTGTTCGGCGATAGGGACCTGACAAAAAGAAATGTCTAAGTATGGGAAGATGACTAGCATTGGAGGACAAACAAGAGAGAACAAAGATACATACCAACCCTGGAGAACTCAAGGATATGGGTTGGGTTAGTCCATGTTGGGAAGCCATTTGTGAAGAAAAAATGGTCTTTATAGTCCAGCGTGTGGCTCTCATTGTTGCAGGGAGCCTTGTACACCATGTTCGGATTAGTGTACTTCATCGGGGTACCCATCGCTTTGCTTCTTCTGCCCAAAAATTGTACACGCACAAGATTTTGGCTGAAGAAGTCACAGACCATTCCTTCCTCCGATAGAGGATGTACAGGCCCGCGAGGACATGATACCCTTTCGTGGATAGCTGAAATGGGGCAATACCTACAAACTTCAGGAAGTACACAAAATACTGGTGGAGGGACAGTGCATCCCCTACTTAAAGGTGTGATTGGCTCCAGGCTCCGAGGCCATTCACGCTCTGATGTGCCCTCTCCGTGCCCTGGCAAAGGCGCACAAGGATATCCCTGTTGACCCCATAGTGGTTTATGATTTGCTCCAAGGCCCCGTGATGTTTCAGCTTGGTGGGGAAATGCTCCTCCTCGAACCCATCGGCCTTGTACCGCTGGGGGGCATTGATGGGGCCTATGTTAACTTCCTCTTCCGAGGCACCCCTCTGAACAGGCGTCTCCGCCGCAGGAGCTGCCTCCTTAACTACTAGTGTCTGAGCCTATGCCAGGGATGGTACTCTCATCTCCTCCATAGTCTCCCGCCTTCTCGGGTCATGGCGAGTATTTCGTGGTTGAACACATAGAAGCCTTTTTGGTGTAAGTGGTAGAGCTCTTCGGACATCTTAACTAAAATCAAGCAGTTAGCGCCTTGACCAAAAGAAAACAGACCAAAACACAAGAACCCCTAAGATAATTGCTCGAGGAGTGGGGGAGGAAAGAAATTTAGAAGGGAAAAGGGTGTCCCCGAAACCCTAAATTGGCTCCCAGAGAATGCCACCGGAAACTCAAGAATTTCATTGGAATCTGGAAAATTTCCAGAATCCGGTCGATTGCCAAGAATGTGAAAAAGCGCTAGAGAACCTAAATTTTCCATTTTGGCTAGTTTTAGCACTAGCATGGACCTATAAGAACACTAAAAGAAGTCAAAATCACATCTAAATCCTAACATCCTAAGATCCTAGGCATGAACCCATAAAAACATCAAGCACACTCAAACAGAGAAAGGAAAGTAAGAACTTACTCGAGATGAATCGCCTGTAAGTTTTGTAGCGTGTACAAACACAAAGGTATTTGGTGATATTAACCCAGAAATGGTTCGATTCCCTCCAACCTTCCAGGATCACGAATGAAGAGCGTGATCCAATGGTCACGAGTGTCAAGGCATGGATCATGATCATAACATGGGAAAAGGACGCCTCGAGTACAGGGCAAAAAGACGCATCGAGTACAGATTAGACGTCTTTGGCACATAAAGTACTCATCATTAAATGGCACTGATTAATGGGTCCAGCACTAGGAAGTCGACATGTGGCATCACCTTTTTATAGATGTCAGGCCTCGAAGAGCCCAAACATCTCCCCCCGAATAGGTCCATTGAAATTACTCCTCTCAGTCTAAGTCTCCACTATCCGAGGACGAGTGAAGACTTAGGGGCAAATGTGTTATATTATTTTATAATATAATATAATGTAATATTATATTATTTTATAATATAATGTTTTAGATTAAATAAATGTGACAAAGAGTGTCACATATTGTAACATATAATAGAGAATTACAATATTTAGATATGTGTGAATATCCAAATATGTAACATATTTGGTGTTACAAATTTAGTGACAAATTTATAACTTCCAAATATTGTCCATTATTGTGTAGATTTGATGTTACACAAGATTGAGATGAATTTCTTAAAGTCATATGTGAAATGGTTGTTAGAGATATGATTTTAACCCCAATAATGTGTTTTGGGGGTTGCAAAATCAATTGGGAGTGGATTTGAACCGTTTGGAAAAATAGCACATTTTTGTGTGCTGAAATTAGTCAGTGGCCGCGGCCATAAGA
Source organism: Humulus lupulus (assembly GCF_963169125.1). Taxonomy (NCBI): domain Eukaryota; kingdom Viridiplantae; phylum Streptophyta; class Magnoliopsida; order Rosales; family Cannabaceae; genus Humulus; species Humulus lupulus. The sequence continues at coordinate 284,658,107 of NC_084794.1, read as the reverse complement.
TGTTGGTGGTCGCGGCCTGGGGAACAGAGACTAGTGGCCGCGGCCACAGGTGCTTAACTAACCAACTTTTTTCAGTTTTTTCCAACCTTTTTGAACGGCTCCAAAAACTCAAATAACTCCCAAATCTCATTTTTAACTCCATAAACATCTAATTAATCATTAGTAGCAGACATAGGGGTTGGTGGAATTTGAAATTCAAAGGATGTCTCTAAACTCTATAAATAGGAGTCTATTGATCACATGTAAGACACAACTTTTCTATCCATTAGAGCACACCTAGAGGCTTGATTATTCCATAAAGCATTTCCAAAATCTGTGAAAGATCCATTAGTGCTTGAGTTAGGGGGAAATAAGCTTTTGGACAAAGGTTTCAAACCTTGTTCAAGTTGGTGATCCCCAACACTCTTCACTTTGGTTGTGTGAGTGAGAGTTTTTTTTTTTTTTTTGTTCTTGTTCTTATATTATTCTTCTATTGCTTTTCTTCTCATTATTCTTGTTCTATTTACTTGTATTTTTGTTTAGAGTTGTAATCCTTTTATTTATTTTGTTTAAAAAACTTTTACTTTATTTGTATCATTTTGCTTAGAGTTGTATTTCTTCATTCTCTTCTTCTAATTCTTCTATTGTTTATTTGTATTTTCAGTCATAGAGTTGTAACATTATTTAATCAATAATTATTTTTTTGTAATATTTTGTCTAGAGTTGTAATTTTCTTACCAATTTTCGTTGAGGCAAATTACATTCAAAAGCTTATCATTTGTTTGTTTCAATGGAAGGTAAGACTATCAAGATTATGAATCAAGACCTAATGAGGTTGGATAGGTTTGAAGGGTCCAATTTCACTAGATGGCAAGACAAGGTGAGATTCCTTTTGACCACTCTCAAGATCTCCTACATTCTAGAGTCCACTCTAGAACCTCTCCCAATGCCATCCGACAAGGACACTCTCGAGGAGTTGGAGAAAAGAAGAAAGAGGGAGGAGGACAATCTCCTTTGTAGGGGTCATATCCTCAACGCCCTTTTCGATAGGCTCTATGACCTCTACACCGAGATCAAATTGGCAAAGGAAATATGGGATGCACTTGAGACAAAATTCAAGGCGGAAGAGGAAGGTACCAAAAAGTTTTTGATATCTCAATATATTTATTTCAAGTTTTTTGGTGATAAACATATTCTTCCTCAAATAAATGAATTGCAAATAATTGTTAACAAATTGAAAGTTTTGAAGAATGAGCTTCCCGAGGCCTTTCAAGTTGGTGCTATGATGGCTAAATTACCACCAACTTGGAGGAGCTATAGGAAAAGAACCCTTCATAAAAATGAGGATTATTCTTTGGAGGAAATCTAAAAGCATATTCGAATCGAGAAGGAATCGATATGTAGAGATAAACTTGTGGAGGGGTCTAATGGAGAGACTTCCAAAGAAAATGTGGTGTCACAATCAAAACATCACAAAAACAAAGGGAAAGTCAAGAAGGGTAACAATACATCCTTGGGTCCAAGAACCAACCCAAAAAAGTTTAAGGGCGAGAAAGGTTCTTGCTTTGTGTGTGGGAAAAATGGTCACTATGCTAGAGAGTGTAGGCATAGAAAAGACCAACAATGACCTAAGGTAAACACAACTCAAGAGGAAAACATAGTTGCTACCCTTAGTGAGGTGAATGTGGCCCAAGGCAAGGTGAAAGGGTGGTGGTATGATACATGTGCCACCGTCCATGTCACCTATGACAAATCATTGTTCAAGACCTTTGAAGAGTCAAAAGGCAACCTTGAGATTCAAATGGGCAATGAGGGCAAATCCAAGGTACTTGGCAAAGGTACTATCGAAGTCTTTTTCACCTCCAGCGAGAAAGTAACATTAGTGAATGTACTTTATGTTCCCGAAATGAGTAAAAACTTGGTAAGTGGTGATTTGCTTGGCAAGCTCAGCATTAAAGCCATTTTTGAGTCCGGTAAACTTATTCTTACCAAATCTAATGTATTTTTGGGAAAGGGGTACTCTTGTGAGGGTATTGTTAAGTTGTGCACCAATGATGTAACTTTCAATGTTATCAATAAAAATGATAATTCCGCCTATATAGTTGAGTATGATTCTTTATCTTTATGGCATCTTAGACTATCTCATATAGGTTTTTTAACCATGAAAAGAGTAGTAAAATGTTGTATGACTACATGCAATGTTAAAAACTATGGTAAATGTGAAACATGTGTTAAGGCAAAAATGATTAAGAAACCATTTCCTAGTGTAGAAATATCATCTAATTTACTAGATTTAATCCATAGTGATCTTTGTGAATTAAATGATGTTTTAACTAGAGGTGGTAAAATGTATTTTCTTACTTTTATAGATGATTTTAGTGGATATACCTATGTGTTTCCTTTAAAGCATAAAGATGAAACTTTTGATGCTTTTAAAATATATAAATTAGAAGTTGAAAATCAACTTAAAAAAAAGATTAAGGTGCTAAGAAGTGATAGATGAGGAGAGTACTTCTTTAATGAATTCAATACATTTTGTGAAGAAAATGGTATAATTCATGAGTGCACCACACCTTATACACCACAACACAATGGTGTTGCCGAAAGGAAAAATAAGACTTATCTAGAGATGATAAATTCTATGTTGGTGTTTTCTAAGTTGAACTTCAAATTATGGGGTGAAGCGTTGTTAACTGCTTGTCACATTCTTAATTGAATACCAACGAAGAAAAATGAGATATCTCCATATGAATTATGGAAAGGAAGAAAACCCAACATAGGGTACTTCAAAATGTGGGGGTGTCTTGCATATTACAAGAAAAATGAAACTAATAGAACAAAGTTAGGTTCAAGAGCCATAAAATGTGCTTTTATTGGTTATGCCAACAATAGTAAAGCTTATAGGCTATTAGACTTAGAGTCTAATATTGTGATTGAATCTAGAGAAGTTGAATTTTTTGAGAACATGTTATGTAACAACAATTCTCAAGCTTCAACATCTCTAAAGGAGAATTTGTTATATGAGAACAATTCTCAGGCTTCTACATCCAAAAATGATTCTCAAGAGGAGAATTCTCAAAGGAATGTAAAGCAACCCATTAAACTTAGAAGAAGTCAAAGGCTTAGAAAGGAAAAAAAGTCTAGTAGTGGATGGGATAGATTCTCAACGAATTTCTTTCTACATGGTAGAAGGAAATAGAGAGGAAGTCATTAGGAAAATTCCTATTGTACTTCTCGTTGAGGATGATCCTAAGACTTATAGAGAAGTCATGCAATCAAGAGATAGTGCATTTTGGAAAGAAGTCATCAATGATGAGATGGATTCCATTCTTTCCAACAACACTTGAGAATTGGTAGACCTCCCACCGGGGTCTACGCTAATTGGGTGTAAGTGGGTATTTAGGAGAAAATACCACACTAATGGCACTAGCCACACCTTTAAAGATAGATTGGTAGCTAAAGGGTTTAGGTAAAAAGAGGGTATCGATTATTTCGATACCTATGCGCATGTTGCAAGAACAACTTCTATAAGAATTTTGTTCACTTTGGCTTCTATACACAACTTGTATGTTCATCAAATGGATGTCAAAACAACATTCCTTAATGGTGACCTCAAGGATGAGGTCTATATGGAACAACCCGAAGGATTTTTCCTACCAAAATATGAACATAAAGTATGTAGACTTGTAAAATCCTTATATAGATTGAAACAAGTTCATAAGCTATGGCATGAGAAATTCGATCAAGTCATCATGTCTAATGGCTTTAGGCATAACAATGGAGACAAGTGTTTGTATTCTGAAACCTGTAAGGGATATGTGATCATTGTTTGCTTATATGTGGATGACATGCTTATTCTAAGTGATAGCATGAAAGGGATCGAAGAAACAAAGAGGTTTCTATCATCAACCTTCAATATGAAAGATCTTGGAGAAGTTGACACCATACTTGGTATCAAAGTGAAGAAACATAGTGGGGGTTTTGCGTTAGGGCTAGCCCACTATGTTGAGAAAGTATTGAACAAATTTAACCATCTCAAGGTTAAAGATGCTAATACTCCATTTGATCATAGTACAAAACTACAGAAGAATGAAGGAAAAGCGGTGGCTCAATTGGAGTATGCTAGTGCTATAGGGAGTCTTATGTACGCTGCCCAATGTACTAGACCTGATATAACATTTGCGGTAAGTAAACTTAGTAGGTTTACAAGTAATCCAAGTGTGGATCACTGGAAGGCTATTAGAAGAGTCCTAGGTTATCTCAAGAAAACCAAAGGACTAAGCCTTCACCACTCCGAATTTCCTTCAATCTTAGAATGATATACATATGCAAGCTGGATATCCAATCTTGGGGACAACTTGTCCACAACTGTTTGGGTATTTACACTTGGTGGGGGTGAAATTTCTTGGGGTTACAAGAAACAAACTTGTATATCTCATTCCACTATGGAAGCAGAGTTTATAGCTCTAGCTGCTATCGGCAAAGAGGCCGAATGGTTAAGGGATCTATTGATAGAGATACCCCTAATCAAAGAGAATATATCCACTATATCGATACATTGTGATAGTGATGCGACATTGGCTAGAGCATACAGCGGAGTGTATAATGGGAAGTCTAGACACATTAGTCTAAGACATGGATATGTAAGAGAATTGATTCAAAGAGGAGTCATCTCAATATCCTATGTGAGAACAAGTGAAAACCTGGCGGATCCTTTCACTAAACCACTAACAAGGGATTTAGTGGCTACATTATCTAGAGGGATGAGACTTAAACTCCCTAAAGAGATTCGTGATTGATGGTAACTTATCTTAACACTAGTTATTTAACTAGTGTTAGGTTCAATAGGTAACAACAAGTCAGTCAAGTAAATATTAGTTGTACTCAAAACAAGTCCCATCTGAGATGTTGAGTACTTGTGAGTTACCAAGTTGAGGGTTAAAGCTGAGAGGTTTTTTTTAATAGAATTCAGTCTTGTGAAGACAAATATTTTTTGGTATCAAAACACTATAAGAGTTCTCATGAGAATTGGGAGTATTCTCAAGAACGTCCATGAATGGAAAGTGCATATGGCCATTAACTGTGCAAAGCGAGACATAGAGGTCTCAAGTGAACATGGCAAAGGTGTGTGTGTTATCACCGATTTGTTATCATGGAAAGATGGTTCAATGCCTAGTGCAACCAAATTTTCAACAAATTTTGTGATAATTACACTATAGTAAAGTTCAAGTTGAAAAATACTTTACGTTATGCACCAATGCAATGACTCCTATAAGAGAGAGTTATTATTTAATCAAGTGGGGGGTATCTTATATTTTTAAAATATAATGTTGATTGATTAAATAAGTGTTACAATAGATAATTATTTAATCTAGTGGGGGAATGTTATATTATTTTATAATATAATATTTTAGATTAAATAAATGTGACAAAAAGTGTCCCATATTGTAACATATAATAGAGAGTTACAATATTTAGATATGTGTGAATATCCAAATTTGTAACTTCCAAATATTGCTCATTATTATGTAGATTTGATGTTACACAATATTGAGATGAATTTCTTAAAGTCATATGTTAAATGGTTGATAGAGATATGATTTTAACCCCAATAATGTGTTTTGGGGGTTACAAAATCAATTGAGAGTGAATTGGAACCGTTTGGAAAAACAACACATTTTTGTGTGCTGAAATTGGTCAGTGGCCGCGGCCACAAGATGTTGGTGGTCGTGGCCTGGGGAACAGGGACTAGTGGTCGCAGGCCACTGATGCTCCTGGTCGCGGCCACAGGTGCTTAACTGACCAACTTTTTTCAGTTTTTTCCAACCTTTTTTAACGGCTTCAAAAACCCAAATAACTCCCAAATCTCATTTTTAATTCCATAAATATCCAATTAATCATTGGTAACAGCCATGGGGGTTGGTGGAATTTAAAATCCAAAGAGTGTCTATAAACTTTATAAATAGGAGCTTATTGCTCACTTGTAAGACACAACTTTTCTATCCATTAGAGCACTTGGCTAGAAAACACCTAGAGGCTTGATTATTCCATAAAGCATTTCCAAAATCTGTGAGAGATCCCTTAGTGCTTGAGTTAGGAGAAATAAGCTTTTGGACAAAGGTTTCAAACCTTGTTCAAGTTAGTGATCCCCAACACTCTTCACTTTGGTTGTGTGAGTGAGAGTTTTTTTTTTTTTTTTTTGTTATTTGTGTTAGAATATTTTATATGAACTGACATAATTATACATTTCTCACGTAGTGTCGTGATTAGCATGTAATGATAACTATATAATCGGTAGCATACTATTACCATCGGGCCATAATGGGATGGACATAATGTACGGACACGCTTGGGGCCCATGGACACGCTCTCAATGTCTTTAGGCCAGCCCATTGGGCCAAGACAACTAATCCTCTCATTGGATATCTAGGCCCAATAAGTCCATTATGGTTTATAACAAGGGTTACACCATTTTATTAAGTGTGTGTGGACAATGGGTGTTTTAGAGGAAAAATGAGAGAGAGAGAGAGTAGTGTTCATCTACACTCCAAGCATCCCTTTGATCTTTGATGTGTAGGTGGTTGAATTGTGATGAGCATAATTATGGAGAATGATAGTTTATAGACTTGATCACAAAGGTAAGTAAAGCTTCCTTTTATTCATATTATGTTTGATGCCTTAAAGATGATGATTTCATTGTGCAATGTTGAGCATGAATATGTTTGATCAATTCTTGATTATTGTTTGATGCTCAGTTAATTTCAATAATTGGTATCAAGAGCCAGGTTATCTGATTTTAAGGCTCATGAATACTTTGTCAAAATTTTGAGTGCATTTTCGGATTTTTTGAATTTTTATGAGTTTTGATTATTCAAAATTCGAAATACATGTTTTTAACCAAAATAAATAATGTATTAAGTCTACATATCAAATATATAACTTGTGGGTGGTGTTTTTTATGATTATTGGACTCATATTTGGCCATTTTTTGACTGGTTTTCAAGTCTTTTTGAGCTGAAAATATATTTGAATAAAATTAGTTTTCAAGTAGTGTTTTGTCCAAATAAATGTTATGGTTCAATAGACAACGAAATTTGGAGCAAAACCCCACAAACAACATCAAAATCGGAGCACCGGAGGTCGAAATCCGACCTGGTCAGAATCTGGGTCCGAAACGGGTCAAATTCGACCCATCGGGAGGTTGAAGACGACCAAAAACGACGTGTCGTTTTTCAAAGCCCATTGTCGTTTTTCAGTTTTCATGTTGTTTTGAGAGTATCGTCGTTTTTTGGATTTTATGTCATTTTTTTATATTGTTGTCATTTTTGGTCTTCAACAAAAAAAAGGTGAGTGGGGATGCGTGTAGGGTCCAATTTTGGACTATTTTTCACCATTTAGCTCTAATTTTGTTTTCCCACTTAATTGTGTGATTATATTTTGGGTTTGATCAATATTAACGATTAATTGACACATAATCACACAATTAAATTAAATTAAAATTAGTATCTCACAATTTATCTTATATCATTTATTAATTGTAAACATGATTATATTTATTTGAAATTTATGCCTTATGTTTTTTTTTTAAATACTTGGCATTATGTGCAAGTATGATTATGTTGTTGTGACGTTAATTGAGTGCTTATGTACTCACTTATTGTGAGTTTAAGCATGTCAATTTGTCATTCATAATAATTGTGAGATTAATACAATTTGAATGTTTATGTGCTTGCCTATCATGAGTCTAAACATGTCAAATTATGGAGTTTAAAATTATAATCTCACATAAGACCCAATAATTGAGCAATATGTTATACCAAATTTTTGTGCATATGCCTTATAATTTTCTTTTGAGAATTCAGGATTATGAATGGATTATTGTTGGCATATATTTGGTTTATTTACAGAATTATTACTCATTTGATTTATGCTATCGTTAATAGATTCTTTGACATTTATGGATGCTTAGTGGGGATTATTTGATGATTATGAGATTATAATCTATGACAAACATGTAATTGAATGTTCTATGGATATTCATATCATGATTGTGATTATCGCTGATTAAATTCACATTTGTTCTAATCACAATTAATACTAAGATCCATACATGCAATTTAGTCATCATGTCGATGATTTTATTGCTGGGTAAGATGCTTAGATGGTGAAGGAAACACATTGGATGTCATGAACCGCACAATCTTTTCTACCCTATCGGTAGTGGAATAATGAATTTGGTTGTGACATTTGAAGTGGTTGTCCTCGCCTACATAAGAGTCGTATGTTTTGTTAGAATGACTCTAGCATGACATGATCGTTTATGTTGATAGATCATTTGGAAAGCTGAGAAAACGAGCAGATAGCGCGATCCTTGCTTTCACATGCATAGTGGCACTGCTCATTGATATTTTCTCTTAGCTTCAAGCAATCCTAAAATCTCTACCGTTTAGTTATTGGATGGGACAATAATATGTTTTGACATAACGATATCTCATTGTAAAGACGGACTAGGCCTAAAATTGATAAATCTTAAAGTCACATTGTTTAAATAGATGCCAAGTTACTCCATGATCAGTGGGAGATTGAGAATATTGAGATGGGTGTCAGTTGGTTGTAGTGAGGTATATATGTGTTAATCGACCCTTCTATGACAAATTTGTGAGGATGAGAATGCTTAGGAGTCTTTTGAGGTATTGAAGTGAAACTCTTACGTTTTTCGATAATGATGAGTTCAGGAGACTATTGCATTGACTTTATGCCCTAAGATAGTTTCAGTGGAACTAGTGAATCATCTATTGTGGTTTTCTTATAATTAAGGCTCAAGATATGACATAGATTATAAGTGGAAAATTTTGGATGAATACGACAATGGATATGTGATCATTATCTATTTCGAAGTGATAATCGTATTACTTGGAGACGTTCGTAAACATGATGAATCCAAATTAAATGGAATAACACATATGTACTCAATATCATGTTGTTGTTGCTACTAAATTTGAGGATAGCTAAGTTATATTTAGGCAGCAATTTTGGTTTGATTGAAGTCAATGAAACAAAGCTTGCCATATAGTGATACTGATGACTTAGTATTCTTTTTTGGATAACCAATGGAAAGAATAAAGGGAAGTTAAGTTTTAACTTATTTAAGCATAGTACACATGCTGATCATATTGATTCTTTTGTCCATAAAGTTTTTTATGAACTATAATATCATGTATAAGAGTTGAGAGATATCGAGTATTTATTACTCTTTTGTTAAAATCTCTCTCGCATGATCATTATCTTGAGCACATTCTTCTCAAGCTTTGACTCATCAAAGTTAAACGTTTTTTTGTGTTTTAGAAAGCTTCAAAGTGGAAAACACCTAAATGATTAATCCAAACATGCATAACGTTGTGCAGTCACTTCTTATATGCATTGTTTGACGAAGTGACAAGTACAAAACGGGATGTGTATATATATAGTCTCAATGGTTGTACTGCATGCATGTTGTTTTAATGGTTGTTATTATATTTAAATATCTTCCAGGTCGAATCATGTTTAATATATATACCCTATCGGTATGATATTATACATGATTTATTTGACTACCTATTAGATGATGAAGTTTAGTATGGTGTTTGTTTATTATATTGGTACAAGTGGGAGAGATATTTGAATTTTTTGTATGGACTAATATAATCACAAACATAATTCCATATTCACAACCATGTTAGGTGTTTAAAGAGACAATATGAGTTAAGTATTTTGATATGACTCTCAAAAGGTTTTAGATTTGATGTTTTGTATCGTTTCATTTCAAATATATAGGTTGAGACTAAATAAGGATTTAATTTGTAGACCTTATTTTTTGGGCAATCACAATCTCAAAGTTTAATTGTTAAAGAGAAGATGATTATCTCAATGGTTATTTTTCGAGAGTACTATGGTTCATATAATTGTCTCTTCTATCCACTATTGATGATAAATAAATAAAGTTTTCCATGTTGGAGTTTCAAGTTGGGATTAGTCAAGGGTCAAAATATTATTTAGGGAATAACTGGACTTATCCCTTGTTTTGCTTCCGCTGTTATTATTGTCGACCCTACAATCAGCCAAAATATGATAAGAAACTCCATATGTGGATAAGCAAAGATATAGGATCAAAATAGTTTTACAGACCTACAATTTCAAGTAGGAAATAAGGTTGACGACATATACCTCAAAATTGTTAATCGAGAGCCATTAGTAGTTCTTAATCCTTATTTGGAGAGCTGATATGTTAATATCACGATTTCCAAGATATGATCAAGCATGGAAGTTTAGGCTTAATCACATGATAATTGGGAGATTTTTCTTGATGGCAGTTCTTTTTTAGAATAGACTATTTGAGGAACAAATTAAGGTTGATTAAAGCCTATAGCTAGTTACCATTATGATGGAATGAACTGTTCAAAATGCATTATTATTGGATGATGAAGTGTTGACTATTTGGAAATCAATATATAAGGATGTGAGAACTAAATTCTTATTTTAGAATTTCATTTGGCTCAATCAAGCCTTGAGAAGGCAATTGACAAGGACACCTGAATTCAATGGATTAAATTCGTTTTGGAAAGGCATCAAGACAATGACTATTGTTATTCTCAAAATGGACAATTCGAAACATTATCGTTAGTCAATATTATGTGAGAGATTAGTGGGGACAATGATATGTTTATATTATTACATGATACAGTACATTGGTCATATTTTATGATATTGATCTAATATGGAGACAAGTAAAACCGTTGTTTGATAATCTCTGCTGGATGAAGAATTTTAGAGAAGCCTTGCATGGTCTAAGTATTTAGTTCTTCATGATGAGGTCAACGAAAAACTGAATTGTTTCATATTTTATGTTGACTAAATTTTGATGTGAGTAATGTTTCAATTTCATTGAGAACTTTGGAATAGTCTAAAGTGTGATGTATTGTGAAAGGCCTAAAGTCCATGTGTATTGATAATGACGAGAGATCAATTTTGAGATTGTTCCATACATGCTTATTGAAGGCAACCTGGAGTTTACTACAGTATACGCATTCCCTATTGTGATATTTTTCATGGGCATGCTGGATTGATACTTGAGTAGCCATTCTTATGGTATCAAGGATGTGTTTGCAATCGACAAAACAACATTATGACACTCAATAGTTGGTTTTAGTGATATCGATTGGACAGGCTGCATGGATGACAAAATCATTTTCTAAGCATTTATAATGGTAGGAGGAGCTATTTTGTGATTAAGTGTCTAATAAAATAAACACCTACAATCTCCTCTCTCATACATGCAGGTATAATGGTAAGAGGAGTTATTTTGTAATTAGGTGTTAGGTGGACACTTACAACATCCTCATTGATAGATGTAGAGTGAGTGACGTGTTATGAGGATATGGTTTATACAATACAGCTGTGATATTTCGTTTTAGTGTCAAGAGTATTTGACTCTATTGTGAATTTATTGAACTTATGTGATAAATGTCACAATCATATCTTTCTCTCGGAACTTGCGGAGTCTTATTACTCCATTAATGATGATGACGTTCCATTTGTAGTGAGAAAGTTGTGGAGTCCTTTATTTGCATCATGACACGCACTTATAGATAACATGTTAATAACTACACTAACAAGGCTTACCTAACCGTGTGTACCGAGAACATACTTCTTATGCGGATTGTTAGGTGCCAGAGATGTATTTAATCAGTGGGAGTTGTCATTTTCATATATGATAGACATGTTAAGGATTTCTATTTATTGTTGAATATATGCATATTGTGGATCACTCTTTGGCATTATGAGTGCACACTCGTTTGGTAATGATATAATGATGCGAGCCAATGGCTTAGTCTAAATATAAAATTTTTGAGTGGATCCATAATGAGAGTTATCGCCATGCTTTGTGAATCTCCAATGTCTCGTTATGTATCATATTTGTATCCTATCGATACGATATGATGCATAATTGGTTTTATAGACATTTGTGTTTCTTGAGATTCTTGTGTATAGACAATATTGTTCAATGAGCACTTGTTGGTGTAATTATGCAGTCCAAGTGGGAGAATGTTAGAATATTTTATATGAACTGACATAATTATACGTTGCTCACGTAGTGACTTGATTAGCATGTAATGATAACTATATAATCGGTATTGCATACTATTACCATCGGGCCATAATGGGATGGACATAATGTACGGACACGCTCGGGGCCCATGGACACGCTCTCAATGTCTTTAGGCCAGCCCATTGGGCCAAGACAACTAATCCTCTCATTGGATATCTAGGCCCAATAAACCCATTATGGTCTATAAAAAGGGTTTTTATTAAGTGTGGTGGACAAGGGTGTTTTAGAGGAAAAATGAGAGAGAGAGAGAGAGTAGTGTTCATCTACACTCCAAGCATCCCTTTGATCTTTGATGTGTAGGTGGTTGAATTGTGATGAGCATAATTATGGAGAATGATGGTTCGTAGACTCGATCACAAAGGTAAGTAAAGCTTCCTTTAATTCATATTATGTTTGATGCCTTAAATAAGATGATTTCATTGTGCAATGTTGAGCATGAATATGTTTGATCAATTCTTGATTATTGTTTGATGCTCAATTAATTTCAATATTTTGTTTTTGTTCTTATATTATTCTTCTATTGCTTTTCTTCTCGTTATTCTTGTTCTATTTACTTGTATTTTTGTTTAGAGTTGTAATCCTTTTGTTTCAAAAACTTTTACTTTATTTGTATTATTTTGCTTAGAGTTGTATTTCTTCACTCTCTTCTTCTAATTCTTCTATTGTTTATTTGTATTTTCAGTCATAGACTTGTAACACTATTTAATCAATAATTATTTATTTGTAATATTTTGTCTAGAGTTGTAATTTTCTTATCAATTTTCATTGAGGCAAATTACATCTTCCTAACAAAATGTTGTCTGTGTTTTCTCTAAGTAACACGTGGCAGTCATTAAGAAGTAATTAAGCTTCACGGAAGATCATGAAGCCCTTGTGAGCTCGCCTAGAGCTCCTCGGGAGGAAAGCCTCTCCCCGTATTGACCATGCACCGCCTCTGGAGAAGTATGTCCTCGAGGAGGGCTACGTTTCAAGGACTACAGCTAGGACGTCCTCCGTGTCCTCTAGGGCTGAGCATAAAATCCGAAAAAACTAAGTACACCGACCTTCCGAACACCGAAAAAACCAAAATCAATTCAACCGAGCACCGAAAAAACTGTTAACGGCGTAAACCGCCACTGTTCGGTCGGTTTGAAAAATCCGTGTGGACCGACCGGTTTGAACTTATAAATATGTATAGGTTATGTTATGCATATGGACTCTTAATTATGTTTTCAAACTTTCAAATTTGTGAATGTAATTATGTTCTATGTATTTATGTTTTAAAAAAGCACCAAAATGGATTCCAACAATCCAAAAATTTTAGTTTTTTTTTTAACTAAAACTTTCTAAAAAATTATGGAATTTTTAAAAAAAAAAAAAAAAATTAACTTCAGTTTGGTCGGTTTAACCGACCAAACCACGGTCCAAAACGGTTGGTTTTTTTATTTAATTGGTTTGGTCGGTCGGTTTTTGGATTGCACCAATCCGGACCGAAAACCGAATTCTAGATTTAATAATATGAAAAAACCGCTCAAACCAACCGATGCTCAGCCCTAGTATCCTCTCCATTCAAGTCCTCCAGGCCTGCAATAACCGTCCTCCGGGCTTGGAGTAGAGTGCCAAGTGTCAAGCGATGCGACCCTAGACCACAAGCAGCTGTATGACATTTCACTGTTACCCAAGTCATGGTGTTGAGTTCGTACAAGCGACAAGCAAAATGTCTCCCGACGCCACCTGACATGAGAAAACGTGCAGCTACCCCTGACACTATCAAGGACGTGCTACCCTTAAAAGTTATGGGCTATAACCTCATAAACGGGCCCACTGTGATACGTCTAGGCCTACTAGCTCCTTAACTATGAGAATGTAGATTTATTATCCATTAATACCCCATTAAGAGAAAATGTTTGTAGTAAATCCCCGTTAAGGGAATTAATTGTCCTCAATCATCTATAAATAGTGATATTGCACACTTTGTAAAGAATCGGATCCCTACTTTTTGTATTTAGAGCATTGCTAAAACTCTGCCTGAACTCCATAGAAGCTCGAAACCTTTAAGCTCCTCAAATCCTAATACAAGTGACTCGTGAACTAGGGTTAATTAATAACCTGAACCACGTAAATCTCTGTGTTCTTTCTTGTATTTCTTCAAGTTTTTTGTTTAATTAGTTGATAGCGAAAAATGCAGTTAACAAATAGAAAAACTCAATTAAAAAAAAACAATTTAGATTTATAATTGTACTAACTTAAAGTCAAATTTTTTTTAAAATGTAATTATTTTAAAAAAAATGTATGTGTATTAATTAGGGTGTCTATAACTCCATATTATAATACTAAACTATTTATAACACAACCATCATTAACCCATTTCATCCTTTGGCTTGTTTGTATACTAGCTACTTCTCTGTTTATTGCTTAACGTTAGCTGACTTCTCCCTCATTTCAAAACGACAATGACCCTTTTAGCCAAGAACCTCTGCAATCTCTCTTTCGTCCTTTGTTCCAATATTGTAATTTTTTTAATGAATTTTTTCAGGTCTAGCCAAATGCAAAGTAGAAAATGATAGTAACAATATCATGGTGTGGTCAATCGAAGGATCTCGTCGTATTAATGTTTCACAAACTTGTGGTCATGAGGGTAACCTAACTTCTGGCTGCATAATACATATACTGTTATATGTGATGATACAATACTGCCCACCAAGAAAGTTGCTGATTTTACCATTTTGGGTCTATTATTAAAAATAAAAAAAATACATCCATACAACCAAGCAAACCGCATCATCTGCTTAAAGCTTCTAAAAAGATCATAAGGATATTGCATTATAACATATCATAAATAATGCAAACTTCTTATTTACAAAAATATATTGTGGGAAATTTTACATATACAATTTGAACCATTTTTTTTTTTTACAATAATAATTACTTGCCGAAAAGCAGATGACCCCTCCACATATTATTGACATGTTAACTGAGGAGGCTATCAAGAAATATAAATATGAAAATATTTTCCCAATCCTATTTGGGGGCTTTAGGGTCTGCTTTTACCGTCTGGGTAAGATAGGTAGTATTCGCGGGTCCTAGCTGCCGCTTCCAACCATGATGAGAAAACGATTTTCCAGACAAGGTTTCTTGTAAAACTGTCCATGAAATACTGATTGGAGCAGAAATTTTGGAAATGGTAGGAGGTGAATAGAGAGAACAAACCCCTCAGCTCAAATCAAAACCAGCATCAGCATTGATTGCGTACATCAGTTTATTTTCTAGTTGCTCCTTGCTGCATAGAAAAAACAGGGTTAGACAATGTTGAGACTAAAAAGAAGAAAAATGAAATCAATAAGAATATAGAGGAAAAGCTAAGTTTTTTATGCCTAGTAAAGACAAATTACTCAATGAAGAGATGTATATAGTAGATGAATGATTATGAAAAAGTCACTATCCGTTAAACGAGACATTTGAGTGTCTGAGCAAACTCCATTAAATATCAATATACCGATCTCATATCAGTTAATTTTTCACTTAGCTTTCTTCTGTATCCTCTTCTGCACCCTTTTGGTGCTGTGGCAGAATCCTTGTGATAAAAATCTTATAATCTTTCAATGAGGGAAGGATAGAGACAAACCTTCTATAAGGTGGAAGCTTTAGAAGGTTCATACAAGTAGCTGATGTTGGTAATCGGTCAAGAGCTTCTTCAGTAGCACTCCCAGCCGCCCTGTAGTAACATGGCATTAAACTTTGACGTAAACAAATGCAGAAGGGATCGACCAAGTAGGCTGTACTGTAGAAGATGTATTTTCTGTTTGCACAAAGATTAAATTTATAAACTCCAGTAGGATGGACGTATTAAAGTTACCTCTGTATACAAAACAGTGGCTCAAGAAATTTGAATCCAAGCAGTGGTCCTCGAGAGCACCCGGTCACAAACCTGGACAATGTCTAGTCTAGTTATAATCCTAGCCATTATAAATCACTATTTTAAATCCAACTATATGCAAACTATTTGAGGTGGCTATCAGTTGTACGGATACGGCAACAATAATATATGACCGTTCCACAACTCACTTAAGAAACTTCTTCTGATTTTCCATTGAGAAGCTTTTCAGAACTTCCCAGAACATCTCAATGACATAATGCTCCTGTGAATAAGAAAGAATTGAAAAAATCCCTTCAATTGTAATTGAAAATTTTAAACCCCATGCATTTGTGAAGAAAACTAAACAAAACTAGATAAAATAATTTGGATACATTCTCTCAAGCAAAGAGATTTATAAACCACTGAACAAAAGTAAGAAGCGCATACACTATGATAGCCACCAGCATAGTTGGTATTTGATCGTAAATCATCAACATCCAAGCTTGCAAGTGAACCTGATATCAGAAGCTGTAGAGCAGAAAGAAGGAAATAACACACAATAAATGTAAGAACAAGAAAAGACTTGAAGGTTTATAAACCGTTAAATGAATATGTATCAGAATGAATGTGCAGCGGGTGGAATTAAGAAGCTAAAGAGAATTGACCAGAAAAGACATATCATTGGGGAGAGAGAAACAAAAGTTAAGCAACACGATGGTTGCAGATAGTTTTCTAACTTACCATTTTAAATTGACAAAAAAAAAAAGATTTGTTATGTATTGAGAATCAAAATGGATCAACAATTGCTACTACGCAATAATTTATAGATGTCACATACTTCCAAACAAGAAACATATTTCAGTACATTCAGCTCCAATAGCAATGTACAATTCACTGCGTGTCAACAACAAAAAAAAAGGCAACAATTGGACAAATTTTGTGAATTGCTTTTATATTATAGATCTTACAGCAATGGTATTGAACTTTAAACATTTTAGGGAAGTACAAGATTAAGCATGATATAACAATATTAATAAATGAACTGATCGTACCTGCAGTTCATGCTCATTAAACATATCAATCCAATCTTTTTGTATAAGCTGCTGAAACCCCCTCATAAAATGAGAACTTTGTTGGCGTATCTGAAAATGATTGCTTTGTTGTGTCATAATAAGGCCATTTGAAGAAGAAGAAAGCAAAAATAGATTCAATGCAACATAAAAGAATCCAAAGACAGAAGGTTGTTCGACCTGAAAATTCAATCGGTGATTAGCAACTAGATGAATAAATGTAATAACATTGTCGTTAGTGACACGTGAATCTTTTCCCCTTGGAAGTAGTTCTTCTTGTGTTTGCTCTCCATATTCATTATTTATAATGACAAAGTACAGTTCTAAATCCGATATGTCCCCCTTGTAATGCTGCTTGGTAAAAAGAAAATGAGATTTTCACAATTAAGAAAACCACCAAAGGTATGAAAGGAAGTCCAGTTGAATTTTCGTTAACAAATAGAGCATCCAATATAAAATCTTAAAAGAAAAATAAAAATGAAATTAATCAAATCAAAATTCACCAGTATGGAAAATTCTATTAGTTTAAATAAAGGATAGACTTTGGTAAAGAATATCTCTTCTACTTTTCTCAAATTGGACCTAGATCCATCTTCGAATCTAATATTAATGCTAAATTTCGCACAAAAATTGCAGAAATATGTTGAGCATTTTAAGATGCAAATTGATATTAAAAAAAACTATTATTAATAATTCATTAATATTTAATGAAAATATCATTTTTCTTTTATTTTTCTAATGGCAGTATTGTAATTAAAAAATTTCATTTATTGTTGTGTCAAATTTAGCACATGCTATATTTTGTGCCAAATTTGACATAACTTTTAATATAGAGTAATGATAAATGCACCATCAATTTGCACACTCAAATTACACACCATGATGTGTAAGTAATCTCAACCATACAATTAAATATAATGCGGACCCCACTTAAAAATATCCATAGTTGAGATTACTTACACATCATAGTGTGTAATTTGAGTGTGCAAATTGGGAGTGCATCTATCATTACTCTTTGCTAAATGAGTTTACCCCAGTTTTTATCCCCCCATCAGAATAACTTTTTTTTATATATAAAATGCTAACATATAGCATTGTCACTTATTTGACACTCCATTAGAGATGCTCCAAGGAGTCGAAGATCAATAGACAAAGCAAAGACAATTAGTGTCCCCGTACCACTCCCCTCCCCTCCCAAAAGCCCAACGAACCACCTGTGCCAAGCCCCTCTCTCTATCTCTATCGTCCAATAAGAGCTATCATTCACCAATGCCACCAATCACCAACCCAAGTGCTCCCCTTCATCAAGTCCCACTCAACTCTCGCCCAAGTCCAACAAGTGCGAAGTTGCACTGTCGTTGAGCCTTTTCTACATTTGTCATTTCCTTCTTCAACTTCGCTTCTCCAGCCTCCCTCAACGTTAAACAAGAACTTTTAGTGGAGCACCTTTTATATCGAAACAAACAAAAGAAGATCAAGTACCTTTGATTCTTTTATCATAGAAAGGCTTAAGACAACAATATTGTTTGTGGTTGCTTGTCGTTATAGTTGCAAACATCCCAGAAGGGGCAATTCTATTGATTTGAAATATATTGCTCAACCTTAATAAGGTTGGTGAGGTTGACACACCATATGTTTGATGAAATGCCTAAATTTTGGTTTAGCTCATTTACTATAATTCCTATTAGCTTATGTTATCCTTGATTTGTCTCATTTACCTTCACTCTGATTGTTCTCTAGTTGTCATGGTCAACAAGGTTGCCGCCCCTAAGGCGACCACACTGGCTGCCACACTTTTTCATTTGTTCGATACTCCTTTACCTATAGCATGATCCAATATTTCTTGGACCAAGGTCTATGTCTCCTTCGACACAAATCAAGCACTCTCAGTTCTGCAACACTCTCCCACTAGCATTCAATGCACCACCTTTAGCCCTCATTGATCACTCCATTCATGTTAACTTCTAGAAATATTTTGGTTTAGATTCACTTTTGGGACTTTTTTATTTGGAGTACATTTTGGGACTTTCAAGTTGGTTTGCTAACAACTCAAAGCTCTACTCCAAGTCCGTGGGACTTGGATTTGTATTGACAATTTTTTTATTGAACCTTTTCTTGAGACTTTTATGGGAACTTGTGGAACTATTTGTACAAGAGTTTGTATGAGCTTTATAATGGATTTTCTTATGTTTTCAATTATCACTATAAATTTAAAACATGAACTGTATTAGACTATAAAATATGTGAGTAAAATGGTATTGAGTTTACAAATTATAAAAAAAAAAGTTTACAACTAAACAAGTGGTCGATTACTTTTTTTAATTATTATTAAAAAAATAAAATTTTGTATTTAATCAATGGGACAAAATAAGTTGTTAATTATTAGTCTTCAACTAACCCAACTCACCCAAATCTGCTCAAAACTAAATTTTAATGGGCAATTTTGGGTTGCATTTTACAAAACCCACCATTAAAAAAAAAAATATCACACAAACTGCCCACTGCCCATCCAATCACCCATTGTCAACCCCTTATGATTGTTATCGAGTATGTTGGCTTACAGTACTAGAATTATATTTGGTTGGAGTATGACTCCTTGTCCCGTCTCACTGCTTAATACCTGCTCTTTGTTGATGCATTGGTATATTTTTAGCTGGTGGAGAATTGTTTACACTTGCTTCATTTTTCTAAGATAAAGGAAAGAAACTAAGTTGCTGGTTATCTTGCTTCTAAGGCTTTTTAAGAACTTTACTTGACTTCTTTTTTTTTTTTCCAAACATTTTTATGATCCTATTTTTTTTTTCAGTTTTAGAAAACCATTTTTTTGTAAATCATTGCACTCTTTTTCCTGATAGATTCTGCTCTTTAGAAGCTTTAATGAGGCCTTGATATTGGGGTACAGTAGTTTTGTTTTGGCAGAGCTGTGTATTCTTATTTGGGTTGTACTTTAGTTTCATATCTCATTTTTTAGACTTCGTATTTTTTTTAATTAATATACTGGGTGGGTTGCAGACAATAGCTTGGAAATTGTATGTTCTTGAAGATACATATTTTTACTACATGTACAGTCTCATTGAAAATCTACCATATGAAGAACTCACACCCCTAAGTGTCCATTTTACATGAAAGTATTAGCAATGAAAATACTCAATTAAGCTACATAATAAGCAAGGTTTCTTAAATCATCAATCAAATGATAGAAACAAAAGAATACAATACGAGCAAATGATAGAACATAATTTCAGTGTAACATTAAAACTAAAAAAAAATCTAACATAAAAAGTCCAATAATAAAAATGGTATTACCTTTAAGAAAATGAGATGCCGATACAATTCTGGGTCCAAGGAAGGCAAATCATTTAAGTAGTTGTACCTAAAGAACAAATAATTTTTTTTCTAGCTTTAGGATTTCAACAAAATAAGATTAGCGACTAATCAAAATTGCATATAACACTACTAATAAAAGTTCTCAGAACTGTTTAATCTCACAATTGCACAGTGAATTTTGCACCGGAAATAAATTTGTTGATTGCTCTAATAATATGATTATGTTTGGTAAACTCGTAACAATATACAAGATGTTTATTAAAAATCACAATAAAGGTTTCGAAACGCGAGCATAATCTTGAAAGAAAGGAATCTATTGACAGTAGAGATTAGGAATCTCAAATACGTACTTTTGTTTTAGTTTGCTTAAGAAGAATGTTGCAAATGGTATATCAACAAGAATCCCTTCAAACATCGCCTACAAAGGGGAAAAGCACGAGGATCAGCACGATATGTAATAGCAGAAAACTTCAAGATTTGATGTTAATGATGTCATTTGCCCACTTTTTAACACTAATTTGAGAAGCCAATATAATGAATTTACTATCCTAATGGCATGAACACTTATGCTTTGAAATAGTGATTGCTTATAATTTTGAACAGGTTCGGTCACTCATATATTATAATTTATTTTAGAAGTTTCCAGCCTTTTATAATTTATAATATTTTTCAATTACGTTGCTTTTTCTAAGGCATGTAGATTATGAAGACACCAACAGCAGGTAGATGATCTCCAAGTATTAAAAGTCACAGGCTAAAACCCAATTATCTTCCCTCCAACATTGTGAGCTACAAGAAAAGAAGATGGAGGATTTGGAGATTCGTACCTTTGCCAGAAGAACTCCAAGAAAATGAAAAAATTGGAGATGTTGTTCATGTATCATTCCAGAACCGGGATTAGGGTAAAGCAAGTGATCAGATGTTTCCTGCATATACCAAACAAAGAAGATAAAAAAAAATCCCCGAATCTGACTCCATGCCTATCCCCACAATATTTGGGGACCAAGAAACTATAGGCAATTGCTATGTTAGCTGCTTTGATAAGGGCAATTGCCGTGGCGCGCCAGTAAAAATTCTCTAAAATTAGCAACAGTAATCAAAATGAAACGTAATTCCGTGTTATCACATTTATTTGTTATCCCATTCATTTTTTTCCTTCAATATGTCTAAAATCGAATTTTTTTTATTTGATCTATTACCAATATATTTCTTTGTTCCGTACTTTTTATATTCTAGTCAATCGAATCCCTTGCATTCTTGGTCATAGTCTATTGAAATGAATTGAAATTGATTAAGGAGTTGGTCAATGATGCTCGAACCTGTACTTGTTTTGAGTGCCTACTTATTTTCTATTGGTATCTATGAATTGATCACCAACCGAAATATGGTTAGAGCTCTTATGTGCCTTGAACTTATACTGAATGCGATTAATATGAATTTCGTAACATTTTCGGATTTTTTCGATAGTCGCCAATTAAAAGGAAATATTTTCTCCATTTTTGCTATAGCCATTGCAGCGGCTGAAGCAGTTATTGGACCAGCTATAGTTTCGTCAATTTATCGTAAAGTGTAAAGTGCCCAGGAGGGATTTGAACCTTAGACTTTGTGGGAGCAAATTACATGTCTAACCATTTGGGCTACCCCTCTTGAGTTCAAACAAAGAAATTAATAAGACATGGCTAGAACCTAATTTTATCCCCACCGTTGATGCGAGTCCCTCCCAATCTCTCTTGCCTCTTCATCTCCTAATTATTCTAATTTCTAAGATGTACTACCCAAATGTAAGATTTTCTTTTACCCAATAGTAAGATATATTCTATTGCTTCAAGCAAGTTGACAAAGTAACAATGATCTTTTGTCCACCTCAGAGGAACAACAGATCAAATGCCCTAGATTATACTTCACATAAGGGTTGATATTCCTCTACTCTTATTCTCATGTGAGTATGGGGGATTCAGCAGCGTAGCTTTCAGCTATATTTCCATTTGCACATAACCTGGAGTCTTAGTTTATAAAGGTGGCTAATTAATAAACTTAGTGTCTTCATTGCAGTCTGTAAAACCAACCTTAAATAGCCCATACTGCACATCAAAGGCAGCTCGAGTGATATTCTCCATGAAATCTTTGAAAATCCCTCCACCGTCAATGCCAGCCTCCTCAACTCCAAATTCATTTACAAAGGTTACACGAATCTGCAAGTAAACAGAAGAAACAAATAATAGGTAGCTCGGGAAAAAGGAGTTCTCAATATCTTCAAATGCCGTGTCAGCAGAAAACAATTCTCACATACTAAAAAAAAGAAGGCAAAAGGCAAAGAGAACTTAACGCAATAGATGTAAATGATTATTGAGAAATATTACCGGTCCACGAAGGTTATCCTCAGATAAAGCACTCATCTGATTATAAGCATCTTCCAGAATGTGATCCCTCCGTATTCTAAAGCGATTTCTGGTATAAACAGTATGAGCACTATGCTTCTGCCTAATTGCTGCCAATTGTGACTGGCAAAATGCAGTTTTAAACATATTGTTAGGTATAACATGACTAGTACAAAAAATAAATTAAAAATGTTGGTGCACTATCAACATGCCTCAACTGAATTGTTGATAACCCTATCAAAATTAAAATTTCTTTTAAATCCAAATAAACAACTCACAGCGAATATTTTCACCCTGCTCGTAAAAGGAACAAGAAAGGGAGCTTGCTTCAATATGTCATTCGCACGGGTATTTTCTAATACAGCCTAGGCACAAAGCAAAAATATTAGCAATACAAACCCAGCAGCATTTAGGAATGCAAAACCAAAATGTCCAATAGAGTCTATTACCTGTGAAATAAAGAACTCATTGACCCCATCAGCATGGAAGTCACTAGGAGATGCAAACTGCCTTCTGTTGTTCCAATCTTGCAACTACATCAACAATTGATATAAAAATTCAAAAGAGACGAAATGGAGTACAATGTCTTTTATGCATCATAATAGGAGAAGTCTCAATGGATAAAGAAAACACTCTACAAACCAGCATCAGAACATATTAACAAAAGTGATTTTATATTCCAAACAATTGAAAGGATGCATGTACCTGAGAGAGAAGCTCAGAGGCTACAACACTAACCCTGTGTTGAATGACTTCCACTGGGTTTCCCTTAATAGTATTATTGTGGCTGACAGATCTCACAGAATTTGAAGGAGTTGTAGGATTCACCCATAGAAGCTGCCATAAGGCCTACAAAGAGTGTAAATGCACAGTAATAACAATATCAACCGTAGCATAAAGTAACAAATGTTGCTGTAAACCTGTAACTAGTTGTTACATATCCCATTGTCATGCTTACCCACACTACATTGAAATAAAAAAATTGCAACCATGTGGCCAACTAGTGCCCACATTTAGCTCTTTCATGCTTAAAAATTATTTTTTGTTGACAATTAAGGTAGAGCTTATTCAACAAATATTACCTGTCTTAGTATAATAATCAGGCATCTGATATCCTCCAGTGAAAGTGGCTTCTCTTGTTCATAGAACTCCTCATTATCAACTATCATGAGCATGTGCCTAATAGATAATTCATTAAAATGGTGCCCGTTAGAATACAAGTAGCATATTAAATTTATTCCACAAATGGCATGCCAACAAAATAATTTTACTAAATTAACTCTGAAATAAACAGAAGCAGCATTACTTGTACACGGGACAGAAAACAGCCAGAGGTAAGAGCCAACCAGGTCCATCTCCCGACAAAAGATATGAGAAATGTTCAGACAAGGACATCCATTTCTGGTTCTCATGACACCGCTTCATAAAATTCCAGAGCACTAGAACAAGTTCAGTTCTATAAGCCAGCACAGTCATAATTATTTCAAGAGGCAATGCATTGAAAGTGGCATGCAGAAAAGAACAAGCTGCACCAACAGCTGCAACCTCCCTGTCATCTGGATCATTATGCAAACCCTTGACATTTGAAATTCCTCCAAACAAAACATTTGTCTGCACAACATCCAACCCAAAAAAGTATCTTATTGTTGTTACAGTACAAGGCAGATATTGCTTTTTCATAAAATTAGATGTGTGCGAGAATCATAAAGAGTCAAAATGACATACAAATTGTAGAAGAAAGGGTGGATCAATAGCATTACAAATTTGTTTCTCCAAACCCCTATTCAAAACCATTTCCACTTGCTCATCACCTGCCACGACTTCGTCATCAATCTGCATATCTGACTCGAACAGGTACAATTCAATTGCATCAGTCCAACTTGCATAATTTTAAAACCCAAATAATAACTTAGGGAAGAAAGCCAAGCTTAGATAGCATAATAAATCAAGTAACAAGATATATAATATATGTTCATGTAAGAAAATCTATATAAAATGTATTATGAGTAAGGCATACTGTCTTGAGTTTCTCTATTTAAAGATTTCATTGAAGGAAGTGTCTCCAACAAGAACGTTGTAACAGCAGCAAGGTCTACAGCCTGAATATATTAAGAAAAGATAAATTATTTACAAAAATAATAGCTGCATTTAAGATTAGTAAGATCAAAAATATAAAAAACTATCAACACAGTTAAGCGAGGAAGATTTTTTTTTTTTTGAAACAAAACAACTTGTATTAATAAATGAATATACAATACAAGTGAGCGGTGAAAACAACCACAGGAATCTCAAGGAAAACAAAAACTATTTTTAAGCAATGAAGAATATTAACAGATTGAATTTTTTAAAAGTAAACTTACTGGGACTGACATATATTTACTTGAGAGAACAATTGATGCAAAATATTTTAATGTATTACATGAAAATAAAACAAATCAAATTCTACTGTTAAAACTGCACCATCCAGGGGCTATCCTCTTTCTAGAAGACAGCAATTACCTTGATGCCTCGAGGATGATTAATATAATATCTTGAAAAAAAAATATCTAGGCCCAAACAAAGCATATATAATGTGTTCGAACATCTATTATAAGAAGTCCTGATTTTATATTGAAACTATAACAGAATTGACATCTCTATCAACTCCTCACCATTTCAAAAACGCAATCAGGCTGAGATAATGCAAGTCCTGCAGTTTCTAATATATTTCCAAGAAGGCAGGCATAACCAGGAAACTCATTTGATACATCACTAGGAAGCACATTAGCATGATTTTGCACGTAGATTGCCATCTGATGAAGGTAAACTTGGCACAGACCTCTTGTCGCAAGAGCCTATATGGAAGATTGCATAGGAGAGATTACTTAATGGTAATTTTAAAAGAAAAAAAAATGCAGAACAGTGTAGCACTTCACATCACCAATCATCATGCTTCTTATGTAATAAACACCAAAGCATTTTTTAAGTTATCATATGTATACCTCTTTTAAACCAGGGAAAAGCTTCCAGAGGAAAGGAACAGTAAGAATCTGGGATGAGAAACTCCATCTTGCATCAATATTTGGGCAAATACAGGGTTTTTGACCAGTATGAGAGCTTACGAGAACAAGCACTTGTTCCAACGAAGACACTTTGCTAAGGCAAGTATGAATGTCCAAGTTCTCCTGTATCACACAGCCAAAAAATAGAGTATCTAAATATTTATAACACCCTTGCAATTTTAATGGAAATGCTGTCTCTAAAGCAGTGTAAAAAGTTTTTTTTAATACAAATATATTCTCGTCATCAGGCAGCCCAGTGTGAAAAAGGTCAAACTCAAAAAGTGGGAAATAACACGTAGAGAGGATGAAATAAACAAAGAATCATAGACTAAAGTAAAACAGGAGCTATAAACAGGATGTTACACCCTTATTTTGAAAATAATACATGCATACCTTTCCTGTTAGAATGATCTCTCTAAACATGGAAAATGCCTTTTTTAGCAATAGATAACCAACTGTCTTGCAAGCCCATGGAAGTTTGGGATCAATCAAAAGGTGCACTGTTTCTAACAACATGGTTGTGCATGTGCTTGACTCTTCAGGTGTGGCAAAAATTTGATTCTTTAAATGATGTCTGTCCAACAATACACCAAATAAGCAACAAAACATATGTAATGTTAATTTAATAATGTCTGGTAAAATTGCTTGCTCCTACATATGATCACAGTGTTCAACATTTTGCAACATCAGACATAAGAAACTCAGAATCAATGTAGATATCAACGTTACTATCTTCACAATTTAACATGCATGAAGGATTGAAAAGCATGCAAATCTAGAAAACCCAAAATCATCCGCGCAGTTATGTCACAAGTCTCCGAAGATATTAGGTAACCAAACAAAAGAATTAACTAGAAAACTAGACACATATAACACCACCTAATTAAAACCCTATAATAAAAATGTGAAACAAATGCATCAAACCTATTTTGATGTAGAGCCTTAATACATAAGTATGCAAGTTGCTTCACTCTGTAATCCACCAAAGCATGCTTGGATGAGTACTCCATGCCAGCAAATAGGCTCACAATATCCCCTATTTCGTGAACATGTACAACATTAAAGAAGACATTAAACAAGGGAAGCAAACAGAATGGAAGGACAAAAAATGAAAAAAAAAAAGGCATCATGATAAATAGCATATCAGTATAAAAGAACAGATAGGGGGAGGGGTGTGACATTATTGCAGTAGATATATATATATATTTATCTTTATACCAATTAATTGAAAAAAAAGAAAAAAGAAATGTAGAATAGAAGTACCACTATCTTGGACCAATTGCTGAAGGAATCGGCATATCTCCATAAGGGTTTCAATATCAACAGCATTTCGAGCATCAAAGAAATAAAATAACTGGCGTAAAAATTCTGAATCCAAACCAAAACAATTCCTATAGGAAAGAAAATTAGGTTAGTTTCCCACAGCATAAAACCCTGTTGGAAACATTTATATTCAAGACCTAGTGTTGAAAAGGAGTTCCACAAAACTATAAAGTAATCTATGTTATATACACAATTTGACCCAGCAAGGTTACCTGTCCACATTTTGGCAAAGTTTCCCATATTTTCCATAGAACTGTTCTCGAACCTTAGAACGTTCAGCAGCCACTACCTTTCTCCCCCTGAAGCATTTCTGTAGCTAGTAATCAGTAACACTTGTGCAAATATACACACCACAACATAAACATGACACTTAACTAGACGAAACAATTAAATTGTCGGGTGTTTTAGATCAAAATGAAAAAGTCATGATTAGGTCACACAAAATTTATGATCAAAACTTACATGTTTCATAACTTCTAACAATCATATTTTCAATACATGGATGATTGAATATGCTTGCCACATCGTTGAGTGTAAACTGTGTGGGTCTCTATCATCACTCAAAATAATAAAAATATACAATTGAGTTTTTGTGATTCCATTAGTAGTCATTAAAAGAGTAAATAAAACAGTATACTATCATTTGTATATTAAATTCCCCCGCTTTACATTCGAACAAATCTGTATTATAATCAATCATATGACATTCCACAATATAAAGCCAAAAGAATTCGGAGCTCGTGCCATTTGCAAAAGAACGTACAATTTATTTGATCATTATAGCCAATCAAGACAATCAACCACATTGTTAGTCTTCCGATTGCTATATACCTCTACAAAACACATAGCCCAGAGCAAAACAATTTACCCACTGATCATTCTCCCTTTCCCACAAAAAATACGAAATGCCGCCACGGCATTCGACAAACGATACCATATTTAATTGCTATAAACAATCGAAACAAATATTGATGCCAAAAATTAAAGAATGAAAAAACATACTTGAATTTTAGTAGCAGCAGAGTTCTTTTGCCGCAACATATATCGCTTGTTCCGCTCTAACCTAGCCTGCTCAAGAAGCTTCTGCCTATCCCTTTCCTTCGTGCTCCGGCCTCCCAAATCGACTCGCTTCCGAGTCGATGGATCGCCTGAGAAGAACATCCTTCCGAGTGGACTGAACCAAATACGAACCCTTGTAATACAAAAATACAATGAACAAAACGAGCTTTAGGAATCTCAACTTAACTTTCGAACGATTCCGATGAATTTAGAGAAACAACGAAAAGTAAGCCCTACTCCAATAATTGACAAAGAGATCACGCAACTAGAAAGATAGATATTCTGTTTGGGTGGAAGGAAAATAGAAGAGAAAAACTATCGAAGAGAAAGAAAAAGAGAGAGCTTGAGAATTTGCCTGCGCTCTCTCGTTTTCTTAGCTGGACTGTGAAATTGTAAGAGTCGAAGTGGAAATAGAAAAAGGAAAAGAGGGCGTAGTACTTGGGGGAAGTAGTTTTCTTTTTGAACATAAGACGTTTCTTTCTATCTTTGATTTAGGTAAAATTACATACGTTTCGACGAAAGAACACTCGATACGTTTCGTTTCTTCAATTTCTTCTATCTTTCTTTCAGCTTATAATATAGTTGCGTGCAGCACACGCCATGGATGTTTACTTAATTCACTAATCATGTTTAAAATTTTGTAAAACTAATTTTTAGCACAAAACTAGTAATGCATTTGATTATTGATAGAGATTTTTCATTCGAGAACTGCCCTACTAGGGGGCAGAGACGAAGACATTTTCTATGGAGTCTAAATTAATCTAAAAGTTAGTTTGTATGGATAAATTAACTTATAAAAAAAAATTAAAAATTAATAAATGTTGATCAATTTAATTAACTACTCATGTTCTTTTTTTCTTGAGCTCCCTTGTAGATCTCACACTAAACTTTTGAAATCTTAGAGGGTTATTTATGTCTGTGGATCAGCTCAAACATACTAAACCAAGAATTATCTTTTATAAGAAACTCATCCTAATTCTTTAGATGTTTGTACTCATTGATACTTTCCTATATCATTATAGAAATGACAAAACCTGATTGAATCCTTTGATCCTTCTTATTTTTTCTTTGAAGTGGATAATTTATAAAGTACCAAAACCTTAGGTGCTACAAAAATCTATACTCAAGACCCGACCAAATTGGTGTACCTTGTGAATTGAGGCTCATACTTCTTGTCATTGTGACCTTTAGCTCACTTTTAGCCATCTTGGGACATGTCAATATCTCTCATTTTACTCTCGCCAACACTATTCTCAAATGTGATTGTGCCAAAAGGAATGTGTCTCATTGGACTAGACCTCAAATCCTTTTTGGCTTCCTCGGTTGTAACGTCCTATTACCTTAGAGCCGTTACTAAGTGAGTTTAAAACGTGCAATCACTCGCTAATCGAGGTTTTTAAAGCAAAAGTGTAAGTAAGCCATAATCAGAGTGAAAACTTTAGAAATAACTCTATACCATTGAAAGTCATAAAAGTTTAACACTTGGGATCCCAAAATACTGTTTAGAAATATTTACAACATATAAATACAACCAAGTCAGCTAAACGATAAATCTAGGTTTTATTACATTCATCTCCCAAAATCCATTGGTTGTGGCAGCCAGGCAGACCAAACATGTACACGCCGCTTCATGCCTGCTACACTCATGGTTGGTTGGCCTTCTAATTGCCCTTACCTGCACCACTGAGCATCCGTGAGCAGAAGCCCAGCAAGAAAACCCACAAACAGATAACATATGCAAAACATACACCAGACATATAATCAGGCCATCAATAGGCTAAACACATACGACCAAGCCGTCCCAGGCACTTTATTAGGCCCTGGGTTCGCGGTCTACACCGTGAGGATATCCCAGGTATCCTTTAGGGTCCCGCCCTGGCAGCTCGCACTCCACGTGCTCAATACTACTCCCAGCCCCTTGTCGTACTCAGCCTTGCACTCAACGTGCCCAACACCGTTCCCGGCCCTTTGTCGTTCCTGGCCCCTGCCGACCTCGGCCTACACCATTCCCGGCTCTTGCCAATCATTTACACAATAGCATTCATAGCATAGTAAACAAATACTGAATACTAACAAATTCAATCAAAGGGCTACGCCCTGCAGATCAAACATATTGGGCTCAGCCCTGCATACAAGCTCTATGGGAACAAGGGTTTTCTTACCTGCGTCCCAAGCTTCCCGAGCACCGATATCCCGAGCACAGTCCCTTAACTTGAGCCTTGCCGAACCCTAGTCACAACACGTAATAATATTCATCCATCAAGTTCCAACCCATTAACTAGCTTTAAATCACAATTCTAGTCTCCGAGTCATTGAGTTTCACCAACCATGGTAAAAGATTCAATCCTGGGCACCCTAGGTTAAATTCCCAAGCCTAGAATCTCAAAATCCCTTAAGGGTCGCAGCACTAGCCAACCATGCCACGGCATGGCCCCAAGCAGAGGCTTCCAAATGCCCAAAAACAGGTAAGGGCCGCGGCATTACTCAGGCCATGCTGCGGCCCGCCCTCCTTCCTCAGCACGCATCAGATTCGAAGGGCCGCAGCTCAACAAGAACAATGCCGCGGCCCGACCCTTCGAACCCAAAAAAATCCTCCATTTTAGACACCCAAACCTCTCTCAAAACCACCCACAATCATCCCAATTTCATAACTCAATTATCCACAAACTTTCCACAAGGTTCCAGCAACAAAACCTACCTGAAATTTAGACTAAAAACCCATTAAAAATTCATTTCAATCTCTGAGATTTTCTAACTCAAGAACCCAAAACTCAGCCATGGAAACACTATAATTCCACATTCAAACTTTAAATTAAAGCTTACCTCAGCTGCAGAACCAATCCTCCAAGTGTTTTCTGGTTTAATTCCCAAAGTTCCAGCCTCAATTCACTCTTCAAATTCAAAACCCAAAAACCACTTAGAACATATTTAATTTCACAGAATTTTCAACACAGATAATGAGAATCAATCCTTACCTTAATCCTGGCTGAATTCCTTTGCTTAAGTTGAGCTAATCCCTCAAAATTCAAGCTTGAGCTACAGAGCCCTCAGCTGAATTCCTTAGCTTCCAAGAGTTTCCTTTGTTTTGCCTTAGAGAAAAAAAATAGAGAGAGAGAAGAGGAAGACTTACGTCGGTTTCTACAAGTCTCTAAGTATTTCTTTCTTTTTGTTTTGTTTAACTTAGTCTATGTGGTTACCTCAAGGCTCGGGGTACCAAAACGTCCCCGAGGGCAAAATGGTAAATTTCCCCAATATTCCCTCCTAGACATTTTATCCTCAAATATATCTCTAAATATTTATTTACATGCCTCGATAACCCCATATAATAGCTAATGCCCAAATTACTCCTCGACTCGCCTTGAGTCGGATTCTCAATCCCGTTGTGACTTTCTGGTTAACCGCTCCCCAAGACTGTCTCGGGCCGTGCTACAGAGATAAATCACATACATATCGCATTTATTACAATTATCACAGTTATACCCCTACTATCCAAACGGGGCCCACACGCACATCTAACTCAACTAAACATGCATCTTTATCAAATATTCACATAAATTCACATATTAGCATATTAATTTATTTATTACCCTTCAGACACGCTAATCAAGGCCCTAAGCCCTATTAGCAAATTCGAATCGTTACATCAGTTTTCATAAATTCTTCAGCTTGCTTCAAGAATTCTTCCATTGTGTGACATCCTTTATATATTAAACTATCATGTAGCATGATTTCAGGTCGAAGGCATGCACAAACTACTATCAGGTTGCCATTCTCGCTAACCCTCATTGCCTTAGTAGCCTTCTCATTAAATCTATTAACGAATTACTTTAAAGATTTAGTAGGTCTTTACTTCAAGTTAGCGAGGTTGTTCCATTATTTAGGTGAGTTAAAGTATCATAAAATTGTTTCTTGAAGTTTTTACTAACTTAGATCAACTCGCGATACAATTAGCTTAAAGCTTAAGATACCATTACTTGAATGCTCCTAATAAGGTGGCAAAGAAGCACTCACAACAAGCTTCTAAATATACATTATGCAGGTTTGTCATTATATTAAAATCATTGAGGCGGTATATTGGGTTGGTTGTCCCATTGTATTTTTCAAGCATTGGTATTTTGAAATTGAAAGAATGGTTGCGTATCAAATATTTAGAAGAAGGAATCACCCTAATTATTATTTGAGTTTGAGCCCAATTGTTGTTGTGCTCGCAACTTCGTAAGTTTATAGTCTAACCTTTCACTCATGGGGTTACCTCATACGGTTGGGTTAACTCTGTCTAGTCAAGGTTTTAGTATCTCTTGCTAGTCTTCTCCACTTCTCTCATTGTTCAATTGTTCATGAAGGTCTTGCCCCTAATTACTTTACTCAAATTATTAATTTAAAGCTTGATTTGTAAAGTTAATTTAGTATATATATATATCTTAATTTCTTTTACTATTTTCTCTCCAATTTTCCATCATCTTCACTTTTTTTCTATTATCTAGCAACTTCTTTTGTCCAAACATAACAATAGTACATGATTTTCATTTTCATGCTCATTGTTAAAAGCAAAACTACCAATTATATGTGGTCGTGGTTATCCTTTTCTAGTGCCGCCCTCACCTCTAGGCCATATATTTTCATCTAGTCCAAGACCTAGTTCCTTTAACACCACCACAACCCATATTTTGTCTTTAACATTCACTCAAAATCTAGTTATCTTTCACAGTGGAAGGCTAAAAGAAAAAGATAGGTCATTAAAAGATAAATTTTAAAAGACCAAGAAGACCTAAAATGATTTTAAAAAAAAGTCAAAGAAGACAACAAAGGTAGAAAACAAGGGAAAGAATACAAAAATAAAAAGCCTTAAGAATGTGGTATTTTTTTTCTTCGACAAATATTGGACTATTCATAATTTATTGTTAAAAAGTAATTAAAATTTGGATTTTACCACTCTAATCTCATTCCTCATACTTGTCACACTTGGATCTCAAAAATTACTTTTAGCTCCAAACCTTTCCAAATTGTATCAATTAAGTCCTAAAATCATTTTTTTATTTGTTGGTCCCTAAATGCTATTGTTATTGTTATTTATTTTTTCCTCCTTTAAATCACAAAAAAAAAAAAATACAAAAAGTAATGGAATCATCTAATTTATATAGATGGATGTAAAAAATGTAAAATCAAAACTTGCTTTCTTTTATTATTTCTTAAAAAAATATTTTTAATACAATTTTATAACTATTTAAAATATATTATCAACATTATTACTAAATGTACTAAACCAATCTTAATAAGAGTTCCAATTAGAAACTAATATATGATCAATATTAACAAATCATCATTAAATCAGAAAAATTACATCTATTAACAAAATTTTAGTATGATTACGTAAAGAATTACTAATATTTTTGCTCATCGAACTTAGGATATTATGAGATCGTATCCCCTAAAATATAAGGATTGTTAAAATTTCTCCTTGAACTATCACATTTACATAAACAAAGTATTTCTATTAGCTTCCATTTTATTTTGTCATTTAAATGATGATGTAGCACAAAAATTAACATTTTTGTTACCCGAATTTTAACCACTACCAAATCGTGCCCCCTTTAAAAAAAATTAAAAATATTTTTTTTTTATTAATTCTTAGAAAACTAATTCAAACCTTAAAAAATAACAATTAAATATATTAAAAATTCAATTTTAAATAATTCAAATTGTAAAAATCATTAAAAAAATTAAAAATATATAATATCATGAAATTAAACCTTAAAATAAATATTTTTAAACTTCAAATCTAATTTTGAATATTAAAATCAAATACAGAAATCATTTCTCTCCCAAGTTTCAAATGTGCTCCAAGTCTATGTCCACGACTACATTAATGGTATATGAATTGACGAATTAATGAATTATATCATTGATTTTAGAAGAGAAAATTACATCTTTAATTTTTAAGTGAATTTGATTATATTAATTAATGAGTTTATGAATTATACTGACCAAATATTTAATTTAGATGAATTAATGAATATGAGTTTATAAATACCAATAAGCTTGAATTTAGACTTTTTTTTAAGTGAACTTGAATTTTTTAGTTTAACTTCTTTTTTTAAAGGAATTTTAATAATTTTCCTTTAATTTTTTAAGATTTAAATTATTTTTTTAAGAACTAATAAAATATAGACTTTAAAATTTTTTAAATTAACTTGTTTGGTAAAAAGAGACATAATTTGGTAATGTCCAAAGATTGGAAAGCAAAAATACTAATTATTTTATGTCCATCAGCATTTAAACGACAAAAGGAACGGAAGCTAACAGAACCATGTTTTTGAAAATGATATAGTTCGGTTTTGACAACCTGTATATTTTAGAGACACGATCTGATAGTATTATAAGTTCGGACCAAAATTATTAATTATTCTTAAGAAGCTATGCCAAAATAATATTTACAAAATTAGTAACGGGTCTAAAGTTCTGTCTCCATTTGACTTATAAAGGGAAAAAAAACCAGCATCTTACGTTACGGCCCATGTCACAAATATCAGACTGCTGTTTTGGTAAATTACAATACAAAGAGACATGAAGCAAATTTACAAGGGTTAACTCACTGACATAGCAAATCCTACAAGAAAAAATAACCCAGAAACCCCAAAGTTAACAAGAATTCTGTCATAAATTCAAGCAATGCAATGCATATCAAGAATCAAAACCAGAGCATATACCACTATCTCTCAGCAATCTTTTCTCTTCTTCAACATAGTTTTTTCCTTTGCTTGCCTGACCAAGTTCTCTTTTCCTCTTTTCCATATCAAGAATCAAAACCAGAGTATATACCACTATCTCTCAGCAATCTTTTCTCTTCTTCAACATAGTTTTTTCCCCTGGTTGCCTGACCAAGTTCTCTTTTCCTCTTTTCCTTCTGAGAGAAAGAAACATTCTTCTTCTCTCTCTCTTTCTCCCTCAAACTCTCCTTTTCCTGCCTAGTCAGTACACCAAGAAGCTGTTCTCCCTGCACTAAGGCAGCTCTGGTTTTCTGCCTTTCTTGAAAAGACTCCTCACTCTCCTTGGCTTCACGTTTCTCCTTACCACTAGACCAAGACCAGTTCTGCTCTTCTGGCTCTTTTGGGGGTGGAACACTCAACACTGATGGTCCACCTTTATACCCATATCTCTTCAATGCATCAAAATCAACCGTAGAGGTAGTCTTGCGGTTGTTCCCAGATTTCACTGTTACAAAATCAAAGCTTGTTGAAACAACACTACACTTCAATTGATGCATAAAAAACATTTGGAAATGAAGGATTATATTGAGTACCCTATGGTTTTGGCCTAACAACACTTACATTTTTATACATAAAATTCAGTAAAAATAGCTTGGGAAAGTTTAGATTGAGTACCCTTTGGCTTAATCTTGGCAGACTTAGAAGACCCACGATCAGTTTCTGAAGCTGATGATGATTCATCAGAGGAAGAATCATCTTCATTGTCACTCCACGGCAGTGCCCTTTTCATTGGTATGTATCTGAAGTATATTATATAAATCATATGTACACCATAAATTAAAAATTAAAAGAAACCATTCTTGCGACTGTTTTCGTGAGTAGAATTGAATTGAAATGATTGGATTTGAGGAATATAAACCCTAGGAATGGATATCTTAAATTGGATAAAATTGATAAATAAAAAAATTAGAGAGGCATAATAGAGATGGTACGTGGGAAAAGCATACCGTTTTGTGTGAATTAAGTAACAGAAAAGATTTCCAAGATCAGTCACCGGCGACGCCGCCTAAGCACAATGAAACAAAACCCTCGCTCCACGGCTTCGCGGCCTCAGATGCAGTAGCGGTTTACACACCAAGCCAAGCTTTATTTAGGACTTAAAACCAAATTCTTTTACAGTACAATTACAAATAAGATCATTTTTTCTACCGGTAAAATAGTACTTGAGTTTAATATAGCTTCCTGCATTTAACTTCCAGCATTAAAAAAAACATTTTATAGTTTTTAGCTTCTAGGATTAAAAATATATTTGAGACTTTTGGATAAAAAATAAAAAATGTTTTTTTGATTATTTAAAAGATTTTTTTGAAAATTTATTTTTTGAATTAGAATAATTTTATTATTTATAATTTACTCATAAAATATCATTTTTAATTAATTTTAAAATACTTCAAAAAGAACTTTTCATTAAAAAAATATTTTTGTATAATAATTATCCAAACAAAAAAATAAGTTAAAAGTTTTTACTCATCTTACGTCTTTAGCTATAAATAAAAGCATAAGATTTGCCAAACTGAGTAGGTTTATAATTTTTTTAAATAATTTCTTTAAATGTTTTTGTTTTTAAATGAAAAATTAATTAAAGGTAATTGCAATGTGTTAAATTAAGAAGATAATTGCAATCTTTGAACCCTTCATTTGTTGTAATATTTATGTATATATTTGTAAATTACATAAAATGTTATATATTGTCATTTTGTGGCTGTTCCCTTTGTAGTGGTGTCCCTTTTTTAGAGTTGTTTGACATTACTTTCATTCCAAATATGAGTTAAAAGAATGTACTATCAGCAGAGAAATGCAAAGATCGAATATGTAATTGCCTGAAATCCCCTACTAGTGGGCGATGTTTGATGTTCTGTGCTGTGTGCTGGTATCGAACAAGGTTGATTTTCTATAAATTTCAGAGTTTCAAATTTAAAAAAATAAAAATCTAAAAATCATGCCCAGATAATATTACTCGATGAGACCTTCAAAATCAAGATTTTCATGAAAGAATTGACTTTACTCGATGGTGGCTCGATACTGCTATTATTTCACTCAAGTGTTCGTTTTTTGTTATTTGTTTTTTGAATTTGAGTATTTTTTCGAGATCTACACGCTGGAAATATGTCTATACCCACTTGAGAAGTTTATAGCTTGAAAACATACCAAAACATGTCTTAAACATGAGGTATATTTTGATTTTTTTCTTCAAGTTTTACATTTACCAAATTGGTATATACACATCTCAAACGTGTAAATCTCGAAAAAAATACCCAAATTAAAAAAAAATCACTCCAAACGGACACTCGAGTGAAAAAGTATGCCTCTTGCAAGAATTGCATTGAGCACATTCAAGCAACTATCGAAAAAAGTCAAATTTTCATGAAAATCTTATTTTGAAGGCCCCATCGAGCACCATTGAGCAAGGTCGATTTTTTGCAGATTTCTGAGTTTCGATTTTGAAAAAAAAAATCACAAAAAAACTCAAAAATCATGCCCAGACTTGTTCGAAATACAATATTAAGTGTCTTAAGTGAAAGAAACATCATTATATTTGAGAAAAAATTACTTAATCATATATTTATACTCCAAAAATCATCAAAATGTATGTTGCTTTGGGTATTGTGTTGATTTCTATAAGATGGGTGAAGTTATGGAGGCGTGGTGGTGGCTACTGTAATGACCTAAATTTCTTAATAAGGCTTAAGACATTGATTAGGAGGTCAAGATTGTCATAATTAATTTATTATGCCATTAAATGATTATATGCATGATTATGTCAGTTATATTATTATATGATGATAAATGCATGCATATGGGTCCACTTTTCATTATAAGGGCATATTGGTAATTTGGTCCGTTGATGGCATATTTGTATATTTTCATGCATGTTGGTGAATTGTGAATGAGGCCACATTATAATGTGGATTTGTTCGAGCTATTCGGCACGAGACGATATTTGAATGCAAGTTAGCGGTTTGGTCATAACAGGGTTAATTTCCGGGCTCGGGATGAGTCTCGGGGTAATTTGATGATTAGTACATTTGTAGATTCCAATAACTTTACTTAGCTAGTTAGATGTTTATTACTGTGGATTTTGGTTCAAGCTGGGACTTAGTTGGACACTTGTAGCAACACTTGTAGATTTTAAAAGTTTAACCTATAGTTTAAGAATATTAATTATAACATAAGGTTTGATTAATATAACTGATTATGAAGATGACATTTATTATACTATAAGGTTTAGATAGACCCAATAAAATCATGACACTTGTCATGTGCATGTTTATTGAGAAATTAAGTATTTTTTAGGAATAGTTTATTAAGAGTAATATTTGAAAATCCCAGAGTCTGCCAGCAGCTTTGAAATCGTTATAGGACTCAGTCAAAGCTGTTTACTCAATTCAAATTAGGCTGAAAAAGTGCAATTACGTGTATAATATTTCAGCGTATGCCGATATATCGTAGCTCTATGGGGCGATATATCGCCACTCGGGGGATACGAAAAACACGTAACTTTGCACGAACACTTAGACGAGCCTCGGGAATATAAGCCCAGGAAATATATCACCTACTGTTGACCGCGTTTTTGGCCAACGACGTGAGAACGTAAAAAACGATAGAACCTTCAAGAGAAATTAAACGACATAGACGGGTTTCAAAAGAAAATAAATAACACGCGCAATTTTTATAGTGGTTCAGCCCCAATATGTTGGTAATAGCCTAATCCATTTAGAGTTGTGATTATAAATCTGTACTCAAGATTAGATGAACTGAGCCAACTGAGTTTCTTCAGTACAGATTACAAGAATACAATAATTTTTCTAGATACAAACACTTTCTCTCTCTAGAAAACTCAGACCCAAAATTTCTCAAAAGTTTAAAAAGAAAGAGAAGCCCCCTTTCTGATCCCATAAGCCATATATTTATAGGCTTAGGATCATACATCTGATATCCCCTAGAATCGGGATATTTTATTATATTTATTACATTTAAATTACAAAAAACATTCAAAATGTAACAAAACCCCCAATTTGTGGGAAGAATGAGAGATTCCCACGCGTGCCAAGACCGGTTCTTGTTGAAGCTGTTTCTGGGAATCTTGACTTAGTCCTCCTCTATCTGGTCGACCCATATCTGACCATTCATGCAAGTGCTGGTCGGACACATGCATGCTGGACATATGCAAGTACTGGTAGGACATACACTTGCTGGTAGGACATGCACTTGCTGGTCGGACATGTGCATGGTGGTAGGACATGTGCATGCTGGTAGGACATGCACTCCTCTCCTCTAACACGGCACTCTCCTCTAGCATGCCATGTCTCTCGCCTAACATGGCACTCTCCTCTAGCATGCCATATCTCTCCTCTAACATGGCACTCTCCTCTCTTCGGACCAGAGTCCGACCACACCTCGGGCTCTCCTCGGACCAAGATCCGACCACACCATTGGGCTCTCCTCGGACCAAGATCCGACCACACCATTGGGCTTTCCTCGGACCAAGATCTGACCACCACCCTTGGGCTCTCCTCGGACCAAGGTCCGACCACTCCACCTTGGGCTCTCCTTGGACCAAGGTCCGACCATGCCCTTGGGCTCTCCTCGGACCAAGGTCCGACCATGCCCTTGGAGTACTCCTCGGACCAAAGTTCGACCGGGCACACCCTAGCCCAAGTACTCTCCTCGGGTGCACTTGGCTTGGTCATGACACCTCTCAAGCAGTCAAAACTCTTCATCAGTCTACCGGGTCACTTTATCACAACTCTGAGGAGTTAATGTATTTATTGACTATTTAATGTGTCTTTTACAGACCATGTACTGCCACTTGTCACTTCTATTGCCACGTCATCGATCTCCAATTTTTGGGGATAACACTTACCATGGGCGATATATCGGCTCTAGGGCAGGTTTTTCAAACAATTTTGAAACCGAGCTCATTTTATTCCATAACCTCTTGATAAGCCCATAATCTTTTTGACCGAGTCTTAAGCCTCTGTTGAACGAATATTCAAATATTTTTCAATTAAAAAGTCATTATTTTTATTCAAGCTAAAAGAAGATCTTTTCATTCTTGAACTCTATAAATAGGACCTAGTACCCAGCCATTTCTTTCATTCTTCAAGCTGAGTTCAGAGCCTTCAAGCTGCTAGGTTTACTTTAGAGTGTTAAACATTTGGGTTGGGGTTATAAGCTTTATCATTTTAAGCTTATTAAACACTTGGGAAGTAAGGTTCATAATGTGTATTTCGATTTCGAGGTGTAGTATGGTCATAGTGCATTCAAAGGTATTACCATTCCTAGTTCATTTCTGTATATTTCATTAGTTTTTATAGTTTTTCTATACTCAAATCCTAACTCAGTATTTTCCATTCTTGGTTAGGCATCTAAGTTTTTTGAACTTGAGGTTTCTTGTCGGTAAGTATCTTCTCGGTGGTTTAGTTCATTCATTTTTTTTCATCTCGTTCTTTTAGAAATACTCACCTTCTCATTAATGGTTTTTAGGAGTGTTCCAAAATCCCGTCCTTGTTCTCACATCCCGATTTTTGGTAAGGAAAATAGGATAGTTATTATATGCTTATATGATTATGCTATTATATGTTTTTATATGTATGTTTTGGGGCTTATAATTGCTTAAATAGCAAACCCCAACACTTTTATGTTCTTGGGGCTTACAGTTGCTTAGCTAGCAAACCTCATTGAATGTTGAGGCTTATAGTTGCTTAGTTAGCAAACCCCAATGTTTACCATGCACATGGGTTAGAATTATGATATATGTTTATAGTGTATGTTATATGTTTGTAGTTTATGTTTATGTTTCATGCTTTTAGTAGATTTTCCTTGTTGGGCATTAGACTCATTCCTTTGTTTTATATGGCAGGAAAATAGTTATTGTAACGCCCCAACTCCAGGGGACCGCTACAGTGCGCATTGCAAACAGTGCTAAACTCGCTAATCGAGTCATTTGGCCATAAACGTGTAACTAAGCGTGATTAGCGATTTAGGGATTTAAAACTTTGGTTAAGATATAACGTTTCACTAGAACGTTTACTGTATACATTGGGATCCCAAAAATATAATTTCAGAGTTTATTACAAGAAAGTGTTTACAACAGGCCGTTCTAAGAGGCAAAACAGGGTTCAGCCCTAGTTCCACTTTCAAACCTCGCCCAAGTATTGGTCGAGCAGCTGCATATGTACACGTCATCACCTAAGCTCTCCAACTCAAGGATGGTCCAGCTTTCTTTTGCCTTTACCTGCACCACAAAGCACCCGTGAGCCGAAGCCCAGCAAGAAAACTCATATGCTCATAAACAGTCATATCGTGATTTCAAGTCATATCTGGCATGCCTAGCATTCATAGCTCTACTCAGCATGCAAATGTATTCAAACAAATGCTGGGGTATCCAAGATAAGAAATCCTGGCCTTCTGATTGGAGGACTATCAAGTCGATCCTAATCAGATGAGTGACTGCCAAACAAGTCACTAACCAAATGGAAGAGTGGCTGCTAGGTAAGCCACTAGCCTTCAAGCGCTTATAATATTCATCAAGTGAGTGTCGCAACACCTGAGATTCTGATAAACCATGCTGAGTGACCGACAAGCGAGTCACTAACTCAAATGGAAGGGTGGCTGTTGGGTAAGCCTCTAACCTTCAATAGGTTCTGGTAAACCATACTGAGCGACTGACAAGCAAGTCACTAATTCAAATGGAAGAGTGGCTGCTAGGTAAGCCACTAGCCTTCAATAGGTTCTGGTAAACCATACTGAGTGACTGACAAGCATGTCACTGTTTCAAATGAGAGAGTGGCTGCTAAGTAAGCCACCATCCTCCAAGCGCTTATTTCATTCATAGACCCTCGGGGTCGGTCTGGCATTAATGCTCTTTGAGTCATTCGATGCTGACAGTCAATTAGACCTCATCTTTGATGGCTTGCGTGATACACGCTAAGACCATTATGACTAATTAGTCAGTACCATGCACAGGTAAGCAATGCTATCAATGTGTATCATATGCCAATTATCCAAGAATAGGGCATTCAACATGCTTACTAAACAGTTGCTAGCATAATTATGATCATGCACAAACTCAGAGACTCAAGCTCTGACCAATCTCATACTCATCATTCATGGCATGCCCTAATCACATGTTTCTTGTGCATCACATGCATCACATTTAATCATCCAGCATGCCTCAACAATAATCATATGCAAATGGGCAAGATTGCCAAGCATTCATTATGCTATCAATGTTTACATTTAAACATTCAACATGCATCAATCATAACCATGCATGTCACATATGGGGTGCAGTTTTCTTACCTTTGGTCCAAGCACAGGTTACCAACAAATGAGCCACAAGCACGATCCCGATCCAAGCCTCTAGTGTTAACCTAGTCACAACCACAAATGGTGATCCAATGAGTTCAAGTTCTAAAACCAACCCTTGAACTAAAACTTAGCCTCCAAGACATCAATCTTCACTAATCCGGGTAGTAGGAATGATCCCGAGGCTTAAAACCATGTTTCCGGGGTCAAAACGAGCAAACGGGGTGAAAACAGGGCAAGGGCTGCGGCCCTAGCACCTTGGGCCGCGGCCCCCAGGGTTCTCTGAGGCTAGGGCCGCGGCGCCCAGCAAGGCCAAATCCTGACACCTGCTTCTTCGAGCAAGGGCCGCGGCACCCAAGAACAGGGCCGCGGCCCAACTTCGGGGCAACCATTTTTCCTTCGTTTTAACCTTTTA
The DNA here is from genome assembly GCF_963169125.1 of Humulus lupulus. Lineage (NCBI taxonomy): Eukaryota > Viridiplantae > Streptophyta > Magnoliopsida > Rosales > Cannabaceae > Humulus > Humulus lupulus. The sequence continues at coordinate 284,615,457 of NC_084794.1, read as the reverse complement.
AAACCTCCCAAAAACATGTCTAAACATTCCCAAATCATCAAATCAAAGTTCCCAAACTCCCCAATGGTCCAAAACCACCAAAACCCAAGGTTCAAACAAACTAGAAACCCAACGATTCACAAAGCTCAATTCAAGCTTAAAAACTTTTAAAAACTAAAACTTAAACTTGAATTACCTCCGATTGAGTTGTTTCCAACTAAATCCTCCGGCTAATAAGCTTCTAATTCTCCTTAGGATTGCTATGCCTCGATCCTCGCTTGATTCCGAGTCCTAGAACTCAAGTTATCTTCAAAAATGCGATCGGGAGACGAAAAAGGAACTTTTGGGGAGAGAGAACGTACAGAACGTTCTTTTTATTTCCTTAAAAGGTTACTTCAAGCTTAAGTAGCTTCCAATAAAACCTAATGCTCGGGGTCCCGAAAGCACCCCCGGGGACATTATAGTCAAAACTTCCAGAATTTCCCCCTGGTCTTACTAACTCCCAATTTATCACCAAATATTAATTCTCATTACCCAATAACCCGGTAATGCTTTAAATACCCATTGACTTACTCCAAGTCAAGCTTAAATCCCGTTGTGACTTTCCCACTAGCTTACCTCCTAGGATCGTCTTGTGCTGGGTAACCCTGGCATGACCAGATAATAACAAAGCACCACGCCCATTTCACATATATGCCAAAAATGCCCGAAATGGCCAAAATATGAAAATCACCCAATTAATCACAAATGGGTTCACATGCATATTTAATACACCTAAACATGCATATTATCATTAAATAACATAATAAAGCAATTATGGCCCTTCCGGCCTCCTAATCAAGGTCCTAGACCTTATTAGGAAATTTGGGGCATTACAGTTATGGTGGCGGGAAGATTCTTGGCAGCTTAGGATTGTGTCTTGAGGGAGAATGAGTTCGGTGGACTGATTGAACGATTCAAGGATGAAGTTGTTTTTAGTCATTTTAATTATGCTTTATATGTATTTTTTCGCACCTGATCTTATAACGAATTTATTTAAAATTTGAGATATGTTTTATTTTCAAAACAATGGGATCTCATATCCTACCCCGAATTTTATGTATTTTATCCTTTGTTTTACAGTTTTTAATAAAGTTATGACTATTTCGTATGTAAGTTTTCTTAAGAATAGTGTTTATGCATAAGTAGTTTTAATGGTCCAAAGTCTATAATAAGTTGGTATCAGAGCAACGGTTCATTCGCATGAAGTTCTCCTCGATACACACACTCAAAGCTCTGAATCTGACTGCCAAGTAAGTGTTATGATTATAGTTATTATGTTTATATGTATAGCTAACGATTTTAGCCTTTATGTTTAAGTTAAGAATGAACGGAGCATTAACTTATGAGGATATCCGAGCCATTAAGGCCCTAAAAAGAATTAGAGAACCAAGAAACACCGTAGGAGTGCTAAAAAGAATCACTCGAAGACTACTTTTGTTCCCTAGGGAGATAGGTCACCTCCAAGAATCTAAGCAGATCATGATGAGATCAGCAGAGCAATGCGTTTTAGTAATTAGACTTTTTAGAGATTATTCTACTGTGATTGCAGCCTTAGAAGAAATTTGGGAGACGATAGATGACGAAGATGAATTGCCGGTAGCTATGAGATATTATTTTCTCATACTTAGGTTCACTTCAAAAATGGAATTTCAGTTTACAAATGATCAAAAACATAGAATTTTTACGAATCTTCCTCGAGGGAATTTTGAGGCACAAGACAATAATGATTATGTAAAGATAGATGACGATATGCTAGATGAAGGATCGGATGTAGAAGATCCCGATTTTTAGAATAGACTAGTTTCATTGTTTATTTTAATTTATTATTTGTTTTCTTTTACGATTGTAAATAGTGAAAACTTTCTTTTCCAAATTAATATCAATGTTATTTTGTTAATATGTATAAGTTTGATTTTTCTTTTGCATTCATAATAAATAATAAATATAATAAATAATGACTAAGTTCGATGAGGGTGGATACAAATCAATGAACCGAGTTTCTATATTGGGAGTTAGGGGGTCATAGTAGTGAGAACGATTCTACCGATCCCAGCCCTCCCTCAATATGGTTAACTTTGGAACAACAATGAGTTTCGAGCTTGAGAATTAAGTCATATAGGATAATTAGAAACACATTTTGAAAATAATAAAAATGGCTTATTTTTATAAGTATAGAATCCCACTCTAAAAATAAAGAAGGCTTATATAATTTTCATAAGAAGTCATAATTAATAGGTCCGAGTTATGTTTGTTTAGATTAAGTTTTTGCCTTAGAGCTTATTAGGGTAAAGTTCTGACATGTTTTTCTCAACTGTTAGAACTCTGCTGCGATGTCGCTTCGAAGGTCTGCTCGCACTAATGTAAATGCCACCAACGCTGCTCCGGTGAATAATGAAGCCCCTCCGGTTCGCAGAAGGGAGTGCGTGCTGCTGCTAGCCGCAATGCACCACCGCCACCGCAAGTTGACAACACTGCGGAAATTGCCAGACTACGACAATAAGTCGAGGAACTATTGCAGCAATAGCGACAATAGGCTCAGCCTCAGACTCAGCCTCCGCCTCTGTCGTAACCACAGCCTCCGCAGACGACCCTAGCACCCCAACAAGTTGGTCCATATGGGGGATGGCCATGGAGAACTATGCGCCATATCCAGTTCAGCACATGGAGCCAGTTTATGAGCGGTTTCGTAAGCAACACGCTCCGAACTTTGAAGGGACTACAGACCCCTTCGAGGTAGAAGAGTGGCTAAGAAACGTGGAGTCAATCTTGACGCACATGAACCTCGGCAACGCGGACTGCATATCCTGCGTTTCATCTCTACTCAAGAAAGATGCCAGAATATGGTGGGACCTAGTTCAGCAGACGCATGATGTTGCCACCATGACTTGGACCCGATTTGTGGAGCTATTCCACAAAAAGTATTATAATTCGGCTGTCATCGCTTCAAGAGTCGAGGAGTTCGCCGACCTGAAGCAAGGGAATTTATCAGTGGCAGAGTATGCTCGGCAATTCGACCGATTAGCTAAGTTCGCACCGGAAATGGTTCCAGCTAACTATCTGAGGGTGTCTAAGTTTGTTAGAGGACTTCGACCGAAGATCGAGCTAGGGGTTAAGCTATCAAACCCAGGAAATACTACCTATGTCGATGTCCTAGAAACGACCATAGAAGTAGAAAGGCTGCAGGCTAATGTTAGTAAAGAAGAAGCCAGTAACCCTGAGCCTAGACAACAGAGTCAACCTCAGACTAGTTGGAACAGCAACCACAACAACAACAACGATGGTCAGAAAAGAAGGCATCCTGACAATAAGCAGTCCGGCAACGATAAAAGGGCATGGACAAACAATGGAAGCAGTAGGTCAGGTTATGTAGAGTACCCGCAGTGTACTTAGTGCCAGAAGAAACATCATGGTGAATGCCGGGCAAACACTAAGGGATGTTACAACTGTGGTCAAGAAGGACACCAAAAGAAAGAATGTCCTTAGCTCAAGACAGAAAGGAAAAAGGAAGACAGGATGGTTCCTGCCAGGGTATTTGCCTTAACCTAAGGAGAGGCTAATGCTAGCAATAAGGTGGTCACAGCTCAGGTTTCTATCCTCAATAATATATGTTCTGTATTATTTGATTCAGAAGCTACTCATTCGTATATCTCGTTAGGAATGATAGAAAAACTAGACAAACCTTGTGAAAGGTTTAGAACTAGGTTTGTAACCAAGTTGCCTTCAGGCAAAGTAGTTCTATCATCACGGATAGTACAAGGTGTACCGATCAAGATTGAGGATGTAGAACTAGAAGGAGACGTGATAGAATTGGAAATCAAGGACTTTGACGTGATACTAGGCATGGATTGGCTAGCACGGCATGGCGCAACCATTGACTGCAAACACAAGAAAGTGACGTTCGAGATTCCTGACGGCCAGAGACTATGCTTCATGAGACAAGTTTTCAGTACAACACACACCGCTAATATCGTCTCTCAAAGCTCAAAGGATGATAAAAAAAGGATGTCAAGCATTCTTAGCCAGCATCACAGATGTAGTAAAGGAAACACCGCTTAAAGTCGGAGACGTCCGTATTGTAAGAGAATTTCCAGAAGTATTTCCCGATGACTTACCAGGGTTTCCGCCGACTCGAGAAATTGACTTCACGATAGAATAAGTACCGGGCACCGAGCCTATCTCCAAGGCACCATACCAGATGGCACTTACCGAACTCAAGAAGTTAAAGATGCAGCTACAAGAACTCCTAAACTTGGGTTTCATTAGACTAAGCCATTCGCCATGGGGAGCACCGGTTCTATTTGTGAAGAAAAAGGACAAAAGCATGCAGATGTGCATAGACTACCGCGAGCTGAATAAGGTAACGATTAATAATAAGTACCCGCTACCATGAATTGACGACTTGTTTGATCAACTCCGAGGCGCGACCGTATTTTCAAAGATTGATTTACAGTCCGGGTACCATCAGCTCAAGGTGCGGGGAGAGGATATTCCTAAGACAGCTTTTAGAACTCGTTATGTGCATTACAAGTTCTTAGTCATGTCTTTCGGTCTTACCAATGCTCCAGCCGTGTTTATGGACTTAATGAATAGGGTCTTTAAGGATTACTTGGATAAATTCATCATAGTGTTCATCGACGACATCTTAGTATACTCAATGGACGAAGTCGAGCACGAGAAACATTTGAGGTTGATCTTATCACGACTAAAGGAGCATTAACTCTACGCCAAGTTCAAGAAATGCGAGTTTTGGCTTTCTCAAGTGGCGTTTCTTGGGCACATTATATCCAAGGGCGGAGTTGCAGTAGACCCATCCAAGGTAGAGGCTGTGAAGGATTGTCCAAGACCAAAGAACGCATTTGAAGTTAGGAGCTTTCTGGGATTAGCAGGTTATTATCGGAGGTTTGTAGAAGGCTTTTCAAAGATAGCCACTTTGCTCACCAACCTGACTCGAGAATAGCAAAGATTCAATTGGACTAATAAATGTGAAGAAAGCTTCCATTTGCTTAAGGATAAGCTTTGCTCAGCACCAGTATTCTGTGTACCGACACCCAACGACAAGTTTGTAGTCTACTGCGATGCATCAAAGCAAGGGTTGGGTTGCGTGCTAATGCAGAATGACAAGGTGATAACCTACACCTCAAGGCAGCTGAAGGAGTACGAGCAAAGCTATCCAACTCACGATATGGAGTTAGCAGCGGTGGTCTTTGCGTTGAAAATCTGGCGCCATTATCTTTATGGAGAACGGTGCGAGATTTATGCAGACCACAAAAGTTTAAAATACTTATTCACTCAGAAGGAGCTCAACATGAGGCGGCGCAGGTGGTTGGAGCTAGTGAAGGATTACGACTGCGAAATCCTATACCACCCGGGAAAGGCGAACGTAGTTGCCGATGCGCTAAGTAGGAAGAGTTATGGAAGTTAAGCAGCATTAGCCGCTGCAGCAAGAGCTGATCAATGCCTGAATAGAAGTAGTTATCGGTAAGCTGGCTAATTTGTCTATCCAGTCAAATCTACTAGAAGATATACAAGGCTTGGCTATCTAGGGCTTGGCTGGCTGTCTATAGCGCCTGGGGGGCAGCGCTGTAGCGCTACCCTGTTTTTCCAGGGTATTCTTTTGAGTACTTTTTAGGGTTTTTGGCTCGGGGTTTCAATTCTTAAGGCTCAGGATCAAATTTATTAACTGTGTTAGTAGGATTCGAGGTCTCGGGAGCGAGGTTTAGATCATATACCTTTTATTGTTGATTTTATTGATGGAATTCCATATTTGGTTATGACTAGGTGGCCGCTAAGGAATCAAAGGATTGATCATTCTCAAGGGTCGTTTTTAACTTATTTCTCGTTCGAACCAGAGGTAAGAAAAATGCACCCAGTATGTGATGCATGTGATGCATAAGATACATGAGATTAGGGCAGGCATGAATGTTGAATATGAGATTGATCAGAGCTCGAGTCTTTGTAATTGTGCATGATTATAATTATGCTTCTGATTATTAATTAAGCATGCTAAATGCCTTATATCTGAATATTTGACATATGATACATGTCTATTTGCATTACCCCATTGAGGAAGCATTGAATTATTAGTCAGGGAACGACAATGGTGTCAGTATTGATGGCGAAGTTGTGACTCATTAGTCAAGTTCGGCAATAGTACTGAGCACCGATCGTATGATATTGGCTTATGAGTCAAGAGCAGTATTAGCGTGTTTAACGCAAACCAAAAAGATTAGATATAATCAACATAAGCATTGCCATCATAAGCATGAAATGATTGACCGACCTTAAGTTCGATGAAAACAAAAGCGCTTGCTAGTCTAAAGGCTAGTTACTTAGAGTCAGGGCCAAAAGGCTCAAGTGACTGCAACGTCACATGGCTGTCGGTGCTGAGCCCAAGTTCATGACTCATTCACTAGTCACTTATCTGATTAGGGTGCATAGCCCAAAGTGTGCCTCATTAGTCACCTATACAGAGTGTGGCTCATTAGTTACCTATCCAGAGTGTGACTCATTAGTCACCTATACAGAGTGTGACTCATTAGTCACCTATCTCAGAGAGTGACTTATTAGTCAACTATTCAGAGATGGACTTATCAGTCATCTACACAGAGACAGACTCATTAGTCATCTACGCAGAGATAGACTAATTAGTCATCTACACAGAGATAGACTCATTAGTCATCTATACAGAGTGTGACTCATTAGTCACCCACATAGAGATAGACTCATTAGTCATCTATTCAGGGAGCATATCCCCAGAGATTGACTCATTAGTCATCTATTCAAGAAGTAGGTCCCCAGAGATTGACTCATTAGTCATCTATTCAGATGCAGGACCCCATAATCATTTATTTGGACTTTCGTGCATGCATGAATAAGGTTATTATTGCTAGGCATGCTATTATGATTCAGTGACATGTTATTACCTGTTCATAAGCATATTGAGTTTTCTTGCTGAGCCTCGGCTCACGGATGCTATGTGGTGCAAGTAAAGGCAAAAGAAAGCTGGACCATCCTTGAGTTGGAGAGCTTAGGTGACGATGTGTACATATGCGGCTGCTCGACCACCACGACCGAGGGTTTAAAGAGGAACTAGGGTTAAACCCTAATTTGCCGCTTAGGTCGGCTGGTTGTAAATATTTTATTGTAATTAACCTTTAAAATATATTTTCGGGATCCCAATGTATATAGTAAACGTTTTAGTGAAACGTTGTATCTTAACCAACAATTTTAACCCTAAACCATAATCGCACTTACTTACATGATTATGGCCAAATGAGTCGGTTAGCGAGTTTATCACTGTTTAAAATGCACAATGTAATGGTCCCTGGGTAGTAAGGAGTTACAGTTGTTGTGGGAGAAGAATGGTGTGATGGTGTCGCGAGAGTGATCCGAGAGAGAGAGAGTAGGAAATAGGAGGGGTATTTTGGGGAAGTTGGGAAAGATTAACATCATTTTTTTAATTTACATAATGTCTGGCATCATTTTTAATTAGCAACACCCATTAAGCATAGAAAGTGAAACTTCCCTTTATTTATTACATAGATGGAAGCCAAAATAATATGCCACTCAAAAAGAAATAGGAAGGAGAAAAGGGTAATAAAATATTAAAGATGTACACAAATATTGATCTCATGAATGTCTTTTATATCAATTTTTTTGTTTATTTGACTGCCTTTATAGGCCCCGTTTGGGATAACTTTTAGATAAGCTCAAAGTTGCTTTATGAAAAAGTTGCGCAATAAAAGTGTTTGGTAAATAGTAAGAAAATAGTTTATTGAAGAGTTTATGGAAAAGCTACAACTAGAAGGTAAAATTGGTAAAACCAACTTTTAGATTTTTCTAAAAATAGATTTTTCAAAAAAACTTTACAATAAACTTATTTATTGTTGTTGTCCGTGATTTTTCATCATCGGACACATGGCAATCATTAATGAAGTAATTAGGCTCCTCAGGAGATAATAAAGCTTTGGAGCTTACCCATAGCTCCTTGGAGTGTAGTCTCCCCCCAATAAGTCGCAATCTTGTTTTAGGCGTGGATGTCTCCAAGTGAGGCCACGTCTCGAGGACCACCCTAGCAGTCTTCCCGCCTTCTTGACCCGATAATCCTCCAGGTCTAGGAACTTGTCCTCGGGGCCTGGGGAGAGTGCCAGGTGTTAGTCACTGCAGCCTTAGGCCACCACAAAGATCGTCCATAGTTTTTTTGGGTGTCTCAAGTAATGGTGTCGAGTTTGTACGCTCAACAATTGGTATTTCCCACAACGCCGCCTGATACAGGAAAACATGCAGTCGTATTCTGATAGTGTCAGGGACATGCTTTCCCTGAAAGAGTGGGCTTCAACCTACAAATTGGGCCTTGTGCGATCTACATAGGCCCATCGCCACCTTTTGTCATAAAATGGTGGTTTAATTAGGCATTTAATCCCACTTATGTGGGAATATTCTCGAATAACTCCTCAGTAAGTGAGTTAATGGCCCTCAACCTCTATAAATAGGGCTAGGGCACCATTGTAAAAGGGTTCACAATTTCTTGTAATCAGATTACTCTATACACTGCCTGAGAAAACTTCCATTGAAGTTTGTCATCTCAAGCTTCAAGAGCACTAATACTAAATACTTGTGGACTAGAGTTGCTTTATAACTTGAACCACATAAAATCTCGGTGTTAATCTTTTTTATTTTCTTTAAGTTCTGTTATTAGGTTGATAGCGAAAAAAACACAGTCAACATTTTGGTGCTTTCATTGAGAGCTTGAAGAAATAGTCATAGTGACCACGTGTTGGGAATATATGACTTTATACTTTGCAAATCAACAATTAAAATTGGGAATAGTTCAATATATGAAACCCTAAATGGTAAGCAAGAACCTTGTTAAAATTATGAATATTAATCTTGATAATTAAAGAAACATGTTCATAATAAAAATGTCAATCTTGAATATTAGAAACTAAATGGTTAAATAATGATAAGATTAAATTAGATACATTTAATCATCTATACTAACAATGAAAACATAATAGAATGACAAAATACAAGATCAGGGTTAGAAAGATACAACATTTGTATTGAGCAACATGAATCTTCAAACTTGGGGAACTTCTAAGGCTTATACACAATAAGAATAATGTTGTCCAAACTTTTGGATAACAAGAAGGCGAGCTGATCTGCTTTGATCTGCTTGATGAGTTTCTTGGAGAAAACTTTGGTCTTAGAAAGCTAGAGAGAGAGTTGGAAAGTGTGATCAAGGTTTTACAACTCTAATAACCCATATATATAGTGGCATAAGAGAACTTGTCGAACTTCCAAGCCCATTCAGCCCCCGAGGCGGGCCAATGATGACCAGGGGTGTGGTACCCGAGGACAACGCCAGGCCACTAGCGTCCGTGGAGCACAGGGCGTTCCGCCCAAGTGCGCTGCGAGAGATTGCGTTAGGCCTGGAGGTGGTGTCTCGCCGACTTCTCGCCAGCCTCACAGAAACCCTGGTGATAACTCTTCCATATATATTTGTTTTGTTGCTTTTAAACTTGTAAATGTAAAATTAGGAAGAGTGATGAGTGCTTTTTGTTGTTATTTTTAGTTAAATTTTTTTTCATTTTAATGTTATTGTGGGTTTATGGTGTCTTGTTAGTTTTTAAGAGCTGAAAGTAGAAAAATAAGGAATGTATGCATGAATTTTCCAAAGAAAATAAAAATAAAAAGTGAATTGGCTCTAAGTTGTGTTAATTTGTGCTGAATTATCAGGTTTTGCTGTAGCAAAGAAATTTTGCTGGAGCACTTACATCAGGATTCAAAGAGGGAAATTCAACATATGAATGAGAGACACGTGGCCCATTAATTGAGCTGCCAAGGAGTGATGAGGTGGCTAAAATCAGAGATAATGGAGTGAATTTTGGAGTAATTTCTAGAAGCACTTTAGGAGTATCACGTGGAGAGTCTTTGAATGGCATTTATGTACATCGGGGAAAAAGTATTTTGTACCCTAGCTGAAAGAAGAAAGGACACCCTCCATTACCACATTCAGCCATTTTTTTTTAGAGAAAAAGGCATCAAGTACAAGGGAGAAGTCACCAATACAAAGAAGGAAAAGAAGAAAGAAGATGAGAAGAAGATAATATTTCATTTCATCATCATTTTGGGCTATTTCTTATCTTTTGTTTGTTATTCTTTTCCTAAATTTCTTTAGTACTTTGCATTTGATTACTCATGGACAGATTTGAACTTGTATTTGTGTTTCTTGATTTAGCTATGAATTAGATATTTTGAGGCTTGGATTATTAATGAACTCTATGTCTTAGTTCTCAATTTCTGGCACTTTATTTTAGCAAATTACCCATTGTTCATTGTGCTTATTGATGAATTCTTGTTATTTTTTTGCCACCAATGGCAAGATAATAAGTTATATTTGTGCTGGGAAGTTTGAATATAATGGATAAATTTGAATGACATAAATAGATAATATTGTTAGATTATGTTTTGTGAATAACATAAGAATGTGTTATTTGCCTTGTGTAACAATTGTGAATTAATGCTTAAATCTGAATTCTTAAACTTGATTGACATAGGAATATGTTTAATTAAGCGAAAAAATTAATACCACAGGATTTGGGAAAGTTCTATGAACATAATTTGTATTCTTGTTAACTTTGGGAATTTTGATGAGATTTTACTGCAGCAAAACATATAGGTCACTTGACATAGAGGGATTTAATAATTCAAGCTCATTTTACCAATTGATCTCTTCTCACTTTTAGATTGGTATTTCAATTTATTTTTAAGCATTTTTAATTGATCCTAAGTAGTGTTAGTTTACAAAAATCAAAACAAATTAATTTGGTTACTTTTGAAATAGTTTGGTAATTGATTTGTGCACTTAGTTTTCATTTGCAATCCATGTGGAGACGATCTCGAATATTTATTACTTTATCACTTGTTTTGTAACTGTGTACACTTGCACATAATTGATCAAATTTTATCACAACAAATCAAGGGGCCATTAGGAGAAGTGTCTCCGCCCACCAAGGACAAAGAATCAGTGTCTCGATCAATAACGAATACGATGACTCTCGGGGGGGGGGGGGGACAGAAGTAGGATACCCTGACGAGTCGATGACGGTGGTCGCCCCCAACCATAACCTGACCTGCCAGATGACTTGAATGCCCGCAATGGCAGGGTAGCTCCCGAGGACAATCCTGGGAGACAGCAACGACCAAAGCTCCGAGATGACCTTAATGATCAGAGGAGAGAACACCCAACACAGAGTGCCAATAAAAATTGCAACCCTCTCCCCACAGAATTGTAGAGTTTGAAAATAATAATGCTGAAGATGATCCAGAGACAAAGTCACAACTTAGACTTGGAAGATGAGGATAGGGAGCCTTGTGCTCCCCACATTGTGGAAGCCCCACTACCTCGAGGCTTCAAAATGATAAACATCAATTCCTACAATGGAGGCACAGATCCCACCGACCATCTCTCAAAGTTTAATAGATTGATGTCGGTCCACTGACTCTCTGAGGATGCCAAGTGCCACGTCTTCCCGTTGACCTTGATAAGATCAGCAGATGAATGGTTCAAGAAGCACAAACCATGATCCATTCACTCCTGGCACCAACTCTCCTCCTCCTTCCAAAGATAATTCATAACTGGGCAAAATGTGAATTTTGAGGTCAATGCTTTGGCCAACATAAAGCAGGGACCGCTTGAAACCCTTAAAGCCTACATCAAACGCTTTAAGGAAGAAGTAGCCAGGATCAAGAGGGTTGATGATGGCCAAAATCTGATGGCACTACAAGCTGGCATCCAAGCAAGTTCCCTATTATGGGATGACCTCCAGCTAAGAGGATGCCACAGGCTTGATGACTTCATATGTCAAGCCCAAGAGTACATCAACTGGGAGGGCGCTCAGATTGGAGAATTTGGAGGACCCATTCCATTCCCCGCTCTGCTGTTCCTAAATTTTGTGGCTCTGGGAACCCAGTACTCGCCATACACTCAAGCCCAAATGAGTGTTCCACAGTTCAACCCTGCTGTTCAACCAGCTGGTTTCAGCACCATGCAAAATACTAGTTTTAGTGTTTCCCCGACAGGCTATGGAGTAGCTCCCACTGGATATAGTGCTTTTCAACATGCATTCAATGCTTGAACTTTGGCTCCGACCTAGTCCGCGACCCCCCAGCGAGACCCCTAGCAGAAGCAAACGCGGGGGAAAAGGCAAGGGCGTGAATCCCAAGAGAATTGGAGCAGGTCCCGACGAGATTTACGCTCCACAATACTCCAAGTACACAGACCTGGTGGATACTCGGGAGAATATTTTCTTGGCCATGGAGCAACATGTCCACTACCGAAAACTGCATCCTATGCAGAGGGATCGAGAGAAAAGAGAATCCACTAAGTTTTGTCGGTTTAACAATAATGTGGGACACCACATAAACGAGTGCATGTAACTTAGAGATGAGATTGAAAGTCTCATCAAACTGGGGCTCCTACACCAATATGTTAGGGCTAGTGCACACCCAATCCAGGCTCCAACCGCAGGATTTCCTCCTCAGCTCCTGAGCCAAATGCTGTTAGGATTAATGTCCTAAAAGCATGTAAAGACATTTTATTGAATTAAATAAAAAGAACAATTTTATTATATTTTAATATTATAATTATTGTTTGAATTAATTATATGATAATATCAAGAAAATTCCTTATTCATTGATGAAAGTATGATCTTGTATTAGCACGAGGCCTGGTATTAAGTAAATTTTCCAACTGCCCAACTTGGTATTAAGCAAATTTGCCAACTACCCAACCTGTGTTTCCAAGTTTCTGATTGAAGACCTGGTTTCTGTTATAAATTGCACTTGATTCTTGGTAAGAGTCACAAGAGTAGCTTCTAACTCACTCTATTTTTCTTGTGGAGCTGGTTACTTGGTCTGCTGTATAGTAACTACTGGTTGTACTTAAGGCATAGTTTGTGGAAAGGGAGTCTGATACTTAACTGGAGGCCCCTGATTATTTCTCCATGATAAATTAGGATGGTTTTTCCACCCTGGATTGAATGAATTGGAGAACAGATTGTTCTACAGCCTCTGAAAATTACCAACTGCTTGTACCTGGGCCTGATCAACTGGCATATTACCATGCATGCTGGTAACTGTACACTGTTTATACAAATGAGGCCCCCCACACAATTCACACCCTGATTGCACCTATATAGCCTGAGCCTGAGCTAAGATCTTGTTTTGTTGCAATTGCTTTGTCAATGAAGCAACCTGAGTAGTTAAAGCAGTAATAGCATCTAATTCATGTACCCCAGCTACTTTTCTCTGTGAGGTGTCTCGTTCAGCAGGCCACTGATAATTGTTCATGGCCATCTCCTCTAACAATTCATAGGCCTTATCAGCCCCTTTACTCATGAAAGCACCACCTGCTGCTGTGTCTAGGATAGTGCGAGTAGTACCGCACAACCCATTATAAAAATTGTGGACTAACATGCACTTCTCAATATCGTGATGAGGGAATTTTCTGAGCAGGTCTTTGAATCCTTCCCAAGCATCATACAATGAATCTCCCTCATTATGATAGAATTTATTGATTTCCCCCCTCAACTTGGCAGCTTTTGTAGGAGGAAAGAACTTGGAGAGAAACTTCTGAGCTAGTTCCTCCCATGTATTAATTGAGTTGGTCTGCAGAGAAATAAGCCAAATTTTTGCTCTGTCCTTGAGTGAGAAAGGGAATAGTCTTAACCCTATTGCATCATTGCTCACCCCATTAAACTTAAACGTTGTACATAACTCAAGGAAGTTTACTATGTGCAAGTTAGGATCCTCAGTGGTGAGACCCCCAAACTGGACAGAAGTCTGGACCATTTGTATCATTGCAGGCTTAATCTCAAAGTTATTGGCAGTGACAGCCAGCGGTCTAATGCACGAGTGCACCCCTATGACAACAGGGAGCACATAATCTCTTAATGCTCCCACATTTTGACTGAGCGATGGGATTTTCACCATCATTGTTATTGGCCCCATCTCTTTGGTTGGCAGCCATTGATGCTTCCAACCTCTTATTCCTTCTGTTCTTTCTACAAGATCTTTCAATTTCAGGATTAACAGACAAAAGATTGGCAGACCTTTCACATCGCATACACAAGATTCACCTGAAATAGCAAAGTAGGACAAATTAAATTAGTACAAAGAAATAAAAACAACCAAATTAGAATAAAATTTAAACTATTTTGATATTAATAGAATTTCAATTCCCCGACAACGGCGCCAAAAACTTATTACAAAATTTTTGCTACGCAAGTGCACGCAATCAAACAAGTAATAATAGTAGCAGTAAAGTATCGTTCCCACAGATAATTGATCTACTAATTACCAAAAGTGAACTTTAATTTCTATTTGACTAATGAAAATTGCATGAAAAATTAACAACTAACAATAAACTAGAATAACATAATTAAATTAATGAAATTTAATAGAAAAAATATTAGAGCATTTTAATTTCATCAACCTTCAATTCTATTCAAACAATAATACAATTGATATGATTCTTCTAACTATGATTATAGCAGGTTTACAACTGGCAATTCTATTCTTTCTCAAGATATAAAATATTCAGTTTACCTGTGAATTCTCTACATATCTGTGATAAATTCTACACATAAATCACATTAAGAACATAAACCTAATTGCTACATAAACCAATTTGATACTTTCATTCTAAATTGAAGTCTATGTCTATTTTCTATAGCTATTCCAATTCTCACTTTTCAGATATTGAATTCAAACCAAAAATCATGCAAAAGATGGCCAATCAATTACAAGCATTAAGCATAAGAACAATAGATAAACATAAAATCCAGAAATCATAGAAACTGCATTAAAGATGAAAAGGATATCCAACGACTACATTAAAATACTCTAAACAAGAATTTAATTCATAATGTTAAACATAATTGCATAAAAATCATCTAAAATTGAAAAGCATAAAAAGATGAATAAAACTAATGCATTCTTGCTCTGTTCCTACTCTACACCGTCCAGAACACCTATCCTCCTCCCTTTTGTCTTCTTTCTATTTCCACGAAAAAAAACCCTACAAAATTTCATGAAAATTCCAAAAATGCCCTCGTGCCGATATATCGCCTCCCATGTTGCGATATATCACCTGCTGAATATTCTTTATAAAAATGCAAAATCTCTGTTGTCGTTTCTGTCTCTACGAAAAATCCATATTCCTCAATTGGCGATATATCGCTCAGGACAGGCAATATATCGCCTGTGCCAGATTTTCGAATAATAGCCATTTTTTGACTAATTACGCGGATATTTAATTTAAAAAACTCCGAATTCGCGTACTAATCAGAATTATAGCGACAAATTGTACAAGTTCACAAAACAAATCAAATACGTAATTTCACTTGAGAAAAATAACCAAATCAAACCACAAAAGTCATGAATAAGCGTATATTTTGTACGCTTATCACACCCCCAAACTTGATTGGTTGCTTGTCCTCAAGCAAACAAAAGAAAGCACAAAGATAAGATTCAAAATTACAAACAACTATTGGATGACTTAACTTCACAGAAAAATTTAAACTTAGACTAGGAGCATAATTTTATCCAAAATACCAATTCTTTTTCAGTCGTTCAACCAATGCTTCAGACCATGTGACTAGAATTTTGACATATCAACAATTTCTCTAAATTTTGTCATTCATGCAAATACAGATTTCATCTCACAAATACTGTACAAAACATAATTTTACAAGTATCAAAATTCATCCATACCACAAACCAATCAAAATTCACCATAAGCTTACTCAATTATCTTGTCTCCACTAATATAAAATCTACATCAAGTAGATCAAAAGGACTTTGCCAGGCTCATAACGTTAGGCTTAGGTAAAGGTAGATAAATAGTCATTTAGGCTCATAAATACCATAAGCATATAAACCCAAAAACCAACCAAATATTTTTGCTTACCCAAAAATGGATCACCTGATGACGTGGCAGGACTGGCCTACACGTGGGATGCACGTTGAAGTTTAAGTAAGTACAATATGTTCGAATATCGACCAGAAGAGAATTGGCTCATCAGAAAACATAATTATGAGCGACCAATCTGGTCGCATATTTTCATTTATTTCCTTCAGATATGTAATCATGTAATTACGTATTGATTGTAATTTCCATTATTATTTAGATACTTTTGTATTAAATGTAATTAAGGCCCATTGGCCCATGTAGAACTCCTTGAACTGATAAATAAGAATCAAATGGCTCAAGAGAAGCTTCTCTTTTGGAATTTTACTTTTGGGAACTTCAGAATTCTCAGAGAGAAATAGAGTGTTTTTATCCACCATAATTGTATTCATCCGAAAGCTTGTGAAACTCGTGAACCCTAGTTCATTGATCACAATTCTTGGAATTCTACATCAATAAGAACACTAAGTGGACAAAAGGTCATTACCATCTTATTGGGGGCGAACCACCATAAATCTTTTGTGTCGTTTATCTTGTTGTCTTGATTTCATCTCATTTTTTATCGTTTTACTTGACTCCGTGTCGTTGACCAATTTGAGGGTCAACATTTTGGTGCTTTCATTGAGAGGTGAACTCAAGACTTTCAAAAAGATCAAATGGCAAAAAACGGCTAAAAATACTGGACAAACCTCTGGTGCTGCACCATCTCAGCCTCCTCCACAAAATGTGGTTGAGGATGAGCCACAAGTGGAGTTCGAAGAGGAGAAAATGGATTCTGAGACCTTGAGGACGACACTGATTGTGTTGCAGGAAAAGTTAGCCAATCTGAGGGCTAATCAGGAAAATGTGGCATAAACGATGGCGTTGCAGCAGAGATAAATGATAGGCAACCCCAAGAATTGAATGAGAGGCAGGCCGACATGGATCGCCGACAGAGGGATGCCACTGCCGCCTTGGAGGCAGCCATTCAGTTGGCTTGAGGACAGCCCACACCAGCTTCTCAACCGGATTAGCCACCCAGTGTACTGCCACAACAAGATCCACATTCAAATTATCCACAACATCACCACACTCCGCCTCCACCAGCAAGCCCTCAGAGGTTGGAGCAGCCTTCGGCTGCTCAACATGATATTCCAATTCAACATCATGAGCAGTAACCTCCTTCTCGCGCTGGTCGAGATAATCCCCTGCAGCAAAGGCAGAATAGGGCCGGGCAACCTCCCCGAAGCCCTAGACGCCAGGAGCCAAATCCACCGAGCAGGGGACAACGTCCTCCTACTTGTAGGAGACAGGTCAAGTCAGGCTCTGCGGTCAGGGCCCCCCCACGACATAATAATGCCCGGGGACCCACCGACCAACGCAGGCCTCCACCTGACGGACGAGACGTGCCAGCGAGGGGAGGGGGAAATAGCGCGATGAGCAGGTCGCACCATAGTCGGTAACATTTTAGGGATGGGCATGACTATAATGAACCTGATTCTGGCAGAAGAAATGTTGGTTAAAGGCAAGGAGAGAGGGGTGGAGAATGGAATCCCCCACCAAGAGAAAATCGGTCGACGAGCCAGAATGCTGGGGGGCAGCCTAACGTCTTTGATCGACTGGGCGCTAGCAAGCAAAGATTTGAGGGACGTACTCAATGACAAGTGGGAAAGGCACGAGGGGTATGCCCCTCCAGCACAGGTCGCCCCAATAGTACTAGACGCAGTACAGGCCCAGCTTGAAGCGCTGAATCAGGCAGTCCAGCAGTTAGTGGGGAGTCGAACATCCCACATTGAATATGATCAGAGAAGAGGCACTCTGTTCATACAAAGAATAACAATGGCCGAAACCCAAGCAAATTTAAGATGCCGGTCTTACCGAACTTTAATGGATTTGGAGACCAGTATCTCATGTGAATAAATTTGAGATACAAATGGACATCCAGAAGGTGCAGATGACACTCAATGCAGAATCTTTCCGGCCACCTAATCCGATACTGCTTAGGAGTGGTTTTTCAAATTCCCTCCTACTAGCATAGTGTCTTGGGAAATGTTCGTGAAAGAGTTTTACGGGCAGTTTTACACTGGTCGAGTACTTCCGACTGAAGCCAACCAACTGATCGAGATACGCCAGAAGGAGGGCGAATCCTTGAAGGAGTATGTCTAGTGTAATGCCTCGAAATCCCTAATGCGATTTAATGGTTGGATTAGTAGGTCGAGAGGGCCATAATTGTTTAATTATGCCATTAAATGATAATATGCATGTTTATGTGAATTATATTATAATATGATGTTATATGCATGCATGTGGGTCCACATTTGATTATTAGGGTGTTTTGGTAATTTGGCCCGTTGAGGGCATATTTGTGTATTTTTGGTGCATATTGTGAGTTATGGATGAGAACCCATTATTATGGGGATATATTCGAGCTATTCGGCATGAGACGGTCTTATATTATAAACTAGCAGTTTTGTCATAACGGGGTCTTTTATTGGGATATTGAGTAATGAGAATGTTATTTGATGATAAATTGGGAGTTACTGAGATCAGGAGGAAATTCTGGAAGTTTTGACTATAATGTCTCCGGGGGTGTTTTCGGGACCCCGAGCACTAGGTTTTATTTGAGGTTACTTAAGCTTGAAGTAGTTGTTAGATGGAACCGTACGTTTACAAACACCTTTCTCTCTTCCTGTTAGTTTCGTTTACCGTTCGAGGCAATTTTGAAGAAATCTCGAGTTCTAGGAGTCGGAATCAAGCGAAGATCGAGGCATAGCGATCCTAGCAAAGATTAGAAGATTTTTGACCGAATGATTTGATGAAAAACAACCCAATAAAAGGTAATCTAAGTTTTAATATTTGAGTTTTTAGAGTTTCTATGCTTCTAATTGGATTTTGTGAATCGTTGATTTTTTGGTTCGTTTGAGCCTCGGGATTTGATGGTTTTGGATCATTGGGAAGTTTGGGAACTTTGATTCTTGGATTCATAAGTGTTTAGGTGTGTTTTTGGAAGGTTTAGGATGGGAGAAATCGAGTTCTTGGCTGGTTCTGGGTGGGGGGCTGCGACCCTGTTCTTAGGAGTCACGGCCCAAGCTCGAAGAAGCAGCTGGGGAGATTTTGGCATTGCTAGGCGCCATGACCCTTGCTCCTGTTGTGGCTGGGGGCCACGGCTCAAGGTGCTAGGGCCGCGGCTCTTGGGTGATTTTGAGGCCGTTTTAGTGTTTTGACCTCGGGAACTTGGTTTTAGGCCACGAGATTGTTCCTATTACCCGGATTAGTGGGGATTGATGTCCCGGAGGCTAGATCTTGGTTTGGGAACCTTTATTATTCATTTTATTGATGGTGTCCCATATTTGGTTATGACTAGGTGATCACTAAAGGACTGAAAGTCAGATCGTTCTCAAAGGTCGTTCTTTTATTCATTCTCGCTCGAATCAGAGATAAGAAAACTGCACCCTATGTATATGATATGCATCATTGTTGTTGAGGCATGTTGGTTGATAATGTGGACATTGATTGCATATTAAATGCTCAGCAGAGCTTGCTTACTTATGTATGGCACTGATTAGTCAGGGGCAGCACTGGTCGCATATTACTGACCTGTGAGTCATAAACGGCATAAGCGCCCTGACACAGGGCCGATTAAAGATTAGATTTAATCGATATCAGCGTTGAATGGCTCTAGGAGCATGAATGCTGGACCGACCCTAAGGTTGATGAAACTTATAAGTGGTTGACTAGTCTAAGACTAGTTACTCAGAGCCAGGGCCAAAGGCCTAGGTGACAGCTTGTCACATGGCTAGGGAGTGGAATCCCATGGTTGTGACTCTATGGTCACGAGGTAGGTTATGTTGGTGACTAGTCATCATGCACCTATGCTGTTTAAGCTAGTGAAATGATCACTTATTTGTAAAGCCCCAGTGACCCTATCGTCACATGGATAATGGGAACAGAACTCATCTTAGTGACTTTTGCGACAGTCACTCATCTGTTTTGGACTGAAAGTCCTGAATGATTATTATGTTCATTGTTGATATTATATTCATGTTATATTGTGTTTTCTTGCTGGGCTTTGGCTCATGGATGCTATGTGGTGCAGGTAAAGGAAAAGAAAAGCCCACCCATTCTTGAATGGAGAGCTTAGGTGGTGTTGTGTACATATGCGGCCGCTTGACCACCACAGCCAAGGAGTTCTCAGAGGAACTAGGGGGTTTACCCTATTTTTGCCGCTTAGGTCGGCGGGTTTGTAAATTTGAAACTGTAATGACCATTTTGAGCTGTAAATAACTTGTAAATGTTTTGATGGGCCCATGAACAGTTTTATGTTTTAAATAAAATATATCCTTTCCTTTTGATTGGTTTTCCTCCTTAGCCTGTTAGTAATACCTAGAAGCACGTTTTTAACCAAAGAAATCGGGTAGCGAGTTAAATTTTTGGTTCACCGTAACTGTTCTGGGGTAACCAAGGCGTTACATCCAGTGTTTTATGCGAGCTGTTGCTGGGGCTAAGACAGTTGGTGATGAGGGGAGGATGATGACACTTACTGCTGGAGTACGACGCCATTCATCCATCTAGAACAGTTTAAGGAAAAATGGGGTGAAGAGCACCCAAGAATTCTTAGACCGAGTAGACCAGTAGATCAAGCTCAAAGAGGCAATTGCCAATGAAGGAAGGGCACCCGTAAATGACCAGGGTCTGAAGGAAGATCCCACCAAAGCCGCCAATGGATCTGGGAAACCTAATGGCAACGACAAGAATAACGGGAAAAACGGAGGGAAAAGGGCGAACCACAAGCTGTCAACATCTGAGCATAAGCGCCCTAAAAGTAATAGATACAAGCCGAGGTTTACTAATTACACGACCCTAATCGAAAGCAGAGCAGAAGTGTACCAAGCTACCAACACCACTGTCCCTTAAAAGCGACCAACCTTGATCAGGAAAGATATCTCCAAGAGAGATACAACAAAGTTTTGTCGTTTTCACAACGTCTATGGTCATGAAAACAACGAGTTCAACCAGCTTAAAGATGAGATCGAGTTCCTTATCAGACAAGGAAACCTGAGAAGATATGTACGAACCACTGGACGTTCTCAGTGAGAGGCTCAAGGAGGCAACGAGCAGGCATTTGTATGCCAACGCTCACCACCTTTATAGTTGCGGGTACATTGCTGACCATCTGTGGCGGGCCACACCTGGCAGGGGTTAGTGGGAAGGCAAGGGAGCAATACGCCCGAACCTTATGCCACGACCAGGACATTCAAATGTTGAACGTAGAGGAGGGAACTCCCAAAAAAGCTCAAACAAAGGAAGAACTGATAACTTTCTCTGAGCTTGACGCCCAGCATGTCCTGTTTCCCCATTCAGGTCCTCTGGTCGTGGATGTCCAGATTGCCAATGTGATTATTAAGCGGTTGTTAGTGGATACAGGAAGCTCAGTAAACATTCTGTACAAGTCTTTGCTGGGGTGGATGAAGTTGTTAGTGAAGGATTTGGAGCCATGCAACCAAACCATTTATGGTTTTTCTGGTTAGGGGCTCGCGCCAACGTGGTCGATCAGGCTTCCAGTCACAGCAGGAACTGCACTTGCGGGGGCAGTACATTACTCACTACTTTTATAGTAGTTGATTGTCATTCAGCATATAATGCTATGAATGGAAGACCTATTATAGTCGACCTACGAGCCATGACCTCGGTCTGGCACCTGGCCATGAAGTTTCCAACCGACGCAGGGGTAGGATGTGTGTTGGGAAACCAATAAGAAGTGCGAGAATGCTATAATTCCTCGATTACCAAGGCGAAAAAGGGTGGATCGTGGGAAAGAGCCGAGAAAGGGTTGCTATTGGCCAATGAAGTGCAATCCCAATCATGTGAGCAGGTCACCAAATTGGGTGTTGCCCAAAGTGAGGATAGAGATTTAGATCCTCGCTTTGGGGATTTTGAAGAAGACGAAGGACCAGTCGAGGACCTCGAGGAGGTCCAACTTGATGAGGTAGATCCGACCAGGGTTGTGGAAGTCGGTAAATACTTAGAGACAAGAACAAAGCAAAAACTGGTGTAATTTTTATAGGAGAACTAGGAGGTGTTTGCCTAGTCGCATAAGGATATGGTTGGGATTGACCCAGCTATTATCAGCCATGTCTTAAACATAGATAAAAGTTTTCCACCATTACAACAAAAAAGGAGGCTGCTCGACAAAGATAGATCAAAAGTGTTAAAAGAAGAGGTCGAGAAGCTAAAGGAGAACAGATTCATCAGGGTAGTGTTTTATCCATCTTAGGTCTCTAATCCCGTGCTGGTTCCCAAGCCGAATGGCAAGTGGAGGGCGTGCGTGGATTTCACAGACCTCAATAAAGCCTACCCAAATGATTGTTTCCCACTCCGAAGGATCGACCAGCTGGTCAATACCACTTCAAGGCATGAGATCCTATCATTCAGGGATGCATACTCTGGAAACAATCAGATCAGTATGCACCCACCTGATGAGGATCACACTAGGTTTTGAACTGATGCAGGGCTTTACTGTTACAAAGTATTGCCCTTCTGTTTGAAAAATGCTGGTGCGACTTACCAGTGACTAGTCAATCACATGTTCAAAGAGCTAATCGGTGTTAACATGGAGGTATATGTTGATGACATGCTGGTTAAGTCAAAGAAGGTAGAAGAACACATTGGGACCTGCAAGAATGCTTCAACGTCTTGAATAAATATCAGATGAAGCTGAATCCCCTTAAGTGTTCCTTCGGAGTTGGATCGGGGAAATTTTTTGGATTCATAGTGAACTCACGAGGTATCGAAGCTAATCCCGAAAAGATCAACGCCCTGATCGAATGAAGTCACCAGCTAAAATTAAAGATGTTCAAAGTCTAACCAGGAGGATTGCCGCTTTGAGTAGATTCATTTCCAAATCAACGGACAAATGTGTTCCATTTTTTAACCTGCTTAGGGGCAATAAGAAATTCGAGTGGACAGAAAAGTGCGAGCAGGCTTTCTAGGCTCTAAAGTCTCATATGTCGTAACCACCGATTTTGTCCAAACCGATCGAGAAAGAAACTTTGTTCATCTATTTGGCAGTCATCGAGTATGTTGTTAGCGCTGTCCTAATCAAAGAGGAGGAACCTGTTCAAAAAGTTGTGTATTATATAAGCAAGAGGCTAATAGGAGCAGAACTGCGATATCCAGCTATTGAGAAATTAGCCTATTGTTTGATTTTAGCCTCCAGACAGTTGTGACCATACTTCCAAGCTCAACTCATTGTAGTACTCTTCGACCAGCCACTACGGGAAGTCCTGTAGAAACTAGAAGCCGCCGGTTGATTGTTAAAATGGGCAGTTGAACTTGGACAGTTCGATATTTCTTACTCGCCACGAGCAGCTGTGAAGGGACACGCTCTAGCAGATTTTGTCGCATAGTTTACTGGGCTCCAGGATATCGAGCCGATAGAAGTGCTTGAACTCCAAAGCCAAACTCCTTCCTGGAAATTGTTCGTAGATGCCCTTCCAACAAGCACAATGCTAGAGTAGGTTTAATCTTAGTCACGCCCGAAGGACATCGATTCAACTGTCCAATTAGATTCGACTTCACAGCGTCCAATAATGAAGCCGAATGCGAAGCTCTGCTCGCAAAATTAAGATTAGCCAAGGACATGGGTATAAAGTCACTCGAAATACAAGTGACTCCCTGTTAGTGGTTAATCAAATTATTGGAGAATATCAAGCCCGGGGTCTGAAGATGGATGCTTATTTTAACAAAGCAAAGGACTTATTGACACAGTTCAAAAAATATACTCTCCAGCAAGCACCTCGCGACCAGAACTCAAATGCTAATGCTTTGGCCAAGTTAGCAAGCGCGAAGGATGCTTACACTTGGAATATTGTACCTGTTGAAAATTTGTCCGCACCGAGCATTCAAGCAGAAGAGTCTTACCTGGTAATCAAGGCAACAAACACATGGATGACGCCCTTCATTGAATACTTAGAACATGGAGTGCTGCCAACGGACAGAAACAATGCAAGATTCCTCCAGAGACAGTCGGCTTGATTCATTCTGGTCGATGGAAATTTGTACAGGAGAGGGTACTCAATGCCACTTTTAAGGTGTGTTTCAAAGGAAAAGGCCAAAGAATTAATGCGAGAAGTCCATGAAGGTTTATGCGAAGATCATGCTGGGGGGCAGAGTTTATAAAAAAAGATCCTAAGGCAAGGATACTTCTGGCCAACGATGAATGAAGACTATGTGGATTTTTTTCGAAAGTGTGACAAGTGTCAAAGGTTTTCCAAGATACCGCGAGCAACCCCTAATGAGCTAAAACAGATGCAAAGCTCGTGCCCATTCGCAGTGTGGGGAATAGATTTGATCGGTTCTTTACCCTTGGGAAAAGGAAACGTCAAGTATGATGTGGTTGCTGTTGACTACTTCACAAAGTGGGCCAAATTTGAATTGCTTGCAACTATAACGACCAAGAAGGTGCTAGATTTTGTGGTCAAAAATATTGTGTGTCGCTATGGGTTGCCCAAGAAGATTGTCTCAGATAATGGCACACAATTTGACAGCGACCTATTCACTAATTTTTGCGAAAGGCACGGGATCATCAAGAGTTTTTCTTTAGTAGCTCATCCGCAAGAAAACAGAAAAGTTGAAGCTGTCAACAAAACACTAAAGGATACCCTGAAGAAAAGGCTTGAAGAAGCGAAGGGGGCATGGCCAGAACAGTTACCTGAAGTCCTTTGGTCGTATAGAACTTCCCATCGAACAGCAACAAGCCATACTCCATTTTCCTTGGCCTATGGATATGAAGCCATGTTGCCTGTTGAATTAGATCCACCATCACATAGAAGGTTGGTATACGATCAGAGTGTGAATAGTCAGTTATTGATGGAATCTATGGATTTGGTCGATGAAAGGTGTGAGCAAGCTTAACTCCGAGTAGCAACTTACCAGCAAAAGGTCGCTCGGTATTTCAACTTTTAAAGTATGCGAAAGAAAATTTAATGTAGGAGATTTGGTACTTAGAAGAGATTTTCTAAACACCCGCTATCAAGCTGCTGGAGTGCTTGGACCTAAATGGGAAGGTCCGTATCAAATTGAAGAAGTCCTCCAACGAGGCACCTATAAACTTGCTCGCTTAAATGGAGATCTCATTCCTCGCTATTGGAATGGAGAACACCTGCGCAAGTATTATCAATAAACAGTCCTTTTTAAAGAACTGGCTTGTATTAATTTCACTTTTTACAAGTTTAAGAACAAGGGTTAATCAGTCATATAACTAATTGCTTATAAGTGTAAGGTTGATTTTTGATCACTCGTACAAATATTTATTACGAGAAATAAAAGGAACTGTGCGTAGTCAATTATTCTCGCCAATTATTGTATTTATTACAAGTATTCGCTCATTATGTGTGTTGTTTTGCTATATAATCACTTTTTATAAGTATTTTTATGAGCAGTAATGTTCGAACAGGTCTTGGTCTTAGCAAGTGACCAAGGACCTTAAGCTCCTCAATCACTTGGGGGGCATATAAGGTACTAAGCAAGCAAAGCATATCAACAGGAATATGTAAACACATGAGCAAAATAAGGGAAAGCATACTACGGTACTTAGAGTATTTTTCAAAATTTTGTTTAAATTTTATTAAACCAAAACAAAGTACTATGCTAAGTTCGGTCATGCGAACAGATGTTATAATAAAGTGCAAATATTATAATATCAAAAGTAAAATATTTTACCCCGCGAGCGGTTTCTGCTCATATGTAATTGTTAATTAAAAGGAAAGCTGCCTACGCAGCAAAAAATTGTCTTGACAACAAGAACTGTGGTTCGAGTGTCCTAGTTACAAAATAAATAAATAAAGTTATGAAGCAGCAGGAGCAGCTGGAGGATCTTGCTGAGGCTGCTGGTCGACTATGGTGTCAGCACCCTCGTCAATGCCTTCAATACCCGTGGCCAAAGAAATCTCAGGGGATCCCTGAGCTGTCTCCTCTTCAAGGCGAGCAACACATTTTGCCAGCTCAGCCTACTTCATACGCTCTGGTAAATAATCAAAGTTCACCTCGCAGTTGTTTTTCCAGAACATATAAAAGCAGTTAAATGTTGCTCTCCTGATCCTCTCCAAGTCACTGGCGTTGGTTTCTTCGAGCAATTTAACTTGCTCCTCCAACTCAACAGTTTCTTTCCTGTTGATAACCAGCTCGTCTTGGAGTTTGGAGGCCTCTTTATAGTTCAACACTGAAGACTCCTTGTACCTCTCTTTTGACTCTGTGACTTTGACCAAGGTCTCCTTATGTTGCTTCAAATCCTTGCCCAGCTTGGCAATCTTCTCCTCAGCAGCTCTTAACTGTTCAAAAATTTTCTCCTTGGTCGCCTTGAGTTGCTCGGCGTGTTTGGCCTCGGCCACTTTGAGCTATTTGCCAAGCCTCTCCTTAACAACTTTAGTCTCTTTAGCGCATTCAGCAGCCATCGCCTCCAACCGACGCCAGCCAGTACTCAAGGTTAGAACTCCCTGCGATCAGAGAAAAGATAAAGTTGTTAGTAGAAATAAAAGGACAAAGTAAACAATTAAAGCACAACAAAAAATGGTAACTTACACTGAGTACTTCGTTCAGCCCGCGGCTAAAAATCTGGTCGACCTTCATGGAGCTAGTGTTGCTGATGGCCTCTCGGCTGCGTCGATGCCTTGATAGCTTCTTCAGCTTTTCGTTGGCTGAATTGAAAGCTATGTTCATGATAGCTTCTCCTTGAGTATTTCCTGACTGATCAGGAGGATTCTGGTCTACGGGAGCTGGTGGAGGAGTCGGGTCGACGGGAGCTAATGGAGTTTGATCGATGAGAGCTGGAGAAGGAGTAGTTTCCTTGGAAGGTGCAGGTGCAGGAGGGTCCTCAGTCCTCGCCCTTTTCATGGAAGGGTTGCTGCTACCTTCCCCAGGGGTTTCATCTGCTTTCCTTCTTCCTACTCACATGAGCAGTGGTTTTGGGTTGGCTGTACAGATCAAATGCGTCGTTGGAAGGCATGACTGCATGATATAAACAGATGATCAGGCAATATAAATTGAGATATTTACTAAAGTAAGGAAATAAGAGTAAGAAAAATTCTAAGTAGTATACCCAAGCTGCTATTACTGGTCGATACATTATTTATGGTACTACTGCCACACTCACTCTCTGCCTTGAAGAAGTCTGAATTTAAACTTGTCGCATATTTAAAGTTGTCATCCCCGTCAAATAAATGACAGGGAATGGGCAAATTGTCTAAGAGTGAGAAGTTAGTACCGTTCTCATTAGACGACTCGAGTATGGGCTCGGGGTGTACTGGAAGTTTCTGCTTGCCCTTCCCTTGTTGGGTCAGAACAGTAGCAACTCGTGGAATATTGGAGGGTTCCTTGATGGTCACTCCTGTAGCCCGCCTTCTCGAGGGCTGTGACACATCCTGATGCTGCTCGGGGTGGTCTTCTCCAGTTGCACTCCCTGCTGTGGACTCTCTCACATCCTGGTGAGGCGCCAGAAGGCCAACCAGCCTTAAGTTGCTCACCATGACCAGCTCTTTGACGCTTTTTTTTTATACCCGTCATGCTGGCCAAGGCAGCTGCCCTTATCTCCATCTCTAGAGTAGGGACTGGTCGGTACCATGGACCTAAACAACACCAAAAATTCTAAAGATGGTATAGAGAAGTTAGAAAAAAACAAGCGACCAGTGAGCAAAAGATTTACCTCCTCGGGTGAAGGCCAGGTTGTCAGCGACCAGGTCTATTATAAGAAAGTATTACTGGAAATACTTCCTTACATTGGACTTGTGGGTGATGTCGCTCTGGAAGGTGGTAGAAGTGAAAGAACCCTGTGTTGTTGTGGTTGGGGTTAGACTTGAAATCAAACAGGCAGTTGATCTCATGTGGCGTTGGTATTGGCCACTTCTTATGGTTATAAAGGATATAGAGCGCAGATAATACTCTATATCTGTTAGGGGTGATTTGGAAGGGGGCGACCTCAAAATAATTGGCCACCCCTTGAAAGAATTCGTGTAGAGGCAAGATTGCCCCTGCCTCGATATGATACCTCGACCAGGCGCCCCCAGGCACGTTTGCCCGCTGGTCGGGTGAAGGTTTGATGAGGGTTATCCTAGGAAGACCGTACTTCTTGAGATAGTTGTTTACCATCCTAGCCAAAATAATGCTAGGATGAGCTAAATACCATTCGACCTCTGGCCTAAGGTTGTCGCGAGGTCGGGCTTTGGTTTGGATTTTGGGTGGTACAATATTTACAAGCTGTGGATTGGTAGAAGGGTCCTCAGTGCGAGGGGAAGGTTGGTAAGAAGAAGGGTTGGCTATTTTCTTCTTTCTTTGAGCAATAGATTTTATTTGACCCATGTTCGTTGAAATGGTCGGAGGTCTGTTTGTTGAGTTGTGTCGAGAAAAAGGAATTTCTGAAAATGGCAGTGACAGCTGTTCTTGATCCTCGAACAGTAGCGTGAGCAAGTCATCGTCAATCGGCCTCTCACCTCCCTAAGGATTGTGCATGAAAACCTGGGTACATAAAAGGGGAGATGAGAATCTACGGCCAACAGACAGAAGAAATGGAAACATTGGGATAACGTTGCTCGTGTATAAAAGGTAAGCTTTTATACGACCAGCAACATTCTAACATAAACACTAAAAACATGCGAACAGTTTGAAAAAACGGATTAAATAGCATAAGTGAAAAGTTTTTTCAGGGAAACTTTTTGACTCCGAAAATAGGCAGGAAAAACCCAGATTTTTCTGAATGCATAAAAATCAAATTTTACTTTGATTTTGCGCCCTAAATCAGTAGTCCTACTTCCCAAGCCGATTCATAAGTACAAGTGGCTGGGCAGACACACCCTCGGATCGCCAAGTTTTTATGAGTTATTCTTGCTTTGTTATTCAGAGTCTTGAGGAAAAGGAAGAGTGGTAAAAAGTGAAAAGTGAAAAGAATGAGTTATTTATATTGATCGAGGCACAGATAAAAAGGTAATGATGGGGGGTGAGTTTTCAAAGTGTGGGGAAGCGTGTTAGGTGTCAAAACGCTTTTGGGAAACTGCAACAGCCATAATTAGCTACTTTTTCGAAAAGGCACTGATAGATGTGACAGGTCATATGAAGGGTCGGTCGGTTAAGTTTACTTTATGCTGGTCGCAATAAAATAAACTTAGTGGGCAAATGTTTACCCAAAAACGAACTACCTGATGACGTGGCAGGACTGGCCTACACGTGGGATGTCTGTGGCAGTTTAAGTAAGTATAATCTGTTAGACAATTGACCAGATGAGAATTGGCTCATCAGACAACATAATTATGGGCGACCAGTCTGGTCGCATATTTTCATTTATTTCCTTCAAATATGTAATCCTTTAATTATGTATTGATTGTAATTTCTATTATTATTTAGATACGTCTGTATTAAATGTAATTAAGGCCCATTGGCCCATGTAAAACTCCTTAAGCCTATAAATATGAATCAAAGGGCTCAAGAGAAGGGTCTCTTTTTGACTTTTACTTTTGGGAACTTCAGAATTCTCAGAGAAAAATAGTGTGTTTTTATCCACCATAATTGTATTCATTCGAAAGTTTTTGAAACTCGTGAACTCTAGTTCACTGATCACAGTTCTTGAAATTCTACATCAATAAGAACACTAAGCGGACGTAGGTCATTACCATCTTATTGGGGCTGAACCACTATAAATATTTTGTGTCGTTTATCTTGTTGTCTTGATTTCATCTCATTTTCCATTGTTTTACTTGACTCTGTGTCGTTGACCAATCTGAAAGTCAACAATTTTTCCTTCATCACACCACAAATCACCATTTTTACACATTTAGAGAGAGATTACAGCTCTTGCATCATTTTTTTTTCAAGCTTATCAATTTTCTCAAATCACACTCCCCCAAACTTAATATTTTTCATATATATTTAAATTATTTTGGGAGTGTGATAATCATAAGCATAATATATTTTTTTTATTTATAAACACATAAACTTCTCTTTGTCTTCCTTTTGTACAATCATACTACATCCAAATCACACCAAGACTTTACCATTTTCCATTCCCCTATCCCACAATTTATATGCTCATGATAACAAAGGAAAAGGAAAAATAATAAAGTTAGGAAAATTAGGCTCAACATAGTACAATCAAGAACAAAAACCAAAGTTTTAGGCTCAAAAAGGGTAACTAAGGATAAATTTTTCACCAGTTAGCTGGAAAGGCTCAAACATTAAAAAAAAAAGCCTAAATCATCTTTACTTAACACTTCATTCAGAATTTCGTCTCAACAAATTCATCGAGCAAGTTCTAGCTTATTTCAATATCCACCAAACATACCAAATTCCACAATACTTATAAGCTTATATCATGTAAAGCAAAAATTAAATGAAACACATATAATACAACAAATGGCAATACTCATATCAATAATCAACAGGTCAAGCACATAGTCTACATATCCACAGCATCAATCCAACAACATCAAAGAGTTAGCATAATTCATCATCGAAGCCCCACATATCTTAGTCAATTATTGTTTCGTACAGTCATCATACATTTGAAAATTAAAACGAAATTCAACCCAAGAAAAACAAAGAAAAAAAAACAAAAGAAAATAAATTCTCCCCCTAAACTGAAATAAACAGTGTCCCCACTGTTTCATGATATCCCAAGGAAAAGAAAAAAAGTATAAACTTGAAACGGAAATGTTATTCGTCGTCCTCTGAATCTTGGGGCGGTTGAAATGGTTGGTGTAATTCTGCAGGACATTGTGGAAAGTCATGAATTCCCGTGTATCATGCAAATGCCCAAAAAAAATCTGCCATGTAGTTTGTCATGTGGAACTGGCGATCTTTAATGTCAGCCTGACCATGCAATAACAGCTGTTGTTGCCTCTTTAAATCTTCAATGTCTTGCTGCATGCTGTTATATTACTTAGAACTAGAGCCTTCACTAGCTCTAGAGGTAGATGGATGTCTACCTTTTATTTTTGGCCTGGTAGAATCATGTTGTGCATCGGTAGGTGGCAATCGCAAAAGACTAGAGTCTGTAGGCTCATATCCCAAACCAGTTGACCTAGGAACACCACCATAATTTTCATCTTGATGTAACACTGTGTAACGCCCTAAACTCTAGGGACCGTTATTGTGCGCATTTTAAAAAGTGTAAACTCGCTAACCAAGTCATTTGGCCATAATCGTGTAACTAAGTATGATTAGCGGTTTAGGGAATAAATTTTTTGGCTAAGATATAACGTTTCACTAAAACGTTTACTATATACATTGGGATCCGAAAAATATAATTTTAAGGTTATTTACAGGAAAATATTTATAACCAGCCGATCTAAGCGGCAAAACAGGGTTTAACCCTAGTTCCTCTTTCAACCCTCGGTTGTGGCGGTCGAGCAACCGCATATGTACACATCCTCACCTAAGCTTTCCAACTCAAGGATGGTCCAGCTTTCTTTTGCCTTTACCTGCACCACATTGTACTCGTGAGCCGAAGCCCAGCAAGAAAACTCAATATGCTCATAAACAGTCATATCATGACATCAAATCATATCTGGCATGCCTAGCAAATATAGCTCTATTCAAGCAAGCAAATAAATTAAGATAATGCTGGGGAATCTAAGACAAGAAATCATGCCCTCCTGATTGGATGACTATCAAGTCTATCCTAATTAGTTGAGTGATTTAACATTGGTGGTTCCATTAACCATAAAGAATGACTATCAAACAAGTCACCACGGGGCTCAGCATCCACAGCCATGCAAATGATGATCATTATAATCATACAGAGCTTATAGCCTTGAACAGATGAGTGAATATCACGGGACTAACCATAATGAGTGACTGACAAGCAAGTCATCACGGGACTAAGCAATCATAGCCATGTGACGAAACAGTCACTTGGGCTTTCTGGCAATGGCTCTAATAAGATGAGTGACTGATGGGTAAGTCACTAGCTTAAACAAATGCGTGACTGATGGGTAAGTCACTAACTTAAATAGATGAGTGACTAATGGGTAGTCACTACGGGGCTCGACACCCATAGCCATGTGACTAAACAGTCACCGAGGCTCGTTGGCCCTGACTCTAAATGACTAGCCTTTGGCTAGACAAGCGCTTTTAGTTTTCATCGAATTTGAGGTCGGTCTGACATTAATGCTCATGTGAGTCATTCAATGTAGATGTCGATTAGATCTAATCTTTATCGGCTTGCGTTAAACACGTTAAGTCTGTTCTTGACTTTTTAGTCAATACCAGGTGACCAGTGCTCAGTACTACTGCCGAACTTGACAAGTAAGTAATAACTTCACAGTTAATACTGACACCATTGACAATTCTGACTAGTTAGTAAGTGCCACGCACAAGTAAGCAATGCTACCAGACATAAATCATATGTCAAATATCCAAATGTAGGGCATTCAACATGCTTACTTAACAGTTGCTAGCATAATTTTGATCATGCACAAACATAGAGACTCATGCTCTGATCAATCTCAAATTCAATATTCATGGCATGCCCTAATCACATGGTTCTCGTGCATCACATGCATCACATTTGAATACTCGACATGCCTCAATAATAACCATGCATGTCACATATGGGGTGCAGTTTTCTTACCTTTGGTTCGAGCAAGAAACAGTAAAAGAACGACCCTTGAGAATGATTGACCTTTTGATTCTTTAGCGGTCACCTAGTCATAACCAATTACAACTTCCATTAATGAAAATCAACAATAATAGGGTCTTGACCTAAACCTCACTTCCGGGACCCCGAATTGTACCCAAACGGTGAGTAGATTCGATCCCGAGCCTTATGGATTGAAACCCCGAGCCAAAAACCTTTAAATTTGCCCAAAACGGGAATCTGATGGAATAGGGTAGTGCCCCAACGCTGCCCCACTAGCGCCCCAGTGCTATACTCAGTCCCAAAGCCTCCTGAGTAGCGTTGTAGCGCCCCCTAGTGGGCGCTATAGCGCTACACCCAGCCAGAAAGTGCCCTGAAACTTTCCCCTTCGACTCCTCCATTTCCAACCTGAAGCAAATGCTTCCCAACTTTATTTTAAGTCCCAAGTGAACCCAAAAACCATCTATACATGTCCTAGGCATCACAACCTAAGAAAACCTTGCCAAAAACTCCACTTGAAACTAAACTTTCAAACCAAAAACCCAACTGAAACTCAATGAGAAAATAGAGCAAGAACTACAGTTTTAATGGCTAAAACTCACCTCATTCTCAGCTTAGCATCCTCTTTAATGGTAGAACACAACCCTAGATTATCAAAGTTCGGTTCCTTGGCTTGGTTCCTCAAAAGAAGCTTCAAAAATCAAAGAGAAAATGGAAGAAGATGATCGGGAGAGGAAGATGAAGCTATGCTCTGTTTTGGTTACTTCCACAGCCATCTAATGGCTAATATATATCCTTTTAGGGTGAAAAGACTAAGATACCCCTAGATCATTTCAAATCCTCTTAAGGCCACCAAGGGCAAAACTGTCCTTTCCTGCCTATTTCGTTAATTATAATTAACACCCTCCAATTCTCGCTATTTTAAAAAATTCTCAAATGCCAATAAATCATATCCCATTACCCTTTAATTCCCTGTAATGTTCTATTCACCAAATCACCCCGAGACTCACCCCGAGCCCCGAACTTAATCTCGTTATGACCAGACCGAAAACTTACATTCCATGATTGTCTCATACCGAATGGCTCGAACCAATCCACATATAATGAGCTATTATTTATAACTCACCCACATGCATGAAAATACACAATTACGCCCTCAACAGGTCAAATTACCAAAATGCCCTTATAATTAAAAACGAACCCATATTCATGCATTTATCATCATATTATAATATAATTTACATAAACATGCATATAATCATTTATTAACATAATGAATTAATTATGGCCCTCCCGACCTCCTAATCAAGGTCCTAAACCTTATTAGGAATTTTGGGGCATTACACACTGACTGATGACTAATTATGGGAGATTGTTCACAGAATTCATTGATGTTCATGAGCACCCCTTGATCCTTGCATAAACTTGTAATCAAAGAACCATGGCCATGGCCACTAGATGTATCCCCTCGAGCAATATAACTAATACTCTCATTGATAAGCCTCCCCGCATTGATGGACTTCCCCGAGCATATACAGTATAACAAATATAATTATTCGATTGTTAACTACGTTTGTTGAGTTGAAGGCATAAGAGTACTTATGATGAACCTGTTCCAAATCCTCCCATATTGACTTAAACATTTGGCCTTGATAGAATGTGGAGTGATCATGTCACTGCCCATTTTGTATGTTGATCCTAGTTTAGTCATTTCTCTTAAAAGCAGATCATAATCCTTTTCATTCACTCCCGCTCGGTAATCATCATCCCAGGGTTCATTAATGTAATGCCCTACTACCCAGGGACCATTACGGTGTGCTTTTAAACTGTGCTAATGTAATGCCCCAAATTTCCTAATAAGCTTTAGGACCTTGATTAGGAGGTCGGGAGGGCCATAATTGATTTATTATGTTATTAAATGATAATATGCATGTTTAGGTGTATTAAATATGCATGTGAACCCATTTCTGAGTAATTGGGTAATTTCATATTTTGGCCATTTCGGGCATATTTGGCATATATGTGATATGTGAGTGGTGCTTTATTATTATTTGGTTATGCTAGGGTTACCCAACACAAGACGATCCTAGGAGGTAAGCTAGTGGAATAGTCACAACGAGATTTATTCTTGACTTGAAGTGAGTTAAGGGGTATTTAGAACATTACCGGGTTATTGGGTGTTGATGCCGTTTTTAGTCAACTTAAATTGTAGAGCAATTAAACAATAAAACAATGAAGCCAATGAATGATGAAGAGAAACAAGAGAATTTTTACGTGGTTCAGCAGTTAATTCTGCCTAGTCCACGAGTCTGTGTTATTAATGTAATATCCAACATTTTCATAATACATTTATTTATTATAAATCAAAGTTTTAATACATAAAATGTACAACTTTACAAATTTAAGAAATAGTAATGGAAAAATAGTGTTTAAAATATGATTTTATGTTTTTAATGAGATTAAAGAAAGAGAAACTTGAGTAGTCAAGTATTGGACCCAAATGTCATATAATTTTAATTGGGGATTTTTATAAAAATTAAGAAAGTTTGGCTAAAGGGCTTATTTGAAAAGAATTTTAGTATTTTGGGTCCAAGTGTAATTTTTAAAAATAAATAAATAAATAAATAAATAAAATAAAATAAAATAAAAGGCTTCAGCCTTTCATTTTACCCGAGCCCCTCTCTCTCTCTCTGCGTGTTACTGTTGCCGACGACGCAGGAGTACTTTCCGGCCACCATTTTTAGCCACGCGCCGGACCGTTGGATTCAGAGGCCTCCGAACTATCGACCCACGCGGGAATCTAGAGCTCACTCGCCGATTAAACGCCTCAACCACTCGATTTAAGTTCGGCCACCCCGCGACTTCAAAGTTGCGATTCGGCCACCTCGGGCATCCGTTTGCCGATCCGTCACCACCATCGTGCTCCTCGTGTTGTGGGCTTCAAAACCCAATAACTTGTTCCTACATCTACCATAGTTGGGTGGTGGGCCCACCACGAGCCACCGCGATCCACCGTAGACCGACGGTCGAAACTTAGTGTTCGAGGTTCCGAAGTACGTTTTGAGTCTCAGAAAATCATCGTTTGACTTATTGTGGAACCCGATCATTTTGGTATAATTTCTTTAACCTATATATTGTGATTTAATTGTGATTGATTAGAGTAATTGTTATTATGTGTATTTATGGTATATAATTATATATTATTGATATATGGAATATTTTCTGTAATTTACTGGCTGTCTGGGATTATATATATTTTTGATACAGGTTTTGATTTTGGAATTTGTCCACTTTATAGCCGTTGTGCTGTCTAATTTTCTAGAAAATATTAGATATTAAATCAAGTATAAAAATACATATTTAATTGATTTTATATTAATATGGAAATTATTATGATTAAGTAATTTTAATTATTATTGTTATTATTTTGTTAAGTAAATCAAGAATACAGATTCATATATATATATATATATGAAAAGTATGATTTATAGTAAACCTATTATCTAACAATTATTATTGTATATTAATATTTGAATATTAAAATAATATCAAATATTAGTTTCCTACAGTTATTGATATTTGTAAGACCAGTGAAGTTTGGAGAAAGTATATTTATTATATCACTGGAATTGATATTATGACTAATTAATAATAATATAAATATTTATATTTATATTATTATCATTATATTGATTATTACAACTTTATGTTACAAATATGATTTCTTTTATAAAATGACTATTTGAATATATACATCCATATACGTATTGCTATTGAAGTATTTTGTTATTAATATCGAAATAAGTTTAATTATAGACGATAATTATTATTGTTGTTAGGATTATAATTATTATTATCATTTATATAGTTTCTGGTATGATTAATATACACTATCAATAGTGTATATTTACGGATTAGATAGAATTTAATAAATTATGTGCCTTGAATAGGAATTGTATGGATTTGATTGATTGACTCTTGGTGAGCCGTTTTAAAATAAGCTAAGGACCTAAGGTAAGTAAATCTCACCTTTTGTGCTTAAGTGTAAGATGCATGACTACATTGATTGTGTACATCTGATGAGTTAAGTATGGTATGATGATGATGCATATGATAAGTATGTAAAGAATGGTTATATGAACACCATAAGGGTGTTGTGTGATATGTAATTGATGAATTCTGTGATATGTGAAAGATGTCTTACTTGGTTAAGAATGATATGAATTATGTGCAAGTATGTGTTCTTATCTTGATGGATATGTGGATTACTCTATGTTCATGATTTGTTATATGTTATGATATATGAAGCGTTTAAGTTTTTAGGCTGGAAACCTTAGACCTGAGCCATAGCTCTACGTTAAGGTATAACAACGCCACCAACCCAAAGCTTCATGTATTATGACTAAAGATGTTTTGAGTTATATGAGATGTGATACAATGCCTTGATTGAATACTATCAACATCAGTCATGAACACGAACATTGGCATTTCAGCATCAGCATGTATGCATGGCATGTACAGTTATGTGATATATTATTATGTGATATAAGACCATGCATATGAATATGAGAAAAGTTATGAAATGTCTTGAAAAGTCTTATGTAAAGTTAAACATTTTAATGACACAAGGCTTAAGCAAAGTGATAATAAGATGTTTAAAAAGGGTGCCACTGTTTTGATGAAGCAATCAAGTAAGTTCAGTAAAGAAGACGGAAGTCTATAAGACTTATAGTGGCTGCCCACTAGTGTGGGCTAGGTCAGAGTTGACCATTCAGATATGTTTGCCATGTTTCCGTCTTTCTCCTCCATATGTGTAATAAGTATGACAGCTATGGCAACGATGAAATGAGTGTTATGATGAGCCTAGCTGAGATGATGGCTAGCCGGAGGAGAACCCATGGGATTCTATATGATATGTGTAACAAGCCCTGCAGGCATTGACTGAATCAAACAGTGTGCACAAGTGATATTGGGCCCATAAAAATGTGAAACTAAAAGAAAGAGCATAAAAGTAAAGTTTGAAAGTGCATGAGCAATAAATGAAATGCATAAGTATATAAGTCAGCATATTAGTATATGTGCACTACAAACTCACGACATTCATGTGTATGTGTATGCATGAGATTTGCTTACTGAGCGTTAGCTCATTATGTTATTTTCCAACATTTTTCCAGGTGTGGCTTTAGCTGTTGAGCAACTTGTGGAGCACGGACTCAGTAGCAATGCAATAATGGTTTAGAGTTTTCATATGGCTGCCTTAAATTTAAAGTATTCATACGTGTAATAATTTCTTCTAATAAGTTTATATAAAAGTTTAAATTTTTATGTATTTCTTCGTATCATTTTATTTAATTCTTTTGGTCAAGTGCCTTACATACTCGTAAACCCTAGAATTACGAGTATGTGGCAGACGTACCCTACCTTAGGGACATTACAATTAAGATTTGAGGTTTTCAGGAAATTCTTTAGAGATGAATTACCCAGAGCTTTGTCCCTAGAAATCAGAAATTGGTCCTTTACAAGTGGTGATTCCTTCTCTATTTATAGAGAAGGTTGCAGAATTCATTCCCACATATTACGAGAAGATGTTCTGTATATTAATTGAATATTCTGGAGATATTCTCATCTCCTATATACACAGAAACGTCCCATGAGGATCAGGATCGGATAACAGATTAAATGCCATCCCTTAAATATTGGGATTACATAACAATAAATAAGTTCATACGTAATGGGCTATCCCAAGTGATTCATTAGGTCTTCGAGATCAGCAATTGGCATTGAGTCTGTCGAGACTATGAGTCAATCACGAGCTCACCACCCAACTTCGCGCTATGCTCGGGACAAGTAGACGCTGATGAAGATGTCGCATACGAGCTTGCACTTTTAGAGCTCGAGCTATCTCTCCTGAAGGCAATTGGTGAAAATATATCTAAGTGTCATGCCGTTGCGAGTTTAGAACATACTCGAGGTTACACACCCTCGAGCTTTCGAGGTCGTTGTTTTACTTAAGAGGTTTTGCGGCTGGACCATATGATATTTTCATACATTTCGAGCTCACACCTGACAAGCCCAGTTTTTGGGGTCATAACCTCTTATCTCGAAATCTGGGTGTAACATTTTGCCCCCTCAAAAGTATCAATTTGAATCCTATGAGAAGGAAACTTTTGAACTGCCCTTCTTGGAAACTGTACCACCAATTGCACTCGAGTGTGGACACGCGTCAGCCACGGGTTGCTCAATCAGAGTACTTAAGTTCTTTTGTACCATGCCCACGTCTATTCGCTTGCCAACTTTATGCCACCATTACCACGTTTGAATTCGACCGTCAGATCAGATACCAAATCAGGCCAATGGCCCAGATCAACCCGACCTTTGACATTCCCTGGGGCTTATAAATTTACCCGAGTCATCTTCTTCATCCCATTTTTGCATCTTTTAGTTCCAAAAAGAAAAAGAAGAACCAGAGCCAAAAAGCCCTTTTTTTTCCTCTTTTCATGTTCTCTAAACCAAGAAGACAAAACAACCTTGGCGTTTTCGATTCCGTGAGGTCATTTTTGCAACCGCTCCTCCAGTCGTCGCTTTCATTGTATCCGTAAGCATCTGTGCGTAAGTCTCTGTTCTTGATCATGTACATTCTATTTTTCATGCATGTTTATGTTATAGTTGCATTTTTGGACACAAGTTTAGCACCAGGATGTATTAGTCAATATCGTGTAGTTTTTAGGTTCTTCGTAGATTACGGATTTCCAAACCCAGATTTTGCATGAATGATGCAAATATGGCTCTTTTAATGGGTTGTCTTGATTTTGAATATCTTATCATGTAGACCAAGAAACGAGTATAAGATTAGGGTTTATAAATTGCACGTTTCTAAAAAATATCACTTTTTGATTAACCGCCAACTTTTTTCCCTGAAAATTCGGGATCTTCGAAAAAAATCCACCTTCCCCCCTTTCCGTGGAATATACGCTCCGAGCCTGATCTCGTTCTTTAGATCGAGCTTGCTCCACAGTCTCAATTGTAACGCCCTACTACCTTAGAGTCATTACGAAGTGAGTTTAAAATGTGCAATCACTCGCTAATCGAGGTTTTTAAAGCAAAAGTGTAGTTAAGCCATAATCAGAGTAAAAACTTTAGAAATAACTCTATTCCATTGAAAATCATAAGAGTTTAACACTTGGGATCCCAAAATAAAATTTAGAGATATTTGCAACATATAAATACAACCAAGTCAGCTAAACGACAAAATCTAGGTTTTAATTACAATCATCTCCCAAAAATCCACTGGCTGTGGCAGCCAGGCAGACAAAACATGTACACGCCGCTTCATGCCTGCTACACTCATGGTTGGTTGGCTTCTCCTTGCCTTTACCTGCACCACAGAGCATCAGTGAGCCGAAGCCCAGCAATTTAACCCAGAAATTAAGCTTAAGTCCTCAACCACACCATCTAAACTTTGCTATAAGTTCACACAACCATAAAACTCAGCCTACAATCAAACTTAACATCATAATCCCAAACCATATGCAACTCGTGATTTCAACTACAATTCAACTGAAACTCAAGAGATTTGAAGATTGAACTCCTTACCTTAGCTGATAATTCCTGGCCTTCTTTGCTCCTCCACCTTCAAAGCTCTCTCTCACACAAGCCTCAAGCCTTGGATTCCTACAGAAAATCTCCCAAGCTCATACACCACAAGCCAAAGTAATAAACCGACTTGGAGAGGATTAAGCTAAAAACTGATTCTTCCCTTTTGTTCCAGCAGTTTCTTTTACTTAACTATATCTAAATTTATTCTTACAAAATGACCAAGCTGCCCTTTAAAACTTAGCCTCTATCCTTAATTGACCCAAGGGCAATTTAGTCATTTACCTAATCCCGCTAAGTCCTCGAGGTCCAAAATGTTAATTTCCCCACTATTCTTTCCTATACACTCTAACCTCAAATATATCTCCGAATATTTACTTTCATACCCCGATAACCCAATATTACATCTAACACCCAAATTACCCATCGACTCGCCCAGAGTCGGATTCTCAACCCTGTTGCGACTTTCAGGCTAACCGCTCCCCAGAACTGTCTCGGATCGTGCTACACAAATAAATCACATGCATATCATATTTATCACACTTACGCCCTCAACGAGCTAAAATCACAAACATACCCCTAGCATCCAAGCGGGGCCCGCATGCATATTTAATTAAACTAAACATGCATCTCTATCACATATTCACATAAATTCACATAATAGCATATTAAATCATTTATTACCCTCCAGGCACGCTAATCAAGGTCCTAAGCCTTATTAGCAGATTTGGGTCGTTACAACTATCCATTCCTTACAGAAATTTCGTCCTCGAAATTACCTGAACAACTCGGGATATCGCTCCCTCATCTCTGATTCAAGTTCCCACGTCACCTCCTCAACATTACTGTTCCTCCACAGTACTTTCACCAAGGCGATGGTCCTGCTCCGCAAGACTTTATCTTTCCGGTCAAGAACCTGAACCGGTTTCTCCTCATAGGACAAATCCTGATCAAGCTCCAGATTCTCATAACTTAGAACGTGCGTCGAATCTGACACATACTTCCGGAGCATGGACACATGGAAAACATCATGAACCCTTAATAAAGCTGGAGGCATCGCTAGTCTGTAAGCTACCTCTCCAATCCATTTCAGAACCTCGAAGGGGCCAACAAACCTAGGGCTCAACTTGCCTCGAACACCAAACCCTTTCATTCCCCTCAAAGGTGAATCCCTGAGAAACACAAGATCACCAACCTAAAATTCCACACCCCTGCGTTTCAGGTCTGAATAACTCTTCTGACGACTTTGGGAGGCGAGCATTCGCGCTCTAATCTTCTCAATTGCCTCATTGGTCCTCTGAACCATCTCTGGACCCAGATATCTCTTCTCACCTGTCTCATCCCAGTGAACAGGTGATCTACACTTTCTTCCATAAAGCATTTCATACGGAACCACTCCGATGGTCGTCTGATAGCTGTTATTGTACGAGAACTCGATCAAAGGAAGATATTTACTCCATGATCCCCCAAAATCTAGCACACAGGCTCGCAACATATCCTCCAATATCTGAATCGTCCTCTCAGACTGTCCATTTTTCTGAGGATGATAAGAGGTACTAAACCGTAACTGTGTGCCCATAGCCTTCTGCAGGCTCTCCTAAAACTTGGAAGTGAAGGTGGGGTCTCTATCGGACACTATCGACCTCGTAGCCCCATGAAGTCATACAATCTCCTTCACATACAATTCTGCATACTGCTCCACAGTATAAGTTGTCCTAACAGGCAAAAAGTGGGCGGACTTGGTATACCTATCCATAATCACCCACACTGAGTCATGCTATCCTACGATCCTCGGCAAACCAACCACAAAGTCCATGGTGATATCTTCCCACTTCCATTCCGGGATCCCCAGAGGCTGCAGTAACCCTGCTGGCCTCTGATGCTCAGCCTTGATCTGCTGGCAAGTTAAACACTTGGCCACATAATCTACCACATCCCTATTCATGCCCGACCACCAATACAAAACTCTCAAATCTTGGTACATCTTCGTTGTACCCGGGTGCAAAGAATAGGGAGTGGTATGCGATTCATCTAAGATCTCTCGCCGGATGTCAGAATCCATCGGAACACAGATCCGACCCTTGTACCTCAGTGTGGGTACGAATGGTAGGTATTTCGACCTCGATTGGTAGCATAGCCTCACATCTGTATGCCTGAGAAAAAGAGGTATGTCATGTTGAAGTACGAGCTGTGGTTCGATATGCCACAAGACTTGGGGCAATTTTTTGGGCCATTTCCCCGTAGCTTCTTTCAATTTATTCTTCATAGAACTCTTCATGGTTTTATTCACAACCTCGACTTGGCCATTCGCTTGGGGATGGGCCATAGAGGAGAAGCTTTTTATTATCCCATTTTTCTCACAAAAGTTGGTAAACAAGTCGCTATCGAATTGAGTACCGTTATCGGACACTATCTTCCTTGGCTTCCCATATCGGCAGATGATGTTTTTACCACGAAGTCCAAGACTTTATTTGAGGTAATTGTTGCCAGAGGTTCGGCCTCGGTCCACTTCAGAAATTAATCTATCGCGACTACTGCGTACTTAACTCCGCATTTGCTAGTTGGCAACGAGCCTATGAGGTTAATTCCTCATATCACAAATGACCATGGGGAGGTCATCATAGTTAGCTCAGAAGGTGGAGCTCAAGGGACTGTGGCAAACCGTTGACACTTATCGCACTTCTTGACGTAATCAAATGAGTCTTCTTTGATGGTGGGCCAGAAGTACCATTGGCGTATAATTTTCTTACACAGGCTATGCCCCCAGTGTGGTCTCCACAGAATCCTTCATGAATCTCTTCTATGATTTTCTTAGCCTCGGGTGGAGTCACACACCAAAGTAATGGCATAGAGTATCCTCTTCGATATAGCCTTCCTTCCAGAATAGTGTACCTGGGAATCTGATACATTAGTTTCCGAGCCTTGCTCCGTTCTGCTGGGAGAATGTTGGTTTCAAGGTACTCAACTGTTGGCTCGGAGTTAATCATGTAGACATCCTCTTGTTAAGGCTCGCTTATACTGGGTGTTAATAGATGTTCGATTGGCACAACATTTAGCACGTCAACCTCGGTGGATGTGGCAAGCCTGGCTAGGGTGTCTGCATTCGAATTGTGCTATCAGGGAACCTGTTTTATCGTGTAAAATTCAAAATGTTCGAGGGCTGCTCTTGCTTTTTCTAGGTATGCAGCCATTCTTGTCCCACGAGCTTGGTATTCCCCTAAGATTTGGTTGACATCCAATTGAGAGTCACTGTAGAAATGTATCGCCTTAGCCTTGAGTTCTTTGGCTATTCGAAGTCCTGCCAGTAGATCTTCGTATTTAGCCTCGTTATTTGACGCTTCGAAGTCAAATCTCAAAGCAGAGTGAAATCGACTCCCAGTTGGGGTGATCAGTATTATTCCTGCCCCCAATCCATTTTCGTTGGAAGACCCATCGACATAAATTTTCCACAGCTCGCGGGCTGGGGTTATAACTTCGTTGTCAGTCACTCAGGTGCATTCCACTATGAAGTCTGCCAGGGCCTATCCTCTTATGGTTGTCCTCGGATGATAAGTGATCTCGAATTGCCCGAGCTCAACAACCCACTTTAGTAATCGGTCTGAGGCTTTCGTCTTAGATAGGACATGTCGTAGCGGTTGATCGGTTAGCACATGGATGGGGTGCGCTTGGAAGTAAGGTTGGAGATTTCGAGATGAGTGGATTTGGCTGAGAGCCAACTTCTCCATTAAAGGGTATCTCGATTCTGCCCCCAGTAATCTTTTGCTGACATAGTATACTGGATTTTGCACCTTCTGCTCTTCTTGGATGAGCACGACGCTAATGACATGCTCGGTTGTAGCTAGATATAGGTAAAAAAATTCTCCTATGGCAGGTTTTGACAAGATAGGTGGTTCCACAAGGTGTTTTTTATGTTCTTGAAATGCTAGATCGCATTCCTCTATCCATTTGAATTTTTTGCCCTTCTCAAAAGGTTGAAAAAGGGAAGACAGCGGTTCGTAGTTTCGAGATAAACCTACTTAATGTCACTATCCGTCCATTCAAACTCTGGACATCCTTATGCTTTCGAGGTGAGGGCATGTCAATTAATGCTTGGATCTTGT
The DNA here is from genome assembly GCF_963169125.1 of Humulus lupulus. Lineage (NCBI taxonomy): Eukaryota > Viridiplantae > Streptophyta > Magnoliopsida > Rosales > Cannabaceae > Humulus > Humulus lupulus. The sequence continues at coordinate 284,571,173 of NC_084794.1, read as the reverse complement.
TAGGATTAGCCTCTATTCCCCGGGCATTCACAACGATGATACTCCAAAAGAACATTTCTGGGGTTGAGCTTCATGTTGTACTTCCGTAACACGGCAAAGCACTCTTCAAGGTCATCCACATGGTTATTGTTATGTTAAAATTTAACTAACATATCATCAACATAAACATCCATGTTATTACCTATCTGCTCGGAGAACATCATGTTTACGAGTTGTTGGTATGTGGCTCCATCATTCTTGAGCCCGAATGGCATAACGTTGTAGCAATATAGTCCTTTTTCTGTCACAAACCTTGTATGCTCTTGGTCTGGGGCATGCATGGAAATCTGGTTATATCCAGAATAAGCATCCATAAATGACATAAGTCCATGCCCAGCTGTGGTATCTATGAGCTGGTCGATCTGAGGTAGGGGAAGTAGTCCTTAGGACATGCTTTATTAAGGTCTGAGTAATCAATACAGGTTCGCCATATTCCGTTAGGTTTCGGAACTAGCACCGAGTGAGCGACCCAATCCGGGTAGAAGGCATCTCATATGAATCGATTTGCCTTTAACCTATCGACCTCTTCCTTCAGGGCCTTCTTCCTGTTGTCGTCCAGGAATCTTCATTTTTGCTGCTTCGGAGGGAAGCTCTTGTCGATATTAAGAGAGTGGCTTATCACATTCGGGCTTATCCCTACCATGTCCGAATGTGACCATGCGAAAACATTCTGGTTCTTATTCAAAAAGCAAATTAATTGCTATTTCGTCTCTTCCGGAAGGTTTTTCCCTACCTTTACTATTTTCGGGGGGTCAACTTCTTCGAGCTTGATCTCTTCGAGCTCTTCTAACGGCTCGAGATAAGCTTTTTCCTCTATTCTTGGATCAATTTCTTCATCTATCTCGAAGACTGTCCCATCCTTATTCTGAATTATGACAAGTGTTTGTGCACTTGCTTGTTTCTTTCCTCTAACGGAAATGCTATAGCATTCCCTCCCTACGAGCTGGTCTCATTTCAGTGTCCCAATGCCACTAGAAGTTGGGAACTTGATGGAGAAATGCCTTACAGACGAAATTTCCCTAACCTTATTAGAGCGGGTCTTCCGAGTAGTACGTTGTAGGCCGGTGGTAGATCCATACTACGAATTCCATCATCTTGGTTGTCGAGATTGGGTAGTCCCCCAAGGTTATAGGGAGTTCAATGGATCCCATACAGGCAATCCCTTCTCCTGAAAAGCCGTACAACATCGTTGCACAGGCCTTAAGGTCACGAAGCGTGAGTCCCATCTTTTCTAAGGTGGCCTTGTAGAGGATATTCACTGAGCTCCTGTTATCAACCAGGACTCGGTGTACCCTCTTATTCGCGAGCAGAAGAGTGATGGCCAACGGGACATTGTGAGGGAATTTTACGTGAGACGCATCATCCTCGGTAAAAGTTATGGGTTGAGATTCAACCCTTTGCTGTTTTGGAGCTCTGGGCTCGGGTTCGTAAGGAGACCCATCACCAGTTTTCAGCTCATTCACATATCGTTTCTGGGCGTTCCTGCCTGATCCTGCAATATGTGGTCCCCCCGAGATGGTTATGACATCTTCTCCATCAATCGGAGGGGGTCATTCGTCCTCCCTTGCTCGGGAGTTGCTGCTTTGGATAGGTGGTGCTGTTGCTGCCCTCTGGTTGGTAGAAGCCTGATTGGGGTTTTGATTCCTAACATATTGTCTGAAATATCCTCTCGAGATCAGGCATTCAATCTCATCTTTTAATTGCCTACATTCATCGGTTGTATGTCCGATATCTCTATGGAATCTGCAGTACTTGTTGGAGTCTCTTTTCGCTTTCTAGTTTCTCATGGGGTCCAGATGTCTGAAAGGGACCTGGTTTTCATTAGCCAGGTGGATATTCTCCTGAGACTCATTAAGCTCAGTATACACCTTGTATATGGAGAAATATCTTTCCCCTTTCTTCTTCTTTCCTCCTTCTACCTCGGGATTTTTCCCTTCATTCTTCTTCCTTTTAGAAGGGCTGTCCCCAGGGGGTTTTGAGGTCGTAGGATCCGCCGAGGTCAATGTAGAGTTTGTGTTTTTTGTTGTAGTTATGGGCTGAGAGGTCATATTCAATGCTGACCTTGCCTCTTCTACATTAACAAACCTCTGAGCTCGTCGATTGAACTCGGTTAAGGACCTTACGGGCTTTCTCTGCATGTGTTCCCAGAGAGGACTTCCAGGCATTACCCCGGCTCGGACAGCCATTAAATGGCCACTGTCATCTACATCACGAGCTCGGGCGACTTCCAAATTAAACCTTGTGAGGTAACTTTTCAATGTTTCATTTGGATGTTGTCGGACATTGGTCAAGGCAGTTGCCTCGGGTCAAATTCTGACCATGGCTTTGAATTGCTTCTTGAAATATCTAGACAATTGATCCCAAGAAGCAATCGAATGTCTCTTATACTTCGCAAACCAGTTTTTGGCTGATCCTGTGAGTGAGGTTGGAAACTGCATGCATCTGAGCTCGTAGCCCACATTACTCGCTCGCATAATTGTGTTGAACGTACTCAAATGACTGTATGGATCGGAATTCCCATCAAATGATGGGACATGAGGAATTCAGAATCCCTAAGGAAACAGGGTGATGGAAATATGAGGGGTAAAGGGTTCGAGTTCTTTGTCAAACTCTTCGTCCCGATCTTGACCTCGTTCATTTTGTAAGAGCCTGAATGCTCTTTCCAGTTGTTCAATCTTTTCTTGGACTGGATCCATGGGGGGGTCTGACTTGAAGTAGTGGGAACTGGTTATCGTTGATCACAACCCCAGTTTCGTGCCTTGGTACAGGGTTCTTGTATCCATTGAGATGATCCCTCAGATCTGGATTTGAGGGATTATCATTCCCCCAATTATGGTTCAGGTGTTCTCGTAAATCTGGGTGATCCCTTCAATTCCCAGTATTTTTGCGTCCCTAGTCATACATACTTACCGGCCTAGTGTCTCCCGAGCCTTCACTAACTTGGCTCGTTGCGCGGTGGTTTCGAGAAGGGTTCCTTACCGGTTGCCTCGTATCAATAGTGTCAGACCGAGACATTTGGCTTCTCCTGGGTTGGGTACCTCTATGCTCCTTAGCAATCTCCCTATTTCCACATCTTTGCCCAGCTCGCCTTTCCTTATCACCCTGATTCGGTTGTGTGTTTCTCCGAGTTGATGAGGGATACCTTATTGACGATGGAAGGTGCCTTATGGGTGATGGTGACTGCCATCCATTACGGGGCCTAGAAGGCCCTGAGTTTGCTCAAACTAGTTCAGGAACGCTCTGCGCGTTACCAGGATTTTGGGTCCGAGCCTCCATGAGGGCTCGGTTATTCCTTACCCCGGCCGATACCTCCGCGATTGAGATGGCAGGAGCTCTGGCCCAGTTACTTCTCCGGGTACTTGATGGAGCAGGCTGTTCTGTTGGCGGCGGAGGTTGCTCCGTTCTCCGGGTGGTAGCATTTTTATGCGGTCGCCCACGAGGCATGTGTGGTGGAACATGAACGTCCCGCAGAGGAGGAGCTTGTGCCTTTGGTGGAGGTGGTGCCTGAGCCGCCTGCGCCTCAGCAACCAATCTGGCCAGCTCCTCATATGTTTCTTGGCCTCTGCAAACAACTTTCGCAGTTGACGATTTCCGAGCTCCACTATCGGGACATATCATTCAGGATTATAATACATGTCTTCGTCGTCCCTGGGAGCTGGTGGTCCCCGAGAGTCGGATGAACCATTCCTCTCATCAGGGTCCGAATTCACCATAGGCTGCTTTTCAGGGCGTCGAGGGTAGTCAGCTTCATCTAAAATTTCCTCCTCAGGAATATTGGGATCATTTGCAGCCATTGTTGATTCAGGGAGGCTTTTTTGACTAGATTCACACACATACTGCTTAATGCTCTCAATGAAAGCACCAAACTGTTGACGCTGTTTTTCGTCAACTTAAATTGTAGAGCAATTAAACAATTAAACAATGAAGCGAATGAATGATGAAGAGAAACAAGAGAATTTTTACGTGGTTCAGCAGTTAAATCTGCCTAGACCACGAGTCTGTGTTATTGAGATTTGGGGTTTTCAGGAAATTCGTCAGAGATGAATTACCCAGAGCTTTCTCCCCAGAAATCATAAATCGGTCCTTTACAAGTGGTGATTCCTTCTTTATTTATACTAAAGAAGGTTGCAGAATTCATTCCCACATATTACAGGAAGATATTATGTATATCAATTGAAATAATGATATTAAATGCATTATCTCCTATATACACGGAAATTTCCCATGAGGATTGGGAACGGATAACAGATTAAATGCCATCCCTTAAATATTGGGATTACACAACAATAAATAAGTTCATACGTAATGGGCTATCCCAGGTGATTCATCAGGTCTTTGAGATCAGCAATTGGCATTGAGTCTGTTGAGACTATGAGTCAATCACGAGCTTGCCACCCAACTTCGCGCTATGCTCGGGACAAGTAGACGTTGACGAAGCTCTCTCATATGAGCTTACACTTTCCGAGCTTGAGCTATCTCGCCTGAAGGCAATCGGTGAAAAATATATCTTAGTGTCATGCCGTTGTGAGTTCAGAACATACTCGAGGCTACACACCCTCGAGATTTCGAGGTCGTTGTTTTACTTAAGAGGTTTTGTGGCTGGACCATATGATGTTTTCATACATTTCGAGCTCACACCTAACGAGCCCAGTTTTCGGGGTCATAACCTCTTATCTCGAAATCTGGGTGTAACATTGGGTAATGGGAATAAATATTTGATGAAAAATTGGGAATTATTAAGATCAGGGGGAAATTCTGAAGGTTTTGACTATTTTGCCCCCCGGGACGTTTTCAGGACCCCGAGTGTTAGGATTTGTTTGAGGCTACTTAAGCTTGAAGTATCCTTTCAAGAAATAAAAAGAACGTTCAATAGGTTCTCTCTCCCTCTAAGTTCCATATTCGTCTCCCAATCGCATTTTCAAAGGAAACTTGAGTTCTACGACTCGGATTCAAGCGAGGATCGAGGCATAGCAATCCTAGGAAAGATTAGAAGCTTATTAGCTGGAGAATTTAGTTGGGAAATAACTCAATCGGAGGTAATTCGAGTTTTAAGTTCTAAGTTTTTAAAGTTTTTAAGCTTGAATTGGATTTTGTATTTTGATGAGTTTTTGGATGATTTGAGACTTAGGTTTTGTTAGTTTTGGATCATGGGGATGTTTGGGAACTTTGATTTTTGGACTTGGAGATGTTTGGATAGGTTTTTGGAAGGTTTTAAAATGGTAAAATCGGGGAAAAAAGGCTGGTTCGTGGTTGGGCCACAACCCTGTTCTTGGGCGCTGCGGCCCAGGCTTCATGAAGCAGGTGGAGGTTGCTGATAGGCCTGAGGGCCGCGGCGCTTTATGCCATTTTTGGCCAAATTGATGTTTTGAGCATGGGAACTCAAACCTTAGGCCTCGGGACGTTCCTACTACCCGGTTTAGTGGGATTTGATGTCCCAGAGGCTAGGTCTTGGTTCCGGGATTGGTTTTAGAACTTGAACTTATTGGATCACTGTTTATAATTGTGACTAGGTTATCAATAGAAGCTTGGAATCGGGATCGTGCTTGTGGCTCATTCATTGGTAACCTGTGCTTGGACCAAAGGTAAGAAAACTGCACCCTATATATATATGACATGCATGGTTGTTATTGAGGCATGTCGAGTGTTTAAATGTAATGCATGTGATGCACGAGAAACATGTGGTTAGGGCATGCCATGAATGTTAAATGTGAGATTGATCAGATCTTGAGTCTCTGTGTTTGTGCATGATTCTAATTATGCTAGCAATTGTTAAGTAAGCATGCTGAATGCCCTATATTTGGATATTTGACATATGATATATGCCTGGTAGCATTGCTTACTTGCGCGTGTTATTGAACTAAGAGTCAGAAGCGGCATAAGCGTCATGAACGCAGAGCCGATAAAAGATTAGATCGAATCAACATCGGCATTGAATGACTCATATGGAACATTAATGCTGGACCGACCTTAAGGTCGATGAAAATTATAAGCGCTTGTCTAATCAACATCGACATTGAATGACTCATATGGAGCATTAATGTTGGACCGACCCTAAGTTCGATGAATATTGGCATTGAATGACTTATATGGAGCATTAATGCCAGATCGACCCTAAGTTCGATGAATATTGGCATTGAATGACTCATGTGGAGCATTAATTCTGGACCGACCCTAAGTTCGATGAATATTGGCATTGAATGACTCATATGGAGTATTAACGCTGGACTAACCCTAAGTTCGATGAACATCGGCATTGAATGACTCAGATGGAGCATTTAAGCTGGACTGACCCTAAGGTCGATGAAAATTATAAGTGCTTGACTAGTCTATGACTAGTTACTCAGAGTCAGGGCCAAAGGCCTAGGTGACTGTTTTGTCACATGGCTAAGGGAGCGGTACCCACAGTTGTGACTCTATGGTCACTCGGTAGGTTTATTTTGGTGACTATTTCATCAAATACCTACCTTGTTTAAGCTAATGAAAGGATCACTTATTTGTAAAGGGAACGGAACCTACCTTAGTGACTTTTACAACTGTCACTCTTTTATTTAGGGCTATAAGCCCAGCATGGTTACCGGAACCACCAGTGTTAAATCACTTATCTGATTAGGATTGACTTGATATTCATCCACTTAGGAGGGCAGGATTCCTTATCCTGGATACCCATCATTACGTGAACTTATTTGCATGCGTGATTAAGGCTATTATTGCTAGGCATGCACTTTATGACTTTATGACTTGATGACATGATATTATTTATCATGAGCATATTGAGTTTTCTTGCTAGGCTTCGGCTCACGGGTGCTATGTGGTGCAGATAAATGCAAAAGAAAGTTAGGCCATCCTTGAGTTGGAGAGCTTAGGTGACGATGTGTACATATGCAGTTGCTCGACCGCCACGGTCGAGGGTTGAACGAGGAACTAAGGTTAAACCCTGTTTTACCGCTTAGATCGGCTTGTTGTAAATATTTTATTGTAATAGACCTTTAAATTATTTTTTTGGGATCCCAATGTATACAGTAAACGTTATAATGAAATGTTATATCTTTTAATCCCTAAACTGCTAATCATACTTAGTTACACAATTATGGAAAAATGACTCGGTTAGCGAGTTTAGCACTGTTTAAAATGCGCACCGTAACGGTCCCTGGAGTTTAGGGCGTTACAGCTAAACTTGTTAATCGAGTCATTTGGCCATAATCATGTAACTAAGTATGATTGATGATTTAGGGTTAAAATTTTTGGTTAAGGATACAATGTTTCACTAAAACATTTACTGTATACATTGGGATCCCAAAAATATAATTTAAATGTTTATTACAAGGAAAAATAGGATTTAACCCTAGTTCCTCTTTCAACCCTCGGCCGTGGCGGTTGAGAAGCCGCATATGTACACATCATCACCTAAGCTCTCCAACTCAAGGATGGTCCAGCTTTCTTTTACCTTTACCTGCACCACATAGCACCCGTGAGCCGAAGCCCAGCAAGAAAAATCAATATGCTCATCAATAGTAATAACATGTCATCAAATCATAATGTGCATGCTTAGCAATAATATTCTTATTTAAGCATGTAAATAAGTTCAGACAATGCTGGGGAATCTAGGATAAGAAATCCTGCCCTCCTGATTGGATGACTATTAAGTCAACCCTAACCAAATTAGTGATTTAACACCAGTGGTTCCATTAACCATAATGAGTGACTGACAAGCAAGTCACCAGGGGCTCAGCTCCCACAGCCATGTGAATGATGATCATTATAATCATACAGAGCTTATAGCCCTGAGTAGATGAGTGAATATCACTTTCAGGGTTTTGTTTAACCATAATGAGTGACTGACAAGCAAGTCACCAAGGGCTCAACACCCATAGCCATGTGACGAAACAGTCACCTGGGCTTTCTGGCAATGGCTCTAATCAGATGAGTGACTGACGAACAAGTCACTACGAGACTCGGCACCCACAGTCATGTGAAGAAGTAGTCGCCTGGGCTCAGCGCCCATAGCCATGTAACGAAAAAGTCACCTGGGCCTTCTGGCCCTGGCTCTAATCAGATGAGTGACTGATGGGTAAGTCATTACGGGGCTCGGCACCCATATCCATGTGACTAAATAACCACTGGGGCTCTCTGGCCCTGGCTCTAAGTGACTAGCCTTAGGCTAGACAAGCGCTTTTAGTTTTCATCGAACTTGAGGTCTGTCCGACATTATTGCTCATTTAAGTCATTCAATGCAGATGTCGATTAGATCTAATCTTTATCGGCTTGCGTTAGACACGCTAAGTCCGCTCTTGACTTTTTAGTCAATACCATTTGACCAGTGCTCAGTACTACTGCCGAACTTGACAAGTAGGTCACAACTTCACAATTAATACAGACACCATTGACAATTCTGACTAGTTAGTCAGTGCCACGCACAAGTAAGCAATGCTACCAGACATATATCATATGTCAAATATCCAAATGTAGGGCATTCACCATGCTTACTTAACAGCTGCTAGCATAATTATGATCATGCACAAACACAGAGACTCAAGCTCTGATGAATCTCATATTCAACATTCATGGCATGCCCAATCACATGTTTCTCGTGCATCACATACTGAGTGCAATTTTCTTACCTTTGGTCCAAGCACAAGTTACCAATAAACGAGCCATAAGCACGATCCTGATTCCAAGCCTCTAGTGATATCTTAGTCACAACCATAATATAAAACCTCATCAAAATGAGTAATAATAGGTTTCCTGACCAAGAACTAGCCTCCGAGACGTCGAATCCCACTAAACCAGGTAGTAGGAACGATCCCGAGGCCTAAGGTTTGAGTTCCCATGATAAAAACATCACTTCGGCCTCAAATGCCCTCAAACGTTGCGATCACACCTCTCTAAGTCACGGCCCCTAGCCATGACAGAGGCGCCAGCCTCAGGCACCTGTACCAAGCGTCGTGGCCCCCAGGCCCTTTAGCTCCACCGCCCATCTGCAACATGCTTGGGCCGCGGCGCCCAAGAACAAGGCTGCAGTCCCACCTCGAAACCCAGCCAAAACCACGTTTTCTCCTTTTTAAAACCTCCCAAAAACCTACCCAAACATCTCCAAATTCCAAAATCAAAGTTCCCAAACATCCTAATCATCCAAAACCATTAAAATCCAAGTCTCAAATTATCCAAAAACTCATCAAAACACAAAATCCAATTCAAGCTTAAATTTTTTAAAAAACTTAGAATTTAAACTTGGATTACCTCCGATTATGACATTTCCCAACTAAATCCTCCGGCTAATAAGCTTCTAATCTTCCCTATAATCGTTATGCCTTGATCCTCGCTTGAATCCGAGTCCTAGAACTCAATTTTCCTTCGAAAATGAGATCAGAAGACGAAAATGGAACTTTGAAGGAGAGAGAACATTCTAAACATTCTTTTTATTTCTTAACAGGTTACTTCAAGCTTAAGTAGCCTCAAACAAATCCTAATGCTCGGGGTCCCAAAAACAACCCCTGGGAAAAATAGTCAAAACCTCCTGAATTTCCCCTCGATCTTACTAACTCCCAATTTATCATCAAATATGTATTCCCATTACCCAATAACCTGGTAATGCTAAATACCCCTTGACTCACTCCGAGTCAAGTAAAAATCCCTTGAGACTTTCCCACTAGCTTACCTCCTAGGATCGTCTCGTGCTGAGTAACCCTAGCATAACCAAATAATAAAGAAGCATCACACATATACCACACACATATAAGCCAAATATTCCCAAAATGGCGAAAATATGAAAATCACCCAATTAATCAGAAATGGGTTCACATGCATATTTAATACACCTAAACATGCATATTTAATACACCTAAACATGCATATAATCATTTAATAACATAATAAATCAATTATGGCCCTCCTGGCCTCCTAATCAAGGTCCTAAACCTTATTAGGAAATTTGGGGCATTACAACTGCCGAACTTGACTAATAAGTCACAACTTCACAGTCAATACTGACACCATTGCCGATTCTGACTATGGAGTCAGTTCCATTCACAGATAAGCAAGACTGCTAAGCATTTACAATGCAATCAATGTCCACATATAGAGCACTCAACATGACTCATCAATAACCATGCATGTCACATACTGGGTGCAGTTTTCTTACCTTTGGTTCGAGCGAGAAATAAGTTAAAAATGACCCTTGAGAACGATCAATCCTTTATTCCTTTAGCGGTCACCTAGTCATAACCAAATATGGAATTCCATTAATAAAATAAATGATAAAAGGTTCATGATCTAAAACCCCATTCCCGGGACCACTCCAAACCTATAATTTAACCCCAAAACTTCATCTATACCTCAATCTCATCAAAACCCAAGCCCAAACACAATCAAAACACCAACACAAACCCAAACCCAAGACCAAAACCTCAAGCTAAGAACTAACTCAAAAACAGAGCAAGAACTAGAAATTTGAACTGAAACCTTACCTCAATCATGAATTAAACCCCTTACAACTGCTGATCACAAGCCTAAACTCTCAAGCTTCAATCCTCAAGCTTGAATTCCCTAGCTTGGCTTCAAAAATTCAATGGGAAATGACAGAGAAAGATGAATCGGGAGAGAGAGAAGAAAAAGCACTCTATTTTGGCCTCCTTCTTCTACAACTTTCTTATTTTAAACATATCCTAAGGTCAAATGACCTAAATGATGCCAAGCCTATTTATTTCCTTTTTAAGCCACCAAGGGAAAAATTGTCCTTTCCCGTCTATATCGCTAATTATAATTAACGTCCTCCAATTGCCGTTATTCCCAATATTCTCAAATACTAATAAATCATATCCCATTACCCTATAATTCCCGGTAATGTATTAATCATCAAATTACCCCGAGACTCACCCCGACACTGGAAATAACCCCGTTATGACCAAACCGCTAACTTGCATTCAAAGATTGTCTCATGCCGAATAGCTCGAAAAAATCCACATTATAATGTGGACTCATTCATAATTTACCAACACGCATGAAAATATACAAATATGCCCTCAACGGGCCAAATTACCAAAATGCCCTTATAATGAAAAGTGGACCCATATGCATGCATTTATCATCATATAATAATATAACTCACATAATCATGCATATATCATTTAATAGCATAATAAATCAATTATGGCACTCCCGACCTCCTAATCAAGGTCCAAAGCCTTATTAAGAAATTTGAGTCATTACAATTAAGGCCATTAAACCTGTTTATAATTTCAGGAGAATAACAAACTTTTTTTCCTCGAACTAAAACAGTGTGATTCTCCCGATCCACGTAAGCATAGGCATAAAATTCCCTTACCAAGCTAATATTGGCCATGCGCTTAGGCTCACACAATTGCTACCAATTTCTATTAATAATCATTTGCGGGAGGATGCCATTCAATTCACTTGGCCAAAAATGAGACTCCACAATCACTATTTTATTCTTTACAATCCATTCCTCAAACTTGTTCTGAGCAGTGGAGTTAACAAAAGTATAAGGAATATTCACATTCGCTCGTTGGAAAGTGGACATAGTTTTAGCTCTCTTAGGTGCCATTGGGTTTTTCAATCACAAGAACAAAAACCAAAGTTTCTTAACACACTCACACCCTCAAATCAATTAAAAAACGCACAAAAATCCCCAAAAATCATCAAAACCTTTCACTGAGTACTTTTATCAAACACTTAAGATGAAATCTTCGAAAGTTGTCCAACCACACTCAAATGACCCCAAAATCTCTCCCAAAATACAGAATAATCTCACAACATTATAATAGAAAAAACCACAAACCAATCTAACAACAATTCTCAAAATCCGTTCATTACTCAAAAACCCTTATTTCTTCAAATTTCCTCAAAATCTCAATAAAAACTTCAAAACTCAACAATGTACCTTAAAAATCTTGAGAAGGATGAGGAACAAGTTCTTGAATCACAACAGAAATCTGAACCTTGATGCTTGATGGAGGTAATTTGAGAAAGAAATAAGAAAAAAATGACAATAAAATGGGAGAAAAAAATGAGTTTTTCGGTTCTGTAACATTTGGGTCGAAATGGGGTTATATTGAAGAGCAGACAGCTGATATAAGGAAATCACGTGCTGACCACGTGACTATTAAAATTCAAAAATTGTAACAGGCGATATATCGCCTACTGATGGCGATATATCACCATAAGCCTTATGTGCAAGTGGCGTCTTTGCCCAAAATTGAAAATATTGTTTCTAAACTTCAAGAAAATTAGTTTGACACTTTTACTAAATCAAAAATTGTGTGTGTAAAAAAAAGTTAAACAGGTTGATCGTGTTAACCCAACCAAACTGTTGGACAAGTTAAAAGTTGTTTTCCTTATTTGGGTAGGTTATGGGTTGGGTGTTTGTAACCCGATTTTCACATTGGGTTGGAAAAAAATGTCATAAACTGACTAAATTGACCGACGTACAACCCTAGTCGATATGCGCGGGCCCTAAACCATGTTGATGAAGTGTTGATGTTAACCCAATTACTAGCATAGATGTACCGAATGACTGACCAAGTCATCACCTTCTTTGAGGACGATGCTTGGATGGTGCATTTTCCCAACCACGATCCTTTGGTGGTCGAGAGCCAAATTTCCAACAAGATGGTGGCTTGAATCTTGGTGGACAACGGGAGTTCAGTGAACATCCTATTCAAGTTAGTCTACGAGAAGATTGGGCTAACCATTGGTGACCTGTCCCCTTGCACGTCCATTCTTTACGGGTTCTCGGGAAAAGATCTCATCTCGATAGGGCAAACCAAATTGCCAGTGACACTTGGAGAAGTGCCTCACCAGGCCTTCAAGTACTACACTTTTGTGGTCTTGGACTGATCCTCTGTGTATAACGCCATCCTGGGACATCCAACCCTAGTAGAATTTGGAGGTGTCACCTCCATACGCCGCATGTGCATGAAGTTCCCTACTAAGATAGGAATAGGCACAGTCCATGGAGACCAAAGGGAGGTCAGACAGTGCTACATTGTGTCCCTCAAGCATCCAGTAATGGTAATTGAGGTAGCAGCCCCCGAACAGCCTCCTCTCGAGGAGATGGAGGTCCAGGCTGTTCAAGAAGAAAGGGAGTCCAATGAGCTGGACACCAGAGTTCAGGAAAATAGGGCTATCAAGCCTATGGAAGAGACAGAGGAGGTGATCCTTGATGCCTCCGTCCCAGTTAGAAAAATGAAGGTTGAGAAAGATTTCTAGGCATATGTCTGAGAAGCCTTAGTGAGCTTTCTCAAAGACAATCACGACTCTTTGCCTGGTCTCACTTTGACATGAGATGCATTGACCCGAACATCATATTCTATGCCTTAAAAATTAATCTTAACGTCGCTCCAATACATAAAAAATGGAGAACGATTGACCCGACCCGAGAATTGGCTTTAAAAGTGCAAGAAGTATATACCTAAGGTGGTTATCTAACCCGATCTTGGTGCCCAAGCCAAACGACACTTGGAGGAATTGTATAGATTTCTCTGACCTCAACAAAGAACTGTTTTCCTTTGCCCAAGATCAATTAGATGGTCGACGCTACCTCCACGTACGAGCTTTTGTCCTTTATGGACGCATACTCAGGATATAACAAGATCTCCATGCATGTTGCGTATCAAGAGCACACCAGCTTTCAGACCGACAAAGGGGTATGTTGCTACAAAGTGATGCCCTTTGGGCTCAAGAATGATGGTGCCACCTATCAAAGATTGGTAAATTGAATGTTCAAGAACCAGCTATGTCGGAACATGGAGGTTTACGAAGATGACATGCTCATAAAATCTAGAACAGCCCTCGATCACGTGAGAGATCTGGTAGAAGTGTTCTCTGTCCTCAACAGATTTAGGATGAAGTTGAATCCCCATAAGTGCACTTTTGGAGTTTCCTCCAGGAAGTTTCTAAGCTTCACAGTTTGCACCTGTGGAATAGAGGCAAACCTCGAGAAGTTCAGAGCTTTGACCGAAATGCCACCCCCTGAAAGAATAAAGACGTACAAAGCGTCACAGGAGGATAACAACACTGAGTCTCTTTATCTCCAAGGCAACTGATAAGTGCATCCTGTTCATCAACAACCTCTGAGGAGGTCAAAGATTCGAGTGCACGGAGGAATGCGAGCAAGCCTTCCAGCAATTGAAAGCGTATATGGCTAACCCGCTGATCCTGTCAAAACCCATGGATGGAGAACCCCTCCTCCTCTACATGGCTGTCTCAAAGCATGCCATCAGAAGGCCGCATTCAGCACTCGGTGTACTACATAAGTAAGAGACTCCTCAATTTAGAATCAAGATATCCACTTATGGAGAAGCTAACTTTCTGCTTAATGGTTGCTTCTTGAAAGCTAAGGCTCTACTTCCAATCGCATCCCATCAAGGTCCTCACTAACCATCCCTTGCGGTAGATCCTCTAGAATTTGGAGTCCTAAGGGAGATACCTCAAGTGGGTCGTCGAACTAAGTTAGTTTGACATCACTTATCACCCGAGAACTGCCATCAAGATACAAACACTAGCGAATTTCATTGCCAAATGCACAGGAGCGCATGAGCGACTCGAGAATGCCTCAATAGTCGGACCCACATGGCAGCTAAATGTAGATGGGTCCTCCAATGAGAATGGGGTAAGATTGGGCCTAATCTTGGTCTCCCTTGAAGGGCACAAGGTTCACAGTGCCCTAAGATTTGGGTTTGACGCCTCAAACAACAAGACTGAGTATGAGGCTTTCATTGCTGGACTCCGAGTGGCCTTAGAGCTCAAGGCCGAGGGCCTTGAGATCTTTATTGATTCTCGGCTTGTAGTGAATAAGGTCTTCAAAGAGTACCAGGTCCGGGAGACAATGATGGCCACCTACTTAGCCAAGGCCCTAAAAATGCTACATAGCTTCAAAAAGTTTTTCATCACTGATTCCCAAAAAGTACCAAGGGAACAAATTCTAACGTTGATTCCCTGGCCAAGCTTGATACCACCAAGGATGCTAAGTTGATCAACGTGGACCCAGTTGACTACTTTGCTTCTCCAAGCATCTCAGCCCCCGAGGAGGTAGAAGTAGTCCAGCCTCAGGACTTTTGGATAGAGCCTATTATGATGTACCAGTCTCCGAAGAGTTACTGCAAGACAAGAAAGTAGCTCAGAAGCTACTTTACCATGTCCCTCGGTATGTTGTAATGGACATCAAGCTATATAGGCGAGGATATTCATTGCCCCTTCCCCATTGTGTGTCCAAGAAAGAAGCTAGCTTTATACTATAAGAAGTACATGAGGGCTTTTGCGGGGACCACGCTGGGGGGGGGGGGGGGGCAGAGCATCGCCAAGAAATTCTTCAGACAAGGTTATTTTTGGCCCACTATGAATTGTGATGCGATGGACTACGTCAAGAAGTGTAACAAGTTCCAAAATTACGCCAACATACCCCGAGCTCTTCCAAATGAGCTCACCCAGATGACATGTCCTTGTCCCTTCGCAGTCTGGGGGATTGACCTTATCGGGTCCTTACCCATAGGGAATGAGGTAGTGAAGTATGCTATTGTGGTGATCGACTGCATCACGAAGTGAGTCGAAGCCAAACTTGTAACGTCCCAAATTACCTAATAAAGATTGGGGCCTTGATTAGGCGGTCAGAATGGCAAATTATGGAAATTATGTGATATATATATGTGTATCATTATATGATTATGTGAGTTATATTATAATATAACTTGATATGCATGTGTTAGGTGTATTAAATATGCATGTGGACCCATTTCTGATTAAAAGGACAATTTTCGTAATTTGGCCTGTTATGGGTATATTTGGAATATATGTAATATGTATGAGACCGCATCATCATGTGGATATATTTGGGTTACTCGGCACAAGACGATCCTAGGGATCAAGCCAATGGGAAAGTCAAAATCAGACCAATACTTGATGACTCGTAGTGAGTCAAGGGGTATATTGGGTATTTTGTACATTATCAGGTTATTGGGTAATGGGAATAAATATTTGATGATATATTTCGAGTTAGTGAGATCAGGAGGGAATTCTGGGGATTTTGACTATTTTACCCCCAGGGACGGTTTTGGGGTACCCTGAGCATTGGAATTTGCTTAAGGTTACTTAAGCTTGACGTAACCTGACAGAATAAATAAAAAGAGAATGCTCAGTTCTCTATCTCTCTCCCATTCTCTTTTTGGCATTCGATTGCATTTTCGAAGGAAACTCGAGTTTTAGGACTCAAATTCAACCAATGTTAGAGTCATGATGATTCTAGGGAAGATTAGAAGCTTGATGGCCAGAGGATTTAGCTGGAAAATGACTTAGTTTAAGGTAATCTAAGCTTTTGAGTTTTTGATGGCCAGAGGATTTAGCTGGAAAACGACTTAGTTTTTGAGTTTTTAAGCTTTTATTGGATTTTAACGTTTTGATGAGTTTTTGAATTGTTTGGAACTTGGGTTTTGATGGTTTTGGGCCATGGAGTTGATTGGAAACTTTATTTTTGGGATTTGGATATGTTTGGATAGGTTTATATAGGGTTTTGAAATGAGAAAAACAGAGGAAATGGCCGGGTTCCAGGTCAGGCTGCGGCGCGCCTAGCATGGGGTGAAGGCAGAAAAGAGATTGGGCCTCTATCTTGGGTGGGCCGCGGCTCAGAAGCTTGAGGTCGCGACACTTCAGGGGATTTTCGGCCAAAATGGGTTTTCGGGGATAGGAACTCAAACCTAAGGGCTCGGGATCGATCCTACTACCTGGTTTAGTAGGATTCGACATCCCAGAGGCTAGGACTCGATGCGGTAGCTTGTGTTTACTCATTATTGACGGGATTCTATGTTATGGCTATGACTAGGTTATCGTTAGGGGCTCGGAACTGGGAATGTGCTCGAGGGTTGTTCATTTGTAACCTGTACTTAGACCAAAGGTAAGAAAATTGCACCTAGTATGCGATACATGTTATTTTGGCTTGGCCCGAATTATTGAACAGGAATATGAATAGGGCATGATCGCCTGAGAATGTGCATGATTATGATTATGCTTGTGATGGTTGATTAAGCATGTTGAATGCTTTGTATTTGGATATCTGATATATGATACATGCCTGTCTGCATTGTCTTATTGAGAAAGGCTTAACTTATGAGAAATAGTGCGCTGAGCGTTAGTCATTTCAGTTAGGCTAACTGGGAGCGCATCATATGCTTGTCCGACCCAATGGTCGTGGAAAATGCAGTGCCAGGTACGTTGGGCCATCTCCAAGGCTAGTTATATAGAGGATAGGGAAATGGGCCTTGGGGTGACTTATTAGTCCCATATCCTAGGGCTGGGCCCCAACATTGACTTATTAGTTAAGTACAACCTTAGCACATTGAGTGATGGTTGTAAAGCATTGACTTATTAGTCAAGGACGACCTTAGCATGCTGAGTGCTGGTCATAAAGCGTTGACTTATTAGTCAAGGACGACCTTAACATGCTAAGTGCTGGTCGTAAAACATTGACTTATTAGTCAAGGACGGCCTTAGCACGCTCAGTGCTTTTCATAAAGCATTGACTTACAAGTCAAGGATGGCAATAATGCGCTGAGTGCTGGTCCATATGGTTATGCCTAACTAGGAGCATGACATATGCTTGATCAACCTATTTGTCGTGGAAAACTCAACGCTAGGAACGCTGGGCCAGTTCCAAGGCTGGTTATACAAAGGATAGGGCAAAGGGCCTCGGGGTGACTCATTAGTCCCATATCCTAGGTCATTAAGCCCCAATATGATTTATTAATCATGTATTAGGGTGCTGAGCCCCAATATGATTCCATATTCATGTAATTTGGGCATTAGACCCTAATATGATTCAATGATCATTTATCTTGGGCTATTGGCCCATATGACATTGTAGTCATTTATATGGATGGTATGCATGCATGAGTATGGTTATTACTGCTAGGCATGCATATCAAGATTTGGTAGCATGTTATTAACTGCTTATGAGCATGTTTAAGTGTTCTTGTTGAGCCTTAGCTCACGGGTGCTACATGGTGTAGGTAAAGGGAAAAGATAGCTAGGCCATCCTTGAGTTGGAGAGCTTAAGTGACGATATGTACATATGCGGCTGCTTGACCACCACGGTCGAGGGTTTCAAAAGGAACTAAGGTCAAACCCCATTTTTCCACTTAGGTCGGCAGGTTGTAACTTTTTAATTGTAATTGCCCTTTTCGAATGTAGTTTGGGATCCCGTGTATGTAGTAAACATTTTTAATGAAATGATGGTACCTTTGACCAAAATTTTAACCCTAAACCGTTAATCACGCTTAGTTACACAGTTATGACCAAATTACTCATTTAGCAAGTTTAGTACTATTTAAAATACACAATGTAACAGTCCCTAAGTAGTAGGGCGTTACAGAACCTCTCACTACAATCACTTCCAAGAAGGCGCTAGACTTCTTCATTAAGAACATCGTTTGTCGCTACGGGCTCCCGATAAAGATAGTCTCCGACAATGGCATGCAATTTGATAGTGAGTTGTTCACAAATTTCTGTCAAAGGCATGGTTATATGAATAGCTTTTCCTCTATAGCCCAACCGCAAGGAAACAGACAGATGGAAGTTGTCAAAAGGAAGCTTAAATCCACCCTAAAGAAGAGGTTGGAACATGTGAAAGACGCCTAGCCTAAAGAGTTGCCTAAGGCATTGTGGAGTTATCGCACCACTACTAGGACCTCTAATGGTCACTCACCATTCTCCATGGCCTATGAATATGAAGCCATGCTCCCAGTCGAGGCACTAATCTCCATGCACCGACTAGATACATAAGATTTTACCACAAACCATGCTTTACTCCAAGAATCTCTAGACCTTGTGGAGGAGATCCGTGAAGCTTCACAACTTCAAGTAGCGTCTTATCAGAAAAATCTGGCCAGATATTTCAACTCTAAAGTGAAGGATAAGAAGTTCAGGGTCGGAGATTTGGTGTTGCGAAGAGTCTTCTTAGCCAACCAAGATCCTGGTGCTGGAGTATTGGGCCCTAACTTGGAAGGATCGTGTCATGTCGAGAGCATCGTGTGTCCAGGGACATACAAACTGATCTAAATAGGTGGGGAGTTAGTGCCCAATGCAAGGAATGCCGAGCACCTTTGACGGTATTGCCAATAATATAATAAATGTATTTTATAAGTTTTGTTGTCATTTTGAAGCGTCCGTGCATAATTAATTGAAATCATGTGTGCAAAACACGATAGATGAAATTCAGAGAAACTGCCTGTATTTTAAATTTTAATTCAGTAATTTCACTTTCAGAGGAATACCCGCTCGCTGGACTGGACAAGTGAATGTATACTAGTCTCCAATCACTTGGGGGCAAAGTTGGGTCTCCTCGTTGGATAGCCACTCGCGGAGCGTGACCTAAGAAGCTAAGCTTATCATGAGCGAAGCAAGCATGGTGAGAGTGCGTAAATAGGCTTAAAAACCAAGTAACCTATGGGTGAAGAACTTGAGTTGTGTCCCAAGGACCAAATACATGTTCCCGACTTCCGGTAAGAAAATGGACCCCCAAGTCATCTGTTTTAGAGGGGAAAATTTATTAAGTGTAACCCTAGTTAGGTCTCCTCGCAGAATATTCGTTCGTGGACCATGACCTAGGAAGCTAAGCTTATCATGAGCGGAGCAAGCCTGTGTGAAAGCTGGCGTAAGCAGGCTAAAAAACCAAGAAACCTATGGGCAAAGAACTTGAGTTGTGTCCTAAGGACCAACTACAGGTTCCTAACTTCTGGTAGGCGAACGGATCCCTGAGTCATTTATACTCGGCTGACCCCCGAGTCATCCTTACTCGGGGGGGGGGGGGGCAACTTTATTCATTGTAACCTCTCAAGGACGACATGCCTTTAGAGTAGCACTGGAAGTGACCCAGGTTACTAAGCTTGTCGTGAGCGGAGTAGGCCCAGTGTCAAGACCTAGGGAACTAACCCTAGTATTGGAAAATCCTTTACCTAGGAAACTAAGCTTGTTATGAGCGGAGTAGGCCAAGTGTCATAGGATCCCAAAGATAAAAATCCAAGTAACATGAAAATGAGCTTAAGGTTATCTCCCGAGGGCCATGCGCCTGAGGAGCACTAACTAGTTCCTAAATCTCGAAAAGTGAATGGAAGCCCGAGTCACCTATACTCCTAGAGCAGGACCTGGGAAACTAAGCATGTCGTGAGCAGAGTAGGCCTAGCACCAAGAATTATAAGAACAGAACGACCTAGGAAAACTAGTAAAACCTAACGTTGGTAAAACCTAAAAAACCCATTTAATGGGTGAACTTGAATTACCTCCCCAAGATTGCGCACCCGAGGAGCAATAACCAGTTCTTAAGCTTCAAATCTCCCGTACTTAGGTGCAAGCATCATGGCCTGGCCTAAAAGGGCAGAGAACTCGACCCACGTTCTAGGGACTATGAGCCCAAGGACTAGCCACAGATTTTCAATTTCTAAGAACTTAGTAACATCTACTCGAGGGCAAAGCCATAAAAATGACCTAATGTAACCTCCAGAGGACTACGCGCCTAAGGAGTAACAGTCCATCTTCGAACCCTAAGTAAAATTGATGTAGAGTCCCAGAATGTTTACTTCGCTAGATAGTAGTAGTAGTAGTAGTAGTAGTAGTAGTTATAGTATGGTTATTACTGTGGATTTTGGTTCAAGCTGGGACTTAGTTGAACACTCATCGCAACACTTATAGATTTTATAAGTTTAACCTATAATTTAAGAATATTAATTATAACATAAGATTTGATTAATATAACTGATTATAAAGATGTTATTTATTATACTATAAGGCTTAAATAGAATTAATAAGATCATGACACTTGTCGTGTGCAGGTTTATTAAAGGATTTAATGATAGTTTAAATAAAAGAAAGTTCTAGAAAACTGTAACGACCCAAAATTACTAATATGGCTTAAGGGCCCTGATTAGTGTGCCGGGAAGGCATAATTGGCTTATGAGTGAATTTATTAATTTAATGCATGATTATATGATAGGCATGCTTGTATGATTAAATGAATGTAAATGTGGTTAAATGTTTTATCTGTGTGAACCACATTATTATGTGGGTAGATTTGCTGAGTGCGACTTGAGGCGATCCTAGGGAGCTAGATAGTAGGAAAAAGTCACAACGGGGCTTAATATTTGACTTTGGATAAGTCAGAGGTATTTTAGGTATCAGGTAGTTATCTAGACTATCGGGTTATGGAAATAAATATATGGAGATATATTTGAGGATAGGAAGCCTAGGCAGAAATATTGGGGAAATTTACCGTTTTGCCCTCGGGGACGTTTTCGGTACCCCGAGCCTCGAGATTGACTTAACTGGCTAGGATTAGATCAAGTAAATGAAAAACAGAGGAATAAAACACAAACCGACCCATGCTCTCTCTCCTCTTCTCTTCTCTTTTCTCTCCCAAGAAACTATAGAAAACCTAAGGGAATCAGCTGGGAAAACTCTGTGTTTGAGCTTAATTCATGAAGGCTTAGCTTAGTTCAGACTAAGGGTCACTCAATCAAGATTAAGGTAAGAGTTGAATTGTGTTTTTGGGTGTTAGAACTCTATGTTTTTGGCTAAATATTAAGGTGTTTATGATTTTGATGTTTAAGGGCTGAATTGAAGATAAGTGCTTGGGTCTTAGCTCAGAGGTTGTCAAGGAAGTGGTTCAGTAAAAGAGGTTAGCTTCAATTCGTAATTTAGAGGTTTAAATTTGAGTATTGCATGACTGGTTTTGGTGTTTGAGTTGTTGGGTTTCAAAAATTAAAAATGGAACTTTAGTAGGATTTTAGGTTGAATTTCTGTTGGATTATGTTGTTAGAGTCATGATAAAAGTTTTGTGATAAATGGGTTTTGAGTTAGGGTGCTTTGGGTTGGTGTTGGATGGGGTTAGGATGCTAGAAATGGTGGATTTTCTGGGTATGAAGGGAAGGGCCGCGGTTCTGTTCTAGAGCGCTGCGGCCCTACGAAACAAGAGAGCCAGGGAGGCTCGGCCAAGGGAGAGCGCCGCGGCGCGTGTCTGCTTGCTGAGGGCCTTGGGCTCTGTTTTAGGGGCAGGCCGCGGCTAGGTTTCAAGGGCCGCAGCCCTTAGGTACATTCTTGAACATTTGGGGTTTTTAAGCGTGGGAATCTAGCCTAGGGTGCCGGGATCGATTTCACCACCGTGCTTGGTGGAATTCGATGTCCCGGAAGATAGTATTGTACCCGGAAACCTTTATTTGAATATTAATGGAATCGAAAACCTTGGTTTTGACTGGGTGTTAAAGCTAGGGCTCAGGAACGAATCGTACTCGAGGAACGTCGCTCATAATCAGTGAACGCAAAAATTAAAGGTAAGAAAGCTGCACCTGGTTGTGTACTTGTAATGGGACTAAGGGTTCCCTAATATGTATGCTTGAAAGGATGGTATTATGCTGTAATGCCCCGAATTTCCTAATAGGGTTTAGGTCCTTGATTAGGAGGCCGGGAGGGCCATAATTGATTTCTCATGGTATTAAATTATCATATGCATGTTAATGTGAATTATATTATTATATGATGATAAATGCATGCATATGGGTGTATTTATAATCATAGGGGCATTTTGGTAATTTGGCCTATTGAGGGCATATTTATAAATTGGGTGCATATTGTAACTCGTGAACGAGATTTTATTATTATGGAGATATATTCGAGCTATTCAGCATGAGACGGTCATATTTAGTGGATTAGCGATTTTGTCATAACGGGGTCAATTTTGGGGTAATAGAAATGTTTATTTGATGATAAATTGGGAATATTTGAGATCAGGGTAAAATTTCGGAGGTTTTGACTATAATGTCCCCGGGGGTATTTTTGGGACCCCGAGCATTAGGTTTTATTTGAGGTTACTTAAGCTTGAAGTAGTTATCAGATAGAATGTACGATAGAAAACCTCTCGTTCTCCCTTTCCAAAGTCCGTTTTACCGTTTAAGCCTTTTCGAAGAAATCTTGAGTTTTAGGAGTCGGAATCAAGCGAGGATTGAGGCATAGCGATCCTAGGAAATATTAGAAGGATTTCACGGAAAACAACCCAATCGAAGGTAATCGAAGTTTAAGTTTTGAGTTTTTCTGAGTTTCTAAGCTTTGAATTGATTTTGTGAATCGTTGAGTTTTCGGTTCGTTTGAATCTTGGGTTTTGGAGTATTGGGATTCTTGGAAACTTTGTTTTGATGATTGGGGAATGTTTAGGTATGATTTTGGAGGCTTTGGAGTGTTAAAAATACGTTTGGGAGTGGCCCATAGTTGAGGGCCGCGACCCTGTTCTTGGGGTACCACAACCCTGCTTTGAAGAAGCAAGTGTAGGTATTGTTCCTGCTGGGCGCCACGACCCTTGCTTCAGGGAACTCAGGGGGTCGCGGCCCAAGGTGATAGGGACGCAGCCCTTGCCCAGTTTTTGCCCCGTTTGCTCGTTTTGACCCCGGGAACTTAGTTATGGGCCTCAGGAGTGTCCCTACTACTTGGATTAGTTTGGATTGATCTCTCAGAGGCTAGATATTGGTTTGGAAACCTATGTTGATCATTATTATTAATGATGTCCCGTGTTTGGTTATGATTAGGTGACCGCTAAAGGACTAAAGGTTGATCGTTCTCACAGGTCATTCTTTTTATAATTCTAGCTCGAATCTCAGGTAAGAAAACTGCACCCTGTGTATATGTGACATGCATGTCTATTCTTAGTGCATGTTGGATTGTTAAATATAATGCATATGATGCACGAGAAACGTGTGAATAGGACATGCTTTATATACTGAATATGATATTGTTCAGAGCTTGAGTCTCTGTGTTCTTGCATGGTCCTAATTATGCTAGTACTTGTTAAGTAAGCATGCTGAATACCTTGTATATGGATATTGAATATGTGATATATATGTTTGGTGGCATGGCTTACTTATGTGTGGCACTGACTTATTAGTCAGAATCGGCAATGGTGCCAGATCCATATGTGAAGCTGTGATTTACTAATCATGTTCACAATGGGTTGAACACTGGTCGTGTTTTACTAACCTAAGAGTCAGAAATGGCATAGCGTCACGAACGCCGAGCCAAATAAAGATTAGATCTAATTGATATCAGCGTTGAATGACTCATATGGGGTATTAATGCTGGACCGACCTGAAGGTCGATGAAATTATAAGCGCTTGTCTAGTCTAAGACTAGTTATTCAAAGCCAGGGCATATGGCCCCGGTGGCTGTTTGTCACATGGCTAGGAGGGTATGGGACCTCCGAGATGGACTTATTAGTCATCTAATTGAGATGGACTTATTAGTCATCTGACCGGGATAGACTTATCAGTCATCTATCTTTTATCCAGGGCCATTAGGCTGATATGGTTACCAGAACCACAAGTGTTGAATCACTTATCTGATTGAGACTGACTTGATAGTAGTCCTTTCAGGAGGGTGGGATTATTTATCCTGGATACCCATTGCTACGTGGTTATTCTTGCCTGCTTGGCTAGGGTTATATCTGCTAGGCGTGTGCCTTATATTTCGATGACATGTTATAACTGTTCATGAGCATATTAAGTTTTCTTGCTGGGCTTCGGCTCACGGGTGCTATGTGGTGCAGGTAAAGGCAAGAGAAAGTTGGACCATCCTTGAGTTGGAGAGCTTAGGTGATGATGTGTACATATGTAGCTGCTCGTCCACCACGGCCGAGGTTTGAAAGGGAACTAGGGTTAAACCCTATTTTGCCGCATAGAATGGCCTGTTGTAAATATTTTATTGTAGTAGACTTTGAAATTATAATTTTGGGATCCCAACATATATATATTAAACGTTCTAATGAAATGTTATATCTTATCCAAAAAATTTAATCCCTAAACCGCTAATCATACTTAGTTACACGATTTTGCCGATTAGTGAGTTTAGCACTGTTTACAAGGCACACCGTAACGGTCCCTAGAGTTTAGGGTGTTACATATTCCATGTAAACAGTGAACCAATGGCCTAAGAGTTCCAAGGGTTACACTAGCGCACAGGGCGTGGATTGGCCATTGGTAGCCGAGGACAGCTTATTATGCACTGAGCTCAGTTTAAGCGAGTCGTAGTCAGTGGCGTAAACAGAGGGTGCGGCCTAAGTTGTCAGCCCTAACTATTATGTGACCTAATTGTTAATTGTGATTAGTTTCATCATTGGTTATGTATAAGTGTTGAATGGTTAATGTGGAGTAGTAAGTGTTTGATCATGCTTAAAGAATTGATTATCTGGTATTGTTGTTTGTAATGCATATTATGTTTTCTCTCTGGGCCTTGGCTCACGGGTGCTACATGGTGCAGGTAAAGGCAAGGGCAAACTTGATCAGCCCTGACTAGGAGAGCTCTGTGAGATGAATGTAAATGACCAGCTATTCAACCGCCACGGTTGAGAGGAAGGCAGGAACATGAGAACCAGAAATGTTTGTTTTGCCTTAGAATGGCTGATGGTTGTCTGTATTTTGGAAATTCTGTAAACCAAACTTTTAAACTCTGTTCCTTTTTGGGATCCCATGTGTAAACTGTTTAAATTTTATAAAATGTATCTTCTGAGACCAAAACCCTTTTTAACCCAAGCACATTCATGGTTAGTGACACGTTTTTAATTAAACGACTTGATTAGCAAGTCCTGCACCTTTACAAGTACACAGTGTAGCGGGCTTGGCTATCCAGGGCGTTACAAAAACTATAGAACCTTCCAAGTCCATTAAGAGCATGACATTTGTCACAATCTGGTTTATTTGAGGAATTAAGTATTTTTAAGTGGATAATTCAAAAATAGAAGTTTCTAGATGCTTTAGACTCTTCCAGAACTTGCTGGAATCTCGTATTACTCAGTCAAACCTTATTAATCAATTCAATTATGCTAAAAATGTGCAATTACATGTTTAATATATTCACGAATGCCGATATATCGCAGCCTAGGAGCCGATGTATCGCCACACGGGGTATACGAAAAACATGTGAACTTTGCACAATCAAATTGACCAGCACTCGGGGCATAATCCTAGGCGATATATCGCCTATAATGGGCGATATATCGACCTTAGGGTTATTTTTTCAAATAGTTTTGAAACCGAGCTCAATTCATTCCTTAACCACTTGACCAACCTCTGAACGTTTTAACCGAGTCTTAAGCCTCTGTTGAACGAATATTCAAATATTTCTCAATTAATACTCATTATTTTTATTCAAGCTAAAATGAGGTAGTTTACTCCTTGAACTCTATAAATAGGACCTAGTACCCAGCCGTTTCTCTCATTCTTCAAGCTGTGTTCAAAGCCTTCAAGCTGCTAGGGTTACTATAGAGTGATAAACACTTGGGTTGGGGTATAAGCTTTATCATTTTAAGCTTTATAAGCACTTGGCAAGTAAGATGAATAGTGTGTTTCCAATATCGAGGTGTAGTTTGGTTCTAGTACATTCAAAGGTATTCCTAATCTTAAGTTCATTTCAGTTTAATTCTTTCATTTTCTTTAGTTTTCAATCAGATCCTAACTCATCGTTTTCAATTCTTGGTTAGGTATCTAAGTTCTTTGAACTTAAGGTTTCTTTTCGGTAAGTTTCATTTTGGTGGTTTAGTTCATTTCTTGATCATCTCTTTCTTTAGAAAATACTCACATTCTCATTATTGGTTTTAGGAGTGTTCCAAATCCCATCCTTGTTCTCATATCCCGGTTTTGGTAAGGAAAATAGGATAGAATTATATATGTTTATATGTTATGTTATGTTATGTTTACATTATGTATAGTATGTTTATAGACCTTGGGCATATGCCTTGTATAGTTAACAAGCCCCGGTAAATTATGGGCATATGACTTGCTTGGCTAGCAAGCCCCATCAATCTATTGGGCATATGGCTTGTTTGGTTAACAAGTCCCAAGTATTATAATGGCCATTGTAGTATATGACATATGTTTATAGTATATGTTTATGATATAGTTTATGCATATGTTTTATGTTATTAGTAGATTTTCCTTGTTGGGCATTAGGCTCATTCCTTTATTTTTATGTATGCAGGAAAATAGATATGGCGGCGGAAGGATTCATGGTAGCTTGGCCTGTGTATTGAGGAAGAATGGATTCGATGGACTGTGTGAACGATTTGAGGACGGCGTTATTTTCAGTCATTTTATTATGTTTTCTTTATGTATTTTTCGCATTTAGCTTTGTAAACAATTTTATTTAAGTTTAAAGTTACGTTTTATTTTTAAACAATAGGATCCCATACCCCGAATTTATGTCTTTCAACATTTACTTTAGAGTTTTTAATAAAGTTTGTGAATATTTCTTGTATATGTTTTCTAAAAAATAGTATCTATGTATAAGTAGTTTTAATGATCCAAAGTCTTAGAATTAGTGGGGCATTACAGTTGGTATCAGAGCCACAATTCATTCGCATAAAGTTCTCCTTGATACACACGCTCACGCTCTGAATCTAACCGCCAAGTAAGTGTTTATGTTATAGTTATTATGTTTATATGTACATCTAACGTTTTAGCCTTTATGTTTTTAGTTAAGAATGAATATGGAGTATTAACTTATGAGGATATCCAAGCCATTAAGGCCTTCAAAAGAATTAGAGAACCAAGAAACACCGTAGGAGTGCTAGAAAGAATCACTCGGAGACTACTCTTATTCCACAGGGAGATAGGTCACCTCCAAGAAACTAGGCAAATCATGATGAGAGCTACGAAGCAATATGTTTTAGTAATTAGACTTTTTAAAGATTATCCTACTGTAATTGTAGCCTTAGAAGTCATATGGGAGATGATAGATGATGAAGATGAATTACTGGTAGCTATGAGATATTAGTTTCTCATACTTAGGTTCACCTCTAAGATGGAGTTCCAATTCACAAATGAGCAAAAACATAGAATTTTTACAAATCTTCCTTGGGGGCATTTTGAGGCTCAAGATAATGATGACTATGAAGAAATAGACGATGATATGTTAGATGAATGATCAGATGTAGAAGATACCGATTTTTAGAATAAATTAGTTTATTTATTTATTTTATTTATTATTTGTTTTCTTTTATGATTGTACATAGTGAAAAACTTTTTCCAAATAAATATCAATGTTATTTTGATGACATGTATTAGTTTGATTTTCTTTTGCAATCATAATAAATAATGACTAAGATCGGTGAGGGTGGATACAAATCAATGGACCGAGTTCCATATTGAGAGTTAGGGGGCCATAGTAGTGGGAACGATTTTACTGATCCCAGCCCTCCCTCAATATGGTTAACTTTGGAACAACGATGAGTTTCGAGCCTGAGAATTAAGTCATATAGCATGATTAGAAATAGACTTAGCAAATAATAAAGATGGCTTATATTTCTAAGTATAGAAACACACTCTAATAATAAAAGAAGGCTTATATAATTCTTTTCATAAGAAATCATAATTAATAGGTCCGAGTTATGTTTGTTTAGATTAAGTTTTTGCCTTAGAGCTTATTAGGGTAAAGTTCTAACATGTTTTTCTTAACTTTTAGAACTCTGCTAAGATGTCGCTCAGAAGGTCCGCTCGCAACAATGCTAATGCCTCGAACGCCGCTCCTGAGAGCAATGAAGCCCCTCCAGTTCGCAGAAGGGGAGTGCCTGCTACTGCCAACCGAAATGCGCCGCCGCTGCCGCCAGTTGACAACACTGCGGAAATTGCCAGACTGCGACAGCAAGTTAAGGAATTACTGTAGAAACAGCGACAACAGGCTCAGCCTCACACTCAGCCTCCGCCTCCGTCACAACCACAGCCTCAGCAAATGGCCCTGGCACCTCATCAAGTTGGTCTTTATGGGGGATGGCCAATGGCGAACTACGCGCCATACCCAGCTCAGCACATGGAGCCAATTTATGAGTGGTTTCATAAGCAACATGCTCTGAACTTTGAAGAGACAATAGACCCCTTCGAGGCGGAAGAATGGCTCAGAAAGATGGAGCCGATGCTGATGCACATGAACCTCGGCAACGCGGACTGCATATCCTGTGTTTCGTCTCTGCTTAAGAAAGATGTTAGAATATGGTGGGATTTAGTTCAGTAGACTCATGATGTAGCCACCATGACTTGGACCAGATTTGTGGACCAGAGGGAACTCGCTAGTCCCTGGAGAAGCTTCGTCGCTAGTGGAGCTGTTCGATCGCCAATTCTCCCAGTAAGGAAAAGCTCCAACTTTTCACGACTAGGAGGCGGCATCGGGATCTGCGGTCTGTCTTTGCGTAGATACTCTGCTAGGACTTTGATGTCCTTATTCCCTTCATCAATGCGAGCATTGAAGTACTCAACTACTCGCTTGTTCCTCTTGAGCTCTTCCCCTTCATAGTACTTTGGGAAGATGATGAGGCGAGGTGTCTTGGCTGGAGGACAGCCAGGCTCCTGGGAGGGAGGGATCTTATTTCCTTTCCAAGAAGGCCCCTCATCACGTAAGGG
The DNA here is from genome assembly GCF_963169125.1 of Humulus lupulus. NCBI lineage: Eukaryota > Viridiplantae > Streptophyta > Magnoliopsida > Rosales > Cannabaceae > Humulus > Humulus lupulus. The sequence continues at coordinate 284,541,714 of NC_084794.1, read as the reverse complement.
GGATCCCTTTAGGTCAATGACCTCCCCGCACAAAACAACCCCGAGGGAAGGACCAATGAAGCAGCTGCAGGGGCTGCAGGGACTGTCGGGGCTGGGGAACAGTTGCCGGGGGCGGAGGCTCCACTACTGGGGTCGTTGGGACTTTAATTTGAGAAGTTAGTGCTCGGAAGGAATGAAAGATAGAGAAATAATAATAAATGAAACAAAATGACAGATGCATGCAAGAAAAATCTAAGTGCATTGAATATCATCGGGAGTCCCACTGCTATAAGGCTCCTCCGAATGAAGAATGGAGTGGGCAAGCTCTCGGAGAATTGTCCCATTTCCTGTGTGGTGTTTGTCTCATATTGACAAAACCACCTTGCATGCATGGACATCACTTCGTCTAGAGGCACAAATCCTCGGGGATGAATTATTCTTTTTGAATGGTGGAGGAAGACATCGATCAAGTGTTGGTAGTCTTGGAACTCCTCTTCCCTCCAGTGATGTCCCGAGATTTTCCCACACTCGAGGAGTGAAGTTAAAACCCATATGTGGTTGGGACTAACTCTCTCCCCTACATGCTTAGCATGATAAAGGGTTATGGGGGATTTACCTTGAGGCATAGAAGAAGACTCTATCCATGACTTGAGTTCTGCCTTGAGCTCCTCGTCCTCTTGGGCCTTGCCAGGGGCCTGGACAATGAGCATTGTCACCACGTGCTCCTCGCACATCCTCTGTTGAAATGGAGGACCGCTTGCACCTTCACATACTCCATGTGAACCCTGGCATCTGCCAATGACTTCTTTGAGTTGTGGAAGCTGGATAGGTTCACGGGTCTTATGTGCTGACCTAGAGCAGCCCATACTAGTGCAGATGAGCCTTTGTGACGAGGAGGGTGAAACTCATATCCTAGTTTGGGAGGGCCTTTATTCTTTGAAACGTCTCATTGTAGGCATCAATGTGAGGAGTGCGGCAGAAGGGACCTGCAAAAGACTCAACTCCTAAGAACCAGCAATAAGGGGAGGACAACTAAACGAAAACAGCGCGAGGAGAAACTTACCAACCCTAGCAAAGTCCAGGAGTAATGTTGGATTAGTCCGCGTGGGAAAGCCACTTGTCTAGAGAAAAGTGGTCTTTGTAGTCCCGCGCATGGCTCTCATTGTCGCATGGAGCCTTGTAAGACATGCCTGGGTACGTATACTTCATCAAACTATAGTACCCGCATGGTTCCCCTTCTTTGGGCAAGCTCGGAAGCTGTATATGTAACGAATTTCCTCAAGAAGGATTCAGGAAGAACTCCAAGCAGTAAGGAAGCACGTACAAGATAGGGCTTTGGAAGGTGCTAAGTACAAGTGTACACTTATGACTTTCACAAGACAACAAGGGTTACTAATTTTATCAAGGAATTTCTATAGCATTGTTAGATAAGCTCAAAAGTTTTTTCCTGTGCATAAAATATGGTTGTAGACGTTTCACTATATGCAGATTGGTTTTAGTTGATTTATTTCTTTTCTTTTGATTGTGAGTTTTGTGAATGATGGATGTATCAAGATATTTTGGCCTTACGAATAAATGGAGATTAGTTGTTTAATGAATTAAAAGTATGTTTTGGTTCCTAATTTGGAAAATTGTACTAAGATACGATGTTGATTTCAAGGACGGAATGAAATCATGCCTCTTAGGAGTTCAGTATGAAGGAACGCTAGGGTTAATCACAACCTCGACAATCCACATGTTGTGAGACCTAATACGCAAGCTAACCACAATGGCAACCCCCCTCCAGTTGATGGGGGAAATAGGCATGATGAAGATACTCATATTGCCTACCAAAGGTTAGAAGCATAGTTTATTGCCATGCAAGAGGACATGAGATGGCAGGCAGAAGAGTTAGGAGAACTAAGACAACTGAGGCAGCAACAAACTCAGCCAACACCATTAAACAAAGACATTCAACAACCCATAACACTGATTGTAGCTATTCCTGTGGCAATCATTTGGAGCCATTGTATGAATGGTTCAGGAAGAAACATCCACCAGTGTTCGAAGGGAGCGTTGATCCATTGAAGGCAGAACAATGGATGAGTATGATGGGGTCCATTCTGGACTTCATGCGAGTCGAGGGAAACGACAGGGTAACCTGTACAACTCACATGCTGAGAGATGACACAAGGATTTGGTGGGAAGTGATCTCTTAGGCAAGAGATGTTACTACAATGAACTGGGCAGAGTTTCAGCAAGCATTTAAAGACAAGTTCTACAATGTTGTGGTACGTACGTCAAAGGTGGATGTTTTCTACATTAACCCAGGGGAATATGATGGTGACAGAGTATGCATTAAAGTTTGACAGACTTTCCAAGTTTGCAACAGGCCTGGTGCCAACTAATGCAACTAGAGTAGATCAGTTTGTTCGAGGCTTAAAGCCTATGATAGCCATAGACATAGAGATTGTGTCAGTAGGGGGCAAAAGTACATATACTCAGGTTCTGGAAAGAGCTCTCACTGCTGAGAGAATGGAAGACAGAATTTGGAATGAAGGTGCTGCTAAGAGCGAGGCAAAAAAGAATGCCTCCCAAAATTGTAACTCCAATGACCAGAAAAGAAAAGGGAATGATCATGCAGGGCAGTCAAGACAGGAGAAAAGGGCCAAAGATAATAAAGGAAAAAATTGCACTAGGGACAAGGAATGGGTATGGTACCCAGAGTGCGAGAAGTGTAAGAAGCGCCACCAAGGTGAATGTCGCGCAAACGCGTGTTACAGTTGTGGTTTGGAAGAACACATTAAGAGGAACTGCCCACAGAAGATTCAAGAAGAGGTCAAAGAGCAGCATAAGAAGGATGATAATTTGGTTCCAGCACGTGTGTTCGCTCTCACCAAACCTCAGGCAGAAGCAAGCACTTTCGTCGTCTCAAGTCATATTTTTATCGCTGGAATTGATTATCAAGTTTTAATTGATTTTGGTGCCACTCATTCATTTGTTGCTAAGATAATAGGGGATAGGTATAATAGACCTTATGAGATGCATGCTAAGGGGTTTGGGACCATGTTACCAATAGGGGAGGTAGTAATATCTAGGAAGTGGATTAGAGCCTTGCCTTTGAGGGTAGATGGTTGGGAGCTATTTTTCGATTTGATTGAGATGAGTATGATTTATTTTGATGTAATCCTCAGAATGAATTGGCTGATGAAGTAGAACACTACCATCAATTTTAAGATGAAAATGGTGGTATTTAAGCCCAACGAAGAAGAGCCTTTTGCGCTTGTGGGGACAACAATGGGACTATGAATTCCAATCATTTCAGCGTTGGAAGCTGGGAAAATGTTACAGCATGGATGCATGGGATTCTTGGCTAGTGTGGTCAACACAACAGAAATGGGAACGCAGAGACCAGAAGACACGAGGAAAATATGTGATTACTTGGATGTATTCCTGAAAGATTTACTAGGATTGCCACCACATCGAGAAATTGAGTTCATAATTGAGCTATCACTAGAAATAGTGCCAATTTCAAAAGCACCTTATAGAATGGCGCCAGCAAAACTAAAGGAGTTAAAAGTTTAGTTGCAGGAACTACTTGACCTAGGATTCATTAGGCCAAGTTACTCACCATGGGGAGCACCGATGTTGCTCGTAAAGAAGAATGATGGATCAATGCGGATGTGCATTTATTATAGGGAACTTAACAAGGCCCCATCAAGAACAAATACCCTTTGCCAAGGATAGACGGTCTTTTTTATCAACTCCAAGGAAAGAAAGTGTTCTCAAAGATAGACTTGAGGTCAGGGTACCACCAGTTAAGGGTTAAGGAGGAGGATATTCCAAATATAGCATTTCTGGTGATGTCTTTTGGACTTACCAATGCCCCTGTGGCATTTATGTATCTCATGAACAGAGTTTTCAAGGGCTACTTGGATAAGTTCGTGATAGTATTTATAGATGATATTCTAATCTATTCACGAACTGAAGAAGAACACGGAGAACATCTATGGTTGACACTTCAAAGGTTAAGGGAACACCAATTGTATGCAAAATTCAGGAAGTATGAATTTTGGTTGACACAAGTGGCACTCTTAGGACACATCGTTAGCAAGGATGGTCTAATGGTCGACCCAGTAAAGATCGAAGTTGTAAAAGATTGGCCCCAACCAAAGAATGCTTCGGAGGTAAGAAGTTTTCTTGGATTGGCGAGATATTATCGGAAGTTCGTAGAAGGATTTTCAAAGATGGCTACGCCTTCGATAGAACTGACCAGAAAGGGCATCAAGTTTGTATGGACTAAGGACTATGAGCAGAGCTTTCAAGAATTGAAGGATAGGCTTACTACGATACCTGTATTAAGACTACCTACAGATAACAAGAAATTCATAGTGTACTGAGATGTGTCAAAACAAGGACTAGGTTGTGTTGTGATGCAAACAGAGAAGGTGATCGCATAAGCATCTAGATAGCTGAAGGACTATGAGCAACGTTACCCGAAACATGACTTAGAATTGGCAGTGGTAGTGTTTTCATTGAAGATATGGCGACACTATCTCTATGGGGAGAAATGTGATATTTAGACAGACCATAAGAGCTTGAAATACTTATTTACTCAATAGGATTTAAATATGAGGCAACGACGGTGGTTGGAATTAGTTAAGGACTACGAGTGTGAAATACTGTATCATGTGGGGAAGGCAAATGTGGTAGTCAATACCCTAAGTCGCAGAAGCCAAGGACAAGTAGCGGCTATAAGAAATTTATTTGCAAAATTGATGGAAGAAATAGAATGAGTAAGTATAGAGTTGATCGTGGGGGGATTAGCAAACTTAACTCTACATTCGACTTTGTTAGACAGAATTAAAGGACAAAATAAGGATCCGGAAATACAAATTTATAAACAAGGAATCCAAAAAGGAAATAACAAATATTTTACTCTTAGTAGTTGTAGAACAGTGAGATATACGGAACAAATATGTGTGCCAGCAGATTTAGAGGTCAAGAAGAAGATTCTTGATGAAGCGCATACTACTCCCTATTCTTTACACCCAGGGACTACGAAAATGTATCAAGACTTGAAGATGTTATACTTGTCACCTGGAATGAAGAAAGACGTAGTGGAGTATGTTACAAGGTGTCTCACGTGCCAACAAGTCAAAGCGGAACACCAAAGACCGTCACGTTTGTTACAACCGTTAAATATTCCCAAATGGAAGTGGGAATAGATTGCTATGGAATTTTTGGTGGGGTTACCTTAGACCACAAAGCAACACAGTTCAATTTAGGTGATTATTGACAGATTCAAAAGTCAGCACACTCTGTACCTATCAGAATAGAGTACACAACAGAACATTATGCAGAGCTTTATGTCCAGGAAATTGTGAGACTTCATGGAGTTCCAAAGTCAATTGTTTCTGATAGAGACTCGAGATTCATGTGTAAAATCTCGAAAGGATTACAGAAAGCGATGGGTACTAAGTTGAAATTCAGTACAGCATTCCATCCTCAGACAAATGGGCAGATAGAACGAACAATACAGATTCTGGAAGACATGTTTAGAGCGTCTGTATTGGACTTCGGTGGATCATGGAGCAAGTACCTTCCATTAATAGAGTTCTCGTAAAATAATATTTATCAGTCGACTATTGGGGTAGCACCCTACGAGATGCTCTACGGAAGGAAATGTAGATCGCCGATTCATTGGGATGAGATGGGCGAAAGTAAGCATTTAGGTTTGGAGGCGGTACGAGAAACGAATGAAGCTATTTCCAAGATAAGAGCATGCATGATTGTCTCACAGGATCGACAAATGAGCTATGCTAATCCTAAAGGTAGGCACGTTGAGTTCCAAGTGGGAAATCATGTATTCCTCTATGTTTCACCTATGAAAGGGATTAAGATATTTGGCAAGAGAGGAAATTGAAGCCCTTAATTTGTTGGAGCATTTGAGAATTTGGAGAGAGTTGGGGAAGTGGCTTATAGGTTAGCCATGCCACCATGTAATGACCCAACTATTTCTAAGACCTTGGACCATTAAAAACTACTAGACATAGCTACTATTTTGGAAAGATACATAAGAAATAATATATCTTTATTAAAACTTAAAATATTGTATCAAATACATAACAATAGAAAATATGGCATGGGTACCCATTGTTTAAAAGAAAAACATAAACTTTAATTCAATTGTTTAAAAAAACTAAATGCGGAAAATACATAGAAACATAATTAAAAAAAAAAACTAAAAACAACGCCATCCTCTATCGACACGCAATCCACTCAGTCCGTTCATCCTCAACACACAAGCCAAGCTACCAAGAATCTTTCCGCCTCCGTATCTAGTTTCCTGCATCACAATAAAAAAAATAAAGGAATGAGCCTAATGCCCAGCAAGGAAAATCTACTAAAAACATACATTGCAAACATAAGCATAAGACTATATCATATACTATAAAAAACATAAGACTATCTAAAACATATACCCTATATCATAAGCATACACAATAAAACATATGACTATAAAAAACATATATCATATAGGACTACAATATTAATGGCCATTAACTCATTAACATGGCATGTGATAAACCATCTGGGTCCCCTGTCTAATATCTGAGGTAGGTTAGATCACATGGTAGTATATGATAACCCTTCTAGGTCCCCTGTCTAATATCTGAGGTAGGGTAAACCATAACTCTAAACCATGAAAATGATAAACACTAGGGCTTGCTAGCTAAGCAACTATGAACCCTAGATAACATAAAAACATAACATAACATATTATAACATAAACTTATCATAACATATTATACGTAAACATAGCATATAAGCATAACATATCATACAAACATACAAGATCTATCCTATTTTCCTTACCAACACCGGGATATTTGAGAACAAATGCAGGACTTGAAACACTCCTAAAACCAACAATAAGAATGGTAATATTTCTAAAGAATAAAGAATGAATGTGGGAACTAAACCATCAAGAAGAAACTTACCAAGAAAGAACTTAAGTTTCAAGATCCTAATTAAGAACCAATATATAGAATCATATAGAGCTGGACTTAAAGAATAAGAATACCTTGAATGACCTTCTAGTATGGTCTAAACCTCAATACCGAAAACACTCAAAACCTCACTTCCCAAGTGTTTATAAAAACTTAAGTGTAACGTCCTGGATAGCCAAGACCGCTACACTGTGTATTTATAAAGTGCAAGACTTGCTAATCAAGTCATTAATTTGAAAACGTGTCATTAGTTTAAGTGTTCTAGGGTTAAAAGACATTTTGGCCTCAAAAGATACATTTTATAAATTATAAACAGTTTATAGAAGGGATCCCCAAAAGACCAATGTTAACAAGTTGATTTACAAAAATTCAAAAGTCAATGACATCATTAGCCCTACTAAGGCAAAACAGGTGATTCTGCCCTCTCGTCCCTGTAATCTCCTCAACCGTGGCGGCTGAGCGGCCTATCATGTACATTCACCCTACAGAGCTCTCCAATCAGGGTTGATCGACCTTGCCTTTCCCTTTACCTACACCACGCAGCACCCGTGAGCCGAGGCTCAGCAAGAAAACAACATTCACAGCATATATAGTAATATCAGACAGATATTCTAATAAGCATCTTCAATTATTCAATCCATAAAATATAAGCATACTCCAAGGTACAAACAACCTCATCTACACTTAGATTATTCAACATTCTCATCTATAGCCAAATACAATATTCAATTTACACAAATACTAGGGCCGACACCTTAGGCCGCACCCTCTGTTTAACCCACTAACTCCGGCCCGCTTAAACCAAGCTCAGTGCATAATAAGCTGTCCTCGGATACTAGTGTCCGAGCCGTGCCAATTGCACAAGTTAACCGTGGCACACTTAGGCCATTGGTTTACAATTTACATGGCATAATACCATCCTTTCAACCATATATATCAGGGAGCCCTTAGTCCCGTTCAAATATTCAACCGGGTGTAGTTTTCTTACCTTTAATCTTTAGGGTTTTGAATTACGAGCAACGCCCTTCAAGCACGATCCGTTCCTGAGCCTAAGCCTTTATCACCTAGTCACAACCAAAGTATAGGGTCTCATTAAAACTCAAGTTAGGGTTTCCGGTCACAAACTAACTTCCGGGAAAACAAATCCCACCAAGCACGGTGGTTGAATGGTTCCCGAGCTTTCTAGGCTTGATCTAAGTCCTTAAAAACCCCAAAAGATCAAGTGGGCAACCAAGGGTTTCGGCCCTTGAAGCTTATCCATGGCCCTACCCTCAAAACAGAGCCAAGGGTCACCCTGGCAAAGACACGCGTCGCGGCCCTTGCATGGGCGCCGCGGCGCTCACCTCTGGCCGAGCCTCCTTGGCTCATTTTTAACCTAGGGCCGCAGTGCTCTAGAACAGAGTCGCGACCCTTCCCTTCGAACCCAGAAAACCCACCATTTCAAAGCTCAAAACCTCCTCTAAGCATCTTACTTCAACACCCAACATTACCACAACTTATTACACAACTTATACTACTCAATTCAGCAGAAATTCAGCTCAATGACCCATAGAAATCTCACTTTCAATCCTTGAAACTCTAAGAACATAAACACCCAATTTTAACTAGTCAAAACTCAAACTCAAATCATCAATTCATGAAACAAAGCTTACCTTCTTGATTGAACCCTTCCTCAAGCCAAAACCTAGCTGATTCCAAGGATTTTCCCGGCTCAATTCCACCCTAATCATCAATTGAACAATACCTCATTACCCAGTTGAAACTCAAGTTCTAACCACAAAAAGAAGGAAATTCATGCTTACCTTAGCCCTGATTTAATCCTTGATTGTTTGCTGAGCAAAACCTCTAAGTTGTCCCTGATTTCCTCTAAGTTTCCAGCAATGCTTCAGATCCAATTCCCCAATTTTCCTCTGTTTTTTCCCTTGAGTGTTTCTAGTTTAGTTTCTTTTGTTTTTCTTGAGAGTAAGAGAGAATAAGCAGCTAAGGGGAAAAAAATAGAGTCAGTCTAATTTTCTAAAGGCTTCCTAGGTTTGTCTTACTTGTTAAGTTAATCCCGGGGCTCGGGGTGCCGGAACCGTCCCCGAGGCCAAAACGGTAAAATCCCCCAATATTCCCGCCTAGACATCCTAACCTCAAATATATCTCCATATATTTATTTTCATGACCCGATAGTCTAAATCACTACTTGATACCTAAAATACCCCCGACTTGTCCAAAGTCATATTTTAAGTCCTGTTGTGACTTTTCTTGCTATCTGACCCTAGGATCGCCTCGAGTCGTGCTCTGCAAACCTACCCACATAATAATGTGGTTCTCACATATATCACACATATATATATATTTCATATTATCACATAATATCATCAATTATCATTAATCACATATTCACACATTTAACTCAATAATATTCATTCTAATCCCATTTATGCCCTCCCAGCACACTAATCAAGGCCCTTAAGCCTTATTAGAGAATTTGGGTTGTTACATTAAGAATGGAAAAGCTTATTCCCAACCCAAGTGTTTATCACTCTATGGTAGCACTAGCACCTTGGAATCTCTTATCACAGCTTGAAAAATGAGAGGAAGGGCTGGGTACTAGGTCCTATTTATAGAGGTAAGGATTGAAACTAACCCCATTTTGATTTGAATAAAAATAATGAAAATAATTGAATTTTCGCCAATCAGATGCGGAAGACTTGGTCAAAACGTTCAGAAATAGGTCTAAGTGGTTAAGGGTATTTTTAAAATAACAAAAAGTCAAACTTCCAAAACAACCTACATAGAGTCGATATATCGCCCACCCTAGGCGATATATCGCCTCCCCCAATAATCCCGAGGCTCGTTTGCTCGTTCGTGCAATGTCAACTTGTTTTCCGTATCCTTCGTCAGGCGATATATCGGCTCCCAATTGTGATATATCGGCATACGTGAATATTTTAAACACGTAGTTGCACTTTTTCAGCATAATTAAGGTTGGATAACTACTTTGACTGAGTCAAACTACGACCCTAACAGTTTCTGGTGAAGACTAAAACTTATATTTCCTTATTTTATCATTAAAATACTAATTCCTTAATAATCATGCTTATGACAAGTGTCATATTCTTATTGGTTTCATCTAAACCTTAGGTTGTAATAAATAATACATCTAGGACCAGCAATATTAATCAAACCTTATGTTATAATTATTATTCTTAAACTATAGGTTAAAATTATAAAATTCATAACTGTTCCTATGAGTTTCCAACTAAGTCCCGGTTTGAACCAAAATCCACAGTAACTAACATACTATAACTACTACTAGATATTGCTACTACTACTACTACTATCTAACTAGCTAAGTAAAATTCTGCGACTCTACACACTAGCAATAGTAGGACTGCACAATGTCTTTCATGTGTCCATGTTACGAAAGTATATCTCGAATCCATCCCACATTCTTAGTTATGAGGCGTTGGATATGCAACTAGACCTATCATATGAAGAGAAGCCAATAAAGATTATTGATAAGAAGGAAAAAGTACTACAGAATAAGACGATCGTGTTAGTCAAGGTTCTTTGGAAAAACAGCTCTACCGAAGATGCAACGTGGGAGTTGGAATCAGATATGATGGAGCAATACCCAGAGTTGTTTAGATAAATTTCGAGGATGAAATTTCTTTTAAGAAGGGGATAGTTGTAATATCTACTTCTACTAGTAAGGGTATTATGGTAATCTGGCTTGGGGTCAGGGTATTATGGTAAATTGTATGTTCTTATGTGTTTAATTATATGAACTATGATATGCATGAATTATGGTGTATGTTATTTTATGTTTTCCGTCGAGAAATCCACACATAAGTTCTTCAAGTATTGGGGAATCAAATAGTAATAATAGTTGTGATATGGGGGTCAAAGTAGAAATATAAGCTTTTGTGGTAGAATGTGTAATTAAGGAAAAGTAAAACTATTAGTTTAAGTAAAAGACAAGTAAGGGCTTTGGAACGTTACAAAATGTAAAGGTTGGGGATAGTGATGTAATTTGGTTTTTATACGATTAAAATCATATTATATAAATAAATAATAAATAAAATAGGTTTAGATGTCGTACGAATTTTTTCAGACTTTAGGTTTTGCGGTATACGAAAGGATAACGGACCAAGAAAAATCCTCTCGTTCTTGATTTGAGTCTTGAAGCCTAAAGTTTTGGAGGAAAGCATTAATCTAAGTTTTGAAGGGCTAGGAGATGTCATAAAGAGCAAGGATCTAAGATTTGTGGCTGGGTTTTGATCTGTAAGAGTTCAAACCTTACTGTTTAAGTTTTTGTCAGATTTAGGTTTGAAGCAAAATGGGTTATCAATGGTGTTAGATGAGAATTATAGGTTGTTTGCATGTTTAGAGTTGAATCTTTATGAGTTATTAAGGTTAGAAACATGTTCGGATTGATTTGGTAGTGGTTCAAGGTCAGATTTTGCGATTTGGGTCGATTGGTTTGAGATTTTAAAACTTTGATGTTATGTGTCATGTTTAGGCTTTCTAAGGATACTTAAAGAGACGCGTTAGGGTGTGTGGACCGCTGCTGCTTTTGAGGTAAGAAGAGAGGACACCTACACATAGGGTGTACACTTGACGTACTTTTATAGTAGAATTTGTCTTATATGATATGTTTATGTTAATTAATGAATATGGTAGAGTATGATTATGTTCAATAGCTTATATGTAATTGTGGTTTATGTGTTTTGTATGTATGTGATAAGTGTGTGGCATGCTTATATTTTAAAATTCATGTCTACGCTATGAAACTGCATGCTTTTGATATGTTGAAATTGCATACTTATGTTATAATGTGCTCACTGCTCTTGTCCAACTTAACTTGGGCTACTATATTTCATTTTATGTTATGTTCATTATTCAAATAAATTCCTGGTTAAGGTTATGGGATTGTGTCCTACACAACTCTTCTTGCTGGGCTTTGGCTCATGGGTACTTTGTGCTGCAGGTAAAGGCAAAGACGTCGTTACAACACAATAATTTGGAGAGCTTTAGCGGAGGGCGTACATGTTAAGAATGTAAAGACCATAAGGGATCAGACTTACTAAGGAAATTCGTTAAATATTTTGGAATGATGTTTTAGTTTTATTGTTTGGATTAAAGTTTGTTTTATTTTACTTTATTTACGATAACTACAATACTCCGGAGTTTCATTTTTTTTAAACGCTTGGTTTGTTATTCACGATGGATTTTCTATAAAATGATGTTTTTATTTAAAAATTAATTATTGTAAGAATCAGTTAATGTTTCAATAAATTAGGGCATTACAAATAGGGCTAGGGCACCATTGTAAAAGAGTTCACAATTTCTTGTACTCAGAGCACTCTATATGTTGTCTGAGAAAACCTCTATTGAAGCTTGTCATCTCAAACTTCAAGAACACTAATACTAAATACTTGTGGACTAGGGTTGTTTTATAACCTGAACCACGTAAAATCTGGATGTTAATCTTCTTTATTTTCTTTAAGTTGATAGCGAAAAAGACAATCAACAATTATATATTACGCAAAATAAAAAATATAAAATAAACAATATTTAATTCTTAAATATTTTTTTGTTCAAAAAATATTTTTATAATTTACATTTATTAGATATTTTTTATTTTAGGAATTTTAAGTTAGCGAATCATTTTAATATAGAGTTTATTATACACCATAACATTATTTTTGTATCTCATAGTACTTTTAAATTATAATTTATCAAAACCATGTTAATTTATTGTTTTAGGGAAAATAAAAATAAAATGGAAAATGATTAAAGAAAGTAAGAGTTTTGAGATAACCTAAGTTTTACATATTTGTGATTGCACCATGAACTAGATTATAATACCATGATCATTATAATTAGAATTTAAGCTATATTGACTATTTATAATATATATACACAATAAGATGTGTATTATATAATATAATATTTTTATTTATCATCACTTTATTATTGTCTTATAAAAAAATATATTTAATTCAACCATGTAAATTTGTTTTAATAAAAAAAATATGACACGCTAATACAATTTTTCCAACTCACAACACTTTAAAATTTATAATTTACCAAACACTCAATAACATTTCCCAACAAGCACAGCAGCAACACTTTTTTCCCACAGCACAGTTGCAACAACTTTTCCTCACAACACAATTACAGTTGCATTTCCCCACAACACACCTATACCAAACAGGTCCTATGTGATATATGCATAGAACCAGTAAATAGAAATTAGACCTAGATGAGCTGAACTCAATTGGTAGATGCCTTCTCAAGGAAAAAATAAAATACTATCAACTAACCTAACAAGCTACACTACTACAATTTGGACATTAGACATCGGTCATGGTAGGTCAGTTCAACAGAAACTAACTTAACATATGTTCATAAGTCGGTATTCAAGGAATCGACATGTTAGTCAAAGAAAAGCATGGTAGATAGGTTTTAAGGAACCGACCTACCATGCATACATGGTAGGTCATTTTCCCGCAAACCGACCTACGATGATTGTCGAAGACATGTTAGGTCGGTGTACACAAAATTGACCTTCCATGTGAGTCAAAGATATTAATTTATATATATATATATTAAGTACTATTAGCTAGTATTTTATCATGATATTATTCTTGCTGAAACTAATTAAACTATGTAAATAAGATGAGAGTGCTATATGCATACAGTATAAATGTTATTAAGTATTTTTTCTTGACTGTTGTTCATTTTTATTGCTTATTATTATCAATTATTTATATTTTTGTTTATCTATATAGAGCTCACTGTTAATGTATACTTCTTTCACTTTAAGAAGATTGTACTAGCTAGCTAGAGTCATTAATAGTACTACTTAATTCATTGGGTATGCATGCTTTTTTCTCTTGGGGAAAACCACGAAGAGTGTAACGACCCCAAATTCTCTATTAAGGCTTAAGGGCCTGGAGTAGTGTGCCTGGAGGGCATAATGGGATTCTGTGTGTGACTTTTATGAATTTAATGCATGATTATGATTTAATGCACGTTATATGACTATTTGATTAATTGTGATGCATGACTATGTGAATTAGTATGCATGTAGACCTGATTGAGCATATTTGTAATTTGGCCATGTTGGGCATGACTATGTTGATACCTGTGATCTATGACTCGAGACGATCGTAGAATGAGCGGGTTAGCGGAAAGTCAAAGCGGGAACCTGTACCCGGCTTGAGTTAAGCCTGGGGAGTTTAATTGAGAATTTGGGAATATATTTGATGATTAATCAGGTTGGGTAGCGAGCGGGAATTATTAGGAACACTTGAGGAATTAGTGGGAATTTGGGTAATATGACTAAAATGCCCCTTTATGGACATAAAGGTTTAGAGTTAGTAAGGGAGGGCATTTTGGTCATTAGGCTTGTAAGAGATAAATTAAAGAAGGGCTTTATACTTAGTGGATTTAGTAGAGAAAAGTTATAGGCTGAAAAGAAAGAAAGAAAGAAGAGAAAAGAAAAGAGAGGGAAAGCTGAAGGGTTTTGTCCAAGAACGGTTTGTGGCTCTCCCAACCTATTTCCTTCATTTTCTTGGAGTCAAGCTCAGTGGAGAGCTAGGGTAGGCTGAGCATCAAGGATCCTAAGCTAGGTTTGAGGATTGGCAAGGGGTTAGCAAGATCACATTTGAATTTGAGGTAAGTTCTTGGGGATTTTCTATTTTAGGGCTTGACTGGTTTAGAGTTGTGTTTTGAGCTAAATGGATGGGGTTTTTCGGGAAAACAGGTCAAGGTTGTGAAGGTGCAAGCCAAGGAGGTCTAGGGTTCGATACAAGGTCGAAATTCCACCCACGGTATGATTTCTAAGACCCTATCCTTGTTGTTTGAGTGATTTTCTGGTTTTTGGGTTCATTGAGTAAGATTTTGAGTTGTGGGTTGCTTGAGCTTGGGGTTGAGTTCATGGGGTGCTTGGGATGAGTGTGAGGTGTGGTTATGTGTGTTTTTATGTTTGGAAAAGGTTTGCGCAAGATTGGAGTTGAAATGGGAGAAGAAAATCGCAAAATGCGATTTTGGGTTTGGTCTGGCTGCAACTAGCGCTACAGTGCTAGTCAAGGGGCGCTGTAGCGCTAGCCCCTGTTCTGGTGGGGTGGTTCTGCTTGTAGCGCTACAACGCCCTCTTTTGAGCGCTGTAGCGCTGCACTGTTCACAGAGGGGATTTTTGGGCTTTTGTGAAGGGATTTTGACCTAGGATTCGGGGCTTGATTCCGCCACTTTGTTTTGGGGATCTAGGACTTCCCGGGGGCTCGGGATTAGTCCCGAGGCTAGGTTTTGGTCTTGGGATTTGGTGATGACTTTGACTTATGGATTTTGCTTAGGTGAGCGCTAGGGCTCGGGTAAGATCGTGCTCAAGGAGTCAGGTTGATCAAGGCTACCGAATCTAAAGGTAAGAAAACTGTAACACCCGAGACTAGGGCATGGCCCCACTGTGTGATTGCAGGGCATGGCCCTAGATTGTATTATGTGCAAATGTTTAACCTTAAATGAATCATGATGTGTGTGAATGATTATTTCGAATGTACTATATGTGTGATTATAATGAAATGAACGGCAAGGGTCGAGTACGGCGTAGGCCAGGTACGGCCATGGGGCCGAAAGTAACACTCAGCACATGGGATGCTTATAGTCAGGGTGGGACCCAAGGGATACATGAGTTATCCTCGCGGTGAGAACCGAAACCCCAGGCTTTGGTAAGGCCTCTGGGGCGGCATGGCCGTACTTGTTTATTATGATGGTTTTCCTATTTATCAGTGAATTATGCCAGCTATATGATTTGCATATGTTATGTACTATTTGGGTTTTCTTGCTAGGCTTCGGCTCACGGGTGCTCCGTGTGGCAGGTAAAAGCAAGGAGTCAGTCAACCGGCCATGAGTATGGAGAGCGTGGGGGCGGCGCGTACATGTTAGGCCTGCCCGACTGCTTTGGTTGGGGGCATTTTGTATATGGCTGTATTAAACCATTCTTTTGATAACTGATCAAGTGTAAATCTATTTTTGAGTTGTAAATACTTTGTAAACCTTATTTTGGGATCCCAGATGTTTTATACTTAACGTTTTCAATGAAGTTAAACATTTTAAAAGAGTACAGCCTTAAATTCTGATTTATCCACACTTTTGGTTTTAGAAACCACTTAGAGTCAGTCAAAAGCACGATTTCTATTTTAAACTCACTAAGTAACGGCTCTAAGGTAGTAGGGCGTTACAAAGAGAGTCCTCTTTGCAAAGGTGAGGTGCACCATGTTCTTTTATTTGGATTTGTATTTGAATTAAATATTGTTTTGCCTTTTATTTTTATGTTATTGATGATTGCTTTGATTTGTTAAGCAATTATTGCACACTTTAAATTAAATCATTGACATTATATTGTCACATTTCTTTATGCAAAGTCAAAATTTATACATTTATGTTGAGTTTTCATTCTAGCAGAATATGGACTTCTTAGTGTTTTCTGGAATTTGCATCGTTAATTAATTCACACTTATATTATTTAGTTAAAGTATAAGTTCATTTACATTAATTATTCTATTTTACTTTTCAACCAAGTATGTTTCATTGGGTGTCGACTATTGTCTTCTTTATACATCAACAAAATAGGTAACAATATCTGTTATTTAGTTGGTCTTACTGTAGTTTTCACTTGTTTTGATGATCAGCTTGGAAGTTGAGATGATTGAAAAAGCACAACCCCATACGCATTCAACCAAGATGAAGCAGTGTGTTTACCAAAAAAATGGTTGCTTATGACGTGGAAAGTATTTTTCACACGTGGATGACACATGGCAGAATTGAAATAAGGTGGTGCTGTTTGGTTATCGACTAGCTACACATCGCTTCATCAGGCTTAACTATTAGATACGACCAGGCTGGTCGTATAATTTGATTTATTTCCTTCTAAGATTGTAATCCTATAATAATTACGTTGATTATTTCCTCTTGATTACCTTGATACGCAGTTATTAAGGAAAGTTAAAGCTCATTGGCCCATGTAACCCTCCTTGAGCCTATAAATATGCATGAAATAGCTCAAGGAAGGGACTTTTTGATCTTGGAACCTTTTTCCTTAATATTGAGGGAGAGAGCCTATAGAGCGATTATCCATTACCTTATTGTAATTCTCCCAAAGTTTGTGAAACTCAAGAACCCCAGTTCTTTGATCACGGCTTTGAGACTCAATATTAATAATAGCACTAAGTGGACGTAGGTCATTACCATTCTTTGGGGCCGAACCACTATAAATCATTGGTGTTTTCTTCTTTTCCATTATCTTAAACTCTTAATTGTCGTTTCATTTCCTGTCGTATATTTGACTCCGCGTCGTTGGCCAAACCGAGGGTCAACATTCTGGTGCTTTAATTGAGAGATTGATAAAAAACTGTAAAAAAATCTAATGGCGAAGACATCCAAGAAGGCTGGATAGACCGCTGGCGCTGCATCATCCCAACCTCCTCCCCCAAATGTGACTGAGAATGAACCACATTTGGAATTTGAAGAGGAGGAGTTAGATTCGGAAACGCTGAGGGCAACACTGGGGGTGTTGCAGGATGAGTTGGCTAATATGAGGGCCAATCAGGAGAATGATGCGGAGACAATGGCGATGCAGCAGGGGGAAATTGAACGCCAGCGCCAGGAGCTGAGTGAGAGGCAGGCGGACATGGACCGTCGGCAGAGGGATGCCATGGACGCTCTCGAAGCAGCCATCCAATGGGCTCGGAGTCAGGCTACGCTAGCCTCTCAGCCAGATCAGCCGCCTATGGCTCAGGATGATGTCCCACCTAGGGATCCAAAGCAGCAGCCTCCATCTCAGGCTGGTCAAGGTAATCCCCAACGCCTGAGGCAGAATAGGGTCGGGCAGCGGCCCCGCAGCCCTAGACGCCTAGGGGACGAAGAGCCAAATCCACCGAGCAGGGGGCAGCGTCCTTCTGCCAACAGAAGGAACATTGAGTCAGGCTCTGCGGTCAGGGGTCCCCCACGGCATAACAATGCACAGGGACCCAATGACCAGCGCAGGCCTCCCCCTGACGCTCGGGAGATGCCAGCCCGAGGAGGAGATAGCGTGAACAGCCAGTGACGCCGTAGTCAGCCACAGTTTAGAGATGGCCATGAATAAAATGAAGCCGATTCAGGCAAAGGAGACACTGGTCAGAGGAATAGGGAAAGAGGTGGAGCCAGAAGCCCCTCACTTAGAGAAAACAAGCCAGCTAGCCATAACGTTGGAGGGAAACCCAGCTAGCAGAACGTCTTTGATCGGCTAAGAGTTAGCGAGCAGAGACGAAGGGATGACGATTTAATGGACATACTCAATGACCGACGCGAAAGACATGATGAGTACGCTCCCCCGACAAAGGTCGCCCCTGCAGTCCCAGAAGCGGTTCAGGCTCAGATTGATGATCTGAACCAGGCAGTACAGCAGCTGGTCGGGGGACGGACGTCCCATATAGAGTACGATAGGAGGAGAAGCACTCCTTTTATATAGAGGATTGCTGCGGCTGAAACCCCAGTAAGTTCAAAATGCCAACATTGCCAAACTTTGATGGGTACAGAGACCCAGTGTCTCACATTAATAAGTTTGAGATACAAATGGATATACAGAAAATGTAAGAAGATGCCCGCTGCCGGATCTTCCCAGCGGCACTGTCTGACACCGGCCAGGAGTGGTTTTTCAAGTTCCCTCCTACTAGTATAGTATCTTACGAAATGTTCGTAAAGGAATTTTACGGACAATTCTACGCGGGTCGTGTACACCCCATAGAGGCTAACCAACTGGTCGAGATACGCCAGAAGGAGGGAGAGCCCTTAAAGGAATATGTCCAACACTTCATGCGAGCAGTAGCAAGAGCCAAGATAGTGGGTGATGAAGGCAAGATGATGGCGCTAACTGCTGGGGTTAAGCGCCATTCACCCCTCTGGAGTAGCCTCAGAAAGAATGGGGTAAGAAGTACCCAGGAGTTTTTGGATCGGGCTGATCGATATATCAAGCTCGAGGACGTGATTACCAATAAGGGGAAATTGCCAACAAAAGACAAGGGGTCTAAGGAAGAACCCGCCAAGGCTGCCAACGGGTTGGAAAATCCCAATGGCAATGGCAAGGGCAACGGGAATGGAAATGGTAGGAATGGTGGAAAACAAGCGAACAATGAACCCTCAGCTTCTGAAAATAAACGCCCCAAAGGCAGTTGATACGAGTCGAGATTCACCAACTACACGAAATTTGTCAAAATTTGAGCGGAAGTCTACCAGGCGACCAACTCCAGCGTGCCTTATAAACGACTCACACCTATAAGGAAAGATATCTCCAAGAGAGATACGACGAAGTTCTTTTGTTTTCACAACAACTACGGGTACGACACCAATGAATGTAACCAGTTGAAAGACGAGATTGAGTTCCTGATTAGGCAGGGACATCTAAGGATATATGTGCGAGCTGTAGGAGGGTCTTAGTGAGAGGCTCAAGGTGGCAACGAGCAGGCGCCTGCACGCCAACGCTCGCCACCCCTACAGCCAGCTCCTGTGGCAGGCACTTTACTCACTGCGAAGGCCCACATCTTGCAGGGGATAATGGGAAGGCAAGGGAACGATACGCTCGAACCCTACGCCACGACCAGGACATCGAGATGATGAGTGTGGACGATCGAGCACCAAAAAAGGCTCGAACAGAGGAGGAGTTAATAACCTTCTCTGAAGACGATGCCCAGCACGTACGATTCCCACACTCCGATCCGCTGGTCGTAGACGTGCAAATTTCCAACAAGTTGGTGAAGAGGGTGTTGGTCGACACATGAAGTTCGGTCAACATCCTATACAAGTCTTCACTGGAGAGAATGAAGCTGTCCGTCAAGGACCTGGAGCCATGCAACCAAACCATCTATGGTTTTTCCGGCGAAAGGCGCGCCCCAACTAGGTCGATTAGGCTTCCAGTTATAGCAGGTACTGCACCTGCTAATAGGACATTACTCACTACTTTCATAGTAGTTGATTATCCTTCGGCATACAATGCTGTAATTGGGAGACCAATTCTGGTCGACCTACAGGCCGTCACTTCAATATGGCACCTTTCCAAGAAATTCCCAACAGACGTAGGGGTAGGATGTGTATTGGGAAATCAACGGGAAGCAAGGGAGTGCTACGATGCCTCGATAACCAAGGCAAAGAAAGGTGTGTCAAGAAATGTTTCTAGAAAAGAGTTGGAAATGGCAATTGATGCTTAGGCCCAGTCAGGTGATAATGTCACCAAATAAGGCATTGCCCAAAGTGAGGATAGAGACTTGGATCCTCACTTTGGGGATTTTGAGGAGGAAATAAGACCCATCGAGGACCTTGAAGAGGTCCAGCTCGATGAAGAAAATCCAACCAAGGTTGTGAAAGTCGGTAAAAACTTAGAGACAACAACAAAACAAGCACTGGTAGAGTTTTTGAGGAAGAACCAAGAAGTCTTTGCCTGGTCACACAAAGACAAGGTTGGAATAGACCCTGCAGTCATCAGCCATGTCCTGAACATCGACAAAAGTTTTCCACTAGTGCAACAGAAAAGAAGGCTACTCAATAAAGATAGATCAAAGGCCCTAAAGAAGAAGTCGAGAAGCTGAAGGAGAATGGGTTCATCAGGGTGGCGTTTTATCCATCGTGGGTCTCTAATCCCGTGCTAGTTCCCAAGTCGAATGGCAAATGGCGAACATGCGTGGATTTCACAGACCTCAATAAAGCCTGCCCTAAGGATTGTTTCCCACTCCCTAGGATCGACCAACTAGTCGATGCCACTGCAGGGCATGAGATTCTCTCTTTTATGGATGCATACTCTGGGTATAATTAGATTAGTATGCATCCTCCTAATGAGGATCACAGTAGCTTTCGGACTGACACCGGGCTTTACTGTTACAAAGTAATGCCCTTCGGTTTGAAAAACACTGGTGCGACTTACCAGCGACTAGTCAACCACATGTTTAAGGAGCTGATCGGCACAAACATGGAGGTCTATGTCGATGACATGCTGGTCAAGTCGAAGAAGGTAGAAAGGCATATTAAGGATTTGTAGGAGTGCTTCAACGTCTTGAAAAAATATCAGATGAAGCTGAATCCCCTCAAATGCTCCTTCAGAGTAGGATCAGGGAACTTCTTGGGATTTATAGTTAACTCGAGGGGAATTGAAGCCAATCCCGAGCAGATCAAAGCCCTAATCGATATGAAATCGCCAGCAAAGATTAAGGATGTTCAAAGTTTGACCGGAAGAATTGCCGTTCTCAGTAGATTTATTTCGAAATCAACGGACAAGTGCATTCTATTTTTTAATCTACTTAGAGGCAATAAAAGATTTGAATGGATAGAGGAATGTGAGCAGGCATTCAAAGCATTGAAGACTCATATGGCGCAACCACCCATTCTATCAAAGCCGGTCGATGAAGAAACTTTGTTTGTCTACTTGGCAATTACAGAGTATGCTGCTAGTGCTATTTTAGTAAGAGAAGAAGAAGGCATACAGAAGGTCGTTTATTATGTAAGCAAAAGGCTAATTGGAGCGGAGCAACGGTACCCACCTATTGAAAAGTTAGCCTATTGCTTAATTTTGGCCTCTAGGAAGCTGCGACCTTACTTTCAAGCTCACCCAATCACAGTTTTTACTAACCAGCCTCTACAGCAAGTTCTGAAAAAGCCAGACGCTGCGGGAAGATTTTTGAAATGGGCAGTCGAACTTGGGCAGTTCGATATCTCTTACTTACCACGAGCAGCGATAAAAGGGCAAGCCCTGGCTGACTTCATTGTAGAGTTCACTGAACTTACAAATAGCGAGCATACCGAAGAGCCTGAATCTCAAAACCAACCTCCCTCATGGAAGTTATTTACAGACGGCTCTTCCAATGAGCATCATGCAAGGGCAAGGGTGATCCTGATTACGCCTGAAGGGCATCGATTTCACTGTGCGATCAGGTTTGACTTCACTGCTTCCAACAACGAGGCTGAGTATGAATCCTTGCTTGCTGGGTTACGATTAGCCAGGGCCATGAATATAAAGATACTTGTCATCTACAGTGACTCTCAGGTGGTGGTAAATCAAGTCATGGGAGAGTACTAAGCCTGAGGTTCAAAGATGGTTGCCTATCTAAAAAAAACAAAGGATTTATTAGCACATTTTGACAAGTACACCCTTCAGCAGGTACCTCGTGACCAGAATTCAAATGCTGATGCTTTGGCCAAGCTAGCAAGTGCGAAAGATGCTGATACTCTGAACACAGTGCCAGTTGAACGGTTATCTGTGCCAAGCATCCAAGCAGAGGACACCACTCTGGTGATCCAGGTGGCGAATACATGGATGGCACCATACGTAGAGTATCTAATGCAAGGCGTGTTACCATCAGATAGAAATAAAGCTAGGACTCTTCAGCGACAGGCTACTAGGTATATCCTGGTCGATGGAATCTTTTACCGAAGGGGATACTCAATGCCACTCCACAGATGTGTTAAAAAAGAGAAAGCCAGAGAATTGATGAAAAAGGTACACAAAGGCTTTTGCGGGGACCACGCTGGGGGGCGAAGCTTGTCAAAAAAGATCCTGAGGCAAGGGTATTTCTAGCCAACAATGAATGAAGACTCGATGGAATTTGTATGGAGGTGTGACAAGTGCCAGAGATTCTCGAAAATCTCACGAGTAGCCCCTAACGAACTGAAACAGATGCAAAGTCCGTGGCCATTTGCAGTGTGGGGTATAGATTTAATCAGATCTTTACCCACAGGAAAGGGCGGCGTCAAATATGTTGTGGTTGCCATCGATTATTTCACTAAATGGGCCAAAGCCGAGCCACTCGCAACCATAACGACCAAGAAGGTGTTGGATTTTGTGGTCAAAAGCATCGTTTGTCGCTATGGATTGCCAAGGAAAATCGTCTCAGATAACGGCACCCAGTTTGATAGTGATTTATTCACGGACATTTGCGAACAGCATGGGATTATCAAGAGCTCTTCTTGATTGTCAATCCAGCCGTCCTCCTCCTTTGAGGATGTGACACGTCTGGGTGCTGCTCGGGAATCTCCTTGCCAATGGTACTTCCCGCTGTTTACTCCCTCACATCCTGGTGAGGTGTCAAGAGCCCGACCAGCCTAAGGTTAGCCTCTGTGACCAGATGCTTGACGCTCTTCTCCACGTCAATCATACTGGCCAAGAGGGCTGATCGGATTTCCATGTGTGGTGTGGGAGCTGGTCGCAACCATGGGCCTGAATGACACTAAAACTCTAAGGGAAATGCAGGAAAAATTAAAGAAAAATAAACGACCAGGGGTGTTAAAGTATTACCTCCTTAGATGAAGGCCAGGTTGTGGGCAACCATGTCTGTAGTCAAGTAGTACTCAAGGTGGTACCTCCCCACATTGGAAATAAAAGTTGTGTCACTCAGGAAAGTACAGGACATTTCTTGGTGATAGAAGTAGAAGAACCCCGTGTTTTCCTGGTTGGGGTTGGATTTTAGGTCGAACAGATAGTTGACCTCGTGTGGTGTGGGGACAGGACATTTCTTATGGCTATAAAGGATATAGAGTGCCGAAAGCATTCTATATCCATTAGGGATTATTTGAAAAGGAGCGACCCCGAAATAGTTGACCACTCCTTGAAAGAAAGGATGAAGAGGAAGGATAGCTCCTGCCCCGATGTGATATCTCAACCAGGCGCTGAAGGCGCCCCCAGGAAAATTTTCCCGTTGGTCTTTGGTGGGTTGGATTAGGGTTACCCCAGGAAGTCCATATATTTTAATATAATTCGCAATCATCCTAACTGTTACTCGGCTAGAAGGGGCGACGTACCATTCAACATCTGGTTGAATAGCATTTCGAAGTTGAGCGTGGGTTTGGATGCTAGGGTCGGGGATATTTCTTTCTCGACCACTGGTCGAGGGAATTTCAGCCCGAGGAGCAGGCTGATTTGAAGGATTGGAAGGTTTCTTTTTCTGGGCTTTAGTTTTTGCTCGACCCATATTTTGGAGGAGGGTTGATGGAGTGTTTGAAGTGGCGCGACAAAAGGGAATTTCAGGTATTAGTAACGATGGTTGCTCCTCGTCCTCGAGCAATTGAGCTAGCAAGTCATCGTCGATGGGTCTCTCACCTCCCCACGGATCTTGCATGAAAAGCTACGAACAGAAAAAGGGGGAGATGAGAAATTAAAGCCTAAAAGCTTGTGTTGAGAGTTGGAATAGCGTTGCTCGCATATAAAAATTAAGTTTTTATACGACTAGCAGCATTTTAGCAAAAACACTAAGTCTCTTACGAGCAGTTTGAGAAACAGATTAAAAATCAGAAGTAAAAAGTTTTTCAGAGAAAACTTTTTCAACTCCAAGAGGGCGGGAAAAACCTAGTTTTTCAACTAGCTTAAAAATTGAATTTTTACTTCGATTTTACGCGTTAAATCTATGGTCTCGACTACCAAAATGACTGCTAACTCCTATACAACACTATTTCACTTTCCTATCAAGCATCGATCAATATGCCCATTACCCCAAGACAGTTTCAGTCAAGAACGCAGATACGAAACGAATAAAAAAAACTTTGCATGGCAACTTAAACAGCTGAAAGATTCGTAAAACTTACTTGGATGAAAGGTGGATTATGAACACGAAAAACTTTGAACGTCTGAACGGAGATTCCTTGGATCAGCGATGAAAGCTCCTGGGATTTCTAGGCTCTGGAGGCTGAAGTTCTTTGGAGTTCTTGAGAAGGAGATGATGAGTGAAAAGTGAAAAGTTAAAAGGTGAATTAGGGGTATCATTTATAATGACTGTGACACTATAAAAGAGGTAATCATGAATTATTGTTTTCAAAGTATGGGGAACTGTAATAGCCGTCAAACAAGTTTTTGGGAAACCGAAAAGTCCTGATTGGACATGATTGGTTGCCTTTTTCGAAAAAGCATGACGGCTCTGACAGGTTTCACGGGGCATACGAAAGGTCAGACACCTAAGTTTACTTTATGCTGGTCGCAGTAAAGTAAACTTGGGGGGCAAATGTTTACCAAAAAACGGTTGCTTATGACGTGGCAGGTATTTTTCACACGTGGATGACACATGCAGAATTGAAATGAGGTCGTGTTGTTCGGTTATCGACCAGCTACACATAGCTTTGTCAAGCTTAACTATTAGACACGACCAGGCTGGTCGTATAATTTGATTTATTTCCTTCTAAGATTGTAATCCTATAATAATTACGTTGATTATTTACTCTTTATTACCTTGATACGCAGTTATTAAGGAAAGTTAAAGCCCATTGGCCCATGTAACCCTCCTTGAGCCTATAAATATGCATGAAATAGCTCAAGGAAGGGACTTTTTGATCTTGGAACCTTTTTCCTGAATATTGAGGGAGAGAGCCTATAGTGCGATTATCCATCGTTTTATTGTAATTCTCCCAAAGTTTGTGAAACTCAAGAACCCTAGTTCTTTGATCACGGCTTTGAGACTCAATATTAACAATAGCACTAAGTGGACGTAGGTCATTACCATTCTTTGGGGCCAGACCACTATAAAATGTTGGTGTTTTCTTCTTTTCCATTAGATTAAACTCTTGATTGTCGTTTTATTTCCTGTCGTATATTTGACTCCACGTCGTTGGCCAAATCGAGGGTCAACATAGTGGAAATGGCAAAAGCTGAGGCTGATATCATAGTAGACTATATGGGACTCACTACATTTGGCTCTATCAGCACGAAAACAGCAGTTTCATTGGAAGAAAGTGTAGTTTGCGTACAGGAAATTGCAGATGCTGCCATAGCATCAATCCTGGCGCCATTGTTCTCTGCCATGGAGGTAAGTAACATCTCATTGGAAGAAAGTTTCGTTCGCCTACAAGTATTTGTTTTATTTCTTAATTTTTTTATGTTAAATTACATTTGATTTGATTGTGTTGGATATGTTCAGATCTGATTTTGAGCTTAGACTAATAATGAAAACCATCTTTAGTGTATTTTGCTTTTGTTTTAGTGGATTTATTGTGATTATATATTATTTCAATAACTTAATTTTTGTGTTTGTCTTAGTGAGCATTGGAGGCTTGTAATAATTGATTATGATCATCAATTATGCTATTATTTGGATTCTCTTGGCAATTTCCCACTAGACGAAATTAAATCCCTCATTTCTAGGAAATAATCCAAGCTATTAACTTTATAGTCTTAAATTTATTTAAAACTTAATTGTATCTAAATATTTATGTATTTATATTGCATAGTGTCTTTCAACATTTGCGCACAAATAATGCGAAAACTAAGAAAGTTGTGTGGAGAAGTGTTAAGTGTCATCTTCAACTAATAAAAACAGTTCAATGTGGATTCTATGTTATAAGGATGATAAAAGATTTTGTCATGAATGAGGCTCTAACGAAATGGCTAACTAGTAATGTAAGTTGATATAATATTTATTATTATAGTTCTAACATTATCTCAATATTCTCATAATGTAATAATTTTTGTTTCAGTGTGGCAGGAAAAACTCTTACACAAAGGAAGAGATCAATGAAGTACGTGAAGAATTGGAACAATACATCATGGAGTTTTTAAATACTACATGATAAGTCTATTCATATTTTGGCTAACTAATTAAAATATGCATGACACTCATTATTTTGGATAATTAGTTCAAATTTAGTCATATTATTGTAATTAACAATGTTCTTGACGTTGTTTATAAAAAAAAAATGATTTTTTTGGGATAAATATGTATATAAAACAATAACACCATAAGTCGGTTGTACAACTGACTTGTGATACAAAACATCATAGGTCGGTTATAACCAACCTACCATGTGTTACAACATAGGTTGGTTGTACAACCGACCTAAGGTGTGTTACACCAAAGGTCGGTTATTAGACCGACCTACCATGTGTTACACCATAGGTCGGTTCGATAACCGACTTACCGTGTGCTACACCATAAGTCGGTTATCGAACCGATCTACCGTATGTCACACCATAGCTCGGTAGCCACCAACCGACCTACCATGTTTTAACATCGTAAGTCATTGCATGATAGGTCGGTTTTGAACTGACCTATGAACGTTAATAGGTCGGTTATGTGTTGTTTGTACTAGAACTAACAAATGTTTCAATTAAAAAAAAAAGTAAATAGAAATTAGACTCCAAGCATAGTTCCATTTTCACAAAAAAAAAAAATTGATCAAAAAAAGAAAGGATATTCATTGATCAACCAAACTGAGTCAAACAAAAGGGAGAAGATAACAACCATCGAAACTTGCAAAGATTTTACAAACTCAATCATTTGCCTTTCTCTAGTAGATAGAAGCCTAGAATTTACAAACAAAATAAAATTACACAATAACAAACTAAAAAAAATCATTTTATTTTCAACGGTCAATAATTTGGATGATACATGCATTTTTTTTTATTAAATACATTATATATAACTATGGTGGTAGATGATAATATACTTTTACTCATTTGTATTTTGTTTTTATCTATTACATGTTCATGATATACAATTTGACATTAAATTGGATAGAAAGTTGTTCTTTGGTTATAGATAAAAATATATATTTAAAGTTTACTGTTTTAAATTATAGTTTTAAACATTTATAAAAATGGCAGCATATACTTGTATGTGCGTTACAACTAGTATGTATAGTATGGATAAAATGTGGGATCGATTGCATATATATATATATATATATATATTTGCTTCATATAACTATTTGATTGGCACGTCACATGATTTGACCATACTAATTATATGAATCAATATAATTTATATTTTACATAATTAGAAAATTCATGTATTAACATTAATTGACTTTAATTTCTCAAGACTTTTGAGTCATATGTTTATATTTTCTAGTCTTTGGACGTAAAGACGTAACTATATAGTTTTAGATTGAAGCATGATAAAAGTCCTTTGTGCTATGTACTAGAGTAGTAACCCATTAGCCCTTTGAAAATTGAAAAAAAAAAAATTGGTAACCAGCTAATGTGTCATGTTTTTCCAGATTTAACAAAGTGGTAACTAGTTACTATGTTATAACTTTCCATGTTTAACAAAGTGGTAACCAGTTACCATTTTAAATTAACAAAATTGGTAACTAATTGATATTATTGTATTTTAGATTTAAAATTAACTTCAAAGACTTAGCTAAAGAAAGCACATTGTCAACACTCAACCCCTTTTGGTTCCAAACTAGATAATTTCTAGCCTTCCAAATGGCCCAACAAATCATCCAATTTCTGTTATGTCTTCTTTCGACTTCTGCAGAAATATACCTTGGAGTCAATGAACAAAGCCATACCCAGAATCACCTACTCTATTTGCCTTTGATTCCCTCTAACAAGCCTACGCAAAAGGACAACCAACTAAACAATTAACAATCGATTCGTGAGCTGACTTACACAAGGGACAATTGATTTCCACTTCACTATGCTTCAATCTTAATTCAACTCTAGTGGGAAGACAACTAGCCGAAGCTCTCCAAATAAAATTTCTAACTTTGGGAGGAATCTTCAATTGCCACAGTTTACGCCAAAAGCTTGAATTGTCAGCTGAAATCAATCTATTATGGAGAAATTGTAGAAAGTTATAAGCATTGTTGATTGAATAAAAGCCTGAGGACTATTTAATCCATTGCCAAGCATCCCGATCAATAGAATCACTAAGAGGTAAACTAAGAATTAACTTCTTCTCGCGAGCCTCCAACACATCTAGAAGCGAATCCTCATCCCACTTCTATTCATCACCCAACATCAAACTAGACACCCAACGATTCCATAAGACAAGATGCCTAAAAATAACAAAACGATTAAGTTCATCTGGAAGCCAAGGATCAATCAAAATATCTACTTGAGAACCTGAACCAATACTCCTCCACACCCCTTTCTAATTAGCTCTTGAGTTTCAAAGATACTACGCCAAATAAAGCTGGGATTGTTCCCAAGACGGTCATTCAAGAATGACCCTTTTGGATAGTAACGAGCTTTAACATACCAAACTATTCTCATTGGTGAGTAACCTCCACCATTGTTTCCCCAAAAGAGCCAAATTTAAATATCTAAACTTTCTAAAACTGATTCCAACCCTCACTTTGTGTTTGATCACCCTATCCCAACTCATCCAAGAAATACCCTTCCTTTGTTTTGAAGAACTAAACCACCAAAATCTACTCATCATCATCTCTATATCGTTACACGTCTCTAGAGGGAGTAAAAATAAACATTCATTGCATAAGTGGGCAACACTTGCACTATTGTTTTAATAAGAATTTCCTTTCCTGCTCTTGAAAGTAACTTCCCATCCCACCCCTCTATCATCTTCTGAGTCCTTTCTTTCAGAAACCCAGCAACATCCCTTTGTTCCCTCCCAATGTGTTCGACAACCCCAAATACGAACTACCATCCCTTGCCTCTAGAATCATCAATTGGGAACACACTCTCAATCTATTAACGTTGGTAGTATTAGAACTGAAAAATACTGAGGACTTGGCAAAATTGACCTGCTAACCCGAAGCTCTTTCGAAACGACTAAGAAGTTGAACCAGTTTCTCAGCCTCCCATTATGTTGCTTTGCAATAAAGATAGCTATCGTTTGCAAACAGTAAGTGAGACACGACATGAGCTCTCCTCACAACTCTACACCCATGAAACCAACCTCTCTTTTCAAAGCGAAGAAACCTTCAACATAGATAATCAACAAATAAGGAGAGATTGGGTCTCCTTGATGAAGCCCTCTTGTTGGGATAGCAGGACTCAATTCTCTAACCCCGGTCACTACCCTATACTAAACCGTAGATAGGCATTGAGAAATTAAGTGAGCCCATTGAGTTGAGAAGCCCATTCAAACAAGCATAGCCTTAAGATAGGACCACTCAATTCTACCGTATGCTTTGCTCATATCCAATTTGATAGTCATTAACCCATCCTTCTCTTGATGCACCCTCTTAAGATAGCGAAGTACCTCAAAAGAAACCATAATATTATCAATTATTAACTTGCCTAGGATGAAAACACTTTGATTATCAGAAATAACTTGATTTAACAAAAAATTGACCCTGGTAGCCATTACCTTAAAGATTACTTTATAAAGAACATTGCACAAAAATATTGGTCGCAAGTCGCCCATAACCTCTGGATGCTTCTTTTTTTGGTATAAGAACCACATTAGTGTCATTAACACCCTTCGAAAACACCCCAGTAATGAAAAAACTTATGACTACCTCAACCACATTGCTGCCCACAATACTCCAATAATGCTAGGCAAAGGCTAGACTTAATCCATCAAGCCCTGGATATTTATCAGGATACATATGAAACAATGCTTCTTTCACCTCTTGTCCAGAAATAAAACGCAGTAACTCTTAATTTTGAGCTTCTGAAATGGAAGAATCAATATACTCCACAATGTCATGCCACTTAGTGTCTGAAGCTTGATATATCTTTTCAAAATAACCAAGTATCAAATTGTCCAGACCACTATCCCAATCAACATGAACTCCATCCTCCTTCTTCAAGCTGAGTAATAGATTGTTCCATCTTTAAGTACTCGTAGAAGCGTGAAAATACTTGCTATTTTGGTCCCCAACCTGTAACCAAAGTTGCTTCGATCTCTGCTGCAAATAGATTTTTAATTTCAAGCAATTCTGTGAATAAATTTTGGTATGTTTCTTTAAAACGCCTAAGACCTTCCTCATCTGTTCTGCCTGTAAAATGTTTCAAAGCCAATTTGCTCACACGAATCTGATTCTTGTACTGACCTGTGATCTCCTTCCCCCCTTAGCCAACGCTACACTACAGAGCCAAATCTTACCTTGAATATCAGTATCTCTACCACCCTCCCAATTATCCTTTATAATTTGATAAAGCAAATGTTCAATAATTCAAGCATTTTCGAAACAAAATCGATTCTGAACATAAGAAATCACTCAAAAATTTGGATCCAATAATAAAGAACAATGATCTGAAGAAGAAATGTCCAAATTATTAATTTTTCCAAAGAGAAATTTTCCAACCAAGATTGAGAGACCAGGGCTCGATCAATATAGACCTCTATCAAGTTTAAGTGCAACACCCCACCACTCATGTATATTGATGCCCACACAGATCCATATCAATTAACCTAAAATTCTGAACTACTTGCTGAAAACCATGAACCAACCAATTTTGGTAATGATCACCTCCTCTTTTATCTTATTGACTATGCACATTATTAAAATCTCCAATAATACACCACGACTCAGACATATCCTCATTCAGCTTACGAATCAGCTTCCAAGTCTCCTTCCTCCTACTTCGATCAGGCTCCCCAATAGATACTTGTCAACTGATAAACTCTAAATCCTTCCAACTTCACCAACATTTCAATATGACTAGTAGAATAGCTAACCAAACTGAGTCCTCATGCGAGTTCCACAACATTGCAAGATCACCATTCCTTCCATGCTCGTCCATCAAATATGATCCCTCAAAACCTCATTGGTGTCTAACCCACTCGACCCTTTCCTTTTTGCAAAGGGTATCACGAAGAAACACAAAACTGGGCATCTTCTGAGATACAATCTCTTTTAGGAACCGAATTGCCTGTGGGTTCCAAAGCTCATGACAATTCCAACTTAGTGTAGTCATAATCCCTGATGAGCCCCATCTCCAAGTCCCACAACTTTGACATTTTTTGAAAGCCCAAACACATTATCACTCAACTCTCCTACAAAGCCCATCTCTGAGTCTTTCACATTCTTATATGTCGTTCTTCTTCTTTTTGGATCGTATATGAATAGATCTATCGTTGGAGATACACATTCCTTGAACTCGTTTTCCTTGCTTTGAAGTGTATCCTTCAAAGGTCTTTAACATGTCATCCGAAACTTGTTGGTCAAGGTCTCTTTATGGACATCTACCCTACTTTATTCTTCTTTCAGTGGTTGTCTATCTTTCTCCATACTTTATTCTAAACTAGAATGAACACTAGTGCCCTTCTCTGTTGAATGACCTCTTATCTAATATTCTCTTCTATCTCCAGGGCCTGAACCTTGAAACATACTGCTCGATATCAACCATTTAGCACCAATCATTTGATTATGACGAGGGGGTGAGCCCTCATCCAAACACCATAAGGTTTCTCAATTCGGTCTAGGGAATTATCAAACATCCTATCGCGGAACTTCTTAGATTGACCAATGATACCACCGATAAAGCAAAAAGTGGGGACTCTTTCATACTTAAAGGATATCCAGAAATCTTTGCTACCATTCTTCTTGATCTTCATCTTTCTTTCTAACGGCTTATCAATATCTATAGTGACCCTAATTTATAAATACTCTTTCCACACTCCTATGAATTTCTTGGCATCAAATTCAATGAATGCCCTAATGGAATTCCCAACATCCTTAGCAATTCTTTTCGACATGAATCCCGACTGCAAATCATGAATTTAGACCCAAATATCAAACTTATTTAATCGGATGCCTCCTTATACAAACTACATCTGATTGAATGTCCATGGACTACCTTCAATAACCCTCCTTGTATCCACCTCATGATAAAACTGAAATAGATAAAGATTGTTGGACAATTCTTTAACAAACATACCTTTTCCTGGCTTCCATAACGAGGCCAACATGTTTTGCACTATCTCAAAATCAATTAATCTATCAGTTAAGAATCATTCTACCAGACACCATCGTGCATCAACTTCTTTATCTTCTTGAATTATATCATACGATATACCACCCATTTCGTCTTCCTTCAGTGTCATATTAGCACTATTCTTCTAAAGCTTGCATATCTTTGCTACTTGATGCCACTAGACCCTATTGGAACAACAAACCGTCTTGAAAACACCTTCAATCACCACAGTTTACTAATTTCCTCCCTACAAGAAAACCATGTCATCAAACAAGAGTTAAATAGGATATTTTTTAGTCACCAAATAATTTCGAATGTTTTTTCCACAAACAAATAGATATGATGACAATCACCACTCACCCACTTGCTAATATTTTCTTTGAGTTGTTAAAAAAATTAAAAATAGAAGTCGAAATGAAGTGTTTTGATTGTGTTGCTTATTCTTTTTTTTTATTTTCTAAAATATTGAGAGATACTCATCTCGAATTAGAACACAGTCGTAGAAAAAAGTGGTGACCATTCTATATGGAGAGTCTCATTTTATGGAATATTCACGATTTTTATCATTTTTTTTAAAAATGATATTGATTTGTTATCTCTCATTAAACTAGTATTCTTATTATTTTCAGGAATTTACCACTTTTGTTGATTCTTTTAAAAAATAACAGCAAATGCTCATTCTTTCTTTTTAAAAAAAATATATATTTTCTACAAATTTTCCTCGAACAACATTAAATCTAGGAAAATTTACATGAAAATCTATTTTTAACAAAAAAATAACATATATATGGATACACGGGATTATTTACATTTATACGATTGAAACTTTTAGTTTTCATTTTTACAGTCTTCTATCCGAGTCTGCTGAGCAGCTTCAAAGCTTTTGTACACGGGCAACCATGAATATCCACCACCAACTGTGCAGTAGTCCCTGCACATTCTCGGGTCATCGAAGCAAGCTCTGCACATCGAGCTCTTCCATGTAGACAAAATTAGCATGAGAGAGAATGATTTCCTCATTTGTGAGCTAGGCGATGATGAGGAGTTTTTGAGCATCGACCGACATCTTGCAGACTACAAAGCCCCAGTATTCTTCCACAACTTGATCTTATTATTATTTTTTTATGGGACTAATAGTGTGCTTCGATAAAAGCAGTCTCACACTACTGGACTAATAGTGTGCTTTGATAAAGGTAGTCTCTGAAGAGAACCACTTCTTCTTCTTCTTCTTCTTCAGTTCAGATACTGTGTGATATTGTGTATCATAATTGTCACTGCTTTTGACAAAGATTGTGTCTTTTATGAATATAATGAGAACGAACATGGTACGAAGGAGATGAAATATTTGCATTCTCAGGGAGAGAATGAGAGGTCACAAACTATGATTTTTCAATGAAAAGTCAACTTTGCAGGCCGAATTAATTATTAACTTTGACTGAGCTGTTGGCCTATAATTTTGCTAGCTATCACTACATACTTTTCACAACAAAATAATTATGACATTTTCTTTCTAATGTCATAAAAATTTACATAAGATGACATGTTGCTTTTAAATGTCGTTAAAAAATGTCATTAAAAAAGCAACGACATTTAAATAATAAATGTCATATAAGATAATATTAATAACCTAATAAAAACATTGTTAAAGATATATCAAGTATGACATTTTTAAGTTGTTATTATATCACTTATGACAACATTTTTAAGATAAATGTTGTCCTTAATTCCATTTAATAAATTAAACACTCTAAATTTTTTAAACAACTTATGTAGAAATATATTAGATTATATTTAAAAAAATTATTGAAACATTTTTAAATAGTTAGTTGATTATTTATAATTTATTTTTCTAAACAGTAATTTGATGTTTTATATAAATTAATAATTTATCTTTTAAATTTAGCTCCAAATAAAATCTCTTTGTATGCACAAAAGATTAATATTTTGTTATTAACAACCCAACCTAGTATTAATATATTATATTTTTATAATATCAGTATGTTTGATAAATATGTTTTTCAATTTGTAAAATAAACACAAATTCGTATAATAAACAATTTAAATCAGAATGTCAACCATATATATATACTACGTAGAAGTAACGTGCAATGCACGTTTACTAAGTTTTAAAGTTGTAAACATTGTTTATAATTTTAATAAAAACCGATTCACTCTTTTTCAAATATATATATAATAGAATGAATTATAGTTCTATAGTATATATTAATATTTATACCAATAATCTCTACATATATGACATCTAAACACAACGTTGACATATATATATTTACATGACTACATGACATATATATAAAATACAAAAATATTTAAAAAGACATTAATAATAGAAATAAAATAATAATAAAAAAAGTTATAATGTAGACTGTAGTATACATGCATCAACTATTTTTAGTTTCTAATATATCTCACTATGTCCTTTACTGAATTTGATGAAGAAAAAGAGCTTCAATTACTTGATAAAAAAACAAACTATCACACAAATTTGTAAGATAAAAAAATAATATATATGCCTTTATTATTTTTAAATAAATATGATTTCATTATTTAAATTATCATAAAATATCTTTAAAATATTCTATTTTAATTAATTTATTTTTTGTTTTGTTTAAGTTTATATTTGTTCTAGTTTTTTTTTTGTCAGGTATGTTTGTTCTAGTTTTTGAATTTGGCAGTGACAATAAAATATTATATATTATATGTTTAATATAATATTAAGTTTAGGTTTAATTAAATTTTATTTAAGTTACAAAATATATGGTTTTATTATTTTAAATAATTATCATTGTAAAATATCTCAAAAATATCATATTTTAATTTGCTTAATTATTTATTTAATTTTATTTCAGTTTAAGTCATATTTATAATCTACCATTAAATATAAGAATATTCTGTTAAAGTTAACATAAAAAAATAATGACCGTTAAAACCAAAATTTCTCGTTATCTATACATTTTTTTTGATAGAAGAGATATACAATGGTCATTATAAGATTTGTTTTTTAAATTATATATATATATTTATATGCTTATTGTGTAAAAGATAAAATGTATGCATTGATTTAAGCATTAATTTAATTCTTTCCTTTGGAATGCGAAAGAAAAATTGACATTTATATGAAAATAAATATATTTATATGTATGTGTCCTCATTTTAAAGTAATAAGTTGGGTCATGTGTATAATTTTAAAATATTATTAAAATTAGAAATATGTTCACTACCAAAATATAAATATCACTTTTAGTTATAACAAAAAAATAGTATTTATGACTTACAAGTTATCGCTGATATAGTTTTAGTCACAACTTATGATTAAATATGTTGACACATCACACAAAATTTGACCAAAAAAAAAATAATCACAACAACTACAAGGTAAGTTTAGTGACTCTAATTACTTTAAAGTTTAAATCCCAATTCAAATGATCTTATATAAAATATAGAAATGCTGAAATTGGTTTTCAAATTTAGTTTTTATTTGTAAATTTTTATAAAAAAATATATTTAATATGATTATAAATTTTCCTTCAAACAAAATATATGATTATAAATTTGTATAGCTGATTGCTTTTAAAATTATAGACTTTACGAAATTTTGGCTATTAACAAGTAAATTGTGTTTAATTTATAAATCATATTACTTAATTTTTTTAAAAAATCATTAGTATATTCATATCGATATGTGAAATAGAACTATTATGTTATGTTAAATTTAAAAATTGGATTAATAAATTTATTGAAATAATATTGAGTGTAACTTCCATTGTTCGAGGTTTTTCAAATTATAGAATAAATAAATATTAAAATGTGATCGCATTAATTACTCCACATTTTCAAAATAAATGAAAATTGGAAATAGGCATATTGGAAGTAAAATTTACTCCAAAAATTGAGCGGGAGTAAATTTCGAGCCAAATTTTAGACTCTTAACTTTTTAAAAATGAACTCTTATTTCTCAAAAAATATATATCTTATCTGATGAAAATGCTCAAATTTTTATCTCCCTTAACTTGTCTCTTTTAGTCTCTCTCTATAATTAGAATTTGCTTGTTTCCAAATCAGAGAACTAGATAAACTCCAATACCTTTGATTTCCAAGACTTTCCCTTAGAAAAGCATTTTCCTTCGGTCTTCAGGTGTATTGTGTATATAAATATATTTATATAAGCTTATCCATATATATATAAATATATATGTGTGTATAATTGTTTATTAATATATTAATTTTTGTAGAATAGGGAGAGAGTAGAGAAATACACGACTTGTTGCTATGAAGTTTTTGTAAGTCCTTTATGGTTTTGATTTTATCTGTTCAAACTCATCATGGTCCTTAAGTATATTTGATAACTAAATTTAGGTCTTAGACCTTTGGTTCCCCATTTTTAAAAGCTTTTTAGCGACTTTCTAACTAAGTTGGATGTCACAATTAATACAGCAAGCAACAAGAAGTTTGTTGTTACAAAGACATTTTTTAATGAGATATTCATCTTCACTAACAAGCTGCAAAAGGTATTGTCAGAACTATTATCGAAGGTTGGATGAGCAAAGACTTGGGAATGGCAGAGTGTATGTAGAGTGAGATTGCAGTGTAAGGTTTCTTGGTTTTTATTTTATTTTTATTGTCAAGTCATGTATATATGTTAATTAATGAGCGTTATTATAATTATCATAATAGGTACAATATAATGTCTTTACTTGCAAGGCTTTAAATAAATGGTGTCTTTTTATACATATATACTTTTGTAGAGAACATTTGTTATATATAATGTTGTCATTATTTATACAATTTTATCTCTTTTTCTACATTTTTATTCTCTTCTTTATGTATTTTTGATACTGACAAAAATGTATTATATTTAATAAATTAATTAGGATTTAAGGTATTTATTTTTTGTTCATTAAGGAAATAAAATTAAACAATTCATAATTAATTTTTAACAATATTGTTTAAAATATAATTTAACTAACATTGTTTAAATATCATTAATAGCTAATTAACAACATTTTTTAGATGTTGTACAAGCTCATTTACATAACATTTTGTTCATGTTGTATATTATTCTATTAACATCATTTTTTAAGTGTCATTAATACCCACTAATAATAATCCTTGTTAGATGTTGTATAAAATTATTCACACAACATTTTACAAATGTTATGTAAATTTCTATAACAACATTAGATTTTAATAGTTAAAATGGTAAAATATGACATTTATAATATGTCAATGAAAACTCAACACTATATGTCATTATATTAGTGTTGTAAAAGATTTTATAATAACATTGAGCATGACATCATAAAAATGTGGTTAAAAGTATTAGACTTTCCATGGCACCCCATCAACAACATTTCAAAAAATGTCGTCAATTGATTTTCATGACACATTTTAAGTGTCACTAAAATACTATCTTGTTGTAGTGTGTCAAGCTCTCCTTTTTGCATGCTTTTGAAAATATATATAAAGATAGTGCTTGAAATGTGTTAATTCTGTATTATTATTGTCATTTTGAAACAAATAAGGTGGAGAGAGGTGGCAATCACTTGCATGAAAGTCATGGTGCTTGATACGTGTCTTCAGGATAAAAATAATGATATGTGTCACCAAATTGTATAAGCTTTATATAGTTTTTGAATAAAGACAAAAGACGAGTCATGCATTTATATCAAACAAACCCACTTATTTATTCTTATGGAGGTGCACAACGTGTCTTCGGGATAAGAATAATGATGTGTCACCAAAATGAATAATCTTTAGGGATATTTGCGGCGAAAATACCTAAGTTGTTAGTTTTATAACACTTAAATACCTAACTTTTTTTTTTCGGTGAAAATACTTTCGGTCAACAATCATTGGCATCCATTGGTACCTGACAGTC
Organism: Humulus lupulus; assembly: GCF_963169125.1. Lineage (NCBI taxonomy): Eukaryota > Viridiplantae > Streptophyta > Magnoliopsida > Rosales > Cannabaceae > Humulus > Humulus lupulus. Next base: position 284,503,235 of record NC_084794.1, on the reverse strand, counting down.
AAGTGTCATGTAGAGGTAAACGTGGCAATTTGTAATTGGTCCACGCAATTTTAAACATGTCAGGTCACCTAATTCCTATTATTTGAAAAACTTTAAAATAAATCTGATATAATTAAATAAAACTAATAAATAAAAACTAAAAACTTAACCACTGGAAAAGCAAACTGGAAAAACAAACGTGAAGACGAAGAGCATTCATCTGAATGAGGAAGAAGGAAACGTGAAGAAACGACTTCAAAGCACTCGGATGAAATAGGAAGACGAACCAAGTTGCAGACGTTGACAACGATCACTATGGCAAAACGTAGGGGGCCTAACGACCCACCACCGGCGTACGGTAAGTTTTATATCAATTTTGTTGGGGTAAAGGGGTTGGTGGAGATGCTTTAAAGCATATTTAAGAATAGAAAGTGGGGTCCATACATATGGATTTTTGTGGGAATCTCTATGTGACAATTTTGGGGTTTTGACATTTTTTGTGGAGTAAAATAGTGCATCTGATTCTTTGTTGACTATTTTATCCACTATTACTACTTTTTACTTGGTTTGCTTCCCCTATGTACTGCTACTTTGGTGCATATTGTACTTTAATTTACACTGGTGAAAATTCTGGGAAGTTTACAGTCAAATTGCATCATAGGGGGCATTGGTTCACACCCTTTCGTAATAAAAGATATGAGAAAAGGGAAAACAAACTACTTTGACAATGTTTCGAAGAGAAAATTCAACAGGCTTGTGTTAGAGGATATTGCTAGCAAATTAGGCTATTCTATGCCTTTCAGGTTTCTATATAAGCCACATGGGAAGCATCTTAATGTCGGGAAGATGGTTGTTAGGCCTAAGGAAGCTTCAGAAATACTTAATGAAATGGATGTCAAGAGAATATCAGAGGTTGAAGTTTATTTGGTCCTACCTGAGGCTACATTTGGTTTGGAATGGAAGGAAGACCTCACTGCAGTACCCCATATACCTGACCCTTCCCCTAAAATATTAAGGAGATGTGTGATTAAGGAGTTACCACCCGATACTGATGTGGTGCATGATGTGGTGGGTATACCTGTAGTAGAACTGTCATCAGATAGTGAGAAAACTGAGTGATAGACCAAAAACGGGTATGTTTTAAATATTTATTACTCGCAAGCGCACGAATCGTATATGGAATATAGTGTTCGTGTAAGCACGAGATCGAACCCAAAGGAGTTGTCTAAAATCGAAAAGAAAACTATTTTAAACCAAAATTAATAAATTCTAACCTAACTCCAAAGATTGATGATAATTTGTGACAATAAAATCTAATAAGAGACAATAATAAAGAAAATTAAGACAATAAATAAAAATAAATTAATATTATCAATCAAGATGGTAAAATAAGATTATTAAAATAATAGAATCCACAAAATATATGTTCAATAATATTTAAAAGTACATTGATTCCCAAGTTTTAGTAATAGTAGGAATTAATCAAACAATCACTTATTCCAATTAGATATTCTATTTAAGCACAAGGTTTTATAAAAATATAGGATCTATCTTCACTTTTAAAAATCATAATTTCAAAACATTTAGTGTAAATCAATCTAATAAAATAACAAATAAATCAATGAACATTATTTATAAGGCAAAACATAATATTTTTGTTCTAAGCATGGATGTGTACAATTTAATGACACATCTTACACAAAGAATGTTATGTTTTTGCACTAATGAAGAACAAAGTGTAAATATGTTCTAACAATCTAAAATACAAGATATTCAAGATGAAAGAAGATATTTGAAGAAGAAAAATCCATAAACTTTGTTGCACAAAATGAGAAATCAACATACAAAATAAACACTATCTAGTTACGTATTGTTTCATCATCACCTTAATAATCTTAAAAAGATTAGAAACTCATAACTAGAATAACAAATACAAGCTAAAAATTACAAACATAAATAATAAAATTTGGAGGAGAAACCCCCAAATTGTTCCTCTAAAAATACATAGAAAATAACCAAGAAGAAGAAGAAGAAGAAGAAGAAAATGGAGAGGTCTTGAAAGTGTAGAATGTGTAGTGTGGTAACCTCCTCCAAAATTGACACTCCAAATCCCTTATTTATAGCCAAAAAATGAGTATTAAAATAATCAATTTAAATTGATTAAATTAATTTAATTAATTATAATATGGCAAATAGGGGTAAATTTTAGGATGTAATGATGATGTTTTGAGGTAAAATGTGTAGAAAAGTTTGGGTAAAAAATGGTATTTTTGGCAAAGGGGAGAAGGGTACAATTTGTGCCTTTGATGGGCTCAAGAGAAAATAAAGAGAAAAGTGGCTGCTGGTGGCAAGAGGTGCAGGCGTTTGGGCCGAGTGGGCCTAGTGGGCTTCGCTGGAAGCAATTGGGCCTGGAAGCTTGTTGCTGGAGGCGTTTTGGTGCTTATGGGTGCTGATGGAAGGTGGTGCACGACTGGGTGAAGGATATGGTGAAGCTGGAGTTTCAAGTGGCTTCGTGGTGGCTTGAATGGCTGGATGGAAAGGGCCAGTCAGGTGGGCCTTTGGGCCTAGCTTTTCAGAAATGCCACTTTCCTTCTTTTTAAACTTTCTATCATTTATTCCACTTTAAGCACAAAAATACAACATATTACCCACATAAAATAATATAAATTAAGTCATGATAAAATATTTTCAATTATAAAATAAACCATATTAATTCTTTGAAAATATTAATTACAACTTAATTTAATTTAACATTTAGTTTCAATAAAACACACATTTTTTACTTCCCTAAACACAATAACTTAAATAATTAACTACTATATTTTACAACAAAATAACTATAAAAACACACAAAAATCTATAAAATTAAAATAAGCTTAATAAATTCAAAATTACTTAAAAACTTAATAAATTACTTAAAAACTCAAGAATTAAGCAACAATTAGCACATAAAAAGTGGTAAAATAACTCTATTTTGTAGAGTTATCACTGAGTATGGTGATGATGATGAGTATGGTGATGATGATGAGGCAGAATAAGGGAATGAGAATGAGGATGATTATGAGGCTGCAAGTGATGAAGGTAATGAGGAAGATTTTTATGTCCATTTTGCTTCGGATAGTGAAGAAGCAGCTGTTGAAATGGATGCTGGGGATGATGCACCCATACCTCAAGCTGACACACAAAATGAGGAGGTCTTGCCAGATGAAGTGAATGATGCAAGACATGAGATATTTGCAAATTCTAATCAGAGGCAGTCAAGAGGGTGTCTACAAGAGGAAGACTTTGAGTTAAACGATGAGGAGTATGAGCAAGAAGTTGAGGCAGAAAAAGAGATGGGTAGGCCATCTGATCCAACTAAATGGTAGGGCAGTGTGACAAATTTGTGCAGCCAAGGTGTTCAGGGAGATGAGTCAGATGAGGTGGACATTGAAGAGGACTTGCAAAGTCTTGGAAGTGATGGTAAAGAGGCTGGGCCTAGGAAGTCAAAAAAAGATTACAACCTTAGGTCCAACTTTAAGGATTTCAAATTTGTATTGGGAATGGAATTTGGGACAGCAAAATTACTGAGGACTGCTATTAAAGAGTACTTTATTGAAAGTAATAGGGAATTTAAATATGTAAGCAATGGTATGAGAAGAATTATGGTCAAATGAAAAGCTAAACAGTGTCCTTGGTTGTTGTATGCAAGTGTTTCAAGAGCTGACAACACTACTTTCAAAGTGTAGACTTTAGTAGATAACCACAACTGTGGTTTTGTCCTTAATAATAGTCATGCCGATGCTCCCTGGTTGTTTAAGTATTTTTTAGAGCAATTCATAATCAATCCAAATATGAAGTATAAGACTTTTAGAGAAATGACAACTAAAACCAAGTACTCACATGTTTCCAATTGGATATTCTACAGGGCAAAGGCCAGAGCAAAAATATTGCTTGAAGGTAGTGTCTTTGAGCAGTATGCTATCTTGGAAGACTACTGCAAAATGATCTTGGCTACAAACCCAGGTAGCACTGCCATCATCAGATCAAATATGGTAGAAGGAAAAATGATATTTGAGAGGGTATAAATCTGCTTAAAAGCATGGAAGGAAGGTTTTAGATCTGGTTGTAGACCACTCATTGGTCTTGATGGGTGCTTCCTCAAAGGGTATTGTAAAGGATTGCTTTTGGCTGCAGTAGGAATAGATGCAACAAACTCAATGTATCCTATTGCTTATGCAGTTTGTGAGAAAGAAAACACTAACACTTAGTCTTGGTTTTTAAATTTGTTGAAGGAAGATCTAGATATTGACAGGCCTTCTCAGTTTTCTATGATGATCGATAAGTAGAAAGGGTTGGAGAATGCTATTGCTTCTGGTTTTGAGGGTGCAGAGGTGAGAAATTGTGTTAGGCACTTGCATTCCAACTTCAAGAAAGACCACCCAGGTTTGTTATTGAAACAACAACTATGGGCAGCAATAAAGACAACCACTATTCTAGAGTTTCAATGGAGGATGAGAGAGTTAAGGGAAACTAGTGAAAATGCTTATAACTGGTTGGCACTAAAGACTCCATCCGAGTGGTCTAGGTCACATTTTAGTGAAATGGTGAAATGTTATATGTTTTTAAACAACTTGTGCGAATCTTTTAATGCTGCAATAGTTGATGCTAGAGACAAGTCGATAATTACTTTGCTGGAAAAGATTCGTTATTGACTAATGAGTTGGTTTTTCAATAAGAGGGAAAGTCTGAAGAAGTGGATACATCCCGTGGGGAAAAGAATATTGCAAGTTGTGGAGAGGAACAAGAATATTGCCAAGAATTGTCTAACTACTAGGGCTGCAACTTATCAATTTCAAGTTGACTGCCCAAACAATGAGTCATTTGATGTTGATTTGCAAAGAAGGACTTGCAGTTTCCGAAGATTTCAACTCACTGGTATCCCGTTTGGTCACTCACTAGCTGCCATATGGACAAGTGGGGCAGAGATAATGGACTATATCCATGAATGTTATAAGAAAGAGATATTTCTGAAAGCTTATGCAGGAATCATATACCCTATGCCAAGCCCAGAGCAGTGGCCAGAGATTGGTTTGAACCCTATATACCCACCTTTTGAAACTAATCTGCCAGGGAGACCAAAAAAGTCCAATAGAAGAGAGTCTGGTGAACCACCCCCAAGTTCAACAAAAACTCGAAGGTTTGGTCAGATCCACTTGTGCAAAAAGTGCAAACAGCCAGGCCACATAAGCAAAACATGCCCCAACCCAAAAAATGCTCAGGTAATGCATTATTATAACAAATGGTCATGTCTTTTGATAAAATATTACACAAGATTAACTTCATGAATTTTTTATTTGTTAGGTTCCTGCTCAAAAGAAAAGGGGTAGGCCACCGGCTGCAAATCCCACTGAAGCAACAAAGAAAAGAAAAGAACGATTGACAAAGCAAAAAACAAAGCTTTTCTCAGCAAGGGGGTCCCAGAACTCGAGCCAGACAGCATGACCTTTCTCAGCAAGGTGGTCCTTTGACTAGGTCCACACAACATGCCTAGACAACCTGCTAGAAGAATGTTCACTTTTGACAAAGCTTTTGAAGATAGGGAATGAACTAATTTATGTCTAGTTAGGGACTTTTGATGTTTTTTTGAATACTTGACTTCACTAGGTCTTATTTTTTTTATAGCTATGGGCAACATGGCCTTTACACTTGATGTAAACTAAATAGGCATTAGATCTTAGTTTGTTTGCTAGTTATGGACAACATGACCTTTAAACTTGATGTCAATACTATCTGGTTATGGTTCTTACTTTGGTATTGCATCTTAATGAAGTACACTTGTATGTTTTTTTTACTTTAGGAATTGCACAATACAAATATAAAACTTAAAACCACTAAATTAAACATAAATCATCAAATTCAATTTAAACAAATAACACTTACAAAAGGGTCCAGCAAATTGGATCATAATTGACAACAAAACATTACAATGATATCCCATAACTTAAAATCATTTGTTGATACATATTAAAACTACTACAATGGCTACAACCCATAATTTTTTATTACTTTTTACCACCCTAATTTCATCTTCATGCTGTAGTCCATCCTTGCAATCAGCATCAGATACAAAAATCATATCCTCTCCCACAAAAAGATCACTCAAAACTTGCTGTGTGCTCCAATCGGCATGTGTGTTTCTAGAAACAAGTTCATCCTCCAGCTGTTTGATTTTTCTCAATAACCCAGGTATGACCACCTTGCTTCGAGCACACATATGAGGGTCTAACCAGTAGAAATACCCACAACCACCATTACTCTGTAAACACAAAAGAAATCATCAAACCAGTAGAAGTTAAGAAGAGATGAACAAACCCAAAATTAAAAAAAAAACTACAAATTAACCACACCCGATACTTATGGCAGCACTTGAATCTTCTTCCAGGATTATCGTTGGTTCAAGAAGTCTTGATGATGACTGCTTTCGATGGCCGACAATTGCAGCTCCATTGTTCCATGGTCACATTCAAACTCTTATGCCCTATACCTTCGTGTTCTTCAAATAATACACGAAGGATGGGGTTTTTAATTTTTAAGTTTTTCCAGTGGTTAAGTTTTTAGTTTTTATTTATTTGTTTTTTTAATTATATCAGATTTATTTTAAAGTTTTTCAAATAATAGGAATTAGGTGACCTGTCATGTTTAAAATTATGTGTACCTCTACATGGCACTTGATGGTCAGGTACCAACGGATGCTAAGGATTGTTGACGGAAGGTCTTTTCACCGCAAAAAAAAAAGGAGTTAGGTATTTAAGTGTTATAAAACTAACAACTTAGGTATTTTCGTCGCAAATATCCCTAATCTTTATATAGTCATTGAATAAAGACTAAGAGTAGTCATGCATTTATCAAACAAACCTAGTCATTGTTTTGATGTTGTTCTTTAGTTTATGTTGGGTTGATGCAATGTATTGAGTCTATTATTTTGGGGTTGGTGTCTAGTTGATTTTAAGTTGCTTTTTCAACACTGTATTGTTTAGGTTTATGTTTATGTATAGTTGTCGAATATCATTTTGTTTTTGTGTTGTTTAGATTTATGTATAGTTGTTTTCATGTTGTTTAAGTTTATGTTTAGTTGTTGTGTTGATGTCTAATTGAGTAAATTTTTTATTTTTCTTGACACATTTTAAAATGCAGTGATAAGTTTTTTAATGTTTTTTGTTTGTTTTTTAGTTTATTTTGGCTATATGTTTAGTTGTTTTGAGATATATTTTGAGTTTATTTTTTACACATTTAAAAATGTAGTGAAAAGTTGTTTTGAGGTTGCTTTTTTGTTATTTTTTTAGTTTATTTTGAATAATGCAATGAATTGATGTCTAATTCTCTTTTCAACAATGTATTGTTGTGAGATTGTTGTCGTATTGCTTTTTTGATATTGTATTGCAGTGTATTGCTTTTTTAAAATGTAAGAATGAGTTTTTGAATGTTGTTGTTGTGTTGTTTTTTGGTTTTTTTTTTGTAACTGCAATAGATTGCACTGTGTTGTTGTGAGATTATTATCATGTTGTTTTTTTAACGTCATGTTTTGTTAGTTGATGTTTAATGTAAATCGTATTTTTATAATTTTGAAACATTAAAATCGTATTTTTGAAAACTTGAGTTAGTAAAAATATAAAAAAAAAATGAAGAACCGTAAAAATATAAAAAGTTCATTAAAAAAATGAGTATTTATGAAAGAACCCCTTAAATCTACTACCATACTTTTTAAGGAAAAAAAATCTTAAATTGTTTTAAAACATTAGGTTAAGGTATTTTAAAAATCCTATTATGTTTTGCTTTGGGCATTTTTACAATTTAAAATCTAGGCCCATCTTGATAGTAGCGGGCTTATAGATGGGCTTTGAGATTATCGTCTTCTTAGCCCAATCCACAAAACACATGACTTTTTTTTTTGTTTTTTGTTTTTAAAAGAAAGGAACAAAAACACAATGAATTTCACTCGTGAGAAGTTATCAAAAACAAACTTCCCTATTCTATCTCATCTTTTGCCGCATTAACATAATCCTATTGGACCTTTGGTCATAGGTTTCTTCAACATACCAAAAACTAGTAAGAGATCTTGTTAGGTGTGTCTGCAATTAAATTATATGGATATTATAAACTATATTTATGTGCTTATTTCAAACCCCCAAAAAATAAATTATAATAAAAACAAGAGAGTTAAAATATAAATTGCTCATTCTAATCCAATGAGCAAGAGTAGACCAACACAACAACACATCAAACTACATTAAACCACAACAATGCTTCTTGATCCGATTCACTAACTGCTAGAAAACCCATAAAATTTTGGCTGACTTCTTATGACCAAACAATTATCGTTGACTTTTTCCTTTGACTTTGCTTTTTTAATAGATTTCCCCCCTTTGACTAGTTAAAATTGTTTTCAAAATTGATTACTATTTTGCTTGTTGGAACACAAAGTTGGTCAGTAAAATTCAGTTTGTTATGAAATTGCTGACTCAAGGGAAAAAGAGGGTATAATTTATATATTTTAAAAAAAAATAGAGTAAAAATCAAAATCGGATTTTGAAAAATATTGGAGTGACCCTATTTTTTTAAATCCTAGCTAGCTAGCTAGGCAATATCTTTAAAGAAAGAATATAGCTAAGCCTTTTGGTCTTTGTAACTATATGTGACTTAAAAAAAACCCTAATGGGGTGATAAAATAATTATTAATTAATTAATAATTAGCATTATTATTTTATGTGAGAAGCTTCCTTTGTTGACAATAAACAAACATAAGCAAAGTGCACGAGTGGTTTTTGTCGTCCATAGGGTTATAATTATAATAAACAAAATACTTAATGAGTAATTATGTAAGTTTTAATTATACATACACCGTGTTGAAACTTTTTGATCAATCACACTAAAAGAGAAAAAAAAATTAAGCAAAATAATGATCATGGTTTTCATTAGATGCTTTAAATATTCTTATGTTTAGATAGTTTTGATCATGGTCATATTATAAATTAATGGCTTCCTCACTTAATTAATATAAGTTATGTATACATTTAATAAATAAGTGACTATTTAATTAAAAACCCAAAAGCATATACAAATTTCGGCTTTGCTACATTCACATTTTGATGGAGCAACTTTCTTCAAGCTAATGATCATTTAATATACATAGGTATTATTTTATTTATTTTCTATACAAGCATTAGTATTAATAAATAAATTAAATAATTAAAACGCAACTTATGTGCTATTTGATTCAACTAAGGTGAATTATGCTGTTGGGCTTTAGCCAACAGTATGTCTCTTACATAACAAGGATAAGAAACAAAAAAAGTATATATATTTATATAATTATATATAAATATATTATGTATATGTTTATAATTATTACTTTCACTTTTTTTGGAGAAAATTCTATGTTCAATACCTCTCCAATAAAAGAAAAAAAAAACTTTTAGATAATTATTACCCTATATATGCCTGCTGAGTCACAATGCCTAAACCGGTTCATGTCTCTACCCAAGTTTTGGGCTATAATTCTTATTAATAAATAATTTCATTATATATTTATATATACAAGAAAAAAAATGTATAATTAAAAAAGAAAAAGAAATATAGCACAATCAACGCAGGAATTTCCAAAAGAGAACAGGAAGAAGACAAATTACATATGCACATAGTCTAGGGAACAATTATTAATTGATTATATATATAATTTTAATTTAATTAATTATTTAACATTAAATTAAAAATATTGATCCATTATCTACCGCATAAATAATTTTCAACTATCCCAAGTGGAAAGTTATCACTTAAAGTCTTCAAAAAGTCATGTTAAGCTTAAGAACAATCATTGTTTATTTTTTTAAGTTTATTTATTTATTATAATATTTCAAAGAGTGTTGAACACTCAAACCTTCTAAAAATAACAGCATACATAGGTTAGTCTAAACCAACATGGAATAATTCAATTAAGTATTATTCTTACTAATAATTGTCTAACTAATTCTTTCAAAATGGATCAAGTTAGTGGGGTTTATTTAGTTAATTTTTTTATTTGAAAAACAAACCATATTCATGTATAGTATTACATCACAAAACACGACAAATATATTAGCACGCTCTTATCCAAGCTAATCAATAATTAATGTTAAAAATTTGAATAGATGGGTCAATAAAGGTTAATGGGAAATAAAGGAATAAGTTAAAACAATGAAAAGACATTAGATAATTCACATATATGAAAAGACAGTAAAACAATGAAATAGATTTAAGGTTTTTTTTTTCTTTTCAATCTCGATGAAAATTATACATATAAAAAATGGAGATATAACATAAGATAAAATCTTAAATGTAAGTTAAACATAAAATGATTTAGTAAGCATATGTTAGTTAATAGAAACTTATAGGATTCTACAGTAGGGGTGTAATTTTTATCCTTATTAGTAGATACATATTTATTTTCGGCAAGTTAATAAATTATAACTCAATTTTTTATATGATGGTATACATTATAGTTACGAGAGACATCCTACCAAATATCGAGAAATTCCGAATAATTTACAGTGCTGAAAAATAGAATTCAAAATAGTCAGTTGCTGTAACGTCTCAATTTCCCTAATAAGACTTAGTGCCTTGATTAAGGGACCATGAGGGCAATAATTGAATTATTATGTAATTATATGCTGATTATATGAATTAGGTGAGTTATATTATAATATGACTGTTTGTATTTTTATGTGTATTAAGCATGCATGTGGGCCCGTTTCTTATTAGAAGAGTATTTTCGTAATTTTAACCCGTTGATGACATACTTGTAAATATATGCATTTTGTGATTGAGACCAAATTATTATGTGGATATACTTGACTTAGTCGGCACGAAGTGATCCTAGTAAGCAAGTTAGCAGTTTAGTTACAACGGGGACAAATACCCAGCTCGGGGTGAGCTCAGGGGTATTTTAGTAATTTAGTACGTTATCGAGATTTATCAGGTAATGGGGAGTTATTTGATGAGTATTTGGGTGTAATGGGGAGTTATTTGATGAGTATTTGGGTATTAAGAGGTAATTTGAAGATTAGTGAGAAATGGTGGCAAAAAACCATTTTGCCCTTGAGGACATTAAAGGACTTAGGTTTGACCAAAGGGTAGTTTGGTCTTTTTTGAGTTTTGGGGTGACTTAATTGAGTGGAAACTCTCAGAAATTGGTAGAAAGCACCAAAGACAACACCTCTCTCTCTCTCTCTCTCTCTCTCTTGAAGACTTGGGTGAAGTTTTGAATTTTTTAGGAGAATTAGCTTGGAAATTGGAGGCTTGAAGCTGAGGATTGAGTTAGGAGTAGCTTAGGTTGAATTACACAGCTGTGGTAAGAATTCTCCTCTGATTTTCTGAAGTTTTCTTGAGTTTTTCCTAGTGTTATGGTGTTCTTGAGGAATGTTGAAGTGTGATATGATGGTTGGAAGTCTTTAAGTCTAGGAAGTTTAGTTTGATGTTTTGAGATTGTTAACTTATTTGAATTGGTTTGGGAGGTCTGTTTGCAGCTGGGAATTTGTGTTCTATGATTTCAATTTCAGATTTTAAAGAGGAGTTGAGTTCTTGGAACTCAAAGGGTGAGTTTGAGGTTCAAAATATTTTTGGTTGAACCTTTGGTGTTTTTATGTTGCTTGGGGTGTATTATTGTGATTTTGGGACTCATTTCTGGTTGGGGTTGGCACTTGGGGTACGCTTTGATGAGTGGAGCATAGGAAAAACAAAGGAGGAAACCCAGAATTTCTGGGTTCGTGTAGTAGTGCCCCTGCGCTATGGAAGGGAGGGCCTTGGGGGCTCTCTGTTTGGCCTGGGTGCTCCTGCCCTTGTGTTGGGCACCCCTGCGCTATGCAGGGGAAGTTCTGGGGGGCTCTCTGACTTGGTTGGGCTCCCCTACCCTATGCCAATTTTAGCAAGCCCCATTTTTAGAGCTTAGGAAGAACTTGGGGGCTCGAGGGATGATTCCACCACCCATTTGGGTGGGATTGGGAGTCTCGAGAGCACGAGATTGATCTCGGAGTTTGTTTATGGGATTGAATCATAATGAGGATATTATTTATGGTTGTGACTAGGTTAACACTAGGACTCAGGGCAGGATCACGCTCGAGGGTCATTTTATCTATCCTGTGCTTAGACCAAAGGAAAGAAAAATGCACCCAATACGTGATATATGTGATTAGGGCTTTGCCCGGTTGTTGAACATGGTTATGACTATGATTGGGCTATTTTATTAGACACGTTACATGTGATGTGCATACTTATGATATTTAATGTATGCTTATCTGTTATCTAATTGAAAAGACCAATAGCGCGATGAGTGCTGACCGGAAGGATTGACTTATAAGCCAAGGGCGGCAATAGTGCGCTGAGCGCATGCCGATATGGTTGGGCCTAATTAGGAGTGTGTTATACGCTTGACCGACCCTATGGTTGTTTGGAAAGTAAAGCGCTAAGTACTCTGGGCTAGCTCTAAAGCTAGTTATACAGAGGATAGGGAAATGGGCCCCGGGGTGACTCTATAGTCCCATATCCTAGGGTAATGGGCCCCGGTGTGACTTTATAGTCATTTATTTAGGACAACGGTCCCAGTGTGACTATACGGTCACGTATCTGGGGCAATGTGGCCCGGTGTAACACTGTAGTCACTTATCTGAATAGAATGCATGCATGACTATGATTATTACTGCTAGGCATATTATTTATGATTATGTAATATATTGTTAATTGCTTATATGCATATTTAAGTTTTCTTGATGAGCCTTGGCTCAAGGATGATTTGTGGTGCAAGTAAGGGGAAATGGAAGTTTGACCAGCCATGAGTTGGAGAGCTTCAGTGGTGGCGTGTACATATGCGGCTGCTAGACCATCATGGCCGGGGTTTCTCAAAGGAACTAGGGTTAAACCCTATTTTGTCGCTTAGTTCGGCTTATTGTAACTTTTGAGTTGTAAACATTCTTTTAAATGTTTATTTTGGGATCTCATGTATGAACGTAAACATTTTAATATAATGATTATTCCTTTTGACCAAAAATTTTAATCCTAAATCGTTAATCACGTTTAGTTACACGTTTATGGCCAAGAGACTCGTTTAGGGAGTCTAGTACTATTTAAAATACACAGTGTAACGGTCTTTACTATCCAGGGTGTTACAGTTGCACACTGATAAAAAAAAATATACATGTGTGTAACTATCTGTTTGAACAAAAATTTTGGCACTATAAATTATTCAGAATTTTCTTAAAATTTGTAGGATATATATTATAACTAAAAAGTACACATTCATATAAAAAAAATTGGTTATAATTTCTCCATGTGCCAAAAGCATATATGCTCCTATCGGTAGGGACAAAAGTGGTGTCGCAATATTAAACTTCTCTAAACACAACTACAAAATTAGGCTTTAACTTCGGTTTTTTCACTTGTTATTCTTCGGATCTCGTGGAAATATTAACCGAAGTTAGTCCGAGTGGAGTTAAAAGTATTTTTACATAATAACCGAAGTTAAAGTTATTTTTTCCTATTTTTTTATTTTAATTTTATTATTATTTTGGTTTTTTATAAAATATTTTCATAATTATTTTTTAAATTCTAATTTGAAATTATTTTAATATTAATAAATATATTTGAACATTCCAATAAACTTAAAATAAAATAAATTCACAAACTATATAGACTTAATGTATATACACATTCATATAGAAATAAAAGCTAAGTACCATATAAACATCTAAAGTGTTCATACAACAAAACATGTGAAGTTCACCTTAGTAATTATTTAAAATATTGAAATTTCTTATGTATTAAATATTTTTTTTTAAAATTAGCAGAATTTTCCCTATAAATAGGACTACCCAAATCTGTAGTTCAAAGTAACCTTATCTAGTCAAGAGACATGATAAGTTTACTTCAAACTAGGTACTTATGGTTATTACCACAACACATAAATTATCGATAGCCTACTCAATACCTACCGCCAAACCTAAAAAGTTTAAATTACAACTCTATGAATAAATACTACATATTTAAAAACATGTTCAATTAATAAATCCTAAAATATTGCACAGAGTTTCCTTTGTTTCTATAACTTATTTCAATTTCACAAGTACCTATTAATTCAATACAAAGAAAAGCAACAATCAACATGCATAATTCTATCCTTATACCACCACAACACACAAATTTTTCAGAACCTACTTCACTAGTTTTCAAACTTAATTTCCACTAAATTCAATATAAATTAACTATAATTATATAAATATGTGCAATAGTAATAAATAAAACTAAAATACTTACTCACCTTCAATTTAATATTCAAGTTAGTAACCGCCAATTCAAAACAAAAATACTGGCAAAACAATAATCGCTCTAAAAAGTTTAAACAAAAATAAAGTATTAAATTATTGAGTTTATATATAACTAGTACCAAACATATTTAATATTTAATACAAACTAAACATTAAAATATATTTATACAAATGACTCTTTGAACAAAATATTTACTTGATTTTTTTTATAACAACAACCCATTAATTTTTTTTCAACAACAAAATGTTAACTTGATTAATACACCAAATAATTATTATAAATAAAAATATTTTAAAAAATAACAAAAAATCAATTTATTAATATAATAATATTAAATTCAGATTATTAAAGAAAATTATCATAAACACATAGTTGGAAGATTTATACATTTTTTTAAATAGTCAAATGTAACTCCAAATCAATATTATCAAAATTAAAAACCTACATATTATCAAAAATATAATAAATCTGAAATAATAAGCAAAAAAATATATAAAAAATCATATGAACAAATATTTAACGATCCATACCTATTTCAAAGCAAAAAAACGTGTTTGGATGTTGAAAATCCATTCAAAAACCCAAAACAATAGGTATTTTCGACCACCACCCATATACCCATTATAAGATGAACAACTTTTTCCTCTCAAAACTAAATATAACCAGTTTTCAATCATCAAGATGAGTTTTTTTTTAGCAAAAATGTGGAAGAAATTAGAAGAAAACAAGAAAAATGATGGAAAATAGGTGAAACCCTATTCTCTCCCACGGTGGTAATGAGGATTTTCGAGTCTGTTTGCATTTCAGAATGAGGAGACATGCAGGTGGAAAAAGGGTTTTAAAGACCTTTAACTTCAGTTATTATGAAAATGGCGAAGTTAAAGGGTACCTTTTGTTAGGAAACTTATACAAGATCTTTATTTATTTTCATGTAGATCTAATATTAAACAAATTAATATGAGATAACCTAGAACATGTTTCTAAAAATGAATTCAAAGAGAAATAATGATAAGAACACTTACATTATACGCAGCTGAATGAATGAGTCATTCCTTCAGTTTCTCTAACCATTGTATTCTTTTTGTCGCAGAGTATTACCAAGAAACTGAACTGATCTTCCATTATCTTCACAGTCTTCCAAAGTATCCTTAGAATCACCTAGACTAGAGTGAGAAATTCTCAACACATGAGATAGATACAGAGAGAAGAATAATAGAAGATAAAAATTGAGGCTTGCAAATGACTTATGTTTAGAGAGAATCTAAAACCTATCAGAAACTTGTGTTACAACTTGTGTCTTGACTTCTCTCTTAACACTCCTTTTACAAACTCAATTATGTCATTTATTTAATTAAAAAATCAATAAAATAATAGCTAATTAATAGCCCTAGGTCAAAATTATCATGGGCTTTAGGCCCGTGAAATTTTCCATTTGATTATAAGTCAATTGGACTTAAAATCAAGGAATGTATTATTTTCTATTGATTTCATTAATTAAATGTTTATTTAAATCATTTATCAAGTTAATTATTTATAATTTGAACCTTGATTTAAACTTATTTATTAATTTAGATATCAATTTATCTTAATTAATAAATCTGCCATAATTTCTCTTTTCTTCTCAAAATTACATAACTCTATGAAACTATCCAAAATTGACCTGGTCAACTTTGATAATTAAATCAATTAATTGAGACTATCTAGATGATTTTATCCAAGGTACAGTGGAGACCATGGGCCTATGAAATCAAGCTCCAATAAGTTATCATAAATCTAACAAATAAATTTACTAACTTGTTAATTCCTCGTGACTCCACTAAAGACTCGGAATTGCACTCTTGAATTCATAGAACGCTCTATAACAAATGTAGATACGCTATTAATTATCCATTGTTACAACCATAATTGTCACTCAATCCTCTATAGACGATCTATAATGAGATGAGACTAAAATACCGTTTTATCCCTCATTGTTATTTATCCTTAAAACACTTAGTTCCTTATAAATGATATTTCAGTAAACTAATTTAATTACTGAAATGAGATCTCTATCATTTAACACCTTGAACCAAACTAAAAGGAAACCATCGTCACTTCTTCATCAGAAGCTATAGATGTTCATATCTATGATTAACACTCTCACTCAATTATACTACTGAGTTCCCAAGATGTAAGTATGGGCTAGTCCGTAGGGTAAGCTGGTAACGAACAAGTCAAAGAGCTCAAATAATACAATCAATTAGAATACTAACCACTCAGAATTGAGATTGAATTGACCTATGGTCAATTATATGATATGACTAGAATATATAATAACGGTATGTTTACTTATTTTATCAACTATCAATATCGGTCAAGTCCGATGTAACAAATACATCCGATCTTATCTACTTTGCTAATGTTCTGGAAAGAACATATTACTACAATGTGTAAGTAGATCATATCGTAGATTGACAAATCAATGTATATCATGTGCACTGACTAATCTTAGGACTAACTTATTTTGAACATATAATCATATGTATATTTTACTGTGATTACGTCACTATAAATATGATTAGCTATATGCTCGGGATTTAATAGAAGTTTATATTAAACAAATAATTATGAAAATAAAACATGTGAGCAAAGTGATTGACCAAGTCAAAAAATGATTTATATTCTTTCATTGATAATAAATGAGATTACAAAAAATTGGATTTTAATTAGGGCATAAAACCCTAACACCTTTTAACTTCGGTTTTTTTAGTTAAAAGCCCCGTTCTACTTATTTTCAATAAAACCAAAATAATATGTTAATTTTTTTGAGTGCCAAACCAAAAAGCAAAGTTAAAAGTCTGTTAAAAGCTTTAACTTCGCTTTTTATGTATTTCTCAACAATTCTATGTATAAAATCCGAAGTTAAAACCTATTTTTATAGTATTGAAATTTATTTATATGTATATATAAATTAGTGGTGATTTACCCTACTCCATATAAGTCTTAACTAATATTCTGCCAAAATAAAATTCTGATGTTATCCTATAGCGTTGGCTGACGGTGTTGACTGACGTAGTTAATTGTATTTGTGTAAAGATCTAGTTGATTGGTCTAGCAATTAGTATATATATATAATTAAAGTTAATTATTCTAATACATAATTGAAAATAATATGTAGAAAAAAAATGAAAATCTAAATAGAACAAGTCGTTTTAGGACGTGGGACTTGATCAACAGGTGCCATTGAATCTGGACCAAAAATGGTATCAAATCTCTTTATCCTTAGTCATATATATCTTAAATCATGAAATATTTAAGTATATATAAATTTCTATATATGTGTATATCGCTGTCAAAATTTTATTGTGCCTTTCTTATCATTATAACTGTACTTAGTTACAAAACCATTTAAATGATCAATAACAAAATTATTTTCGATGGATTTCGTCATTACCATAGTCATTATCATCGTCATATATATAGATATATATACACATTTATATGAATATTAACAATAGTAATAAGTTACTTCCAACATTAGAAAATTGACCCCAAAAAGATAAATAGTGTTTTCCTCTTTTTGTTATTATCATATATCGATCAAGTACCAATATATATACACAATAGTGATATATATATGATGATGATGATGATATGAACAAGGTTATAAATTGTTATTGGTTCTTTCTTATGGTATTAGCTATCACTTTGGTGGCGTTTAGCTGATGGCCCTCATATCATTTTCATTCATTTTCATTCCCTTTCTATATGTCTAATTAATAGCACTTGGTCATACATATATATACACATGTATATATAAGATATATACCATACTTATATGAATGACAAGTCGATATTTACACTATAAATTTTGGTCAATTTAGCTACATCAAAACGCAACTTTGGACGGTTTGCTAGGTTAAAAAAAGTAAACGATATACAATAATAATATATATTGTTCATCTTCGTATCTTCCTGTTGTGATTTTCTTTTTACGACCTTATTAATGAATCGTTATTTTCAGTCTATTGGTGTCTCATTCATGTTCAACTACTAAATACATACCACATTATTTAAAATTAATTATATCATTTCATTTAATTATTTTAAGTAATATGACATGCAATAATTAGTTTGATATGGATTTAAACACTAATATTAGAGATATCATCTCTTGACTCCTTATTGATCAACCAAAAGTGTGGTATATATACCAATAAACCCTAATCATTCCCAAGTAAATACGTGGACTAATCACAAATCAACAACGATCGATAAGTACACAATGACATGCATTATAATATTCGAGCAACATATAGTTGGTATATTATATATAGTTAATTATGTTTAAGTTGGTTAATATTCTAATTAATAGTTATATAAAGGAGCCAATGAAAGAGACAACCCTTATATGAAAGATAATAAAGAAAAGAGTAACATTTTTGGGTTATCATGAAAGGTCATCGTCCCAAAAGCAGGGTGGGGTTTACTAATGAGAATGAGATAATGTATAATGGTGATCAAACACATAATCAAATGGTCCCAAATTATGTATGACTGCCACTAATTGACACGTGTTAAAATAGTGCTTTGGGCTAATCTAACACGTGTTACCACCAAACACCCACCGTATCAAATCTCAAACTGCCTTTGTAGCCATTAGCCAACCAATAATGTGAACTCTTGTCTTCATGGTCTTATACTCCTCTTAATAATATTGATATATATATATATATATATATTTACGGGAGTTCTCCAGTCTAACCTCTGTTTGTATTTTGGTTTGGAAAATAATTTTAACTGAATATTGTAATAATTTAGAATATTCGATCAATTTTTAAGAAATTTTAAATAATTTACTATAGGAAAAATATTATTCAAATAAACTAGTTTTTATGTGCATGAAAATACAGTAACGCGTGAATCAATACTCCAATTTGAAGTTGTTTTGTATGAGAACAATCAAATCAAATCATTATTATTAATTTATATATATAATTATAGCAAAACCCCATCATGAAACACGGACCTTTATTTGCCTAGTAGTGGTACAACACGCTTGCCCTAAAAAACATGAAATTTACTACTTTTTATTTATATTCCCACCCAAAAAAAGAAAAAGAAGAAAAATGGGAGTATTATTATTATCCGATCATCATGATCAATATTACATATAAAAACATACTATAATCTATATGCTTAAAATTAAAATGCTGTGAATGTAGAGTTAGAAACCAACATAGTTACGTACACTCAAGAAAAAAAGAGAAGGCTCTAGGGAACACAATAAAGACAAGCATGTATATATATATATGTATAACTTTAATCTTTTTATATAATAATAATTAGTAGTATTACTTTTAACATAATTAAGCCTTAAACTTTTGCTTTTAACCAAAGCAAAGCATGCGTCTGCTACATCAGACATTGCTTGTCTTTTTCTTTGAGTTTCTTTGGCGGCTTCTTCACACTAAATTACCAACAAATTATTTTAATTTGTCTCTTTGTTGTATAATTATTTTCACACATAGCAAATGTATGAATCATGTTCATAATTCAACAATAGTTTATACTTCTTAATTATAAAATTATAACATAAAGCTATATTGGTACATGCATGCATAATAATAATATAGGTTATATATATATTAATTAAATTTCATTGTTGTTATTTTGAGTTCCAAGGCACCTCAGACATGGGTGTCTTATTACTTAACTTTTTTTCATCGATCTAATAAGCTCATCGATCACGTGTGAGAGTAGTTCTAGAAAGTTGTATCAAAACTCATCAAATGTGAAAGGAGCAAAGTACAAATCTAGCTAAGAAGAGAATCATATGAGTGTTGAATTTAATTTGAAATATATATTTAAATAATTAAAAATAAGGTGTACGTATAGTAGTATTGTATAGTGTTATATAATATATATATATGTATAGGGTTTTTATCAGGTGCATATCCTAACAAAGTATCCATGAGCGCATACTTGGCTTGTAAAGTATTTTTCGCGTAAATTTTTTTATAACCGTATGTTTTGTATTTATCTAGAATATTTTATAAATTTTTAAGAAATTTTTAATAATTTTTAGTACCAAAAATTAAGTTCAAATAAATTATTTTTCACACGCTTAAAAAATAATTATACGTGCAACAAATTTTTGATCTTGATTTTTAACATTATAAATAATTTGAAATTTCTAAAAATTTGACTAAATACTTTAAATAATTACAATATACATAATAAAAAAAAATTGCGCCAAGAATATTTCACCGAGACCTAAAACATAATGAAATGCACCGATGCATATATCTTAGTATATGTACCGAAGAAGTATCCAATATGTTTATAAATTAATATATAAGGTCGAAAACCAAGAAGCCAAGTTGTTTGATTTTTGTTTTTGTCAAGATTGGCCGTCACAAAAAAAAAAAAAAAAGTAAGGAAAATATGCATATGTAGCCGTTTTGATAGGATAAGGACGAGAAATTAATAATTAATACTGTAACAAAACTTATTCCTATACGTGGACAAATTGTGGGCACATTTTCATACTTGGAAAGACAATAACATTATGTCGATCACTGACAAACAAAATATTCACTTGTATGTATATACTAGGTAGAAGTGCACTGGCATAACTCTAAAGTCGTAAATATTTTTTATAATTTTAATAAAAATTAGTTGACTATTTTTTTTTAAATATATATATAAAATAAAATAAATTATAATCATATACTATATATAAATATTATATATATTTAATTACAATGATGATATAAATATATATATATATATATATTACATGATACATATATAAAATACAATAATAACAGAAATAAAATAAGAATAAAAAAAATCTTAGTATAGACAGTAGTATATATACATCAATTATTTTTAATTCTTAATGTATCTTACTTTGATGAATTTAATTAAGAAAAAGAGCTCCAATTACTTGATAAAAAACAAACTATCACAAAAATTTATAAGATAAAAAAATGATATATATGACTTTATTATTTTTAAATAAATATGATTTAATTATTTAAATTGTCATAAAATATCTTTAAAATATCATATTTTAATTATTTTTTTGTTATTTAAGTATATGTTTGTTCTAATTTTTTAATTTGGCAGTGACATCAAAATATTATATATTATATGTTTAATATAATATTAAGTTTAAGTTTAATTAAATTTTATTTAAATTATAAAATATATGGTTTTATTATTTTTTAAATATTTATTATTGTAAAATATCTTAAAAATATTATATTTTAATTTGTTTAATTATTCATTTATTTAAGTTTAAGTCATGTTTACAATCTATTGTTAAATATAAAAATATTCTGTTAAATATAAGAATATTCTATTAAAATTAACAGAAAAAAATTGTTAAAATTAAAAAAATTCTTTATCTACACACTTATTATATAAAAAAGATGTATAATTCTTTTAAATATATTCAAATCCTAAAAATTCATATATATATATATATATTGATTATTTTATGAGTTATATAATAGGGATGAAAAACAAGGATTCATGACTTCCCAATATGAAGCAATTTTCATTTTTCATTCAAGGTTTTGTTATATATAAGAATAAGAGATAGATATCCTTACAAAGAAGACCGTGAATAGTATTGAGTCAATGAGATTATGTATATTACTTGTTAATTTGACCTTCCTTTTCTTTGGTTAGTAAAAAGACTTATATATATTATTATATTATAATATATAGTTTGCTTAAGCTATAAATACATCTATAAATATCTAAATTTTCCACATGCTTTTTGGAAATTATAGGATGGACGTTGAAGCACTAAGAGAGATACAATGGATTGGTTCACATATTCATGGCACACCTTTTTACCCCTCTCTCCCCTACTTTATTTTTTTGATGTGTATATATATAATATATATATATATATATCATAGAAAAATACATCAAATATACACGTATATATACGACTGTCAAAAAGAGAATAATAAAAATTCTTATACCTAACTAATAATAATAATAAGGTATATATATGTGTGTGAGAGAGTAGGAGGAAGAAGAAGAACAAGATATATATATATATATATATATACGCATGCCTTAAAGAGGTCAACAATAGGGTAAGATTTCCAATCCAAATCATATATATGTTTGGGTCAAAGACGTTTCACATAATGAAGGAAAAAGTAACACTTTAAATGAAGTTGTAAATTGGGAAAATTTTAATGAAATGGCCAAATTGTTATTAGATTGGTTTTAATTATTTTAAGAGATAATATATTTATAGAATAGAAGCAAAGGAAGGAAGAAGAAGAATTGAACACCGGCCATTGGAATTGTCAACCCCATAAACCCAGAAAACCCGGGTAGCTTTTGACAATAGACCAAGAATTTTGTGGATATTTAGTAGTACTAGTCACTATCATCACTTATTTTTTCTATATTTTCATTTTTATTTCTCACATTTGCTTGATTGATTGATGTTTTATATATATATCACCATCTCCCATATTCTAATTTTATATTTATATATATATATATGTGAAATAACTAATTATATTAAGCTTATTCAGTTAAGTTAATAAATCTAATATTTTGATTTGTCATTGAATAATAGAATTCTATTGTTCATTGGAAATAAACTTCCAATCAATCTCCATTATAGAAACTATATATATATATATTATTTTTTTAATTAGATTTAAAAATAAATGAAATTGCTATATACACATTATTCTCTTTTTCTCCAAATTCAAGTGTTGTGAGTGAATATTTTTTGTCAATATAATATTAATTTATTCTATTTCAATCAATCTAACTAAAAAATTATTTAAATTCCAATATTTAAACCAACAAGCGTTTGGTAAAATAGACTTCTTTCAATGGTCATTTTGCATAATAGTCTTATTTTGACAAATTTTTGTAAAATAATGACATTACAGACACTAATAATGTTGAAAATTCTCGACACCTTGTAAAGAATTTTAAACGCTCACGTCATGTCAAAAATTCTTGATGATACCTTATTTGAAATCCAAACAAAAATTATTTGATAAAAAAATTATCAAAACAAGGTCATTATCCAAAATAACATTATAAAATAATTGTTTATAATTTACTTTTACTCGTAATTTTCATTGATACTATCATTATTCTTATTATAGTTGATTGCTATTACCATTATGATTCCAATTAGACCCAATCTGGACCCAAATATCATCTTTAAATTAATTGGCAGAGAAAATGTATACTAAATAGTACTGTAGAAATGATAATCAATATCCCCACATTGATGACTAGACTTGATTTGAGTGATATATTTAATATTCTTGCTAAGTAACAGTACTACACTGCTCATGATCATGATCAAAGATAATTAATATAAGCATTTTTTCTTCAATCGATCCTTGATTAGAAAAGAGAGCCCCAAAAAACGACAGATTATGAATAAATTACTTGTTAGGAATGGGGGTTGGTGCCTGCAATCTTTCCTAGCTGGCTATAATAATTGGTATATATATAATTAGCTTATATATAGCTATAAGAAAAGGATGACAGCAAAGTGTTTAAGTCCCAGAAGAAAAGGATTTTAACTAAGTATATATGTGTATGAACTAGTGTGGGGCACGTGTCCAAAGAGTAGTAGTCATATATATATATATATACACATATATAGACTTTTTTGTGTGGTTTTCTTTTTCTTTTGTTCTACTTTTCCCCCTCCAGTTCCCTTTTGGGAGGTATATATATGAAAACTCCTCCTCCTCATCATATCATATCTCATCTCTTTAGAATCCATATATACACCTTTTCTTTTGATCAATATAATTATTTTGATATATATATATATATAAATATACTGAATAATTCACTGCAATTATTCTCTTGGAATATATATAATATATATTCTTAGAGAATATTATATATGTGTCCACCTCTCTTTATATTTTATTCCACTCCACATCATTAATCAATTTTATTTACCATATAGAAAAACAAATTAAATAATAATTAATAAGGATCAATCACATTATATGTAGCTATATAATTATAACTCAAAATTTTAAATAAGAAAGTTTTAGATATAGATTTGAATGTAGTTTTTTTTAATGAACTACATCACTATTTAGATTGAAATAGAAGAATATTACAAATTAAAAAAAATAAATTTCTTCAAAATAACCTTATTTTCTAGCTAAATAACATGCTAAATTAATCCATAAGCTGCTTATAAATAAAGCACCCGACACGAGAAGAGATGCCTTGGGAAATTTAAAAAATAAAACTTAGAAAACTGAAATATATTGAAAGTCCACTTGGTCCCATATGGTCATCATGATCGTGTATTATGATACCTAGTTATACATCGTCCAAAATAAATGACACAACTTTTAAAATTTCTTTCCATAAAATAGTGCATAATTTATATATAGTTGTCTCAACCATCATTGCTCTTCATAAATATTTATGTATTATTATAATTAAAAATATATATATATTATAATTTAGTCATAATTTTTTAGTCACAATATAAAATTTTCATTATAAAATAATATCACTTTTAGTTGTTACAACTATAAAGTAACATTTAGCCACAAATATAATTTTAGTCATCACTTATTATATATGTTATCCCAAAAATTTGAAAAGAATGACGTGGCGGTGAAATGGACACGTGCCATGAGTTAGTAGGGTGATCTGGCTTGGTGATGGCCCAATACATCAGTTAAGGAATGAGACAGATAGTCAAGCCAAATACGCCCGATCGAAGAGAGTATTTAGACTGGGGGTTGCTTGGCTCAGACCTCAGTTTAAAGACCCATATAATTAAATTGGTGCCAAGACCAAGAAAGTGAAAGGGAGGTATGATTTTTGGTTCAAGATATAAAAACAGTAGGTCCGATCAGACCTAAGCTTAGGGGACCTCTTGTTAAGCTTGGCTCGAATAAGTTCAAAAAGAACATTCAGGTCCAAGGAGGAATAGATGGTGGCTCGGACCACCTTGGTCCGAGGAGAGAAGCCTAATGCCCGATCGAGCATTTGGTTGAGCGAAGGGGTTCAAACCTAGTTGGCCCAAGGAGAAGGGTGTGTGCCCGATCGAACGTGGTCTTGTGGGTACCTTGGACCATTTTGATCCAAGGAGAGGTGGTGGCTCAGACCACCTAGGTCCGAAGAGAGAGGACCAAGGTCCGATCGGACCTTGGTTAAGCAAAGGAAGCTTGGACCATTTAGGTCCAAGGGGCATTATGCCCGATCGCATAAGACCTCCCCCGATCGCACATGACCTCCCCCGATCGCGCAAGATACCTGCAGGAGCGCTTGGACCAAGTTGGTCCGAGGATATGCTAGGAAGAAGATGGCTCGGACCATGTTGGTCCGAGGAGCAAAGTGTAAGGTCATGTTGGACCTTGATTGAAGGGGTCAAATAAGGTGGTTTGAACCACCTTAAGCCAAAGAAGACAACCATTGTGTCCGATCGGACACAATGGGGGAGTATACCTCGAGTGTAGTTGGCCTTTGGTCCAAAGATAGCCATGCGTATGCCACCTTTGACCTACGTAAAGCTTGAAGAATACCCAACATGCATGAGAAGCTACGTCAAACTGCCCAAAACTACTTCAGTGAGAATCGGTCCAAACATCCGGGAATCACTCAATCCTCACTCGAAATTAGGGATCAGTTATATTTTGAATGTTTATTTTGTAATATAAATATTAGGTAAATAATAGAATATCCCTATCAAAAGGGGATATCAGTTGAGAACCCAGGTCTATAAATAGGGACTTGGGAGGATCGTAAAGGGACTTTTGGCAAAATTGAGAGTGAATCTGTATTCTAGAGAGAGAAAGTGTGTTGTTCTTGAGAAAAACCCATTTTTGTATTCTGGAGTATCTCACACTGAAGAAACTCAGTTGACAAGGTTCACCTGATCTTGAGTGTGAATATAGTAATAAAATCTCTAAGTGGATTAGGCTATTACCGACAATCGGGGCTGAACCACTATAAAAATCTCATGTGTTCTTTACTTTTCTTGTTTATACCGTTTGTTGTCGTTTACATTCTCTTGAAGGTTCGTCGTATTTGACGTTCTCACGTCGTTGGCTAAAAACGCAGTCAACAATATATAATAATAAAAAATAATTGTGACTAAAAATATATATTTAGTCATAACAAATTATAATCTTTATAACTAATAATTATACATTCGGTAATAGACTTTTCAGTAATGACATAAAAAAAATAATGCTTTTTTGTGACAAAGATTTTACTTTTAGTCACAAAAATTTGTGACTAAAAAATATTATCATATCTATGTCGTCGTCACTAAAAAAATCTATAGTTAAAAATATTAACCACAAAAAATATAATCTATTGTGACTAAATATACTTTTGTACGTGACTAAAATGTACAAACTTTTTTTTTTTGACTAAAAGTGGCACTTAATCTTATTTAAAAAAAAAAGTGACATTTTTGTCACAAATTTTTTTATAGGTGTTTAGTGATATAGTGACATCTTTTTTTTATTTTTTGTAGTGTGGATAGTATATAGGTGTTTAACATTATAAATATATCTGATTATTATTTACTCCCAACCGTGTCGAATTCGAAAAATTAAGTATAAAAGTGTTTATTTTGTAAAAGTAATACCAAACTGTAGTACTATTAGCTAGACATATATATTATTATCAAATTAATTTATTATTATGAGAAAATAAGATGAATTGCGCCACATACTAATATTTAAATCAGATCAGCGGTACGTAGATAATATATAGTCAAAGAAATTGTCTTAGGGTACTATAATATATAGATTATTAATTAGATGCCCTCTACTCTATATATACGTAATACGTATTAAAATTAATAACATTTATTGTTAAGCTTGGATTTGAGAGTAGTAGTCATTGGACCAGTTTTAATATTAATGTTATATATAACAAATAATATATATACATATATAAATTATTTATAAGATATAGATGAAAACTAACGGGGTGGATTTATATATATTAATTAGATGTACTCTTATATAAAAAAATTGGAGGGTTGTATATTTAGATATTGAAACAATGCTAGATAGAGATAGAATTAATATGATATATAGCAAAACATATTTAATTTGATTTTTTTTAATCTGTTAATATAAATTAATGTTCGTACCACAACAAATTGATCAATTAAATTGTCACGGTATTATATCTAAAAATATCAATTAATCTATTGTATAAACTATAATATGGATATTATAGGATCATATAATTCATATATATATATCGACAAGTTTTTCAGTACTTAAGGATTATAATTTGAAGATTAGTGTTTTGTTTAGGTTGGATGGGGTGGGGTTGGTATAATGGATATCTCATGATTATGATAATTAGTTGAGTATTTATATACATATAATAATAATAATAATAATAATAATAATAATAATAAAGATATTCTCTCATATAATTTAATAATAAGCAATATTATAGGGTAAAAACAAAGTGTTCCATTTCAGGAGATGAAATATGGAACAATATGAAAAAAATTTAAAAAAAATCTGTCATTATACAAAATAAAGCAAAAGCATGATGGTGATCCATTGATCCGTTTGGTTAAAATAATTAAACAATTTAGGCACTTTCACTTAATAATATATATTTGTGTATACACTTCTCCACAATTATTTGTATAAAAGTTATATACAGCATATTCCTATTATACATATAAATTATTTTGATAAATTAAATATTGAACTTGGTTTTATTGGTTCACACCTAGCTAAGAAGCTAGCTACTAGCTATAGGTTTAGCCTATATATAGGAGATCTAAATGTGCACTATATATTCGATCGTGTGATATATATATATATATATATTGATTTTTATATATAAAGTGGACCCATAAACTTTTCTTATATGAATATATAATTAAATTAATGGAAAATTCTCCTTCATTTTACGTTTTACCAATAGGGCTTTCAGTGTTCTTGACTCGTGAATGGTTTTCGGCGCGATTTTTTTTATGACCGTGTATATTGTAGTTATTTAAATCATCTTGCAAATTTTCAGAAAATTCTAAATAGTTTACAGTACTAAAAACTAAATTCAAACATATTGTTGTACGCGTGATTAATTTTTTTTATGCACGTGGAAAGCAATATATTTGAACCTAGATTTTGGTACTGTAAACTATTTATAATTTCTGAAAATTTTGCAGAATGCTCTAAATAACTACAATATACACGGTCATAAAAAAAATCGTATAAAAAATTATTCACAAATCAAAAACACTGAGAGCTCCACTGTTAAGACTTAAAGTGAAACCTATATAAAAATTCTCCTTAAATTAATAATCTATTGTTATGATTATTTTGGTTGGGTTCCTTATCTCTTTTTCTTTTGGGGGATGCAAACTAAATTTTAGTGGCTATATATATAAATATATATCAGCATTCGATACTCGTTGGAGAATGTATATACATCATCTCTATATGAATATATATATATATATTAATATATATTATAACACATGCATGACATATATCTTACTTAATAATTAATTTATTTCTTTTTTCTCTCGAGCAAATATATTTATATAAATAAAAATAGAACACTTCCCTTTCCGACCAAAACAACAACAAAGATTTGGAAACCATAAATATGTTCCCCTAACTTCAAAAAGAGACAAGGTATATTTGGATACTAAGGAATAAAAAGGCTCAAAATAGCAAAGGGAGTTGTATTTATATATTGATATATACATATAAAAATGCAAATACAGTCACTAAAGCTACCCAGTTTTTGTTTTGTTTTGTCCATTTTTTTAATTAAAAAGAAACTTGTATTTTGTTATATATAGTACACGTGATCATCATGCCTAGGAATTATATAAGCATTGCTTATTACTATATACAAATTTATAATTAAAAAGTTCTTGGATGATTTAGCTACTAGCTAGTTCAAGTAAAAAAAGAAAAGTAAAGAAATATGATCATATGTATGAATATATATATAAAGTTCAAAATTATTATATATATATATACATGTGTATCCATGACGCTTGAATACGATCATCAATATGTGTGGGGCAATATATATTGGAGTGTAGAACCTACCTAGCTAGATACGACACTCATATGAAAATTCTTCCATTAATAATTTAATTACTAAAGAAAAAAAAAGAGCAATATTGAAGTAAAAATTTATAAAGGGAATAATTAGTACTAGTGTCTCAAACCGCCCTCTGTTGGGTTATATCTATAGAACCAGTGTGGTTGGTTTTCATAAGACAAAAGAAAATATACATATACATATACATATATACATATATATATATATGTATGTATATAGAGAAAGAGAGTGAACGAAGTGTGTTAACTTCCATGCATGATCTTCAAAAGCTAGCTATAGTTTTGTTGGTGTTTTTAGATGTATGGCCATCTAGTTTTTGGACCATTTTATTGGTGGTGTGTGTATAGCCCACAATTGTTTTGAATGCAAATAATTAATTTTATTAACTTTATTCCATTGCCTTTGTTGAAAGGTAATTATTAATTTAAGGCACTTAATTCATGCATTTATTAATGATCAATCTCATTACAACACAGCCTATATACATCGTTTGTTAAATTAATTTCAGTGTTTATTTATTTATTTAATTCTTTTATATTTTTCCATTTTTAGTTAAAAAATTATAGCTTGTCCAACTAATAAATTTTGTAACAATCATAAAGAAAATTCAAAATAAATAAATAAATAAAATTGAGCAACTAATAAAGGTCTCTATATCTAGTTTATATACAGATTGATGTTTTGGTTTTCGTTATTAAATATGGAGAAATTAAGCCATTAAAATTTACGAGAGTTCTGTTCATAGCTAAAAATAAAATGGTCCTCCTCAATAATCATATAAAAATCTAAATTTTTTAATTACAATATAAATTGTGAAGTAATAACAAATTTTATACAGTTTAATTATAATGTGATCAAATCTCAAATAAAGTATTAGGGTTGAAACAAAGCCAACCTAAAGAATGATAGACTCTTGAAAATGGTGGGGGTATATATAAATATATATAGGATCTATATATAATTAAGTTATAATAATAAACAAGTTGCATTAAAGATATTTGGATTATTTATTTAAGTAAGCATTAATTAATCCTGGCAAGTGGCCATGGGGGGAGCGGAGAGCCGTCACTACATTTCCACAATAATATTTGGCTAAGTTTTGGCCTTTATTGGAAATTTCTTAATTTTTCTTCTTTTCTTTTTTAAATTATAATAATATATAGTCACTACAACTACAACTACAACAAATATGGTTTTTGCTGGCGCTTTTTAGAGCAAAAGCATATTTTTCATAGATTTTTTGCCGGTGTTAAGTTGCGTTAGCATAAGTCGTTTTTGCCGGCGCAATTCAGAATCACGCCAGCAAAGATTTGTGCACTTTTTCGACATAACTTTTGTTGACACATAAGACATTATTGCCCCAACAAATGTTGTTTTTTCCCAAACTAAATTTTGACAGTGCTACTTTTGCCAGTGCATCATGCAATTGCTCCGGCAAAAATCATTTAAACATACTGGTAAAAAACATAAACGCGCTGGGAAAAGATAAAATTGCGTTGGTAAAAGTATTAAATAATATAAATACACAATTTTTTTAGATTTTTGGAATTGATTAAAGTATTATGTAGTATCCTCATTCATAAATTAATGAGTAATTAATATCTAATCAACAGTATAATGTTGTTAGATTGTTGTAAGATTAACGACTATACTAATGAACTTTGTAATTATCAACTATTAGGGTTAAAGTGTTGTGATCATTGTCGATTATGCTTATCTAACCATGTAGTTATCATTTATTAAAAAAAAATTATTATCATAGGTCTAATAAACTATTTGATTACATGCAAATTTTATGAATATATACAATCTTGATCTTAATGAGCATTATTAGTGTTACTCATGAGTATTACTATTTTGATAATATATATGTACATTAAATAATTATTCATTTTTTGAGCAATAAATAAATAGTCGATCATACCACTTAACAAGAATTCATATTGATTGTATTGATTGTTTGAGTAGATAAACTCTTGTGATTTATAATTATTGTTGTTTGTCATCCATTCTCACAAATTTATATAAATATTTAGTATTTATAAATAATTATATATGGACATTATAAATAATTTGATTAAACCCTAAGTGTTAAAATATTCAAAATGTTAAGGAGTACTTAAAATTAAACTAGTATGTTGATAGTGTCTGTATTGTTGTCGGTCGATATAATACCCGCAAGTATTAGTACGTTAAGCATTATTTTTTGTTTAGAAACAATAAATGTTTCAATTATTGTGCCCAGATAATTGTAAATATTTTTTAAAAAATTACAAAAAAAATAAAAAATAAAAATATCTTTGTCAGTGCAAAATTACTTTCACCAGCGCAATTATAGGCTGGCAATGAGAGTATATGCTTGGAAAAATTAATTAAATCCTCTATATTGATGATATATATATATACGTAGTACATGCAAGTTATATATATACACACATATAAATAATAGTATTACCATAAATACTTAGGGTGTCCAACATCTTCCAAACATGTCATATGATTATTGATACAATTTAATATTGAGTCTTACATATTTTATTTTAAATAAAAAAATTAAATTAAATTATGCAGGACCTCATATTTATTTGCACTAATAATACTAAATACCCAAGAATAATCTTTATCATTTTTTTATAAATAAAATATAGTAAATAATAACATAGCCACATATGGTAAAGTGCATTAATTTTTTAATAAATTAATCAATTTTACCTGGATGTTCAACAACAACAAAATTACTCGTTATCGCTAGATATGCATTTTTTATTTTTAAAAGATATTATTGCATTTTTAAGGAAAATACTTTTTTCAATAATTAAATTTAAAAAAATAATGATATGTGCACATAATAGTACTACAATATTAGACAAAATGATATTATATATGTTTTTTCAATGGATAATAGTATTTATACTTTTTTGGATCTTGTATTTTGTCTCATTACCTGTTTGGACTCTGTGTTTTGACAAATTACTTTTTGAACCCTATATCTTGTAAAATTGTTAAAATAGAACCTTAAACTCAATTTTGATAAAGAAAAAATTGAATATAACAGCACAGTTTTTAAGCAAAATGATTTTATTTTTGTTCTGAATTGTTAGTTTGGTAAATTATTTGTAATTTTAGTTAAGAAATCATTGACTAAAATCAGGTTTAGGGTTCTATTTTAATCATTTTACAAAATATAGGGTCCAAAAAATAATTTGTCAAAATACAGGGTCCAAACAGGTAATAGGACCAAACACAGGGTCCAAAATAGTATAAACTCTTGATTATATTTATTTGAGATGGAATCTATGGTATTGAAAATGCATAACATATGCATGTTATCTTGTGTAATATTTTAATGCATATTTTGTAACAATTTTAGCCAAAAGTGATTTTTAAATGTATATATGAAAATGGTGTTAATTTATGATAGAAAGAACAATGCGTAAACTATATGGTGGTATTTTTTGAATTTTTTTTATTTCACCACATTTTTACTTCAAATAAATATATATATATATAGGCAAGAAATTTATAAAAATGATTTTATTAATCAATTCTGTATTTTTTTTTATTTCACCACATTTTTACTTCAAATAAATATATATATAGGCAAGAAATTTATAAAAATGATTTTATTAATCAATTCTAGTGGGGTTTTTTTTTTTGTACTTTCTTCAATTTCTTTATATTAATTTTAAGAGAATATACTATTTTGTACTTGTTATGAAACCAATTTAATACTTTATTGTTCAATTAATACAATTTTATACTAATTTATCAAGCATATACAAAATATTAAAATAGTATTAATTAAATAATAGGATACTAAGTATAAATATGTTTGGGTGCTTTTAATGGTTACTACTCATGGATAGTTACTTTCATATTAATCATTGGATTAAGATTAATGGTTCATATTTATAGTTGTTAATTAATATTTCAAAAAATAAATTTTGATTTTTCAAATTTTTGGAAGGTTTACCTGATGAAAAAAGTGTATTTATTATGAAAATATAATATTGTAAATTTTTTATTTTTCAAATATATGTCAATTTTTAAATATAGCTAGTGTCTCTCATTTATTGGACACAACATTAATTATGGGAAAAGAAAAAATACTAAATTCGAAATTAATGTAAAAAAATATATATTTACCTGTTGGTGACTTGCTATACTAAGTTATTATGTTATCAAATCATTATAATTGTTAGTACTCATCTATGGGTAGTAACTATTGAGAAGTTTTCCAAATATGTTTACTCATCTTTATGATAAGTCCATTTTAGAAGATTCTAGATTTAATTTGCATTGGTGGTAGACTAATTTACTATCGTAATAAGCTATTGTGAAATTAGTTTCGGAAAACATCTTATTCTGTAAATTGGTAAATTTATATTGAATTTGTAGTTTGAAAGCTATGAGTCATATCATTAAAAAAATATTTAGTACTCTATATTGTGTATAATTAATACTATAGTTTTTTATATTTTATAAATATATTTTGAATTTATTAAAAAGGACTTTAATTAAATAAATTAGAGTTATTTTGATCGTGACCAAAAATATTTTTATCAAAACTGGAGAAAGGTACAATTTTAAATTAATTTATCATATATATATAAGAGAAATTAAAATAATATTAATCAAATAATAAAGTATTAGGTTGATTTTTAGATAAAAACAACAAAATACTAAAATGGAATATTCCCTTTCATTCTCTTTCTTCACAAGTTTATGTTATTCTCAAATTGGTAATAATAATAATATGTGAGGTGTATTATGTGTTAATAATTTATTTATTTTATTAAGGCTGCTAGTCTAAAAACTTAAAATTAAAAATGTGGAAAATTTTATGTACCATCACGATCTTCGTTGGAGCTATATGCAATTAAGCCCAGTCCATTTAATTTATAGTACAATTTATCTCTTTATTATTATTATTATTATTAATAAATAATATTTAATTACAACATGTGCAAACTTCGAGAAGGAAATTAAGCCATATATTTACTAATATCACATTCATTTGTACGAGTGGAAAGTCAAAGCGTCAAACTTTGATGAAAGCAATTCTAAGTAAGTAAGTAGATATAATTAACTATACACATTCATGATATTAAATTAAGTTAATTAGTAGTAGTGTTTCAATAATTAACTAATTTTCTTTCTTTTTTTAAAAAAGAAAAAGAATAATAAATTAATTATTATTTAAGTAATAGTCTCTCTCTCTCTCTCTCCCACCAAGAGAGAACGAACTGAGTTTCTCTATTGCGGCTTTGTTACTATATTTTCTCTTTCTTCTTTCTAATTCGTCTCTATAAAAGCCCAACTCTTCTCTGTCTTTCCTGTACTCATCTCATTTCATCCAACTTTACAATTATATATATCTCTCTCTCTTCTCTCTGTCTCTCTGAAAATCCATATCTATTTTTTTTATAAAAAAAAAAAAAGAAAAGAAAATATGGATGTTAAAGTAAATAATGGAGGGAGATCAAGCTGTACTAACTCATCTTCATCAAACTCATCTGTTCAAAGTGAGCAAGAAGAGATGAACTCAGACCTTAGGAGAGGTCCATGGACTGTTGAAGAAGACCTCACTCTCATCAATTACATTGCTAATAACGGTGAAGGTCGCTGGAACTCCCTTGCTCGCTGCGCAGGTATATATATATTCATATATATATATATATAGTTGTATATTAGAGCCAAATAAAAAACAAGTGGCCAACATCATGAATTATAACCCTTTTCCTTTTTCTCTGGGTCTTGTTCTTTCTAATTATTCATTATTTTCTTCTGTTTGATCGATGTGTATATTTTCAATTTTTAAAATAATTTTTTATTTCTGGGTTGTTCTTAATTTGTCTATATATATGGAGATGAATTTGATTTTGATTTTGATTGTGAGGATATGTATTACCATCATTAAGTTTTGTCCTTTGGATCCCTCCAAAAGGATAAGTAGTAGTGATCAAAAGTCATGTTGGCGTTTCTTTAGGAAAGAAAAACGTGTGGTACTGATCGATATTCAGTGCCCAAATTAACCAATACTGAATCACATCATTATCATATCGATCTGTATATATATATATATATGAATATATTCATATGAACATGTGAATCATTTCGATATATAGTATAGTAAGATATGCATGATTGTTCTTTGCCGGAAATATCCCAGATTTTTATTATTATTATTTTTTTTTTAATAAAAATCACTAATATATAGAGATCAAATTATTTTTCTTATTGAGGATAGAAAAAAGTTAAGATGTGATGAAAATGAAGCTTTCTAGCTTTTCCACTTTCTCTCTCTTTCTTTTCTCTTCTTCGGGTACATATAGAGAATAATATCAACTTTACCAAAATAAATATATATATTCGAATATAAATTAAAAATGATATATTTATGTATGCTGTACAGGTCTGAAGAGAACTGGAAAGAGCTGTCGATTAAGGTGGCTAAACTATCTCCGTCCAGATGTTCGACGTGGAAATATCACTCTCGAAGAACAACTCCTCATCCTTGAGCTCCATTCTCGCTGGGGAAACCGGTATGTATATATATATATGACTATTTTATCTTCTTCTTTTTGGATTTTTAATATATATGTATAAATCATATTATTGATATAATTATGTGTTGTATATGTATAGGTGGTCCAAAATCGCTCAAAACTTGCCTGGAAGAACAGATAACGAGATCAAAAACTACTGGAGAACCCGAGTCCAAAAACATGCCAAGCAGCTCAAATGTGACGTGAACAGTAAGCAATTCAAAGACACCATGCGCTATCTCTGGATGCCAAGGCTGGTCGAGAGAATTCAAGCCGCCGCCTCCTCCTCCACCGCCACCGCCACCACTGCCAGTACCACTACCACTGCTAATACCGATCACCACCACCACCAATTCAATAACAACATGGCCAGTACTGCTTTTCTCAACCAGTCTCCACCACCACCGGGACAAGCCGCGGCGGCGGTAGTTATGCCAATGAATAACGATCACCACCACCATCAAAGCTTTGGCGGCACTTACACGCCGGAGAACTCTAGCACTACGGCTGCTTCTTCTGACTCGTTTGGGACTCAGGTTTCGCCGGTGTCGGAGTTGACTACGGAGAATAACTACTATGTCCCGACAATGGTGAATAATAATCCGAATAACCCTAATGATCACTACTTCCAAGCTGGTGATTACAGTACTGATTATTATCATCAACAACAGCAACAGGCCATGACTACTACTACTGATCATCAACAATTAGGGTTTGAGCATTACCAAGGTTCGTCGTTGGAGCAGAATAATAGTATCAATTACTACAACTGGAACACTACGACTACTGATCTAGACCAATGCATGGACCCATCTGAGAATTTGTGGGATGCTGAGGATTTTTGGCTTCTTCAACAAGCGCAGCTCAACATAAATGGCATTTAATATTTTTTCTTTTAATTTATTATTTCTAAAAAAAAAACTTTAATAAATTAATTAGATGAATATATATATATGGAGGGGAAGGGAGTTAGTTAGTAGTGATATGATCATCTCGATCGATAATCTTGATGATATTTTTCAATTTCATTGTAGAAAAACAAAATATATGAGATGATCAATGGTAAAAAAAAAATATATCTTAAGATAGGTATATAATAATTAATATTATTATATAATTAGGATATATATATAGGGGTATATATATGAGAAGGAAAGAGATCCAAAACTGTGTGGATTACTTTTAGTGCTACTACTCTTGTACTTTGTACTTTTTTTTTTCTTTTTTTTTTTTCCTATTTTTGGGTGGGGAAAAATTTAATTTGTTTTCTTTAATATCTTTATAATGTATTATCTCAATTCTTTGAAAATGACCATGTGAGTAGTACTTCTTTGTTGTTCTTTAATTAATTAATTGATTTTTTTTTTGCGTAATAGTGAATTGCATATATATAATAGAAGCTTTTGTTTAGATAATTTTAGAGATGAAAGACGTGCACATATTATTGGTTCCACTATCATACTTACACAATATCTCTATCTATATATATATATATATATATGTATATATATTCTTGAAATAAGTAGTATATATATAATGCTACTTTTGAAAACCTTGTCCACGGGGCCTGAACCAGAATTAAAGTCCTAATGTTTCTAGATTATTGCTAAAAAGGTAATTTGCAATGATTTTCCATACGTGGTTCAATAATAATAGTTGATTTACAAGTTAACTTAGCCATTAGCTACTTTTTTTTAATAAAATAAAAAGAGAAAAAAAGTTAAAGGAATTATCTTTATCGTGTGCAGAGCCATTAGCCCACCTAAGTACGATTCCAAGGCTTTTTTTTTTATCTCTTTTTGGTTGGATGTCGTACGGACAAAGTGCTTAGTTAGATCCCACTTAAGAAGACAAAGAAATATGCATTACATATGTGTCTACTTCTTTTCTCCATATAATCCAAAAAAACTTCTTCATTAATATAAAATGTAACTACTTAATTAATTACTATTAGTTTCACACCTTAATTTATTTTTCTCTTTAAAAAATTACATCCTATTTTCCACCCTTATATATATATATATATAGGGTAATTCTATGGTGCATACTTGAAAGATATGTATCGGTGCATTTTTTTTGTGACTTTTTGTGTTTTTCGGCTCATGAACAATTTTCGGCGCGATTTTTTTTATGATTATGTTTATTGAAGTTATATAGAGCATCCTGCAAGTTTTCAGGAAATTCTGAATAATTTACAATGCCAAAAATTAGATTCAAATAAACTGTTTTCCACGCATATAAAAAAAAAATAATCAAGCGTGCAATAATCTGGTTGAACCTAGATTTCATCACTATAAATTATTCAGAATTTTCTGAAAATTTACAGAATACTTTAAATAACTACAATAAACACGATCATAAAAAAAAATTGCGTCAAAATCTATTCACAGATCAGAAAATACAAAAATCACAAAAAAAAATATACACTAGCACCATAGCAATATATAAATATATATATATGAGATACGAAACTCACTCATCTTAGCATTGAATTGAACTGTTCTAAATTTTATTTTATTTAAAAAAAACAAATAAATAAGTAAAGGTTGGGAACAATATAAAGAGTTTAAAAAAGTTGGGAGCAAAACGTGATGGAATAGTAGCATTAGAGAGAGAGAGGTATGGCGGCGCCGAATCTTTGTAGGCCGCGTGCCTATAGAAGAAGCCACCAAAGTGGTCCCAGGATATGAGCTGTTAAAAACCTGACACGTGTCGAGTGAGAGAATTTGCTATGTTGTTTGTTAGGAGTAGGAATAGGAGTAGGACTACTCACTTTGAGTTTGAGGGCCGCAACCCTTGAATTCGATGCTCCTTTTATCTTAAACATATTGAAATCCACGTAGTACTACCTATTATATATATATGTGTGTATATATTGTCCACGTGTGTGTATTCCTGTGCATACATACATATACATGTAAACACAATTAACTCATTTTATTGCTGATTCAGTGACAACTGGACTCCACAAGCCAATATATATATACAACATGAAATTAAATTTTAAGTTTCCTTTCTCACTTCGATCAATTAATGTAATTTATCAGCCTCAAGAAGAAGTCTTTGGTCAAGAAAAATGGGACCCAGAAAAGCTAAGCTAAGGAATAAATAAACAGTAGTCGATCCCACGTGGCAACTAGAAAAAAGCAAATATATATAAATTAGGTTGTACTGTTGATCAGCTATCTGGAAAAAGTGTGGCCCTGGCTAGTGCTAGTATATAGCATACTTGCATAATGTTTGTTACTGTCTTTTATGGATAAAACATACATCCTTCTCAACCAGTCCGATTTATTTGTTGAGGCCTCTGTACTGATCATTACATTAGTTTCCAATTCCTGCTATCACGTATATATATCTATATATATATATGTATGTATGTGTCAATGGCTCAGTCAGTGGGGAGTGGGGTCTATTCTCCAATATTTAGGGCAAATGCAAATGGAGATGAGAATAATAATGATATATCCAACATCTCTATTGTGTTATATTTTTATATATACTACATTAATTACATGCATGTAATTAACAAAAATAGAGACCAATTCTCACTTGATACATATGTATATAGAAATGATATATATGTGTACCACTACATTAGTGATTATTTTTAATTAATTACTACTGTTTATATAGTTTTATTATTTTTAGTACATAAATAGGATGTAATTCTAATTTTTTTTATATGACGGTATATAATGTAGTTTCAGGTTAGGGAATCTCTCACAAATTTTCAAGAAATTTTGAATAATTTAGGATGCTGAAATCAAAATTCAAACACTTGTTGTATGCGTGCTTGTTTCAATATTTATACACGCGTACAATAGATTATCTAAATCCTGATTTCAACATTATAATTTATCCAAAATTCTTTATAAACTTGTGAAAGATCTCCTGTAATTACATTATTGTACTTCGTCATGTAAAAATAATTAAATTTACACTATATTTAATATACCAAAAATACTAAAAAAAATAACTATGGGTAAAAAAATTTCATGATATAAATACATTTTTGATTGAAAATTTTGTGTAAAAAAGGAATCATTTTATGTATTATAATCACTTAGTTATCGATATTTATTATTAATAGTCCAACAAATCTAATTATTAATATGACGATTGGGGTGTGAACGAAATCTTTTTTCGAACAAGATAAAATTAATTATCGTCCTTATATTTATACTTAAATATATTGTACTTACCGGTCATAATATAGTCTTATTGGAGGGTACATTTCAGGAGCTCTCAAAAGGATATATATATATATATATATATATATATACATAAACAAACATCACTTCATTCACTCAAAAGAATATGGAAGACATCAAAAAAAGCACATGCCCCATCTCTCAAGTTGTGCACTTTTTTAATTATCATTACTCTTTTTTCTTTTTTCTTTTTTAAATTTAACAAAATTTTCTGAACTAAGTAAACCATTTTGATGATGAGTTGATTGATGTTCCCACTCTAGGAGAGAGCTTATTTAGAATCACACATACTTGCGTGAAGCCCCTCTTTGTGAAAGCGATCTATCACATATGATGGTACATACATTTTTGAAACTTTTAGGTTGTCACTACAACTTGTCACTTGTCAAAAGTCCTCTCATGACGACCACAAACCTTAGAATTTTTTTGAGAGAATTTTCAAGGGTTTATATCTAAAGTGTTGATAATAATAATTATAATTATAACGACTAATAATAATGTAACACACCACAACTACAACTACAATTACTACTACTACTACTACATGTACAAGCACAATTGTTGGTTTGGTGTAGTAGTCATCAAACTCCATATGTGTAGAAGATTTTTCCAAGGCGTAACGAATGGAGTTAGTGCTCGTGTTTGCATTCCACTAATAGAATCAACACAATTAATATATATTTTCCCTTTTTGGGTTGTTCTTATCTCAATTTCATCTTTATATATAAACCTAATTTGCCCTATATTTAATGAACCTTTTTTTGGGGGGAAATGAGATGATGATGATGATGAAAGAGGGGCTGCATTCATTTAGGTTTGAGCTAATTATTTGGAATAATGTATTTAATTTTTTCAATAATGTTATTCCTACTTTTATATTCATCAATACAAAGTCACAATAAATATTATTTTAATTATAATGTTATAATTATTATTATGAAGTGTATACCTAGTTATTAGGGGGTGTGTTGATTGGTTGGATATAAATGGCTTGTTTTTTAGGTCACTTTTTTACCATGTATGTACAAAGATCATCATGTAGTTATTATTATCACTTTGTCTAAATTTCATCCAAATCCAGTTTTGTTTTTGAAAAATAAATATATAATCAATCGAATTTGACATCAAAGAGTGCAGATTTGATTGATTGAATAACGGTTTCATGCATGGTAGATTGATTATATCTCTTCTTTCTATATAATAGTAACTATATATAATAAGTGTCTAGATAATAAAAAATTTTGATTTTAACGATTTTTTATTTTTTTAATGTTAACTTTCATAGAATATTCTTATATTTAATAGAATATTTTTATATTTAACGGTAGTTTATAAACACTTAAACTTAAATAAAATAAAATAAATAATTACAAAAATTAAAATAGGATATTTTTGAGATATTTTATAATAATAATTATTTAAAAATAATAAATAATTAAACAAATTAAAATATGAAATTTTTGAAATATTTTACAGTGATAATTATTTAAAAATAATAAAATTATATGTTTTATAACTTAAATAAAATTTAATTAAACTTAAACTCACTTATTAGAATAATATCATATTAAACATCTAATATAATCTACTGTGAATTAGCAACAAATTATTTTTTTTTAAAAACTAGTAAGAAACTTAAATTTAAAATTCACGTATAATATTTAATATTACATTAAATATATAATATATAATCGTTTGTTGTCACTCTCAAATTCAAAAACTATAATAAACATAAACTTAAACAAAAATAAATAAATTATTTTATTAAAATAGGATATTTATTTCAAAATTTATATGACATTAATATAAATTTAATAAAAAAATTAATAAATTTGATAAATAAAACTAAACAAACGTGCATATTAGACGTTGTTTGTATCTAGTATATATATATATATATATATTTAATAACAGAAGTGAATGGCCCCACACAAAAGAATAAAATAAAAGTTTGAACATTCTAATAATGCTGTATGTATGCAAAAGATTAAATCTAAACTTATCCAAAAAAAATCATTAGTGCTAACTAAAGTTTTTAAATGACTCTATGTAATAAAGAAAATGCAATTAAGCGCTTCAAGAAAAAGATCATTGATAGTTCATTTAAGTCGTTAGATGTACTTAATAATTTGTTTCAAAAAGTAGAATTTATTAATTAATTAGTAATGATAATAATTTATTTGCAATTGGTTTATTAGTTGAATATGGTACTTGATATTTCTATATATTGTTCTCACTAATTAGTGACATCATATGAATATATATATATATGGTTTGGTATACGGGCAAGGACAAACTTAAGATGTGCACGTAATTAGTAACATTTATCAAAAATATTAATTATATATTGCTGATTTTCGTGCGTACTTTGAAGCAAAAGCTTGTGCTATGGACATTAATTAATTCATTGTACCATATATATCCATGTAATATATATATCGAATGTAGACACAGTTCGATTTATATATGAATATTAAATGAATGAAGTCGGTGTTTATATAATTATATATATATATATATATATGCACGAGTACATGATGTTTGTTCTTCCCTAATCGGATGGGATTACATTGTACGAACGTACGTGTATGGATCACAAAGTAAGTATATATATATTGCATATACACTCACATATGCCATATATACAATAATAATATACTGATTGTTATAATTAATGTATATGAGGTAATAATTTGTGTACTTAAATTTCTAAAATATTATTTTAATGGCTCAAATTGAAGGAACCGTCCAAATGTCCCATAGTTGAACATAATCCATGTTATATATATACACACACACACTAGGTAAGTAGGGACAATGTAAGTAGAATATATATTTTCTCGTTTTAAAGTTGTAAATATTATCGATAATTTTAATAAAATCCGGTTAACTGATTTTAAAATATATATATATAATAGAATGAATTATAGTTCTATAATATATATATATAAATATTTATATTAATAATTTCTACACATCTAATCATAACATTGGCATAAATATATATTTACATAACTATATATAAATTACAAAAATATTTCAAAAGAAATTAATAATAGAAAATAAAATAAGAATATAAAAAGTTACAGTGTAGATAGTAGTATACATGCATTAACTATTTTTAGTTTTTAATGGATCTCGCAATGTCATTTGGTGAATTTGATGAAGACAAAAGAGTTTCAATCACTTGATAAAAAATAAACTATCACACAAATTTATAAGATATAAAAAATTGATATGTATGCATTTATTATTTTTAAATAAATATGATTTAATTATTTAAATTATCGTAAAATATCTTAAAAATATAATATTTTAATCAATTAATTAATTAATTTTTGTTTAAGTTTATGTTTGTTCCAATTTTTGAATTGGCAGTGACAACAAGACATTATATATTATATGTTTAATATAATATTAATATTAATATTATACGTGAATTTTAAGTTTGTCGCTAGTTGATAGTAGATTATTATATATTATATATTTAAAATGATATTATTCTAATACGTGAAGTTTAAGTTTAATTCAATTTTATTTAAGTTATAAAACATATAATTTTATTATTTTTTAAATAATTATTATTGTAAAATATCTAAAAAAAATATCTTATTTTAATTTGTTTAATTATTTATTTTTTTAATTTTATCTAAATTTAAGTTAGATTTACAATCTATGATTAAATATAAAAATATTTTGTTAAAATTAAAATAAAAAAATAAAATATGTTGAAACCAATAATTTTCGTTTCTACGCATTTTTTATACAGAAGAGATACTGTCATACTAATTTGGTGCACATAAGTTAATTATAGCAACTTTATTTTTATGATTAGGTTTGAAAAAAAAATGATGATGATTAAAAGGAGATTTAAACGCGTGATGTGTGCAAACGAAAGCAAGCAAAACATGTACATTTAAAAAAGGAGAATATAACAAGGTATTTCAACAATATTACTATAAATAAATGGATAAGATCAAGCACACTTACTCAACAGATAATAAACATATATAAAGGCAATTTTAATTAGCTTAAAATTTTCTATAAATATTGCGTCAATTTTTCTTTTCTTACCAATTTTGATAATTAATTAATTATAGAACTCAACAAAAAGAATGAATATGCATTGTCCGAAACTTGTGAAAACTTATTGTGGCTCTCTATAATTGTAAATACACTAGATACAAAACAAGG
Organism: Humulus lupulus; assembly: GCF_963169125.1. Lineage (NCBI taxonomy): Eukaryota > Viridiplantae > Streptophyta > Magnoliopsida > Rosales > Cannabaceae > Humulus > Humulus lupulus. The sequence goes on along the minus strand of NC_084794.1, from coordinate 284,458,870 downwards.
TGAAATACATGTTTGTTTAATTTTATTTATGAAATATATTAATTATTTTTATTAAATTTATAATATTGTCATATAAATTTTAAATAGATAAATAATTATATGAAAGAATAATATAAACATATTATAGATAAATTAAACTAAAATATTGTTTATAATTTTAAAATATATATACAGGGGAATTCTCCTATAGGGGCTTCACTTTAAGCCTTACCGGTAGGGCTCTCAGTGTTTCTCGACCCGTGAACAGTTTTCGGTGCGATTTTTTTTTATGACCGTGTATATTGTAGCTATTTAGAGCATCATGCAAATTTTCAGAAAATTCTGAATAGTTTACATTACCGAAAACTAGGTTCAAACATGTTGTTTTTCACGCGCATAAAAAAAATTAGTCATACGTGCAACAACATGTTTGAACTTAGTTTTCGGTACTGTAAACTATTCATAATTTTCTAAAAATTTGCAGAATGCTCTAAATAGCTACAATATACACGGTCATAAAAATACCTTCCGTCAACAATCCTTGGCATTCGTTGGTACCTAACCGTCAAGTGCCATGTAGAGGTAAATCTGGCGATTTGTAATTGGTCCACGTAATTTTAAATATTACAGGTCACCTAAATCCTTTTTTTAAAAAAAGTTTCTGATATAATAAATTAAAACTAATATAGCTAAAAACTTAACCATCTGAATAAAAAACTTAAAAATTATAAACCCCATCATTCATGTACAATTTGAAGAAAACGAAGGTCTAGGGCATAAAAATTTGAATGTGACCATGGAACAATGGAGCTGCAATTGTCGGCCATCGAAAGCAGTCGTCATCAAGACTTCTTGGACCAACGATAATCCTGGAAGAAGATTCAAGTGCTACCATAAGTATCGGGTGGGTTAATTTGTAGTTTTTTTTTTTAAATTTTGGGTTTGTTCATCTCTTCTTGAATTCTACTGGTTTGATGATTTCTTGTGTTTACAGTGTAATGGTGGTTGTGGGTCGGGTGTGGTTAATTTGTAGTTTTTTTTTGAAAATTTTGGGTTTGTTCATCTCTTCTTAACTTCTACTGGTGTGATGATTTCTTGTGTTTACAGAGTAATGGTGGTTGTGGGTATTTCTCCTGGTTAGACCCTCATATGTGTGCCCGAAGGTGGTCATACCTGGGTTGTTGAGAAAAATTAAACAGTTGGAGGATGAACTTGTTTCTGGAAACACACATGCCGATTGGAGCACACAGCACGCTTTGAGTGATCAATCTGTGGGAGAGGATATGATTTTTGTATCTGATGTTGATTGCAAGGATGGAGTACAGCATGAAGATGAAGTTAGGGTGGTAAAAAGTAATAAAAAATTATGGGTTGTAGCCATTGTAGTAGTTTTAATATGTATTAACAAATGGGTTTAAGTTATGGGATATCATTGTAATGTTTTGTTGTAAACTATGATCCAATTTGTTGGACCCTTTTGTAAGTGTTATTTGTTTAAATTGAATTTGATGGTTTATTTTTAATCTGGTGGTTTTAAGTTTTATATTTGTATTGTGCAATTCCTAAAGTAAAAAAATAAACAAGTGTACTTCATTAAGATGCAATACCAGAGTAAGAACCAGAACCAGATAGTATTGACATCAAGTTTAAAGGTCATGTTGTCCATAACTAGCAAACAAACTAAGATCTAATGCCTATTTGGTTTACATCAAGTGCAAAAGCCATGTTGCCCATAGCTATCAAAAACATAAGATCTAGTGAAGTCAAGTATTTACAAAAACATCAAAAGTCCCTAACTAGACATAAATTAGTTCATTCTCTATCTTCAAAAGCTTTGTCAAAAGTGTGAACATTCTTCTAGCAGGTTGTCTAGGCATGTTATGTGGACCTAGTCGAAGGACCACCTTGCTGAGAAAGGTCATGTTGTCTGGCTCGAGTTTTGGGACCCCCTTGCTGAGAAAAGCTTTGTTTTTGCTTTGTCAATCGTTCTTTTCTTTTCTTTGTTGCTTCAGTGGGATTTGCAGCCGGTGCCCTACCCCTTTTCTTTTTAGCAGGAACCTAACAAATAAAAAATTCATGGAGTTAATCTGGTGTAATCTTTCATCAATGCATTACCTGAGCATTTGTTATAATAATGCATTACCTGAGCATTTGTTGGGTTGGGGCATGTTTTGCTTGTGTGGCTTGGCTGTTTGCACTTTCTGCACAAGTGGATCTGACCAAACCTTCGAGTTTTTGTTGAACTTAGGGGTGGTTTATCAGACTCTCTTCTTCTGGCCTTTTTTGGTCTCCCTGGCAGATTAGTTTCAAAAGGTGGGTATATAGGGTTCAAACCAGTCTCTGGCCACTGCTCTAGGCTTGGCATAGGGTATATGATTCCTGCATAAGCTTTCAGAAATGCCTATTTCTTATAACATTCATGGATATAGTCCATTATCTCTGCCCCACTTGTCCATATGGCAGCCAGTGCGTGACCACACGGGATACTAGTGAGTTGAAATCTTCGGCAACTGCAAGTCCTTTTTTGCAAATCAACATCAAATGCTCATTATTTGGGCAGTCAACTTGAAATTGATAAGTTGCAGCCCTAGTAGTCAGACAATTCTTGGCAATACTCTTGTTCTTCTCCACTACTTGCAATATTCTTTTCCCCACGGGATGTATCCACTTCTACAGACTTTCCCTCTTATTGAAAAACCGACTCATTAGCCAATAACGAATCTTTTCTAGCAAAGTAATTATCGGCTTGTCTCTAGCATCAACTATTGCAGCATTAAAAGATTCACAAAGGTTGTTTAACAACATATCACATTTCACCATTTCACTAAAATGTGACCTAGACCACTCGGATGGAGTCTTTAGTGCCAACCAGTTGTAAGCATTTTCACTAGTTTCCCTTAACTCTCTCATCCTCTTTTGAAACTCTGGAATAGTGGTTGCCTTTGCTGCTGCCCATAGTTGTTGTTTCAATAACAAACCTGGGTGGTCTTTCTTGAAGTTGGAATGCAAGTGCCTAACACAATTTCTCACCTCTGCACCCTCAAAAACAGAAGCAATAGCATTCTCCAACCCTTTCTGTCTATCGCTCATCATAGCAAACTGAGAAGGCCTGTCAATATCTAGATCTTCCTTCAACAATTCTAAAAACCAAGACCAATTGTTAGTGTTTTCTTTCTCACAAACTGCATAAGCAATAGGATACATTGAGTTTGTTGCATCTATTCCTACTGCAGCCAAAAGCAATCCTTTACAATACCCTTTGAGGAAGCACCCATCAAGACCAATGAGTGGTCTACAGCCAGATCTGAAACCTTCCTTACAAGCTTTTAAGCAGATATATACCCTCTCAAATATCATTTTTCCTTCTACCATATTTGATTTGATGATGGCAGTGCTACCTGGGTTTGTAGCCAATATCATTTTGCAGTAGTCTTCCAAGATAGCATATTGCTCAGAGACACTACCTTCAAGCAATATTTTTGCTCTGGCCTTTGCCCTGTAGAATACCCAATTAGAAACATGTGAGTACTTGGTTTTAGTTGTCATCTCTCTAAAAGTCTTATACTTCATATCTGGATTGATTCTGAATTGCTCTAAAAAATACTTAGACAACCAGGGAGCATCGGCATGACTATTATTAAGGGCCAAACCACAGTTGTGGTTATCTACTAAAGTCTGCACTTTGAAAGTAGTGTTGTCAGCTCTTGAAACACTTGCATACAACAACCAAGGACATTGTTTAGCTTTGCATTTGACCCTAATTCTTCTCATGTCATTGCTTACATATTTAAACTCTCTATTACTTTCAATAAAGTACTTTTTAATAGCTGTCCTCAGTAGTTTTGCAGTCCCAAATTCCATTCCCAATACAAATTTGAAATCCTTAAAGTTGGATGATAGACCCAAAACGGGTATGTTTTAAAATTTAAACTCGCAAGCGCACGAATCGTATTTATAGAATAGTTTTCGTGTAAGTACGAGGTCGAACCCAAAGGAGTTGACTTAAATCAAAAGAGAAAACTATTTTTACCAAAGTGAAATAAATTTCTAACCTAGTTCCAAAGATTAATGTGTTTTGTTTTAAAATAAAGAAAGAAAATACTAAAAATAAATAAAATAAATAAACTAAAAAGATTTGTTTTTAATAGTTATTTATAAAATTATTAAGATTTTAGAATCCACAAAATATAAATAATAATATTTATTAATATGTTGACTTCCCAATTTTTAGTGATAATTGAAATTAATCTAATTACCTTTTTTAAAACATTATACTTCCTTTAAGCTTTCTTTAATTAAAAAATATAGATTTTCCTTCACTTCAATAGTATAACTTCAAAGCATTAGTTGTGAATCAATTTAATGAAACTACAAAAAAAATCAAATAATGTTATTTCTAAAGCAAAATATAGTATTTTTGTTCTAAGCATTGGATGTGAACAATTTAATGACACATCTTAATCAAAGAATACTATGTTTTTGCACAATTAAGAACCAAGTAAAATATGTTCTAACAATCTAAAATACATGATATTATAGATGAAAGAAATATTTAGAAGAAGAAAAATCATAAACTTTATTGCTCATTTTGGGAGGTCAACATAAAATAAACACTATATAGTTATATCTTGGTTCATCCTCCACCTTAATAATTTTAAGTGGATTAGAAACCCATAACTATTAAAAACAAAATAAAAATTACAACATAAATAGGAAAATTTGGAGGAGGAACCTCCAAATTATTCCTCTAAAAATACATAAAAACTAATCTAAGAAAAGAAAAAGATGGAGAGAATAGAGAGATGGAAGAAGTGATGTAAGAGAAGGTGTGCTTGAAATGGTGAAATGAGACTCCTATTTATAGATAAATTCTTTGGTAAAGGATAACACTCCTATTGGTCTAAAAAAAAGCACATGGATTCATGCTCAAAATTGTCATCTTTTCCTATAGTTACAAATCCAATGGTGGAGAAAGAAGCACATGGATTGATGACATGGCATTGTCAAGAATTGGATTGGGCCTTTCATTTTGGGCTTGATTTCTTCATTTCTTTATACCAACATTTTATTAACATTTCATTTGCTCCCAACAAATACACCTACATAAAGAAATTAAACACACATAAATTAGTAACAACATAATTAAACAAAATAAATACAAAAAACAAATAAAAATACATAAAATCAAAATAAAACTAATAAATTCAAAATTACTTAAAAAATTGATAAATTAATTAAAAACTCAAGAACTAAGCAACAATTGGCTTATAAAATGTGGTAAAATAACTCTATTTTGTAGAGTTATCATTGGACCTAGGGTTGTAATGTATTTTTGACTTCCTAGGCCCAACCTCTTCACCATCACTTCCAAGACTTTGCAAGTCTTCTTCAGTGTCCATCCCATCTGACTCATCTCCCTGAACACCTTGGCTGCACAAATTTGTCACACTGCCCCACCATTTAGTTGGATCAGATGGCCTACCCATCTCTTTTTCTGCCTCAACCTCTTGCTCATACTCCTCATTGTTTAACTCAAAGTCTTCCTCTTGCAAACACCCTCTTGACTGCCTCTGATTAGAACTTTCAGGCATCTCATGTCTTTCATCATTCACTTCATCTGGCAGGACCTCCTCATTTTGTGTGTCAGCTTGAGGTATGGGTGCATCATCCCCAGCATCCATTTCAACAGCTGCTTCCTCACTATCCGAAGCAAAATGGGCATAAAACTCATCCTTATTCCCATTCCCTTGTTCTGCCTCATCATCATCACCATACTAATCACCATACTCAGTTTTCTCACTATCTGGTGACAGTTCCACTACAGGTATACCCACCACATCAGGCACCACATCAGTATCGGATGGTAACTCCTCAATCACACATCTCCTTAATATTTTAGGAGGAGGGTCAGGTATATGGGGTACTGCAGTGGGGTCTTCCTTCCATTCCAAACCAAATGTAGCCTCAGGTAGGACCAAATACACTTCAACCTCTGAAATTCTCTTGACATCCAGTTCATTAAGTATTTCTGAAGCTTCCTTAGGCCCAACAACCATCTTCCCAGCATTAAGATGCTTCCCATGTGGCTTATATAGAAACCCTAAAGGCATAGAATAACCTAATTTGCAAGCAATATCCTCTAGCACAAGCCTGCTGAATTTTCTCTTCGAAACATTGTCAAAGTAGTCTATTTGCCCTTTCTCATATCTTTTATTACCAAAGGGTGTGAACCAATGCCCCCTATGATGCAATTTGACTGTAAACTTCTCACAATTTTCACCTGTGTAAATTAAAGTACAATATACACCAAAACAGCAGTACACAGGGGAAGCAAACCAAGTCAAAAGTAGTACTAGTGAATAAAATAGTCAACAAAGAATCAGATGCACTATTTTACTCCACAAAAAATGTCAAAACCCCAAAATGGTCACATAGAGATTCCCACAAAATCCATACGTATGGACCCCACTGTATAATCTTAAATATGCTTTAAAGCATCTCCACCAACTAGAACCCCAACAAACTTGATATAAAAAATGTAAAAAAATTAACTCATTTATAACCCCCAAAACCGAACCCCCAAAACACCGACAAAAAATTTGAAATGGGTTCTAGCAAACTTACCGTACGCTGGTGGTGGGTCGTTAGGTCCCCTACATTTCGCCATAATGATCGTCGTCAACGTCTGCAACTCAGTTCGTCTTCCTCCTTCGTCCGAATGCTTGAAATCGTTTCTTCACTTGAAATCGTTTCCTTCTTCCTCATTTAGAAGAATGTTTTTCGTCTTCAACTTAGTTTTTCCAGTTGTTAGTTTTTTTCATTCAGATGGTTAAGTTTTTTTTTTTTGAATTAAAGATGGTTAAGTTTTTAGTTATATTAGTTTTATTTATTAGTTTTAATTTATTATATCAGAAACTTTTTTTAAAAAAAGGATTTAGGTGACCTGTAATATTTAAAATTACGTGGACCAATTACAAATCCCCAGATTTACCTCTACATGGCACTTGATGGTCAAGTACCAACGAATGCCAAGGATTGTTGACGGAATGTATTTTTACCGCCAAAAACAAGAGTTAGGTATTTAAGTGTTATAAAACCAACAACTTAGGTATTTTCGCCGCAAATATCCCTTAATTAATTATAGAACTCAACAAAAAGAATGAATATGCATTGTCCGAAACTTGTGAAAACTTATTGTGGCTCTCTATAATTATAAATACACTAGATACAAAATAAGGTGAAATACATGTTTGTTTAATTATATTTATAAAATATATTAATTATTTTTATTAAATTTGTAATATTGTCATATAAATTTTAAATAGATAAATAATTATATGAAAGAATAACATAAACATATTATAGATAAATTAAACTAAAATATTGTTTATAATTTTAAAATATATATACAGGGGAATTCTCCTATAGGGGCTTCACTTTAAGCCTTACTGGTAGGGCTCTCAGTGTTTCTCGACCCGTGAACAGTTTTCGGTGCGATTTTTTTTTATGACCGTGTATATTGTAGCTATTTAGAGCATCATGCAAATTTTCAGAAAATTCTGAATAGTTTACATTATCGAAAACTAGGTTCAAACATGTTGTTTTTCACGCGCATAAAAAAAATTAGTCATACGTGCAATAACATGTTTGAACTTAGTTTTCGGTACTATAAACTATTCATAATTTTCTAAAAATTTGCAAAATGCTCTAAATAGCTACAATATACACGGTCATAAAAAAAATCGCGCCGAAAACTGTTGATGGGTTGAGAACACTGAGAGTCCTACCAGTAAGGCTTAAAGTAAAGCCCCTATAGGAAAATTTCCCTATATATAATATGATAAATTTTTTAAATATAAATGATAATTATTAATTTTTAATAAAAAATAAGATTTTGTATTATTTTTTATTATAGTGATATTTTATAATATTTAAATTTATATCAATATAAGTATTAAATATCTAGTCTTATATTAAATATATTAATAATAATAATATTTTTAAATATTTGAATTTATATTAATATAATTATTAAATATCTATGTCATGTTGTACATTATTATAATGATGAAATTTTATAACATTTGAATTTAAATTTATATTAATATAATTAATAAATATTTATTTTTAATTGGTTTTAAAAATATATTCAGTTAAATATTTAGAATATTAATTTAAAGTTAATAAAAAAACTGTTAAAACAAAAAATTATCTTTATCTACATATTTTTCTATATAATAAATATGTAGATTACGGAAATTCTTGGTTTTAACAGTTTTTAATTTTTTTAATGTCAACTTTAATGGAATATTATTATATTTAATAGAATATTCTTATATTTAACGGTAGTTTGTAAACATCACTTAAACTTAAATAAAACAAAATAAATAATTAAAAAAATTAAAATATGATATTTTTTAGATATTTTACAATGATAATTATTTAAAAATAATAAATAATTAAACAAATTAAAATATAATATATTTTAGATATTTTACAATGATAATTATTTAAAAATAATAAAATCATATGTTTTATAACTTAAATAAAATTTAATTAAACTTAAACTCACTTATTTGAATAATATCATATTAAACATATAATATAATCTACTGTCAAATAGCAACAAATTACTTTTTTTTTAAAACTAGCAAAAATCTTAAATTTAAAATCCACATATAATATATAATTTTTTTTGTCACTCCCAAATTCAAAAATTAGAACAAACATAAACTTAAAAATAAATAAATAAATTATTTAATTAAAACATGATATTTATTTAAAATTTATATCACATTAATATAAATTTAATAAAAATAATTAATAAATTCAATAAATAAAACTATTTGTATCTAGTATATATATATGGAGCGGTTATGGTATGCTTTTTTTTTTTTGGACGCATACATCTTTTTCAATTTTTCGTACATAGATATGTGTTGTAACCCAAATTATTTTATATAGGTCAAATTTTCAAAAAATTCTAAATAATTTAAAACGCTGAAAATAAAGTTTCAAATAAATTATTTTACACGCCTATAAAAAAAACAAACACTTGAAAAAATTATTTGAATTTGTATTTTGACATTCTACATTATTTAGAATTTCCTCAAATTTACAAAATATCTTAAATAACTACAATATTATCCAACGTATACAAATATTTAGGTAACATCTTATTTATAATAGATAAAAGATATACATGTGCGTAAAAAAATCATACAACAACAACTCCCTTTATATATATCATTCTATGCCTCTTTTGTCAAAAGCAAAATATGCATAGTCCATGTTATAGTAGAATTAAATAACCATAATAATAATAAACAAATTTTTAGGTTATTTTTAATATATAGTTTTAGATTAATTATGTTTCCGCGTTACTAAACAAATGATTGTCAGAGCTTACTATAAGCAGCTTTTTTGCCTTTTTATTGGACTAAAAACTTCTTGCAAGTGTTAAAATAATACACATATATATATATATATATATATATAACCACGAAAAACACGAGTCAAGCAGCTAAATTTGATTGATATTATTAATGAAAAAAATGTTATCTATAATTAACCCTTTGTTGGCCGTAAATGTTTAATTATGAACGAAATCAGTGCTTACGTTACGCCATTGGAGATGACCGTGTTTCAACCTCAATACAATACAATAATACTAACTTATTATTTTGTCACTTTTTTTTCTTCTTTCTTTTTGATCATGAAAACAAATAAATAAAAAATGTTTAAGTGGGTTTAAATGAATCCCATATTTAATTAGTTTGATTAATAAACAAAATTATCTTTAAGACTCCATTGGTTTCTGTTAATTTCTCTCACCGTGTACGTATGCATTATTTCCATTCCACTTCGTCTGCACGCGCTTTCTTAAAAGCAAAGCCATCATCTACCTTTTCTTTCTTTCTTTTTTTACTAATCAATTGAGCCCTAAATTGGGCCCACTGAGTTTAATGGGCCCTGGTTTCAGTCCCACTTCCTGGCCTAGTGCTCGCATGGCCCATTTCTATTGTTTTAGTCTAAAGCCTATGAATCACTGGGGGTGAATCTTTCAGTTCAAAGCCTATTAGCAAGGAAAAGTTGAACTTGAACGTGGATATCATGAGTAAAGGAAAGGGGTTTATAATATTTTCAGATGTCCTTTTCAAAAAAAAAAATTACTTTATTGTTAACTTTGGATTAAAATCATCAAAGTGACCATGGTTAACTCAGAAAAGCTGTCCTCATCGAGTGAGTGGTAAAATTTAGAATTTGAAAAGCAACAAAAATAAAATATTGTTAATTAGTTATGTAGGGATGATTTCATCAACCAATAATAATGGCATAAGCATTGTTAGACAAGTAAAAGTGAGCTCATTTATGTGATGCCCATTGGCGGTAACCTAAGAGATCAAGGACTTTAAAAAATAGAAATTGACGAATAAAATACATGAATACATTTTTAACGTGGTTTGATTAAAGATAAAAATATTTTATAGAATATGTACACGACGAGATTATTATATACGTTTGAGAGAGTAAATTTGACAATCTTTTTTTTTTTAAGGGAAGGACTTAATATTAGGAGATTTGTCATTATTGTGGCTTTTATGCTATTTTTGTGCAAAAATGTGAGAAATATACTTTTCATAATTTTTATTAGAAAATTTATTAAAGAAAAAACAGAGTGTGTGAAACACAATTGCTAACTAACTAAATAAATATGGAAACTAAATTTAAAATCAAATCACATTAATCAAACAGAGTACTATTGTAAATTAGCATTCTACTCTTCTTTCTCAAACCTCAGCCACACAAACTTTTCTTTCTCCAAACCCAGCCGCACACACTCTTTCTCTTTCCAAACCCAGCCGCACCATCCCTTCCAGCTCCGGCTGGCGCAAATCCCCTCCAGCTCCAGCCAATCCGCGACCCAAAGTAGAACCCAGCTCTGGCAAATCCGTGACCGTCCGCTCAAGAACCCCATCTGTTTGAGACCCCCGCTCCGTTCGAGAGCCCCATTCGAGCGCAGGCCCAGGCATGACACCACAATTTCCACGGCGAACCACCTCCCAGCTCCACAGCGAGATTGTTTTTGTCGTTTTTCAGATCTAAATTTTTTTTTCAGAACTGAACCCAAGAGGCAAAGAGGCAGGCGCGCCCTAGATACCACTACTACAAAAACATGCTTTTATGACACTCAATGAGACTCCTTAAAGAATTTCTTTTAGGGCACACGGTACGAGCCCTAAAAACTGATGTGTGTCCTAAAGTTTGAACTTTTTTCTAACTAAAGTTCCTAGACTTTTTAGGACACTCATTGAGAGTCATTAAATAATTTTTTTAGGACACGCAGTGCGAGCCCTAATAACTTATGTGTGTCTAAAAAGTTTGAATAATTTGTTTTAACAAAAGTTTTATTATTATTTATTAAAACAAAAAAAATCACTCGGCCCCTTTTTCTCTCTCTTTCTCGAAGTTCCCTCTCCTTTTCTCTCTCTCTCTCTCCATGCGTCGTCTCTGCCAGGGCCGAACGGCTGCCCTCTCGTCGCTAGCCACCGCCACGCACCAGCCTAGTCGACGCGCTGTCCCCCAAAACCCCCAACCCCCGAAGACCGGCACCTCACACGTGGCCTAAGGCCCTCAACGGGGAACTCAAAGTTCTACGATTTTGGATTTCTCCCAAACTTTTTGAGAACTTTCTGCCCACCTCAAGCCACCATGAGCTGAACCACGACCACCACCATACTCCTTGCTTATTGGGCTTCAAAACCCACTAAAGAATCAGACTCAATGGTCACTGGAGTTGGAGGTCAATGTTCGCCGGAATCTATGGTGATTTCTGAATCTTCAAGCGTAGATCCAAGTTTTTCTTAGCCATTTCAAACTAAACCACTGCCACCACGACATTTCCCTTGGCTTGGGCTTTAAAACCCAGTAGTTTGTTTCCCGAACCACCACCTTTGTATGGTGGCACTGCCGCCGTCGCTTGAGCCCCACCGCCGCCGACCACCACCGTGCTTTGGGCTTCAAAACCCACCAATTAATTTTTTAAAAATTAAAAAATAAAACTTTTTAGGACTCGCAATGAGAGCCCTACAAATATTTTACGAGCCCTAAAATCCTCACTTTTTAAGGCTCTCAAATAGAGGGCTCGCGCCCCGCGAGTCCTAAAAAGTCTTTTTGTAGTAGTGTACGGACCCAGGCGGGGATGGGTGCTCGGATTCTAGGCTCTCGAGTTGCCTGGGCTGAGTGTGATCCGTGGTGTTGGGAGCTGCACAAAATGACGGGGATGACTAGGATTGCGACGAGGTTCTGCACACAGGGGATAAGGGGTTCTGGTGGTGGTCAGAGGCGAGGGAGGATGGTGTTCATGGTCGGAGGTGATGCAGGGAGATGGTCGGAGTGGAGGGTTGGCAATGAGAGGCAGGCGGCAGCTAGGGTTCTTGGTGAGGGAAGAGAAGAAGATGGGAGAGAGAGAAAGGGGATGAATCTATTTTTTTTTTCTATCTTCAGGTTTGTAGTAACTGGTTACCTACACGTTCTTTGTGTGTATATTTATGGGTTCTTTATGGTAACCGATTACCTTCACATTTTGATATGTGTTTATATTTATGAGTTCTTTATGGTAACTGATTACCTATGTCTAAAAATATAGCTACTTCTTCATTTTTTAATGAAGTGTTCTTCCTCTTTTTCCTTCAAATTTAATATTTCTTTTCATATTTAATACGAGTAACCCATAACCCCTCTTATGGTAACTGGTTACCATCCTGATACATGTTATTTAACCTAGATCTTGGATTTTTTGTGAAAGATCAATCAAGTAACTAGTTACCTTACCCAAGCTTTGAAAAAAAAAAAACATACAATCTAAAAAAAATGGAAAAGCAATGTTTATAATAAATAAAAAATAATAATAAACACAATTCATAAAAAAATTGCAAAACAACCAAAGAAAAATTTAATATAAAAATAGTTATATAATATTAATATAAAAAAATCAATTAAAAATAATACTAATAATCAAATTACAAAAATACCCTTCCTACTTAATAAAACTTGATTAAGAAAAAAACTATGGCATAAACTAACTTTTATACAAAAATATGATAAATTTAAACCCATAAAAATAAAAAATTCTTAAGAAAAAATTATTCTATAGAATTTTTTATTTTTGAAAAAAAAATCATATTTTTGTAAACTTTATTAAAAAGCTCATATAAAATGTAATTTCCTCTATTTATAATTACTATAGGAGAGCATATGACAAATTTATTCTTTCACACACTATGTGTAAGATTCACACAAGAAAAGTACTTACTACTTAATAACAAAAATAGAAAAATAGGAATGAGAATGAGAAAGGTAATTGGAATGGTATAAAATAAAAATTAGTATGAATACAAAAATTGATTAAAAAAATTACTGAAATTCTTGTATTTGAATGTTATTTTCTCTCATTTTCAAATGGAATAGTCATTACACTAAAATAGTAGAAAAACTATTTCATTAGATTGATAATCCAATACTCGAAAATGCAACAAATCAAATAAATAAAATAAAAATTGATTAATTTCTATTATATTCTATTACCTCCAATTAAATGGTTTATATCTTTTTTGACCATGTGATTTGTCTCATTACTTGTTTGGACTTTGCGTTTTGACAAATTATTTTTTTGGACATTTTGTTTTGTAAAATAGTTCAAATAGACCCCTAAACTTAATTTTGATAAAGAAAAAATTGAATATGACAACACAGTTATTAGACAGAAACGTTGTGCTTTTGTTCTAAATTGTTTGTTTGGTAAATTATTTACGATTTTAGTTCAAAAACTTTGATTAAAATTGAGTTTAGAAGTCTATTTGAACAATTTTATAAAATACATGATCCAAAAAAAATAATTATGATCCAAAAATAAAAGTAATTAGACAAAACATACAATCCAAAAATATATGGCCATACGTTCCATTTGACATGTGGTCGTCACTATGCGAATTTATTGGCTGAGACATGCACAGTGACTAGCGAGGACAAAACATTCCACGGTTACATTTGTGGAGAGTTGATGAAGCATGGATCGCATGAGGCAAGACTAATGGGCCTTATGCTACGTCCCGAGCAGGAGGTCCCGAGCAGGGGACTCGAGCAGGAGGCGCACGGACTGCACATGGGGCGCACGGACGGATTCGACGTGTCCCTGCCTGAAGGCCTAAGCGCGTTGGCTCCGCGTGAGTGGCTGACAGATGGGCCGCACGGCCCATGGAGAATCCGATTGTCCTTAGGCGGTTTGGGGTAACTTAGCTTGGATGTATTCCTCCTTCTTAAGTAACTTAGCATAAAGGGTTTACTCCCTAATGGGCCGGCCCATTTGAGTGATGGGACTCGTCCATATGCTTTATGTAGATATTTTAAGGGAAATAAATGGTGGGGGGGCTTGCCACTTGTCGGCCTAGGGTGTTCTCTAGTTTCCTATATAAAGGGCAATGCCCACACTTGTTTAGGGGCTGCCATTACATTTCTCTATATTTGTAAACCACATTTTTATCAATACAAAGCACGGATTCTTTGTACCTTGTTGCCTTGTTCTTTTCATTTAGTTGCTTACACTATTTCTAGTGGTTGTTACCAACCACTCTCATAGGCTGACTTTGCCGACGGACTGGTGAAGTGCCGCACTCCCTAACCTCGGAGGGTTCGGAGCGTGTCAGGTGGTATCAGAGCTGATTCAAAGGAGAAGGAGTAGAACTAATGACTGATCAATCAATGGCGGAAGCAACGAAGTCAGTGACGAAAAAGAAGGTTGAGCCAAGAGAAATGATAACCGAACTAGAGAAACGTCTCGAAACTAATGTTTATCTAGTCCATGCCATGGATTCCCGAATTGGAGGCCTCGTAGAAAGATGCAAGGATCTAGAAGCAGAAGATGCTGCTATACACGGCTCCATCTCGGATGTACTTCAAATGCAAGCCGAAGGTCTGCGGGATGAAGTCGGAACCATGCGGGATTTGCTACTTACGAAGATAAATTCAATATGAGCCCGGCTCGATATCGTGGAGGTAAACGAAAGAGAGAGAGACGTAGAGCATCGTGAGATGCTTACCCGGCAGGAAGAGGCGAATACAGCCACTATGGCCAAGCTTGAAGAAATCCAAGCCAATTGGACCATGTGTAGAAGAGCCGCGTTCGGAGGTGGAGTTGCCACCCCCTCGGTTCACAAAATCAAAATACCAAAGCCGATGTCTTTTGGCGGGTCTAGAAATGCCAAAGAAGTGGACTACTTCATATGGGGCCTATCTCAGTATTTCGAAGCTACCAACATCACAGACGAAGTAGTAAAAATCTGAACCTCGGCAATGTACTTATCCGATACCGCCATGTTATGGTGGCGCCAGAGGCACGGTGAGATTGGAAGACAACTCTGCGTGATGAACTCTTTTGAAGATATCAAAAGGGAGCTAAAGAAACAATTCTACCCCGAGAACGCACTAGATGATGCAAAGGGCCAGTTGAGACGGCTTAAACAAAATGGCGGGATCCGAGAGTACGTAAGAGATTTTACAACTTTGATCTTCGAAGTCCCAAACATCACCGAAGAAGACTCACTGTTTAACTTCATTGATGGATTACAATAATGGGCCAAAATTGAGTTAAGGCGGAGGAACGTTCAAGATCTTTCTTCGGCCATTGTCGTGGCCGAGAGCTTAACCGACTATACTTCCTCTAGGGAGTCCTTCAAACCAAAAGACACAAATTCATACACTAACCCAAAGAGCGGGGGTGGAGAACGGTGGAAGGCCCGTGGGACAACAGACGCTAGTGCAAGCCAAAAAGGGAAGACAAAAGAAACGGCCACAAGAGACACGGTGAAATGCTTTGTCTGTGTCGGGCCACATTGGGCGCGGGAATGCCCGCAAAAACCACTGTTGAATGCCCAAGCAGTCCCGAAAAAGAAGGAGCTTGAAGAAAAGCGAAGGCTCGATGAGCAAGGAGCCAGATGCGACTCAATGAAATTATTGAAAGGCTTGAAGGCCAGCCCACGAACACGAGCAGATGGCCAGATGTTCGTGGACCTCATCCTCAACGGAACGAAGATGACGGCATTGGTCGACACAGGGGCGTCTCATAATTTCTTATCAACCCATGGAGCGGGGAGCGTTGGGGTAAAGCCTACTCATGAAGGCGGTGCATTGAAGACGGTAAATTCAAGGCCGATCCCAATAACTGGCGTTGCCAACGGTGTTGAGACCAGTCTTGGTGAATGGACTGGTCGGACTAATTGGTCGGTAGTGAACATGGACGACTACGACGTTGTCCTAGGGATGGAATTCTTCGATCAGACGAAGGCCATCCTCATTCCCTACACCAATCAAGTATGCATCTCTGATGGTGCCGATTCGTGTGTTGTTTCTACTCGAACAACCAAGAAAATTGAAGAGCGAGCGTTGTTCGCCCTTCAATTCAAGCGAGGAATGCACCAAGAGGGTGTGAGTTACCTTGCTATACTGAAGGAGTTTAATGATGAGGTGTTATCAGCCCCGACGGTGAAACTCGATGAAGTACAAAGAGTACTAAATGAGTTTGAGGATGTGATGTTGGATGCCTTGCCTAGTCAACTACCCCCTCGGCGTGGTGTGGACCACGAGATCGAGCTAAAAGCTGGCACCAAGCCACCCGCAATGTGTCCTTATCGGATGGCTCCGCCGGAGTTAGCCGAATTACGTAGTCAGTTGAAAGAGTTGCTTGATGCTGGCTTAATCAGACCCTCTAAGGCACCCTTTGGGGCGCCTGTGTTGTTCCAGAAGAAGAAGGACGGGAGCCTTCAGATGTGTATTGACTATCGAGCACTTAACAAGATTACTATCAAGAATAAGTACCCGATTTCGCTAATCACAGATTTGTTCGACCAGTTGGGAACTGCTCGATACTTTACCAAACTTGATCTTCGCTTCGGCTACTATCAAGTGAGGATTAAAGAGGGAGACGAGCTGAAGACCACTTGCGTAACTCGGTATGGCTCGTATGAATACTTGGTGATGCCCTTCGGTCTTACCAATGCCCCAGCGACGTTCTGCACATTGATGAATAAGGTATTCCAAGATTACCTTGATAAGTTCATTGTTGTCTATTTGGATGACATAGTCATATACAGCAACAATCTGGAAGAGCACATTGACCACTTGAAGTTAGCTTTTACCTTGTTGAGGGAAAATCAGCTCTTTGTCAAAAGAGAGAAGTGCACCTTTGCGAGCAACGAAGTAATGTTCTTGGGTCACAAAATGAGAGACGGAATTCTGATGATGGATGGGACCAAAGTGTTGGCTATCCAAGATTGGGGACCACCGAAGAAAGTCCCCGAACTAAGGTCCTTCCTTGGTTTGGTGAACTACTATCGACGGTTCATTAAAAGCTACTCTACCCGAGCAGCTAGATTGACCGATATGCTCAAGAAAAACAAACCTTGGGTATGGGACGCTGCTTGCCAAAGCGCGTTCGATGATTTGAAGGAAGCGGTGGCTATTGAACCTTTGCTGGTCCTGCCTGACTGCGCAAAGCCCTTTGAGGTGCACACTGATACATCTGACTTTGCCATAGGAGGAGTCTTAATGCAAAACAACAGACCGGTTGCCTTTGAGAGCCGCAAGCTCAACGAGACCGAGCGGCGGTACATGGACGAGGAAAAGGAGATGACGGCTGTGATTCATTGTTTGAGAGTATGGCGCCACTATCTCCTCAGATCCTTCTTTGTTGTCATGACGGACAACATAGCCATAAGTTACTTCCAGACTCAGAAGAAGTTGAGCCCGAAGCAGGCTCGATGGCAAGACTTCCTTGCTGGGTTTCACTACTCGTTAGAGTATCGGCCAGGGAAAGTAAATGTGGTCGCGGATGCACTAAGTAGGAAGGCATCTCTGACTGCACTCAGTTGACCACTGGGTATTCTTGTGGCTAGGATTAAAGAAGGCTTGGCACATGATCCTTTGGCAAAAAGTTTGATTGCTATGGTAGAGGAAGGGAAGACTCGGAAATTCTGGGTGAAAGACGGGTTACTCTATGCTAAGAGTAACCGAATATATGTCCCTAAGTTTGCTAGTCTTCGAAGGGAGCTCATCAAGGAATGCCATGATTCCTTATGGGCAGGGCATCCGGGAATGAAGCGCACTCTGGCGCTCATAAAGGCAATATACTACTGGCCTCAACTTCGGGACGATGTCGAAGCCTATGTTCGCACTTGTCTTATCTGCCAACAAGACAAACCAGAACCGCGTGCACTAGGCGGGTTACTGGTCCCTTTGCCCATTCCTGAGAAACCATGGGAAAGCTTATCCATGGATTTCATTACTGGCTTTCCAACGTCAGATGGCTGTGTGAGCATAATGGTGATTGTTGATCGATTCAGCAAGTATGCAACCTTTGTCCCGGCCCCAACCGACTGTACGGCAGAAGTAACAGCGAGACTATTTCTAAAGAATATTGTGAAATTTTAGGGGATACCCTCAAGTATCATAAGTGATAGAGATCCTCGTTTCACTGGTCACTTTTGGACTGAGTTGTTTAAGCACCTTGGTACCGACTTAAACTTCTCTACTTCGTTTCACCCTCAAACCGACGGACAGACTGAGAGGGTGAATGCGCTGGTCGAGTTATATCTGAGGCACTATGTTAGTGCCAATCAGAAAAATTGGGCAAGTCTGCTTGACGTTGCCCAGTTTTCATACAACCTGCAACGGAGTGAGTCCACAAACAAAAGCCCCTTTGAGTTGGTCGTAGGAATGCAACCTCAAACGCCTCACGCCCTGGTCGCGAGATATGACGGGCAGAGTCCCGCGGCGTTTAGGTTTGCGAAAAACTGGAGTGAACAAGCCAAATTGGCTAGGGCTCACCTAATGAGAGCCCAAAAGCGGATGAAGAAGTGGGCGGATAAGAAGAGAAGGCAAGTCGAGTTCCAAGAGGGTGATCTGGTCTTGGTAAAGATGTTGCCACAATAGTTCAAAGCCTTGCGTAAATTCCACAAAGCTTTGGTACGAAAATACGAAGGCCCATTCCCGGTGCTCCGGAGAATAGGCCAAGTTGCCTACAAGCTTCAGCTGCCTCCACAGTTGAAGATTCATCTGGTATTCCACGTGAGTATGCTAAAACCTTATCATGGTGACGAAGAAGACCCCGAACGGGGAATGTCCAAAAGAGCCCCTACGGCAATGACTACTTCTTATGATAAGGAAGTAGAGTGTGTGCTGGCCAATAGAGAAGTTCAGAAAAAGAGGATCCCGAGATACACTGAATACTTGGTTAAGTGGAAGAACTTGCCAGACGAGGAAGCTAGTTGGGAACCAGAGTCTCTACTTTGGCAGTTCAGAGATCACATCCTACGTTACAAGGATGGTGATGCGACGGGGACGTCGTGAACTTAAGTGGGGGAGGGTGCTACGTCCCGAGCAGGGGAACCGAGCAGGAGGCGCACGGATCGCACATGGGGCGCACGGACGGATTCGACGTGTCCTTGCCTGAAGGCCTAAACGCACTGGCGCCGCGTGAGTGGCTGACAGATGGGTCGCACGGCCCATGGAGAATCCGATTGTCCTTAGGCGATTTGGGGTAACTTAGCTTGGATGTATTCCTCCTTCTTAAGTAACTTAGCATAAAGGGTTTACTCCCTAATGGGCCGGCCCATTTGAGTGATGGGACTTGTCCATATGCTTTGTGTAGATATTTTAAGGGAAATAAATGGTGGGGGGGCTTGCCACTTGTCGGCCTAGGGTGTTCTCTAGTTTCCTATATAAAGGGCAATGCCCACACTTGTTTAGGGGCTGCCATTACATTTCTCTATACTTGTAAACCACATTTTTATCAATACAAAGGACGGATTTTTTGTACCTTGTTGCCTTGTTCTTTTCATTTAGTTGCTTACACTCTTTCTAGTGGTTGTTACCAACCACTCTCATAGGCTGACTTTGCCGACGGACTGGTGAAGTGCCGCACTCCCTAACCTCGGAGGATTCGGAGCGTGTCACTTAGGCCACTAAATTGGCCTAACAAATTATGAAGAATAATTACATTATTTTATGTGAAAATTATATTTTATATGGGTTTTTTAATAAAGTTTTCAAAAATATGGCTTTTTTTTTTACAAGTATTATTTTATGGATTTTTAAAACTTGTATTCCCTTCTATGGGATTTTTTCCCCATATTTTTGTAAAAAAATCATTATTATGCCATATTTTTTTCTCATAATCTGATTTTTTTTAATTAAATTTGTCTATACAAACTAAGAAAAGTTTAATTACCATATTTTTGCATATTAATGGCTAAAAAGCCATATTTATGAAAAAATCCATTATTTTATTAGTTACAAATACTAACATATTATATCAAAGGTTTTTTTTTAAATATTTTAATGTGGTAGAATATAAAATAAATTGATTACTAACTTAACTTTGTTGACCTAAGAATTGGTCAACAATAATTTTACAAAAAAACTACTAAATTTGTAACACAAAACTTGAGAAAGAACAAAGTAAAACTTTTTACATGTTTCGATTATAAAAATCATTTTAGTATTTTTTTTCACTCAAATAATAGAGAATCACATGAACTAGTCTACTTATACAATGGTGTAGTGTCTTGTCCAAGACATTGACTAAATAGGTAACAACATATTATCTAATTCAACATTGATCATTGATAGAAAAATAAGTTATTATTATAAAATTTAATAAATATCACAATGTTGACCATAGATCAAATCGATTTTAAATCTGAGTGATAATATTTTTATTAATTATATTTTCATAATTTTTTAACATATTCGTTAAAAGCTTACCCAACGGCATGGCCTATACTTACATTTTGGAGATTCAATGATGTAATTGAATGAGAGTATTTATCATAGATATGAAATATATAACTTTCATAATAGAAGTGAAAACATGAATTTCTTAATAGCTTAGTTCAAATGGTTAAATGATTGAGTACTCATTTTAGTAATTAAGTTTACGCAATTATCATTTACAAGGAACTTAGTGGGAGTTAAGGATAAAATACCAATGAGGTGTAAAACGGTCAAATTCACCTGACCCATTAGTAGGTCATCGATGTTAAATATAAAATAATATTATGAGCATAAATCCATAAATCAGATTCAAAACAACATAGCATGCTCATACAACAATCCAGGAACACATTTTATTTAGAGCATTGAATTGAATATATAGAGATGAAACATACCTGACATTGAGTCTCCAATGTTCATCCTTGAATCTCTCACGATCTACACAAAACAATATTAGAAAAACAATACAAGAGAGATCTTATGGAGAGCAACCCTTACCAAACCATATGCCACTGTATTTTTCCCAACAACATATATGTTCAATATATATGTCTCATATGCCTTCTTACCCTAAGGGGTATATTAGGCCCATTGGGCTTATATTATCAGATATGGTGGACTATGATTTAATGGGCCAACCTATAGTCTTTAGGGTGCTACCATGTGCCTGAATTGCAATTAGATTAATATTAACCATCCCATTATGATCTTTAACTATTCGTAGACACTCTAGAAAATGATTGTGATAATGGAATTATGTTTGTAATTATATTAGTCCATATAAAATTCTAACAATCGATAGAAAATTGACTAACATTAACTGTTATAACAATGGATAACATATTTAGATTAGTGGAAATATGTTCTATGAATTCAAGTGTCCAATTTCAAATCTATAGTGGAGTCACTAGGAATTAATAAGTCATGAGATAATTTATATATATATACTCACGAGAACTTATCGTAGCTTGTATTCATGGATCCATGGTGAAATTCTGTTTTTCAACATTACCAATTGAATTTAACAAACAATTTAATTAATGCGGAATAGTTAAACAATTGTTTGATCAGAAAAATATTCTGATGTATCAGGTTAGATTGCTGATAAATCAGAATACATGAACATAAAGTAAATAAACTAAAAGTAACGTGACACAAGAAGTTTTTTACGTGGTTTAGAAAACTTAGTCCTCGGGGCCACACCCAGAGATAAAATCAATTAGTAAAGTCTAAATAATACAATAAGCAATTGACTTATACAAGTTTAGACTTTCTCTAAATCATTGTCGCAACCTTGAAGTACTCCACTTTAATAATATGGTTTTGATAAACACCAAGAACACGAAATCCCTTATGAACTTGATGAGTGCTCGCTTCCTCCCGAAGATTGTATGTCACGTTCATAAGCTTTATAACCTGTTTAAGAATAAGAATTGCTAAGGGGCACCAGCGGTGCCCAACACTACAAGGAGGTGGCATACCGCTATTGGTGCAATCCAATATCGGGTCTCACACATTTTAATTTAATAATTATTATTAGATATCGCTAACTAACTATTAGATGCCACCTCATGTGATGTTGGGCACCTTAAGGTGCCAAATAGCAACATTCTTTACAATTATACAACACAACGCAAAACAAACAAACAAATAAAAATTTGAACAAAGACTACTCTTTACATATAAAATAATTCTTCAAAATATAAAACGTTAGAGTGGTGAAGAGATGAGATTAGTTGCTGCTTAGGTGTGGTATTTATAGAGTTTAGGAAACCCTAAGCCAGCCAATCTCGTTCATGATCTCAATCAGACCAAATCATGAAGTTTCTAAAAATAACTCCCAATTATCTTTATTGTAGAATATTCTGGATGTAATAGAGAATCATCTTGTTGCATCAGGAAAATGGACGAACCTAGACTTAAACCCAAACTAGGTTCATTACGAAACTAACTTATTTGGGCACAAAGAATATTCAGTTTCATCTTTTAAATCTAATCAAATCAAGGAAAATATCCAATGATCAATTCCATAATAGACAAAGTTGTCATAAATAAATAAGGAAATTTGGACTATATAAAATGCACTTAATAATGATAAATTGGTATTAATATTTATTACAGAAAATAATAGAGATTTTGTAAACTATTGGACAAATTTATTAATAATGATAAATCAGTATTAATATTAATAAATAATATTAAATCTGTTGACGCCGTTTTTCGTCAACTTAAAATGTAGAGTACATAAACAATAAAAACTATGGCAAAGATGAATAATATAGTAGAACAATGAGGATTTTTTACGTGGTTCAGCAGTTAACTTTGCCTAGTCCACGAGTCTTTTTTATTAGGACTTTGGAGTTTTTTGGAAATCCTTCAGGGATGAATTCTCCAGAAATTCTCTCAAGATAACAAAATTTCGTCGTTTTCAAGTGTTCATGACATCTCTATTTATAGAGAGTTTTCAAAGTTCGTTCCCACATATTTCGGGAAGATACTCCTCTTTATTAATGGGAATAATGACATTAAATTCTGTAACTCCTATATTCAATGAAACGTCCCCTAAAGACCAGGAGACACATAACAGACTAGTTAATATTCCTTTAATGTAGGGAAGTTACAACAATAAATATCTTTTGGAAGCATGGACTACATCTCATCAGATGACCCACTAAGCCATTCGAGATCCGCAATCTGCATCATGCCAGTCCAGGTCTTTAGGTAAATTATGAGCTATGCAGCTTTCCCCAAGACCAGCTTGGAGCGGGTAAATACCACCGAGGCTGTTACATTCCGAGCTCATACCCACACCAAGCTCAGGCTACTTGATCTGAGACACCTGACAATGGATATACTCCGATGCTACGTCTTTCGAGCTTAGAAAGAACTTCGAGGTTACATATCTTTGAGGTTGCCACCTTGCTTCGAGGGTTTGGGACCTGGACCACGAACATGCACTTTAGATATCACGAGCTCACACATGAAGAATCTAGCTTTCGAGGTCACAATCTCAGGTCTCAAAATCTGGGTGTAACATTTTGCCCCCTCAAAAGTATTAGTTCAAATCCTATGAGAAGGAAACTTTTGAACTACTTTCTTCTGAAACCGTTCCATCACATACTCGAGTATAGACACGCGTCAGTTGAGTATTGCTTATTCAAGGAACTTGAGTGCCTTGAAACTCTGCCCATGATTGTTCGCCTGCCAACTTTATGGTACCATCATGTCGCTTGTCCCTGGCCATCGGATCTGATACAGAATCTGACCAATGGCTCAGATCATTTCAACTTTTAACATTTTCATGGGCCTATAAATAAGCTTCCAATCGTCTTCTTCATTTCTCTTTCACGTTCAAATTCTCAAAGAGAAAAAACCAGAAACTTTTTCCTAGTTCTTGCATGTTCTCCAAGCCGAGAAGACAAAGCAACGTTGGACTTTTTGACTCAGTGAGATCGTATTTGCAACCGCTCGTCCAATCATCCATTTCTCTATTTCCACCGATTTCATTGTGTAAGTTTTCGGTTTATGGTTTCTTTGTGTTATATATATACACACATTTTTTTTATGCATGCTTGTACTTCTGTTACACCGTAGGCAGTAGGATTTACTCTCGTCCCATTTGTCCGTTCACTAGTTTAACGCACTAGGATTAGGGTGCTTCAACTGGTGGACATTAGGTTCAAACCCAGTGTCTCCGAAAAAGGGTCCAAAAATGGTTCCTTTTTTGGGTTTTCAAATTTCAGGAACCGTATCTTGTACACCAAGATATCGAGTACAAAATTAGGGTGTGTCTTTAAGGAATGCACGATTTCCAAAAATATCACTTTTTTTATTAACTGCCACCTTTCTTCCCTAATATTTTGGGATTTCTCATGACATATCCACCTTCCTATCCTTCGGTGGAACACACGCTTTGGGACTGGTCTCGTCTCCTTTGGATCGAGCTTGCCTTGTAGCCTCGATCATTCGAGCTTAGGTACTATTTATCTCTGTACTTCTTGCTTGCTTGGCCCTCACCCTTTTACTTTCTTGTTAGATGCAACAGAATTCAGGAAAGTGGTGGGGGTCAAAGCTCGCAATCCCCTATTCTTCAGTAACTCCGAGCCCGGAATCTCCTTTCACTCGGAATCAACGTTTAATTCGGGAGCACGAACTGAAGCGTGAGCAAGAGGACACTCGAGATCACTTCTGACGTCAGACAGACGAGGTCGAAGAGGGAAAAAGGAAAAGACTAAGGGTCGCCCTACATCCAGATCCAGACAACGAGCCTAGACCGATTCCACTCAACCTTTCGCTTAAAGTGATGATTGCTTTCAAGCCAGGTGATCTTCAGTTTTCACTGATGGGGGAACCCTCTACCTCGCAGCCGAGGAGGGAATTTTTCGAGGCCGAGCATTATTGGAGCTCGGTTACGTCACTAGGCCAGATAATCGATATCCTGGCCTTTCATGGTATAGGACTATCAGGCTCGCTAAGGTGTCAAGCCTCGACCTTCCATGAGCGAAGCTGCCGCGCTCCAGGAGATGGAAATCTTGACAGCATGCTGAGATACGCAGCTTGGAGCTAGGAGCTTATGAAGGCAGGGGCGGTACTGCCCTTGAAGTCTTTTTTCAAGGACTTCACAAATTTTGTTGGGCTGGCCCCCTTCCAACTCAACACCAACTCTTACAGGGTTCTATCTGCCCTGAGGTCGCTATACCACGAGCTAAAGTGGGAAGGACCATCACCAAAGGAGATCCTGTATCTCTTTTGTTTGAAAAGCAATCCATCCCAAGCTCGGGGAGGGGACTGCTTCTACTATCTTTCGAGCTATCCGAAGGAGAAGAAGGTGTTCGAGGATCTTCCCAATCACCTTCCTAACTTCAAGATGGCCTTCTTCTGGACAGATGGCCTAGCCCCGTCTCGATACTACTCGTTTAGACGGATTCGTAAGTATCTCAACCTCCTTCTTTTATGTGCTCGAACTTTGTTTTTAGGCCCGTACTTAGTTGAAATGAGTTTGATTTTCCAGCCAACTACCATCGCCCTACTCCCACGGATGAGATGAAGGAGCACAGAGAGATTCTGCTCCAACTTCCTTACGGCAGGAGATCCCTTTCCTATCTCCTGCATGAAGACAAGCTCCGGGCGTGTGGGCTCTTAGGAGAGGATCAGTCTACACTTGTCTTTTTATCCCATGTATGTTTGCATTATGCTGAGTTACTTTATTTTTCGATAACTCATATTGTGGTGTAACTGTGCAGGCGGGATGGACTCCGATCTCGAGAACATCCTTGAGAGTGGCAGAGCCAAGAGGAGTAAGCGTCCCAGGGGGTCGCGAAAGACCGACTGGCCTGCCAAGGTCCTTAAGAGGACCGAGAAAACACCACCACCCCCGACTCCGGTTGTTCCGAGTTCAGCTCTAAGTCCATCTGCCCAGGTCGGGACTTCCTCGTCGACCCTACCCCCAGCTCCTTCTGCATCCCAAGTCAATCCCCCAGCTGGCCTGCCTCTGAAGAAACCCTCGTCCTCGAAGACACCACTGCTCTCAATCTCTACTCATGTTGACGAGTATGTGATCGACAATGCTGCTGGATCCCACTGGGCAACACTAGGCTCGGACATCCTGTCTCGGGTGGGCCAAAGCTTTAGGAGCTTTGACGCTCCTCACTGGCAGTTTCTAAACAATGCCAAAGACTGCAACACTCTTTACGAAAAGAGTGTTGAGCTCCACGCTGCGGTAATCTTTCTTCCCCCACCAGTTAGTTGCATTTTTTATACTTAGTCCATATACTAATTTTGTGTGTTTTTTGTATGTCAGGCTCTTGCTATCGATGCTCAGGTTAATTATAGGCTGAACAACGAAGTCCACTCGAGCATGACTCTTACTCAGGAGGCGAAGGATCTTCAGCTCAAACTGAGTGATGAGCTCAAGGTAACAAAGGCAAAGGTAGAGGCAGGAGCCGAGGAGCTTAAGGTCAAGATATCCGAGCTTGAGAAGCAGAACGCCAGGCTCGCAGAGCTTGAGAAGGAGAATGCTCGGCTCAAGGGGGTCAATGCCAAGCTTGAAGAAGATAAGGTCGTCACTTTTGAGATCATTGAGAATGAGAAGGCTCGTCTCCTTGAAGAGTTTAAGGAGAAAAAAGATCAGGCGATCGACCTGGCCATGTACAGAATCTGGGCCATCAATGTCGACCTCGATACCAGCTTCTTAGGCCATCTTGAAGCGAAGCTCGTGGCCAAATGGCAGGCTCGGCTTAATGAGGAGGAGGCTGCTCGAGATGACGCAGAGGGAGCCAAGTGGGATGCTGATGCTGAGAAGGCCAAGGAGATTTCTCCTTCTCTTTAGATGATACCTCGGGGCTGCGTCCCTTTATTTTTTTGTAATTGTTTTCTTTTAATTTCTCCCCATGGGGCTGATACAATTTTTCTTTTTGACTTTATTTTAATATATATGCTTTACATTTCTTGGGTTGAAATATTTTGCACATTTTATATTAAAGTGCCATATATGCATGTTTAATCACACACACATAGTTTGGATTTAAGCTCGAGGATCAATGCATTCATGCACAGTTTGCTCGAATTATCCACTTCTGATCTCGTTATTTGTCAAGGTCGGATATTACTTTTACCATGCACCCGAAAGTACTTGTATGGTGTGTAGTGCAAATGGTTTAGTTATATCTTACTTTTTAGTTACTTTTTCTTGTCCTCGGTTAGCTCTCCGAGGTTATGAGGTCGAAACTATTGTTTTGTAAGATACTCCAACCTCGATCTCGACTTATACGAAGTGGGTTGTGCTCCAACTTACTGTCGATTAGTTTTAGCTAGTTTGTTCCAAACCTATTAAGGTCGTGTCAGATTTGTAATCCATACACTTACATTTTGATCTAGTTTGCATATTTGGTTACATCCAAACATTTTTATCTTTTTGCCAGTTTGGTTATATCCAAACTTATCTTATTTCGCGCACTTGGTTATTTCCAAATACTTGTGTGCTTTTGACAGTTTAGTTATAACCAGACTTATCTTAGCTCACGTATTTGGTTACGTCCAAACATTTATATGTATTTCGTATATGTTTTTTTATTTTTTCAAGCTGGTGGTATATGTGCCACTGATGCCCCCTTAATATCCTATGAGTGAGAACATAGGTTATTAAATTAAGAGAGATTGCAAAAAATACAGCATATTAAACGAAATCAACCTTTATTTGAAAAAATCCAAAAATAGAAAAACAGTACAGATAAACAAGCATGGTTACATGCAACATCCTTCCTATACTATTGATAGTAAGGTCGTAGGTGTTCGCCATTCCATGCTTGCGGTACTAGACTTCCATCCAATCTCGCCAACTTGTAAACACCGGGTCGGATGACTGACTCTATCTGGTAGGGTACTTCCCAATTTGGCCTGAGCACGCCAGCTACTGGATCCCGTGTTGCCAAGAATACACGCCTTAGCACCAAATCTTCCATATCAAATTTTCGATCCCGAACTCTTTTGTTGAAGTACCGGGTAGCTCGCTGTTGGTATGCAACATTTTTAATTGAGCTTTGTTCCTTCTTTCTTCGATTAGGTCAAGAGCTTCTTCGAGCTCAGAGTGGTTCGAGGTTTGATCATAAGCGAGGGCTCGAATTGTGGGAATTTCGACCTCAATTGGCAACATAGCCTCGCAGCCGTACGTCCTGTCGATGTACGGGTCGTAGTCCTATATCCCCATAGGACTTGGGGCAATTCTTCGGGCCATCTTCCTTTAGGTTCTTCCAACTTTTTCTTCATCGAACTTTTTAGAGTCTTGTTTACAACTTCGACCTGGCCATTCGCCAAGGGATGGGTCACTGACGAGAAACTCTTTATTATTCCTTTTTTTTTCTCGCAAAAGTTGGTAAACAGATCGCTGTCGAACTAGGTTCCGTTATCGGACACAATCTTCATCGGCATCCCATATCGACATATGACATTTTTCACCACAAAGTCAAGGACTTTTTTGGAGGTTATTGTCACCAAAGGTTCAGCTTCTGTCCATTTTTTGAAGTAATCTACGGCGACTATCGCGTACTTTACTCCGCCCTTGCCAGTTGGAAGAGAGCCTATGAGGTCTATTCCCCATACCGCAAATGGCCATGGGGAGGTCATCATAGTTAGCTCAGATGGTGGAGCTCGAGGAATTGTGGTGAATCATTGGCACTTATCACACTTTTTTACGTAATCAAACGAGTTTGATTTGATGGTAGGCCAGAAGTAACCTTGGCGTATGATTTTCTTGGACAGGCTATGCCCCCTAGTATGGTCTCCACAGAACCCTTCATGAATTTCTTCTATGATTTTCTTAGCTTCGGGTGGAGTCACACACCGAAGTAATGGCATGGAATATCCTCTTCTATACAGCCTTCCATCTATAATGGTATAACGATGGATTTGATACATCAACTTTCGAGCCTTGGTCCGTTCTTTTGGAAGGATGCCGGTCTCGAGATATTCAACTATCGGAGTCATCTAGGTAGGCTCGAAGTCGATCATACACACGTCCTCATGCTCTGGCTCGTCAATACTAGGTGCCGAGAGATGTTCGATTGGCACGTCATTCAATTCGTCATTTTCGATAGAGGTAGCAAGCCTGGCTAAGGCGTTCGCATTCGAGTTCTGCTCTCGAGGGACCTGCTCTATCGCATAGAACTCAAAATGTTCCAATGCTGATTTTGCCTTTTCTAAGTACGCTGTCATTCTCGTACCACGAGCCTGGTACTCTCCCAAGATCTGGTTAACCACTAGCTGGGAGTTGCTGTAGCAATGTATTGCTTTAGTTTTGAGCTCCTTGGCTATACGAAGTCCCGCCAGTAGAGTCTCGTACTCAGCCTCGTTATTCAACGCGCTAAAGTCAAATCTCAAGGAAGAGTGAAATCTTCTGCCTGCAGGAGTGATCAAAATTACTCCTGCCCCCGACCCATTTTCATTAGATGACCCATCGATGTAAAGTTTCCACAGCTCGTGGGTCGGGGTTGTAACTTCATCATTGGTCTTGTCAGTACACTCCACTATGAAGTCTGCCAAGGCTTGCCCCCTAATGGTCGTCCTTGGATGATAGGTGATCTTGATTTTCCCGAGTTCAACATCCCATTTAAGAAGTCGACTTGAGGCTTCCGACTTAGACAAGACTTGTCTTAGTGGTTGATCAGTTAGTACATGGATAGGGTGCGCTTGAAAATAGGGTCGAAGTTTTCGAGATGAGTGAATTAAGCTGAGAGCTAGCTTCTCCATCAAGGGATATCTTGATTCTGCCCCAGTAACCTTTTACTGACGTAATACACGAGCCTTTGCACCTTTTCTTCCTCTCGTACGAGTACTGCACTTATGGCGTGCTCGGTCATAGCAAGATATAAGTACAGAACTTCTCCTATAACAGGTTTTGACAATATAGGGAGTTCTGCGAGGTGTTTCTTGAGTTCCAGAAAAGCCAACTCGCATTCCTCTGTCCATTCAAATTTCTTGCCTCCCCTCAACAGGTTGAAAAACGGAAGACAACAGTCTGCAGATTTTGATATAAACCTACTTAGTGCCGCCATCCTGCCTGTCAAACTCTGGACATCTTTGTGTTTTCGATATGAAGGCATATCGATCAGGGCTTGGATCTTATCCGGATTACCCTTTATTCCTCGAGCATTTACAATGAAACCCAGGAATTTTCCTGAAGATACTCCGAAAGAGCACTTCTGAGGGTTAAGTTTCATGTTATATTTCCGGAGCACGGCAAAACATTCTTCGAGGTCATCAACATGGTTATTGTTCAGTTGAGATTTGACTAACATATCGTAAACATAAAATTCCATGTTGTTCCCTATTTTCTCAGAGAACATCATGTTCACGAGCCGCTGGTAAGTGGCTCCAGCATTTTTGAGCCCGAATGGCATGACATTGTAACAATATAACCCTTTATCTGTTATGAAGCTCGTATGTTCCTGGTCAGGGGCATGCATGGCAATCTGGTTATATCCAGAATAGGCATCCATAAACGACATTAGTCTATGCCCTGCCGTGGCGTCCACGAGCTGGTCAGTCCGTGGTAAAGGAAAGCAATCCTTAGGACAGGCCTTGTTGAGGTCCGAGTAGTCAATACAGGTTCACCACATTCCATTAGGCTTCGGGACCAGTACCGGATTGGCTACCCAATCGGGGTAAAAAGCATCCCTAATGAATCGGTTTGCCTTTAACCTATCGACTTCCTCTTTTAGGGCTTTTTTCCTATCGTCGTCCAGTTGTCTCTGCTTTTGTTGCTTCGGCGGGAAGCTTTTATTGATATTTAGCGTGTGGCTCACTATATTTGGACTTATTCCTACCATGTCCGAATGTGACCACGCGAAGACATCCTGGTTTTTCTTCAAAAAGCAAATTAATTTCTATTTAGTTTCTTCATGGAGGTTTTTCCCGACCTTTACCGTTTTCGGGGGGTCTGATTTTTCGAGCCTGATTTCTTCGAGCTCTTCTAATGGTTCGAGATCAGCTCTTTCCTCCATTCTTGGGTCAATTTCTTCATCTATCTCCAAGATTGTCCCGTCTTTATTTTGAATAATGACGAGCATTTGTGCGCTTACCTTCTTCTTTCCTCTCATGGAAATGCTATAACATTCCCTCCCAGCCAACTGGTCTCCCTTCAATGTCCCGATGCCACTAGAAGTCGGGAACTTGATGGCCAAATTCCTTACAGATGAGACTGCCCCCAGCCCTACTAGGGCGGGTCTCCCGAGCAGCACGTTGTAGGCCGATGGCAAGTCCACTACTACAAACTCTATCATCTTGGTTGCTGAGACTGGATAGTCTCCCAAGGTTACAGGGAGTTCAATGGACCCCATACAGGCAATCCCCTCTCCTGAAAAACCGTACAAGGTCGTTGCACAAGCTTTTAGGTCTCAAAGTGCGAGTCCCATCTTTTCTAAGGTGGCCTTATAGAGAATGTTCACTGAGCTCCCATTGTCTATGAGAACTCGATGAACTCTCTTATTCGTGAGCTGGAGAGTGATGACCAGTGGGTCATTGTGGGGAAACTGAACATGGGACGCATCGTCCTCAGTAAAGGTTATCGGTTAAGATTCAATCTTTTGGCACTTTGGAGCTCTAGGTTCGGGTTCATAGAGGGACCCGTCCCTAGTTTTTAGCTCGTTCACATATCGCTTTTGGGCATTCTTGCCCGTCCCTGTGAGTGAGGCCCGCACGAGATGGTTATCACATCTTCTCCATCAATCGGAGGGGGCCTATCATCTTCTCTAGATCGGGAATTATTGTTTTGAGTAGGCTGTGGCGCAGCTGCCCTCTAGCTAGTAGAAGCCTGATTATTATTCTGGTTCCTGACATACTGTCTGAAGTATCCTCTCGAGATCAGTCCTTCAATCTTGTCCTTTAACTGCCTGCATTCATCAGTAGTGTGCCCAGTATCTCTATGAAATCGACAATACTTGCTGGAGTCCCTCTTGGACTTCTGATTTCTCATGGGGTCTGGACGCCTGAAAGGGACCTGGTTTCCATTAGCCAGGTATATATTCTCTTGACACTCATGGAGCTCGGTGTACACTTTGTACACGGAGAAATATATTTCTCCTTTCTTCTTATTTCCCCCTTCCGCCTCGGGGTTACTTCCTTCATTCTTCTTCCTATTAGAAGGGTTTTCTGCAGGGGGTTTCGAGGTTGATGGATCCGCCGAGGCTGAGGCAGAGTTTACGTTTATCGTTGTGGTTATGGGCTGATAGGTCATGTTTAGCGTTGACCTCACCTCTTCTACATTGACAAACCTCTGAGCTCGTCTATTAAACTCGGTTAAGGACCTCACAGGCTTTCTTTGCATATCATCCCAGAGGGGACTTCCTGGCATTACCCCAGCTTGGACGACCATTAGATGACCGTTGTCATCTACATCCCGAGCTCGGGCAACCTCCAAATTAAACCTTGTAAGGTAGCTCTTCAACGTTTCACTTGGCTGTTGTCGAACGTTGGTCAGGGTCGATGCTTCGGGTCTTACCCCGATCATGGCTCTAAACTGCCTCTTGAAGTCCTTTGAAAGCTGATCCCAAGAAGTGATTGAATGTCTCTTGTATTTTTTGAACCAATTTTTCGCTGGTCCTATAAGCGATGCTGGAAATAACATGCATCTGAGCTCGTAACCTACATTGCTTGCTCTCATTATGGTATTAAATGTACTCAAATGACTGTACGGGTCGGATTTCTCTTCAAAAGGTGGGACATGAGGAATCCAAAACCCTTGAGGAAATGGGGTGTTGGAAATATGGGGAGCGAATGGTTTGATCTCCTCATTAGAATCCTCATCCTGACTCTGACCTCGCTCATTCTGCAAGAGCATAAATTCCCTTTCCAGTTGATCAATTCTTTCTTGAACCGGGTCCGCAGGGGGTCTTGCCTGAAATTGGCTATCATTGATCACAATTCCAGGCTCGCGCCTTCGCAGGGGATCTTTGTGCCCATTTAAGCGATCTCTCAAGTCCGGGTTCAATGGATTACCACTGGCCCGATTCTGATTCAGGTGCTCCCGCAGGTCGGAGCGGTTCCTATGGTTTCCAGTATTTCTTCGACCTTGATCATACATGCTGACTAATCTGCTGTTCCTTGAGTCGTCACTGGTGAGGCTTGTCATATGATTGTTCCGAGGCGGAGTTCATTCATGCTGGCTCGTCTCTGCAATGCGAGATCGAGACATTTGGCTTCTCGCAGGTTGGTCGCCTCTCCGTTCTTTAGTAGCCTCTTTATTCCCCTGTTTCCATCCTGCCTCATCACCCCGAGCTGGTTGTACGTTCCTCCGAGGTGGTGAGGGGTATCTTATTGGTGACGGCGGGAACCGTATGGGTGATGGTGGCTGCCAACCATTTCGGGGCCTGGATGGCCCCGAGTTTGCCCGTGCTGACTCGGTAACATTCTGCGTATTACCAGGAACCTGAGTCCGAGCCTCTGCAGGGGCTCGGTTATTCCCAGTCTCTGCTGGTAACTCCGCAATCGAGTTAGCCGGAGCCCTAGCCCGAGTGTTTCTTCGGGGTTTTGAGGGTGCAAGTTGCTTTGCTGGTGGCGGAGGTTGCTCCGTTCCTCTTGTGGCAGCATTTTTCCGAGGTCTCCCACGAGGCCTGCGGGGAGGAACATGAACGTCCCGCGGAGGTGGGTCTTGGTTCTCCTGCGGAGGTTGAGGCTGAGCCACCTGCGCATCTATGGCTAACCTAGCCAACTCTTCGTTTCGCTTATTGGCCTTAGCCAACTGTTTTCTTAACTGTCGGTTTTCAAGTTCCACAATGGGGACGTACCGTTCAAGATTATAGTACATGTCCTCATCGTCCCTTGGAGCCGGAGGTGCTGGAGGTCCTCGAGAATCGGAGGACTCACTTCTCTCATCAGGTTCAGGATTCGTCATCGCCTGCCTCCCAGGGCGCCGTGGATAGTTTTCTTCAGGAATATTGTGATCATTCGCAGCCATAGCTGATCAGGGATTGTATTGCTTAAGGCTCTCAATGAAAGCACCAAACTGTTGACGCTGTTTTTCGTCAACTTAAAATGTAGAGCACATAAACAATAAAAACTATGGCAAAGATGAATAGTATAGTAGAACAATGCGGATTTTTTACGTGGTTCAGCAGTTAACTCTGCCTAGTCCACGAGTCTTTTTTATTAGGACTTTGGAGTTTTCTGGAAATCCTTCAGGGATGAATTCTCCAAAAATTCTCTCAAGATAAAAAAATTTCTTCGTTTTCAAGTGTTCATGACATCTCTATTTATAGAGAGTTTTCAAAGTTCGTTCCCACATATTTCGGGAAGAATCTCCTCTTTATTAATGGGAATAATGACATTAAATTCTGTAACTCCTATATTCAATGAAACGTCCCCTGAAGACCAGGAGACACATAACAGACTAGTTAATATCCCTTTAATGTAGGGAAGTTACAACAATAAATATCTTTTGGACACATGGACTACATCTCATCAGATGACCCACTAAGCCGTTCGAGATCTGCAATCTGCATCATGTCAGTCCAGGTCTTTAGGTAAATTATGAGCTATGCAGCTTTCCCCAAGACCAGCTCGGAGCGGGTAAATACCACCGAGGCTGTTACACTCTGAGCTCATACCCATACCAAGCTCGGGCTACTTGATCCGAGACACCTGACAATGGATATACTCCAATTCTACGTCTTTCGAGCTTAGAAAGAACTTCAAGGTTACATGTAGCGACCCAAATTTGCTAATAAGGCTTGGAGCTTTGATTAGTGTGCCTCGAGGGCAATAATTGTTATATTGTGTCAATCTATGTGAATTTAAATGATTATGTGATTAGAATGCATGTTTAGGTGGAATAAATATGCATGTGGGCCCCGTTTGATTGTTATGGGTAAATTGGTAATTTTAGCCTGCTGAGGGCATAAATGTAATATATGTGAAATTTATGGTATAATGGTGATATAATTGTGATGCACGTGCCGAGACGGTCCTAGGGAGCTAATTAGTTTAAAAGTCACAATGGGATTAAATACCAGACTCGGGAGGAGCCTAGGGGTATTTTGGGAATATTATAACTTGAGATTGGGAATTTGTAAGTTTTGATTAATGGTATTTTAGTGGTTTGAGTAACCATTGGTAATGAGTGAGGATAACTACCCTAAGTGATAAAATGGTATATTTGTAAGGGATGTGAAATGTCTAGGATGTCCTTGAGGTTTAGTTAGAAAAGGAAATTAGATGGAAAGGTAAAATGGTCTTTTTGCAAGGATTTAGATAACTTCAGCTGAGAAGAGAAGTCATTCACGTTTTGCACCTAGAAGCTCTTGTTCTTGCTGGAAGTTTGAGGAGAACCTAGAAGGAAAGGAGGAAAAAGGTAGGGAGCTGG
Organism: Humulus lupulus; assembly: GCF_963169125.1. Lineage (NCBI taxonomy): Eukaryota > Viridiplantae > Streptophyta > Magnoliopsida > Rosales > Cannabaceae > Humulus > Humulus lupulus. The sequence goes on along the minus strand of NC_084794.1, from coordinate 284,423,214 downwards.
AATTGTGAAACCTAGGAGGAGAATCAAAGTGGCTTGAGGCAACTAAAACCAAGTATAGGCCAAGATTTTCTCAGAGGTAAGAATTTATCTCTGTTTTGTTAAGTTTCTAAGCTTGATTTTTAGAGTGTGAGCATGAAAATTGAAAGTTGGTTTGTGGCTGGTTTGTGTGGGAATTCAGTTTGAGAAACAAGAGGATTTAGCTTGAAGTTGGAATTGAAGGAAGCTTAAGGTCGAATTCTCCACTTGAGGTAAGAATTCTATGTAATTCTGAGGTTTGTTTCTGGTGTGGTTTAAGAATTTTGAAGCATGGTTTAAGTTTCTGGTTTACTGGTTTAAACTTTTGAAATTTGAAACCAAAGTGTGAATTATGGGTGTGATTATGTGTTTGTGCTTGTTGTTGGTGTTTATAGGTTACTAGATGGTTTATTTGAGGTTTTGGATTGATTTTGGGGTTTAGGTAAGCATTGGGGTTGAATTGGGAGTGTTATGGCTTGAGGAAAATGTAGAGGAAAACCTAGAATTCTGGGTTCGCGTAGGGGCGCCGCGGCCCTGTTCTTTGGTGCCGCAGCACAAAGCAGCATCAGGCAACAGGAGCCCTTCTGGGCGCCGCGGCCCTCAATGGGTAGTGCCATGGCGCTAGGCTATTTTTGGGCAGGGGAAATTTTCCATTTTAGGGCTTTTGCCCAGGGGGCTCGAGGGATGTTTCCACTACTTTGTTTTGGGGAATTGGAGGTCCCAAGAGTACGGGATTGGTCCCGGGAAATGGTTTTGGATTGGTTAGTATTAAAGAATGTTTTAAATGTGTTGTGACTAGGTTTTCGGAGAGGCTCGGGTTAGAGGACCGTGCTCGTGACTTTGGTGCGTAAAAAGCTCGGGACACAGGTAAGAAAACTACTGTTTCCCGTAGAGCATGAGTTGTTGGGCTCGGCCCTATATGACTGTGATGTGGGGTTTGACCCTTTGTTTGAGTTTATGTATGTTTAGCTTATTGATTAGCTTTATCATATGTAAGTGTGATGACTGTACGGCATGAGCCGTGAATGGTGAAGACCGATAACGGCAAAGGTCGGGAACGAAAATGGGTCGAGAATGGCGATAGGCACGTGGAGTGCAAGGCCGAGAACGACAATGAGCCGAGAACGGCGATAGGCACGTGGAGTGCAAGGCCGAGTGCGGCAAGGGGCCAGGGCCGGAAGCAGCGTTTAGCACGCGGAGTGCGAGTTGCTAGGATAGATCCTAAAGGATACCTGGGATATACTCACGGTATGGACTGCGAATCCAGGGCATGGTAAAGCGCCTGGGATGGCATGGCCGTACGTGTTTAGCCAGTTGATGGCCTGTTTAACTGATAAGTGTTTGATATGCATATGTTATCTGTTTGTGAGTTTTCTTGCTGGACTTCGGCTCACGGGTGCTCTGTGGTGCAGGTAAGGGCAAGGAGAAAGTCAACCAATCATGAGTATGGCGAGCGTGAAGCGGCGTGTACATGTTTGGTCAGTTTGACTGCCACGGTCAGAGGCATTTTTGGGAGATGATTGTATTAAACTGGATTTTGTCGTTTAGTCGACTGTGATTATATTTTGAGTTGTAAATATTTCTAAACTATATTTTGGGATCCCAAATGTTAAAATTTTATAATTTTCAATGAAATGAGATTATTTTTCGGAAATTATAACTTTGATTTTAGCTTAGTCACACATTTGTTCTAAGAATCTCGTTTAGCGAGTTAATTGCACAATTTAAACTCACTTAGTAACGGCTCTAAGGTAGTAGGGCGTTACATTACATATCTTCGAGGTTGCCACCTTGCTTCGAGGGTTTGGCACCTGGACCACGAACATGCACTTTAGATATCACGAGCTCACACATGACGAATCCAACTTTCAAGGTCACAATCTCAGGTATCGAAATCTGGGTGTAACAAAATCAATATTCAAATTATAAATAGTTCATTTGAATAATAATTTAATTAATTAATTATAAAATTGATAAATAATAGGGTCTTGAGTTTGAGTCGAATGAGCTCTGAATTTAAAACACACATCATGAGCCCAACTCACATGGTGTGGGTGGCCATGATGAGCTTTATTTGTATTTTATTTTTTAATTAATTTAGTTAATAAAATAAGTCAAAAGTTGTAAATAGAGTGTTATAGCAAGAGTTTTCAACGAAGTTTTTTTAGTAAGTGTTCAGTCATAGAAAACCCTAAATACTACACTCTTCTAGCCATCATTCTCTCTTCTTCTCCTCTAGATCTCTATCTCATGTGTTAAGAAAATAGCTCACACTAGTTAGGCTTGATGGAAGATTGGCATGGAAGATCGTGGTTATGTTCTGTAAAGCGGTTTCAGTTCCTGGCAATTCCTAGCAATCATAAAGGACAAAAGTATAGAGAACTGAAAGTGTGAAGTATTATTACTTCTGCTGCATACAAGTAAGTAATTTACTTTATCTTTGTTTTATAGTCTATTTCAATAGAAACATGTTCTATGATTTCTATTTATGTTTTGATTAAATGATAATTCACATGATAATAAGTAAGATCCAATATGTTTTTCCTAAAAACCCATCGTGTAGAGTCGATGTGAAATGAGGATCTTGTAGTTGAAGTGAATCGAATCGTTTGCTTTTTCTTCTTAAATTTGAGAAACCATTGAAATTCTATTTTTACTAATTATCAAACTAATTAAACTATGTGAATTAATTAAGTTGCAGAATGGTAATTAAATGTTGAAACAGATTTCAGATCTGTCGGGACAGAATCCAAACTTGTCACGACAGAAACTGAACACAATAAAAAGACAATGCAAAAACAATAAAGAACACAAAAAATTTTTACAAGGTTCAGAAACCTTTTCAGATAACCTACTCCTTGGGGCCACACACAGAGAATAAAACCAATTAATAAAGAATCACAAGTATAAAATATTGACTTAAACAAAACAAGACTCCTTTTTGAGATTTGCCGCAACTTTATTGTACATCTCTTCACTAATCTGATCTTGATTGAAACGCTCAACTACTTGAACTCCCTTCAATGGCCAGCGAGTGCTTGCATCCTCCTGACGCAAGGCTTGTAAAAATCCTCTCTCGAATACTTATAAAAATTGTGTTCAAATTACAACATATATTCACTCATGAACGTGGTATAAACTCACCACAAAAAACTAAACGCTCATTTTTCTACAAGATCACGTGAATACTATAATCTTGAATACAAATAAGGAACTCTCACAAATATTACAATGCACTCACAAATTATGCACCAATGAATTCACTTTTTCTCAAAGCCTTATAGACCTATTTGTAGAGTCTATTTTGTGCTCATAAAGGCTGAGAAAGAATCTCCTAATGAATGCAAGAATATTTGAAGATATTCTTGATTAATGAAGAATTGTCTTTTTTAGAAGATGCTGATCCGACAGATACGATTTTGGTGGAGACAGCTAAGACCTGTATCGGATCAAAATGCTCAAGATAGAAATAATAATTAATGACATCAAAGATTCATTTTCCTTAATTTTATTATCTTGAGCTGCACGAAAATTTAAAGTCAAATATTCCAGAAACGACTTTGAGTAAGTATTGAATATTTGCTTTAAATAAACAAGATATCTTCTCTTTATAATCAAATTGTGATAAAATTAAGCTAAATAATCCGAAAATCATAAGAATGAGAAAGTGATATTCCGAAAATCACAAAAAAAGGAAAGTAAAAATGATCTTTTAATTAAAAAGATATTTCTATAAAATATGCAAATTTTAGGATTTACAACCATGGAATATGAAAAATGTATATTTATTTGAATTTTTAAAATCTAGAAAACACGACACAAACTTTGGAAAATGTTATCAATTATAAGTAATCAAGTAGCCGGTTATGTTACTTATATTTTCAAACCGCCCATGATCTCTACTTCCAGTAAAACAAATGAGGCTTACATATAATATTGAGTTAAATTTTGAATAAATTGATTTTTTTAGTTACAAAAAATTGACAAAAGAGGTCACAAGAGCCAGTTGCCATGGTAACCATTGACAAAAGAGGTCACAACATGTTCAAATTAATTTCATAGATTTTGTGGTATCCATTAGCAAAATCTATCGATATCTAATTTCAGTTAGGAAAAGAGGCTTCCAAACAATATTAAGTTAAATTTTCAATTTGAAATGGATGTCACAATAACGATTTATTACTTTTCTAGAGTGGTACCTAGTAACTAATTTTTTCAGTAATAAAAAAACAATTGGTTACCAATAACTAAACAAGAAGGGAATAAAAACCTAGATGTGAAAATGAAGCACAAAAACATCAATGAACAAGATTCAAAGCATGATTGAGTAAAAAGAAAAAAAAATATTAAATAAAAAAATATTTTTTGTCGTGTACTTTGGTAGTTAGCTATAGAGAAGTTCGAAGTCGAAGAAGAAAAGGTGTTCTAAATATGGGTTAGTAACATACTAATACGGGAGGAGGAGAAAATAAATTTAAAAAATAATATAAAAAAGTAAGGTTCAATAAAAACATATAAATTTTTTCATAAATACTCTTAAAACTAATCCTAAATACTTACTTACACACTTTAACATAATGTACATGGTAAACAAAAAATAAAAATACAAAAATATGAGAATTCAAATCTCCATATATTTAATTAAAAAAAAATCACCACCCTCTTCCCAAAAAAAAATTCTTACAGCACAAAATTTCCAAATATCTAAAACCTTGCCATAATAGTTTTAATTTTCTCATTAGCATACGTATTTATTTATATTATAACTTTTAGTTATATCTTATTATCCTGCAACTAATTATTACAAATGAACATTGCCAAAAAATAAAAATAGGAATAACTTGAAAAGTGCCTACTTTTAAGATTAATTAACCAAAAATAGCTACTGAATATATTTAGTTTGATATTACCTATTTTTATAATCACATTTTCTATAGTACCACTTGAAAAGTAAACTGTGTTGTGAATGTTTGAGTAGAAAAAATGTTATAACAAAAATAGTAACTAAAATACGGGATATAAAAAGAAAAAATTTCAAAATATGGCTAGAAATGAGAGAGTGTGTAATGCCCTAAACTCCAGGGACTGTTACGGTGCACATTGCAAACAGTACTAAACTCGCTAATCGAGTCATTTGGCCAAAAACGTGTAACTAAGTATGATTAGCGGTTTAGAGATTAAAAATTTTGGTTAAGATGTAACGTTTCATTAGAACGATTACTATATACATTGGGATCCCAAAAATATATTTTAAAGGTCTATTACAGAAAAATATTTACAACTGGCCGATCTAAGCGACAAAATAGGGTTTAGCCCTAGTTCTTCTCCTTCAAACCTCAGTCGTGGCGGTCGAGCAGCTGCATACGTACACATTGTCACCTAAGCTCTTCAACTCAAGGATGGTCCAGCTTTCTTTTGTCTTTACCTGCACCACATAGCACTCGTGAGCCGAAGCCCAGCAAGAAAACTCAACATGCTCATGAATAATCATATCATGATATCAAATCATATCTGGCATGCTTAGCAGACATAGCTCTATTCAAGCATGCAAAGGAACTCAGTTAACACTGGGGAATCAAGGATAAGAAATCCTACCCTCCTGATTGGATGACTATCAAGTCAATCCTAATCAGATAAGTGGTTTAACACTAGAGGTTCTGTTAAACCATAATGAGTGACTGTCAAACAAGTCACTATGGGGCCCGGTGCCCATAGCCGTGTAACGAAACCATTACCTGGGCTTTCCTGCAATGGCTCTAGCCAGATGAGTCACTGATGGGTAGTCACTAACTTAAACAGATGAGAGACTGATGGGTAAGTCTCACGGGCTCAACACCCACAGCCATGCGACTAAATACTTTGAGTTATCCAATGCAGATATCGATTAGATCTAATCTTTATTGGCTTGCGTTGAACACGCTAAGGCCGTCCTGACTTATGAGTCAGCACTGTGTGACCAGTGCCTAGTACCACTGCTGAACCTGACTAATGAGTCACAGCTTTACAGTTGATACCGACACCTTTGCCAATTCTGACTAATGAGTCAGTGCCATACACAAGTGAGCAATATTTGCTAAGCATTCGGTAATCAATCCATGTCCACATTTACACAATCAACATGCCTCAAGAACAATCATGCATGTCACATATGGGGTGCAGTTTTATTACCTCCGGTTCGAGCGAGAATTAGAACAAGAACGACCCTTGAGAACGATCGATCCTTAATCCTTTAGCGGTCACCTAGTCATAACCAAATACAATCTCCGATTAATGAAAATTATCAAAGATAGGGTCTTGACCTAAACCTCACTCTCGGGACCTCGAAACATACCCACACGATGAGTAGATTTGATCCCGGACCTTAAAGATTGTAACCCCGAGCCAAAAACCCTTTAAAACACTCAAAACAGGGTTCTGAAGAAACAGGGTAGCGCTACAGCGCTGCCCTCCTAGCGCCCCAGCGCTATACTCAGAACCAAACCGCCCTAGCCTCCTCTGCAGGTAGCGCTGTAGCGCCCTACACTGGGCGCTGTAGCGCTACCTTCAGCCAGCAACTGCCCATAAATCTCTTCCTTCAATTCCACAATTTCTAACCCAAACCAAAATCTTCCAAACATCAAATTAAGTCCCAAATGAACCCAAATACCACCTCCACATGTCCTAGGCACCACAACCCCAAGAACCCTAGCCAAAACTCCAATCAATTCCCCACTTTCCAACCCAAAAACCAACTAGAACTTAACTCAGAAAACAGAGCAAAAGCAATAGTTCTAATGGCTAAAAACTCACCTCAATCTCAGCAACACACCCTCTTCAATGGTGGAGCATAACCCTAGCTTATCCCGGCTTAGTTCCTTGGCTTGATTCCTCAAACAAAGCTTGAAAATCCAAAGAGAAATGGAGGAGAAAAACCAACGGGAGAGAAGGAGAAAGAAAACTCTATTTTCCTCTTCTTTCTACAGCCTTAATGGCTTATATCAATCTCTAAGGGTGAAAAGACCTAAATGCCCTTAAGTCTAAAATAAAACCTTAACAGCCACCAAGTGCAAAACCATCATTTCGCACCTATTTCGTTAATCATAATTAACACCCTCCAATTCCCGCTATTCTCAATATTCTCACATACCAATAATCCATATCCCATTACCCTTTAATTCCCGGTAATGTTCTAATCATTAAAATCACTCCGAGACTCAACCCGAGCCTCAAACTTAAACCCATTATGACCAGACCGAACACTTGCATTTCATGATCGTCTCATGCCGAAAGGCTTGAACAAATTCACATATAATGTGGTACCATCCAAAACTCACCCACATGTACGAAAATACACAATTACGCCCTCAACGGGTCAAATTACCAAAATGCCCTTATAATTATAAATACACCCATATGCATGCATTTATTATCATATAATAATATAATTCACAGAAACATGCATATAACCATTTAATATCATAATAAATCAATTATAGCCCTCCCGACCTCCTAATCAAGGTTCTAAAACTTATTAGGAAATTTGAGGTATTATAGAGTGCCACTTAAAAATGGTACGCTACTTAATTATTACAAAAAAAAAGGAATTTTTAAAAAATATGGCTTTTTACCATCAATGTATAAAAATATAGGAATTATATTTTTCTTAATTTATATGGGAAAATTTATTAGAGAAAAAATTAAAGTATGAGAAACACAATTAGTAGCTAATTAAAAAATGAAAATGCCACATTTTTTTATCATAATTATGTTTTCTTTGATTTTGAAGGTAATTTTATTTAAAATTTTCCTTCATTTTTTATTATAATTTCAGTTATTTTTTCTTTCTTTTTTTCCTTACTTATTTTTTCTTTGATTTTTTCATTTTTCATTTTTTTTCTTCAAATTTTTTCCTTCATCCTTTTTTTATTTCCATTTTTCCATTCTTCTTATTATTTTCATTTTTATTTATTTATCTATTTTTTTCATTTGTATTGTTTTTTTCTTCATATTTTGTTAGTTTTTTTTCTTTTTTTTCCTTCAATTTTTCCTTCATTTTTGTATTTATTATATTCTCCTTCCATTTTTTTTTCTTCTTCCTTTTCCATATTTTTCTACCAATTTTTTCATTCATATTTTTTTTATTTTCATTTTTTTCATTATTTTTCTTCTTCTTCTTTGCATTTTTTTTTATTGTTTTTTCCTTCATTATTTCTTTTTTTTTTTTTTCATATTTTTTCATTTTTGTACTTATTCTTTTCTCATTCAATTTTTAGTTTTTATTTTTTTCACACATATATTTTAACATTACATAATTGTTTTACTATTTTTTATTTATTATTGTATTTTTTTTTAGTTTTTTTCCACTATATGTAAAAAATTCAAATCAATTTGTTCAGTATTTCTTTTTACTGTAACACTTATAGGAATACTAAAATTTGGAAAGAAAACTAATAAAAATATGAAAACATGAATGAATAACTGATTACCTTCACGTTCTTTATGTATATATTTATGAGGGTAATTGGTTACCTTCACATTCTGGTGTGCGTATATTCATGGGTTCTTTATGGTAACTGGTTACCTATATTACTAAAATCATAGTTACTCATTCTTCATTTTTAATGAAGTGTTCTTTCTCTTTTTCCTTCAAATTTGATGTTTCTTTTCATATTTAATATGAGTAACTCGTCACCCCTCTTATGGTAACTGGTTGCCCCTCTTATGGCAGAAAATTACTCCTCTCAGAATAACTGGTTACCCCTCCTGGTACATGTTATTTAACCTAGTTCTAGGATTTTTTTTACATAACTGTCAAAGATCAACAAGTAATTAGTTTCCTTACCCAAGATTTGAAAAAAAAAAACGTACAATCTAAAAAAAAGGAAAAAAATATTCATAATAAATAAAAATTAATTTTTAAAACAATTCATATTACCAAAAAAAATTGTAAAACAATCAAAGAAAAATTTAATATAAAATTAGTAATATAAAAAATAAATAAGCTAAAAAAATAATAATCAAATTACAAACATACCATTTCAAATTAATAAAACTTGATTAAGAGTAAAATTGTCGCATAAACCAACTTTTTTACAAAAATATGGGAAAATAAACACATAAAAGTAAAAAATCTAAAAAAACCCATAGATTAACTATTTTTGAAAAAAAAGCTATATTTTTGCACACTATCAAAACATCTCATATAAAATATAATTTCCTCATTAAAAAAATTATTACAAATGAAATGCATATGAGGCAATATTAATGGGCTCAATCAAGTAATAAGGCCCGTAGTTAGTATGTGACTCTGAAATTCCAACGTTGTTAGGCCCAAATTAATGGAAAATAGATATGTTCAGACGTGGCGACAACTTGGTCATCTACCCACGTAACATGCCCAACCCTTCTTCACTACGACACATCAAGTTGGTCCACCACGCGTTTTCGTACATCTCTTCTTCTTCTTCTTTTCAAAATAAATTTAGAAATATCTCATTTTAAGTTGAAAAATAAAATTAAAATTGACAATAAAATGTTTGCCCTTTGAATTGACTGGGATTTGTAAAACGAGGTTTGGAAAATTTCTTCACAAATTTTTATTTACACATAATGAAAAAAAAAATTATGTATTTTTAATTTTGCCACAAAATTTTGATAGCTCTTGAATTTGTCAAATTAACAAATATACACTCAAAAATGAAATACTTATCAAAATTTAACAAGTTAAACTTAATTATGAATTGGTTTAATGAGAAATTTACAAAATATAAGGCCCTCAATTTTCTAAAAGCGTGTTTCTCAAATAAAAATTTAAATTTACAGTTTGAAAACATGTTTTTGAAAATGTAATTGTTTCAGTATCTAAAAAATGTTTTTGAGTTTTAAAAAACTGAATATATGATTGGTAGGGAATTTGAAAATATAAAAAAAATGATAAATTTGTAAGATTTTATGATATAATAATTTGGAATAAGAAAAAAAGTGATTTTCTTGTTTTTTATTTTATAACACAAAATTAGAATATTGATTTGAATTTTATTTTTAAAACCATCTTACCAATAAGTTATTCTTGTAGGTTCTACTATTTTCAAGTTTTTAAAATGATAAAATGAGATTCATATATTATACCAATCAGACTTTTTGGTTTCGCAAAAAAATTATATTTTTACGGACTAACAAATTTTGTTTTTCTTCTTTCAGTTTTACATTTTTTGAGAAATTTTTACACTTTAGCATTTTTTTGTGCAGTTTTTTGTTTTGTTTAAGTTTATGTATAGTTGTTCTCAGATATATTTTGATTTTTTTAACGTTTTAATATGTAGCGGATTGATGTCTAGTAATCTAATAATTATTTTTTAGTTGTTTTTTTTAAATTGTATTTTTATAATTAAATTTTTTTAAAATCGTATTTTTGAAAACTTAAGATAATATTTTTGAAAAACAAAAATAGAAACGGTAAAATAAACAATATATTTATGAAAAAACTCCTAAAATAATTTTATTAATTTTCTAGCTAAGAAAAATAATTTATTGATTATCTTGCCAATTCACGTAAAAAAATATCTATACTTATAAAATTGTATCTCTTGTAATTTCCCATCAAATAAGTTCCTTTTTAAACTAAGTTGATTTTTTCTTCCAATATATTTATATGTTAACCAAATTTAAGAGTAAGTTTTTAAAATTAGAATTTTATAGGAAAAAAAAAGTAACGACCGATATAATTTGGAGTATTTTTTTTTACGGGGAATATAATTATAAAGAAAATACTGAAAGTGAAATTTAGAAATATCATTACATAAAAAGATTTTTGTTTTTGTTTAATTGTATCTTTCGTAATTAGATATTTAATCCCAACTGTAGGAATCTCTATTAAGCGAATAAGAACAGGACACGTGTACTATGCGACTAGCTGACAACGACTTTATTTCTTTATTAAAAAAATAGACAAGGAAAGACATTAAACTCGGGTTTTTATAGATTTCCGCACATTTTTTATGACCCAAAAGTGGCGGACCTCCACCGACAGATCTTATCCACTCTTTTCCAAATTCAAATATCATAAGACCATTCTACCCTCCCATTTTGGTTGAAGAATCTGATCCAACGCATAAAATACCTAAGCCCAGGGCTATTTTCGTCATTTCCATCGCAGATATTCAAAACACCTTGCACGTGCAGGGACAGAAATGTAATCTCACACCAACTGCTTGTCCTAAATTTGTATTCTACGTATGAACTTTCCCTTTTTCCCTCTGTTTTTTTTATAAAAGAAAAAATCTAGTGGGAAGAGACCTCAAAACACAAAACACATTTTTCTGTTTATCAATCGAAACTGTTTTCTCTGATCTGATCAAACGGTCTTCTTATACTGTAAGTATAAAATTTTCCTGTTTTTTGGAATTTCGGAACCTATACATATATATTGTATATATAAATTTGTCTACTTTTAAGAACAATTTATATTAGTTTGTTTGTTCTAAGATTAACAGAGAAATTTGTATAGAAATTATTCATTTTTTTTGAAGAAAATTTGAGATTGTTGAAAGAAAGAATTGGGTATAGTTTTAAGGGTGTAATTGTTGAGAATATGAGTAGCAGCAGCTGTATTGGAATTCATTCAATGAAGCCTTGTTGTAGAATTCTAGCTGGTTGTAAAAGTCGTTCCCTTTTTGGGTTTTCTTCGCCCAAATTGAAAGATTCCATTATTGAAAATTCATCGAGATCGGCCCCCGGAGGCCGATTCGGTGGCTCTAATTCTCAAATTGTAGGCTACATACGTGTCACTGATCAGAACCGGAGGGCTTTTACTGATTCCGGTTCAAATTGGGGTCAGTCTAGGGTTTTTAGGAGGAATTTTCTTGGGATTACAGGCAATAAGTTTAGTGGAAGTAGTAGTAGTGGTTGTAGAAGAAGGAGGAGGGTTTTAGTTGTAAGAAATGTAGCATCGGATTTTCGAAACCATTCAACATCTTCTTCTTCTTCTTCTTCGGTGGAAGCTAATGTTAATGAAAAAAGCTTTGAAAGGATTTACATTCAAGGTGGTTTGAATGTGAAGCCTTTGGTGATTGATCGAATTGAGCCAGGTTCTAGTGACGTGATTCAGAAAGAGAAAGAGTCTTCTAGGGTTGATGATGAGGTTAATGACTTGAATGTGGATGTAGATAGTTCTAAAGGTTTTAAAGAGACTAAGTTTGAGAGAGAGGTGTCTGAGAGTGAAAAAGAGGGGTGGAAGTTGCTTTGGGATTCAGTTGTCACTTATTGTGGGAATCCTGTGGGAACTGTAGCTGCAAATGATCCGGCCGACAACCAACCTCTCAATTATGATCAAGTATTTATTCGCGATTTCGTCCCATCAGCACTTGCTTTTTTGCTCAAGGGAGAATCTGAGATTGTGAAGAATTTTTTGCTTCACACTTTGCAATTACAAGTATGTGGATGGCTCTTTCTCATTTGTTTACTTATTTCGGTACCTTGTGTTCAATTATTTTGGTGTTGCTGTTGTTTAAGAGGTGCTACTAGTGCTTATGTCTTTATCATTTCTTAGAGTTGGGAAAAGACTGTGGACTGCCATAGCCCTGGGCAAGGGCTGATGCCCGCAAGCTTTAAAGTTCGAACTATACCTCTTGATGGAAGTGATGAAAAATTTGAGGAAGTTCTGGATCCGGATTTTGGTGAATCAGCAATTGGTCGTGTTGCGCCTGTTGATTCTGGTATGTGTTCGTTACCAATCTTCAATGCTGCACTTATTTAGCTGCTAATACACAGATATTAGTAGACTTTGCAGCAGTTGATAACTGAAATTGCATATCACCAATAAGGGAACCTAAACTTTATTTCCATCATTTTGATAGGGTTATGGTGGATTATTTTGCTGAGGGCATATGGAAAAATCACAGGGGACTATTCATTGCAAGAGAGGGTTGATGTCCAGACAGGTATAAGATTGATTCTTAACCTGTGTTTGACTGATGGCTTTGACATGTTTCCCACTCTCTTAGTCACGGATGGTTCCTGCATGATTGATAGGCGGATGGGGATTCATGGGCATCCTCTAGAAATTCAGGTATGTTGAAACAATGAGCTTGTTGAGTCTTTACTTTTTCATTTCAATGAATAGTGTTCTTATCTTAATTGGTTATATTGTTATGTTTAGTTTAAGTGTGCTTAAAAGGAACTTGTTTTACAGGCTTTGTTCTACTCAGCTCTGCGATGCTCTCGTGAGATGCTTATTGTGAATGATAATACTAAAAATTTAGTGGCTGCAGTCAATAATCGACTCAGTGCGCTCTCGTTTCACATCAGAGAATACTATTGGGTTGATATGAAGAAGATCAATGAGATTTATCGTTACAACACCGAGGAGTATTCCACAGATGCTATCAACAAGTTCAATATCTATCCAGATCAAATTCCTTCATGGCTAGTTGATTGGATTCCTGAAGATGGTGGCTACCTTATTGGCAATCTTCAGCCTGCTCATATGGACTTCAGGTTCTTCACACTGGGAAATCTTTGGTCTATTGTTTCATCCTTGGGTACCCAAAAACAGAACGAGGGCATTTTAAATTTGATTGAGAACAAATGGGATGATCTTGTGGCACAAATGCCTCTCAAGATTTGCTACCCTGCAATGGAGAGTGAAGAATGGCGTATAGTCACTGGCGCTGACCCAAAGAATACGTGAGTATCTTTTAAGGTTTACTTACGTTTCACAGATGTTATGCTTCGTTGCTCGATCAACCGGCCTTGTTTCTTTTAGTGGTTTAATATATGTGATTGTATTAGTTTTTCAATAAATGATAAAATATTCTTTGCTTGCAGCCCGTGGTCATATCACAATGGTGGGTCTTGGCCTACACTCCTGTGGCAGGTAAGGGCATTTTTGTCTTTTTAAATTTCCAATTTTTAAAATGCTTTAGTGTAAATTGTTACGTTGATATAAGTATTTATCTGATTTGTTCAATTGCCATTTTTAAATGTTAGTTTACATTGGCGTGCATCAAAATGGGGAGGCCAGAATTAGCACGAAAGGCAGTTGATTTGGCAGAGGATAGACTAGCTGAGGATCAGTGGCCTGAATACTATGACACAAGAAGTGGAAGATTCATAGGCAAACAAGCTCGGCTTCGCCAAACATGGACAATTGCTGGTTTTCTAGCCTCAAAAATGCTTCTGGAGAACCCAGAGAAGGCAGCATTGTTGTTTTGGGATGAAGATTATGACTTACTTGAGAGTTGTGTCTGCGGACTTAACAAAACCAGTCGAAGGAAGTGTTCACGCTTCGGTTCCAGATCTCAGAATCTGCTGTAATGTCACCACCTTAGCTGCTGTGTAGTATGACAAAAAAGACACATTAATTTCTTAGTTTCTTACTTTCTAGTATTAAGCTGACCAAGCTGCCAATATGAATGTAAAATATGTATTCCGCATTATAATTGCTTAGTTACTTGCCGATTGCATTTAGAAGGCTACATTTTAGATAAGCCTTCTAACTCATTTGTTTGGATTATTCCCAATTGGGATTGGAATTGTAAGCCTTGTAGCCCAATGACATAGTTTCACTTTCATATTCATAAATAAATGTACTTTACTTTTTTACGATATCAACTGATGTTTATAAACATGTGGGGTTTTGGGAAATGTCTCAACACAAGTTCATGGACCATTTTGGTCATATGAATATACAAATTGGTACAGTTATGGGTTGTGATATTTGTCGATATATCAATGTGTTTTATCAGAAACGTAAGGTACTTTGTAAAATCTTAACAGAATTTGTCCATGAAAGAGCTCGACCACTAACTCGGTGTACAAACAAGATTTCCCATATCTACTTACAGATTCCACTCGGATATCTCCATGTGAAGAGCAAAAATCTTTAGGCAAAATATTAAAAAACATTAACAAAATACCCTACAAGGAACTGAACCAAACCCTCCAATAAAAACAACATAAACATTAATAACTATAACATAATATCAGGCTATATTATTATAAAGAGGCTTGATGATCTTTGCCTATTTTAAAGAGATTAAGTCTACTATCCCCAAGGCGTAAAGAGTATGTAGTCCTCTTATATTCAGCCCAAGTGAATGGCCTATATAGACGAGGCTTCTCGGCTGTGACCATTTCTTTTGGAGCACTAACACAAGCATTTAGGGGTGGAGCCGCAAAGAAAGCCATTGACATTCTAGTCCTGTTATACGAGTTGTTATTGGATACCAAAGCTCTATGTCTCACACTCATAAATCTTCCATTTGTCAAGGCCTAAAAAAAACACACACACACACAACATGCATAGTGTTATTAAAAGTCAGTAAGTACTCACAGACATTAAAAAAAACACACATACACAACATAGAACATAGTGTTATTAAAAGTAAGTACTCACACACACATTCATCTATTCAATAATGGGGGGGTTAAAATATTTGAAGCATGTAACCAAATATAGCAAACATAAAACTGTTTATGTATATATTTGGTCCGAAAGGATAGTTAGTCATCCAATCTAAAAATCCCAGTTCCCAACAAAAAGAAAAAAAGCATGGTTCCAATTGGTTAGAAGAATCAAAAGTGGGGTCACTTTTTGCTTACCCCATCAAAGCCCTCAAGTCAGTTTATGAGCAGTGACTACTCCTCACTTTTCACATTGATTTCAGTCAGTTCCAACCCTTATCTCCCTAACTATACATCTCCCATGTCACCTTTTTTAGGACTGTTATGATTACTACCGAGACACAATGAGAGAAAAAGAAGAGAAAGAGAAGAAGAAGAGTACCTGTAACACGTCACCCACATTAACCCAAAAGGCCAAGGGGTCAGGTGGGACCGGGACCCACACCTTATCCTCTAGAGAAATCTGAAGACCACCCACATCGTTTGATCTCAAAAGAGTCAAGATCTGAGGGTCAGAATGCTCCCCAAACCCCACTTTATAGCGATCACAAGTGGCCATAGGTGATGACCTGTTCATGTCCTTAGAGCCATAGTCGTTGTTGTTGCTGTTGCTGCTAGGGTAGTGATTGAGCCTGAATAGGGAGTCATTGTCAGAGTCCTTGATGAGTCTACTGAAGAGCTTTGTGTCTGACACACTAAGCCCATTAGCCATCAGATCCAATATCTCACATGCCAATCCCTTAACTGCTTCAATGTACCAACTCACTGCAGAGCTGTCATTTTACAAATACACAAACACAAAAATTATTATATACACACATACACATCTACATACATAGAACTGTGTAGTCAGTGACATAGTACGTTTTTACTATATGCTCCCATGACCATCCATTTTGCTGAGTACCCTTCTCTACATATTTTGAGTGAAGTAGAGCTGGAGAGGAGAGAGGTGGGTCTCTCTTTTATTAAGATTTTCTAACGATGGTAGTATATCACGATCACATTTACATTTTTTTATTAAAAAAAAAAAATCAGTATATTTATTTATTCAGTTGTGATTTGATTGGACCTTGTTGATTTAACACTGACTAGTCATTCAGATTCTCAATCTGTTTATGTGACAGTACGTTGTACTGGCTTCAGCCCTACCAGATGACTACTTTCTAAGTTTATATTTGATTAAACAAATGAAAAATAACCAAATATCTACACATAGCTTAAATGAAATAAAATAAGATCAGGGGGGGATGTTTTTTGAAAACATAATCATAATAATAATAATAGTATTTTGAAAAAGACATTCGTGGACGAGAATATTGAGTCTCTTCTCAGATGCACTGCTATATAATTGCATAATATCACTAGTACTATATGGAGTTAGTAAATGTGCCACTTATTTATAAATTTTATATGCTCTTAAACAAGTTTAGTGAAATGACTTGTTTGATTAATGAGATCTTTGTTTGTACATATATATGTTTTCATATCACTGCTATTTCCATGCAAAAACCAAATCAAACTTCTACGCTTAAAAATTATTCTTAGTGTTTTCGTACACAACAAATTTCACTGTATACAATGTTACAAATCAATAGTACAGTAGAAGAAAATTCTTGAAAAAATAAGGTTCCAACATACCAACACAAATATACTATTCTATTTCAATTGAACCAAGCACATGAAATTGAGTCCATGATTATTTGAAAAAAGGTTTGAATTTTAATTTCATCGGAATTTGAACTGCATGCACCGATCGATCACAATCAATTTGTCAAAAAGTACTACATTCTACTCTAACATACAGGGTCAGTATATTTGCACGTACATAAAGCTTATACATCTAACATAGTATATAACTATAGCTACACAATCACAAGTACATAACTAAATAGTTTCAATGGAAAGATGTTAAGCACTATAGAGACCGATATACATATATATATATAATATTCCAAACCAATAATTATATATGTAGAGGAAGGTAAAAGTAAAACATGCAAAAAATTACAAAACATGAAGAGCATCATCAACTATAGAATAGATATACATGTATAGAAGGGTAGTACATATATATATATATAAATGGAAAAGAATAGATATTTATAGTTATTACCTGAATTTAGTAGGGTTATTATTGGAGATGGTATTGGAATAATGAGCAATGGAGTTAGGGTTGGTGTTAAGGAGAATGTACTCAACCTCACCCATATCTCCATTAAAGCCAATGGTCTTGCATCCATAGCCATAAGGGTTAGCGGGGCCAGCTTGTTTTTTTTGGGCCTCTGGTTTGGAAAAGAAACTAAGGCTTTCTTCCTCCATTTTTGATATAACATCATGTGGGACACCATGGTTTATAATCTTAAAGAAACCAAACTCTTCACAAGCCTTAACTATTTGCCTACTAACTTCTTTTCTTTCTCCCAAAAGATCAATGGTTGGAAGCTCAATATTGGCATCGATTTTCTCTCCTCGGAGAATTGGGTTTGGAGTGGCTAATACCATTGTAGTTGAAGTAGTAGTACTACTACTAGTAGTAGCTGTGTGTTTGGCTAGAGAGAAAGTGAGAGGGAAACTTGGTGAGAAAATGAGGGTAACTTGTTGGTGTTGCGGTGGGGAGTTTTGAGGAGTGGGTGATGATGGGGTATATATGCTCGAGAAGAAGAAAGAGAAAGAGAGAATCTATGTGAAGGGATTGGATTATAAATATTATTACATTAATATATTAATTTATAAGACTTTTCTTTTAAAAAAATTAATTATATATACATTGAAGTGATAGGAATCGTAGACTTTTGGGTAAAGTACAACTAGCATTTAAGAATAGCGGATTGCTGTCTTACAAGAGCATTGACTATTTTTTCATTGACTTGAATTTTCCAACCAGTCTCACTTTATATGTTTCATTAATATTCTCTTTATATTATATTAATTGTATTAACCTTATTATTCTCAATTAACTCATCCAATATATTCTATGCTTCATCTCCAAGTAACCACCGTAAATTTTCACATCTACTCACTTAACCCTCCATAGTAATTTCCACATCCACCACGGCGGCTCAACATATTTTTATGACTTTTTAAGGCCTTTTGAAAGTTAAAACCTTATTTGTAAATCTAAAAAAAAAGATTAAAAAAATTAAATTTTTACCTAATCTGTCTCATTGACAATGCCTTGGTTTTATTATATAGTTTTATAATAAAAAAGGCAACTAGAAAAGTGCATACACACAAATATAACAACCTTATTATACAATATTTATATATATATAACACCTTTATAGACCATTGGCCAAGAGTGCTGACCTCTAATGTGAAGAGTGGTGTAAGTTTCTGGATTTGGGTTTCCACGTAGAGAATCAAATTTATAGGCTTTAGTTGATGAGAGTACACATCTTTCAAGATACCAACTTTACTTCCCATCTCAATAAACATTGGCCCATTTTCCCTAACACGCCCTCTAAACAAGATACATATAAACATATGTATATATATGTGTATATGTATATGATATGATATGGTCCAACACAAATGACCCAATAATTGATCAACCCTTGAAGTAAATATACTATTTATGTGTCCTAAAATGTGGTAACCATAATGAAGTGGATGAACTTCAAGAAGGAATATTAATTAGGAGCACCTAATCTCCCACCAAAAATTAATCGTAATTAAGAAAATTGGTTTGTTGACCACTAAAGATGCAATGGGTTTCTTTCTTTCTTTCGTGTGGGTTTGCATTTCCATGCAAGTCCACAGTCTTGCACCTTTTTCAATGGCCAAAATAAAAAAATATATATATTAAATTGAAAAGGGAGGGGGAATACACATTCTTTCTTTCTATTTTCAAACTCATTTTTCGGTAAAACTTCTATAATTCTTCCAACTCTTAGGAATATCCAACATCAATTTTCTTTACTATCATAATACATATTAATTTCATTAATGCTGATTTCACTATATATATCTTTTGATAAAACGTGTATGAAAGAAAAGTTGACTTTGAATAAAGAAAAATGTGAAATTAAAGAAGTTTAAGTAAAAAGTATTTGAGATCTTTATAAAGTAGTAGGCAAATTCTAGAGGGCACCATCTAAAAGAGGTACATTGGTGTACTCCTTTTTGGCATACATATTTGTTTTTTTATAAGTGTCATATAAAAGGCTTATTTATATTGCATGTCCTTAAATTATACATATTTTGGCAAATTTGTCCTCTAACTTCTATTTTTCACAAATTGGTCCTCCAATTTTAATTTTTTTGGCATTGATAGTCCCCCGCTGTTAATTCACTATTTTTCTGTTAGTTTAGGGATTAATTTACAATAAAAAAAGTTTGGGGGACCAACTTGTCAAAATAGGACAAGACCCAATTTTTGATGAACTGGTATGACACATTACAGTTTCACATATGTGGATAAGTCATGAACTAATTTTTTTACATAACAGGATTCATTGTAGTTACTGCAACCCTTCAATACGTTTTTGGGAAATTCTAAATAAATTAGAGTGCTGAAAATAGGATTGATTTTTTTTTTTGCTTGGTCATTCACAATATCATGAATTCTGTTTTTGACACACCAAATTATCCATAATTTTTTGAAAACGTCCAGGAGGGTCTTCACAACTACAACAAACATCGTCATGTAAAAAAAATTGGATAATGAATTATCCAATTTTTGTTGTATTTGTACGACACAATCCAATTTTATACACGTGGATAAGTCGCATAGTTACAACAACCCTCCTGTACGCTTTTGAGAAATTCTAGTTAATTTAGTGTGTTGAAACTAGGTTTATTTTTTTTGCACACGTGGTGGTTCGAAATATCAAAAACTTTGCTTTATGGCAGAATATCTCATAAAACTATCAATATTTTTTTATATGTATATTTATCCTTCTCATATTTTTCTAAAATAAACACCCATTTTTAATTTTCATTTCATATAAAATTACCCAGATGTATAAAATTTTTTGTACACTCCTTTATTTTATTTATACTAAAAAACTAAAAACTATTTTGATATATACTTCTTAATAATTTTTTGTTGTATAGGTATGTCACGCTCCAGTTTCACAAATGTGAATAAGTCATGACCCAATTTTTTACATGACAATGTTCTGTAATTATGGAAAATCTCGTGGACATTTTCGAGAAATTATAGATAATTTTGTGTGCCAAAAACAGAGTTCCTAATATTCCAAACTACCACGCGACACTACAAGAAAAAGGCTCTACATCGATGACATCTATTGCGACGACTCTTAAGTCGTCGCTGTATGTAGTCAAAATCCACGAAAAATTCATTTTTTTAATATATTAAAATGAATAAGCTATAGCGACGACATGTCGTCGCTGTAGGGCCGTCAACAACACATGACTAGGCCATCCAAATTCCTAGTATCCTATAGTGACGACATGTCATCGCTGTAGGGTACCAAGAATTTGGAGGGAACAAGAGGCGAGAACTGACTCTACAGTGATGACATGTCGTCGCCGTAGAGTTCTCATCGAAAAAAAGAGGGAAATATATTTGTCTATAGCAACGACATGTTGTTGTCGCTATAGGGTATGGAGGGAACTTGACCGCCAAAAGTTGGTTGTCAATGTTCACTCCATGACGTCGCTATAGAGACCCATTTAATCTAGTTAGCAGTTAAATTTTAGTGTATAGCGACAACATGTCGTCGCTATAGCTCCCAAAAAAACAGAGGGAAAGTAGACCACCAAAAATTTTAGTCAAAATTTCACTGGTTATGTCGTCGCTATAGGGTTCGTGATTGATAATTCAAACGGTGCGTGTACTGTTTCATTCTCTATGTCGTCGCTATATGGTCCATGTTTGGTAACTGAAATGGTGCGTGTATTGTATAGTGACAACATGTCGTCGTTATAGAGTCAGGCGATATATCCACCAATCCAAGCCTTCTTCTTCATTTTCTGGAATTTTTTTGGGTGAAGACCAGAGACGGTTCCACTTGCCTCCGCTGCACCTCGCCGCTCCAAGGGCGTCCCAGCCCGATTTTGGCCTTATTCTCCCAAGGTTTGGTAATCTAAACTCTTTTCCTCGCTATTATACCATTTAATATGTATTATTTTTCTTAATATATGTTTGTATTTTGTATTTAGTAGAAATGAGTTTTTGATTTTTTTTCTTCAGATTGTAGTGGATCATTGTCATCTCGAGCCTTTGCCTTTGGATAACCCTCCAACCCGAGCCTTGGGTAATTTTTTTTATAAATATTTTGTGATTGATTAATGGTTAAATTATGTTTTTAATTGTGTAATTGGTTATTTTAGATAGCGTTGAATTTGTTTTTCATTTTAGAGATTTAATTATATTTGTGATTTTTAATTTTGTTTTATGTTAATTTAATTTAATTAAAAGTTATGTTATAAAAAAATGTATGATAGGTTAGATATGTGTATACACATATAAATGTGAATATGTCTATATGTATATAAATGTGAACGTGAATTATATTTTTAAATTGTGTGGTAGGTTAGATTAATATGATTAGATGTTTATAATATATGTATGCTCTGTGACTGGTTTTTTTAGTTTTTATACAGATTTTAAATTTTGGGATAGGTTAGATTCTATCGTTATGCTGTCTTAGAAAAACTAAACATTACAAAATAGTTTTAAAGTTAGTGCGATTAAATTTTTTAATTAATAAATTTTAAAGCAATTAATAAAAATTAATTAAAAAATTATAAAGTGTAAATTAAAATAATAATTTTACAAGTATAAAACTTTATTAATATTTTTTTATAAAATAAGTAAAAATTAAAATAATAATCTTTAATGGTAATTTAATAAATTTATAATTAAATATTTATTTATTTAATTTTATAATATATTCATAAAATTTGATAATATATGTAGATAAAATAGACAATTAAGTTAACTTTACTCTTAAAATTAAAATAATAAAAAATTATTGTTATTTTAAAAAAAATAAAAAAGTGAAAATTATAATAAAATTTGATAATATATATTCATAAAATTTAATAATTTATTCATAAGATTTCATAATTTACTTAAAAAAATCAGTGCGTTGGTGATAAAAAAATTATTAGCAAATAAATATAGTTTTTTATGATTATCACATTATGATAACTTATTTTCCACTTGAATGAGTTATGACAATTGACAATAGTTGGATAACTAATAGACGACATAACTCTCATGAGTTTTGGAATGGTCTTCAAGCATTTATAAAAATGGCCAAGAATCATGTGAATGCTTCGGGAGAAGTCAGGTGCCCATGTGTTCAGTGTGTCAATATGATGAGTCAGAAACTAGATGTGGTGGAGGCTCACATACACAGATATGGGTTTCTGCAGCGATATGTGAAGTGGACCTACCATGGTGAAGTTGATATGCCTCCAGTAGTGGACGACAGGGCTCTAATGAATGATGAGATGATTGACATCATCAATGATGTTATTGGTGAACAAGACACTAACGAAGATGGTGGTGGCAATAGTGCTGAGAATCAATTTGATTACCGGTTTCAAAAGGTCAAAGCTGAGTTATACCCTGGTTGTACTTGGTTGTCTTCATTGAACTTCTTGGTGAAGATGATGCACATGAAGGTTATGAATAAATGGACAAATAATTTTTTTAATGAACTTTTGAAGTTTATGAAATTTTCATTCCAGAAGGAGAATAAGATTCTAGCTTTATACTATGAGTCTATGAAAAAATTAGGAAGTTAGGGTTAGGTTATAAATCAATTCATGCTTGCAAGTATGAATGTTGTTTGTTCTAGAAGGAGAATTCCAAAAAACAGAGTTGTCCTGTATGTGGTGAGAGCCGATGGGTTGACAAAGACACAAAGGGGAAAAAAGTCAGCCACAAAGTGTTGCGGTACTTCTCTTTGACTCCTAGGCTGAAACATATTTATGGTTCAAGACATGCAGCAAATGATATGACTTGGAATAGTATGGGACGATTGAAAGAAGATGGTGTGATGCACCATCCTGTTGATGGGTGTGCTTGGAAATAATTTGATTCCAGATATCCAGATTTTTCCAAAGAACCCAAAAACGTTCGATTGGGTTTGGCTGGTGATGATTTTAATCAATTTGGTAACATGAGTCTATCTTACAACATGTGGCTGGTAATATTCCACTCGTATAATATGCTTCCTTGGTTGTGCATGAAAGAAGCATCATTCATGCTGACCTTATTTGTAACTCCCCACGTCACTATGGCTACTTCCTGGAATGACGACTAGCCCTGCAAACCAACACGAGTCTTTCTAGCGTGCTTTGTCCTCACTCAAACACTTCCTGGGAAAACTTCCCAGGAGGTCACCCATCATGAGATTGCTCCAGGTCAAGCACGCTTAACTTTGGAGTTCTCAAGTGATGGGCTACCGAAAAGAAGATGCATCTTGTTGGCATAGGTAGTACCTATTAATCCATCTAAGCCATCTTCAACTGTGTAGTCCCATACCTACACAGTCTTAGAACCATCATACTTGACCTTCCCCAGGCGATGTAGGATTGCACAGTTTTTACCCAGTCTTTCCCTCTGCGGATCATAGGTTCTTACTGTCACATTATTGATTCCTGGTCTGAAATCACTTGGGAAGGACATGGATGTCTTTTTGAGGCCTATGGTAGATGAATTGAAGAAGTTGTGGGATGAAGAAGTTCAAACCAGAGATTCCGCAATGAACAGTGTATTCAGAATGCGTGCAACACTATTATGGACTATCAATACTTTCCCGGCCCATATGAGTTTGTCTGGTTGGAGTGGCCAAAGATATATGGCTTGTCCTTCATGCAACGAAGACACTCCTTCATGTCGGGTAATTGGGAAGACGACTTATGTTGGTCATAGAAGATTCTTATCTTCTATGCATAAGTGGAAGAAGAGTCGCTTGTTTGATGAGAATTATGAAAAAGGACATCCTCCAAGAAAATTCAGCAGTCAAGACATACTCAAACAATTAGCACATGTTCCAGATCATTTGCCGGGTAAACATGTCAGTTTCGGAGGTGTGAAAAGAAAGCGAGATCCAAAAGAGCTTAATTGGAGTAAAAAGTGTATTTTCTTTGAACTTGATTACTGGTCCGAACTTGAACTTAAGCACAATTTAGATGTGATGCATGTAGAGAAAAATGTTTGCGACAATTTATTCGGTACTTTCTTATGAATGAGAAATCTAAAGACACCACCAACGCACGAGTAGGCTTGAAGAATTGGGGTATCCGAGAATAGTTGCATCTCAAGGAAGATGGTACGAAGTTGATCAAACCACATCCTAGTACTCTTTCACACTGGATGATAGACGATTTTTTTGTCAGTTCATAAAAGGAGTTATACTTCCTAATGGCTTCAGTTCAAATTTCTCTAAGAAAGTAACTGAAAATGATGGTAACATTGTTGGGTTGAAATCCCATGATTGTCACATTCTTATGCAACGTCTGTTGCAAGTAGGAGTTTGGGGCTACTTGGATAAGTCTATTTCAAAGACAATCATTGAGTTTTGCAATTTCTTTAAGCAAATTTGTGCTCGTACATTGGTTGTTAAGAACATGGAGAATGCAAAAGATCAAGTGATACAAATTTTGTGTAAGTTGGAGTTAATTTTTCCTTCTGCCTTTTTTTGACATAATGATTTATTTAATTCTTCATTTACTGCAAGAAGCTATCATCGGATGACCATTTTACATGAGGTGGATGTATTTGTTTGAGCGACATATGAAGGAGTTAAAAAATTATGTCAAGAATAAGGCGTGCCCTGAAGGTTCTATAGTGGAGGGTTATGTTGCCGATGAAGCTTTGACTTTTTGTTCGCAATATCTTCAGGGCGTAGAGACTAAATTTAATCATCCAGAAAAAAATGCGGATATTGTTATTCCTAAAAGACAGTTGTCTATTTTTGAATCACAATGCCATCCAAGTAGTAAAAAGAAAACCATATCCCTTGACTATCTTCATCGAAAAGAAACGGAGTGGTTTGTACTCAACAATTGCCCTGAAATCCAACCATATATGGAGTAAGTAGCTCAACACATATATTAATTCATTAAAAATTGATAGCCAATTGTTATCTTATCTTAATCCTTGTGCTATACAGTGAATGCCTTTGAGAAAATTCAAACATAAATCTTCAAAAATATTTTAAATTAAAGGTAAATTATCGAAACTGTAGAATTCTTACGAAATTCAAATCGATTAATACTCATCTCATTGTGTTTTCTTTTTTTTGTGTCATACTCTATAGATGTGTCGTCTGCGACAAGTAGAGTCAACTGGGTGTACTGATAAATTATTTGCTTTAGCAAACGGGTCCAATCATAATGCATAGTCCTACACTGCTTGTATTATTAACTGTACACCCTAAACTCCAGGGACCGTTACGGTGTGTATTTTAAACAGTGTTAAACTCGCTAATCGAGTCATTTGGCCATAATTGTGTAACTAAGTATGATTAGCGATTTGGGGTTAAATTTTTTGGTTAAGATATAACGTTTCACTAAAACGTTTACTGTATACATTGGGATCCCAAAAATATAATTTAAAGGTTAATTACAACAAAATATTTACAACCAGCCGACCTAAGCGGCAAAATAGGGTTTAACTCTAGTTCCTCTTTCAACCCTCGGTTGTGGCGGTCGAGCAACCGCATGTGTACACATCGTCACCTAATCTCTCAAACTCAAAGATGGTCCAACTTTGTTTTGCCTTTACCTACACCACATAGCACCCGTGAGACGAAGCCCAGCAAGAAAACTCAATATGCTCATGAACAATAATAACATGTCATCAAATCATAATGTGCATGCCTAACAATAATTGTAATGCCCCAAATTTCCTAATAAGGTTTATGACTTTGATTAGGAGGCCGGAAGTGCTATAATTGATTTATTATGCCATTTAATGATAATATGCATGTTTAGGTGTATTAAATATGCATGTGAACCCATTTCTGATTAATTGGGTGATTTTCATATTTTGGCCATTTCAGGTACATTTAGCATATATGTGATATGTGTGTGGTGCTTTATTATGATTTGGTTATGCTAGGGTTACTCAGCACGAGACGATCCTAGGAGGTAAGCTAGTGGGAAAGTCACAACGAGATTTATTCTTGACTCGGAGTGAGTCAAGGGGTATTTAGCACATTACCGGGTTATTGGGTAATGGGAATAAGTATTTGATGATAAATTAAGAGTTAGTAAGATCGGGGGGAAATTATGGAGGTTTTGACTATTTTGCCCCCGGGGACGTTTTCGGGACCCCGAGCGTTAGGATTTGTTTGAGGCTACTTAAGCTTGAAGTAACCTTTTAAGAAATAAAAAGAACGTTCAGTAAGTCCTCTCTCCCTCTAAGTTCCACTTTCGTCTCCTGATCGCAATTTCGAAGGAAACTTGAGTTCTAGGACTCGAATTCAAGCAAGGATCGAGGCATAGCGATCCTAGGAAAGATTAGAAGCTTATTAGCCGGAGGATTTAGTTGGATTCAACTCAATTGGAGGTAATTCAAGTTTTAAGTTCTAAGTTTTTAAAGTTTTTAAGCTCGAATTGGACTTTGTGTGTTGATGAGTTTTTGATTGAATTGAAGCTTGGGTTTTGTTGGTTTTGGATATGGGGATGTTTGAGAATTTTGATTTTTGGATTTGGAGATGTTTGGATAGGTTTTTGGAAGGTTTTAAAATGGTAAAATTAGGGAAAAATGGCTGGTTCGTGGTTGGGTCGCGACCCAGGCTCGATGAAGCAGGTGGAGGTTGCTGTTTGGCCTAAGGGTCGCGGCGCTTGTCAAGGGGGTCGCGACTATAATGCCCCAACTCCAGGGACCGTTACGATGCACATTGTAAACAGTGCTAAACGTGCTAATTAAGTCATTTTCCCATAAACGTGTAACTAAGTATGATTAGCGGTTTAGGGATTGAAAATTTTGGTTAAGATATAACGTTTCACTAGAATGTTTACTGTATACACTGGGATCCCAAAAAAATATAATTTAAAGGTCTATTACAACAAAAATATTTACAACCAGCCGATCTAAGCGACAAAACAGGGTTTAGCCCTGGTTCCTTTCCTTCAAACCTCAGCCGTGGCGGTCAAGCAGCTGCATATGTACACATTGTCACCTAAGCTCTCCAACTTAAGGATGGTCCAGCTTTCTTTTGCCTTTACCTGCACCACATAGCACCCGTGAGTCGAAGCCCAGCAAGAAAACACAGCATTGCATATAAACATTATCAAATGATTATCATTATAATCACACAGAGCCTATAGCTCTTAAACAGATGGGTGAATATCACTTTGAGGTTCTAGAAAACCATATTGGGTGACTGACAAGCATGTCACTAATTTAAACAAAAGAGTGGCTGTAATGCCCCAAATTTCCTAATAAGGTTTAGGACCTTGATTAAGAGGCCGGGAGGGCCATAATTGATTTATTATAGTATTTAATGAATATATGCATGTTTACGTGAATTATATTATTATATGATGGTGGATGCATGCATATGGGAGAATTTATTATTGTGAAGGTATTCTGGTAATTTGACCGCTGTGGGCGTAGTTGCATAATTTGGGTGCATGATTGTGATTAATTAATATAGCCACATTATAAGGTGGATTGGTTCGAGCTAGTCGACATGAGACGATCATGAGATGCGAGAGTTCGGTCTAGTCATAACGGGTATAAGTTCGGGGCTCAGGGTGAGTCTCGGGGTGAATTTAATGATTAGAGCATTACCGGGAATTAAAGGGTAATGGGATATGGATTATTGGTGTTTGAGGTTATTGAGAATAGCGGGAATTGGAGGGTGTTAAATGTGATTAATGAAATAGGTGCAAAAGGACAGTTTTGCCCTTGGTGGCTATTAAGGTTTTATTTTAGACCTAAGGGTATTTAGGTCTTTTTACCTTAAGAGATATATATCAGCCATTGAGGCTGTTAAAGAGTAACAAAAACAGAGCCTCTCCTCCTTCTCTTCCGATAGATTTTCTTACTCTTTTCTCTTTGGATTTTCGAGCTCAGTTTGAGGAATCGAGCCAAGGAACCAAGCTTAGCCAAGCTAGGGTTGTGCTCCACCATTGAAGAGGGTGTGTTTCCAAGATTAAGGTGAGTTTCTAGCCACTAGAACTCTTGGTTTTACTCTGTTTTATAAGTTAAGTTTCAGCTGGTTTTTGGGTTGGAAACTTGGGAATTGGTTGGAGTTTTGGCTAGGGTTCTTGGGGTTGTGGTCCTTAGGACATGTGGTGATGGTATTTGGGTTCATTTGGGAGTTAATTTGACGTTTGGAAGCTTTTGGATTGGGTTAGAAATGGTAGAATCGAAGAAGGAAAAATCTGGGAATTGGCTGGCTGAAGGTAGCGCTACAGCGCTACCTGCAGGGAGGTTGGGCGGTCTGTGTTTCTGCCTTGAGCGCTGGGGCGCTAGAAGGGCAGCGCTGTAGCGCTCCCCTGTTTCCTCTTAACCCTGTTTTGGGTGTTTTTAAGGGCTTTTGGCTTAGGGTTTCAATCCTTAAGGCCCGGGATCGAATCTACTCACTATGTGGGCATGTTTTGAGGTCCCGAGAGTGGGGTTTAGGTTAAGACCCTATCTTTGGTAATTTTCATTAATTGGAGGTTGTTTTGGTTATGACTAGGTGACCGTTAAAGGATTAAGGATCGATCGTTCTCAGGGGTTGTTCTTGTTCTAACTCTCACTCGGACCGGAGGTAAGAAAAAAACTGCACCCTGTGTATATGAGACATGCATGGTTATTATGATGCATGTTGGTTGATTAATGAGTATGACACGCGAGGTTATTATTGCTGCTTGACGGTTGATTATTATGTATGACATGCATGGCTATTCTTGATGCATGTTGGTTGGCTATTAAACGTGATATGCATGGCCGTTGTTGGTGCATGTTAGATTGTTGAATATGTTGCATATGATGCATAAGAAACATGAGATTAGGACATGCTTTATATACTGGGTATGATATTGTTCAGA
Organism: Humulus lupulus; assembly: GCF_963169125.1. NCBI lineage: Eukaryota > Viridiplantae > Streptophyta > Magnoliopsida > Rosales > Cannabaceae > Humulus > Humulus lupulus. Next base: position 284,393,838 of record NC_084794.1, on the reverse strand, counting down.
GCTTGAGCCTCTGTGGTTGTGCATGGTCCTAAATGTACTGGTATTTGTTGGTAAGCATGCTAAATACCTTGTTTATGGATATTGGACATGTGATATATGTTTGGTGGCATGGCTTACTTGTGTATGGCGCTGACTTATTAGTCAGAATCGACAATAGTGTCAGATCCGTCTGTGAGGCTGTGACTTATTAGTTAAGTTCACCACGGGCTGAGCACTGGTCGTGTTTTACCGACCTGAGGGTCAGAGATGGCAGTGCGTTGTGAACGCCGGACCAAATAAAGATTAGATCTAATCGAGAACGGCATTGAATGACTCATATGGGGTATTAATGCTAGACCGATCCAAAGGGTCGAATAACTTATAAGCGCTTGCCTGGTCTACGACCAGATGACTATAGCCAAGGTATATGACCCCGGTGACTGTTTGTCACAAGGCTAAGGGACGTTGTCCATAGTTTCGACTCTAGAGTCGTGAGGAAGGTTATGTTGGTGACAAATCACCTTGCACCTGTCCTAACCAAGCTTATGAAAGAACCACTTATCAGTTGAGCCCTGGTGACCCTATCGTCACATGGCTAGAGGGAGCGATGCTCATTACTGTGACTTTTGGCTATTGTCACCTATCTGTATGGACCGTTGGTTCTGAATGGTTACTTTGGTTATTGTTGATATTATATCATGATGCATTATGTTTTCTTGCTGGGCTTCGGCTCACGGGTGCTACGTGGTGCAGGTAAAGGCAAAAGGAAGCTGGACCATCCTTGAGTTGGAGAGCTTAGGTGATGACGTGTACATATGCAGCTGCTCGTCCGCCACGGCCGAGGTTTAAAGTGGAACTAGGGTTGAACCCTGTTTTGCCGCTTAGAACGGCCTGCTGTAAATATTTTCTGTAATAAACTCTGAAACTTTATTTTCAGGATCCCAATGTATATGCTAAACGTTCTAGTGAAACGTTACCTCTTAACCAAAATGTTTAATCCCTAAACCGCTAATCATACTTAGTTCACGATTTTGGCCAAATGACTCGGTTAGCGAGTTTAGCACTGTTTACAAGGCACACCGTAACGGTCCCTGGAGTTTGGGGCGTTACAACTTGGTATCAGAGCGAGCCAAGGTTTATGGTTCCTGAAGACAAGCTGGGCATGTACACTCATCACTGAAGATAACTTCACTCAAGGAATGGTAACTATTTCTGTAGCTATGCGTATAGCTGTTTAAATAAAATGTGAATGCTTTACCTGCATATTGTATTAGGGAGCATGAGATTCTGATAGAGCCTGGCTCTTGACTATATGATTATATGCTCCGTGAATATATATGTATATATGACTGTGATCATATGGTTACCTGCTCTGTGAATATATATATGTATAATTGTGTTATTTGCATGCTGGGATTGGAGGCATGGTTTAAGTATTGAAAGAGCAGGGAATATGAGTAAAGTATGAATGCCATGGGCATGTTCGCAGCACCGCAAGTGGTTTTATGATTGTGGTGTGGTAAGGTTTATCCCGTGGGAAAAGCCCTTGATATGGTTATTGTGACTAATGGATCAAGTTATTGACTGTAGATTGAATCAACAGGTTTATATTCGAGGCAGATTATGAGGCCTGGTGATAGTTATACAGGGGCTGGAAGTTACAGCCAGGGTAACAATTCTTCGTCTGCATCTTTGAATGTTCAGTAGACGCTTACAGACTTGCAATTAAGATTGCAGAGGCAGGAGGAAGAGATCAGGTATTTGAAGCAACAACGGAGTCTGTTGGGTGGTACCTCTTCCTTTGCTATGCCAGGGGTGGCATCAGTTTAAGCTCAGCCTAGGGTTGAGAATAGATGGGAATTTCTCTGTAGAAGATTCCTGAAGTTTTATCCTCCAATCTTTGAGGGAGGCCTAGATCCATTCAGAGCTGAGCAATCGATGGGCATGATCAGCTCCATTCTTGATAGTATGGGACTGGTGGGTCACGATAGGGTGATCTGTGCTACATGTGTATTGTGGGATGATGCCCGGACGTGGTGGGAGGTAGTATCCCAGACACGAGACACAGCTGTGATGGACTGGAAAGAATTTAGGCAGCTGTTTAATGAGAAGTATTATTGTGATGTGGCTAAGACTGCTAAGGTGAGTGAGTTTCTGAGTCTTGCTCAGGGCAATGCGTCAGTGACTGAGTATGTTACTAAATTTGATGAGTTGGCCAAGTTTTCCTTAGACATGGTACCCACAGATGTGGCTCGGAAGGAAAGATTTATTCAGGGGTTGAATCCTGGAATAGTTCAGGGCATTAGAGTTGCCCCAGTGTATGAAGTCTCTACCTATGCTCAGGTGGTAGAGAAGGCTCTTGCTGTTGAGAGTATAGTAGTTGGGTGGCAGAGTGCTGGAGAGCATGGAGCCCAAATAATGGTACCTCCACTTATTGGGACAAATAAGAAGAAAAGCTGGCAGACTCGTCCAGTATGCACGCGGTGCAAGAGACGGCATTTGGGGGAATGCCGAGCAAGGTCATGTTTTGCTTGTGGCATGGTTGGGCATTTCAAGAAGGATTGTCCGAGTCTAAGAGAGCTTAAGCAAAAGAGGATAGACAGCTCGACTCCAGCTCGAGTGTTTATTCCAGGGCAATCAGAATCTGAGACCGAGACTAGTTCCTCGGGGATGACAGGTCAGTCTTCTAGTCCTGAGTTCTGAGTTATGTTGTTTGTCTTTGGCGCCATGCTATTCTTTTGTTGGTATGTATATAGAGAAGGGTATGTTGATGGTATATGTAGATCACATGGTTATGTTGTGATGGGAAAAGGTAAGATGGTATGGGCAACTTAAGAAATAAGTTGGGTTATGGAAAGGACTCACCGTTGGTTTCATGAGTTAGTTATGACTGACTATGGCTTGATCCAGGATATGGGTTGGTTAAGTGATTATAGGGCAGTCTTGAATGGCAAGGAAAGTGCAGCAATTCTTGAGCTTGAAAGCGGAAAGTCTTGTGACAATTAACACCGTGCATGGATTTGATATGTTATGATACCGGATGTGAGGGCTGGAGTTTGTGCAGGAAGATGCATGGAACTCTTAGCCAGTGTGATGAATATCACTTGGATTGTACCAGTGAGATCATGACAGACTGGATTAGTCTGTGGGTTCTGATTATGGGTTACCAGATGGTTTGTCAGGACTTCTTGTTATAACAGGAAATTAGAGTGGTGATTGGCTTAGTACCAGAGATGGAATCAGATGTAAACCTTGTTTCGAGTGGCTCAGTGGGGTTATAAGAATTAAAGGGTTAGTTGTTGAGTAAGATGGAATCCTTTAAGGTGGATCTTGGATCTGGTTAAGACCAGTTAGAGATCAGAGTTAGAAAATTATGTACAGAATTGAGCTGATATCAGATTAGAGCACTGCGAGTGCTGAGCATATCTGGAGAAATGGTTTGATGCTAAGTGTTTGTGAGTCAGATGAGTAATGCATTCGAGGGTAGACTTGGATGGGATTTATGATCGTCTCGGACGATGGATTAGTGGTGTTTTCTCTGCGGAGAATTGCCAAGAGTGAAGAGTGCCTTGGGGACAGGAATGTCCATGGATAGTTAAGGTATTTCAGGTGCCTTGGGTAGAAAGCGCTGGGTCTTTATATACCAGAAACAGTTTGGGGATTGTTATAACATCCTAGTGATAGAGAAAAGTGATGTTCTATGCGACATGTTGACTAGAGAATTTGACCAGGACTGGGTAGAGTTTCTGGCGGGCCAAGTGGCCAGTTCATTGTTGAGATTATTATCTCAAGAAAAATAAAAGGAAGGATGGTTAAGTGAGCCATAGACGGGCAAGGTTGAATGGAAAGCTTTAGCTGGATTAGCTAAAGGTTGTTTGGTGACAGACATGAGTTTATGGTGGTATAGAGATCGGATTTGGGATCCGATGGACATTGAGATTAACTGAGAGATTCCGGATGAATCTCACGCTATTCTTTTATTAGCTTCATTCAGGCATTGTGAAAGGGTTACATGATGTGAAATCTTTATAGTGATGGCCTGAGATGAAGGGACATATATTAAGGCATGTGTAAAGTTCTTAACCTGTTAGCAGATTGAGACAGAATATCAGGAAACAGCAATGTCGTTACAGCATTTGGGTATTTTATAGTGGGAATAAGAGAGCATCGTGGTGAGTTTCGCGGTGGGATTCCCAGGTTGATGGATCGGTATGATTTGGCATTAAGACATTGTGGACTGGTAGTCCAAGTGAGTTTATTTTATCAGTAAGGATAGAGAGCCTTCGTGAACTCAAGGTCTATCTTATCAGATGAAGACTTTATTGTGACTTCCAGGTTTTGGAAGGGTTAGGAAGGCGATGAGTATATAAATGGAACTCAGTACAGTTTATCACTCTCAGACTGGTGGTAAATCAGAGAGAGAGGGTTATCCAATTATTATTGGAGGAACATCTTATAAGATGAGTGAGGAAATATATATATACATATCTGAGTCCTGAGGTGGTTCAAGGAAGTTGTGAGATCACTGAAGCTTGAATTTTAGTTGCTGTGTCTCAGTGTAGACAGAGCAGTTTTATTGAACTGGATAGTGGGAATGTGGAATTCCAGGTAGGAGAATGTATAGTCTCAAAGGTATCACCATGGTAGAAGGGGTGAGGAATTGAGATAAGTTAAGCCCTAGCTTGTTGCAGCAGTTGGATCCTGATTGGGTCTGGATAGGGTGACTCTGAATCAGTTTTACTTTTGGCACTGGCAGTTGTATACAGTGAGTTATGTGCTTTTATGCAGTGAGCATGGCCCGAAGGAATTCATAAATTGAATTATGAGAATCTGAAGGTTAGGTTAAGTATTCCGGTAAGGAATAGCCAGTTCAGATTGTGACATAAGTAATGAGGTTCTGTTGAACAGAATGTACCTCGGGTTAAGGTAAGGCTATCGAAATACTGAAGTCAAGGAATGACTTAAGGAAATTTATGACAAGTGAGTGGAATTTTGGTTCTGAGCCGTTGAGTAAATTTCGAGGACAAAATTTCTGTAAGGAGGGGATAGTTGTAATGCCCCAAATTTCCTAATAAGGTTTAGGACCTTGATTAGGAGGCCGGGAGGGCCATAATTGATTTATTATAGTATTTAATGAATATATGCATGTTTACGTGAATTATATTATTATATGATGGTGGATGCATGCATATGGGAGAATTTATTATTGTGAGGGTATTCTGGTAATTTGGCCGCTGTGGGCGTAATTGCATAATTTGGGTGCATGATTGTGATTAATTAATATAGCCACATTATAAGGTGGATTGGTTCGAGCTAGTCGACATGAGACGATCATGAGATGCGAGAGTTCGGTCTAGTCATAACGGGTATAAGTTCGGGGCTCGGGGTGAGTCTCAGGGTGAATTTAATGATTAGAGCATTACCGGGAATTAAAGGGTAATGGGATATGGATTATTGGTGTTTGAGGTTATTGAGAATAGCGGGAATTGGAGGGTGTTAAATGTGATTAATGAAATAGGTGCAAAAGGACGGTTTTTCCCTTGGTGGCTATTAAGGTTTTATTTTAGACCTAAGGGTATTTAGGTCTTTTTACCTTAAGAGATATATATCAGCCATTGAGGCTGTTGAAGAGTAACAAAAACAGAGCCTCTCCTCCTTCTCTTCCGATAGATTTTCTTACTCTTTTCTCTTTGGATTTTCGAGCTCAGTTTGAGGAATCGAGCCAAGGAACCAAGCTTAGCCAAGCTAGGGTTGTGCTCCACCATTGAAGAGGGTGTGTTGCCAAGATTAAGGTGAGTTTCTAGCCACTAGAACTCTTGGTTTTACTCTGTTTTATAAGTTAAGTTTCAGCTGGTTTTTGGGTTGGAAACTTGGGAATTGGTTGGAGTTTTGGCTAGGGTTCTTGGGGTTTTGGTCCTTAGGACATGTGGTGATGGTATTTGGGTTCATTTGGGAGTTAATTTGACGTTTGGAAGCTTTTGGATTGGGTTAGAAATGGTAGAATCGAAGAAGGAAAAATCTGGGAATTGGCTGGCTGAAGGTAGCGCTACAGCGCTACCTGCAGGGAGGTTGGGCGGTTTGTGTTTCTGCCTTGAGCGCTGGGGCGCTAGAAGGGCAGCGCTGTAGCGCTCCCCTGTTTCCTCTTAACCCTGTTTTGGGTGTTTTTAAGGGCTTTTGGCTTGGGGTTTCAATCCTTAAGGCCCGAGATCGAATCTACTCACTATGTGGGCATGTTTTGAGGTCCCGAGAGTGGGGTTTAGGTTAAGACCCTATCTTTGGTAATTTTCATTAATTGGAGGTTGTTTTGGTTATGACTAGGTGACCGTTAAAGGATTAAGGATCGATCGTTCTCAGGGGTTGTTCTTGTTCTAACTCTCACTCGGACCGGAGGTAAGAAAAAAACTGCACCCTGTGTATATGAGACATGCATGGTTATTATGATGCATGTTGGTTGATTAATGAGTATGACACGCGAGGTTATTATTGCTGCTTGACGGTTGATTATTATGTATGACATGCATGGCTATTCTTGATGCATGTTGGTTGGCTATTAAACGTGATATGCATGGCCGTTGTTGGTGCATGTTAGATTGTTGAATATGTTGCATATGATGCATAAGAAACATGAGATTAGGACATGCTTTATATACTGGGTATGATATTGTTCAGAGCTTGAGCCTCTGTGGTTGTGCATGGTCCTAAATGTACTGGTATTTGTTGGTAAGCATGCTAAATACCTTGTTTATGGATATTGGACATGTGATATATGTTTGGTGGCATGGCTTACTTGTGTATGGCGCTGACTTATTAGTCAGAATCGACAATAGTGTCAGATCCGTCTGTGAGGTTGTGACTTATTAGTTAAGTTCACCACGGGCTGAGCACTGGTCGTGTTTTACCGACCTGAGGGTCAGAGATGGCAGTGCGTTGTGAACGCCGGACCAAATAAAGATTAGATCTAATCGAGAACGGCATTGAATGACTCATATGGGGTATTAATGCTAGACCGACCCAAAGGGTCGAAGAACTTATAAGCGCTTGCCTGGTCTACGACCAGATGACTATAGCCAAGGTATATGACCCCGGTGACTGTTTGTCACAAGGCTAAGGGACGTTGTCCATAGTTTCGACTCTAGAGTCGCGAGGAAGGTTATGTTGGTGACAAATCACCTTGCACCTGTCCTAACCAAGCTTATGAAAGAACCACTTATTAGTTGAGCCCTGGTGACCCTATCGTCACATGGCTAGAGGGAGCGATGCTCATTACTGTGACTTTTGGCTATTGTCACCTATCTGTATGGACCGTTGGTTCTGAATGGTTACTTTGGTTATTGTTGATATTATATCATGATGTATTATGTTTTCTTGCTGGGCTTCGGCTCACGGGTGCTACGTGGTGCAGGTAAAGGCAAAAGGAAGCTGGACCATCCTTGAGTTGGAGAGCTTAGGTGATGACGTGTACATATGCAGCTGCTCGTCCGCCACGGCCGAGGTTTAAAATGGAATTAGGGTTGAACCCTGTTTTGCCGCTTAGAACGGCCTGCTGTAAATATTTTCTGTAATAAACTCTGAAACTTTATTTTCGGGATCCCAATGTATATGCTAAACGTTCTAGTGAAACGTTACCTCTTAACCAAAATGTTTAATCCCTAAACCGCTAATCATACTTAGTTCACGATTTTGGCCAAATGACTCGGTTAGCGAGTTTAGCACTGTTTACAAGGCACACCGTAACGGTCCCTGGAGTTTGGGGCGTTACAGTGGCTGCTAGGTAAGCCACTAGCCTTAAACAGAAGAGTGGCTGCTAGTAAGCCACTAGCCTTAAACAGAAGAGTGGTTGCTAGGTAAGCCACTAGCCTTAAACAGACAAGAGACTGATAGGTAAGTCTCTAACTTTAAACAGAAGAGTGGCTGCTAGGTAAGTCACTAGCCTTTCAGATGAGTGACTGCTAGGTAAGTCACACAAGCGCTTATAATATTCATCGAACTTGAGGTCGGTCCGGCATTAATGCTCTTTGAGTCATCTAATGCAGATGTCGATTAGATTTAATCTTTAATGGCTTGCGTTGAACACGCCAAGGCCGTCCTGACTTATGAGTCAACACTGTGTGACCAGTGCCCAGTACCACTGCCGAACCTGACTAATGAGTCACAGCTGATACTAACACCTATGCCAATTCTGACTAATGAGTCAGTACCATGCACAAGTAAGCATTGCTACCAAACATATGTCATATGTTGAATATTCAAATGTAGGGCATTCAACATGCTTACTTAACAGTTGCTAGCATAATTATGATCATGCACAAACACAGAGATTCAAGCTCTGATCAGTCTCACAGTTAATACTCATGGCATGCCCTAATCACATGTTTCTCGTGCATCATATGCATCACACTTAATCATCCAGCATGCCTCATTAATAACCATATGCAAGTGAGCAAGATTGCCAAACATTCAATATGCTATCAATGTTTACATTTAAACATCCAACATGCATCATGAATAACCATGCATGTCACATATGGGGTGCAATTTTCTTACCTCTGGTTCGAGCGAGAATTAGAACAAGAACGGCCCTTGAGAATGATCGATCCTTTAATCCCTTAGCAGTCACCTAGTCATAACAAAATATAATCTCTAATTAATGAAAATCAATAATGATAGGGTCTTGGTCTAAACCCCACTCTCGGGACATCGAAACATGCCCACACGGTGAGTAGATTCGATCCCGGGCCTTAAGGATTGAAGCCCCGAGCCAAAAACCCTTAAAAACACTTGAAATGGGGTTCTAAAGAAACAGGGTAGCGCTAGCGCTACCCTCCTAGCGCCCCAGCGCTCATTTCAGAGCCAAACTGCCTTAGCCTCCCCTGTAGGTAGCGTTGTAGCGCTCTACACTGGGTGCTGTAGCGCTACCTTCAGCCAGCAACTGCCCATAAATCTCTTCCTTCGATTCCACCATTTCTAACCCAATCCAAAAGCTTCCAAACATCAAATTAAGTCCCAAATGAACCCAAATACCACCTCCACATGTCCTAGGCACCACAACCCCAAGAATCCTAGACATAACTCCAATCAATTCCCAACTTTCCAACCCAAAAACTAGCTGGAACTTAACTTAGAAAATAGAGCAAAAGCAATAGTTCTAATGGCTAAAAACTCACCTCAATCTCAGCAACACACACCCTCTTCAATGGTGGAGCATAACCCTAGCTTATCCCGGCTTGGTTCCTTGGCTTGATTCCTCAAACAAAGCTTGAAAATCCAGAGATAAATGAGGGAGAAAACCTATCGGGAGAGAAGGAGAAAGGATACTCTGTTTTTGTTACTCTTCTACAGCCTTAATGGCTTATATCAATCTCTAAGGGTGAAAAGACCTAAATGCCCTTAAGTCTAAAATAGAACCTTAACAGCCACCAAGGGCAAAACCGTCATTTCGCACCTATTTCGTTAATCATAATTAACACTATCAAATTCCCGCTATTCTCAATATTCTCACATACCAATATTCCATATCCCATTACCCTTTAATTCCCGGTAATGTTCTAATCATTAAAATCACCCCGAGACTCAACCCGAGCCCCGAACTTAATCCCATTATGACTAGACTGAACACTTGCATTTCATGATCGTCTCATGCCGAAAGGCTCGAACAAATCCACATATAATGTGGTACCATTCATATCTCACCCACATGCACGAAAATACACAATTACGCCCTTATAATTATAAATACACCCATATGCATGCATTTACCATCATATAAAAATATAATTCACATAAACATGCATATAATCATTGAGTAGCATAATAAATCAATTATGGCCCTCCCGGCCTCCTAATCAAGGTCCTAACCCTTATTAGGAAATTTGGGGCATTACAGCGACACTTGGTGCCATTTGTGGCCAAAATGATGTTTTGATTGCGGGAACTTAAACCTTAGGCCTCAGGATCATTCCTACTACCCGGTTTAGTGGGATTTGATGTCTCGGAGGCTATCTTGATTCCAGGATTGGGTTTTTGAACTTGAACTCATTGGATCACCGTTTATGGTTGTGACTAGGTTATCACTAGAGGCTTGGAATCAGGATCGTGCTTGTGGCTCATTTATTAGTAACCTGTGCTTGGACCAAAGGTAAGAAACTGCACCCTATATATATATATATCACATGCGTGGTTATTATTGAGGCATGTCGAGTGTTTAAATGTGATGCATGTGATGCACGAGAAACATGTGGTTAGGCATGCCATGAATGTTAAATGTGAGAATTTAAGGGGAGCGACCTGGGAAACTGGAATCCCGTGATCTGTAAGAGGAAAGATCGGGTAAAGCTGTGCAATCCCACACCGCCTGGGGAAGGCAAGTGTGATGATTCTAAGACTGTGTAGGCATGTGACTACACAGTTGAAGAGGGCTTAAATGGATTGATGGGTACTACCTATATCAACAAGATGCATCTTCTTTTCGGTAGCCCCTCACTTGAGAACTCCAAAGTTAAGCGTGCTTAACCTGGAGTAATCTCAAGATGGGTGACCTCCTGGGAAGTTTTCCTAGGAAGCGTACAAGTGAGGACAAAGCACGCTGGAAAGACTCGTGTTGGTTTCTAGGGCTAGTCGTCATTCCAGGAAGCAGTATAGTGACGTAGGGCGTTACAAATGGTATCAGAGCCTTGACCTAGCCGGAAGTGTGGCCGACGGGGACGTCGGGCCCGTAAGGGGGGGTGATTGTGACAGTCAGAATCCCATGATCTGTAAGGGGAAAGACCGGGTAAAGTTGTGCAATCCCACACTGCCTAGGGAAGGTCAAGTGTGATGATTCTAAGACTGTGTAGGTATAGAACTACACAGTTGAAGAGGGCTTAAATGGATTGATGGGTACTACCTATATCAACAAGATGCATCTTCTTTTTGGTAGCCCATCACTTGAGAACTCCAAAGTTAAGCGTGCTTGACCTGGAGTAATCTCAAGATGGGTGACCACTTGGGAAGTTTTCCCAGAAGCGTGCAAGTGAGGACAAAGCATGCTGGAAAGACTCGTATTGGTTTGTAGGGCCAGTTGTCATTCCAGGAAGCATCCATAGTGACATGGGGCGTTACAATAATAGCCTTAATCACGCATGCAAATAAGTTCAAATAATGGTTGTGGGCCCTGCCCTCCTGTATAGATGACAAACAAGTCAATCCTAAACAGATAAGTGATTAACACTGGAGGTTCCGATAACCATGTTGGGGCTTATAGCCCTAATCAAATGAGTGACTGAGGAGTAAATGGGGGTGATTGTGACAGTCAGAATCCCATGATCCGTAAGGGGAAAGATCAGTTAAAGCTGTGCAATCCCACACCGCCTGGGGAAGGTCAAGTGTGATGATTCTAAGACTCTGTAGGTATGGGACTACACAGTTGAAGATGACTTAAATGGATTGATGTGTACTACCTATATCAACAAGATGCATCTTCTTTTTGGTAACCCATCACTTGAGAACTCCAAAGTTAAGCGTGCTTGACCTGGAGTAATCTCAAGATGGGTGACCTCCTGGGAAGTTTTCTCAAGAAGCGTGCAAGTGAGGACAAAGCACGCTGGAAAGACTCGTATTGGTTTGTAGGGCCAGTAAGCAGCCATAGTGACGTGAGGCGTTACAATAATAGCCTTAATCAAGCATGCAAATAAGTTCAAATAATGATGATTGTGGGCCCTGCCCTCCTGTATAGATGACAAACAAGTCAATCCTAAACAGATGAGTGAATAAATGCACCCTTAGATGAGTGACTGATGAGCAAGTCTCTAACATGGGATCTGCACCCTTAGATGAGTGACTGATGAGCAAGTCACTAACTTAAACCAAATGAGTTACTAAAAAGTCACTAGTGTGGGTTCCGTACCCTTAGCCATGTGACGATGCAGTCACCTAGGCCTTCTGGCCCCGACTCTGAGTGACTAGCCATAGACTAGACAAGCGCTTATAGTTTTCATCGAACTTGAGGTCCGTCTGGCATTAATGCTCATGATGAGTCATTCAATGTAGATGTCAATTAGATCTTATCTTTTCGGCTCTGCGTTCATGATGCTTATACCGCTCTTGACTCATAGGTCAATAACATATGAGCAGTGCTCAATACTGCTGTCAAACTTGACTAGTAAGTCACAGCTTCACAGTCAATTCTGACACCATTGCTGTCTAACTAGTAAGTCAATGGCACACACAAGTAAGCAATGCTACCAGGTACATATCATATGTCAAATATCCAAATGTAGGGCATTCAGCATGCTTACTTAACAATTGCTAGCATAATTAGGATCATGCACAAACACATAGACTCAATGTAACGCCCTACATCCGTAGAGCCGTTACTAAGTGAGTTTAAAAATGTGCTTTCAACTCGCTAATCGAGGTTTTAGGTCAAATAGTGTAATTAAGCCATAAACAGAGGAAAAACTTTAGAAATAATAATTTCCATAGATAATCATAAAAGTTTTATACTTGGGATCCCAAAATACAGTTTAAAAACATTTACAATATATAAACTGAACCAAGTCGACTAAACGACAAAATCTAGGTTTATTACAAGCAACTCCCAAAATTCCTCTGGCTGTGGCAGCCAGGCTGGCCAAACATGTACACGCCGCCTCACGCCTACTACACTCATGGTTGGCTGGCCTTCTCTTTACCCTTACCTGCACCACAGAGCATCTGTGAGCCGAAGCCCAGCAAGAAAACCCACAAACAGATAACATATGCAACACATATATCAAGCATATAAACAGACCACCAATGGGCTAAACACATACGGCCTTGCCGTCCCAGGTGTTTACCAAGCCCTGGGTTCGCGGACCACGCCGTGAGGATATCCCAGGTATCCTTTTAGGGACTCGCCCTGGCAACTCGCACTCCACGTGCTCAACGCTGCTCCCGGCACCTTGCCGTACTCGACCTTGCACTCAACATGCCCAACGCCGTTCCCGGCCCCAGCCGCTCTCGGTCTACACCGTTCCCGGCTCTTGCCGATCATGCACATAATAGCATTCATAGCATAGCAAGCAAATACAGGATTCTAGCAAATTCAGTTAAAGGGCTACGCCCCGCAGTTCAAACACAATGGGCTCAGCCTTGCATACCAGTTCTATTCAAACACATTGGGCTCATCCCCACATACAAGCTCTATGGGAACAAGGGTTTTCTTACCTAAGTCCCAAGCTTTCCGAGCACCGATGTCCCGAGCACAGTCCTCTAACTTGAGCCTCGCCGAAATCCTAGTCACAACACATTAACAATATCCATCCATCAAGTTCTAATCCAATAATTAACTTTGAGCCATAAACCTAGCCTCCGAGACCTTGAATTATATCAATCCGGGTGATAAAATCCATCCCAAGCCTTAACCATTGAGTTCCCAAGCCTAAACTCCCTTAAAAACACAAACTAGCACTAAGAGCCGCGGCCCCACCCTCAAGCGCCGCGGTTAGCCTCGAAACAAAGGCTAGCTTCCCACTGACACCCACACGGGCCGCGGCGCGCATGAACTCCTCGACCTCCCTTGGCTGTGTGTGCACACGGGCCGCGGCCCTATCCTCCGAACCCAGAATTTTCCATCACCTTCCCTGCATTTTCCTCAAGCTAGCTCACTCAAAGCTTATCTAACAAACCTAGATAATTAGCACATACTTTCCAGCTCAATATCAACATCAAAACCCAACAAAATCTTCTCCAAAACCCGGCTAGAATTCCCAAAAATAGATCAAGCTCTACCCACATGAATAACCCAAAAACACAACCGAAATCCAAACATAATCCCCATAATTAAAGCTTACCTTTGCTGAATTCAATCTCTGAAGTTGATCCTAAATCCCCAAGCTCCTAGCTCCCAAGATTTCTCAGCTAAAATCCTTCTAGCTTCTAGCTAATTCCTCCAAGTTTCTCCCTAGGCTTCCAAAGAGAAAATATCCACTTGCTTAGAGAGGGTGAATGAGTCGGTTTCCTGAGTGTTCTGTTTAATTCTAAGGTTTGTTTTATTCAACTTATGTCTATGTGGTTACCTCAAGGCTCAGGGTACCAAAACGTCCCCGAGGGCAAAATGATAAATTTCCCGAATATTCCCTCCTAGACATTCTATCCTCAAATATATCTCCAAACATTTATTTTCATATCCCGATAATCTCATAACGCACCTAGTACCCAAATTACCCCTCGACTCGCCCCGAGTCCGAATCTCAACCCTGTTGTGACTTTCTGACTATCCGCTCCCCAGGACTGTCTCGGATCGTGCTGCACAGACATATCATATATATATCGCAGTTATCACATTTATGCCCCTAATATCCAGACGGGGCCCACATGCACATTTAACTCAACTAAACATGCATCATTATCATATATTCACATTAATTCACACATTAACATATTAAAGCATTTATTGCCCTCCAGGCACGCTAATCAAGGCTCTAAGCCCGATTAGCAAATTCGGGTCGTTACACTCAAGCTCTGATCAATGTCATATTCAACCTTTATGGCATGCCCTAACTACATGTTTCTCGTGCATCACATGCATCACATACTAGGTGCATTTTTCTTACCTTTGGTTCGAGCGAGAAATAATAATTGAACGACCCTTGGGAGCGATCAATCCTTTGATCCCTTAGTGGTCACCTAGTCATAACCAAATGTGGGATTCCATCAATAAAATCAATCAATAAAAGGTTCCCGGACCAAGACCTAGCCTCTGGGACATCAAATCCCACTAAACCGGGTAGTAGGAACGATCCCGAGGCCTAAGGTTGAATTACTATGAAGAAAACACACTTCTTACCAAAAATGCCACTAAGGACCACGGCCAGCCTTTCCCCATGCCGCGGCCTGCCTCCCCAAACAGAGGCGCTCGCAGTCCAGCCACCCACATGCGCCGCGGCCCTACCTTCCCCATGCCGCGGCCTAACGGCCTTCCAGCACCCCCTTCTAGAGCGCCGCGACCCCACCCAAAACCCAGTCTAAAACCCCTGTTTTCCCTCTTCGAACTCAATTCAAAACCTCACTAAAACACTTCCAACTCCACAAAACATAGTTCCCAACTATTACCACAACTTGTCCATCATATAACCAACAAAACCTAAGCCTTAAACCAATCAAAACCTCATTAAATTCCCATTCCCATGATCAAAACTCAAACCTCAAAAATTACACCAAAAACAGAGTAAGGAACCATAAAATTGAACTAAAACCTTACCTTAAACTCGAATTGAATCCTCTTAAATGGCTGAACACAAGCCTAAACCCTTAAGCCTCAATTCTCGAGCTTGAACCCTTAACTTGAGCTTCAAAAATCCAAAGGAAGGAAGAGAGAGATAATCAGGGAGAGAGAGGAAAGGAAACACTCTATTTTTCTTAAGCTTCAACAACTTCTTAAAGTTATATATATCCTTTAGGTCAAAAGACCAAAATGCCCCTAGGCTTATCTTCTTTCTTTAACAGCCCCCAAGGGTAAAATAGTTATTTCCCATCTAATCTCGCTAATCATAATTAACGTCCTCAAATTCCCACTATTCCCAATATTCTCAAATACTAATAAATCACATCCCATTACCCTTTAATCTTGGTAATGTTCTAATCACCAAATTATCCCGAGACTCACCTCGAGTTCTGAAACTAGTCCCGTTATGACCAGACCGATAACTTACATTCAAAGATCGTCTCATGCCGAATGGCTCGAACAAATCCACATATAATGTGGTATTATTCATAATTCACCCACATGCATGAAAATACACAATTATGCCATCAATAGGCTAAATTACCAAAATGCCCTTATAATTAAAAATGGACCCATATGCATGCATTTATCATCATATCATAATATAATTCACATAAATATGTATATAATCATTTAATAATATAATAAATCAATTATGACCCTCTCGGCCTCCTAATCAAGGTCCCAAACCTTATTAGGAAATTTGGGGCATTACATTATCAATATGAAGTTTTTGGTACATAGTCGTGACAAAAGACGTACCACTGAAAATAGTTGAGTTTCGGTGCCAGGGACCAATGATTTCACTTTCTATGGCCAACTTGAGGAGATTGTAGAGTTATGCTATTCCCATGGTTACTCGACAGTATTATTTCGATGCAAATGGTTCAACACTGATGTAAGCAAGGGTCGAAATGTGACTGAGAATAACATCAATAGTATCATGATTAATTCTGAATGGTACAAGAGCGAGCAGTTTATTCTCGCCACTCAAGAAAAACAAGTTTCTACTTGGAAGATCCTTCAAGAAACAAAAATTGGAAGGTAGTAAAAGAAGTCAATCATCGAAAAATCTGGGATAATCCAAGTATCATGACGATAATGAGGTTGATGTCATGCATGATAGTACTTCATCAAATTTTTTACTCATTGTGGAATTAGGAGAGTTGGAGGTTATGCCTTTGGATCAACCTGGTCACACCAGCATAATTGGGGAAACATTTCGATTTATTACGGATGTGGATGATGATTTCATCAATGACGATGCTGATGAGAAAATTTGTGAAGATGATTTAGAAAGTACAGATGATGATGTAGGAATTGACATTGATGAGGAATAATATTTTCTTGTGAATATTCTTATTGTATGTTTAATGTGTATGTTTTAATTTCAAGACTTTTCAGTCAATATATGCCTTTTCTCAACAATATTTGTTTTTCAATAGTTTACTGAAATTTTAATGTGGATGCCCTACATTTTATTACTATTATTTTATAACTGATTTAAAATTAATAATTATATAAACTATAAAGATATGTCTGCTATTGTTGCTCGTTGTCCTGGCGGTGATGGAGCGGGTGCTCCTCCTCCAGATCCTACGCGAGTGCCTACTCCCTGTGAGAAAGGTAATATACTATAATTAGTCTATGTTTTATTAATAAATGACAAATTGTTATTATTTTATTCAATTCAATTCAATTTTTTAATTAAAATATGCAGCGGCTACCCCGAAAAAGAAGAGGTCGGTCTCGATCCAAAAATTTGTAGCAGCTTGTTGATGAAAATAAAGGTCCCTTGACTCTACAATTTGATCTGAAGGAGGGAACCTACAAAGCAATTGGTGATTTTGGGACATTGTTCACGAGACTTATTGGTAACCTTATTGGTTATCATGTGTCGTTATATTATGATTCATGGCAGAGTGTTTCGAATGAGCATAAGAAATGATTGCTGCAAAAGATTGACGTAAATATATCAACTTATTCACACGTAATATTTTTTATAATTTCAAAATTCTAACAAGTGTGACTGTTTTTTGAAGGAATTTTCATTCTTCCCCGAGCTCTACCTGAGTGGCAACTGATAGAGACTGGCATTGAACGAGAGTTTCAGGATCGCTACAAGGACAGAAAAGGTCGCAAGAAAAAACACTTCGATGAACATGGAAGGTGTGATGATAGCGAGATAGTCGGAAAGAATCCATCGAAGGACATGGACAGCGAGAGTTGGCAGAAGTTGGTTGATATTTTCACCATTCCACAGTTCATGGCACACTCAAAGGCAAATGCTGCCAATAAATCAAAAAGAAGTATCCAAGTCTCCTTGGATCGACCTCTTATGCTTCGGCTCGATTTAAGAAGGTAAATAAAAATATATAGATAATTTGAAATATTTTCATTTATGTTAATAATAATTTCAATATTTAACTGATATTTTGTTATATTTTTTTTTTCTAAAGATGAATCTTCACACTATTTAAGGAACTGCCCAACATTATTGATATGTTCCATGACATGCACAACCATCCGACATGTGGATGGGTGATCACGAATGATAATGATGCATATGTAAGTAACTTTCTAAGTTTTGTATATATGTTTATTATTTAATTATATTATGTATAAATTATCATGTTTCTAAACTGCAGGATGCCTTGCAGCAAAAAGTCCAGACACAATCTCAATCCCAATCTGAATCTTCAGCAGGAAGTGCCTCCGTCGATGAGACACAAGTCGTCTCAAAGGTACTTGGTCAACGTCGTGGCCACAACCGAGGTATTGGACGCAAGTTGAAGGGAACTAGTACCATGCCTCAGGCGCCACCAGATCCTCTTCACAATTAGAGGCATCACCATTTACGTCCACCACAGTCAGCCCTCCAATGGTACTAGCTGAGGTTTTCCATTCCATGGTTCAACACTTCAGTCAAGCCATTATGACCTAGAACAACAACTTCCAGCAAATGCAACAATTTATGCAAGCTACAAATTTGAACATCCAAGCTCCACAATTTCAGCCTGTCAACTTAGACATGAATATGATACAGTCTATGATGGCGAACTTTCTAGGCTCGGGCCAATTTCCACCACAGCAGCCACAGTCACCACAACAACCCGACGATGATGACGACTTTGAGATTAATTTAGATGAAATTTAGTTTGGTTATATTATTCTTTTAAAATTATAAATATTTTGTGTTGTTTTTTTACATTTTGGAGACTATACTACTACTATTTGTACTAAGTTGAACAAAATTATTTTTATCTTGATATCATATTAATATTAAATATTATTTTATTAATAATAAATTTGTTTTATTATTTAATTAATATTTAATATTTTATTAAATAAATTTTAATTAATATAATTAATCAATTTTTTATAAAAATTATATACCTACAGCGACGACATGTCGTCATAGTAGGGTACCTTGCTGAACTATTTTTTCACCATACTAAATTTCCAAAATTTCATAAAAACACATAGGAGAGTTATTGTGACCACAACACACACTGTCATGTAAAAATATTGGGTTATGACTTATTTTTGCAAGTTGGTCTCCAATTTTTTTTTTTTTTGTTGCAAATTGGTCACTAAACTAATAGAATAATTGTGAATTAAAAGTGGGAGACTAACAATGGCAAAAAAATTAAAGTTGGGGGACCAATTTGCCAAAAAAAAATATGGGACTAATTTACCAAAACATATATAGTTTACCAAAACTTGTATAGTTTAAGGACATGCCACACAAATAAACTTATAAAAAAATTGAGTTAAAAACACGAAATAAATGAACTAATATGCTTGTTTTTAGGGTGCACTCTAGAAGCCTCTTATATATATATATATTATATAGCTGATCAACCTGTGTCTGTGCCCTGTCCCTGTGTGGCTGTGGCCTTCTCATCTTCAGCCTAACTGGCCTCTCTGCAAGCAGTCCCTGTCCTAAGAAGCTTGATGAGCCACTTGATATAAATAAAAATGTATATATATATATATGTATATATTGCAACTGGGGCTATATTTTTGGTCCCATCAATAATACATTATATAGCTAAGAAGACAGAGATGTGTACAATAATATTATGCAAGCAACCTAACAATAATTGGAACAAACAAGGCTATATATCTTTATATATATGTGCCCATAGTTAGTTTTTCATTACCAACATGTGTATATATATTTATATTTATAACTATAGCTACTGCTATATAGCTACTACCTATATAGTACATGCACGACTCTTATGCATGTGTGTGAGTGTTTGAATACAGGTACAAAGTACCTAAAATTAAGAATCTCTTTTGCTTCTCTTTGGGCACATAATGTATTAATTACGTACTATGATGTTGCCATCGTCTTTGCCTTTTTTTAAAAATAATAATCATAATAATAATAATAATGCATGAACAATTATAGAAGAAAAGCTGATATGGTGACTTGACGAAAGAGGAATATATATATATATATATATATATATATAGATAGATATTATACATTAGCTTCCCTTGGTTGTGGGAAACAAAAAATAATTCTTGTATACAGGAGGATGATGAGCTATATATATTTATATGTATCATAATATATAACATCAAAGAGTGCCTGACATATGAGCCTGTTAGCCTTTGAAATGAACTAGACAAGATAGTAATAATAATAATAATAATAATAATAATAATAATGTGGATATCACATAAATATTAAGAGTAAATGCTGTGATATCTCAACTACCAATTATAATCATAAAAATAATTTTATTTTATATTAATTTTCAAATGGATTTTTTATATATAGGTATAGAGAAGAGCATATAATAATGACACAAATTATTCAAACCCCCTTACTCTTTCTTTAGCTATACAACTATCAATAATCATAAATATATATTTATTTATTTATTAAAAAATAAATATATATTTATATTATTTGGTTTGGTTTAAATGGACCTGAAATAATGGGCCTGCAAGTGGCCCAAAGGGTGACCTAATAATAATAATAATATAAGAAGAGTGACCACCTTGCATGATTTGAGTTGGCGGTTAACCGTCATTTTCTGTGGTCTTATAATTAATTATAAGAAAATGTGTATATTATATACATACATGATAATGCACCAGCTGGTCTTATGTATATAATAAGTATACATATATCTCTCTCACCTGTATAAAAAGAGTGCAGATAAATAAATTTTTTAATTTTAACTATTTATTTTATTTTAACAGAATATTCTACAGAATATATATTAAAAAATAAATAAAAATAAATATTTATTAATTATATTATATAAATTTAAATATTATAAAATATCATTATTATAATATTTAATATAAAACTACATATATAATAATTATATTAATATAAATTTAAATTCAAATGTAATAAAATATCATTATTATAATAATATATAATATAAAATTAAATATTTAATAAATATATTAATATAAATTTAAATGATATAAAATATTATTATGATAATAATATATAATTCTAATTTTTTATTAATTATATTAATATAAATTCAAATATTATAAATTATTATTATTATAATAATATTTAATACATGACTATGACTAGATATTTAATACTTATGTTAATATAAATTTAAATATTATAAAATATCATTATAATAATATTTAATACATGACTATGACTAGATATTTAATACTTATGTTAATATAAATTTAAATATTATAAAATATCATTATAATAATATATAATACATAATCTTAATTTTAATTAAAAAATTATCATTTATGTTTAAAAAAGTTATCATATTATATATATTTAAGAAATTACAAACACTGTTTTGGTTTAATTTTTTATTTAATAGGTTTATGTCATTTTTTTTATATATAATATTATTTATTTATTTGAAATTTATGTGACAATGACACAAATTTAATACATATAATTAATAAATTCTATAAATAAAACTATTCTAGTATATATCTCTTCTATATAAAAAGTGTGTAGATATCAGAAATTCTTGATTTTTATGATTTGTTTTGTTAACTTTAATAGAATATTATAAAAATTTAACAAAATATACATTTAAAACTAACTAAAAATAGTTATCTATTAATTATATTAATAAAATTCAAATATTGTAAAATATCATTATTATTATTATAATATATATTTAATATAAGACATATATAATAATTATATTAATATATTCAAATGTAATAAAATATTATTATTATTATTATAATATATAATACAAGACTTAGATATTTAATAATTATATTATTATAAATTTAAATATTATAAAATATCATTATAACAATATAATACATAATCTTAGTTTTTATTAAAAAAATTATCAATTATACTTAAAAAGAAAACATATATTTTTTTTATTTGATCTAACTTATATATATATATTTATATTGAATAACAATAAATTTTACAAATATTTAATATATAAGAGTCGTGTGTATATAAATAGCATGACTATGTAACTACATAAGAAATTATAATAATATTTATCTTCTATCAAGAATAAACAAACTTATTCTCCAATCACTAATGTGTAATTTGAATAATTTCATGAATGTTTTGTACTTTATTAAACATGGTAATTTGTGATCTAAAATGTTATTATATTATATATAATTTAAAAAAAATTATAAACAATATTTTTGTTTAATTTTTCTTTTAATATATTTATGTAATAAGTTTATATGTGATATTTTTTATTTATTTAAAATTTATATGACAATCATGTAAGTTTAATAAAGTTAATTAATAATTTGTTTAAAAATAAAATTAAATAACGCACTTTGCTTGTATCTAGTACGGTGAATAAGTGTCTCTTAGTGCAAGAGCCCCCTATATATTTATATTAAACATTGATCATATATAGTTATATATATATTTATATCCAAGTAATTTCATGAACTGGTCTCACTTGCTACGTACTGCTTAATTACTAATTTTTTATTAATTACATTAATATGAATTCAAATCTTATAAAATAGTAATATTATTATAATATTTAATTCTTATATTAATATAAATTTAAATATTATAAAATATCATTATAATAATATATAATACATAATTTTTATTTTAATTAAAAAATTATTATTTATATTTAAAAAAATTATCATATTATATATATATTTCAAAAATTATTAATAATATTTTAGTTTAATTTTTTATTTAATATATTTATGTCATTTTATATATAATATTATTTATTTATTTTAAAATTTATACGATAACAATATAAATTTAATAAAAATAATTAATAAATTCTGTAATAAAACTATCTAAAAACACATAATTAATAGATGCAATCGGGAATGAAAAATTAATTGGGATATGTCACCTGAAATTATATTTATATATATATATATATTATATACATACTAATGCCAGCTTTTATTATAATATAAATTAGCCTGATATTTTGCTATTTATGACCTTCTCTTTTTGTTGGATGCATTTAATTTTTGACAACATGAATCAGAATATATATAATTAATTGGAACTAATTTGCAACAACTTCTTTATTTTAATAGACACAAATAAAGTGTAATTCAAGTTTTTTTATTTATAAAATTTATTAAATTTATATTATTGTCATCTAAATTTAAATAAATAAAAAATATTATATATATAAAAGAAATGATATAAATATATTAAAAGAAAAATTAAATCAAAATATTCTTTATAATTTAAATATATATAATATGATAATTTTTTTAAATATAAATGATAATTTTTTTAATAAAAAGTAAGATTATGTATTATATATTATTATTATAATGATATTTTAAACATATAAATTTAAATTAATATAAATACTAAATATCTAAAATTATATTAAATATTATTGTAATAATATTTTATAATATTTGAATTTATATTAATATAATTAGTAAAAATTTAGGATTATGTATTATTATCATAATAATATTTTATAACATTTGAATTCATTTTAATATAATTATTAATATTATATATTATTATAATAAGACTGTTGACGTCGTTTTTCGTCAACTTAAGAAAGGAGAGTAATTAAACAAAAATATAAAATAAAAAAGAATGAAAACAAGATATTTTTTAAGTGGTTCAGTAGTTAAAATCTGCCTAGTCCACGAGTCTATAATACTAGCTCTTTGGAGTTTTCTAGAAACTTTCAGAGAATAATTGCCCAGAGGTTTCTCTTCAAATCTCAATAATCTGGTCCCCTACAAATGAATTATCCATCTCTATTTATAGAGAGGGTTTTAGAATTGTTTCCCACATATTTCGGGAAAATATTCTGTAAATCAAATAATATAATGCCAATAAATGCATTAGTTACTACGTACGCGGTAACATTCCATAAAATGTGGGATTGAATAACAAATTACAACAGATCCCTTAAACATAGAGAATTTATAACAATAAATACATTCACATAGAATCGACGAGCTTAAACATCAGACTCGTGCGCCTTCGAGACTGTTTGCCTATTACAAGCTTGTCATCTTACTTCGCCTATGTTCCCACTAAGTAACCATTGACAAAGCCATCACCTTCGAGCTTACAGCCCTCAAGCTCGAAGCATCTTGTCTGAAAGCAAGAGATGCATCAAGAAGTTTATACAAGTGTTGAATCCTTGCTATCGTGAGCTGCGAGCCTCTTTTTCTAAGCTTGGAGCATCTCCGAGACTATATACTGCTCGAGCTTACGAGGTCATTGTTTACAGCAAAACTGTGACTGGAGGATCACATGTGTAATGCCCCAAATTTCCTAATAAGGTTTAGGACCTTGATTAGGAGGCCGGGAGGGCCATTATTGCTTTATTATGTTATTAAATGATAATATGCATGTTTAGGTATATTAAATATGCATGTGAAGTCATTTATGAGTAATTGGGTGATTTTCATATTTTGGCCATTTCGGGCATATTTGGCATATATGTGATATGTGTGTGGTGCTTTATTATTATTTGGTTATGTCAGGGTTACCCAGCACAAGACGATCCTAGGAGGTAAGCTAGTGCGAAAGTCACAACGAGATTTATTCTTGACTCAGAGTGAGTCAAGGGGTATTTAGAGCATTACCGGGTTATTGGGTAATGAAAATAGATATTTGGTGATAAATTGAGAGTTAGTAAGATCAGGGGGAAATTCTGGAGGTTTTGACTATTTTGCCCCCGGGAGTGTTTTTGGGACCCCGAGTGTTAGGATTTAGTTGAGGCTACTTAAGCTTGAAGTAACCTTTTAAAAGAATAAAAAGAACGTTCTATACGTTCTCTCTCCCTCTAAGTTTCCTTTTCATCTCCCGATCGCATTTTCGAAGGTAACTTGAGTTCTAGGACTCAGATTCAAGCGAGGATCGAGGCATAGCGATCCTAGGAAAGATTAGAATCTTATTAGCTGAAGGATTTAGTTGGAAACAACTCAATCGGAGGTAATTCACATTTTAAGTTTTTAAGCTTGAATTGGATTTTGTATTTTGATGTGTTTTTGGGTGATTTGAGACTTGGGTTTTATGGGTTTTGGATCATGGGGATGTTTGGGAACTTTGATTTTTGGGATTTGGAGATGTTTGGATAGGTTTCTGGAAGATTTTAAAAGTGGAAAAACGAGGAAAAGTGGCTGATACGAGGTTGGGCCGCGACCTTGTTCTAGGGCGCCGCAGCCCTAGCTTGAAGAAGGTAGAGGAGGCTCTGCCAGGGGGCGGGTCGCGGCATGGTCCTTGGAGGGCCGCGACCCTTAAGGGAAAAAATTGCCAAATGTGAGTTTTTGTGATGGGAACTTAACTCTAAGGGCCTGGGATCGATCCTACTACCTAGTTGAGTGTGATTCGATGTCCCAGAGGCTTGGGTTGGGTTTGGAAGTATTTATTTACTCATTTTGATGAGGTTTTATATTATGGTTGTGACTAGGTTATCACTAGAGACTTGGAATCAGGGTCGTGCTTGTGGCTCGTTTATTGGTAACCTGTGCTTGGACCAAAGGTAAGAAAACTGCACCCTGTGTATATGTGACATGCATGGCTATTTTTGATGCATGTTGGATGCTTAAATGTAATGCATGAGAAACATGTGATTAGGACATGCTTTGTATACTGAGTATGATATTGTTCAGAGCTTGAGCCTCTATGTTTATGCATGATCCTAATTGTGCTAGAATTTGTTAAGTAAGCTTGTTGAATGCCTTGTATTCGGATATTGGATATGTGATATATGTTTGGTGGCATTGCTTACTTGTATATGGCACTGACTAGTCAGGGATACTGACCTAAGAGTCAGAAATGGCATAGCGTCATGAACGCATGGCCAAATGAAGATTAGATCTGATCGATATCAGCATTGAATGACTCATATGGGGTGTTAATGTTGGACCAACCCTAAGGTCGATGAAACTTATAAGCGCTTGCCTAGTCTAAGACTAGTTACTAGAGCCAGGGCCTAAGGCCCAGGTGACCGTTTGTCACATGGCTAGGGAACGATGTTCCAAGGTTATGACTCTATGGTCATGAGGAAGGTTATGTTGGTGACTAGTCACCATGCACCTATCCTGTTTAAACTAATAAAAGTTCACTTGTCTGTTAAGGCCCGGTGACCCTATCGTCACAAGGCTAAAATGGGTTATACCCAACTCAGTGACTTTTGCGACTGTCACTTATTTGTTTGGGCTAAAAGCCCCGGATGATTATTATGATCATTGGTTGATGTGTTATACTCAACATTACGTTTCTATTTTGGGCTAAAAGCCCTGGATGATTATTATGATCATTGGTTAACGTGTTACACTCAACATTACGTGGGTTTGTTTGCCCTATGGAATAGGGCTATATTTGCTAAGCGTGTGCCTTATGATTTGATGACATGTTATTACTGTTCATGAGCATATTAAGTTTTCTTGCTGGACTTTGGCTCACGGGTGCTATGTGGTGCATGTAAAGGCAAAAGAAAGCTGGACCATCCTTGAGTTGGAGAGCTTAGGTGACGATGTGTACATATGCAGTTGCTCGACCACCACGGCCGAGGTTTGAAGGGGAACTAGGCTTAGATCGCTCTGTTGTAAATTTTTTCTTGTAGTAGACTTTGAAATTATATTTTTGGGATCCCAATGTATATAATAAACGTTCTAATGAAATGTTATATCATAACAAAAATTTTTAATCTTTAAACCGCTAATCATATCTAGTTACACGATTTTGGCCAAATGACTTGATTAGCGAGTTTAGCACTGTTTACAAGGCACACTGTAACGGTCCCTGGAGTTGGGGCGTTACAACATGATGACTGTGCTTATTCGAGCTCACACCTTACGAACCTGAATTTCGAGATCAAGATTTCTATTCTCGAAATCTGAGTGTAACAAATAGTATTTTATAACATTTGAATTTATATTAATATAATAATTAAATATGTAGTATTATATTAAATATTTTTATAATAATGATGTTTTATAATATTTGAATTTATATTAACATAATTAATAAATATCTGTTTTTAATTAGTTTTAAAGATATATTTTGTTAAATATTTAGAATTTTCTATTAAAGTTAATAAAAAAATCGTTAAAACCAATAATTTCTGTTATTTATATATTTTTTATCTAAAGAGATATAAATAAAATATTTTATTATTTTATAGGAATAATCTATAAAAAAAAATTAAGAATGTGTGTTTTGGAAAGAAAATAAAATAATAGTGACTGAAATTAAGGATTGCATATATAATGTGACAAAATTTACTCATATATGTACATATATGTTAATAAATATATATAATACATATGGTCTTCTAGGGTTGAAGAATGAATAAAAAGTTGATATGTTATCTCATATAATTATATATGTGAATGTGCCAGCAAAAAGATGTACCAGGGAAAATATATTATCTGCACATGATAGAGAATATTTCTGTATTCATGCATAAAAACATACACTACTCAATACTCATCATTATAATACTAAAGAATCTTTATATATATAAATATTTATACACGCATGGTTCCTAAACGTGAGCTATTTTTTTTAGAAGTACACTCATTACAATACTTTTCTACCCATAAATAAATTATAGCACTCTAATGTTGTCATGTTTTGAAATTATTTATGTTTTCGAATGTGTGAGAGTGTGACCATCTTATATTTTTATAGATGATTAAAAAATTAGTGATACACCAGTGTTATTTTATGTGTAAAAAAAATATAGTGTATTAATTAAGATTAAATACTTCCATATTAAACATTATAATTGGAGGTAATCCTCATTATTTTATTTAAAACTATGATGATTAATTAGGATGAACTACACACATAATAGAATATATATTTAAAATTTAATCATGAACGTACTAGTCCCACGGTGTGGTTAACAGTTGAGAAGATTCTCCAAACTCACATATATATAATTAATTAGTAATTATGTTCATTTTGTTGGGTTTATATGAGGAAAGGTACCTAATTTATTTATTTATTTTTTAAATGACCACATATGCTCCCAAACTTAATTTTTTCTCATTTAGGATATTATTTTTTTTTTTTTTACTATTCTCTAAAATATAGGAATCTCCAACCCATATAAGACATAATTGATTCTTTTAGAAAAAAATGAGGATATTATAAAAAATACTACTTTAACCCTTTGTTTATTAGAAAAGAAAAATGGAAGGAAGAAATTTTTTAGAGAGAAAAGTGAAGTGAAGTGAAGAAAAGTAAAAAAAGAAAAGAAAAGTGTAGTTTGGTAAGAGGGGAGACAGAGTGGAAAATAAAAGTAAAAATAAAAAGCGGGGTCCATGTCAAATATTTTCTACTAAATTGGAAAGAAAGTTGAGGAGCAAAAGTGTGGCTAAATATTTGATAATTACATCATCATAATCTTTTTAAAAAGTTGAATGAACATATAACCTTTGTAACCTTTGTAAGGATAAACGTGTCTTTTCCTCAAATTTTAGTTAAAATAATAAATAAAAAATGTTTTTTTCTCATTTTCTTTCCTCTCTTTATACCAAACATGCAGGAGAGAAAATATATTTATTTTCTTTCTTTTACTATTTCTTTTCTTTCTAATTTTTCTCTTCTTCCTAGTTTCTATCTACTTTATCAAACATAGGGTTAGTTGCAACACAATTAGGGAGTAAATGTAAAAAAATTATGACTAATAAAATATTATATCATCATAAATGTGTTATCACTAATTTAAAAGTCTCCAGCTAAATGTATTAGTTACAAAAAATAAATTTTGTTATGATTAAATATATTTTTAGTTGCAACAAATTTTATCATTATATATAATAATTTGTGGCAACTTGTGACTAAATATAATTTTTAAGTCACAATAAATTTTTGTTGTGACTCAAAGTGACATTTTCTCCCAAAAAAAATTGCATTGTGACTATAACGTTGCTAACTAAAAAATTCACTCTGTGATTGGAATTGCGAGTAACTAAGTGCAATTACTAGATTTGGCACTTTTTTTAACTAGATAATTATTCAACAACCATGCAATTGAAGGTAATTAAAGTCTCCCAATTAAAATAATAAAATTTTAAAAAATAAAAACAAAAATAAGTTCATCGAACACAACTTTTGATTTTACTTTTAGATTTTTATTTAAATAAACAAAAAGTTTTTTTTTTAATTGTTATCAAATGTTATACCCAAAACTCACATTCATCAGTCCAAAACAAACATCATGAGTGAAATGTTGTATTCTCACGTGTAGGTTGGGTGAAGATAAGAGCTCGCCTCATGAGAGATGTGCTTGAATTAAAATGCACGACAATGTCACGCATGAAACACCTCAATAGATGTATGTTTATGTTGATTTTTGATCATATGATTGACAGTGCAGTGGAAGCATGAGATAATATTTCAATGCAATAATAACAATTATTAAAGCATAAGAGCGAATCACTCTAGGAACCATAACTAGAATGACATCTTTCTCATGCGACATGAATCTGAATAAAATAAAAATTACAAATACCTTTTCTAGATGTAGAACACGTGTAGATCAAATATCGTCTTAGCCTCCTAACCCACCATCTTCCATACTATGACTCGCACAAAGAGAATGAGATAGGTAGATGTCTATGCTATTTAATAGGATACAAAAGAACACACTTTTGAATCTTAACACATGAGAGAGTGTTCTTCTCATAATTCAGAGAGAACAAAATTCTCTAATTTTCTCTCTTGGCAAATATATCGTGAAATTGCATCTGATGTCTTTTTCACGATGTTATGTTCTATTAATATAACAATCAAAAGAAGACCCCACCCTAATCACATTGGGCCTATGCGTGGGCAACAATCCATTTGGTCTGTGGTTGGTGCCAACTGCAGGGCTATGGGTCATGTGGTATTTGATCTCTATAAAATGCTATTTGTTGGGTGTAATGTCCTAGATAACCAAGACCGTTACACTGTGTGTTTGAAAGAGTGCGAGACTTGCTAACCAAGTCATTTAAATAAAAATGTGAATCTAAAGACATAAACAGGTTAGGTTTAAAAGATTTTGGTTATAAATAAATAATTTTTATTAAAATAAATGTTTGGTACACGGGATCCCAAATCAGGGTTTAAATGACATAATTACAGAATTTCCAAATGTTATAAATAATCAAGCCACTCTAATGGAAAAATACACATTTTAGGTTTCCGTTCCTGTACAATCCCTCGATTGTGGCGGCCGAGCAGCTGACAATGTACACCTCGCCCCCAGAGCTCTCCAACCCATGGTCAATTCATCTTACCCTTGCCTTTACCTGCACCACGTAGCACCCGTGTGCCGAGGCCCATCAAGAAAGTATAATATCATAGCATGATCAATATCAGCAACCAATAATTTTACAAAGCATATCCAAGCATTCAGCAATTCATAACACTCACATGTTCAGTGATAACAATTGACAAATTAACAACTTGTCATCTAGATAATCAGCATATCATATTCATCAGATTAACAACAATAATCACGTTCATATTCAACAGTTTATCGCAACCATTAAACAATATTTAGGGTTGGCGCCCTTAGGCCGCACCCTCTATTTAACCTACTATCTTCAGCTCACTTAGGCAGCCTCCAGTGTTATATCCACTGACTCCGGCCAGCTTAACCGAGCTCAGTGATTAATAAGCTATCCTCAGCTACCAGTGGCTGAGCCGTGCCCTGTGCGCAAGTATTGATTCCAGCACTCTTGGGCCGTTTATCACATGTCCCCATGGCATAATACCACCTCATGACATTCATACAATTATAGGGAGCTCTTTGTAATGCCCCAAATTTCCTAATAAGGTTTAGGACCTTGATTAGGAGGCCGGGAGGGCCATAATTGATTTATTGTGGTATTTAATGATTATATGCATGTTTATGTGGATTATATTATTATATGATGGTGAATGCATGCATATGGGTTCATATTTTAATTGCAAGGGCACTTTGGTAATTTGGCCGTTGGGGGGGGGAGGGGGGGCGCGATTGTGTAATTTCATGCATATGGGTGAATTATAATTTTACCACATTATATGTGGATTGGTTCGAGCCATTCGGCGTGAGACGATCATGGGAATGTAAGTGTTCGGTCTAGTTATAGCGGGTTTAAGTTCGGGGCTCGGGGTGAGTCTTGGATTCACTTTGATGATTAGAACATTACCGGGAATTAAAGGGTAATGGGATATGATTTATTGGTATTTGAGAATATTGAGAATAGCGGGAATTAGAGAGCGTTAATTATAATTAACGGTATAGGTTGGAAATGACGATTTTACCCTTGGGAGTGTTTAGAATCTTTTATTTGACCTAGGGGCAAAATAGTCTTTTCACCCCAAGATATATATCAGCCTTTGGGGTTTAGAAGGCTGTGGAATTGTTAGAAAACATAGAAACATCAACCTTCCCTCTCTCCTCACCCGTACACCATTTCCCTTCTTTCTCCCTTTGGAATTTTGAGAGCCAATTTGAGGTAACAAGCTAGGAAATCAAGGTTTGGGCTTAGGGACTTGATTCAGCTATTGAAGGGGATTGAAAACCAAGCTTGAGGTAAGGAAACTCAGCCATGAAATTCTGATTATACTCTGTTTTCTTTTAAGTTTCAGCTTGTGATTTCTTGGTGGTTAGTTGGAATTAATGGAAGTTTGGTTGGTGTCTAACTTGGGTTTTGATGAGGGTGAGTTGTGGATAATGTTTAGTGGTTAAATTGGGTGTTAGGTTGAGGTTTGTGACTGGTTTGAAGGTTTGGTTTTTAGGGAAACGCATGGGAAGAAAATCTGACTGTTGCTGGTTTGCGTAATGTGCCGCGGTCTGGCTATGGCTTGCCGCGGCCTGAGTGTACTTCTGGGCAAGTTTTTGCCTCTGTCTGAGGGTGAGCCGCGGCCCATCAGGGTAGATTTGGCCAGAAATGGGTTTTTGACTTGGGGATGCTAGCTTAAGGCCTCGGGGTCGATCCTACTACCCGATTAAGTGTGGATTGATGTCCTGGAGGCTAGATATTGGTTTGGAAACCTTTGCTTTCATTTTCATTGATGGTATCCTATATTTTTTATTATGACTAGGTGACTGTTAAAGGACCAAAGGACTGATCGTTCTCAAAGGTCGTTTCTTTTATTAATTCTTGCTCGAACCCAAGGTAAGAAAACTGCACCCCATATGTGACATGCAAGGCTGTGATTGATGCATGTTGGATGTTGAATGTGAACATTGATAGTATAATGTATGCTTGGCAAATTTGCCCATTCACATATGGTTATTATTGAGGCATGCTGGATGACTAAGTCTGACGCACGAGAAACATTAGGGCATGCCATGAACGATGAATGTGAGATTGGTCAGAGCTTCAGTCTCTGTGTTTGTGCATGATCGTAATTATGCTAGCAACTGTTTAGTAAGCATGCTGAATGCCCTATTCTTGGATAATTGGCATATGATACACATTGATAGCATTGCTTACCTGTGCATGGAACTGACTAACTAGTCAGATTTGGCAAAGGTGTTAGTATCAACTGTGAAGCTGTGACTCACTAGTCAAGTTCGGCAGTGGTACTGGGCACTGGTCACATTGTGCTGACTCACTAGTCAGGACGGCCTTAGCGTGTTCAACGCAAGTCATGTCGATTAGACCTAATCGACCTTCTGCATTGAATGACTCAAAGAGCATTAATGCAGGACCGACCTCAAGTTCGATGAATACAAACAAGTGCTTATCTAGCCAAAGGCTAGTCATTTAGAGCCAGGGCCAACGAGCCCCGTGACTGTTAGGTCACATGACTATGGGCACCGACCCTTAGTGACATGCTTGTCAGTCACTCATTTGGTAAGAGCCATTGTAGGAAAGCCTAGGTAACGGTGTCATTACACGGCTATGGGCACTAGGCCCCTAGTGACTTGTTTGTCGGTCACTCAGTATGGTTTAACAGGACCTCAAAGTGATATTCACTCATCTGATCAGAGCTATGAGCTTCGTATGATCATTTTGATCATCATATGCATGGCTTTGGGCACTGAGGCCCTAGTGACTTGCTTGTTGGTCACTCAGCATGGTTTACCAGAACCTCAAGTGTTACGACACTCATCTGATTAGGATTGACTTGATAGTCCTCCAATCAGAAGGCCAGGATTTCTTATCCTGGATACCCCAGCATCTGTTTGAATTCATTTGCATGCTGAGTAGAGCTATGAATGCTAGGCATGCCAGATATGATTTGATATCATGATATGACTGTTTATGAGCATATGAGTTTTCTTGCTGGGCTTCGGCTCACGGGTGCTTTGTGGTGTAGGTAAAGGAAAAAGGAAGCAGGACCATCCTTGAGTTGGAGAGCTTAGGTGATGACGTGTACATATGCAGCTGCTCGACCAATACTTGGGCGAGGTTTGAAAGTGGAACTAGGGCTGAACCCTGTTTTGCCGCTTAGAACGGCCTGTTGTAAATCTTTTCTTGTAATAGACTCTGAAATTATATTTTTGGGATCCCAATGTATACAGTAAACGCTCTAGTGAAACGTTATATCTTAACCAAAGTTTTTAACCCCTAAACTGCTAATCATGCATAGTTACACGTTTATGGCCAAATGACTCGATTAGCGAGTTTAGTACTGTTTGCAACGTGCACTGTAGCGGTCCCTGGAGTTGGGGCGTTACACTCTTAGTCCCAACATATTTATATGGTTTATGACAATCATATAACAGTGCATACGAATATAGGGAACACTCAGTTCCAGCCTATCCACATAAACGAGTGCAGTTTTCTTACCTTTAAATCTGAGTGCTTTGATTAAGAAAGACGACCCTCGAGCACGATCCTGCCTTGAGCCCTAGCGTACACCTAGTCACAACCATGACAAAGGATTCCATCAATCATAAATGAATGAAGGTTTTCGGTCCAAGTTTTAGCATTCGGGACACCGAATTCCACCAAACATGGTAGTGGAATCGATCCCGAGCACCCTAGGTTAGGTTCCCACACTTAAAACCTCCTTAAAACAAAAATACCCTTAAGAGCTGTGGCCCGCCCCCAATTAGAGGCCCAACCTCACCAGATAACACGGGCCACGGTCCAACACTCCCCATGCCGCGACCCGCCCCTCTTCCTCAGCCCTCATTTGTTCTAGAGGGCTGCGACACACCAAGAACTAGCCGCGACTCGACCCCTTCAAACCCATAAAACCCACCATTTTTAACACTCAAACCCACCCAAAACCACCTAATGACACAATTCAATTATCATAAACATTCTAACATGCTTCCAGCATCATAACCCAACAAAAAACCTAGCCTAGAAACTCATCAAAACAACATTTTAATCTTTGAAACCCACGAGCTCAAGAACACCAAAACCAGCTAGGAAAAACAAAGAATTCAGACACCAAACCATAAATTAGAGCTTACCTTCACTGAAGAACCAATCCTCCAAGAAATTGCTGAGCTAACTCCCAAGTCCTTAGCCTCAATTCAGTCTTAAATTCCAAAGCCCAAGAACTCTTAGAATCGAGCCCCAAAACTACATAATCAAATGACCAAAAATGCAATCTAAGTCTTACCTCAATTCTTGATTGGATTCCTTAGCTAAAACTGAGCTAATCCCCAAAGTTCAAACTCAAAACTCTTAGTTTCCAGCCAAATTCCATTTTTGTTTCAGTGGCTTCCTTGAGAGAAAGTTGAGTGAGCTGAGAGAAGAGAGAGAGAGAGGTCGGTTTAGGTGTTTCTAGCTTTTCCCCTTGTTTGTTTTGTCTTACTTAGATTACTTAAGTTAATCCCAAAGCTCGGGGTACCAAAAACATCCCCGAGGGAAAAGTGGTAAATTTCCCCAGTATTCCCTCCTAAGCTTTCTGACCTCAAATATATCTCAAATTATTTGTTTTCATAACCCGATAGCCCAAATAATTGTCTAATACCCAAAACACCCCTTGACTCGCCCCGAGTCAAGTATCGGGTCCCGTTGTGACTTTCCTGCTACTTGCTCCCTAGGATCGCCTCGTGCCGAATGCTGCAAATATATATATATCGACATAATAATGTGGTCTCAATAGTTTATCACAAATAATCACATTTATGCCCTAACAGGGAAAAATTACAATTATGCTCTTACAGACTAAACAGGGCCCGCATACTTATCTAATACTCATAAACATGCATTCCACATATCCATATAATCATAGGATCACTCATATCACATAATCATGCATTTTCACCATTAATTCACATAACTTCCAAATATGTCCTCCCAGCACACTAATCAAGGCCCTTAAGCCTTATTAGTAATTTTGGGTCGTTACAACTATCCCCTCCTTATAACAATTTTGTCCTCGAAATTTACTCGAACACATCAGATAGTAAACCTTGTACCTTTGTCTATAATTCCCAAGGTCCAACGCCTTTACTTTTACTCTTCGATAACACTCTTACGGGAGTAACAATCTTGTTCCACAAGATCTTGTCTGATAACTATACTTTCGTTAACCTTCGCTTGCACATCAAATCTGCTGAAACTCCAGGGTCTGCTTATTTCATCAACGGTCGCTTTATTGTCTCATCATCGATACTAGAAATACTTATGAGTCATCACCCTCCCGGGTGCGATCAGCTTATAGGCCCCTGGCCTAACCCTTGGTACAACCTCAGAATTCCTGTTGAATCGGGAGTCAGAACTCCCCTTTCTTTCCCCAGAACATCATACTCTTCCTTGTTTGCACTACTTGGAGAAATACAAATCTCTCATCCTGGAACTTTGTATTCCAAAGTTAAAAATTTACATGCTCTTATGTCCTTTCAAATAGGCACATACTCCTGCCCTAAGAATTCCAACAACCTCTTTGGTTTTCTCCCGAACCAATACTGAACCGTAGTATCCACTACCTTTCATTTCTTTGCTTAGAACAGTACTCCTTACTTTTTATCTCACCTTGTCCTATGCCATGTCACCTTAGTTGTACTCCAGCATTCATCACTGTGACTACCTCATCAAGGATTACACTTTCCTTAATATCTCAAATATCTGCACATTCAATGCATAATCCCTTAAAATAACTGTATAAGTCCTCAGATTTCCATTCCGTCTGCACTCAACCACTAACACCAGGTTTCCACTCTATTCTCTTTGTTCTCTAATTTCTTTCCAAAACTTGGAAAACCATAGGGTTCCAACTCAGCATTATCAATGCTCTGTCCCATTACTAGTTCACATGAACCAAATTACATTAACTCATTTTGCTGAGTTATATATTTCTCTGTTCAATCATCTAACTTATAGTCTAATGTGGTCCTTTCCTATGATCCACCACCATATCACTTTACCTTCCAATACCCGAGCATATTAAATTTTGTCACCCGCTTAAACCTCCCAGTACAATATACCCTAGGAGGTGGAACGATACCCACTTAGAATTATCATCTCCACGCCAAACTCCCATCGGACCACTCATCCGATCCTTGTACCTTAACTCGTATTACACTAATAGGGTTCTTCCCCGTCTCCACAAAAGCATCACTCTGGATTCCACTATCCAAAGGGATACGTATCCGTTCATCACCACACACCGATGCTATACCAATCTCAATCATTACCTTGTTCGTTCTACTGTAGCCCATGGCATTCTTGTTTAAATGACACACACTTCCCAAGTAAGAGATCTGCCTCTAATTAAATCTCTTCCTCATACAATCGAGGACTTCTAACATCAACAATCCATCCATTACGTTTCACTAAATCTTGGTCTCAAGGTTATCTTTCTTACAAATGACCAAACGCTCAAATACCTTACACTATGCATTCACCGCCAACTTAACGTTCCATGCATGTCGGCCATGTTCCCATTCTTTCACCTCCTGCGAGGCTCGACCCATCCTCTTGTCAATTTGTGCCTGGGCACATTTCTACTTGTGGTGTACCACACATAATTTCACGTCCTGTCAAAATTAGGTCCTTCATGCTACCTTTTTGTATTAATCCATAACAAGCATATTCCTACATTACCAAGCACTAATCAATCCTCACTCTGTCTTCTGAACTTCTGATCTGACACTATCCATTCAATCTAACTTCAAGTTTTACTGTCCTTCTAATCTATGATGTAGCTGCTTGCGAAGACACTTACATAGAAGACAACGTGTTTATTGGCCTCGTTGTGCTCCCTATCCTTCAGACGTTCTTCAGTAGCTTCTCCGTGGCTTCAGATCAAATCTCTTCATACCTGACCCCTTCTCTTCTTGTAGCATTATTCTGAATACCCCTGGAGAGACTGAAACTGACACTTCCTGGAGCCTTACCTGTGACCCTGCTTCCTTAGTAGTAATATCATCAGCATAATAGTCGTTTGTATTCCACTTCTAACTGGATAGTAGTCCAACATACCGCCAATAAACTCGAAGATGTCTTGTTCACACTGTTCCTATCCTTTCTGCTTGTAAAACTTACCTTGTAAATCAGACCCCTTCCTGTCAAAACCAGGAGCCAAAGAACTGTCCGAGGTTCTTCTACTTCGATTACCGAGAATCTGTCCGTACTAAATTCCAACAATGGAAATACTGTCATTTGCATCTCTTGCCCTACGACATTCACACTCTATACCTCATTCCATACACCTCAAATAACATGGCCCTACCTGCTGCCTAATTACATATGAAGATCTCATATATTGGAGCGGCCTTGATGCTCTGGACCATTCCAGAGTTTAATCCCTGAATAGGTCATCATTTCTAACTACACCCGCCTATATAAATTTCCAAAATGAATTATCCAACTCACAAAACTTATTGACATACATTGTCGTTATCTTACCATTCCAAATCAAGCTTATAAACCTATTAGTCTCCGTAGTTCAAACTATGTCTTTATAACCTTTTTTATCGAATCACCATCTGAGTTCCTCCCAACTCATCATGCCAATGTCTTGGTCTGAGTACCCTCTCTGGGCATCCTTCTGCCACAAATACTTAGCACAACCCCTTAGTCATGACCTCTCATCTTCATACAACCAAGGATGGAATTAGCTTTGCCCACTTTCCTCAAAACCAGAGGATAAATCCTTTTAAGCCTTCCATATAGTACTCTCATCTGTCTGTATCCTCATATTAAACCAACACTGGTAACCTCACTATCAAAGTATACAAAGCAACTCTTTCCCCAAAAAAGTCTACTATTCTTCCATCTAGTCTCAGCTATTAGACCCCACATCTTACTCACATACTAGCGAACATCTGCTGCGACTTTCAGGGGCAGATGGAGGTTTCCAACCCCGACTATCATTTGCAACCCCCTTTAATACCACGTCAAGTTCACTTAACCATCCTGGGAGCAAACAATTTGAATTCATCTGCCACTGCTGACTATACTCCTTAGCCCTGAGGTTCACACTCCGAACCAATCCACGACTAGGTCCAAATAACCATAATAATCATGCACACAAAAAGCATAATAAACACTAATCTACAATACTATGCCTTTAGCTACCAAATTTTGTTACAACCAAGTATATTCACACTTTATCATGCTTTCTACATACCAATAAATAGATATAAAGTTCACCACATACAATTAGTATACAAACCATTGTTCAAATATTCATTCACATGCAATAGTAATGCTGATCAACACGCCTCAATCTCATCACACAACAGTCAAGGGCCATGTCCTATCAGTATCTCATGCTCCCTATAATCATACAACATAACACATTCATATTTCAACCAAGAACTTAAGCATATAATCTCATGTATTCAATTACAAAACCCTGAGTCGAGCTTGTCTTTAGCGGCGAGTGTACATGTCTAGCCTATCTTCAGGAACCCTTAAACCTAGATCGCTCTGATACCAAGTTGTAACGCCCTGGATAACCAAGACCGTTACACTGTGTGTTTGAAAGAGTGCGAGACTTGTTAACCAAGTTATTTAAATAAAAATGTGAATCTAAAGACATAAACAGGTTAGGTTTAAAAGATTTTGGTTATAAATGAATATTTTTCATTAAAATAAATGTTTGGTACACGAGATCCCAAATCAGGGTTTAAATGACATAATTACAGAATTTCCAAATGTTATAAATAATCAAGCCACTCTAATGGAAAATACACATTTTAGGTTTCCGTCCCTGTACAATCCCTCGACGAGCAGCTGACAATGTACACCTCGCCCCCAGAGCTCTCCAACCCATGGTCAATTCGTCTTACCCTTGCCTTTACCTGCACCACGTAGCACCCGTGAGCCGAGGCCCAGCAAGAAAACATAATATCATAGCATGATCAATATCAGTAACCAATAATTCTACAAAGCATATCCAAGTATTCAACAATTCATAACACTCATCTGTTCAGTGATAACAATCGACAAATTAACAACTTGTCATCCAGATAATCAACATATCATATTCATCAGATTAACAACAATA
This sequence comes from Humulus lupulus, assembly GCF_963169125.1. NCBI lineage: Eukaryota > Viridiplantae > Streptophyta > Magnoliopsida > Rosales > Cannabaceae > Humulus > Humulus lupulus. The sequence continues at coordinate 284,354,779 of NC_084794.1, read as the reverse complement.
ATCACGTTCATAATCAACAGTTTATCGCAACCATTAAATAATATTCAGGGTCGGCGCCCTTAGGCCGCACCCTCTATTTAACCCACTGTCTTTGGCTCACTCAAGCCACCCCCAGTGTTATATCCACTAACTCCGGCTAGCTTAACCGAGCTCAGTGATTAATAAGCTATCCTCAGCTACCAGTGGCTGAGCCGCGCCCTGTGCGTAAGTATTGATTCCAGCATTCTTGGGCCATTTATCACATGTCCCCATGGAATAATACCACCTCATGACATTCATACAATTATAGGGAGCTCTTAGTCCCAACATATTCATATCGTTTATCACAATCATATAACAGTGCATACAAATATAGGGAACACTCAGTTCCAACCTATCCACATAAACGGGTGCAGTTTTCTTACCTTTAATTCCGAGTGCTTTGATTAAGAAAGACGACCTTCAAGCACGATCCTGCCCCGAGCCCTAGCGTACACCTAGTCACAACCATGATAAAGGATTCCATCAATCATAAATGAATGAAGGTTTTCGGTCCAAGTTTTAGCCTTCGAGACACCGAATTCCACCAAACACGGTAGTGGAATCGATCCCAAGCACCCTAGGTTAGGTTCCCACACCTAAAACCTCCTTAAAACAAAAATACCCTTAAGAGCCGCGACCCAAGCTTCCTATGCCACGACCCGCCCCTCTTCCTCAGCCCTCATCTGTTCTAGAGGGTCGCGGCACATCAAGAACTTAGTCGCAGCCCGACCCCTTCGAACCCAGAAAACCCACAATTTTTAACACTCAAACCTCATTCAAATCCACCCAAACACAACCTGATGACACAATTCAATTATCACAAACATTCTAACATGCTTCCAGCAGCATAACCCAACAAAAAACCTAGCCTAGAAACTCATCGAAACAACATTTTAATCTTGGAAACCCACAAGCTCAAGAACACCAAAACCAGCCAGGAAAAACACAGAATTTAGACACCAAACCATAAATTAGAGCTTACCTTCACTGAAGAACCAATCCTCCAAGAAATTGCTGAGCTAACTCCGAAGTCCTTAGCCTCAATTCAGTCTTAAATTCCAAAACCCAAGAACTCTTTGAATGCAGCCCCAAAACTACATAATCAAATGACCAAAAATGCAATCTAAGTCTTACCTCAATTCTTGATTGGATTCCTTAGCTAAAACTGAGATAATCCCCAAAGTTCCAACTCAAATCACTGAGTTTCCTGCCAAATTCCCTTTTTGTTTCAGTGGTTTCCTTGAGAGAAAGTTGAGTGAGCTGAGAAAAGAGAGAGAGAGAGAGAGGTCGATTTAGGTGTTTCTAGCTTTCCCCCTTGTTTGTTTTGTCTTACATAGATTACTTAAGTTAATCCCAAAGCTCGGGGTACCAAAAACGTCCCCGAGGGCAAAATGGTAAATTTCCCCAGTATTCCCTCCGAAGCTTCCTGACCTCAAGTATATCTCCAATTATTTGTTTCCATTACCTGATTGCCCAAAAAACTGTCTAATACCCAAAACACCCCTTGACTCGCCCCGAGTCAAGTATCGGGTCCCGTTGTGACTTTCTCGCTACTTGCTCCCTAGGAACGTGTCGTGCCGAATGCTACAGATATACATATACACATAATAGTGTGGTGTCAATAGTGTATCACAAATAATAACATTTATGCCCTAACGGGCCAAAATTACAATTATGCCCTTATAGACTAAACAGGGCCCGCATGCTTATCTAATACTCATAAACATGCATTCCACATATCCATATAATCATAGGATCATTCATATCACATAATCATGCATTTTCACCATTAATTCACATAACTTCCAATTATGCCATCCCAGCACACTAATAAAGGCCCTTAAGCCTTATTAGTAATTTTGGGTCGTTACATTAGGCCTTCATTATATTATTTTATGTAGCATACAATTATACCACAAAATTAAATATGATTAAATTAATTTTCAATAAAAATTAATTTCACAAAATTATTAATATAATTTTATTTGCCATTAAATATTATTTCACAAATAATATTAATTTGTGAGAATAAAAATAATACTTTATTATTTTTAATTATTTCATTTAATACCAAAATCCTACCTCCGTGTTATCGAGCTAGTACGGGGACAGAATGAACCCATAGTTCTAAGCTCCAATAATATAATTAATTTCACTAACTCTTAGTTCTATTAATTAATTTATTAACTATGAATTATTCCACTAGAAATTCATAATTGAACTCTCAAAACTAAAGTCTTATATTATTAGAAACTATAACTATAAAGTCATCCATTGATTTAGTCATTGCATGAGTTATGATCATCTGCTAGTTGTTCATAATTAGAGCTATGCCTTAATGTCTGTTAACCTCTCTAATTATGTCTTTATTAATTAGTTCCATTGATCCTCTAATGAACATTATTTTATAAATTTAATAATAGAATGAAATTTCTATTCTCTAACAGAAATTGAACGTTCTATGTTCAAGACTCGAATCAACACTAAAATGAATAACTAATATTGTAACGACCCTAAGGTAGGGTACGTCCGCCACATACTCGTAATTCTAGGGTTTACGAGTATGTTAGGCACTTGACCAAATGAATTAAATAAAAAGATACTAACAAATACAGCAAAATTTAAAACTTTTATATAAACTTATTAATAGAAATTATTACACGTATGAATACTATAAACTTAATGTATCCATATGAAAAACTCTAAACCACTATTGCATTGCTACTGAGTCCGTGCTCCACAAGTTGCTCAACATCTAAAGCCACACCTGGAAAAATATTGGAAAATAACATAATGAGCTAACGCTCAGTAAGCAAATCTCATGCATACACATACACATGAATGTCGTGAGTCTGTAGTGCACATATACTAATATGCTGACTTATATACTTATGCATTTCATTTATTTCTCATGCACTTTCCAACTTTACTTTTATGCTCTTTCTTTTAGTTTCACATTTTTATGGGCCCAATTTCACTTGTGCACACTATTTGATTCAGCAAATGCCTGCAGGGCTTATAACACATATCATATAGAATCCCATGGGTTCTCCTCCGGCTAGCCATCATCGCAGCTAGGCTCATCATAACACTCATTTCATCGTTGCCATAGCTGCCATACTTATTACACATATGGAGGAGAAAGACGAAAACATGGCAAGCATATCTGAATGGTCAACTCTGACCTAGCCCACACTAGTGGGCAGCCACTATAAGTCTTATAGACATCCGTCTTCTTCATTGCACTTACTTAATTGCTTCATCGAAACAGTGGCACTCTTTTTAAACATCTTATTATCACTTTGCTTAAGCCTTGTGTCATTAAAATGTTTAATCTTTACATAAGACTTTTCAAGGCATTTCATAACTTTTCTCATAATCTTATGCATGGTCTTATATCACATAATAATGTATCACATACTGTACATGCCATGCATACATGTAGATGCTGAAATGCCAAAGTTCATGTTCATGATTCATGTTTGATGGTATTCAATCAAGGCATTGTATCGCATCTCATATAACTCAAAACATCTTTAGTCATAATACATTAAGCTTTAGGTTGGTGGCGTTGTTATACCTTAACGTAGAGCTATGGCTCAGGTCTAAGGTTTCCAGCCTAAAAACTTAAACACTTCATATCTCATAACATATAACAAAATCATGAACATAAAAGTAATCCACATATTCATCAACATAAGAACATATACTTGCACATAATTCATATCAATCTTAACCAAGTAAGACATCTTTCACACATCACGAAATTCATCAATTACATATCACACAACACCATTATGATTTTCATATAACCACTCTTCACATACTTATCATATGCATCGTCATCATCCCATACTTAACTAATCAGATATACACAATCAATGTAGTCATGCATCTTACACTTAAGCACAAAAGGTGAGATTTACTTACCTTAGGTCCTTAGCTTATTTTAAAATTGCTCAGCAAGAGTCAATCAATCAAATCCATACAAATCCTATTCAAGGTACATCATTTATTAAATTCTATCAAAATCGTAAATATACACTATTGATAGTGTATATTAACAATACCATAAACTATATGAATGATAATAATAATTATTATCAACGTAATACAAATAACTCTTCATATAAAACCATGCTTTAAACCTTGCTCATAAGATAATGTACTCTTATGATAATAATAATAATAATAATAATAATCACAACAACAATAATAATTATCGTCTATAAATAAACTTATTTCAATATTAATAACAAAATACTTCAATAGCAATACGTACAGGAATGTATATATTCAAATAGTCATTTTATAAAAAAAATTATATATTTAACATAAAATTGTAATAATCGATATTGTGATAATAATATAATTATAAATATTTATATTATTATTAATTAGTCATAACATCAATTCATTGATATAATAAATATACTTTTTCCAAAATTCACTGGTCTTACAAATATCAATAACTGTAAGAAACTAATATTTGATATTATTTTAAATATTCAAATATTAACAAAATATTAATATATAAGAATAATTGTTAAATAATAGGTTTACTATAAATCACACTTAATATATATATATATATGAAACTATATTCTTGATTTACTTAACAAAATAATAACAATAATAATTAAAATTACTTAATCATAATAATTTCCATATTAATAGAAAATCAATTAAATATGTATTTTTATAATTTATTTAATATCTAATATTTTCTAGAAAATTGGACAGCACAACGGCTATAAAATGGACAAACCCAAAATCAAAACCTGTATCAGAAATATATATAATCCCAGACAGCCAGTATAATTACAGAAAAATATTCCATATATCAATAATATATAATTATATACTATAAATACACATAATAACAATTACTCTAATCAATCACAATTAAATCACAATATATTGGTCAAAGAAATTATACCACAATGATCGGGTTCCACAACAAGTCAAACGATGATTTTCTGAAACTCGAAACGTACTTCGGAACCTCGAACACTAAGTTTCGACCGTTGGTCTACGGTGGATCGCGGTGGCTCGTGGTGGGCCCACCACCCAACTATGGTAGATGTAGGAACAAATTATTGGGTTTTGAAGCCCACAACACGAGGAGCACGATGGTGGTGACGGATCGGCAAACGGATGCCTGAGGTGGCCGAATCGCAACTTTGAAGTCGCGGCGTGGCCGAACTTAAATCGAGTGGTTGAGGCGTTTAATCGGCGAGTGAGCGCTAGATTCCCACGTGGAACGATAGTTCGGAGGCCTCTGAATCCAACGGTCCGGCGCGTGGCTAAAAGTGGTGGCCGGAAAGTACTCCTGTGTCGTCGGCAACAGTAGCACGCAGAGAGAGAGAGAGAGAGTTTCTGAGGAGAGAGAGAGAGGGGCTCGGGTAAAAAGAAAGGCTAAAGCCTTTTCTTTTTATTTTTTTTATTTTTTAAAATTACACTTGGACCCAAAATACTAAAATTCTTTTCAAATAAGCCCTTTAGCAAAACTTTCTTAATTTTATAAAAATCCCCAATTAAAATTATATGACATTTGGGTCCAATACTTGACTACTCAAGTTTTTCTCTCTTTAATCTCATTAAAAACATAAAATGATATTTTAAACACTATTTTTCCATTACTATTTCTTAAATTTGTAAACTTGTACATTTTATGTATTAAAACTCTGATTTATAATAAAAAAATGTATAATGAAAATGTTGGATATTACAAATATGCTTTCATATACCTAATTAATTATATATCATTATATATATACCTAATTCAAGATCACATCAATAATATTGGATCTTCATGATAAATGACATGTATAATAAAATACAAATATGAGTGCAAAATATTAACTTTATTTAATTAACCGTAATCAGTCATACAAAAATATGATTTAAGGGCAGAAATCCCAATAATTTATGTATGCTCAATTGCAAAGAAGGATAAATGATCGAGCTTGTGCATGACTTCGAGCACGAATGATATAGCTAATCCTTAGTAGAGCACTAAGAGAGATAGGGTTCAACCATTAGAAAGGCAAGAAGGTCAGAGCGGACCAATCAATTTTAATTAGCTTGATTGTTGACGACTTTTTTCGTCAACTAAAAACAAGAACAATTAAGCAAATTTAATAATTAAGAAAGAAAAGAAGAACAATGATTTTTTTACGTGGTTTAGTAGTTAAATCTAGCTAGTTCACGAGTCACTTTTATTTAAGTAATCTGTGTTAAAGCCAGAAGGCAATTTCACAGAATTTGAGTACATAATTTTTGCTTGAAAAATACAAGCGAACAATCTCAGGTATTTATAGACTAGGTACAGATATTCTCCCCACGATTTTAGGGAAGTTACATAACAATATACATTTGAATTTAAAATAGATTTAATCCTTCAAAAATCAGTTTGACTAAACTAATATATAAACCAATCCCTTGAATATAGGCATTTATTACTAAAGTGTAACTGGCTGACATCTTTAGAGACACACTTTCGAGCCTACACCACAACCTTCGAGCTGAAATCTGGAATGTTGCCTAAGCCAACAGTTACCAGTCTTCCGAAGTCAGCCTTTGGCCATGGTCTGAACCTTTCGAGTTGACCCTTAATCTCGAGTTAAAATGGTTAAGCGGTATAAGCAATGGTAATATATATATTCGAACTTAACTCGATTATTTCCCGAACCTACATTTTGAGATAATTTAATGGTCTCGAAATTTGGGGTATAACATTTTGCACCCTCAAAAGTGTCTCCTCGAACCATGAGAGAGAAACTTTTGAACTTCTTTATTCGGGAAACGTGCCCACTTACTACACTCGAGTGTGTATACATGTCAACATGTGAATGGGTAATTACAGTACTCAAGTACTATCCTTTCTGCCCACGTCTTTCATATGCCTCATTAACACCATTTATTGAGATTGAATGTGATCCATTGGATCAATGGTAAATACAATTTAAGGGATCTGATTTGTAACGTCCCAAATTTTCTAATAAGGCTTAGTGCCTTGATTAGCGTGTCGAGAGAGCAATTACGTGGATTAAATGATTATGTGATTAGAAATGCATGTTTAGGTGAATTAAATGTGCATGTGGGCCCATTTTGGTTAGTAGAGGCATAATTGTAATTTTGGCCTGTTGAGGGCATAAATGCAAATTATATGTGTGTTGTGCTTGGTACCACAAGATTGTGGTGATATATTTGTGACGTGTGATCCGAAACGGTCCTAGGGAGCAGAATAGTGAAATAGTCACAACGGGGTTGAATACCCGGCTCGAGGTGAGCTTAGGGGTATTTTGGGGACATAGTATGTGTTTGGGATTACCGGATAACAGGTAGTGATCTAGTGATTATTTGGGTATGTCTGGATTAAATGAGGATTTATAGGAATACTCGAAGTATTAGCAGGATATGGAAAATGATGGGATTGCCCTTGATGGCATTAAATGATTAAGGATATACTTAGGGAAATTTTTGGACTTAGGCAGCTGAGGATAGAATCAAGCCTAAATAGAATTTTGGAACAAAGGAGAAAAAAAAAAACTGAACCCTCTCAGCCTTATCTCTCTCTCTCTCTCTCTCCCCCCCTCTTTGGTGTGCTTGAAGCCTTAATGAATTTTGAGGAGTTTGGCTAAGGAATTGAAGAATTGGAGACTTTACGTGCCTGGGGATTAGCTCTGGTTGAATTCTCAGTGAGGTAAGGGTTTCAATTTGATGTTTTCTGTTTAATTCTGTTGTGATCCATAGGCTTGCATGAGGTTGGAACTCTAGACTGGTTTGTGGGTTTTTGATGAGCTTATGGGATAATTTTGAGGTGTTTTTACTGAGTAGGTTGCTTGGATATGAATTCTAGGTTTAAGGTTCGAATTTGGTAAATTTTAGGGAGATTAGCTCGTAAAAATTCTTGAGGATTTCTGGGTTTTGGACTCGAGCCGCGGCCTGGGAAGCCTCTGGTTTTACCCAAGCACTGCGGCGCAGGCAGGGCGTGCCGTGACCCGTGTCCCCCAAATAAGAGAGCTAGGGCTCTCTGACTTGCAGTGTTCCACGACTCAAATTAGGGGAAATGGCCTATGTTGGGTTTTAAGCTCGGGAACTCAAATCTTAAGGCTCGGGAAGGATTCTACTACCCGGTTTAGTAGAATTTGAGGTCTCGAAAGCTAGTATTTTGTTTCGACGTTCTTAATTGGTTAGGGATTGATCAATGTATATATATTAATGTGTTGTGACTAGGTTTTACGTCAAGGCTCGGGTTTAGGGGATCGTGCTCGGGATCGCATTAACCACTCAGATTGGGACACAGGTAAGAAAATTGTTTGTTCCCATAGAGCAGGGCATGGCCCAATTATTTGTGTTTCAAGGCATGGGCCTATTATTTGTGTTTCAAGGCATGGGCCTATTATTTGTGTTTGATATATGTGTGAATACTTGTTAAGGCTATGCTATGTGGTGCATGATTATGAATGAACAACAAAGGTTGGGAATGGAAAAGGCCGGGAACGGCAAAGGCCGGGGACGACAAAGGCCGAGATTGGCATTAAGCACGCTGAGTGCAGGCCGCTAGGGAGACACCTTCTAAGGGTGCTGTATCCACCAACTTGGTGAAGACTGTTATCCAAAAAACTGGCATTGATGACTTGGCAAGTGATCCCTGGACACGTGGCTGACATCTGGAGGAACTCTGCTAGTGTATCGACCAGAAGATACATTATAGGCAGTAGGCGGCCCAGTCTTTCCTGCGACTAGTCTGGTCGATGGTTCCGCATGCAGCATGATGTTCCAATAAAGATCTTTGTAAATCCCGAAATTAACTCACCCAATCTCCTGAGTATCCGATTATTCAGGAGAGAATATCTGTAACAATCTCGTGTTATCCCCCTTGAGCCTATAAATAGAGAAAGATAGCTCAAGGAAGGGACTTTTGGCTTTCGAATTATTTGATACTAGAGTAATTCTACTTGAAATATTGTATTGTTCTTCAGAGGTTAGTGAAACTCATTAGACCCTAGTTCTTTGATCACTCCTTTGATTCCCGCATCAATAACAATCTAAGTGGACGTAGGTCATTACCAGATCTTGGGGCCGAACCACTATAAAATATTGTGTTCTTATTATTTTTGTCATTCGATTCTTTTCAACGCATTCTTTCACATCAAGCATATTTTGACTCCATGTCAGTTGGCCAAAATCTGGGTCAACAAAGACCGTGAACCCAGTGCCTGGTAAAGCACCTGGGTCGGCATAGGCCGCCATAGGTTTAATCTGTTGTCTGTTTATGTTTTATATTATTGGATTGAATTGTGATTTGTTATACATTGAGTTTTCTTGTTGGGCCTCGGCTCATGGGTGCTCTATGGTTTAGGTATGGGCAAGGGAAAGGTCGATCAACCATGAGTTGGAGAGCATTGAGCGGCGTGTACATGTTCGACCTACCTGGTTGCCACGACCGGGGTTTTTTTGAGAAATATGTTGTAATAGTTGGTTTTTTCGCTTAGGTGGACAATATCTACACTTTTGAGTTGTAATACATTTTTGAAACAATATTTTGGGATCCCAATGTATAACTTTCATGATTTTAATGAATGTCCAAATATTTATAACTAATTTTATCAAAATAAGTCTTTATTTTAATTTAATCACACTTTTGAACCTAAAATCTCGATTAGCGAGCTAATGGCACATTTATAAATCACATGGAAAAAACTCGAAGATAGTAGGTCGTTACAACTTGGTATCAGAGCGTGCCAAGGTTTATGGTTCTTGGAGATTGACTGAACATGTACGCTCGCTGCTAGTGACAAGCTCAACTCAGGGTTGGTCGATATTAAGTGAATTATGTGTGTTTAGCTGCTTGTTTAAGTTGCCATGTTTGCCTGAATATTATAGATAGAGCATGATGAATGTGTTTATATATGTATGATGCCAGGGCACGACCCCTTGATTACTATATGCTTATGTTATGTGCATGTGGTGTGAATTGATGTTTGTATTGGATTGATGGGACTGGGAGGTTGTTTTGGATGTTGTTTTCATGCTTAATGTGCGGTGTCATTGATTGTAGGCGTATTGAAGCAATGCCTCACCGATCAATTAGACTACGCGATAATGTGGCCGAAGATGACAACCAGGGTCAGGACCCTCCACCTGCCCCATAGAATTGACAATAGTTGTTTGCCGAAATGGAAGTAAGGCTTCAGTTGATGGAAGATGATCTCTAAGAGTTGAGGCAACAAGCCCCTCCTTGGGGTGTTGGGTTACATGTTCCACAAGCTGTGGCACCAGTGCCAGCTCAGCCTGTGATTGAGAACAGGTTGAGCCTTTGTATGAGAGGTTCAGGAAGCAACACCCTTCCACCTTTGAGGGCTGTTCGGACCCACTACAGGCATTGCAGTTGATGAATATGACTTCTTCCATCCTGAATTCATGAGGGTGGAAGGGAACGAGATGGTGGCGTGTGCCAGCTATATGTTGAGAGAAGACGCCCATATCTGGTGGGAAGTTGTGTCCCAGAGGAGGGATGTGACAATAATGACCCAGGAAGAATTTAGAGACGTCTTCAACGAGAAATATTACAATGTTGCAGTCTGAGCTGCGAAGGTGGACGAGTTTGTTAATCTGACTCAGAACCGAATGACGGTTACAGAATATGCACTGAAGTTTGACCGGTTGACGAAGTTCGCGCCGGACTTGGTGCCTACTAATATGGCATGGAGGGATCGATTTGTATGGGGGTTGAATGTAATGTTAGCTCGTGATGTCAAAATAAAATTAGATCCGAGGGCTACCACCTATGCTCAGGTAGTGGAGAATGTCCTTACAGCTAAGGGGGCGAGGATTAGATATGACAAGAGGGTGCCGCAAGGCGCGATGCTCGGAGGACGGTGCCTCCTTTCACTGATTCTAGTAGGTGTAGTAGCCTAGTGAGCAGAAGAGAAATTCCCCATATTCTTTTGTTCCTCCTGGTTCAGATAAGAGGGCATGGATGCTTTTATTGGCCATCAGGGTGGGGGAGAGAACTGGAGAAGCTTCTCGGAGTGTCCTCGGTGCAGGCGATGACATCAGGGGGAGGGTAGAGTCAGAGCGTGCTTCACTTGTGGGAGTGTCAGTAATCTGAGGAAGGACTGTCCACAATCCATGAAAGAAGAACCGAAGAAGAGCGACAACCTTACTCCAGCCAGAGTATTTACCTTGACCCAGACTTAGGCTGAGGCTGAGGCTGAGGCTAGTCTCTTGGTCATGACAAGTCAGATTTCTAGTGTCGGTTCTTCATTTATTGCATTGATTGATTCAGGAGCTACTCATTCGTGTTTGTCTGCTAGAGTGATAGATCATTTGTGTAGACCTTGTGATATGTATGCTAGGGGATTCAAGACTTTATTGCCAATTGGGGAACTTGGAGATTTTAGGAGATGGGTTATAGCATTACCAGTAGAGATAGATGGTAGGGACTTCTCTGTGGATCTGATTGAGTTAGTGATGGATGACTTTGATATGATTCTGGGGATGAATTGGTTATCAAAGTACGGGGCAACGATAGACTGCAAGCGAAGAATGGTGACCTTTGAACCGGATGGGGATATATCCTTTGTATTTGTGGAGACAATGAGTGGGCCATGAGTACCTATGATCTCTGCACTGAAGGCTAGAGACCTAATGCAAGAATGTTGCATGGGATTCCTTACAAAAATAGTAGATACCTCTAGGATTGTTTCAGTTGGACCGGATGAGACCAGACTAGTGTGTGAGTTTCTGGATGTATTCCTAGCAAACCTGCCAGGGTTGCCACCACACCGAGAGATTGAGTTCGTCATAGAGTTAGCGCTAGGGGTAGAACCGGTATCTAGGACACCTTATAGAATGGCTCCAGCAGAGTTGAAGGAATTGAAGATTCAGTTGCAGAGTTACTGGATCTAGGATTCATCAGACCCAGTTTTTTGCCATGGGGTGCTCCATTGTTGTTTGTCAAGAAGAATGATTGGACCTTCACATGTGCATAGACTACAGAGAACTGGATAAGTTGACCTTTAAGAATAATTATCCATTGCTTAGGATTGACGATTTGTTTGATTAGCTACAGGGGAAGACGGTGTTCTCTAAGATCGACCTTCGGTCTGGCTACCATCAGTTGAGAATTAAAGAGGAGGACATACCAAAGACTGCATTCCGATCGAGGTATGAACATTATGAATTCCTGGTCATGTACTTTGGATTAACCAATGCCTCAGCAACCTTTATGGACTTGATGAATAGGGTTTTCAGGGATTATTTTGATAAGTTTTTGATCGTTTTCATTGATGATATACTGGTGTACTCCTAGTCAGAGACAGAGCACAACTTTATCCTAGTGATCGTGTTCATTGATGATAAGTTTGTGATCATTTTTATTAGTGGCCAAAAATACCAATTTATTGATTTTAGTAGTTAAAATAAATTAACTTTTAATTAAAATTTTCATATAATTAATATGATTTATTTTATAAATAAAAATATATAATTTTGTTTTATTTTGTAGGAATTAATTGGTATTTTTGACACTTGGAAATTCAGTCTAAGAAAGAAAAAAAAATCTAAAAAGGAAATGAGAAAAGTGGTTTTTTTGAAGACTGAAGCCCTGACCCATGGCCCAGCAGGCGGCCCACCTCGCCAGGCCCAACCTGACCCGTATGCGCTTTCCACTTGGCGCCATTCATGCCTGACGCATGTCTGCGTCACCAACTCAGCTCCACCTACTTTTCCCACCACGTGGCTCAAACCCAATGTGCCATAAATTGTGCCTCCAGATGCCCCAGAGACCCGCCTGTGACCTGACCCGCTCCTGACGCCTGGCCCGATCCGATCCGCCTAAAGCCTCATGTGCCTAACTGTCACGTCAACTGCTGCTCTCCCATCGCCTCAATCTGTGTACATGGGCTTCACCAACTAATTTCTTCCTCCACGCCACCTCCAAAGAAAAACAAAAGGAAGCAACAAATTTTACATAGTCATTGTTAATTATTTTTAGCTTTCTTTTAATTATCTTTTAATCCTTTTCTTTGTAATCCTTAGTTTTAGTTCTTTTTTCACTTCAGTCCCCTTCTCACCCTATAAATACATCCATTCTCTTCCATTTTAAACACACCTTTCTCTCACACCTCCCACAATCTTCTTTAGTTTCTCTCTCTATGTTAGCAAAAATGGTTATCTCGCAATTTTCTAGTAAAATTGTGAGAATGACTATTTATCCAGGCTAGGGTAAATTTTAGTGAGATTAGGGGTGAAACTTTATATTTTGTAATCTTTATTTATTTTTATAAATGTTTTTCAAAGGCTATTATTTGAGTTTTATTATTTCTATCATTATTTGTGCAATTAATATGTATTATTAATTTTATATAAATTCAATCAAGCTTTTTCTATGTAGTTTTACCAAAAAATAATTTATAGTAATTATTGATGCCGTTTTTTGTCAACTTAAATATGTAGAGCAATAAACAATCAATTTTGGAAGAATAGAAGAAACCAGAGATTTTTAACGTGGTTCTGCAGTTATAATATGCCTACGTCCACGAGTCACTGTTATTATGAAGTCTGTACATCTTGACAAATGACCAAGCAAGGCATGTTAACTCAGGCACCACCTCAACTACACCATCCACATCACGACCCTTAAGAGATAACTATTCTAAAAGAAAGAAGAATGAAGGGAATAACTCAGAGGCTGATGGGGGTAAGAAAAAGAAAGGAGAAAAATACTTCTCCATTTATACAGTTTATATCGAGCTTATAGATACTCGGGAAAATATATTTGTTATAAATGAAAATCAGGTCCCTTTCAAACGACCTGATTCGATGTGAAACCAGAAATCCAAAAGGAATGGAAACAAGTTCGATAGATTTCATAGGGATATAGGTCATGCCACTGATGAATGCAGACAGTTGAGGGATGATATTGAAGGTTTGATCTCAAGAGGCTACTTCGAGCAGTACGCCTGAAACCGAAATCCAGTCTAGGCATTGCTTGGACAGAAGGCAGCTTTGACCCAGCAATCTACGACCCCACAAATGAGGGAGGATAATCGACCTCCCCCAATTAATGTAAAAGATGTAATAAGCATCGCCCCGGGGAGGAGGGGGGGTGCACATCGCAGGGTCGAGTAGAAATTCCCAAAAGAGGCATGTCAATGAGCTCAAAACGGGGGATGGATCTCCCTATGAACAATGAACCCCGAGGTAATGGGTAGAGACTCAACCCTCTGCTGTTTTCGAGTTTTGGGTTATCTCCCGAGGGTAGCGATGTGGAGGGTGTAGTCGAGGTGGTGCCTGAGTTAATGCTTGTCGTTGTAGTTATTACGGCGAGAGTAGTTAGCTTAAATGATGTCCTCTCCTCTTCTACATGGATAAATCCCTGAGCCAAAGTATTGAACTCAATTGTCGACCTCACTAGTTTCCTTTATATGTCGTCCCAAAGGGTACTCCCTGGTAATACTTCGCTCATACTGCCATGAGATGACTACTGTTATCGACATTGAAAGCTCGCACCACTTCTAAAGCTCGCACCACTTCTAAAGCTCGCACCACTTCTATATTGAACCTTGTCAGGTAACATTTTAGTGACTCACTTGTTTAATGCCTGACATTGGTCAATGTTGATGCCTCAGGTATGATGATCTTCATAGCCTGGAACTGCTTCTTGAATTCCCAGGAAAGTTGTTCCCAAGACGAGAACGATTGTCTCTGGAATTTGTCAAACCAATTCTTTGCTGGAAAAGTGAGTGTGGTCGGGAAGAGCATACATCTGAGCTCGTACTCTCATATTACCGTATTGAACATACTCATGTGGCTGCCTGGGTTGCTAGTCCCATCGTATGGCGCCACATGGGGTATTTTGAAGCCATGAGGAAACATGGTATTTGAGATATGGGGGGCAAAAGGCTCGAGCTCCTCATCAGAATCGTAAGCCTTTTCCTTATTTTCCCCTCTTGAAGGAGCCTAAATGCCTCCTCCCGTTGGTTGATCCTCTCTTGGACCATATCCACTGGAGGGGGAGCTTGTACTACTGGCAGCTGGTTATTGTTCATAAGAACTCCAGTTCCTTGTTGTAGTACTGGGTTATTGTAACACCCTGGTTATTTTCCCCTCTTTAAATTGTGCTTGACTCGCTAAACGAGTCATTATGTTATAAAAATGCTTCTAGGTGTTATTAATAGGCCAAGGTGTAAATCTCGGTAAAAAGGAATGGATATATTTGATTTAAAATGTTAAACTGTACATTGGCCCATAAAAGTATTTACAAAGTTATTTATAATCCAAAATGGTCATTATAGTATAAAATATTACAACCCGCCGACCTAAGTGGCAAAAATAGGGTTAACCCCTAGTTCCTCTGAGAAACACCTTGGCTGTGGTGGTCAAGCGGCCACATATGTACACATCACCACCTCAGCTCTCCACTCAAGGCTGGGTGAGCTTTTCTTTCCCTTTACCTGCACCACATAGCACTCGTGAGCCAAGGCTCAACAAGAAAACTCATTACTGCATGTATACAATATAAATAAATCATACTGTGGTGACTAATGAGTCACTCCCTGGGTAGGTGACTAATGAGTCACACTTTGGATAGGTGACTAATGAGTCACTCTCTGAGGCTCTACACCCTAAGCCATGTGACGGTTTAGTCACATGAGCCTTTTGGCCCTGGCTCTAAGTAATTAGCCTTTTGACTAGACCAGCACTTTAGTTTTCTTCGACCTATAGGTCGGTCAAGCATTTAATGCTCATGTTGATTAAATCAAATCATTTCAGCCTGCGTTAAACACATTAATGCCGCTCTTGACTCATAAGCCAATACCATACAACCAATGTTTAGTACTACTGCTGATCATGACTGATAAGTCAAGACTTCACGACTAGTACTAACACCAATGTCGTTTCTGACTAATAAGTCAATGCCATTCACAAATAAGCAAAGTTGCTAGGCATTTACAATGTAATCAATGTCCATATATAGAGCACTCAACATGCCTCATCAATAACCATACATGTCACATACTGAGTGTAGTTTTCTTACCTCTGGTTCGAGCGTGAAATAATAAAAGAACGACCATTGAGAATGATTGGTCCTTAAGACCCTTAGCAGTCACCTAATCATAATCGTGTATGAAATCCCATCATTAAAATAATCAATAAAAGGTTCATGGTCCAAAAAACCGCTCCTGGGACCTCGAATCCTACTAAAACGGTTAGTAAATTCGATCCGAGCCTTAAGAATTGAAAAAAACCTGCGCTTAAATGTCATTGAAACCCTTGTTGGTACAAAAGAGACAAGCGGGCCACGACCTGCCCCCAGGGGCCGTGGTGCGCCTCCTGTCTGGGGTGTCAGGGATGGGCCGCAACTTGACCCAGAGGGTCACAGCGCGCCTGCTAGACAGCAACCAGGGGAGGCTCTGGAATGGGTTCAAGTCGTGACTTGCATGAACTCGGTCGCGACTTGACCCTGCGAACCCAGCTCCCCTGCATATTTCTTAATTTAAACCTCAATCAAACCTTCATCAAACCATCCCAAAATCACAACCAAACATTTATACAACATCGCCACTAATTTAACAAAAAAACCCATGCCTTAAATCACCAAGAACATCCCCACATATCCAATCATCCAATCAAACTACCAAGCTTTCAACCAAACCAAAAATAAAGTAAAACCTCATAATTCAAGTTAAATAACCTTACCACAATCACAAATTAAACCCCTTCCAGTAGCAGCAATTCAACCTTAAACTCTTAATCCTTAATTCCCAAATTGAATCCTCAAGTTTAGCTTCAAAAATCCCAACCGAGAGAGAGGGTGATGATCGAGAGTACGAGAGATAGAAAGAAACTCTGTTTTGGCTGCCTACTTCCTTCTACAACCTACTTAGCTTAAGCATATCCCATGGTCAAAAGACCAAAATGCCCCTAGGGCCATTTAAAACCTCTCAATGCTAGTAAGGGTAAAACTGTCATTTCCTGTCTATCACGTTAATCACAATTAACGACCTCCAATTCCTGTTAATCCCAATTTCCTTAAATAATTATAAAATTCTATCCCATTACCTATTCATTTCCGATAATGTACTAATCATCAAATTACCCCCAGGCTTACCCCGAGCCCTGTAATTAATCATGTTTTGACCAAACTGCTAACTTGCATACTCGGATCGTCTCATGCTGAATAGCTCAAAAAAATCCACATAATAATGTGGTCTCACCCATAAATCACAAACATGCACATAAATATACAATTATGCCCTTAATGGGTCAAAATTATGAAAATGCCCTTCTAATAAGAAGTGGGCCCACATGCATGCAATTATCATCATATCATAATATAATTCACATAATCATACATATAATCACATAATTGTATATTATATCAATTATGACCCTCCTGGCCCCCTAAACTAGGCATTAAGTCACATTAGGGAATTTGGGACATTACAATTATACGGGTTCCCATATACTAGCTGTAGAGGCTCTCTCTAGGTATTTGAGTGTGTTCGCAGGTTTGGGTTTGGCTTATTAGATTGTCCCCATCTCTGATTTAGATGATCTCAAAGGTCAGGATAATCATTATGATAATTCTCGTAATTTCTGGGCTCGGTGTTATGCACACTCACCGACCTGCTATAGTCCTGATTTTCACCAAGGAAACTGACATTTCTTTCTTGTTGTTGTTGCTGTGTGGCTCGATTATTACGGCATGGGTTTTCCACGTGCGACCTCAGTTCAGTCATTCGCGACCTCTCCGTGATGGCTGAGGTTGTCTATGTCCCAAATGAGCCTCTCGTGGGGCCTCACGCTCGCCCCGTGCTCAGTTTGAGCCCGATGGCTGCTATGTCGGCCCCCACTTCAAGCACTTTGAGAAGTCCTCTAAGGTACCCAATCTCCTGCCCGGTTCTCACTGGGAACTTGTTGGGGTACATCCCGTGCTAGAGATAGATGTCTTATCGGAGAAGGAGGGTGCCTAATTGGCGAGGGTGGTGGTGTAACTTCCCAAATTCCCTAATGTGGCTTATTGCCTTGATTAGGGGGCTAGGAGGGTAATAAGTGGTTAATTGTGTTAATATGTGATTATATGCATGATTATGTGAGTTATATTAGTATATGACTGTATTTGCATGCACGTGGGTCTGTTTTTTATTAGAAGGGCTTTTTAGTAATTTTGGCCCGTTGTGGGCATAACTCTATATATGTATGCATATATATGATATATGCGTGAGACCACATTATTATGTGGATATATTTCAGATATTCAGCACGAGGCCATTCTAGGAAGCGAGTTAGTGGTTTAGTCATGACGGGGTCAAATACTGGGCTCGGGGTGAGCCTAGGGATAACTTGGTACTTAGTACATTACCAGGATTGAGTGGGTAATGGGACATTACTGGGTAATTATTTGAGGATATTGGAAGTAACGGGAATTGTGAGACATTAATTATGATTAACGAGATAATTGGCTAATGACAAGTATGCCCTTATGGCATAGGAAGGCAAGACAAAGGGTAAGGGGCATATATGTCATTTGGGAGGCAAGACCAGTGATTAGTCACATTTTTCCCTTGGCTGAAGGAACAAAACAGAACACTCTAGCCTCCTCTTTTTCCATCTCGATTGTTCTCTTTGTCTCTCTTCTCTTTTGGTTTGAATTTTTGGAGGAAAGCAAAGAATCTTTGAGGCAAAGCTTAAGGATTTAATGCTTGAGGAATTAGGATTGAATTGTTGCAGCTAAGGAGTTTAATTCACAGCTAAGATAAAGATTTAAAAAAAACTCTGTTTTAGTAGTATTTTTGTGTGGTTTTGATTGTTCTTAAGCTTGAAAGTTTAAGATCATGAATTAGGTTTTTGGTAGTGTTTTGAATGTGTTAAAGCCTGGGTTTTGCTTCTGGGATTGAGGTGTGATGTTTGGGATTGTTTGGTAATGATTTTTGGTGAGGTTTTGGCTGAGGAAAAACAGGGGTTTCTAGGTTCGCGGGGTCATGCTGTAGCCTTGTTCTTGGGCGCCGCAACCCATGTAAACCCAGGGCATAGAGGCGGTTCTGCCTAGGAGGCATGCCGTGACCCGTGTCTTGATTTTTCAGACATGCAGCTTTCTGTCTAGGCGGCATGTCGCGCCTCCCCTGGTCAGCTTTTACCACTTTAGATTTTTAATGACGGTAATTTAAACCTAAAGGCTCAGGATCGATTCTACTACCCGGTTTAGTAGAATTCGAGGTCCCGAACGCTAGGATTTGGTCCTGAAGCCTTTATTTTCTCATTTTGATGGGATTTTTTATTTGGTTATGACTAGGATACCGCTAGGGGCTCTTGATCAGGATCATGCTTGAGGTTTGTTCTTAATTAACTATATACTCAGACCTGAGGTAAGAAAATTGCACCTATTATGTGACATACATGATTAGGGCTTGACCCGAATGCTGAATATAGTTTTGATTGGGCATTGGCCCCTGTAAATGCGCATGATTATGATTATGCTTGTGAATGATTGATTAAAGCATGTTGAATGCTTGTATATGGATATTTGTTATATGATGAATGCATGTTAGGATTATATACTTGAGAAAAGCATTGACTTATCAGTCAAGGATGACAATAACGCTGAGCGCTGGTCATAAAAAATTGACTTATGAGTCAAGGGTGGCAATAATGCATTGAGTGTTGGTCGATATGATTAGACCTAATGAGGGGTGCATTATACGGTTTTCCGACGCAATGGTCATAGAAAACTAAAGCGCCAGGTATGCTAGGCGAGCTCCAAGGCTATTTATACAAAGGGTAGGGCAATGGGTCCCAGGGTGATTCAGTAGTCCCAGATCCTAGGGCGCTGAGCCCCAGTACGATTTATTAATCATGTACTTGGGCAACACGCCCTGATATGAATCAATTAATAATTTATTTAGGGCATTTGGTCTCATATGAAGTTGTGGTGATTTATATGAATGGTATGCATGCATGAGTAGAATTATTACTGCTGGGCATGTTTATTATGATTTGGAAATGTGTTAATCATTGCTTGTGTGCATGTTTAAGTTTTCTCGCTGGGCCTTGGCTCACGGGTGCTACGTGGTGAAGGTAAAGGGAAAGAAAAGCTGGACCAGCCATGAGTTGGAGAGCTTAGGTGGAAACGTGTACATATGCGGCCGCTTGACCACCACGGCCAAGGTTTCTCAGAGGAACTAGGTTTTAACACTATTTTTGCCGCTTAGGTCGGCGGATTGTAAATTGTGAGTTGTAATGACCATTTCAGAACTGTAAACAACTTTGTAAACGTTATTATGGGATCCCATCTACAATTTAATATTTTAATGAAACATCCATTCCTTTTAACTGAAATTTTACCCTAGATCATTAATCACATTTAGATGCACGTTTAAGGCCTAATGACTCGTTTAGCGAGTTAAGCACTATTTAAAATACACAGTATAAAAGTCTTGGCTAACCAATGCATTTCAACTTCATATCAGAGCGTGCCAAGGTTAAGGGTTTCTGAAGACAGGATGGGCATGTACACTTGCCACTAAAGACCAGGCTGACTCAGGTTTCGGTAACTATTTATGTGGTTATGTGCTTAATTGCTTAAATAGGATATAAATGCTTTATCTGCATGTCTTATTAGGTAGTATGAGATATACTGATAGGGCCTGACCATTGACTGTTGCATGATATAAAAGGATGTGCTTATTATCACTGATATTGCTTGTGGATGCAAAGGAACCACTTATTAGTGTTGTTATATGGACATGTAGGTCAGGACATGCTCATCAGTGCTCTCATAGACACATGTATGCCAGAAAATGCTTATCAGCATCGTTATTTGTTATGAATATCAGAACTTGCATATTGGCACCATACTTGGATATGAATATGAATCGACATGCTTAGTAGCATGACTGTTGAATGTGAATGATTATATGCTTGATCTTGGACCTTGAGGCGGCAAGAGGTTTAGTTATCACTACCTACCTTGTCGAATTGATTA
This sequence comes from Humulus lupulus, assembly GCF_963169125.1. Classification (NCBI taxonomy): domain Eukaryota; kingdom Viridiplantae; phylum Streptophyta; class Magnoliopsida; order Rosales; family Cannabaceae; genus Humulus; species Humulus lupulus. Next base: position 284,333,757 of record NC_084794.1, on the reverse strand, counting down.
CTGCAACAAGGTATAAGCTGGGAAGTATGTTTCCAAGGCAGATTGAGTTATTAGCTGGCCAGGAAGATCAGGGCCAGAATGACAGACATGGTCAAGATTATGACCAAGGTCAGACCCCTACGCCAGCTCTTGAGAACTGGCAGCAAGTGCTGGATGATTTGCAAGCCAGGGTATTGAGGCAGGAAGAACAGATCCACCTCCTGAAACAACAATAGCTTAGTTTGTACTAAGCTTAGAGTGCCCAAATGTGGATCTGGCCATTATAAGTCTCAAACTGGATTGTTATCCTAAGAGGTGGTCTGATAGCAACCTGTAGGTTGTGTACGAACTGGATTGAGTCTCGAGCTGCTCACATCATTGTTAAACAGATGTTCTACTTGGCTATTTTTTCAACGTATTCATCTGCCAGCAATACCCGAGCTGAGTAAATGAACTCGTCACTTTCTGACATGCACAGTATGAGCTTTTAGGCTTCTGCCATATAAAATCGTGCCTGCCCAATACTCGAGTAATGGAAATGTGGCTGTTTATAATTGGCGTCCATTCGGTTTTCGAGGACTGTGACAACTGTCCTGTCAACTTTATGCCGCTGTATGGTTCATTTAATCCTTGCCTTTAGATCTCGAGCTAACCAAATTGAATGGCCCGATTAATTCCCATAGTTTACGTATAAATAGGGTGATCAAACGTGAACCCTCACCACCTTTGCGTTCAAAAATTTTCCTTTTCAAAAACAAAATTTCCCTTTTTCTTCCCCAACTTCTCCCAAAAAACCTTCATTGCCTTTCAGATTCTTAGAAGCTTTCAGGGAATTTTCAGTGGACGTACCGACACTTTCTTTAAACCACTCATGCAAACTATAAGTGTTTCCTCACTTGTTTTGAATCTTTCAATTCTTTGCTTTCTAGTTAGTTTTTTTTTACTGTGAGAAACGACTTTTGCTCAATGTTTTTTAGGCTACGTCTGAGTGTAAATAAGAAATAGGCTGTGGTTTAGGCTGAATGAATGATACTAGGCTTATTTAGAAATAATTTTTTTATAAAATTAGGCAAATTTTATGGGTTTTACAAAGAAAATTCTATTGGGAAATCGATTTGAATGTCTGCTCGGGGTGTAGAAGCCAAAGGGATTTCAGGTCTGGTTCTGGGTAGTTTAAAGGTTACGATTCCTTAAGCAGTTTTGCATTAAGCCTCTTTCAAAATAAAAGTAGTGGGTCAGTCGAGTCTGAGACACGAATCCTAAAGTATCATAGACTTTTAAGAAATCCAAGCGTGTGGCTTAGGACCACAAGCTATGGCTAGAACAAATCTTAGCTAGGGTAAAGTTTTAAATACCAAAATTAAACCACTTAAACCCTCAGATCCTCGTACTCATAACGCCATAGCTAATAATTGTCTTAGGTCACTGCTAATAGACCGCTTTGTCATCAGGTGATCTAAATCATTGCCTGCGCAAAGGAAAACATCGCGAGCTCCTCTGCTCAGAGCAAAGATAATGGCAAGCAAGTTACCTTTAACTCTCCCATCCCTTGTTTCAGCACTGTGGTGGAGAGGGAAATCGTGGTCAACCCCAACACATTCTTCGAGGTTGAGCACATAGTATCCCGGGTCACGACTCAGGGGAAAGTTAACAAGATCCTACTGAGTCATGGGATTGAGATCAGAGCTGATGACCTTAATGCTAGACCTCTGTTGGAAGGAGAGCAGGGCTACGCCCCTCTCCAAGATGACTACGAAGCTTTTAGGGATCGACTATGGAGCTTGGAGTGATGAGCACCTGAAGGCAGGTGCCTTCCTCCCCTTGGACTAGTATTTTGTAGACTTCCTGAACTACATCAAACTGACTCCATTCCAGCTCCCACCAAACTCATACAAAGTTTTGGTGGGGTTAAAGTATTTGTTTATGAGGCACGAGTGAGAGGTCCCCACTTCGACGAATATTATGTATTTCTTTTGACCTTAAGACCAGTCCCGAATAGAAGAGGTGAGGTGACGGTTTTTACTATCTCACACGCTTTCCCAACTCAGCATCCGTCATCGACCTTCCCAGCCACTTAACTAACTATAAAGACTTGTTCTTTATGTCAAATAGGTTCAAGAACTATGAACATCGATACTTCACCTGTCTTTGTAAGTCTTCTATCTTTATGAATTTAACATGTGAACTTTTTATCACTTTCATACACACATTTGTTTTGTTTTATTCTAACTGAGTTCTTTCCTTGTGCAACTATATTCGCGAGGACAGAGCGATCTGTGACCCTTGGGGGTTAATATGAGACCTTGTCTAGTCTTCCTCCGATGAAGAAAGACTACCATCAAGTTGTGAATGATGCCACCATTGTGGCTTGCAACCTGATCAGCAAGGTCCAGACACTGGCTCTCAAGACCCGAGTTCCTCTTCCTATCATCTCCGAGCTCCCTCCTCCTCAAGAAGCCTTGCCAGCCAATGAAAATTTCGAAGAGGAGGAAGACGTGGCACCGATGGTGTGCAAAAGGCAAGCTCCAGAGGATAATCAGGGGTTTGATCTAGAACAAGCTACGTTTGGGGCAGCAGCCGGCCCCTCCGACCAAGGTAATCCATACCCATACTGAGAGTTAGATTAGGGTGTTGCCAGTTATAGGTTGATTCGATTCAACCCTAACCAGATCGTTAGTCATCATCATACCGACTCAGACCTAAACACAACCTTTCTCCAATGTGTGGACCATTTGGTGGTACACTATGACCACCACTACCCCAAAGGTACCATCGTGGTTGACATCACTCTTAATTTTAGGTCCACCATTTTTGAAGAGTATGGGACAAATTGTAGGATCTGGACTTCCCTACGTCAGGGTGCATATGCCCCTGATTTTAGAAAGTATGTAGACAAGTCCAGCCCCGAGGAAGGACTTGAATCCCCTACGACCTAGGAGGTCATAATTTTAGATTCTCCCCCACCTCAGCTAATCCAAGAGTTAGAGGTTTTGCCTAGCCCGGTCCAATAACCCCGAGTTGATCGTAATAAATTCCTCCCCTAGCCCAGAGGGTAGGGTTCTTGCTTTTGTTCTTGTGTTTATATTACTTTCAATAATTATTTCTTAAATCTAAACCCTCTACTCACTCTTTTCTAGGTCCAGAGATGGAGCTGCCAGAGGCCCCGAGTTTGAGGGTGCTTTTAAGGTCGGTGGGACCGGAGCTGGTCCCATGGTGAAGAGGTCCAAAGACTAGGGGAACGACCGAGTCTCCGACAAAAGAGAAAGGTGCCAACTCCACCCGGGAGCAGACACAAAATAAAATCCCCTCAGCTCCAATAACAACAGTCATGTTTCACCAAGTTCCTCATCCTCCTCCTCCTCCTCCTCGATACGTACCTCCCTTAAATCCTCAAGTGATCCAAGGCGAGGCTCACACCGTTAAGATCCCAATGAAGCCACTCGACCTAGACAAGATCCCTGAAGCATTTCGGGGTACTGTGTATGAGATGGTGAGCCATATGGTTGGCCATGCCTATAGAGCCAACACCAGAGACTTAAGGGCTATAGAGGAGCGTACTCTTGAGGACGTCCTCAAATATGCTATAGGGATGAACCTCACCGTGAGTCATTCTCATTCTTTTTCTTTTTCTTCCTTCCTTAGTTTTTTTTTTTTATAAACTATTCTTTTTCTTTTTCTTAGTTTTTTTTTATAAACTATTCTTGACTTTCTCCATTCTTTTGCAGTCTCTCTTGGATCAATTTCGCGGAATTTCTTTTGTTAAAGCCAGGGATGAGGAGCTCTAAGCTACCCTAAGCGTCGCTTAAGAGGGTGAATAGACTGCCAAAACTGCCCTGGTTTCCTCCCAGGAGAGTGAGTGGTCTGCAAAATCTGCCCTGTCTGCCTCCCAGAATCAGGTCATGGAGGTGATTCATCGCGTGGACCAGCTTCAGGCTAAAAATGAAGAGCTCAAGAAGAATTTGAACGAGGTCGAGTCCAAGGCCAAGGAGGAAGCTACGGAGTCATCGACTCAAATGGAGGAGATGCTTTACTATTGCTGGGCTTTCAACCAGGACAGGAACTTCTCCTTTATGTAGCCCAAGCTGTGGGAACCATATCTTGCCAGGTTCAAGATTTGGTTCTCTCAGGAACCCTCAAAGACCGCCGAAGCCTCTGAAGCTTTTGAGGGAGATGGCAAGGAGGTGACTTCTCTGGAGCGAGCTAATGGACCTTAGTGACTTATTAAAGTCACTTTTTTTTAAGCTTATGTAATTAAGTCCCTTAAGACCAAAACAATTGCATCCGGGCTTAGGTCGAGGTTATTTCTACTAGAAATGACAATATATTTTCTAATATACATATAACTTGTGATCTATCTGTATTTTCCTTAGTCTATTGTTTTCTCATGCTTACGAATCCTTAGATTCTTGTACATTTGAAACCTTAGGGGTTGACTTTAGATCGAGATAGAATTTATCAATATCTTAGTTGTATCCAAGATTTTGCTCGCTTAATCGCGTCATACCTTTTAAGAATCAGGCCGTGGACCTGGTCACATCCATGGTTTCTTAATAAGCATAATAACATTGTATCTGTTTGGAATCAAGCCTCGCACCTGGTTATATCCAGGATTTTATTGTTAGAGATTTCTCAAACTTAGTTCGCATCCGGAATTTTGAAAATCCGAGCTTTAAAAAAAATCAATTTTTTCAAACTCTAAGTTTTAATCTTCATCCGAATAAGTTGAACTCTCTTCAAAGCTCTTTTCGGTTATGTGCCCCCCAAGAAACTAGAACGTATAAATTTTCTTGGTTGCTTTTACAAAGTGAGCTTGTGATAACAAAATGTTAAAATTGGTTACTTAATAATCCAACTGTTATTAAACTGAAAGGGCTTTTCTAAATAAGCCTTACATAAGTGGTAATTCTGAAAACATAAAAGAAAACCAAACTATTAATAATACTTTTTTAAGTGTAAGGCATTCCGGGTCCGTGGAACTATTTCTCCACTAAATCGTGCTAGCTTGTGTATTGCCCTGGATAGCCAAGACCGTTACACTGTGTGTTTATAAAGGTGCAAGACTTGCTAACCAAGTCATATAGTTGAAAATGTGATGCTAAAGTCATAATTAGGCAAAGATTAAAAGGTTTTAGTCATAAATAGATAATTTTCATATAAAATGATTGTTCAGTACATGGGATCCCAAAACAGGGTTTAAAAGACATGTCTACAAAAATTTCTAGAAGACTTAATTAACTCAGGCCACTCTAATGGAAAGTTACACATTTTAGGATTCCATCCCTGTACAAACCCTCGACCATGTACACCTCGCCCCAAGAGCTCTCAAACTCATGGTTGATCCAACATATCCTTGCCTTTACCTGCACCACGTAGCACCCGTGAGCCGAGGCCCAGCAAGAAAACATAATATCGCAGCATGATCAATATCAATAATCAAATACTTCGCAAGCATGACCAGGTATTCAACAATTCATAAAATTCACCTATTCAATGATAACAAACGACTAATTAACAATTTGTCATCCAGATAATCAACATATCATATTCATCAGGTTAACAACAGCAATCACATTCATAATCAACAGTTTATCACAATCATCAAATGATACTCAGGGTCGATGCCCTTAGGTCGCACCCTCTGTTTAACCCACTCTTAGGCCGTTTATCATATGTCCCCGTGGCGTAATACCACATCATGACATTATATACAAATATAGGGAAATATTAGTCCCAGTACAATCACATATCACAATCATACAGTAATGTACACCTAACCGGGTGCAGTTTTCTTACCTTAGATTCTGATTGCTTTGACTAGCGAAATTGACCTTCAAGCACGATCCCATCCTAGCCTTAGTGTACACCTAGTCACAGCCATAAATTAGAACCATCACTAAACTTCAATTCCAAAACCTAGCCTCGATTCCAATCCCGAGCCCTCAAGAAACCCTAATTCCATCAAACGGGGTGGTGGAATCAAACCCCGAGCCCCTGGGTAAAAACCCTAAGAAATAACTCAAAAACCCACTTCTGGGAACAGGGTAGCGCTACATCACCCTAAGGAGGGCGCTACAGTGCTACAAACAGAGCAAAATTTCCCCCAGAACACGAAGTGTAGCGCTATAGCGCCATACTGCTAGCGCTACAGCGCTACAACCAGCATAACCCACTTTCTGGGTTTTTCCTTCAAACCTTCCCCGAGCCAAAGCCCTACCATACCACTCCAAAACTGACCCAACCTCAAAATTGACCTTATAACCCTCTATAACTCAACCAATACAACTCATCAACATCAAAAGCTCAGCCAAAACGTTATCAAATATAGAAATCACTCTTGAGCCCAAGAACTCAAGAACACCATAGAAAACCAGAACTTCAATGTTAGAATTGGTTACCTTAGTTGGGTCAATTCGACCCTAGGTTGTCTTAGATGCTCTTCCAAACTTTAGCTCCTCAAATCCCCAAGTTCAAGCCCTTAGTTTCAATCAATAACCCAAAATCAGAATTCAACCTAACACACCCAGGAAAATTAAGTTAAAATCCTTAATCCTTACCTTAATCAGCTGCTATTTCCAGTTAGCTTGTCAACCATCTCCAAGAATCAAAGTCCCCAAGACCTTGCTTAGCCTTTTCCCTGAGTTACCAGCTCCAACAGCCACAAGAAATGGTGGAGAGATGACCCAACCGAGAGAGAGAAAGAGATATACCATATACCCTGTTTTTTCCTTCTCTTTTCTTTCCTTTAATTTCTAAGACTTTCTACAGCTTCCACTAAAGCCATAAAGCAGATTACATCCTTATCACTTCTTAACCAGCAAAATGACTATTTTGCCTTCCCATTTTAAACCTAAATATTAAATCCTCCTAAGGGCATTTCAGTCATTACTCCTAATTCCCGCTAATTCCTCGAGTGTCCCTAATAATTACCGCTTACATCCCGACACCTAACTAATCACCAATTATTTTCCTCAGTATCAAATAGTCTCCAATATATTTCCCAAGCTCCCAGGAGTACCCCCAGGCTCCCCTGAGCCGGGTATAAATCACCACTATGACTTTTTCGCTTAATCGCTCATGAGGATTGCCTTGAGTCTCAAACTGCAAATATATCCACATAATAATGTAGTCTCAACAATTTATCACAAATAATCATATTTATGCCCTCAACAGGCCAAAATTACAATTATACCCTTATAACCTAATCAGGGCCTACATGCATACTAATGCTCATAGTCATGCATCTCATATATTCATATAATCAAATAAGCATGCTTATCACATAACCATGCATCTAATCATTAATTCACATAGATACCAATTATGCCCTCCTGGCACACTAATCAAGGCCCTTAAGCCTTATTAGCAATTTTGGGTCGTTACAACTTGAAAGTTCCTTCACGCAAGATCTCCAGGATTTGATATGGTCCTTCCTAGTTCGGCCTTAATGCACCGTCCTTGGGATCTTTATTTTCTAAAAAGACCCTTCGGAGAACCAGTTCGCCTTATCCGAGTTTGTGTCCCTTAACCTTTGAATTAAAATTACAAGTGATCCTTTGTTAATAGTGGGCGAGTTGTAATTGTGATGCCTCTCATTTTTCTTCGATTAGATTGAGGGATGCACTAAGTAGCTCGTAGTTATGATCTTGATCAAAAGTCTCCTATCTATGGGTCGTCACCACTGCCTCAATTGGAAACATAGCCTCACTTCCAAAGGTCAGGGAAAAAAGGGTATGTCCCGTGGAGGTTCGATGTGAAGTTCAGTAGGCCGAGAGTACTTGTGGGAGCTGCTTGGGCCATAATCCCTTGGCCTCATCCAATATTTTCATCAAGCTCGCCTTCAGGGTCTTATTTATGGCTTTGACCTGTCCATTAGCATGTGGGTATGCTACCGACGAGAAACTCTTGGTTATGCCATATTTTTCACAAAAGTCTATGAAGAGATCACAATCGAACTGAGTTCCGGTTTCTGACACAATATTTTTTGGGAGTCCAAATCGACATATAATATTCTTCACAACAAAGTCTAGGACTCTCTTCGAGGTGATCATTGCAAAAGGTTCAGCCTCTACCGACTTCGTGAAATAATCGATGGCGACTACCGCTTACCGAACTCCTCATTTTCTTGTTGGCAGAGAACAAACTAAGTCAAATCCCCATGCCGCAAATGGCCAAGGAGATGGAGATCATGGTTAGATGAACGAGAGTAGCTCAGGCAACTACGGCAAAGCATTGACATTTGTCACACTTCTGCACATACAAGATCGAGTCCTTTGTTAGCGTGGGCCAAAAATCCCCATGTCTCAATACCTTTAGAGTTAGGTTTTACCCCCAACATGATCTCCACAGAAGCCTTCATGTATTTCTTGCAAAATAGTATGTGCTTCCTCAGGCATAACACATTGTAGGAGGGGCAGCGGATGCCCCCATCAATATAGGATCCCATCAACCATAACATACTGTGGAGCTTGGTGCAGCAGCTTTCTCGCGTCCTTTCGATTGTCAGGTAGTTTCTAGTTGTGAGGTACTCCACTATGGGAGTCATCTAGGTCAGTTTTTGGTCAATCATTCTGACCTCAACTGTCTCTGATGCTATACTCGGACTTTCCAAGAACTCCACCAGAACTACATTCAATGTTTCTGCTTCTTTGGTGGTAGCAAGTCGAGCCAGAGCATCAACGTTGGAATTCTGGTCGCAAGGTTCTTGCTCGACAGAGCTAAACTTAAACTCAGAAAACTCACCCTTCACCTTAGCCAAGTAGGCTGCCATCTTGATGCCTCGAGCTTGGTATTCCCCTGATATCTTATTGACCACGAGCTAAGAATCACTATAACATTGGATGACTCTTGTAATGCCCCAAAATCCCTATTAAGGTTTAAGGCCTTGATGAGGAGGCCAGGATGGCCATAATTGATTTATTATGCCATTAAATGATTATATTCATGATTATGTGAATTATATTATTATATGATGATAAATGCATGCATATGGGTCCACTTTTCATTATTAGGGCATTTTGGTAATTTGGCCCATTTAGGGCATATTTGTATATTTTCATGCATGCTGGTGAATTATGCATAAGGCCACATTATAATGTGGCTTTTTTCAAGCTATTCAGCATGAGATGATCTTTGAATGTAAGTTATCGGTTTGGTTATTACGGGATTAATTTCGGGGCTCGAGATGAGTCTCGAGGTAATTTGAGGATTAGTACATTACCAGGAATTAAAGGGTAATGTGGTATGATTTATTAGTATTTAAAAATATTGGGAACAACGGGAATTGGAGGGCGTCAATTATGATTAACGGGATTAGAGGAGAAATGACAATTTTGCCCTTGGTGGCTGTTAAGGGTTTTATTTAAGCCTAGGGGCATTTTTGACTTTTGACCTAAGGATATATATCACTTGATAAGGCTGTAGAAGTAAACCAAAACAGAGCATAGTTTCTTTCTTCTCCCGTTCTTCATTTCTTCTTCTTTTCTCTTAGAATTTTTGAGCTCCATTTGAGGTATCAAGCTAGGGAGTTAATCCTTGATGGTCTAGGGTTGTGTTCCACCATTGAAGAGGGTTCCATATTGAGCTTGAGGTAAGCTTTTGACCATAGAAACTCTGGTTCTTGCTATATTTTTCCATTTTATTTTCAGCTGAAGCTTTGATTTGGATAGTGAGAATTGATGTGAGTTTTTGGCAAAGTTTGATTGGGTATTGATGCCTAGGACTTGTATGTTGGGTATTTGGGTTCATTTGTGAGTTTGAATGAAGTTTGGAAACAGTTTTTGAAGCTTGGAAATGGAGGAGTCGAAGGAGGGAAAAACCAGGGCTAAAAAACCCTGGTTGTAGCGCTACAACGCTATCCAGGCACAGCCTTCCCTGTCTGTAGCGCTATGGCACAGTCCTCCTATTTTGGGCACTCTTGAGGGTTTTTGGCTTGGGATTTCAATTCCTAAGGCTCACAATCGAATCTACTAACCGTTTAAGTATGATTCGAGGTCCTGAGAGTGAGGTCTAGGTCGAGAACCTTTTATTGTTGATTTCATTAATAGGATTCCATATTTGGTTATGACTAGGTGACCGCTAAGGGATCAAATGATCGATCGTTCTAAAGGGTAGTTCATTTTTTATTTCTCGCTCGAACTAGAGGTAAGAAAACTGCACTCGGTATGTGATGCATGAGATACATGTGATTAGGGCATGACACGAATATTGAATATGAGATAGATCAGAGCTTGAGTCTCTGTAAATGTGCATGATCATAACTATGCTAGTGATTGTTGAGTAAGCAGGCTAAATGCCCTACATTTGGTTATTTGACATATGATATATGCCTGGTTGCATTGCTTACTTGTGAATGGAATGGCCTATGAGTCAGGAATCAGCAATGGTTCAGTATTAATTGTGAAGTTGTGACTTATTAGTCAAGTTCGGAAGTAGTACTGAGCATTGGTCGTATGGTATTGGCTTATAAGTCAAGAACGGTATTAGCGTGTTTAACGCAAGCCGAAAAATATTAGATCTAATTGACATAAGCATTGAATGAATCATCATGAGCATTAATGCTTGACCGACCTCAAGTTTGATGAAAACTAAAAGGTCTTGTCTAGTCTAAAGGCTAGTTACTTAGAGCCAGGGCCAAAAGGCTCAGGTGACGGCAACGTCACATGACAATGGGTGCTGAGCCCAAGTTCATGACTCACTCATTAGTCACTTATCTGATAGGGTGTAGAGTCCAAGGTGTGACTCTTTAGTCACCTATCTGATTAGGGTGCAGTGCCCAAAGTGTGACTCACTCATTTGATTTGGGCTACAAGCCCCAACATGATTACCAGAATCTCAAAGTGTGACTCACTCATCTGATGAGGGCTACTAGCCCCATAATGATTATCAGAATCTCAAATTGTTAATCACTCATCTGATTAGGGCTACAAGCCCCAACATGATTATCATAATCTCAAAGTGTTAATCACTCATCTGATTAGGGCTACAAGCCCCAGCATGACTATCCGAATCTCAAAGTGTTAATTACTCATTTGATTAGGGCTACAAGCCCCAACATGATTATCGGAATCGTAAAGTGTTAATCACTCATCTGATTAGGATAGTCATCCATACAGGAGGGCAGGATCCACAATCATTATTTGGACTTATTTGCATGCATGAATAGGGCTATTATTGCTAGGCATGCCTATTATGATTTGGTAACATGTTATTACTGTTCATGAGCATATTGAGCTTTCTTACTGAGCTTCGTCTCATGGGTGCTATGTGGTGCAGGTAAAGGCAAAAGAAATCTAGACCATCCTTGAGTTGGAGAGCTTAGGTGACGATGTGTACATATGCGGCTGCTCGACCGCCACGACCGAGGGTTTAAAGAGGAACTAGGATTAAACACTATTTTGCCGCTTAGGTCGGCTAGTTGTAAATCTTTTATTGTAATTAACCTTTAAATTATATTTTTGGGATCCCAATGTATATAGTAAACGTTTTAGTGGAACGTTGCATCTTAACCAAAAATTTTTAACCCTACACTGTTAATCATACTTAGTTACACAATTATGGCCTGTGTTCCCTAATTTAAGCACGAATCTTTCCCTCAGCTCGGGTATAGCTGCCAAATAAATACATGGAAGAAATAACCAAGGAATCCATATATTATCCACGTGGACAACACTATTTTCACGATGGTTATACGAGCTAGGAATGCATAAGTTGTGAAGTGCAGAATGGCCTTCACAGTACGAGCTCGGGGACATATCCAATTCGTGGTAACTCGAGCATATGGCAAATCCGCAGATCTCCAAAGACTCGAGTATTTTATACGATCATTTATGGCCAGTCTGTAATATTTAATGTCCCAGATATTAGAAGACCATTTATTTCGTGATCAGATCATATCCTAGTATAAATGGGAATATTTCATATTAAATGTAATAAATATGTAAATCCGTGTTGGACTCACGCGGTTACCCAAACCTGTCCAAGGAATTTCTCTATAAATACAGAGAATATTGGACAGGAAGAGGGACGATTATTCTGTAATACATAAACTCTACAAAATAGAGAGAGAAAAACAGTAATAATATAGACTCGTGGACTAGGTGGATTTTAACCACTGAACCACGTAAAAAGATCTGTGTTCTTGAGAGTTAATTTCTTATTTTGGATTATTATCAAGTACTAATTAACCCTAGTTGTTTTCTTAAATCACTGTTGGTGCAAAACTGTGTCAACAGTTTAGAGCTTTCATTGAGAGGGGAGATTAGTGCTTTCACCAAAATCCCAATAAAATCTCATCATGGTGGTCACTCACTCAATGCAAGACAATGAGATGGAACAACCTGGTGGGTAGGGGGCCCATCATACCGCTGTTTCAAATGAGCATGGCCCTGAAGTTCAGCAATGACTAGGAAAGCAACCGGTGGGCCACGAAGATACTGGGAGTTCGGCCACATTGCCACCGAATGCAAAACTAGACTACTTGACTGTAGTTGAGTTGGAAACATGCAGTTAAGAAGCCATCTTGCCAAGGCAAACATGCAAATTGAGGAGGTTTTGGCTCGGTTACCCCCTCTTGCAACCGACGCTAATGTCAGAAAGAGGCAAAGTGGACAAGTTCTTGAAATGAGCCTGAAGGTGGGTTAACCTGGAAGAGGCACGAGCTTCCGTCGCAGGAACCAGCCAAGTCCCTATCCAGCCCGTTGGAACGGTAACGGATGTTGCACCTATGGCTCAAATCGTTGTCCAGAATAACCAGAGGCGAAATAATGAGAGAAAGGGAAATAGTGAGGGCGACCAGAGCAGAACAAAGAAAAACAAGTCCATAGAGAAATTTAAACTGGTCTACACAACATATACCTATCTCACGGATACTAGAGAGCGCATCTTCTTAGCTAATTCTACTTGCCTTCCATGGAAAAAACTAGAATCGCTAAAATACCATAGAGCGTAGAGAGATCCTTCGAAGTTTTGTCGAATCCACAATGATATCGATCATAATACTGATGATTGTAGACAACTGAAGGATGAGAAAAAGACTCTCATCAAGGCAGGACCTTTGGCCCAATACGCCCGAAATCGAGCGACTCCCAGTCAGCCCGCTGGACAAAACCCTCTGTCAGCTCCTGAAGCTCCTATGAATCGCTTGCTGCCTAGGTTGATATATCAAACATGTATTTGCACCTTTTCAGCATATTTTGAATTGATTAAACAGCTTTGACTGTGTCAAAACGTGATCCTAACAGCTGTTGGAATGTTCTAGAGCTTCTAGATCTTTCTTTTATTTCAACTATTCATCAAAAATACTTAAATCTTTAATAAGCATGATTATGACCAGTGTCACATTCTTAATAATTCTATCTAAACCTTAGGTTATAATAATTAAAATTTCTAGGACCAACAATATTAATCAAACCTTATGTTAATATTAATATTTATAAACTATAGGTTAAACTTATAAAATCCATAAGTGTTGCTATGAGTTTCCAACTAAGTCTCGGCTTGAACCAAAATCCACGGAAACTACTACTACAAAGACAAATTATTTAAACCACTGTTTGGCAGGTCCAACAAGAGTCGCGGAGAACAAGATACCTCTTAGATCGAGCCCAACATTGTGGGTCATCATCATTGTGTTGAACATCCTGATGTGTTCGGATGGATCTGTGTTTCCATCAAATGTCGGCATGTTCGACATCCTAAATCCAATAGGATATGTAGCTACTACAATGTTTGGAGTGAAAGGTTTGAGCTCCTCATCTGAGTCGCAATTGTCCATCCCCTTTCAAGATAAGGGCCTCTTCATCTGTTCCTCCATCACAGTCAGTCTCTCAAGGGTTAGGTCTTTGGTCTCTAGGTTAGCTGGGGGTTGTTCAATAGCTCCCATCCTATTGTACACGTTTGATGGGTTGTTGTCCCCCCCCCCCCCCCCCCCCCCCCCATGCTTCCTCCTCCTAGCTTCTGGCTTTATCCAAGTTGCGACTTGACCACGAAACCAGCCATTTCCTACAATTTTTCCCACTTAAATCCTTCCAAAAACCTACCCAAACATATCCAAATCCCAAAATCAAAGTTCCCAAACATCCTAATTATCCAACACCAATAAAACCCAAGCCTCAATTCATTCAAAAACTCATCAAAACACAAAATCCAATCAAAGCTTAAAATCTTTAAAAACTTGGAACTTAAATCTTGGATTACCTTTAATTAAGTCATTTCCCAACTAAATCCTCTAGTTAATAAGCTTATAATCTTCCCTAGAATCGTTATGCCTCGATCCTTGCTTGAATCCGAGTCCTAAAACTCAAGTTTCCTTTGGAAATGTGATCGAGTGTCAAAAATGGAACGGGAGGGAGAGAGAACGTTCTTTTATTATTCTGACATGTTGCTTCAAGCTTAAGTAACCTCAAGCAAATCCTAATGCTCAGGGTCCCGAAAACGCCCCCGGGGGTAAAATAGTCAAAATTCTCATAATTTCCTCCGGGTCTCACTAACTCTCAATTTATCATCAAATATTTATTCTCATTACCCAATATCTCGGTAATGTGCTAAGTACCCGTTGACTCACTCCGAGTCAAGTATGGATCCCGTTGTGACTTTCCCACTAGCTTGCCTCCTAGGATCATCTCGTGCCGAGTAACCTTAGCATAACCAAATAATAATGAAGTACCATACACATACCACGTATATGCCAAATATATCCATAACAGGCCAAATTATGAAAATTACCCAATTAAACAGAAATGGGTCCACATGCATATTTAATACACCTAAACATGCATATTAAGTCATATTATAATGTTATTCACATAATCACATAATGATACACATAAATATCACATAATCATATAATTCCAAAATTTTCCATCCTAGCCCCCTAATCATGGCCCTAAGCCTTATTAGGAAATTTGGGTCGTTACAGTTCTGACTGATCGACTAAATTGCTGATGATGACCCCTGTGATGAACTCTGGGCTAAGCACTTCGGTGATTTCTCTCTAAAGGTGTAGAGCTCAGAATGGTGGTTCTGATATAATGATTAGGTTTAGATCGGTTGTTCATGTGGGACTTATGAGACTCACTTTTCCTTTTTTTGACATTTACGTCGGTTGTAAGATGAGGTAACCGAGCTAAGACCTCCTCGATCTGTTTGTTTTCCCTAGTGATATGGCACCTTAATTGGGCGTTCTCCATGTCGACGTCAATCAAATATCCTCGATTAGGATTTGGTAGGAGTGACACTGAACTCTCAGCGTCGCCCTGACCCACCGGTTGCTTCCCAGGATGTTGTTGAACATCTAGGCCCTTTTCAGCGAGAACAATAGTATGATGGGCCTTCTGTCAATCAGGCTACTCCATCTCATTGTCATGCATCAATCGAGTGAGCACCATGATGAATATCGACTGAAACTTGTGAAGCACTAATTTCCTCTCAATGAAAGCACCAAACTGTTGACGCAGTTTTTCACCAACGATAGTTTAAGAAATCTAATGGGGATAATAATGCTAAATTGTAAACCATAATGAAATAATAAGAACCATTTCGTGCACACACAAATTTTACGTGGTTCAGTGATTAAAATCCACCTAGTCCACGAGACAGTATTATTGCTTTTCTCTCACAATTTCTGTAGAGTTTTAGAAATACAAAAAGGCCGCCCCCTTCCCTGTCCATTATCTATTTATAGGGGAATTTCCTGGACAGATTTGGGTAACCGCGTGAATAAATAAGGTATATATTTAATGCAGATTATTCCCATTTACATTAGGATATGATTTGATAAGAGAATAGAATATACTCCTGCTATCTCAGATAATAAATGATAGATATGCAATACAGCCTGGACATTAATGAGCGTATATGGAGCCTCCGAATCTATTGGGATTCTTCAATATGCGTTCTGACCAGGTTTCCATGAGCTGGATATCCCACCTGAGCTAATGTTCAAAGACTATCTGAACCTTATTTCGTACTAAGCTAAGAGCGCCCAAATGTGGATCTGGCCATTATAAGTCTCGAACTGGATTGTTATCCTAAGAAGTGGTCTAATAGCAACCTCTAAGTCATGTACAAACTAGATTGAGTCTCGAGCTACTCACATTATTGTTAACCAAATGTTCTACTTGGCTATTTTTCCACATATTCATTTGCCAGCTGTACCCAAGCTGAGTAATTGAACGCGTGCTAATTTTAGGGTATAACAGAGCCTGTAATAGGAATGCTAAGTGAGAGTTGAAATAAGGTTTTAGAAAGACTATCTGACAGAAAATCAGAAGATCTATTCTTGATGCTCTAGGTTTTAGATTCTCTCTACAGCATAAGTCATTTTCTAAGCCTCAATACTCTCTTATCTTTTTCTTCTCTCTGTATTTGTCTCATATGTTGAGAATTGCCCACTCTAGTCTAGGTGATTCTGAGGATACTTTGGAATGCTGTGAAGAAATTTGAAGATTGGTTAAATTTTTTGGTGATACCATGCAGCAGAAAGGATTCAAGGGTTAGAGAAACTGAAGGAAAGAGTCATTCATTTCTCTGCGTATAATGTAAGTGTTCTCATTATTATTTCTGTTTGAATTCAATTATAGAAACATGTTCTAGGTTGTCTCATATTGATTTGTTTAATATAAGATTTATATGAAAATAAACAAGATCTTGTATAAGTTTTCCAACATGATCATATACAAACTGATCTTAATCCTAAGTTACTATGAACTCCTATATATGTCATTTGATTCATGCGTTACAGTTTGTCATAATGATCAGGCTAAGAACTATTGTTTTGGAGACTCAATGATGTATATAGTTGGGGACATAACTTAACAGATATGGAATCTACACCTTTTTATAGATTGAATGATGGTTCCCTATTGGGTTGGCTTTTGGAATTGAAAAGGTTATTAACGTCAAATTCATAATCGAATTATGAATTAACATTCACTAGTAAAGTCAATAGTACACTAGGAATCAAGATATAACTAAAAGGGTAAAATGGTAATTTTATTCCCACTTAATTATGAATCATCAATAGATGATTAATTTTTATGTAATGATTATATCAATGAACACTTTATGGTTACAATAGAGTACTCATTAAATGCATGTCTTTAATTCTCGAGACTGCATTCACATATTTATAGTGGAGTAATAATGAGATTAATAAATATGATTATTGAATCAAATAATTTTGGTTAATAATCTTTTTTTTATTGGATGTGGAATTATTGGCCCATAAGTCGTCGTGGCGGCTCTATCAACACTATTCAAGGTAAGAGTTAATACAAGGGTCAAACTGTGAATGCGCTATTTGAGAGAATATTTATTCTTCGGGATAAATATACAATTATGTGATAATTGAAGTTACACAATTTATTATTGTATTAATGCAATTTTTGAAATTGTGCAGTTATAAAATAAATTGATTTTGATCAATTATTTTATTTAAGTGAGAAAGGATAAATATAGATAGTCAAAATTAGTTTTGATTATTATATTTGTTTAATTAAAAATAAGATGATAATGAAAATTCAAATTTTGAATTTTGAAATTTAAGTTGTTATATTTTCCTTAAAAAGATGATACCTTGTTTGAATTTCTAATTATTAATTAATTAAAATAAATACGTATGAAAAACCAAATCCCCTTATTTTAGGGAGGTGTTACACGCATAGGGTTTCCTGGACTGCCCTATGCATGTACCACTACGGATAGTGATCGGTTATTGGTTTTTTCATTTATTTAAGTAATTAATAAAACACTTTGAAATGGGTTTTAAAATGGAATGTAAGACTTTGTCTTTAATTATCATTTATTTTATTATTATGATAATAATACCTATATATTCTATATGATAGAAAATATGAAAAAATAAAGATTTTTTTTTAAGAATCAGAAAAATTGATCACCTTTTCTCTCAATAGATAAACATTTCTTTCTAGCATATAATCAAGAGTCTCATGTGTTGAGAATACTTTTGATTCACAAATTTGATTCTGGTTTTCTATGTGCCCACCCACATCTTGAGGTGTAGAGAATGTCTTGGAAGATCTTGGTGTGAGTACTAAAGCAAGGATATGAAGATTTAAATATATACGAAAAGATTCAAGGATTCTTGATAGGCTACAAGAAGTACATCATTTCGTAATATTTTTACATATACATATTTTATTGATTAATATATTTCATATTAAAGGATCCTCATATAAAGTTGTTTGTATGAAAATTTTATTGTTGTATACAATACTACCATTACCACAAGTTCCGATGCGCACTAGGAACCGTTCCTAACAGAAGAAGCCGAGTCCACTCCAGCTACTCATGAGTAGCTTTTTTTATTTCTTATTAAGGGTTGCATCCCTTATTTTTTGTTGTATATATTCTATTAAGGCCCTTGGGGTCGAGACAATTTACATTATAGCTCAGGTTCAAGCTACCCTATTATCTCCTGTGAATATTCATATATTTTAAAAGTAGTTTTATGCTTAAATTTCTATATGAAAATCTTTATCCATATTATCTACTTATATCATTCACCTTAATATTATGCATCATTTTCCAAGGTCGAAATATTTTGAGCATGTTACCAAGGACCTGCTTTTATATTTGTCTATCTGCACAAATACACTTTCGTGCTTAGGTTTGAACTTCTATATATTCATACATAGTTCATTTGATTGCACAATTTCGACCTCATTATATTCAAATTCGAACACTAATTATACCATGCATTTTTACGTTTAAAAACACTTATTGGTGTGTAGTCTCATTAGTTTTGTTATTTCTCGCTTAGCGATAGTAACTTTTCCCCATCCTCAAGTATGGTCTCGAAGTTGTGAGATTGAAACTATTTTGCAACAAATTCCAGCTCTGTCTCGATTTTAAGAATATTGTTGGTTAATCTATAATTCCAACTTTTTCTTGCTTCAATTTGTTTGTACTGGTTATTCCAGTCTAGTTAAGTTCATGTCTGGTTTTTGTCCGGTAGAAGTTTTATTGTTTTTACTTTTGTTTTTATTTATGCTATATTTTTTCGCGCCTCTGGTATGATTGCATACCACTTATGCCCCCTTAATTTCCTATGATTGTGAAATCTTAGGTTATTGAATTGTGAGAGCTCGCAAAAAATATAGTAATAAAAAAATAAAAATTTGAACAAGAAATAGAGCTTTAGTGATAGTAAAAGCGAAAAGTAAATACAAGCATGGTTACAATTTAATAAACATCATTCCTACTTTATTTTTAACGCCCTGGTTACTCCAAGACAGTTATTGTGAGCTTTGAACCGTGCTTAACTCACAAATCAAGTCATTTGGTTATAAACGTGCATCCAGGTGTTATTAACAGGCTAAGGTGAAAAACTTGATCAAAAAGGAAAGGATATATTTTATTTAAAACATAAAACTGTTCATGGGCCCATAAAAGCGTATACAAGTTATTTACAATCCAAAATTGTCATTATATTGTAAAATTACTGCATGTATATAATATCAAATGATGAACATGATAATCATACAAGACTTATAGCCCTAAACAGATGAGTGAATATCACTTCAAGGTTTTGGTAACCTTGCTAGGGCTTGTAGCCCTAATCAGATGAGTGACTGATGAGTAAGTCACTAGCTTAAATAGATGAGTGACTGATGAGTAAGTCACTAGCTTGAAATTAGATTAGTGACCATGGAGTTACAACTTGAATAAGATGAGTGAGTCACTAACTTAGGCTCAGCACCCTAGCCATGTGACGATGCAATCACCTAGGCCTTCTGGCCTTGGCTCAAAGTGACTAGTCATGAGACTAGACAAACGCTTTTAGTTTTCATCGAACTTGAGGTCGGTCCGGCATTAATGCTCATGATGAGGCATTCAATGCTGATGTCGATTAGATCTAATATATTTGGCTTGCGTTAAACACGCTAATACCGGTCTTGACTCTTAAGCCAATACCATACGACCAGTGCTCAGTACTACTGTAATGCCCTGAAATCCCTAATGCGGTTTAATGGCTGGATTAGTAGGCCGGGAGGCCAATAATTATTTAATTATGCCATTAAATGATTATATGCATGTTTATGTGAATTATATTATAATATGATGTTAAATGCATGCATGTGGGTCCACATTTGATTGTTAGGGTGTTTTGGTAATTGGCCCGTTGAGGGCATATTTTTGTATTTTGGTGCATATTGTGAGTTATGGATGAGATCCCATTATTATGGAGATATATTCGAGCTATTCGGCATGAGACGGTCTTATTTTGTAAATTAGCGGTTTGCTCATAACAAGGTCATTTATTGGGATATTGAGTAATGAGAATGTTATTTGATGATAAATTGGGAGTTATTGAGATTAGGAGGAAATTCTGGGAGTTTTGACTATTTTTCCCCCGGGGATGTTTTTGGGACCCCGAGCATTAGGTTTTATTTTAGGTTACTTAAGCTTGAAGTTAGGGGTGGCAATTTGGGTTACGACACGACACGATTAAGGTAAACATGAACACGACACATTTAATAATTGTGTCGTGTTCGAGTTTGAGTTTTTGACATGTTTAATAATCGTCTCGTGTTCGTTTTTACCTGAATCGTCTCATGTCATAATCGTGTTGACCCATTTAATAATCGTGTCGTGTTATAATCGTGTCAGACATGATAACACGAATACTTTACATAGGTTTTATGATTTTTTTTCGTATAGTTATGATTAATCGTGTTATCGTGTTCGTGTCGTGTTGACCCGTTTAATAATCGTGTCGTGTTCGTGTTCGTATTTTTGACACGTTTAATAATCGTGTCGTGTTCGTGTTTACCTTAATCGTGTCGTGTCATAATGTCGACACGAATCTGACACGTTTACACGAATTGCCAGCCCTACTTGAAGTAGCTCGTCAGATAGAACCGTACGTTGGAAAACATTTTTTTTCTCTTCCTAGTAGTTCCTTTTAATGTTCGAGGCAATTTCGAAGAAATCTTGAGTTATAGGAGTCGGAATCAAGCGAGGATTGAGACATAGCGATCCTAGGAAAGATTAGAAGCTTCTTGATCGAAGGATTTAACGAGAAACAACCCAATCAATGGTAATCTAAGCTTTAAGTTTTAAGTTTTAGAGTTTCTAAGCTTTGAATTGGATTTTTTGAATCGTTGAGTTTTCGATTCGTTTGAGCCTCGGGATTTGATGATTTTGGATCATTGGGGTGTTTGGGAACTTTGATTTTGGATTTGGAAGTGTTTAGGTATGTTTTTGGAAGGTTTGGGATGAAGAAAAATGAGGTTATGGATGGTTTCTGGGTGGGGGGCGCGGCCCTATTCTTGGGCGTCGCGGCCCAAGCTTGAAGAAGTAGTTGGGGGAGTTTGGCCTGTGCTGGGTGCTACGGCACTGAGTAGTGGGTGCCGCGGCCCTTGCTGTTGGAAAAACTCATTGCAGGATCTTTATTTATTTTCATGCAATTTACATATTATCAAACAAATATGCAAATTCCTAGAACATGCTCCTATGAAATTGATACAAATACAGAGTAAAGTAAAAACTTATATTACGCAGCGGAACTAGAACAACTCCATCCTTCAATCTCTCTAACCCTTGATTCCTTTCTGTAGCAGAGTATTATCAAGAGATTGAACAAGTTCAGCAACACAGTCTTCCTCACCAAGCCTTTGATCAACCTAGAACTAGTGTGGGCTGGTTCTCAACACATGAGATAGAGATCTAGAAAAGAAGAAGAGATTGTGGCTAAGAAATGATTAGAGTGTCTAGGTTTTCACTTACCCAAATCAACTGAGACTGACTTCCTTATGAAAACCCTAGATATCATATTCCTTATATATGCAACTTAATGGGATTTATTTAAATTTAAATTAATTAAAAATAATAAAAAAAATAAAAGCCTTGGGCTGCCATAAATGGACTTGGGCCCAATCTCTTTGTTTTGAATTTAAATCCCAACTGGGCCTAAATTCAAAACCTTTTATTTATTTATTTATTTTTAATTAATTAATTAAACCCTTATTCAAATTAACTAATTATAATTTGAAACTTGATTTAATATTATTTATTTATATTGATACCAATTTATCAATATTAATAAATTTACCCAAAGATCTATTTTATTCTCTAAATCTCATATCTCTGTAAATTTTCCAAAATTGACCTAGTCAACTTTAAAAATCCTAATTGATAATTAAATCAATTAATTGAGACATTTTAGATGATTTACTCAAAGGTGATGCGGGGACCATGGATCTATGAAATCAAGCTCCAACAAGTTACCGTGAATTTATTTACGAATAATTTCACTACCTTATTAATTCCTCGTGACTCCACTATAGACTTAGAATTGAACTCTTGAATTCATAGAACGTATTTTCAAAACCATAAATACGTTATCCATTGTTATAACCATTACAATCATTCAATCCTCTATCGATGACTTACTAACGAGCTAGGTGCAAATTACCGTTTTACCCCTCATCAATATTTTATCCTTAACTCCCACTAAGTTCCTTATAAATTATATTTCCGTGAACTTAATCGCAGAAATGAGATCTCAATCATTTAACCTTTTGAACAAAGCAATTAAGGAAATCATCTTTTCTCTTCTCATACAGAAGTTATAAATTTCATATCTATGAATAATACTCCCACTCAATTACATTACTAAATCTCCAAGATGTAAGTATGGGCTAGACCGTAGGGTAAGCTGGTAACGAACAAGTCAAAAGATTTAAATAATATAATTAGCAGAATATTATCACTCAGAATTAAGATCGACTTAACCTATGGTCAACGTTGTGACATTGATTAGATTTGATAACAACGATACTTATTTATCAATCAATAATCAATATCGGTCCTAGTCCGATGTTACTAAATACA
Organism: Humulus lupulus; assembly: GCF_963169125.1. Lineage (NCBI taxonomy): Eukaryota > Viridiplantae > Streptophyta > Magnoliopsida > Rosales > Cannabaceae > Humulus > Humulus lupulus. The sequence goes on along the minus strand of NC_084794.1, from coordinate 284,310,924 downwards.
TCCGATCTTATCTACTAGGTCGATGCCTTGGACAAGACATCACACCCTGAATGTGTAAGTAGATCATATCGTAGATTGCCTAATCAGTGAAAATCCAATGCACTGATCTAATCTTAAGACTCGTTCTTTTGAACATATAATTACAACTATAATCCACTGTGACCTATTCACTAAAATTGTAACTATCCATATGTTCGGGATTTTATAAATGTTTGTATTATTTCAATAATCATGTAATAAAACAAGCAAGCAACATGGTTGTCAAACTAAATGATTTCTACTACTTTTATTGATAATATGAAATCGTGCTACATGTCCAACATGGTTTTATAAAGGCATAAAACCCAACACTTGCTCCTGGTGTGGCTGGGGGCTGTGGCGCATGGTTCCAGGACTGCGACTCAAGTAGGGTTTTGAGGCCGTTTGAGTGTTTTGATCTCGGGAACTTGGTTTTAGGCCTCGGGATTGTTCCTACTACCGGATTAGTGGGATTCTATGTCCCAGAGGCTAGATCTTGGTTCAGAAACCTTTGTTATTCAATTTACTGATGGTATCCCATATTTGGTTATGACTAGGTGACCGTTAAGAAACTTAAAGGTTGATCGTTCTCAAGGGTCGTTCTTATATTAACTCTCGCTCGAATCAGAGGTAAGAAAACTGCACACTGTGTATATGACATGCATGATTGTTTTTTAGGCATGTTGGTTATTAAATGTGGACATTGATTTCATATTAAATGCATAGCAACTCCTGCTTACTTGTGTATGGCACTGACTAGTCAGGGTCGGCATTGGTTGCGTATTACTGACCTAAGTGTAATGCCCTAAACTCCAGGGACCGTTACGGTGTTCCTTGTAAACAGTGCTAAACTCGCTAATCGAGTCATTTGGCCAAAATCGAGTAACTAAGTATAATTAGCGGTTTAGGGATTAAAATTTTTGGTTAAGATATAACTACAAAAATAGTTACCATTCCCTGAGTAAAGCTATCTTCAGTGATGATGGTACATGCCCAGCTTGTCTTTAGGAACCATAAACCTTGGCAAACTCTGATACCAAGTTGTAACGCCCTAAACTCTAGGGACCGTTACGGTGTGCCTTGTAAACATTGCTAAACTCTCTAATCGAGTCATTTGGCCAAAATCATGTAACTAAGTATGATTAGCAATTTAGGGATTAAAGTTTTTGGTTAAGATATAACGTTTCAATAGAACGTTTATTATATACATTAGGATCCCAAAAATATAATTTACAGGTCTATTACAAGAAAATATTTACAACCAGCCGGTCTAAGCTGCAAAACAGGGTTTAACCCTAGTTCCTCTTTCAACCCTCGGCCGTGGCGATCGAGCAGCCGCATATGTACACATCGTCACCTAAGCTCTCCAACTCAAGGATGGTCCAACTTTCTTTTGCCTTGACCTGCACCACATAGCACCCGTGAGCCGAAGCCCAGCAAGAAAACTCAATATGCTCATGAACAGTAATAACATGTCATCATATCTTAAGGCACAAGCCTAGCAAATACAGCCATATTCAAGCAGGCAAATAAGTTTAAACAATGAACGAGTGACTGATCAACAAGTCACTAAGAGGGGGTCTGTACCTTTTAACCAGTGACTAATTACCAAGTCTCTAATAGGGGGTCAATACATTTAAACGAGCGACTAATTATCAAGTCACTAACAGGGGGTCAATACCTGTAAACGAGTGACTAATTATCAAGTCACTAACAGGGGGTCAATACCTTTAAACGAGTGACTAATTATCAAGTTACTAACATGGGATTTCGCTCCCTCAGCCATGTGACAAAACAATCACTTAGACCTTTGGCCCTGAATCGGAGTAACTAGTCTTAGACTAGACAAGCGATTATAATTTTCATCGACCTTCGGGTCGGTCCAGCATTAATACCCCATAGGAGTTATTCAATGTTGATATCGATTAGATCTAATCTTTTATCGGCTCTGCGTCCTCGACGCTTATGTTGTTTCTGACTCTCAGGTCAATAATACGTGACCAGTGCCGATCCTGAACAGTTGGTGCCACACATAAGCAAGCAATGCTACCAAACATATATCATATGTCAAATATCTGAATATAGGGCATTCAGCATGCTTACTTAACAACTGCTAGCATAATTAGGACCATGCATAAACACAGAGGCTCAAGCTCTGAATAATCTCATATTCAATATTCATAGCATGCACTAACCACATGTTTCTCGTGCAACACATGCATCACATTTAATCTCTTGACATGCCTCAACAATAACCATGCATGTCATATTTAAGCATCCAACATGCATTAAGAATAACCATGCATGTCACATATAGACAGAGTGCAGTTTTCTTACCTCTGATTCGAGCGAGAATGAATAAAAGAACAACCCTTGAGAACAGCCAACCTTTAAGTTCCTTAACAGTCACCTAGTCATAACCAAATACGGGACACCATCAATAAAATGAATAACAAAGGTTCCCGAACCAATATCTAGCCTCCTGGAAATCAATCCCCTCTAATCCGGGTAGTAGGAACAATCCCGAGGCCTAAAACCAAGTACTCGAGGTCAAAACACCCAAACGGCCTCAAAGCCCTGCCTAAGCCGTGGCCCTAGCAAATTGAGCCACGACCCCCAGCCACACCAGGAGAAAGGGCCGCGGCGCCCAGCACGCCCTAAATCTCTCCAACTGCTTCTTCAAGCTTGGGCCGCGGCGCCCAAGAATAAGGCCAAGACCCCCCCACCCAGAACCAACCATATACTCAATTTCCTTCATCCCAAACCTCCCAAAAACATACCTAAACACTTCCAAATCCAAAAATCAAAGTTCCCAAACTCCCCAATGATCCAAAACCATCAAATCTCGAGGCTCAAACGAACCAAAAATTCAACAATTCACAAAACCCAATTTTAAACTCAGAAACTCTAAAAACTCAAAACTTAAGACTTAGATTACCTTTGATTGGGTTGTTTCTTGTTAAATCCTTTGGTCAAGAAGCTTCTAATCTTCCCTAGGATCACTATGCCTAGATCCTCGCTTGATTCCGACTCCTATTACTCAAGATTTCTTTGAATTTGCCTCGAACGGTAAAATGAACTAACGGGAAAGAGAGAAAGTGTTTTCTAACGTACGGTTCTATCTGACAAGCTACTTCAAGCTTAAGTAACCTCAAACAAAACCTAGTGCTCGGGGTCCCAAAAACATCCCCAGGAACATTATAGTCAAAACTTCCAGAATTTTCTCTTGATCTTAATAACTCCCAATTTATCATCAAATAAACATTCCCATTATCAATATTCCAATAAATGACCCTGTTATGACAAAACCGCTAATTCACAATATAAGACCGTCTCATGCCGAATAGCTCGAATATATCTCCATAATAATGGGATCTCATCCATAACTCACAGTATGCACCAAAATACACAAATATGCCCTCAACGGGCCAAATTACCAAAACACCCCAATAATCAAATGTGAACCCACATGCATACATTTAACATCATATTATAATATAATTCACGAAAACATGCATATAATCATTTAATGGCATAGTTAAACAGTTATGGCCCTCCCAGCCTACTAATCCAGCCATTAAACCGCATCAGGGATTTCGGGACATTACACTAAGAGTCAGAAACGACATAAGTGTCCTGAACGCAGGGCCGATTAAAGATTAGATCTAATCGATATCAGCATTGAATGACTCTAGGAGCATTAATGCTGGACCGACCCTAAGGTCGATGAAACTTATAAGCACTTGACTAGTCTAGGACTAGTTACTCAGAGCCAGGGCCAAAGGCCTAGGTGACGGTTGTCACGTGGCTTGGGAGTGGAATCCCATGGTTGTGACTCTATGGTCATGCGATAGATTATATTGGTGACCAGTTCATCGAGCACCTATCTTTATAAGCTAGTGAAAGGATCACTTATTTGTAAAGCCCCGGCGACCCTATCGTCAAATGGCTAGAGGGAACGGAACCCACCTTAGTGACTTTTCAATTGTCAATCATCTGTTTTGGACTGAAAGTCCTGAATGATTATTATGATCATTGTTGATATTATATTCATGCTATATTGTGTTTTCTTGCTGGGCCTTGGCTCATGGGTGCTATGTGGTGCTGGTAAAGGGAAAGAAATGCTCACCCAGCCTTGAGTGGAGAGCTTAGGTGATGCTGTGTACATATGTGGCCGCTTGACCCCCACAACCATGGAGTTCTCAGAGGAACTAGGGGGTTTACCCTATTTTTGCCGCTTTGGTCGGCAGGTTTGTATATTTGAAACTGTGATGACCACTTTGAGTTGTAAATAACTTGTAAACGTTTTTATGGGCCCATGAACCGTTTTATGTTTTAAATAAACTATATCATTTCCTTTTGATTGGCTTTCCACCTTAGCCTGTTAATAATACCTAGAAGCACGTTTTTAACCAAAGAACTCGGGTAGCGAGTTAAATTCACGGTTCACTGTAACGGTCTTGGGGTATCCAGGGCGTTATAACTACTGCCGAACTTGACTAGTAAGTCACAGCTTCACAGTTAGTACTGACACCATTGTCGATTCCTGACTCATAGGTCAGTGCCATTCACAAATAAGCAAGATTTCTAAGCATTGATATGCAATCAAAGTCCACATTTAAACACTTAATATGCCTCAATAATAACCATGCATGTCACATATGGGGTGCAGTTTTCTTACCTCTGGTTCGAGCGAGAAATAGTTCAAGAATGACCCTTGAGAACAATCAGTCTTTTAGTTCCTTAGCAATCACCTAGTCATATCCAAATATGGGATTCCATCAATAAAATGAATAATAAAAGGTTCCCAGACCAAAACCTAGCCTCCGAGACATCGAATCCTACTAAACCGAGCAGTAGGAACGATCACGAGGCCTAAGGTTTGAATCCCCACGCTGAAAACATCATTCTAGCCAAGTGCCACTAAGGGTCGCGGCTAGCCTTCCCCCATGTCGCGACCCGCCTTCCCAAACAGAGGCGCCCAAACTTCAGCCACCTACATGCGCCGCGGCCCTACCTTCCCCATGTCGCAGCCAAATGGCCCTTCAGAACCACCCTTCCTCTTCAATAAGCTTGGGCCGCGACGCTCTAGAACAGAGACGTGACCCTACCTGAAACTCAGCCAAAAACCCCTATTTTCACCCTTCGAACTCATTTCAAAATCCTATTAAAACACTTCCCGTATCACAAAGCAAAGCTCCCAATTATTACCACAACTTATCCACCATATAACCAAAAAAACCTAAGCCTTAAACCATTCAAAGCTTCATCAAATTCCCATTCCTATGATCAAAAATCAAAAATCAAATCTCAAAACCAACACAAAAACAGAGCAAGGAACCATAAAATTGAACTAAAACCTTACCTTAAATCTGAATTGATTCCTCTTCAATGGCTGAACACTAGCCTAAGACCTCAAGGTTCAATCTCCAAGTTTGTATCCCCAAACTTGCTTCAAAATTCAAAGGAAAGAGAAGGGAAATGATGATCATGAGGGAGGACAGATAAGGATCTGCTTTGGTTTTGATTTCTACAGCCATCCACTTGATATATATCCTAGGACAAATGACCAAAATACCCCCCATGCTTAACGCACCTCTTAATAGCCCCAAGGGCAAAGCCATCCTTTCCCGCCTATCTCGTTAATCATAATTAACGCTCTCCAATTCTCATTATTCTCAAATACTAATAAATCATATCCCATGACCCTTGAATTCCCGGTATTGTTCTAATCATCAAATTATCCCGAGACTCACCCTAAGCCCTGAAATTAACCTTGTTATGACCAAATTGATAACTTGCATTAAAAGACTGTCTTATGCCGAATGGCTCAAACAAATCCACATTATAATGTGGCCCTATTCATAATTCACCAACATGCATAAAAATATACAATTACGCCCTCAACGGGCCAAATTACCGAAATGCCCTTATGATTAAATGTGGGCCCACATGCATGCATTTATCATCATATAATAATATAATTCACATAAACATGGGCATAATCATTAAATGGCATAATAAATCATTTATGGCCCTCCCTGCCTACTAATCCAACCATTAAACCTTATTAGGGATTTTGGGGAATTACATTATTGACAATAAGGTCGTAGATGTTCACCATTCCAAGCTCATGGAACCAACTCTCCATCCAATCTTGCTAGTTTGTACACCCCAGGTCGAATGAAGGATTCAATTTGGTAAGGTCCCTCTCAATAAGGCCCCAGCACACCTGTAGAGGGGTCTCGTGTGGCCAAAAATATGCGCCTAACCTCCAAATCTCCCAATCCAAAGTGTCTATCTCAGACCTTTTTTTTTTAAGTATCTTTTAGCACTTTACTGGTATGCAACGTGTTTAAGCTAGGCTTCATCTCACTTTTCTTCAATTAAATCTAGGGCTTCTTCGAGCTGAGATTGGTTTGAGTGCTGGTTATATGCTACTCTTCTGATAGTGGGAACTTCGACCTCGATTGGAAACATCGCTTGTTACCGTAGGTTAGGGAGAAAGGTGTATGCCCAGTTGAGGTTCGAGCTGTCATTCTATAAGCCCATAGGATTTGTGGTAATTTTTCTGGCCACCTGCCTTTAGATTCTTTGATCCTTTTCTTAATGGAGCTCCTTAGAGTCTTGTTTATGGCTTCGACCTGGCCATTTGCTTGAGGATGGGCTACTGAGTAAAAACTCTTATCCTATTTTTTTTTTTTTTGCAGAACTGTGTGAACATCTCGCTGTCGAACTGGGCCCCATTGTCTGAGACAACCTTCCTTGGTATCCCATATCTACAAATTATGTTCTTCACCACAAAATCCAAGACTTATGTTCTTCACCACAAAATCCAAGACTTTTTTGGAGGTTCAGCCTCGGGTGATTTGGTGAAGTAATCCACAACAACTAGAACATATTTGACTCCACCCTTTCTCGTTGATATGGATCCTATGAGGTCGATTCCCCATATTGTGAATGGCCACGGGGAGCTCGTCATGGTGAGCTCGGTTGGTGGAGCTCGAGGTATTGAGGTGAACTATTGACATTTCTTGTAGCATTTAACGTATTCTAACAAATCTGCCTTTACTGTAAGCTAGAAATATCCTTGCCTAATTACCTTCTTTGAGAGGCTATGCCCCCCAGTGGGATCTCCGTAAAATCCCTCGTGAATTTCTTCTAGGATATTTTTAGCCTCGAGTGGAGTTACACATCTTAGTAATGGCATGGAATTTCCTCTTTTGTACAATCTTCCTTCCAAGATAGTATATCTTGGTATTTTGTACATCAATTTTCAAGCCTCATTCCAGTCAGCTGGGAGGCTCCCGATTTTTAGGTAGCCGATTAGGGGTGTCATCCAAGTAGGTTGTATGCCTATCATATCGATGTCAACTTCGTCAGGCTTAGTTATGCTCGGTTCTAGAAAAAAATCCACTGTTACCACATTAAGTGTGTCAGCTTCTCTTGTTGTAATGGGTCAAGCCACTTTGTCTGCAATCAAGTTATGTTCTCGTGGAGCTTGCTCAATCGAGTAGAACTCGAATCGTCCAAATGTTGTTTTGACTTTTTCCAAGTATGCTGCCATTTTAGTGCCCTGATCTTGGTATTCTCCTAGGACTTGGTTGACAAATAAATGAGAGCCACTATAATAGTGACTGGCTTTTGCTTTTAGCTCGAAAGCTATTCAGAGCCCCGGTATTAGTGCCTCATACTCAGCCTCATTATTGCAGGCATCGAAGCCAAACCTTAAGGCTGAATGAACCTGTTTCTTGATGGTGTTATTAGGATAATGCCTACCCCCAATCCATTTTCGTTAAAGAATCCTTTGACGTATAATCTCCATAGCTCGCGGGCTGGGGTTACGACTTCTTCGTTGGTTATTCCTATACACTCGACTATAAAGTCAGCTAAGGCAAGTCCCTTTATCGTGGTTCTTAGGTGATACGTAATCTCGAACTGCCCAATTTCGACCGCCCATTTCAATAGTCTTCTGGATGCTTCAGGTTTCGATAATATTTGTCTCAACAACTTATCAATCAACACATGTATGGGGTGTGCTTGAAAGTAAGGCTGAACTTTATGAGACACATGTATTAAGCACAATGCGAGTTTTTCCATCTGGGGGTTTCTTGATTCTACCCCCAATAATCTTTTGATGACATAATAGACAGGTTTTTGTACTTTTTTAACCTCTTGAACAAGTGTTGCATTGATTGGATCCTCGTTTGTAGCGAGGTATAAATACAATGTTTCCCTCATAACTGGTTTGGATAAGATAGGTGGCACAGTGAGAAGCTTTTTGAGAGCCTGAAAAGCGAGCTCGCACTCATCTAACCATTCAAAATTTTGCTCCTCTCAGAAGATTAAAGAATGGTAAGCACTCTCTGTAGATTTCAAGATGAAACTACTCAAAGTCTGCATACATGCAGTTATTCTATGGACATCTTTATGCTTTGAAGGTGAAGGTATGTCAGTTAAGGCCATTATCTTATCTGAGTTTGCCTCGATGTTGTAACGCCCTGATCTCCAGGGACCGTTACGTTGTGCATTTTAAACAGTGCTAAACTTGTTAATCAAGTCATTAGGCCATAATCGTGTAACTAAGTATGATTAGCGGTTTAGGGTTAATTTTTTTGGTTAAGATACAACGTTTCACTAAAACATTTACTGTATACATTTGGGATCCCAAAAATATAATTTAAAGGTTAATTACAACAAAATATTTATAATCAGCCGACCTAAGCGAAAAAATAGGGTTTAACCCTAGTTCGTCTATCAACCCTAGGTTGTGGCGGTCGAGTAGCTGCATATGTACACATCGTCACCTAAGCTCTCCCACTCAAGGATGGTCCAGCTTTCTTTTGCCTTTACCTACACCATACAACACCCGTGAGCCGAAGCCCAGTAAGAAAACTTGATATGCTCATGAACAAGTAATAACATGTTACTAAGTCATAATAGGCATGCCTAGCAGTATTAACCCTACTCATGCATGCAAGCATGTACAAATAAATGTTTGTGAAGTCCTGCGCTCTGAGTAGATGACTAATAAGTCTCCCGCTCCGAGGTAGATGACTAGTAAGTTATTCTTTGAACATTTGACTAATAAGTCACTCTCTAAATAGATGACTGATAAGTCTATCTCGGTCAGATGACTGATAAGTCTGTCTTGGTCAGATGACTGATAAGTCAATCTCAATCAAATGACTGATAAGTCTATCTCAGTTAGAGATGATTAATAATTCTATATCGGTCAGATGACTAATAGGTCTATCCCAGTCAGATGACTAATAAGTCTATCTCGGTCAGATGACTAATAAGTCTATCCCGGTCAGATGATTGATAAGTCTATCTCGGTCAGAAGACGAATAAGTCTATCCCGGAGGTCCCATACCCTCCTAGCCATGTGACGTGTAGGTCACCTTAGCCTTTTGGCTCTGTCTCTAAATAAATAGCCTTTAGATTAGACAAGCGATTTTGTTTTTCATCGAACTTAAGGTCCGTCCGGCATTAATGCTCATGATGAGTCATTCAATACTGATGTCGATTAGATCTAATATTTTCGGCTTACTTTAAACACGCTAAAACCATCCTTGACTCATAAGTCAATGCCATACGACCAGTGCTCGGTACTACTTCCGAACTTGACTAGTAAGTCACAGCTTCACAGTTAATACCGACACCATTGCCGATTCTGACTAATAAGTCAGTGCCATTCACAAGTGAGCAAGATTTTCTAAGCATTTAATATGTAATCAATGTCCACATATAGAGCACTCAACATGCTTCATTAAGAACCATGCATGCCACAAATTGGGTGCAGTTTTCTTACCTCTGGTTCGAGCGTGAAATATAAAAGAATGACCCTTGAGAACGATCGATCATTTGATCCTCTAGCGGTTGCCTAGTCATAGTCAATATGGAATCCATCAATAAAGTAAAACAACAAAAGGTTCACAATCTAAAACCTCACTCCCGGAACCAACCCCCGAGCCCCCAAAGTCATCTCGAGCTTTAAAAATAGGTCTTGCTGAGAATGACCTGGCGCTGCCCCAAGTCAGAGAGAACCCCAATTTCCCCTCTGCCTAGCGCTGGGGCGCCACTGACAAACCAGAAAAGCTCTGAACTTCTCCCCTGCGATTTCCCCTGAAAACCAAGCTTCAAAACCAATCCCAAACATCATCCAAACCTATAATTTTACCCCAAAACTTCATCCATACCTCAACCTCATCAAAACCCAAGCAAAATTTCCCAAAAACCTCCATGAATTCTCAACTATCCATTTCAAAATCTCAGCTGAAAACCAAATAGAAAAACAGAGCATAACCAGAATTTCTATGGATGAATTATTACCACAAGCTTGAATTGAGTCCTCTTCAATGGATGAACTAAGGTTCTAAGCTTCAAACCTTGATCTCCTAGCTTGAATCCTCAAATAGAGTTTCAAAAATTTGAAAGGAAGAAGAAGAATGATGATGATTGTGAGAAGGGTTGGAGAAGAGCTCTGTTTTTGGTAACTTTCTACAACTTTATTGGTTTATATTTATCCCTAGGTCAAAAGACCATAATACCCTTAGGTTTAAATAAAATCCTTAACAGCCACCAAGGGCAAAACCATCATTTGCCGCTTATCTCGCTGATTATAATTAACGCTCTCCAATTCCCATTATTCTCAAAATTCTCAAATGCTAATAAATCATATCCCATTATCCTTTAATTCCCGACAATGTTCTAATCACCAATTCACCCCGAGACTCACCTCGAGCCCCGAAACTAACCCCGTTATGACCAGACCGATAACTTTCATTCACAGATCGTCTCATGCTGAATGGCTTGAACAAATCCACATTATAATGTGGTCTTTATTCAAAATTCACCAACATGCATGAAAATACACAATTACGCCCTCAATGGGCCAAATTACAAAAATGCCCTTATAATAAAATGTGGACCCATATGCATGCATTTATCATCATATAATAATATAATTCACAAAAACATGCATATAATCATTTAATAACATAATAAATCAATTATGGCCCTTCCGGCCTCCTAATCAAGGTCATAAACCTTATTAGGGATTTTGGGGCATTATAGATGCCTTGAGTGTTTACTATAAATCCAAGAAACTTTTTCGAATATACTCCGAATGAGCACCTTTGTGGGTTGAGTCTCATGTTGTACTTTCAAAGTATAACAAAGCACTCTGCGAGGTCATCAACATGGTTATTATTGTACTAGGACTTGACTAGCATATCGTCCACATACATTTCCATTTTATTTCTTATATGTTCAGTAAACATTTTATTTACCAGTCTTTGATATGTGGCCCCAACATTTTTGACCCAAAAGGGCATCTAATGGAAAAACAATCAGAGTGCGCAACGAAATGACATGGTGGGAAAAATTTCCACCTCTCATATAAACAGTTTATATGTTAAAGAATACATACATAAATGAACCATTAATATGAAATATCATTAATCATGCAACATATAAATAATTATACATATACTTATATTTATATATCATATGCAAATGTAGACAAATATTCAAGAACATAGATATTTACCTCTTGGAGCCTATCAAGTGTCCTTGAGTCTTTTTGTATAAATAATGATCTTCCTATCAAACGCTTTGAGTACTCAGACCACGATCTTCTAGATTGTTCTCTACACCTGAAGATGTGTGTGGGCCAATAGACAACAAGGGTTTATAATTTAGAAATCATAAGTTTATCTCAACACATGAGTACTTGGACTATGGCTTGAGAAATGTTGGAATAATAGAAAAATATGAGAATTTATTGTCTAACAATTTTCTAAAACTTTTTCTGAATCACCACTCTCTCTATTTCTTATTATCACATAATATATATATATATAGAGAGAGATTATATATTACATTATTATTCATGATAATAATAATAGTAATATTATAATACAATCATAATGATTATATGAATTGATTTAGCTAATATCTAACTTACCAAATTTGAAAAAATCTATTACAAATTATTAATTAATTAAATAAATAAAATAAAAACAATACTGCTACATTACCAGTATCATCTTACATGCATGGCACAGTCCCTGGACTGTGTCATGCGTGTAGCAGTGCAGTATTCCCTTTCAGGGAATATTGCATTTTTCTAATTTGCTTTTATTTATTTATTTAATTAAATAAAATGTTGACCGTGTTTTTAGCCAACGACGTGAGAACGTCAATAACGACAAGCCTTCAAGAGAATGTAAACGACAACAGACAGTTTAAACAAGAAAAGTAAATAACACAAGAGATTTTATAGTGGTTCAGCCCCGATTGTCGGTAATAGCCTAATCCACTTAGAGTTGTGATTTATAGATCTATACTCAAGATCAGATGGACTGAGCCAACTGAGTTTCTTCAGTACAGATTGCAAAAATACAAGAATTCTCTCAAATGCCAGCACTTTCTCTCTCTAGAATACTCAGACCCAAATTTTCTCTCTCTAGAAAGAAGAAGCCGAAGAACCCCTTTTTGATCCCATAAGCCATATATTTATAGGCTTAGGGTCATACATCTGATATCCCCTAGAACCGGGATATTTTATTATATTTATTACATTTAAATTACAAAGAAACATTCAAAATTCAAAATGTAACAAACCCCCCATTTGTGGGAAGAATGAGAGATTCCCGCATATCTTGTTGAAGTTGTTTCTAGGAATCTTGACTTAGTCTCCTCTAGCTAGTTGATCCACCTTCTACTGACTACCCATGCAAGTGCTGGTCGGACATGTGCATGGTGGTAGGACATACACTTGTTGGTCGGACGTGCATGGTGGTAGGACATGCACTTCTCTCCTCATCCTTGGGGTCTCCTAGGTCCACTCTCTTGAATTCTCCTCGGACCAAGGTCTCTTGGGCTCTCCTCCTCGGACCTCATCCTTGGGGTCTCCTAGGATCACTCTCTTGGGGTCTCCTAGGACCACATCCTTGGGGTCTCCTAGGACCACTCTCTTGAGTTCTCCTCGGATGCACTCTCCTTAGCTCTCCTAGGATGCACTCTCCTTAGCTCTCCTAGAATGCATTCTCCTTTGCCTCCTAGGATGCACTCTCCTTAGCTCTCCTAGGATGCATTCTCCTTAGCCTCCTAGGATGCACTCTCCTTAGCTTTCCTCGGTCCAAGGTACACTTGGCTTGGTTATGACATCTTTCAAGCAGTCCAAATTCTTCGTCAATCTACTGGGTCACTTTATCACAACTCTGAGGAGTCAATGTATTTATTGACTATTTAATGTGTCTTTTACGGACTATGTACTGCCATTTGTTACCTCTATTGCCACGTCATCAATCTCCATTTTTGGGGATAACATAAAAAATTCCCACAAAATATGCTATTATCTTTTTAAGGAAAAGATCACAACTATAATTCAAATTTAAATTTTAAATTCAAATTAAAATTGATGATCATCATTATCATCATCTTTTAATAATCAATAAATAAATATTATTTTGACTTACCATTTTTATTTTCTCCCACTCAAATAAAATAATTATTTTATTTATTTCATATATTTCGAAATTCTATATTTAAATAAATAAATATATTTTTGAAAAATTAATAATTAATTATAAATTAATTATTTAACCTCAATTATCATATAATTGTATATATGACCCGAAGAATAAAATTCTTCCCAAATTTCTAAATTACAGTTTTACATTTGTATCAACTCTTACCTTGATATAGTGTTGATAAAGTCACCTTACGGATCTATGGACCTATAATATCAAGCTCCAATAAATATTAGATTATTAATCAAAACTCTTTTATTAAATAATCATATTTATTAATATCATGATTACTCCACTATAAATATGAGATTGAACTCTTTATAATTATAGATATATATTTACAGAGTACTTTATTAAGGTATAAACTGTCCATTGATATAATCATTACATACAACGTTAATCATCTATTAATGGTTAATAATTAAAAGGGAATAAAATTAGCATTTTACCCTTTTAACTATGTCTAGTCCCTAGTGTACCATTGACTTTACTAGTGAAGGTTGTGTCACAACAAGATTGCGACGTGAGCGCTCATAACCTTTTCAGTTCCAAAAGAATGTATAGATTCCAGATCTGTTAAAGTATGTCCCCAACCATATATATTATTAAGTCCCCAAAATAATTGTTCGTAGCCTGATCATTCTGACAAACCTTATAGTGACCTCAGGATTAAGATCATCGTGTATATGATCATCGTTTGAGGTATTTGATTAATACTACGAAACGCTGTTTAAATAAGTATTAACAAATCACATCTGGTCCAGTTCTATACATCACTATATATAAAATAACTTCACTAAAGTGTCCTACTACACTAGTGACTCGGATCTTGGTCACTTGAATTCATAATGCTAGTGAACCGTACTAGTAGTAATTAATCTAAAGATTTCATAACTTTATTTTACTGCGAACTGTTTTAAGTTCATTATCTCAATCTCGATCCTCTCATACTAGTATAAGATTATGACCACATAGATGAATTTTTAAATTTGATGATATTTACTTAATATTATCAACATTATATTTGACATAGTCTATACATATAATAATTCAATTCAATTATTTATTTCATTAAAAATATTTGTCAACTACAATTGCTTTAAGGGCACTATTCCCAATAATCTCCCACTTTCCCTAAAGCAAATTGAGACATCTCTTTCAATGTGCCATTCACATTATCCTGAACGAATTTTTCTAACAAAATCTTCGTAAACAGTTTTGTAAGAAATTGTTTAGAAGCTGTCTTTAAGGTCATTAGAACAATTAAGTAAAATTTTCTTGCATTAAATGATACTTCATTTCATGTGTTTTTCCCTTTCATGATTTCTAGCTCTTCTAGAATAGTTATATCTCCATTACTTTTGCAATGAGATACTAGTAGTTTATTCAAGTCTGAAACCCTTTTGATCGCGAAAATATATATACGCAAGTGCACGTAATCGATTCAAGTAATATATATGATAAGTAGAGTATCGTTCCCACGAAGACTATCTTTCAAGTACCACTTATTGTTCTTTTAATTTCTATTTGGAAATCAAAATTTAGATGAATTTAACTTTAAAATTATAAAAGAAAACTAAGAACAAGAATCACTAATTAAAAGATTTAAATCACTATTAAAAAGACCTAGGGTGTTAATTTCATCAACTTGTCATTCTACTAATTCTACCTATAACCTGTGCTTGTTCCAAAGGCATATTATTCACATCAGTAGAGCAACTAGCTGTGCTCGGGCATTGTTCATAAGCATGTGGTCTCCCACAAATCTCACAACTTATAACATTATGTACTTGCATTGCTTGTGCGGCGAGATTAGTTTGCTGCAATTGCTTGGTTAGAGATGCCACCTGAGTAGTCAATAGCGCAATTGGATTAACTTCTAAGACTCCTGCTACTTTCTTGTTCTCACACTTAGTAGGCCAATTATAGTTATTCATGGCCATCTCTTCCAATAATTCATATGCTTCATTAGCATTTTTTCTCATAAACGCTCCTCCTAATGTTGCATCTATAATTGTCCTTGTATTACCCCCCAAACCATTACAAAAAAGTATGAACTAGCAGCCACTTCTTTATTCCATGATGTGGGCACTTCCTTTGCAACTCTTTAAATTGTTCCCATGCATCATATAAAGACTCCACATCCAGTTGATGGAAGTTATTAATCTCTCCTCTTATTCTGGCTGACTTGGCAGGAGGAATATATTTACCAAGGAGTTTCTGAGCCAAATCTTCACAAGTAAGTATAGAGTTAGCTTGTAAAGAATTCAACCAACTATTTCCTCTGTCCCTTAGTGAAAATGGGAATAATCTCAATCGTGCAACATCGTTACTCACCCCATTCATTTTGAATGTCACACATAGCTCTAAAAAGTTTGTGAGATGGAGATTTGGATCCTCATTTGATAACCCCCCAAATTGTACGCAATTATGCACCATCTGAATAATTGAGGACTTTATCTCGAAATTATTTGCTTCAACAGTTGGAGGACGAATGCTTGAATGAATCCCTATAACAGTAGGGAGTACATAGTTCCTTAATGGTGGATGGGCTTCAACTGCATTACCCATATTTGCATTGTTGACAACATTATTTACGTTCTCAGCCATGGTGAAATCCAACTATTCCTTTATCTTTTGATTCTTTTTGCACGTTCTCTCGATTTCAAGATCTATTTGTATGATTTCCTTTGGTCTACTTCCTCGCATATACAAACAATTCCTGAAACACAATACAACCTTGATCCAAATAAATGTAAAAGAATAAAAATAAAAAATAAAAAAACCAAATTAAAACAAATAAAAATTAACTTTGATATTGGAAATTAAGTCCCCGGCAACGGTGCCAAAAACTTGATCGTGAAAATATATATGCAAGTGCACGTAATCGATTCAAGTAATATATATGATAAGTAGAGTATCGTTCTCACGAAGACTATCTTCCAAGTACCACTAATTGTTATTTTAATTTCTATTTGGCAATCAAAATTTTGTTGAATTTAATTTTAAAATTATAAAAGAAAAGTAAGAACAAGAATCACTAATTAAAAGATTTAAATCACTATTAAGAAGACCTAGGGTGTTAATTTCATCAACTTGTCATTCTACTAATTTTATTAATCACTTCTAAATTTCTTTCTTCCTATTCTAATACCTAGTTAACATAATTCGATTCCTATTCCTTTTCAAGATATAAGATCTCAACGTATATGCAGGTTTTCTACATCTCTGTGATAAACTTAAACATATATAAGGCATTAAGCATGGAACCCTAATTACTACACAAGTCATACAACTACTTTTGTCCAATATGCAACCTATGTCTATATAATGATAGCAAATTCAATTCTCATCTTTCAAATTTTGAATCAAAATCATAAAATCAAGTAAACATTGATCAAGTATTTACTAGCATTAAACAAACATTGTATAGATTAGAATAGAGAAGAAAAATCAATAGAACATCATAATTAAATTAGATAGAAATCCAAGTGAATACATTAAACCCTAGATAAAATTGTTTAGTTCACATCAGACATGACTAAATCAACAAAATAATAATTCAAAAACTTAAGATTCACAAACTTAAAGAAGAAAGAAAAATATAAAAATGCAAAATAACAAGCCTAAGACTTAAAATTAGTCTCAAAAAATGTAATTAAAAATTGACCTAATGACCTAATTAAACCCTAAATACGAATTTATAGTAAAAAAAAAACTACAATAGTTGTGTTTTTCACATGTGGGCCACGACTTGGACATCTCTAGGTCGCGGCCCATGTCTATTTTTGAGCCATTTGCTTCCGTGTAAGTCCTCAGGCGCCGCGACTCAAGCATCATCAAGTCGCGGCCCATGTCCAATTTTTCCCTTAGCTGAGCCTCTGACTTTGCCTTAAGTCCTGATTTGTAAGCCCAAGTCGCAACACTAATTGCTTGCTGCAGCCATGCATCTCTGACTTGCCTAGAGTTGCGACTTGTAAGCCCAAGTCGCGACTCTAATTCCATTTTTTCTCAAATTACTTCTTTCAACTTGTCTCTTCATCCAAAATTGACTTTCAATCGTCCTTAGAAACATTTTGATTCCAACAACACCCAAAAGCATCATTTTTCCACCATTTCACTTTTTTTTTTTTTTTACATTTTTCTCGTGATTCACCACACCAACCTACAACAAAGACAAACAAAAGCGTAATCTTGCACAAAGCACACATAAAAGACTCATTACCACAAAAACACATTCTAAAATGAAGTTATCACCTTTCCAGAATGGCAAAGAATTCAACTAAATCAAATAGCCTATTTAACTGCTCGTAGCTGTTACATTTTGACTTTTATGAAACATACAATTATGAAATGTCCAACACATTTCCAGAAAAATTTGTTTCCTCCACAGTTATAGAAATTGATCTTGATATCAATCTTTGAAGATTTCTATCTAGTTTAAAAATAGTTCATCCTTTGGGGTTTTAGGTCACTGCCTAAATACAAAAAACATATAATCTCCATTATACTCAAGATACTTAAAAAATTTAGTCCTTATAACTATTCAATGACTCAATCCATCATTGGATTGACAACTGCTTACTATTCCCACCATTTTACAAATTTAATTTGAAGACATAACATTTGATACATTAAACAGTCCATCACTGAGTTGTGGGAATATTGTCTCGTGTCCTTCTTTTCTTGTAAAAAAAAAAAATGGGCATTATTATGTAGATAATACATCCTCCTGACCGGGAAGGAAAAATGTCTTTCTTGGATTTTGTAAACTAAAGTATTTAAGCTTCTTATCTATATAAGTTGCTTGAGACAGTGCCAAAAGACTATTCTTTCAATCTCTACAGACTTAAATGTATAGAACATGTTTGGCTTTTCCAAATCTAATATATAGAAATGTTTAGCTAACCATTTCTTTTCAATTGATAATTTTTCTACATCATTCCCAATGATTAGAACGTTATCAACATAAAGAATAAACATCACAACAAAATCTTTCTGGCCGAGATCTTCAAATGGTTTTGTCATGTCAGCCATTAAAAAAAAACTACTTAGACATCAATTTTAATAAATATCATAATCCATGCATAAAGCAATGGATAAGAGTATGTAAACAAATTTAAGCTTGGTTACAATAGAAGGTATTTATTCAAGTAATAAATTTCTTCTTTCTGTTTATAGCCTTTGACTATTAACCTTACTTTGAAAAGTCTGTACTTTCCTTTATTCTCGTCTTCATCTTGAATATTCTGTTTCAAACTGAATTTTAATGAAATTTAGTTGGATGTTCAAGAATCCAGATGTCATAGGAATTCAAAATTCCATTTCTAGATTCATGGTGTTTCCACCATTGTTTTCTGTTAAAACCTTTCATTACATACCAATATGTGAAATGAAATATAGTTAGATTGTGTTACACACAACCAACTAAATTTTATGTTTGTAACGGAGTAGTTACTAACTAACACTCCCACTACAATAAAGCTTTACAAAGTTTGTGATATTCTTTGGTTTTATTATTGTTAATTAACAGTAACTCGCTTACTTGATTTATAGTTATTATTTCTAGTACAAGTTAACTAAAAATATAGTAATCATAATAATCTTGCTTCATTAGAGTAGCATTTAATAGATACAAACACTTTTGTAATCTTTTATGATTAATAAATTGTTGCACTAAATGACTTCATAGAAAACTTTCAATTTATTCACATAACCACTTGTGAATCCCAACTTTTTAAGTCTTTGATGATGTACAATCAAACATGAATAGAGTATAACAAGTGTCAAAATTATAGAAATAATAAAGACGATAATGATCACTCATTATCTATTTAATCTTATCTAATATGATTATATTCCATTTCCAAAATACTAATGTTGCCTAGCGTTCTAGTTGCACTGGTCGGAAATTTCATAGAAAGGTGTCATATGGACACCGTTGCATGTAGAGCCATGAGAAATGGCCGACCAATCACCACATTATATGCCGATGAGAAATCTACTATAAAAAACTTTGTCATTACTATTTCATGCCTAGGAGAATCTTCGACTCTGACTACTAGCTTGATTGTTCTGGCCGGTGATAAACCTTCTCCAATGAACCTGTAAATAACTTGAGAGCAAGGCTTCAAGTCAATGATTGACAACTTCATCTTTTTGAAAAGATGACTTGTAGATAATGTCCATCGAGCTTCCTATATCAACCAAACACGTTTTTACCTTCTTGTTTTCTATTTGTATCTTAATGACGAGCGGGTCATTGTGAGGATACCTGACATGTGGGTCATTGTGAGGATACCTGACGTGCTTGGCGTCATCCTCAGTGAAAGTGAGAGCTTCACTTTCGTAACGAGGATCCTTTGGAGATCTCTCCTCAACATCCATTACTTCTAATGATACATCTAACTCATGTCGAAGTGTCCAAGCATCTCTCTTCATTGCTTTGTTACTGTCACCGGCCAGGTGTGGACCTCCACATATAGTGTCTAAGGTAAAGTCCACAGGCTCAGGTTGTAACGGTGGAGATCATTGTCGTTTAAACCTAGGATTGTTGTTGCTTCCTCGAATTTTCTCTGCCTGGTACTTTTTCAACTTTCCCGATCGGAGAAGAAATTCTATCTCATCTTTGGGGTGATTGATTTGTTTGTTGCGTGACCATAATCTCCATGGAAACAACAAAACTTATTCATATCCCTCTTACTCATTTCTTTTTTGATAGGTGGAGGTTTCCGGTAGGGAACTTCCTGGTGAGTGGTGAGATAAATTTTTGCCAGGCTGGTCGATAGAGTTATGTAAGTTGTGAACCAAGGTTCATACTTCTTTGGTTTGTCGTTTGGTCCCGACTTGGCCTTTTTCTCATCATGGTAGTCAGACTCATTATTCCCACGTTTATTTCCACCATTTTGGCCGTTCCCACCAACCTTGGGGGGATCAGATGATCTGCTTGGATTATTTATGCTTTCCTCCTCTATCTCGATAGCATCATCCAATTTCATGTACTTGTCTCCCTGGTCAAGAAATTGTTAAAGTGTTGAAATTGGATTTCGATGAATACTATCCCACAAGGGGCTTCGGTAAATGATTCCAGATAAGATGGCAATCAACTTTCCCTCATCCCCCACGACAGTTTCCTTGTTAGCTTCTCTTATGAATCTCTGCATGTAATTCTTCAAAGACTCATCATTTCCTTGCTTGATGTCTGCTAGGTGATTTGCATAGACTGGTGGGGTCCGAGCAGCACTAAAATATCGACAAAAAATTTTCCTGAACATTTCCCATTAGGTAATGAAATCTGGTTTAAACTTCCAATACCATTCCTAGGCATTATTCGACAGCGTAGTCAGGAAGACTCTGTATCGATATTCACCGCGCACACATAGCAGTTCCATCTGAACTTTGAATTTTCCCACATGTATGACCAGATCTTCTTTTCATGTATACACCGGTAGCACCAGTGCTTTATATTTTGCCGGCGATTCGGTCGCTCTGATCCGAGCACAAAAGGGACTACTACTCCTGTGATCTACTTCATCTAGCCAGGAAGGTGGTTTAAACAAGCCTTGCACTGCAGCTGCTAGTGCGTCAAGCTAGGCTTGGATGACTGGTGCAACTGATGAGGTTCCAATATTTTGACCTCCTGGTCGGGCTTTTCCGTTTGGTGCACTGCCGTTAAGTAATTCTACTTGATCTTCTGGGTGGGGTTTGTTTACTACCCGACCGTTGAGGTCCTGATCAGGAAGTTTCTGACCGGTGGCTTCTCAAAAGGGGTTTGGAATTTTCTATTTGCGTCGTAGTTCTAGAGCGGATGTCATCATCCACCCGACCAAACTGATTACTTCGACTCCGATCAGGACCTCGAGAGTTTGTCTTCCCAGCAGGGGACTCTCGACCAACATTGTTGTTTTGAGCTCCCTAGGCAGCAGTTCGTGTTGTGGCTTGAGCAAACTGGGTAGGTGCTTCTAGAGCAAGTTCTGCCTCGCGATTTCGCCGGTTGGCTTTCTCTTGTCTTTCTCTGATCGCTTTGCTTCTCGCATCCATATCCTATTTTTGCTGCACGAACTCAGCCTTCTACCTAGCTATTTCTTCAGCAAAAGACTTCTGTCGTGCATTGAATTGCATCATAACTTCTTGAAATCCCCCCATGGCCTCCGTGAGTTGTTTGACCTCTGAGGTTATCTCCTCAAGAGTAACCCGAGGTTCAGTTTCAGGATTCTCAGGTGCAGCAGGACATTCTTATATAATAGTTTATTGTGCAGTTGCAGTATCTGGCTTCCTGGACGCCATCACGGGTAGGATGGTAACTTCAGTGTGCTTTTTTTATTCAGACTCTTAATAAAAGCTCCAAAAATGTTGACCACAATTTTGGCCAACGGTGAGTAGACACAAAATGACAGAAGTAAAATTGCCTTGAATAGAAAATAAATGACACAGGAGATTTTATAGTGGTTCAGCCCCAAAGAAATGGTAATAGCCTAATCCACTTAGTGTTTGAATATATGCTAACCTACACTTAAGATCAGATGAACCTAGGCCAACTGAGTTTCTTAAGTGCAAGCAGTAAATACAGAATCTCTCTCTAAAGAATATAAGATTTTCTCTTAAAAGTTCCCCCAGAGTTCCAAAAGTCCCTTGAATGATCCCATGAGCCATCTATTTATAGGCTCATGGATCGTACAAGAAGAGTCTTCAATTTTGACTGAGTCTTTGGTTGTTTCAACCAACTTTAATTAATAAAATAATCAATAAATTCAAAGTACAACATGGGCTTTTATTTTGGGATATCTAAGAAAATCCTACGGTTAGTTACGAACAATTCTGGCTGAAAACATTGCTGAAATTCTGCTAGATAAGTTACTGGGCCGTTAGCTCCTGAGATTCTGAAATATCTAGTTGGCTATGCTCCTTTGCCTGACATATCTGGTCGGATATGCTCCTTTGTTTGCCATCTCTTGTCGGATATGATTCTTCTTGACCAGGTGAATTTACATTTCAATCTTAGATAAGTGTTTTTCTCGACCAGAGTGAACCATCCATGCAATAATTGGTTAGTGTTTTTCCTAACCAGTGCTGCAATGATAACTCTACCCAATAGGACATTTCGTAACAATTACACTTCTTCTGATTGGCACATTTATTGACCATTAATGCGCCACTTGGTATAAATGCATTACCACTTGTCACTTCAAATTGCCACACCATTGTACTAAAATTTTGGGGATAACAAACAATTATACAGGAATAAAAGAACAAGACCAGGATTTTTACGTGGTTCAGCAGTTAAAATATGCCTATGTCCACGAATAACTTTTATTAAAATTTGCGTTAAAGGTTCTAGAAAAAACCATTTTCACAGAGTGTTTCTCCGTACAAAATTATGCATCCCTACAAATGACCAAATCCAGGTTATTTATAGACTTGGTTACAAGAATAATCCTCCCACAAGTTTAGGGAAGTTACAACATATATTTAAATTCAAATTCAAATGAATATTTGAATAATAATACAATTTAAATGTATTATTTAAATAAATATCCGATAAAAATAGGGATTCAATACACAGTTTAACCTAATCCCAAAGAAATAGGGATTTCCTAACAAATTTTTTTGTGTGTATGTTTAACGCGTCTTCAAGCTTGAACACTGCTTTAACGCGCTTTCAAGATCAAGTAATTTTGAGCTCACCATTCTAGTTGTCACCACCTCTTTACTCGACTAGTTTTTCAAACTCGTCCTTTAGGAGGAGACTTTTTCCTTCAGGCCTGCAACTCATGCTCGGGTGCTGATGACATGGAACTGGAACTTCATGTTTATTTGTGCAAGTATAATACCAATACTTGTTAACTTCGAGCTTACAACTTACGAGCCCACATTTCGAGACTATTTATTTATTCTCGAAATTTGGGTGTAACACACATGAATAAGTATAACTTAAAAATAATTTATTTGATTTTAAAATAATTAATTAATTTATTTTATTATAAATGTTAGAGTATAAATACACAAAATAAGGAATTTAGTTTAACTAGGGGTGTTCGTGGTGCGGGTGGTGTGGTTTTTTGCCAATTTTTTGAACCAAACCGCACCCGCACCGTGTAGACCCTCAAATTGCACTACAAATTGCGGTTTGGTGCGGGGCGGTTTATAGGTATTGCCAATTTGTTTATCATTAACATTAGAATAAAATTTTCAACAAGGAATCTAATCAAGTTTCATACAACAAACTTATAAATTGTCAACAACATCATAAAAACATAACAAACTAATAATGATGCAACAAATAATAACACAATAAACTAAAAAAAAACTTTTAGAAAGATAATAAATACAACAATCTGATAAAGTTTAGACAAACAATAATATATGATATATCAACTCTAACTTTCAGCTCCATCTTCTAGCAACCTATTCAAGGTTCACAATTTCAGATGTACTTGTTGAGTTATCTACAAAATGAAGAGAAAATATACATTAGACAATAATGATTTGAAGAAAAAAATACAAATTAACAATAGTAAATATATTTACCTGAATCAAAACATTGATGTGCTTCTAATATTGAACTCATATCTAATGGCATAGAAGAAGATCTCAACCAATTCTGACAACATATCAAAGCTTGTACCATGGTAGGACTCAAAGAACTTCTAAAGGAATCAAGCACCCTCCCTCTAGTGCTAAAAGCAGACTCAGAAACTACTGTTGAAACTTGAATAGCAAGAACATCACGAGCCATCTCTGCCAAGATAGGATATTTTGATGAATTCATTTTCCACCATACAAAGATATCAAAGTTTTAATGACCCACTACTCTAGACTTTTGGACCATTAACGAAACTATACATACAAACCTTAATAGAACTTACATTTGCGAAAATACCATAATTTTATTAAGTAACTTGTAAAAATAAGAGCTACTTACAAAATATCAAGAAAGATATGGGATCCCATTGTCTTTAAAAACAAAACATAATTTAAAATAACGAGTCACATAGAAAGTGCGGAAAATACATGTAAAACCATAAAAAGTAAAACAAGACTACATCCTCGAGAAATCGAACTCTCGACTCCTTGACTCCATTCACCATCGATACACATTCTCTAAGCGTCCACGAATCTTACCGCCTCTAGAGCTATTTTCCTGCACATAAAACAAAAAGGAATGAGCCTAATGCCCAGCAAGGAAAATCTAACACATAGTCATAAACATAAATTTCATAAAGAATGTAAAGACATAACATAACACTTATTACATACACATACTATAATGGCCATTATTACTTGGGGTCCCATAGACTAAACAAGTCATACGCCCATGAGATTAGTGGGGTCCTACTAGCTAAGTATGTCATATGCCCATAATCTATTTGGGGTCTTGTTAGTCATATGGGTCTTATGCCCAAGCCTACATACATACATACATATCATAACACATTTAATAACATAAGATAACATATAGAATATATAACATATGCATTTCTATCCTATTTTCCTTACCAAAGTTACCGGGATATGTGGACAGTGCTGGGATTTTGGAACACTCCTAATAATCATTATGAAAAAGAGTGAGTCTAATGAAGAAAAGAGATGAAAAGGAATGGGAAGACTAAACCATTGAGACACATACTTACCAAAACTTATGTGCTCAAGAACTTGGATTTCCTAACCAAAATAAAGATTAAGGTTAGAGGCTGAGTAGAAGATTATGAGAACTTTAAAAGAACAAATACAGAATTGAACTAGAGTTTTGGGTTACCTTGAAGACTTGTAAGACCAATCTACACCTCAAACTGAAATACTCTCAAACCTTAATTCCCAAAGTGTTTGATAAGCTTATGATGATCAAGCATATGATTCCCAAACCCAGGTGTTTATACTCTCACACTCACTTAGCACTTGCAGCCTCTGAACTTAGAGCAAAAGATGAATAATGGCTGGGTACTAGGTCCTATTTATAGAGTTTAGGAATGAAAGGATCTTGATTTTACTTGAATAAAAATAATAGCTTTTTAGGTGAAAATAATTTGAATAATCGTTCAGCAGAGGCTGAAGACTCGTTCAAAAAGATGCTGGACTTATCAAGAGGTTGAATGGCTGAATGGGAAATGATTTCAAAACATTTCAAAATACTCTGATGGAGGCGATATATCGCCCCCTGTAGGCGATATATCGCCTGGGCCAGTATGCCCGAGGCAGTCGTGCATCGTCTTGTGTTTTCCGTATCTACGTGCTGCGATATATCGCCCCCTATAGCTGTGATATATCGGCACATGCTGATTAATTAAACACGAAATTACACATTTTTAGCTAAGTTTGAATGGAGTAAACAGCCTTGACTAAGCCCTCAACGTATTCAAAGCTGCTGACTGACCCTATAGCATTCAAACTTTACTCCCTATTAAATTTAATCTTCAAAATACTTAATCCTTAATCACCCATTCATAACATGTGCTTAAAATCCTATTGGTCCTCATCTAAACCTTATAGTATAATAAATATTATCCTTAATATCAGTCATATAATCAAACCTTAGGTTAAAATTAATATTCTTAAACTATAGGTAAACTTAGAAAATCTATAAGTACTACTATGAGTGTCCAAATAATTCCCGGTCTGAACCAAAAATCCACAGTTACAAAGATAATACTATACATACTATAATACTACTAAATATTTAGCTAAGTAAAGTTCTTGGACTCTACAATTCTCCCCTACTAAAAAAGAATTTCGTCCTCGAAATTTACTTACCAAATAATTCCGGATACCGGCCTTGCATGTCCTCTTCCAAATCCCACGTTGCCTCTCGTTCAGAACTATTACTCCATAGGAATTTGACTAAAGGAAAGCTCTTGGACCGTAACTACCTCATTCCTCTATCAAGGATGCTAATCAGTCGTTCCTCGTAACTCAAGTCTTTCTGGAGCGCTATCGTATCTTACTTGAGGACGTGAGATGGGTCTGACACATATTTGCGTAACATCGAGATGTGGAAAACGTTGTGACTATCGGCTAGTGCTGGCGGTAGGGCTAGTCTATACGCAACTGGTCCCACTTTGTCCAATATCTCAAAAGGACCTAAGAATCGGGGACTAAGCTTGCCTTTCTTTCAGAACCGCTTGACACCTTTCATAGGAGATATCTTCAGAAAGACTTGATCTCCAACTTGGAACTCCACATCGCATCGCTTGGTATCCGCATAGCTTTTCTAACAGCTTTAAGCAGCAAGCATACGCTGTCTAATAAGCGATACTGCTTCTTGAGCTTGTCTAACAGCTTCGGGCCCTAGAAGCTGCCTTTCTCCTACCTCGTCCCAGTGCAACGATGATCGGCACCTTCTCCCATATAGCAACTCATAAGGTGCCATCTTGATTGTTGACTGGTAGCTGTTGTTGTACGAGAACTCGATCAGTGGTAAGTACATGTTCCACGATCCTCCGAAATCGAGTATACACGCGCGTAGCATATCCTCTAAGATCTGAATCGTACGCTCGGACTGCCCATCTGTTTGAGGATGGAAAGCTGTACTAAGACTTAACTTAGTACCCATGGCTTGCTGTAAGCTTCTCCAAAATCTTGACGTAAACACCGATCCTCTATCTGATACTATCGTCTTGGGGATTCCATGCAATCGTACAATCTCTTGGATGTAGATGTCTGCATATTGGTCTGCCGTGTATGAAGTCTTAACAGGCAGGAAATGAGCCAACTTGGTTAATCTATCTATTACTATCCAAGCGGAATCATGCTGCTTATTCGCCTTTGGCAGACCCATCACGAAGTCCATGGCTATGTCGTCCCACTTCCATTCTGGTATGCTAAGCGGTTGCAATAAGCCTGCAGGGCGCTGATGCTCCGCTTTCACTTGCTGGCATACCAGACACTTAGATACATACTTCGCTATGTCCTTCTTCATCCCTAGCCACCAATAGATTGCCTTGATGTCATGAGTCATCTTGGTAGACC
This sequence comes from Humulus lupulus, assembly GCF_963169125.1. Classification (NCBI taxonomy): domain Eukaryota; kingdom Viridiplantae; phylum Streptophyta; class Magnoliopsida; order Rosales; family Cannabaceae; genus Humulus; species Humulus lupulus. The sequence goes on along the minus strand of NC_084794.1, from coordinate 284,283,403 downwards.
TTGGATGAACTGAGTACGGGATGCTGTGTGCTTCTTCTAAAATCATCTTCTTAATACCTTGATCATTCGGCACGCATACCCGATCCTTGTATCTCAATAAGCCTTGGCTAGATATTGAGAAATCTGTAGTCTTGCCTTCTCTGATTGCATCCATGTGTGCTGCTAGTGTGTCGTCATGTCCCTGACCAATTCGTATATCCTCTAACAAATTTGATTGGATAGACAAATTAGCCAGCTTGCCTACAACCACTTCTATTCCGGCACTGATAAGCCCCTGCTGTAGCGGCTTTTCTATTCCGGATAAGGCTACTAAATTCCCATAGCTTTTCCTACTAAGCGCATCGGCAACTACATTCGCCTTTCCTGGATGGTAGAGGATTTCGCAATCGTAATCCTTGACTAACTCCAACCACCTGCGCTGCCTCATGTTAAGCTCCTTCTGAGTAAAGAAGTATTTTAAACTTTTGTGGTCCGTATAAATCTCGCACCGTTCTCCGTAAAGATAGTGGTGCCAGATTTTTAACGCAAAGACCACCGCTGCCAACTCCATATCGTGAGTTGGATAGCGCTGCTCGTACTCCTTTAGCTGTCGTGAGGCGTAGGCTATCACTTAGTCGTTTTGCATCAGCACACATCCCAATCCTAGATTTGATGCATCGCAGTAGACAACGAACTTATCGTTGGGTGTCGGTACACTGAGTACTGGTGTTGAGCAAAGCTTATCCTTAAGCAACTGGAAGCTTTCTTCACACTTATCGTTCCAGTTAAACTTTTGTTGCTTCTGGGTCAGGTTGGTGAGCGGAGTGGCTATCTTAGAAAAGCCCTCTACAAACTTCCTATAATAACCTGCTAGCCCTAAGAAGCTTCTTACTTCAGATGCGTTCTTTGGCCTGGCCAATCCTTTACGGCCTCAACCTTTGATGGATCTACTGCAACTCCGTCTTTTGATATAATGTGCCCGAGGAACGCCACTTGCGAAAGCCAAAACTCGCATTTCTTGAACTTTGCGTAGAGTTGGTGCTCCTTTAATCGCGTCAAAATCAACCTTAAGTGTTCCTCGTGCTCTACTTCATCCTTGGAGTAAATTAAAATGTCGTTGATGAACACAACGTCGAATTTATCCAAGTAATCTTTGAAGACCCTATTCATTAAATCCATAAACGCGGCTGGCGCGTTAGTAAGACCAAAAGACATAACCAAGAACTCGTAATGTCCATAAAGAGTCCTAAAGGCTGTCTTAGGAATATCTTCCCCCTTTACCTTGAGCTGATGATACCCGGACCGTAAATCGATCTTAGAAAATACAGTCGCGCCTCGGAGTTGATTAAACAAATCATCAATCTGAGGTAGCGGGTATTTGTTCTTAATTGTTACTTTATTCAGCTCACGATAGTCTATGCACATCCGCATACTTCCGTCCTTCTTCTTCACGAATAGTACCGGAGCTCCCCATGGTGAATGGCTTGGCCTAATAAAACCCAAGTCTAGGAGTTCTTGTAGCTGCGTCTTTAACTCCTTGAGTTCCGTAGGTCCCATCTGGTATGGTGCCTTAGAGATAGGCTCGGTGCCTAGTACTAATTCTATCGTGAAGTCTATTTCTCGATTTGGCGGCAATCCTGGCAAGTCATCGGGAAATACTTCTGGAAATTCTTGTATAACTCGAACATCTCCAACCTTAAGTGGTGTCTCCCTCTCCACATTCGTGATGCTAGCTAGGAACGCTTGACATCCTTTCTCCATCATTAGTTGAGCTTTGAGAGATGATACTAACGGGGTGCGTAGTCCTGAAGCTTGTCCCATGAAGCATCGTCTCTGGCCGTCAGGAGTCTCGAACATCACCTTCTTGCGTTTGCAGTCGATCGTTGCGCCATGCCGTGCTAGCCAATCCATGCCTAGTATTACGTCGAAGTCCTTGATCACTAGCTCTATCATGTCTCCTCTAGTTCTATGTCCTCAATCTTGATCAGTACGCCTCGTACTATTCGTGATGATAGAACTACTTTGCCCGAAGGCAACTCGGTTACAAACCTAGTTCTAAATCTTTCACTAGGTTTGTCTAGTTTTTCTATCATTCCTAACGAGACACCAAATTACTAAATCCGACAGCCACCAAATTACTACCTCCTAACCTTTCAAATCCATTACAATTTTTCTTTTGAAAGCACAAAGTTTTTTTCTTTTTATCCTCCAATCTAAATGGATATTTTGGACACTGATTCATCAAATGACTCCTAATGGTACTAGTTCCATATTTTCTATGACCACCAGCATAATCCTTGTTACAGTAATTACAAATAGCTTTAGGATCATTTGGGTCATCTTCATTTATAGTAAAATGCTCCCAAACATCAGGGTTTGCCTAGAACTTTTCTTAGAATTAGACTTAATAGGCAAAGGAGGTTTAGACGTATTACTAGAATCAGGAGGAGTCGGGGACTGGTTTTCACTTGTTTGGGTGATGGGAGTATCAACAGATTGTGAACTTTGCTCCATCTAAAAAAATAAAATAGAATAAAACATTTAATATTAAAGTTATAAACGTTATTAATAAAAAACATTAAATTTTGTCTAAATATATATATATATTTATAATTCTTTATTTCATATTATATATATTAAGTAGTAAGACAAAGTCAAGACTCAAAAATTGTTTAATTTAAACATATTACATATAAGTTATATTACATATTATATATAGTAAGACAAAGTCAAAAGCCGTGAACTTCATCTGTCTGTGTAACATTAATATTTTAAAAGTAAGACCTGAAAAGTTTACGAAGAAATTGTGTTAAATTGATTTTTTTAACAGTTTATTACAAATTATGATATTCACTAGTCAGTGTTGTTATTGGAACTCTTTAACAGCTTTACTGGTATGTTTTTATCTTCCTTTTGTTTTTTAGATTCTCTTAAAATATTAAAATTTCTAGACAGTACTTAAGTCACCGGTTATTCAGTGCTTATATATTTTACAAAGTCCATGGCATAATTTGACAATCTAATATCCTAAATAGCACCACATTCATTCTGATGTAAGAACGAAGAAGTAAGAAAAACATTATTGAAACACTGTTCATCAAAAGAAGAAGTTTTGAAGACACCATTTCAAATTCCAGGATGGACTAAACATGGTGTATACGTATATTTAAGTATATGATACAACATAATCTTTAATTTAAAAATTTTATATATATACATATATATATCTTCTCGTGAATCTGGAGCAGCAACTTGACGAATGTCTTGGAGCTCCTCGGCGGTGGCGACTGAAACAACAAACAGCGAAATGGGAGAAGGAGAAGGAAAAAGAGAAGCCAAAAGTTGCAAAGGACGGTGAGGCTGAGGGTGAAGAAGGTTAGTCGTTCTTGAGGGAGTAGGAGTGTGTCGGCTAATACTAAGAGACTAAGTGAAAAGAGAGAGAACATGAGTTTGAGAATTTGTTTCAGTAATAAGATGTTCCCTAACAATAATGGGCTTGGATGTAATATTAAACATATATGGGATGGGCTGGTGTGATATAAATAAAAACTATATTTAGAAAATTGGTATTTTTTTAAAGTGCGGTGCGGTTTGAAACCGCATTAATTAATTTCTAAACCACAAACCGCACCAAACCACGCGGTTGGGAAAATATTCAAACCGAAACCACACTGCGAAAGGTTTCAAACCACATTATGCGATGCGGTGTGGTGTAGTGCGGGTGGTTTATGCAGTGTGGGCAGTTTGATGAACACCCCTAGTTTTAACTGGTTTAAATTACACAACGAGAAAAAGAATTTACAGCGACGACATCTATTGCGACGACTTTATGTTGGCAAAATCCACATAAAATTATTTTTTCTTAATTTATTTAAAAAATAAGCTACAGTGACGACATGTCGTCGCTGTAGGGTCGTCAACAACACACGGCCAGGACCTCCAAAATTCTTGATACCCTACAGCAATGACTCGTCTTCGCTGTAGGGTTCAAGGAATTTAAAGGGAACATGAGGCGGGAACTGACTCTACGACGATGATAGGGTCTTCGTAAAAAAAAAGAGGAAAATATGTTTGTCTATAGCGACGACCTGTCATCGCTGTAGGATGCTCAGGGAACTCAACCGCCTAGAGTTGGCTGCCTATTTGAACTCCACCGTCGCTGTAGAGTCATCGCAGAAAAAAAAAGAGGGAAATATGTTATTCTAGAGTGACGACACAGGGAGGGAAATTAACCGCCAAGAGTTGGTTGCCTATTTTCTCTCCCTATAGCGACGACATGTCATCACTATAGAGTACAATTCAATCCACTGGTCAGTTGTTTTGTACTCTATAGCGACGACATGTCGTCGCAATAGGACCAAAAAATGTGGGAATGTGAACCGTGAAAAAGTTTAAGTCAAATTTTCACTGCCTAGATGCAAAACAAATGAGAGGATTCGTGTACTATTCACTATCCTACAGCGACTACGATGACATATCGTCGCTGTAGGGTCTCATCGTTTGAGTGAAACAATGGGTTTGAAATCAGCGACGATTGGTCATTACCTATAGCAATGACATGTCACAACGATATAACACCCCAGGCAGAGCCTTCTTCTTCATTTTCTACCAAAAATTCTGGAAAAACCAGACAAAATTAGAGAGTTCTTCACTGGTCCAAGCCTTTTGCTGCCATTTTTGCCTTGTTTTGGTAATCTAATCCTATTTTCTTTCTATTTTATAGTTTAAAATGTATTTTTTTTGTTAGTATATGTGTGTATTTTGTGTTTGTTATAAATGAGTTTTGAAATTTTTTTTGGTTATTTTTTATTTTTTTGCAGATTACTTGTGCCTAGCCCAAGCCTTGGGATTAGATTATTGGCGAAAGATAACGCTATAGCCTGACTTTTGGGTATTGTTTTTAAGTTTATTATTATTGATTAAGTGTTAAATTTAGTTTTCAATTGTGTAATTGGTTATTTTATATTGAGTTGAATTTTGTTTTTCGGGTTAGATTTGTATATTTGTTAATTTAATTATATTTGTGTTTTCTTAGGGATAGATTGTAAATATATATTTATTAATTTGATTTAATTAAATATTATGTTATAAAAAAATGCATATGATAGGTTTAGATATTAGATGATATAATTTTTTTTTATTAATATATGTATGTTTATTTTTTATGTGTATATGAATGTATATGTATATAAATATGAATACGTATGTATATGTATATAAATGTGAATATGTTTATATGAATGTTAGAATTTAATAAAAAATAGTTTATTAGGTTAGATAAATCTAATTAAATGTTTATAATATGATTTATGTTGTTGATATGAGATTTAAATCTTTATATTAAATTATATGTATGTTCTGGGACTGGTTTTGTATATTTTATGCAAATTTTAATTTTTGGGATATGTTAGATTAAATTTTAGTAGATTTTAATGTAATTATTAAAAAATTTATAAAGTAATAAAAAAGTAGAAAAATAAATTAATAATTTGATGATTATTAAATAAATTAAAGTAATAATCTTTAATGGTAAATTAATAAGATTATAATTAAATATTTATTTATTTAAAGAATTGATAATATATTCATAAAATTTGATAATATATATTCATAAAATTCAATAAGATTTCACAATTTACTTGAAAAAATTAGTGTTTTGGTGATAAAAAAAATTATTAGCAAATAAAGGTAGTATTTTATGATTATGACATTGTGATAATTTATTTTTCACTTGAATCAGTTATGACGATTGACAAGAGTAAAATAACTAATAGACAACGTAACTCTGATGAGTTTTGGAATGGTCTTCAAGCATTTATACAAATGGCCAAGAATCATGTGAATGCTTCGGGAGAAGTCAGATGCCCATGCATTCAGTGTGTCAATATGCTGAATCAAAAACTAGATGTGGTGGAGGCTCACATACATAGATATGGGTTTCTGCAGCGATACATGAAGTGGACCTACCACAGTGAAGTTGATATGCCTCTAGTAGTGGACGACGAGGCTCCAGTGACTCATGAGATGATTGACATCATCAATGATGTTATTGGTGAACAAGACACTAATAAAGAAGATGTAAATGAAGGAATTTCAGATTGTGGTGGCAATAGTGTGAAGAATCAATTTTATGACTTGTTTCAAGAGGTCGAAGCTGAGTTATACCCTGGTTGTACTTGGTTGTCTTCCTTGAACTTCTTGGCAAAGATGATGCACATGAAAGTTATGCATAAATGGATAAATAGTTCCTTTGATGAACTTTTGAAGTTTATAAAATTTGCATTCCCGAAGGAGAATAAGATTCCGACTTCATTCCACGAGTCTAAGAAAAAAATGAGGAAGTTAGGGTTAGGTTATCAATTAATTCATGCTTGCAAGTACGAATGTTGTTTGTTCTGGAAGGAGAATTCACAAAAACAGAGTTGTCTTGTATGCGGTGAGAGCCGATGGGTTGACAAAGACACAAAGGGAAAAAAAGTCTCTCACAAAGTGTTGCGGTACTTCCCTTCGACTCCTAGGCGGAAGCGTCCTTATGGTTCAAGGCATACAACAAATGATATGACCTGCATAGTACAGGATGGTCGAAAGATGATGGTGTGAAGCACCATCCTGTTGATGGGGGTGCTTAGAAACAATTTGATTCCATATATCCTAATTTTTCCAAAGAACCCAGAACGTTCGAATGGGTTTGGCTGCTGATGGTTTTAATCAATTTGGAAACATGAGTCTATCTTACAGCATGTGGCATGTTATATTTTGCACATACAATATTCCTCCTTGGTTGTGCATCAGAGAGTCATTTTTCATGCTGACCTTATTGATTCCCAGTCCGAAATCACCTGGGAAGGACATGGATGTCTTTTTGAGGCGTGTGGTAGACGAATTGAAGGAGTTGTGGGATGAAGGAGTTCAAACCAGAGATGCTGCAATGAACAGTGTATTCAGAATACGTGCAGCACTATTATGGACTATCAATGATTTTACAGCCAGTAGTAGTTTGTCTGGTTGGAGTGGCCAAGGATATATGGCATGTCCTTCATGAAACGAAGACACTCCTTCGTGTCGGGTAATTGGTAAGACGGCTTATGTTGGTCATAGAAGATTATTATCTTCTACGCATAAGTGGAGGAAGAGTCGCTTGTTTGATGGAAATTATGAAAAAGGACATCTTCCAAGAAAATTCAGTAGTCAACACATACTCGAACAATTAGCGCATGTCCTAGATTGTTTTCCGGGTAAACATGTCTCTAAGAAAATAACTAACAATGACGGCTACATTGTTGGGTTGAAATCCCATGATTGTCACATTCTCACGCAACGTCTATTGCTGGTAGGAGTTCGAGGCTACTTGGATAAGTCTATTTCGAAGACAATCATTGAGCTTTGAAATTTCTTTAAGCAAATTTGTGCTTGTACATTGGTTGTTAAGGACATGGAGAATGCAAAAGATCAAGTGATACAAATTTTGTGCTAGTTGGAGTTAATTTTGCCTCCATCCTTTTTTGACATAATCATTCATTTAATTCTTCATTTATCGCAAGAAGCTATCCTCAGAGGACGAATTTACATGAGGTGGATGTATCTGTTTGAGCGATATATGAAGAAGTTGAAAAATTATGCCAGGAATATGGTGCGCCCAGAAGGTTCTACAGCGGAGGGTTATGTTGCCGATGAAGCTTTGACTTTTTGTTCACAATATCTTCAGGGCATACAAACTAAATTTAATCTTCTGGAAAGAAATGCGGATATTGTTATTCCTAAAAGACAGTTTTCAGTTTTTGAATTACAATGTCGTCCAAGTAGCAAAAAGAAAATCATATCCCTTGACTATCTTCATCGAAAAGAAGCGGAGTGGTTTGTACTCAACAATTGCCCTGAAATCCAACCATATATGGAGTAAGTAGCTCAACACATATATGAATTCATTAAATTTAATTCATGGAAAACGATTATCTTACCTTAATACTTGTGCTATACAGTGAATGCCTTCGAGAAAATTCAAACATAAATCTTCAAAAAGATTTCCCTATTTGGTTTAAATTGAAGGTAAATTATTGAAACTGTAGAATTCTTACGAAATTCGTATCGATTAATACTCATCTCATTGTGTTTTCTATTTTTGTGTCATACTCTATAGATGGGTCGTTCGCGACAAGTACAGTCAACTAAGTGTATCGATGAATTATTTGCTTTAGCAAACATGTCCAATAAGAATGCATACTCCTACATGACTTGCATTGTTAACAGTGTGAAGTTTTTGGTCCATAGTCATGATGAAAGACGTACCACTCAAAATAGTGGAGTTTTGGTGCCAGGTACTGATGGTTTCACTTTCTATGGCCAACTTGAGGAGATTGTAGAGTTATGATATTCCCATGGTTACTCGGTAGTATTGTTTTGATACAAATGGTTCAACACCGATGTAAGCAAGGGTCGAAATATGACTGAGAATAATGTAACTAGTATCATGATTAAATCTGAATGGTACAAGAACGATCTATTTATTCTCTCCACTCAAGCAAAACAAGTTTTCTACTTGGAAGATCCTTCAAGAAACAAAAATTGGAAGGTAGTAGAAGAAGTTAATCATCGAAAGATCTGGGATCATCCAAGTATTGATGATGATAACGAGGTTGATGTCGTGCATGGTAACACTTCATCAAATTTTGTACTCAATGTGGAATTAGGAGAGTTCAAGATTGTGCATTTGGATCGTTTGGGTCACACCAGCATAATTGGGGAAACGTCTCGATCTGTTCCGGATGTGGATGATGATTTCATCAATGACGATGATGATGAAAAAATTAGTGAAGATGATTTAGAAAGTACAGATGATGATGTAGGAATTGGCATTGATGAGGAATAATATTTTCTTATGCATATTCATATTTGTATGTTTAATGTGTATGTTTTAATTTCAAGACTTTTCAATCAACATATGAATTTTCTCAACAATGTTTGTTTTTCAATAGTTCCAACTACATTACCGAAATTATTTAAGTTATGTAATTAACCTCCAACTATAACTGAATTTAAGTTAATAATTATTTAAACTGCAAATATATGTCTACTACTGTTGCTCATTCTCATGGTGATGATGGAGCGGATCCTCCTCCTCTAGATGCCACGCGAGTTCCTACTTCCTATGAGACAGGAAATATACTGTAATTAGTCTATATTTTATTAATAAATGACAAATTGTTATTATTTTATTTAATTTAATTTAATTATTTAATTAACATATACAGCGGCTGCCGCAAAAAGAAAAGGTTGATCTCAATCCAAAAATTTGCAGCAACTCGTCAACGACAATAATGGTTCGTTGGCTCTACAATTTGATCTGAAGGAGGGAACCTAAAAAGCAGTTGGTGATTTTGGGACATGGTTCACGAGACTTATTGGTAACCTTATTGGTCACCTTGTCCTATTATATTATGAATCGCGGCAGAGTGTTCCAGATGAGCACAAGATTGGATTGATGCAAAAGCTTGAGGTAAATTTATCTACTTATTCACATGTAATGTTTTTTTTATAATTTAAAAAATGTCACCATTTTTTTTGGAGGAATTTTTCATTCTTCCCCGAGCTCTCCCTGAGTGGTAACTGATAGAGACTGGGATTGAGCAAGAGTTTCGGGATCGCTACAAGGATAGAAAAGGTCGCAAGAAAAGACACTTCAATGAACATAGAGGGTATGATGATATTGAGACAGCCAGATAGAATCCACCGAAGGACATGGACAACGAGAGTTGGCAGAAATTGGTTGACCTTTTCACCACTCCACAGTTCATGGCACGCTCAAAGTAAAATGCTGCCAATAGAGCAAAACAGAAGTATCCAAGTCTCCATGGATCGACTTCTTATGCTTCTGCTCGATTTAAGAAGGTAAATAAAAATGTATAGATAATTTGATATATTTTAAGTTATCTTAATAATAATTTCAATATTTAATTGAGATTTTGTTAAATTTTGTTTTCTAAAGATGAATCTTCAGACTAAGGAACTGCCCAGCATTATCGATACGTTCCATGACATGCACAATCATCCAACACGTGGATGGGTGAACACGAATGCTAAGGATGCATGTGTAAGTAACTTTCTAAGTTTTTTATATATGTATATTATTCAATTATATTATGTATTAATTGTCTTGTTTCTAAACTGCAGGATGCCTTGCAGCAAGAAGCCCAGACACAATCCCATACTCAATCCCAAACTTAATCTCAATATGAATCTGAAGCAGGAAGTGCCACTGTCAATGAGATACAAGTTGTCTCAAAGGTACTTGGTCAACGTCGTGGCCACAACTGATGTATTGGACACAAGTTGAAGGGCACTTGTTGACGTCGTTTTTCGTCAACTTAAATAGTAGAGCAATTAAAGAATAACATATTGGTGCAAATCAATAAAGAGGAAAACTAGAGGATTTTTACGTGGTTCAGTAGTTAACTCTGCCTAGTCCACGAGTCTATGTTATTAAGATTTGAGAGTTTTCTGGAAACTTTTCAGAGGAGAGTTGCCCAGAGTTTTCTCTCAAGAAATCAGAAAATCGGTCCTTTACCAATGGTGTTTCCTTCTCTATTTATAGAGAACGTTGCAGAATTCATTTCCACATATTTCGGGAAGATATTCTGTAAATCAATTAATATAATGCTATTTAATGCATTATTTCCTACATACACAAAAACGTCCCATGAAGATCGGGAATGGATAACAGATTAAATGATATCCCTTAAATATTGGGATTGTACAACAATAAACATGTTCACACGTAACTGATTATCCCAGATGATTCATCAAATCTTCGAGATCAACCATTGGCATTGAGTTTTCCGCGGGCAATGTTGTCACATTCGAGCTTGCACTTCCCGAGCTACAACCATCTCGTTTGAAGGCAATCAGTGAAAAATATATTCAAGTGTCGAACCATGCCATTGCGAGCTTAGAGAATATTCGAGGCTACACACCCCTCGAGGTCGTTGTTTACTTCAAAGAGGTTCGACAGTGCGATCATATGATGACCGCATATATTTCGAACTCACACCTGATGAGCCCAATTTTTGAGGTCATAACTTCTTATCTTAAAATCTGGGTGTAACATTTTCCCCCCTCAAAAATATCAGTTCGAATCCTGTGAGAAGGAAACTTTTGAACTGCCCTTCTTGGAAACAGTACCATCTATTGTACTCGAGTGTGGACATGCATCAGGTAAGTATAGGATGATCAGAGTACTTGATTATGTTTGCACCATGCCCACATCTTCTCACCTGCCACCTTTTTGCTGCAATTACCACGCCTGTACCAGTTCTTTTGATCAGGTACCAAACTCGTCCAACGGTCCAGATTGATTCGTCCATTGACATTCTTTTGTGGCCTATAAATATGCTTGTGCCTTCTTCTTCCCTTACTTTCACTTTTTAGAGAGAAGAGAAGAACAAAAAACCATCACTCAAAACTCGTTCGGCTCTTGCATGTTCTCCAAACCGAGGAAGCAAAACACCGCTAGCTTGTTCGACTCCGTGAAATCGTTCTTGCAACCAATACTTTGGTCATCGATTTCTCTGTACCCACCAGCCACACTGTGTAAGTATCTGTTCCAGTTCTCATATGTTCATCTACATTCTGCTTTTTCCATGCATGTTTATGTTGTAGTAGCCCTTTGGATACCAGTTTTAGTACCAGAATGCTTTAGTCAATGTCGTGTAGTATTTAGGCTCATCTGATGTTATGATTTTCCAAACCTAGATTTTGCATAAATGATGCAAATATGGCTTTTACTGGGTTATCTTTATTTCGACTATCATGTCGTGTAGACCAAGAAACTGGGTATAGGATTAGGGTTTTCAAATTGCATGTTTTCCAAAAATATCACTTTTTGAGTAACCGCCAACTTTTTCCCTGAAAATTTGGGATTCTAAAAAATAAATCCACTTTTCCCTTTTAAATGGAATACACGCTCCAAGCCTGATCTCGTTCTTTTGACCGAGTTCGTTCCATAGTCTCGAGCATTCGAGCTCAGACCGTCTTGATTTTTATTCTTAATCTCTTGTTCATCTTGTCCTCACCCTTTTTGTTTCTTGCTAGATGTCGCAGAATTTGGAAAAGCGGTGGGGGTCAATACTTGCGATTCCTTACTCGCCGACAACTCCGAGCCCGGAGTCACCCTTTACTCGGAACCAGCGCTTGATTCTGGAGCACGAATTGAGGTGTGAGCAAGAGGACACCCAAGCTCACTTTCGATGGAAAATCGATGAGGTTAAAAAGAAAAAGAGGAAAAAACTTAGGGTCGTGATCTATCCAGACCTGGACCTCGAGCCCAGACCAATCCCCCTCGGCCCTACGCTTAAAGTGACGGTCGCATTCAAACCGGGCAATGTCAAATTTTCACTGATGGAAGAACCATCATATCCCCCATCAACCTCGCAGCCAACCGCTATTCCCACCTCGAGGGGAGAATTTTTCGAGGCCGAGCATTATTGGAGCTCGACCTCCTCATTGGGGCAGACAACCAACATCTTAGCACGCCATGGCCTAGGATTATTAGGCTCGGTAAGGTATCGACCTCCGACCTCCACCGAGTGTAGCTTCTGTGCCCCGGGAGATGGTAATCCCAACAATAAGCTAAAGTTCGCAGCTTAGAGCCACGAGCATATGAGGGCAGGGGCCTTATTGCCCTTGAAGTCCTTTTTCAAGGACTTTCTGGATTTTGGCAGGCTCGCGCCTTTCCAACTTCAGACCAACTCATACAGGGTCTTGTCAGCCCTGAGGTTGCTTTACCACGAGTTAAAGTGGGAAGGACCTTCACCAAAAGAGATTTTTTTATCTCTTTTGCTTGAAAAGCAACCCCTCCTGAGCTCAGGGAGGAGATGGCTTCTACTACCTCTCAAGCTATCCCATGGAGAGGAAGATCTTCGAGGATATGCTCAACCATCCTCCCAACTTCAAGTTGGCTTTCTTTTGGACGGACGGCCTAGATCCCTCCAGATACTATTCGTTTAGGTGAATCCATAAGTATACAATCTTTTTTCTTTTTATGCTTGAATTTTTGCTTATGCTTGAACCACCATAATATATTCACTTCTTCAGCCAACTATCATCGCCCTACTCCCACGGATGAGATGAAGGGGCACAAGGAGACTTTGCTTCAACTCCTTTATGGTAGGTGCTCCCTTTCTTATCTTCTTCATGAAGATAATCTTTGAGCCTGTGGTCTCCTAGAGAAGGATCAATCCATAGACGATAGGACCTACAAGAAGTACACCAAGTGGGAGTTTGTGCCTCTTCCAACTGGTAGCCTTCCCCCAAGGCGAAACTTTAAGGCACGATCCCCAGTTCGCCGTCGCATGAGTCTTGGTTGGGGAAAGATGTTAATGACGAGGCATCGAGCTCGAGCGAAAGAGGTAAAGTCATTCTCAACTCGGCCCTATGGTCTCCTTCCCTACTTAAGCATAAGCATGACACCCTAATCCTTTGCCCAGATGATAGGGATAATTTTTATGTATGGTCTTGGGTAGAAGATAAGGTCCATAGGTTCGATAGTTGGCTAAGGAAGTACGACACAATTTATAGTATGAATGAAGTTTGGGATGGAATAGCTGTCCAATATGGGACGAATGACTATAGGGACCTTTCGAGGTTGACTTCCACATATAGGGAAGGGACTCCCCCTGCCTCTTTCGAAGATGGGGGAATTACGTGGCCACCGAGCACGAGCTCGGGGGGAGAGTTCCAGTTAGGTTCCTCTAACTGTCTACATTATGCTAATTTTAGCATCTTTAGATTGTTTTCTAATGTGATTTGATTGTTCAGGTACTATGGACTCCGATCTCGAGACCGTGCTCACAAAGGTGAGGGGGCAAAAGTCTGATCGGCCTGCTAAGGTCCCTAAGAGGACCGAGAAGACTCCTCCTCCCCCAGCTCCCATTGTTACGAGCCGGGCCACAGATCCTAACTCCTAGGTCGATGCTTTCGCCACAGGTCCTCCTCTATTGCCTCTTGCCATCAAGATCCTCCCCACGCTCGGCCCACATCCGATGAAACCAGCGACCTCCAAAGGGCGCCTGTTGTCGATTTCTACCCATGTTGATGAGTATGTCATCGACAATACTGCTGGGACTCATGGAGCCACACTTGGATCGGACGTCCTGTCTTGGGTAGGCCAAAGCATCAGTAGTCTTGAGGCTCCCCAGTGGCTGTTTTTTGTCAATGCTCGGGACTGCAACATCCCTTATGACAAGAGTGTCGAGCTCGGCGCTGCGGTAACCTCTCTCACCTTACTATTTGTTGTAATTGTGCTTAGTGTATGTTCTAACTTGATTTGTTTGTGTGTCAGTCTCTTACTGCAGTTGCTCAGCTAAACAACGAGGTCCACGCGAGCATGTCCTATGCCCAGGAGTCGAAGAATCTTCAACTGAAGCTTGCTGACAAGTTTAAGGTCGCAAAATCAAAGTTGAAGGTTGAGGTCGAGCAGATGAAGGCCAGGGTTGAGGAGATTGAGAAGCTGAATGCCAAGCTCGAGGATCTTGAGAATACCAATGCCAAGCTCGAGGAGGAGAAAAAGGAAACATTTGAGATAATGGAGGGTGAAAAGGCTCGTCTTCTCGAAGAGTTCAAGGAGAGGAAGGATCGGACGGTTGACTTGGCCATGTACAGGATCTGAGCCAGCAACGCCGATCTCGACACCAGCTTCCTTGGCTCTTTTGAGGAAGAGCTTGTAGCCTAATGGCAAGCTCGGCTTGATGCAGTGGAGGCTGCGCAGGAGGATGCTGAGAAGGCTAAGGAGGGCGCTCCTTCCTCCTAAATCTTGATCCTGGGCTGCGTCCCTTTGAGACTTTAGTAATAGCTTTTATCTTTTGCTTTTTATGTCCTTGGGACAAAGACAATTTATAGCTTGTATGATATTTATAATACCATATTTGACTTTACTTTAATATTTTTGCTTTACATCTCTTAAATCGAAATATTTTAAGCAATTTATATTAAAATTTTTCCATTATGTCTGTTTATTCATACAAACACAAGGTGGATTTCAGCTCGAGTTTCTATGCATTCTCGCATAGTTTGCTCAATATATCCGTGTCCGATCTCGTTATTTGTCAAGATCGGGACTTACTCTTACCATGCACCCGAAAGTACTTATATGGCATGTAAGGTAGGTAGTTTAGTTATATCCTGCTTTTCTAGTTGCTTTTCCTCGTCCTTATGTAGCTCCCCCAAGTTATGAGGTCAAAACTATCTTTTTGCAGGATATTCCAGCCTCGATCTCGACTTAACTTGAAGTGGGTTCATTTATATCCCATCTGCGTTGATCAATTTTAGCTGGTTTGTTCCAAACCTATGTAGGCCATGTTTGCTTTACATCTCTTAAATCGAAATATTTTAAGCAAATTATATTAAAAGTTTGCCTTTATGTCTGTTTATTCATACAAACACATGGTGGATTTCAGCTCGAGTTTCTATGCATTCTCGCATAGTTTGCACAATATATCTGTGTCCGATCTCGTTATTTGTCAAGGTTGGGACTTACTTTTACCATGCACCCAAAAGTACTTATATGACGTGTAAGGTAGGTAGTTTAGTTATATCCTGCTTTTCTAGTTTCTTTTCCTCGTCCTCGAGTAGCTCCCCAAAGTTATGAGGTCGAAACTATCTTTTTGCAGGATATTCCAGCCTCGATCTCGACTTAACTTGAAGTGGGTACATTTATATCCCATCTGCATCGATCAATTTTAGCTGGTTTGTTCCAAACCTATTTAGGTCGTGTTTGGTTTGTAATCCATACACTTATATATTTTCGATCTAGTTATATCTAGATCGTACTGGTTCGCGTATCTAGTCGTATCCGAACACTTTTTAATATTTTTGTTATATCCAAATTATCTTGGCTCGCACATTTGCTTATATCCAAACACTTTACTTTTAATGTCCAAATTATTTTAGCTCGCGCATTCGGTTATATCCAAACACTTTATTTTTAATAATCTGGCTATGTCCAAATTATTTTAGCTCGCACATTTGGTTATATCCAAACACTTTACTTTTAATAATCTGGTTATGTCCAAATTATTTTAGCTCACGCATTCGGTTATATCCAAACACTTTACTTTTAATAATCTGGTTATGTCCAAATTATTTTAGCTCGTGCATTTGGTTATATCCAAACACTTTGCTTATTTTTGTGTATATACCACTAATGCCCCATTAATACTCTATGAGTGTGACCATTGGTTATTAAATTAAGAGAGTTTGCAAAAAATACAACATATTAAAACGAAAATGAACTTTATTCAGAATTGAACAATTTATCAACAGAAGCGTAGCAAAGATAAACAAGCACGGTTACAGGTGGCATTATTCCTACACTATTGATAGTAAGGTCGTAGATGTTCGCCATTCCATTTACGTGGTACCAATTCCCCGTTTAATCTTGCCAATTTGTAGACGTCAGGTCGGATAACTGATTCAATTTGATAAGGCCATTCTTAATTAGGCCTGAGCACGCCAGAGGCTGGGTCCCGCGAAGCTAGGAACACACGCCTTAGCACCAAGTCTCCCAATCTGAATTTCCTATCCCAAACCTTTTTATTTAAATATCGGGTAGCTCGCTGCTGATATGCTGCATTTTTTAGCTAAGCCTCGTCCCGTCTTTCTTCGATCAGGTCCAGACTTACTTCAAGCTGGGATTGGTTTGAGGCTTGGTCATAAGCATGGCTATGAATAGTGGGTATTTCGACCTCGATTGGTACCATAGCCTCGTATCCATATGCTAGAGAAAAAGGGGTATGTCCTGTTGAAGTGCGAGTTGTGGTCCGATATGCCCACAAGACTTGGGGCAACTCCTCGGGCCATTTTCCCTTAGCTTCTTCCAATTTCTTCTTCATAGAACTCTTCAGAGTTTTATTCACAACTTTGACTTGGCCATTTTCTTGGGGATGGGCCACAGAGGAGAAGCTCTTTATTATCCCATTTTTCTCACAAAAATTGGTAAACAGTTCACTATCAAACTGAGTGTCGTTATCTGATACTATCTTCCTTGGCATTCCATATCGGCAGATTATATTTTTTACCACAAAGACCAAGACTTTCTTTGAGGTAATTGTTGCCAGAGGTTCGGCCTCGGTCCACTTTGTAAAATAATCTACCGCAACTACTATGTACTTAACTCCACATTTTTCAGTTGGTAATGAGCCTATGAGGTCAATTCCCCAGACCGCAAATGGCCATGGGGAGGTCATCATAGTTAGCTCAGAAGGTGGAACTCATGGGATTGTAGCGAACTGTTGACACTTATCGCATCTCTTGACATAATCAAATGAATTTGCTTTGATAGTGGGCTAAAAGTATCCTTGGCGTATAATTTTCTTTGATAGCTATGCCCCCAGTGTGGTCCCCACATAATCCTTCATGTATCTCTTCTAGGATCTTCTTGGCCTCGGGTGGAGTCACACATCAGAGTAGTGGCATAGAGTATCCTCTCCGATATAACATTCCTTCCATAATAGTGTATCTGGGGATCTGATACATCAGTGTCTGAGCCTTGTTCCGTTCTGCTGGGAGAATGCCAGTTTCAAGGTACTCGACTATTAGGGTCATCCAGGTTGGCTCGGAGTTAATCATGCAGACATCTCCTTGTTCAGGCTCGCTTATACTGGGTGTCGACAGATGCTCGATTGGCACAACATTCATCTCGTTGACCTCGGTGGATGTGGCGAGCCTGGCTAGGGCGTCTGCATTCGAATTTTGTTCTCGGGGAACCTGCTCTTTTGTGTAGAATTCGAAACGTTCGAGTGCTGTTTTTGCTTTTTCTAAATATGTGGCCATTTTTGTTACGCGAGCTTGGTATTCCCCTAAAATTTGGTTGACCACCAACTGCGAGTCATTGTAGCAATGTGTCGCCTTAGCCTTGAATTCCTTGGCTATTCAAAGTCCCGCCAGTAGGGCTTCGTATTCAGCCTCGTTGTTAGACGCTTCGAAGTCAAATCTCAAGTTGGACTGAAATCGGCTTCCAGTTGGGGTGATCAATATGATTCCTGCCCCCGATCCATTTTTCATTGGAAGACCCATCGACATAAAGTTTCCATAGCTCGCGGGCTGGGGTTATAACTTCGTTTTCAGTCATTCCAGTACATTCCACTATGAAGTCTGCCCAGGCCTGTCCTTTTATGGTTGTCCTCGGATGATAAGTGATCTCGAATTGACCGAGCTCCACAACCCATTTTAATAATCGGCCCGAGGCTTCTGGCTTTGATAATACTTGTCGTAGTGGTTGGTCAGTCAGCACATGGATAGGGTGTGCTTGAAAGTAAGGTCGGAGCTTTCGAGATGAGTGAAATAGGCGGAGAGCCAATTTATCCATTAAGGGGTATCTCGATTTTTCCCCCAGTAACCTTTTACTGACATAGTATATGGGTTTTTGTACCTCTAGTCTTCTCGGACAAGCACGGTGCTGATGGCGTGCTCGATTATGGCGAGATATAGGTACAAAATTTCTCTTGTGATAGGTTTCGACAAGATAGGAGGCTTCGCGAGGTGCTTCTTGAGCTCTTGAAATGCTAGCTCGCATTCCTCTGTCCACTCCAATTTTTTAACCCCTCTCAAAAGGTTGAAAAATGGAAGACAACAGTCTGTAGATTTCGAGACAAACCTACTTAATGCCGCCATCCGTCCAGTCAAACTCTGGACATCTTTATGATTTCGAGGTGAGGGCATGTCAATCAACGCCTGGATCTTGTCAGGAATAACCTCTATTCCCCGTGCGTTCACAATGAATCCCAGGAACTTCCCCGACAATACTCCTAAAGAGCACTTCTGGGGGTTGAGCTTCATGTTGTACGTTCGTAGCACGGCGAAGCATTCTTCAAGGTCGTCCACATGGTTATTGTTATGTTTAGATTTGACCAACATATCATCAACATAGACTTCCATGTTATTACCTATCTGCTCAGAGAACATCATGTTTACGAGCCGTTGGTATGTGGCTCCGGCATTCTTGAGCCCGAAAGACATGACATTGTAGCAGTACAATCCTTTATCTGTCTCAAAACTCGTATGCTCTTGGTCCAGGGCATGCATGGCAATCTGGTTATATCCAGAATAAGTGTCCATGAACGACATAAGTCTGTGCCCAGCTGTGGCATCTACGAGCTGGTCGATTTAAGGTAGGAGAAAGCAGTCCTTAGGAAATGCTTTATTGAGGTCAGAGTAATCGATACTAGTCCGCCATGTTTCGTTAGGTTTTGGAACCAGCACTGGGTTAGCGACCCAATCAGGGTAGAAGGCATCTCGTGTGAATCGATTCGCCTTCAACCTGTCGACCTCTTCCTTCAGGGCTTTCTTCCTGTCATCATCCAGGATTCTTCATTTTTGTTGCTTTGGGGGAAGCTCTTATCAATGTTAAGGGCGTGGCTCATCACATTCAGACTTATCCCTACCATGTTCGAATGCGACCATTCAAAAACATCCCGGTTCTTCCTCAAGAAGCAAATTTATTGCTACTTTGTTTCTTCTGGAAGTTTTTTCCCTACCTTCATAGTTTTTTGGGGTTCAACCTCTTCGAGCTTGACCTCTTCGAACTCTTCTAGGGGCTCGAGGTTAGCCTTTTCCTCTATTCTTGGATCGATCTCTTCGCCTATCTCGAAGACTATCCCATCCTTACTCTGAATTACTACAAGCATTTGTGCGCTTGTCTGCTTCTTCCCTTTCACGGAAATGTTGTAACATTCCCTGCCAGCGAGCTGGTCTCCTTTCAGCGTTCCGATGCCACTGGAAGTCGGAAACTTGATGGCCAGGTGCCTAACGGACGAAACTGCCCCTAACCCTACTAGGGCGAGTCTTCCGAGCAGAACATTGTAGGCCGATGGAAGATCCACCACTACGAACTCCATCATCTTGGTTGTCGAAACTGGGAAGTCTCCTAAGCTTACGAGGAGTTCAATGGATCCCACACAGGCAATCCCTTCTCCTGAAAATTCGTACAACGTCGTTGCACAGACCTTTAGGTCACAAAGCACGAGTCCCATCTTTTCTAAAGTGGCCTTGTAGAGGATATTCACCGACCTCCCATTGTCAATTAGGACTCGGTGTACCCTCTTATTCGCGAGCTGAAGGGTGATGACCAGCGAGTCGTTGTGAGGGAATTGTACATGAGACGCATCGTCCTCAGTAAAAGTTATGGGTTGAGATTCAACACTTTCCTGCTTTGGAGCTCTGGGTTCGGGTTCGTAAGGAGACCTGTCATCAGTTTTCTGCTCATTCACATATCGTCTCTGGGTGTTCCTGCCCGATCCTACAATATGTGGTCCCCCCGAGATGGTTTTGACATCTTCTCCATCAATCGGAGGGGGTCGTTCATCCTCCCTTGCTCGAGAGTTGCTGTTCTGGGCAGGTGGTTCTACTGCTGCCCTCTGGCTGGTGGAAGCCTGATTGGGATTTTGATTCCTAACATATTGCTTGAAATATCCTCTCGAGATCAGGCCTTCGATCTCATCTTTTAATTGCCTACATTCATCTGTTGTATGTTCAATATCTCTATGGATTCTGCAGTACTTGTTGGAGTCTCTTTTCGCCTTTTGGTTTCTCATGGGGTCAAGCCATATGAAAGGGGCCTGCTTTTCATTATCCAGGTAGATATTCTCCCGAGACTCATTGAGCTCAGTATACACCTTGTTTTCATCAGCCATGTATATATTCCCCCTTCCGCCTCGGGATTATACCCTTCTTCCTTTTAGAAGGGTTGTCCCCAGGGGGTTTTGAGGACGTAGGATCCGCCGAGGTCGAGGCAGAGTTTACGTTTGTTGATTTAGTTATGGGCTGAGAAGTCTTATTTAACGCTGACCTTGCCTCTTCTACATTAACAAACCTCTGAGCTCATCAATTGAACTCGGTTAAGGACCTTACGAGTTTCCTTTGCATATCCTCCCAAAGAGGACTTCCAGTCATTACACTAGCTCGGACAGCCATTAAATGGCCATTGTCATCAACGTCACGAGCTCGAGCTTCCAAATTAAACATCGTGAGGTAACTTTTCAGTGTTTCATTCAGCTGCGGTTGGACATTGGTCAAGGTAGATGCCTCAGGCCTAATGCCGACCATGGCCTTGAATTGCTTCTTGAAATCTCTTAATAATTGATCCCAAGAAGCAATCGAATGTCTCTTATACTTTTCAAATCAGTTCTTCGCTGGTCCCATGAGCAAGGCTGGGAACATCATTCATCTGAGCTCGTAGCCCACATTATTGGCTCACATGATTGTGTTGAACGTACTTAAATGACTGTACGGATACGAATTCCCATCAAATGGTGGGACATGAGGAATTCTGAATCCCTAAGGAAACGGGGTGCTAGAAATATGTGGGGCAAAGGGTTCGAGTTCTTCATTGAACTCTTCGTCCCGTTCCCGACCTCGTTCATTTTTAAGAGCCTGAATGCTCTCTCCAATTGTTCAATCCTTTCTTGGACTAGATCTATGGGGGATCTGACTTGTAGCAGCGGGAACTGGTTATCGTTGATTACAACTCCAGTTTCGTGCCTCGGCACAGGGTTCTTACGCCCATTGAGATGATCCCTCAAATTTGGATCGGATGGATTATCATTCCCCCGATTATAGTTCATATGTTCCCGTAAACCTGGGTGATTTCTTCGATTCTCAATGTTTCTACGTTCTTGGTCATATATACTAACCGATCTAGTGTCACCCGAGCCTTGACTTACATGGCTCGTTGCACGGTAGTTTCGAGATGGGCTTCTTGCCGATTGCCTCGTCTCAATGGTGTGAGACTGAGACACTTGGCTTCTTGTGGGTTGGGGACCCCTATGTTCCCTAGCAGTTTCCCCATTTCCATGCCTTTGCCCAGCTCACCTTTCCATATCACCATGGGTCAGTTGTGTGTTC
This sequence comes from Humulus lupulus, assembly GCF_963169125.1. Taxonomy (NCBI): domain Eukaryota; kingdom Viridiplantae; phylum Streptophyta; class Magnoliopsida; order Rosales; family Cannabaceae; genus Humulus; species Humulus lupulus. The sequence continues at coordinate 284,261,536 of NC_084794.1, read as the reverse complement.
CTCTGTGTTGGTGAGGGATGCCTTATTGGCGATGGTGGGTGCCTTATTGGTGATGATGAGTGCCATCCATTACGGAGCCTAGAAGGCCCTGAGTTCACCCGATCAGGTTCTGCAACGTTCTGCGCAGTACTAGGGTTTTGGTTCCGAGCCTCCGTGAGGGCTCGGTTATTCCCTACTCCGGTTGGTGCCTTCGCAGTTGGGTTGGCAGAACCTCCACCCTGGTTACTTTTCCGGGGCCTTGGTGGAGCAGGCTGTTCAGCTGGTGGCGGAGGCTGCTCCGTTCTTCGGGTGGTAGCGTTTTTGCGCGGTCGTCCTCGAGGCCTACGTGGTGGAACGTGAACGTCCCGCAAAGGTGGAGCCTGGGCATCTGGTGGAGGTGGGGCCTGAGCCGCCTACACTTAAGCAGCTAGTCTGGCTAGTTCTTCATTGCGTTTCTTAGCCTCTGCTAACTGCTTTCGCAGTTGACGATTTTCGAACTCCACTATCGGGACATATCATTCAGGATTGTAGTACATGTCCTCGTCGTCCCGGGGGTTGGTGGTCCCCGAGAGTCGGATGAACCACTCCTCTCATCAGGATATGAATTCACCATAGGCTGCTTTCCAAGGCGTCGAGGTTAGTTAGCTTCATCTAAAATTTCCTCCTCAGGAACATTGGGATCATTTGCTGCCATTGTTGATTTGGGAGGCTCTCTGACTGAACAGACTCACGCACGTACTGTTTAATAGCTCTCAATGAAAGCACCAAACTGTTGACGCCGTTTTTCGTCAACTTAAATAGTAGAGCAATTAAATAATAAAATATTGGTGCAAATGAATAAAAAGGAAAACTAGAGGACTTTTACGTGGTTCAGCAGTTAACTCTGCCTAGTCCACGAGTCTATGTTATTAAGAATTGAGAGTTTTCTAGAAACTTTTTAAAGGAGAGTTACCCAGAGTTTTCTCTCAAGAAATCAGAAAATTGGTCCTTTACCAATGGTGTTTCCTTCTCTATTTATAGTGAAGGTTGCAGAATTCATTCCCACATATTTCGGGAAGATATTCTGTAAATCAATTAATATAATGCTATTTAATGCATTATTTCCTACATACACGGAAATGTCCAATGAAGATCGGGAACGGATAACAGATTAAATGATATCCCGTAAATATTGGGATTGTACAACAATAAACATGTTCACACGTAACTGATTATCCCAGATGATTCATCAAATCTTCAAGATCAGCCATTGGCATTGAGTTTACCGAGACCGTGAGTCATTCACAAGCTTGCCGCCAAACTTCGCTTATGCTCAGAACAAGTAGATGTGGGCAATGTTGTCACATTCGAGCTTACACTTCCCGAGCTCAAACCATCTCGTTTGAAGGCAATCAGTGAAAAATATAATCTAGTGTCGAACCATGCCATTGCGAGCTCAGAAAATATTCACGGCTACACACCCCTCGAGGTCATTTTTTACTTCAAAGAGGTTCGACGGTGCTATCATATGATGATCGCATATATTTCGAATTCACACCTGACAAGCCCAGTTTTCAGGGTCATAACTTCTTATCTCAAAATATGGATGTAACAGCACTATTACCTTTGCCTCAAGCACCATCGGATCCTCTTCACAATCAGAGGCATCATCGTTTCTGTCCACCACAGTTAGCCCTCCAACGATACCACCTGAGGCTTTCCAGTTCATGATTCAACACTTCAGTCAAGGCTATATGACCCAGAACAACAACTTCCAGCAAATGCAACAATTTTTGCAAGCAACAAATCTGAATATCCAAGCTCCACAATTTCAGCCTGTCAACTTGGACATGAATATGATACAGTCCACGATGGCAAGCTTTCAATCACAACAACCTCAGCAGCCACAATCACCACAGTCACCACAACAGCCCAACGATGATGACTTTGGAATTGATTTTGATGACATTTAGTTTTATTACATTACTATTTTGAACTTATTAATATTTTGTGTTGTTTTTTTTTATTTTGGAGACAATACTACTTATGTTTTGTTATCTTACATTTTGGAGACTATACTACTTATGTTTTGTTATCTTACATTTTGGAGACTATGGATATTGTTAAATTATTTTTATTATTTAATTAATAAATTGATTTTATTTATTTAATTAATTAATATTTTATTAAATAAATTTTAATCAATATAATTAATTATTTATTTAAAAAAAATTATACCTACAGCGATGACATGTCGTCGCTGTAGGGTGCACGCTGAACACAAAAATCTGAATTTTCGCTACACTACGACGACGACATGGCGTCGCTGAAGGCATATAAACCCACGCACTCTTCAGCGACAACATATCGTCGTAGTAGATGGGACAGTCGACGGACCTACAACAACCAAATGTCGTCACTGTAGGAATTTTTGAAATTTAAGTTTTTAAATTTTGCAACCACCAACAGCAACGACATATCGTCACAATATCCCAGTCCAACCGAAAAAAAGGATTCCCTACTACGACCGACATTACGTCGCTGTAGTAAACCATTACTGTGACGACTACGTTTTGTCGTCGCTGTAGAATGCTACACATTCGGACCTACATTGACGCCGGTTTGGCGACGACATGTCGTCGCCGTAGACCTACAGCGATGACTTCTTGATCTACAGCGACGACAAAAGTCGTCGCTGTAGACTCTTTTTCTTGTAGTGGTTAATCGATTAATCTATATATTTTGATGATGATAAGTCACGTTTTCTAAAATTTCTTGTGTTATTATTTTTAGAGAACGAACCAAAATTATAAATGTTACATTAAATAAAATAATATATAGAATATTTTAGTAATTTTCAATAGTGATTTTGAAATTGTTACAATATAATAATTATTTAAATCTAAATTCAATAAAAATTTACTTGAATTTAAATTGCATTAAATAAAATAATATATATAGAATATTTTAGTAATTTTCAATAATGATATTCAAAATAGATATTATCTTATAAAATAATATATTTGAATTTTATTTAATTATTAATAATTAATTTTAAAAAACAAAATTTGCCCCATTATGTTTTTTTTTAAATTAGATATTTTTTTCTTTAATTATTAATTAATAATCATAAATTTTAAAAAGAAGAATAATAAAAATACTCTTTACGTTTTTTTTTAAAATAGATAGATAGTTTTGTTTTTCTTTAATTATTAATTAATTATGTATATATTTTAATTTTTTTTGCTCCTTACGTTTTTTTTTAATTTTTTTAAAATTAGATATATTTTTCTTGAATTATTAATTAATAATCATAAATTTTAAAATGTAGAACAAAAGAAAATGCTCCTTACGTTTTTTTAATTTATTTTTATACAATTAGATAAATATTTTTATTTTATTTATTAATTAATAATCATAAATTTAAAAAAAAATGCTAATTAATAATCATATATATATAAATATAAATTATGATATAATTTTTGGTTAAATAAATAAATAAACTATTATTATTAATTAATTTAAAAAGTGAATATATAGAAAGATATTTCTTTATATATAAAAAATGTGTATTTAATAGTTTTTTTTGTTAACTTTGGTAGAATATTCTAAATATTTATCAGAATATACATTTAAAACTAATTAAAAATAAATATTTATTAATTATACTAATATAAATTCAAATATTATAAAATATCATTATTATAAAAATATATAATACAAGACTAGATATTTAATAATTATATTTATAAAAAATATTATAATTATAATATATAATCCTAATTTTATAAAATTTTGGAAGAATAAATATCTGTTAAACTCGGTTATGGACCTTACTGGTTTTCTTTGCATGTCGTCCCAAAGGGCACTTCCTGGCATTACGCCGGCTCGGACAGCCATTAGGTGTCCACTGTCATCCACGTCCCGAGCTCGGGCGACTTCCAAATTAAACCTTGTTAAGTAACTTTTTAGTGTTTCGCCCGGCTGTTGTCGGACGTTAGTCAAAGTGGATGCCTCCGGTCTGACCCCCATCATTGCTCTGAACTGCTTCTTAAAGTCTTTAGACAACTGCTCCCAAGAAGTTATCGAGTGTCTCTTGTATTTTTCGAACCAACTTTTGGCAGGTCCTGTCAATGATGTTGGAAACAACATGCATCTGAGCTCGTAACCCACGTTACTGGCTCTCATGATGGTGTTGAACGTGCTCAGGTGACTGCACGGGTCGGTCTTTCCTTCAAACGTTGGGACGTGAGGGATCCGAAACCCTTGAGGAAATGGAGAATTGGAAATATTCAGAGTCTTCATATCGATCATTCCTTTGCTCGTTTTTCAAAAGCTTAAAAGCCTTTTCAAGCTGGTCAATTCTTTCTTGGACTGGGTCCTCAAGAGGCACTGTCTAGAATCGGCTGTCATCGATCACAATCCCAGGCTCGCGTCTCCGCAAGGGATCTCTACGCCTATTCAAGCGATTCCTCAACTCCGGATTTGTTTGGTCACCATTACCCCGACTCTGATTCAGGTGATCTCGCAGGTCGGGACGATTTTTGCGGCTTCCAGTATTCTTACGACCTCGGTCATGCTTACTGACCGACCTGGTATCTCCGGAATCATCACTGGTAAAACTCGTTTCTTGGTTATTTCGTGTGGATTCTTCCCACGTCGCCTCGTCTCCGCCGTGCGAGACCGAGACGTTTGACTTTTCTTAGATGGGGCGCCTCTCCGCTCCTGGAAAGCCTCCCCGTTTCCTTGTCTTCCCCCCGCACGCCCTTCGCCCTGATCTCGAACGGGTTGAGCGTTCCTGCGGGGGGGCGAAGGATATCTTATTGGTGATGGAGGGAACCGTATAGGCAACGGTGGCTGCCACCCATGTCGCGGCCTAGAGGGTCCAGAATTTGCCCGAGATGGGTCGGTCGCATTTGGTGCGCTCCCAAGTATCTGAGTCCGAGCCTCTGCAGGGGTTCGGTTATTCTCAGTTCCTGCAGGCACTTCCACAGGCGAGTTAGTCGGGGCCCGAGCCCGAGTTACACAATAATGGCGATTGCAGAGAGATCGTTGACTGAAGGAGAGGCTGCAAATATGAGCTCACGGACTCGAACAAACCGGAGGTTCTTTGTTTTTTCAGCTGAGAAAACATGCACGAGAAAGAGGTTCTCTGGGATGGCCTCTGGTTTCGTCCTTTCCTTTTCTTTATTTCTGATGCGTGTAAAATAAGAGGAAGAAGAAGACCTTGGGTATATAAAGGGAGAGAAGTGATAAAGAGGATTAATCTGGGCCATTGGCTAGAATCCTCATAAAATCCAACGGTCAGGGGTCAGTGACATGATGGGGCCGAAAAGATGGCAGACGAATGATCGTGGGCATATTTCCAAGGTACTCAAGTACCAAAAATGAGCAATACCCAACTGACGCGTGTCCATTTTCAAGTGTATGACGGTACGATTCCCGAAGGAAGTAGTTCAAAAGTTTCCTTCTCTTAGGATTCGAACAAATACTTTTGAGGGGGCAAGATGTTATACCCAGATTTCGAGCCATGTTAAATGTGACCTCGAAAGTTGGATTCACAACGAAATGAACTCGTAAAGTTTGAAGTATGCTCCAGGACTAAATATCGAGCCTACAAGACTGAGACGACCTCGAATGTGGTGACCTCGAAATATTCACGATCTCGAAGGGTAGCTCCCGAGATGCATCTATCCTCAGGGAAGACCTCGAATCAAGGGTTCCGAGCCTGACACACGTATAATCTCGAAGCCATGTGACCTCGGGAGATGTCATTAGCTCGAAAGCTGATGAGAAACCTTGGAGAATAAGGCCTTGGAGATATATGATAATGACCTTGAATATCTACAAGTGTTGTCTATAAGGGACGTGTTCTGCATTTATTATTGTAAATCCCATAAAATCGTGGGATATTATTCGATTAGTTATACGCCCCCTGGTCTTTAGGGGACGTTTCCTTTTATATCGGATTGCAGGCATTTAAAGCCATTTAATTTATTTACACAAAAAAAGTAACTACCAAAAATATGTGGGATAGTATTCTGCATCCTTCTCTATAAATGGAGAGGTCATGCACCATTGCAAATGACCGAAATTCTGAATCTTGAGAGAAAACTCTGAAGAATTCATGCTTAAGAATTTTCAGAGATAATCTTGAGTTTAATAACAAAGACTCGTGGACTAGGCAGATTTAACTGCTGAACCACGTAAAAAATCGTGTGTTGTATTGTCATATTTTAATTGGCCATTACTAGTTATTGTTTACGTGCTCTTCTTTCACTGTTGACGAAAAACGGCGTCAACACATTTTTTTTATATATAAAAGTATGGTGCATTCTAGTTTTAAAATTAAATACTTTTTTTCCTAAATTATTTTTAGAAAAAATACCTATGAATTTTAATATAGTAAATATTAAAAAAAATTCTAAATTAAAACTATGAATTTAAAAAGTTTTATTTGATCAAATTTTAATTATTTAATTTAATTTTTTTAAAGCAAACAAAAAGTTATATATAAATATATGTTCTTTAATTAATACGTAGAACAATAAAAATGTGTAATTTTTCATTAAAAAAGAAACTAAACAATAAAATAAGAAAATATGTATATCTATGTATTATTTCCTTATTACATATACATTTGGATAAATAAACACATGTTAAATGACAAAATAAACAATTAAGCACATAAATATTTTTAGGTTATAGTTTTGAAAACATATATAATTGATAGAGTAATATAAATACTTTAATATAAAATTTTAAAATATGTGTTGAGAAATTATTATGACTTATTTATTTTTTTAATTTATTTACTTTATTTAATTAATTTTAAAACTAACGGTGTTAGAAAATATTAATATAAAGTGTTAAATCTAACAAAATTATAACAATTTCTGTTAAATTAACATTTATAATATATAAAGCTAGGGAATTTCTTTGGTGCAACTCACAAAAAGTGGTGCACCCTGTGAACAGTTTTCGGTGCGATTTTTTTTATGATCGAATATATTATAGTTATTTAGAGCGTCTTGTAAATTTTCAGAAAATTCCGAATAATTTAGAATACAAAAATAATGTTCAAACATATTATTTTCCACACGCATAAAAAAAATAGTCATGCGTACAACAACCTGTTTGAACCTTATTTTCGGTACTGTAAATTATTCGAAATTTTCTGAAAATTTGCAGGATGCTCTAAATAACTACAATATACACGATTATAAAAAAATTTCGCGTCAAAAACTATTTACGGGGTGCAAATAAAAAGAGGTGCACCAGTACACCTCTTTTTGTCCGTTGCACCATAGAAATACCCTATAAAGATAAATATATATATGTGAGTGGGTTAATTTTTTTTCATCTATGTTAGTTATTACATGCATAATTATTATATTTATCAGTCATTTCTAAATCTATCCAAACTTGATAAGTACATTGAGTATCCATACTTTAATTTAATAGTACAATTTTATTTACTTTAGTCTCCTTGTTTTAGTCTAATTTTAGATGTGTATATACGATCATAAGAGACTACTGAAGTTTGAAAATTATATATGATGATTCCATGTTGCAGCAGAACCCAGTGTATGGCCCATAGCTAGGAAGAGAGCAGGGAGAGATGCAGGCTCAAATGGTTTGGAGGCCCAATATATTCTCATTACTAATCCTCTGTACTTTTTCTTTTGTGATTCGATGTAGTACCCAAATTTAGTTAGCTTCTTCTATTTTTATCCAAAATTTAAAAAAAGTTAACTAATACCTACTTTTCTAATTACAATACCCATTTTACCCTTTTTAAGTTTTGAAATATAAACTACAAGCCAAAAATGTAAACCACGCGTTCATAAATATAAGCCACAAGTCTAAAAATGTAAACCAAATGTATTTTAGCCACCTTGTCTCTAATTGCGGATATTAATTATAAAAATAAAATATGTAGATATTTATAATTAATAAAGGATAAAAGTGGGTAGTTTTCAAAATGTTTTTTTCAAAAATATTTATTTTTAAAACACTAGTTTAGTCCCTGTATTTTTCTAGAATTTACGATCAATCCCTGTATTTTGTTAAATGATATTTTGGATCTCGTGATTTGTAAAACAGATCAAAATAGTACTTTAAGTTCAAATTTAGTTAAAAAAAATTTAATACGACTAAAACACTCTTGCTTTTGTATATTATTTAATTTAAAAAATGTAAAATAAAATATTATTAAATTAAAAATAATAAAAAATTTAAATAAAATTTCAAAATGATAAAAAATATATATTTCAATTAATTTTTAAAATAAACTTAAAACACTAACCAATTTTTTTAATTCTTCTTTCTTCTTCTATCTCATTCACATCTCATAATCAAAATTCGAACCTCGAGCCTTAAAATTAAACTCAAAAACTCTAAAAAATAAATATAAAAAAAATTTGAGATAAAAAATCAAACTCACTAATTTGTCAACCCCCAAAAAAATCCAAATTTCATAAAATAAAAAAAAATACAACTAAAAGCAATAACAAATTTGAAAAAAAATCCAAGCCTTTGTCCACTCTTTCCTTGCCCGACCTAAGATTTCTAGTCGCCATCCGTATGTGGGTCTCCCTCAACCTAGACGGTCATCTCCGAGTCCTCACCACACGCAACCCAGAAAATCCAAATTGACAGGAGGACTCATCAAGGACGAAATTACTTGGACAAGCTCGACGTGAAAGTGTTTCTTGGAACCAGATACATCGACAAATCTGAGGCCTCGTCACTGGCCCAACCCCATGCCTGATGCCTATTCACTAAACAGCGATGTCGTCGTCCATCAAGCTCGCCTTCCATCAACCCAGAGTTGTGACATCATCATTCTCTTGGTTTTATCCAAGAAGGAGGATGATGCATAAAGAAAGAAGAAGAAGAAGAAGAAGAAGAAGAAGAAGATGGAAGAAGGTGAAAGGAAAAAGAAAAAAAAGAGGAAGAAATATTAATTATAAGTCAGGTTTTGGTTAAAAGTTTATTAGGATTAATATATAATTTTTACTATATTAAAATTTTATATCAATATTTTATTTAATAATACTTGGTTTATATTTTAAAATTAAATGGTTTACAAAAGCAAGGGAATTTTAGTCATATTGAAAAAATATTTGACCCAAATTGGACTCAGGATACTATTTTGATCTTTTGTGCATTTCATACTTATGTTGATAATGTTTATGTCGATTAGATATAATCTTTTTGGTTCTGCTTTCATTACGCTTATGCCGCTCTTGACTCATAGGTCAATTCCATACGACCAGTGCTTAGTACTACAGCCAAACTTGACTAATGAGTCACAACTTCACAGTCAATACTAACACCATTGCCGATTTTGACTATGGAGTCAGTTCCACTCACAAGAAAGAAATGCAACCAGACATATATCATATGTCAAATATCCAAATACAAGGCATTCAGCATGCTTACTCAACATTCACTGGCATAATTATGATCATGCACATTTACAGAGACTCAAGCTCTAATCAATCTCATATTCAACATTCATGCCATACCCTAATCACATGTATCTTATGCATCACATGCATCACATACTGGGTGTAGTTTTCTTACCTTTGGTCCAAGCACTAGTTACCAATAAATGAGCCACAAGCACGATCCTGTTTCTAAGCCCCTAGTGATAACCTAGTCACAACCATAAACGGTGTTTCAATGATTTCAAGTTCCAAAACCCAATCTCGGGACCAATCCTGCACTCTCGGGACCTCCAACCCCACCAAACAGGGTGGTGAAATCATCCCCTGAGCCTTCGGGTCAAAACCCCAAAATATACTAAAAAAAACCAAGTTATGAAGACTGTGTAGCGCTACAACACTACCTATTGGGTGCTACAGCACTACAGGCAGAACCTCAACCCCCAAATAGACAACCCAACACTGTAGCGCTACAAACCTAGTGCTATAGCGCCCAAACCAGAATTATGGGTGTCTCAACTCGTGTTCTTCGAGCTTCAAAGCTCCAAATCCGACCCCAACGGTTCCTAGCCCCTCAAATCAACATTTTATTCCCCCAAACAGCTCACCCAATAGCTTAACAACATTAAAACAACAACAAATACCCAAAATCTCCATAGGAACTCATAATCCAAGTCTTGAGTTTGTAAAACTCAAGAACACCAAGAACAGAGAATAAACTCAAGAATTCAAAGCTTAAATTACCTCTGATTATGTCATTTCTCTCTAAATCCTCCGGCTAATAAGCTTCTAATCTTCTTTAGAATCGCTATGCCTCGATCCTCGCTTGAATCTGAGTCCTAGAACTCAAGTTTCATTCGAAAATGCTAACGGTGTCAAAAATGGAATGGGAGAGAGAGAGAGAGAGAATGTTTTTTTTATGTTTCTTACTGGTTACTTCAAGCTTAAGTAACCTAAGGCAAATCCTAATGCTCGGGGTCCCAAAAACGCCCCCGGAGGTAAAATAGTCAAAATTCCAAGAATTTCCCCATGATCTCACTAACTCCCAATTTATCATCAAATATTTATTCCCATTACCCAATAACGCGGTAATGTGCTAAATACCCCTTGACTCACTCTAAGTTAAGAATGAATCCCATTGTGACTTTCCCGCTAGCTATCCTCCTAGGATCGTCACATGCTGAGTAACCCTAGCATAACCAAATAATAACGAAGCACCACACACATATCACATATATACCAAATATGCCCAAAATGACCAAAATATGAAAATTGCCCAATTAAACAGAAATGGAACCACATGCATATTTAATACACCTAAACATGCATATCTAATTATATTATAATATAACTCACATATTCACATAATGATACACATAAATATCATATAATCATATAATTCCAAGATTTGTCATTATGGCCCCCTACTCAAGGCCCTAAGCCATATTAGGAAATTTGGGTCGTTACTTATATCCCCTCCTTACAGAAATTTCTTCCTCGAAATTTATCTGAACACCCTGGAATATAAATTCCGCATAACTGATTCCAGTTCCTAGGTCGCTCCCTCGACCTTACTGTTTCTGTATAATACCTTAATCAAAGGTACAACTTTGTTCCTCAGAACCTTGTTCTTTCTGTCAAAATCTTAACTAGCTATTCCTTACAGGATAACTTAGCCTCAATCTCCAGATTCTCATAACTTAACACATGAGTCTCTTCTAACCCATGTCCTCAACATGGAAATATATATACATTGTATACAGCCGACAGTGCAAAAACTAAGGTCAACCCAAAGGCAACCTGACCGATCCTATCCACGATTCAAACGGTCCTTACTAATCTAGGGCTCAACTTGCCCTTATTTCCTCACCTCTTTCCATGGTGACACTCTAAGGAAGATAAAATCTTCCACTTGGAATTCCATATTCCTACATTTCAAATCATCATAACTTTTCCATTTACTCTGAGAAGTGAGCATCCAAGCTCTAACATTTTCTATAACCTCAATGGTCCCATGAACTACCTCAGGATCCAAATATAACATCTCACCCATCTCATCCCATGAATGGGTGATAAACATTCCTTACCATATATCATCTCATAAGGTGCCTCTCTAAATAACTGGATAACTCCTTCTCTGATTTACCATCAGTCAGAGGATAATAAACTGTACTAAACTCCAACTGTATAATCATCGCATTCTGCAGCCTTCCCAAGAATTGGAAGTAAAAACAAGGAACTTATCTAATAAGATAGACTTCGAATCCCATGAAGGAGTTTTACCTTTCTCACTTAGAGGTTTGTATACTGATCAAATGTATTACTCATCCTTACTGATATAAAGCGAGCTAACTTAAATACTGGTCCATAATGACCCAATCCAAATCACGTTGGCCCACTATCCTGGGCAGCCCCACCGCAAAACTTATCGCGATGTCCTTCCATTAAAGAATACACAAAGGCTGTAATGGCCCTACTGATTCCTAATACCCTGTCTTGACCTACTACCAGGTTAAGAACTTTACCACATATTCTGTTATGTCCTTTTCCATCCCAGTCCACCAATATAAAAGCTTTCAGACTCTGTTACATCTTCCATGATACCTGGATGAAGAGAATAAGAGGGTAATATGAGATTCATCTAGAATCTCCTATTTAATCACAGTGTCCATCGGATTCCAAATTCGATCCTTTTACCACAATAAACCCATACCTGACAATGTATAATCCTTAGCTAATCCAGCTAAAACATTCCCCTTAATTTTCCATCTATGGATCACTTAATTGTTTTCCCTTGATCCTCTTTGAAAGAGTAAATCAAACATAATGTTGGCCACCTGGCCCACCAGTAACTCTACTCTAGTTCTGGTCATATTCTTTAACTAACATGATGCATAGGCAATCCTTTTTCCCTATCACTGAGGTGTCATAACAACCTACAAACTGACTCTGATCTATAAGAAGACTCATAACTCTTTCCCAAAGTACATATAATATCCTACCCATCCAAAGAAACTCCTGCCCTTTGAGGCGTTCCTTGACCTTGGCAAACCTCTCACTGAGAGTATACCCCAATACCGTCGATCAAAACGATCACAAATCTAAATCAGATAATCTTTTAATACTCTATTCATCTAATCCATCAAAACAACTTAGTACTAACCAAATCCTCAAAACATAACTCAACACTCCCAGTGCCCTTATCTGATATAAAAATCAGTCTTCTGTTTCTCCTTCTCCCTGATCTTTAGCAACTACAAACCAAATCAAAGATCCACCTTGGATAATACCATCTTTCTCAATAACTGAGCCTTTAGTTCTTACATTTATGCTGAAGCCGTTCAATACATTGCCCTAGATTTTGTTCCATTTCTGGAATCAATCCAATTACCATTCTATCTCTTTATATAAAAGTAATCCTGACAAATCTCTTGGAAGCAAATCTAGAATCTCACAGACTAATCCAGTCGGTATTGACCTAACTAGCACAACCTAAGTGGTATCCATCACACTAGCTAAGAGTTCTATGCATCCTCCTACAATAGATCTCTAGCTCTAAATACAGATGTCATATGCACAGTACCAACTATTACAAGAGTTTCTCACTCTCAAGCCCAAGAGTTACTATCCTTTCCTTGCAATCTATCATTGCCCCATACTTGGCTAACCAATCCATATCCAGGATCATACTGAAGTCAGTCATAACCAACTCTATCAAAACTACTGATGAGTCCTTTCCACCAAAATTTAACTCATCACAACATAACCATGCAATCTGCATATTAACTCTATGCCTCTCTATATGAAAATGGCAAAGAGCAACATGGCACCAAAATCAGTCAGCACATCACAAAAATGAGAACTAGAAAGCTAACCTACCACCACTGAGGAACTAGCCTCAATATCAGTCTCCGACTCTGACTGCATCGGAGCGAACACTCGAGCTGGAGTCGAGCTGTCCATCCCCTTTTGCCCATTCTTCCTTCGCCTTGGGAAATTCTTCTTACAATGCCCAACCATTCCACAAAAGAAGCATGCCTTTGCTTGACATTCTCCCAGATGACATCTCTTACACCGAGTGCATTCCGGGTAGACTTTCCAATCCTTGTTCTTGCTTGATCCAATAAACGGAGGTGTCACTGTCTAAGCTCCACGCTCTCTTTCACTCTCCTTTTCCATCTGATTTCCTATGCTCTCAATAGCAAGAGTCTTCCCTACTACCTGAGCGTAGGTAGAAATTTCATACACCGGAGCAACTCTGATGCCCTGAGCTATTCTGGGATTCAATCATTGGATAAACATTTCCGTCCGAGCTACATCCTGTTGAGGTTTTATGCCCTAATTGAAACCCAAATTCTTTGTAATCTCATTTTATTATCAATAAAAGAATAGAAATCATTTGTTGACTTGTTCAATCACTTTGCTCACATGTTTTATTTTCTTGATTATTTGTTTAATATAAACTTCTATTAAAAACCGAGCATATAGCTAATCTTATTTATGGTGACGTAATCACAGTGGAATATAAATATGATTATATGTTCAAAATGAGTTGGTCCTAAGATTAGTCAGTGCACAGGATTCACACTGACTTGCCAATCTACGATATGATCTACTTACACATTACAGTGTTATGTTATTTCCAGAACATTAGCAAAGTAGATAAGATCTGATGTATTTGTTACATCGGACTGGTCCGATATTGACAGTTGATAAGATAAGTAAACATACTGTTATTATCTATTCTAGTCATATCATATAGTTGACCATAGGTCAATTCAATCTCAATTCTGAGTGGTTAGTATTCTAATTGATTGTATTATTTGAGTTCTTTGACTTGTTCGTTACCAGCTTACCCTACGGACTAGCCCATACTTACATCTTGGGAACTCGGTAGTATAATTGAGTGAGAGTGTTAATCATAGATATGAACATCTATAGCTTCTAATGAAGAAGTGAAATGATGGTTTCCTTTTAGTTTGGTTCAAGGTGTTAAATGACAGAGATCTCATTTCAGTAATTAAATTAGTTTACTGAAATATCATTTACAAGGAACTAAGTGTTTTAAGGATGCAATACAATGAGGGGTAAAACAATATTTTAGTCCTATCTCATTGTAGACTGTCTATAGAGGATTGAGTGAAAATTATGGTTGTAACAATGGATAATTAATAGCGTATCAATATTTGTTATAGAGCGTTCTATAAATTCAATAGTGCAATTCCGAGTCTATAGTGGAGTCACGAGGAATTAATAAGTTAGTAAATTTATTTGTTAGATTTATGATAACTTATTGGAGCTTGATTTCATAGGCCCATGGTCCCCATTGTACCTTGGATAAAATCATCTAGATTGTCTCGATTAATTGATTTAATTATCAATTAGAACTATCAAAGTTGACCAGGTTAATTTTGGAATAGTTTCACAGAGTTATGTATTTTGGAGAAGAAAAGAGAAATTATGGCAGATTTATTAATTAAGATAAATTGGTATCTAAATTAATAAATAAGTTTAAATCAAGGTTCAAATTTAAATAATTAATTTGATAAAGGATTTAAATGATTATTTAATTAATTAAATCAATAGAAAATAATGCAAATCTTGATTTTAAGTCCAATGGGCTTATAATCAAATGAGAAATTTCACGGGCCTAAAGTCCATGATAATTTTGACCTAGGGCTTCAAATTGGCTATTATTTTATTTATTTTTTAATTAAATTAAATGGCCTAATTGAGTCTATAAAAGAAGTGCTTAGAGAGAAGTCATAAGTTCATATTTATGAGACGACAGATAAGTTTAATCATTGATTTTCTGATAGTTTTAGATTCTCTCTAAACACAAGTCCTTTTCTAAGCCTCTTTGCTATTTTCTCTTCTTCTCTCTATATCTATCTCATGTGTTGAGAATTGCTCACACTAGTCTAGGTGATTCTAAGGATACATTGGAAGACTGTGAAGAAAATAGAATAACAGTTCAGTTTCTTGATAATACTCTGCGACAGAGATGATACAAGAGTTAGAGAAACTGAAGGAAGGACTCTTTCATTCTGCTGTGTATACTGTAAGTATTCTTGTCTTTGTTTCTCTTTGAATTCAATTTTAGAAACATGTTCTAGGTTATCTCATATTAATTTGTTTAATATTAGATCTACATCCGTGGGTACCATATCAAAAGCAAGCTTGGCCATTCCATCGAAACTGTTAACATACTCCGTTATTGTTGTATTTCCCTAAACTTGATTCAGAAACCCATTCATCTTAGCAGTCTTGACTGCATCACAGTAATATCTTTCATTAAACAACTATCTAAATTCTTTCTAGTCCATCACATCTGTATCTCATGTATGGGATACTACTTCCCACCACGTCCGGGCATCATCCCACAATACGTATGTAGCACAGACCACCTTATCGTGACCTACCACCCCTATACTATCAAGGATGGAACTGATCATGCCCATCCATTGCTCAGCTCTAAATGGATCTAGACCTCCCTCAAAGACTTGAGGGTAATACTCCTGGAATCTTCCACAAAGAAATTCCCATCTATTCTCAACTCTAGGCTGAGCCAATACTAGTGCCACTCCTGGCATAGCAAAGGAGATGTGTTCCCTGACAGAACCTGCTGCTGTTTCAAACACCTAATATCTTCCTCTTGCCTTTATAATCTTAATTGCACATCTGTAAACACCTGATGGAAATTTTGAGGGGCAGGTATAGAACTCAAACCCTAGCTATAATTCCCAGCATCGGTATAACCACTACCAGGTCTCATTATCTACCTTGGATACATACCCGCTGATCAAATCTCCAGTCAATAACTTGACCCATTAAACATGATGAGTATATTCAAAAGCCTTCCCCATGGGAATAATCATACCACACTACATCCACAAACCACTGCAGTGCTAAAAACATGCCCATAACATTCATACATCAATCAAAACCCTTCCTCTTCCAACATACATACCATGCCTCCAACTTCTGCATGCAAATAACACATTTATATATTCACTGAGCAGGTAATCATATAATCATATCAATAATGAAGAGACTAGCATTATCAGAATAACATGCTCCATAATATAATATGCAGGTAAAGCATTTACATTTTATTTAAGCAGTTAAGCACATAACCACATAAACAGTTACCATATCCTGGGTGAAGCTTGCCTTTAGTGGCGAGTGTACATGCCCAGCTTGTCTACAAGAACCCTTAACCTTGACTCGCTCTGATACCAAGTTTGTAACGCTCTACTACCCAGGGACCGTTACGTTGTGCATTTTAAACAGTGCTTAACTCGATAACCAATTCATTTGGCTATAATCGTGTAACTAAATGTGATTAATGGTTTAAGGTTAAAATTTTTGGTTAAAGATACAACGTTTCACTAAAACATTTATTGTATACATTGGAATCCCGAAAATATATTTTAAAGGTTAATTACAATAAAAGATTTACAACCAGCAGACCTAAGCGGCGAAATAGGGTTTATCCCTAGTTCCTCTTTAAACCCTCAACCGTGGCGGTCGAGCAGCCGCATATGTACACATCGTCACCTAAGCTCACCAACTCAACAATGGTCCAGCTTTCTTTTGCCTTTACCTACACCAAAAAGCACCCGTGAGCCAAAGCTCAACAAGAAAACTCAATATGCTCATGACCAGGTAATAACTGTTAGGAAAACTTATACATGATCTTTATTTATTTTCATGTATATCTAATATTAAACAAATTAATACGAGATTGCCTAAAACATGTTTCTAAAATTGAATTCAAAGAGAAAAAATGAATAGAATACTTATAGTATACGCAGCAGAATTAAAGAGTCATTCATTCAGTTTCTCTAACTCTTGTATCCTCTCTGTCACAGAGTATTATCAAGAAACTGAACCGATCTTCTATTTTCTTCACAATCTTCCAATGTATCCTTAGAATCACCTAGACTAGTGTGGGCAATTCTCAACACATGAGATAGATATAGAGAGAAAAAGAGAAAATAACAAAGAGGCTTAGAAAAATGACTTGTGTTTAGAGGGAATCTAAGACTATCAGAAAACCAGTGATTAAACTTCTGTCTTGACTTCTCTTTAAGCACTCCTTTTATAGACTCAATTAGGCCATTTAATTTCATTAAAAAAATCAATAAAATAATAGCCAATTAATAGGTCTAGGTCGAAATTATCATGGGCTTTAGGCCCGTGAAATTTCCATTTTGATTATAAGCCCAATTGACTTAAAATCAAGGCCTGCATTATTTTCTATTGATTTAATTAATTAAATAATTATTTAAATCCTTTATCAAATTATTTATTTATAATTTGAACCTTGATTTAAACTTATTTATTAATTTATATACCAATTTATCTCAATTAATAAATCTGCCATGATTTCTCTTTTCTTCTCAAAATTATACAACTCTGTGAAACTATCCAAAATTGACCTGGTCAACTTTGATAATTCTAATTGATAATTAAATCAATTAATTGAGACTATCTAGATGATTTTAATGGGGACCATGGGCCTATGAAATCAAGCTCCAATAAGTTATCATAAATCTAACAAATAAATTTACTAACGTATTAATTCCTCGTGACTCCACTATAGACTCGGAATTGCACTCTTGAATTCATAGAACGCTCTATAACAAATATAGACACGCTATTAATTATCTATTGTTACAACCATAATTGTCACTCAAACCTCTATAGACGGTTTATAATGAGATAGGACTAAAATACTGTTTTACCCCTCATTGTATTGTATCCTTAAAACACTTAGTTCCTTGTAAATGATATTTCAGTAAACTAATTTAATTACTGAAATGAGATCTCTGTCATTTAACACCTTGAACCAAACTAAAAGGAAACCATCGTTTCACTTCTTCATCAGAAGCTATAGATGTTCATATCTATGATTAACACTCCCACTCAATTATACTACCGATGTCCCAAGATGTAAGTATGGACTAGTTCGTAGGGTAAGCTGGCAACGAACAAGTCAAAGAACTCAAATAATACAATCAGTTAGAATACTAACCACTCAGAATTGAGATTGAATTGACCTATTTTCAACTATATGATATGACTAGAATATATAATAACGGTATGTTTACTTATCTTATCAACTGTCAATATCGGTCATGTCCGATGTAACAAATACATCTGATCTTATCTACTTTGCTAATGTTCTAGAAAGAACATAACACTGTAATGTGTAAGTAGATCATATCGTAGATTGGCAAGTCAGTGTAAATCTTGTGCACTGACTAATCTTAGGACTAACTTATTTTGAACATATAATCATATTTACATTCCACTGTGATTACGTCACTATAAATAAGATTAGCTATATGCTCGGGATTTAATAGAATTTTATATTAAACAAATAATCATGAAAATAAAACATGTGAGCAAAGTAATTAACCAAGTCAAAAAATGATTTCTATTCTTTTATTGATAATAAAATGAGATTACAAAGAATTTGGGTTTTAATTAGGGCATAAAACCCCAACAATAACATGTCACTGAATCATAATAAGCATTCCTTGCAAGAATATCTCTATTCATGCATGCAAGCAAGTCCAAATAAGTGATTGTGGGCCCTGCCCTCATTTATGGATGATGTCGGAGCTTGCAGCCCAATCAGATAAGTGACTATGGAGTCACGAACTTGGGTTCCACGCCTTAACCAAATAAGTGACTATGGAGTCACGAATTTGGGTTCCACACCCTAACCAGATAAGTGACTATGGAGTCACGAACTTGAACCAGATAAGTGACTATGGAGTCACGAACTTAAACCAGATAAGTGACTCTGGAGTCACGAACTTGGGCTCTGCACCCTAAACCATGTGACGTTATAGTCACTTGAGCCTTTTGGCTCTGACTTTAAGTAACTAGCCTTTAGACTATATAAGCGCTTTTGTTTTCATCAAACTTAAGGTCGGTCAAGCATTTCATACTTATGTTGATAATGCTTATGTCGATTAGATATAATCTTTTCGGTTCTGTGTTCAATACGCTTATGCCGCTCTTGACTCATTGGTGAATTTCATACGACCAGTGCTCAATACTACTGTCGAACTTGACTAATGAGTCACGACTTCACAGTCAATACTAACACCATTGTCGATTCTGACTATGGAGTCAATTCCACTCACAAGTAAGCAATGCAACCAGGCATATATCATATGTCAAATATCCAAACATAGGGCATTCAGCATGCTTATTCAACATTCTCTAGCATAATTATGATCATGCACATTTACAGAGACTCAAGCTCTAATCAATCTCATATTCATCATTCATGTCATCCCTTAATCACATGTATCTTATACATCACATACTGGGTGTAGTTTTCTTACCTTTGGTCCAAGCACAGGTTACCAATAAATGAGCCACAAGCACGATCCTGTTTCCAAGCCCCTAGCGATAACCTAGTCACAACCATAAACGGTGTTTCAATGAGTTCAAGTTCCAAAACCCAATCCCGGGACCAATCCCACGCTCTTGGGACCTCCAATCCCACCAAACAGGGCGGTGAAATCATCCCTCAAGCCCCTGGGACAAAACCCCAAAAAGTACCCAAAAAACCAAGTTCTGAAGACTGTGTAGCGCTACAACGCTACAGGCAGAACCTCAACCCCCAAATAGACAACCCAGCACTGTAGCACTACAACGCCCAAACCAGAATTCTGAGTTTCTCAACTTGTAACTCCCTAGATAGCCAAGACTGCTACACTGTGTACTTATAAAGGTGCAGGACTTGCAAATCAAGTCAACTAATTAAAAATGTGTTACTGAAACCACTAATGAGCTAGGGTTAAAAGGTTTTGGTCTCAAAAGATATATCTCGTATAATTAAACGTTTTACACCAGGGATCCCAAAAGAGACAGCGTTTAAAAAGTTAGTTCACAAAATTTCCAGAGTACAAACAATCACTAGCCACTCTAAGGCAAAACAAACATATATAGCTCTCTTGTTCATGTCTCCTCCTCAACCGTGGCGGCTGAGCAGTTGATCATGTAAATTCTGCTATCAGAGCTCTCCGAATCAGGGCTGATCAAGCTTGCCCTTGCCTTTACCTGCACCACGAAGCACCCGTGAGCCAAGGCCCAGCAAGAAAACATATCATTATATAACAAGCAATAGCAACAATTTAATAACCCTTAAAGCATGTTCACACACTTAACATACCACATTAATCACATAGCACATAGATATAACTAAGGATTCAACCAATCAACACTCAGCTATTCAGCCTGACAAATTCACCAATCAATAATAACAATCAAATCACACGATAATCAGGGTCAACACCTTAGGTCGCACCCTCTGTTTACCCCACTGACTCCGCCCCGCTTAAACGAGCTCAGTGCATATTAAGCTGTCCTCAGCTACCAGTGGTCGAGCCGCGCCCTGTGCGCTAGTGTAAACTTCGGCACTCTTAGGCCGTTTGTTTACTTTTTAAATGGCATAATACCATCCTCTATAAGCATGCAAAGCATGGAACCCTTAGTCCCATTATAAATCTGCAACCGGGTGCAGTTTTCTTACCTTTAGTTTCCAAGCGTACTGGTTACGCGAGATGCCTCTTGAGCACGATCCATTTCCCGAGCCCCTAGCTTAAACCTAGTCACAACCAAGATAAGGAATACCATTAATAATTGTAAAAGGGCTTCTAGATTAGGTTCTAATCTCCGGAACATCAAATTCCACCAACCACGGTAGTAGAATCGATCCCGAGCACCCTAGGTTAAATTCTCATGCTTAAAATCCCAAATTCCCTTAAGGGCCACGGCTCAAGCCTCCTGTGCCGCAGCATGGCCCCCAACCAGAACCCATCCACGCTCAAAACCAGACACGGGTCGCGGCCCGCCCTCCATCTCCAACACCCATCAGCTTCAGAGGGTCGCGGCTCACCAAGAACTATGCCGCGGCCCGACCCCTTCGAACCCAGAAAAACCTCCATTTTTAACTCTCAAACTTCACTCAAAACCATCCCAATTATATACCACAACTATCACAAACATTCATGCATGATTTCAAAAACTTAAGCCAACAAAAACCTAATCTAAAAACTCATCAAAACTCCACTTTGATTTTTGAAACCCACACACTCAAGAACTCTAAAATCAGTCAAGAAAACACTAGAATTCAAACATTAAATCATAAATTCAAGCTTACCTTCACTGCAAAACCACTCCTCTAAGTAGATTTTGAGCTAATTCCCAAGCTTGCTGCCTTAATTTAACCTTGAAGTTAAGAACCTAAGAACTCTTAGAATTCAGCCCCAAAACTTCATAATCAACTGATCAAAAACTGTAATTCAGTGCTATTACCTTAGTTGCTAGTTAGATTCTCTATCTTCCACTGTGTTAATCCTCCAAATCTTCAGCTCTAAGCACTGGATTCCCAGCCAAATCTCCTTAGTTTTCAGATATTTTCCTTGAGAGAGAAAGGGAGAAAGAGGGAAGGGTCGGTTCTTTTGTTTCCACTGAGTTATGGGTTTTTACTTAGTCTATCCTTAGGTAATTAAGTTAATCCCGAGGCTCGGGGTGCCGGAAACGTCCCCGAGGGAAAAATGGTAAAATTCCCCAGTATTCCCACCTAAGCTTCCTAACCTCAAATATATCTCCAATTATTTATTTCCATAACCCGATAACCTAAATAACCATCCAATACCTGAAATACCCCTTGACTTGCCCAAAGTCAAGTATTAAGCCCCGTTGTGACTTTCCCGCAAACTAGCTCCCTAGGATTACCTCAAGTCGCATGCTGCAGATTTACCCACATAATAATATGGTTCTCACAAGTATAACATATAATCACATTTACATTCATATAACCGTACAAGCATGCTTATCATATAATCATGCATTAATTTAATAATTTCACACATAAACCAACTATGCCCTCCCGACACACTAATCAATGCCCTTAAGCCTTGTTAGTGATTTTGGGTCGTTACACAACTCGTGTTCTTCGAGCTTCAAAGCTCCAAATCCAACCCTCACGATTCCTAGCCCCTCAAATCAACATTTTAATCCCCCAAACAGCTCACCCAATAGCTTAGCAACATTAAAACAACAACAAATACCCAAAATCCTCATAGGAACTCACAATCCAAGTCTTGAGTTTGTAAAACTCAAGAACACCAAGAACAGAGAATAAACTCAGGAATTTAAAGCTTAAATTACCTCTGATTATGTTGTTTCTCGCTAAATCCTCCAGCTAATAAGCTTCTAATCTTCCCTAGAATCGATATGCCTCGATCCTCGCTTGAATCCGAGTCCTAAAACTCAAGTTTCCTTCGAAAATGCTAACGGTGTCAAAAATGGAACAGGAGAGAGAGAGAGAGAGAGAGAGAGAGAGAGAGAACATTTTGAACGTTCTTTTTATGTTTCTGACAGGTTACTTCAAGATTAAGTAACCTCAAGCAAATCCTAATGCTCGGGGTCCCAAAAACGCCTACAGGGGTAAAATGGTCAAAATTCCCAGAATTTCCCCCTGATCTCACTAACTCCCAATTTATCATCAAATATTTATTCCCATTACCCGGTAATGTGCTAAAAACCCCTTGACTCACTCCAAGTCAAGAATGAATCTCGTTGTGACTTTCCCACTAGCTTGCCTCCTATGATCGTCTCGTGTTGAGTAACCTTAGCATAACCAAATAATAATGAAGCACCACACACATATCACATATATACAAATATGCCCAAAATGGCCAAAATATGAAAATTTCCCAATTAAATAGAAATGGGTCCACATGCATATTTAATACACCTAAACATGCATATCTAGTCATATTATAATATAACTCACATATTCACATAATGATACACATAAATATCACATAATCATATAATTCCAAGATTTGTCATCCTGGCCCCCTAATCAAGGTCCTAAGCCTTATTGTGAAATTTGGGTCGTTACAGCTATGTCTATGACCACAAAATACTCATTATTATTTTACATTTTTATTATTTCAGAATATTTTAAATTACGTTATTAGTTTTCATTCCTACAAAATGGGGACCTAAGTGATACTATTAGTACAAAATGAGAACCTCATGGAGGAAAGATGGGTAGGTGGAGAGGAATGGGGGGACAGAAGTGAAGGGAGAGATAGAATCATTTGTTTGATAAGAAGGAGAAAGGAAGAGAGAATAGATAGAGGAAGATCTTTTCTCTCCATAAAATTCAATTCCTTTATTTTTGGAAGAATTCAAGAAAAAGATAAAATAAAATATGTAAATGTCATAAATATTTTTTTTTAAAATACTAATTATTTATGTTAAAAAAGACAACATGGTAATTTTAAAAACTAGCTTCTTCTCCATCCTTTTAACTTCACTCCTATTATCAAACAACATAAAGGATAATCTTCATCCATTATATTCTCCATATTTTCTAAGCTCTCCATTCATCTTTCTCTTTTTTTTTTTAATTTTCTTTTTTTCCTTTTAGAAAAAAATAGTAAAAGAAGTGAATTTTTCTATTTTTTTTCCCGCTCGCTTAAAAAAATGATAAATAAAATTAAAAGAGTTGTTAATTTTAGTTACTTAATAAAGTCTTCATTCTTGATTGCAAGATATATTCACAAACATATAACTTCATAAATACAATCTAAACTAAATTTAACTTATTTCATAAATAATAATAAAAAAAGAGAGTACTTATTCATTATTAAACTTTATATATTTTCTATATTAGGTTTTAAATTGTTTGTTTTCTATATTAGGTTTTAAAAAAGTATTAAAATAAAATAAAATTGTACTCCAAATTAGTAAGAAATATGAATTAAACTTTCTTAATTGAATAATTTAAATTTTCCTAATAAAATAAACAATTAAAAAAATGAAAACTTGATATAATCTCAAATATAAATTTACAAATATCTAATTAAATATTATTTTTATATAAAATTATTATTATGAGTAATGATATGTGCACCCAAAATATACACTCAAACATTACACACAGTGATGTGGCAGTTTAGTTTAGCCAATCACATTTATTAAAAGTAGGACCCACTGTTTTAAAAAGCAGTGACACGTCACTATGTGTAATGTTTGAGTACATATTTTGAGTGCGCATATCATTACTCTATTATTATAATGATAAAATTTCAAGAATTGTGTTATTCTAATGATAAATATCACTTTAGAGATTAAAAATAATTTTAACTCTTCCAAAGTGATACATTCTCGAATAACCGTATATTCTTATTGCTAATCAAAGATTATTACAATATGAGGTAACCCCATCATATATTTATTCTCACCCAAATATGTTTGCAAGTGAGATAGTTGTCTCTTCAACACAGCCGCATCTCTTCTTTTCGTAAGACGGTTGAGTCTGCCCGTCTTTTGTTCGGGTCTCAAGTACTAGAATTGGAGTGTACTTCTAAAACTAAAATTTTATAACTAAAATGTAAATATTCAAAATATAATATTTTAATGATGATATTTAAGATAAATATATACAATTCTTTTTAAAAATAGTAACTTATATTAATTTGAAGTGTAAATATATATTTTTTTATTTACAAATTTGATTGTTTCCATGTTTACCCTTATTTATTTATTTTTGGCATACATTTTGTATTATCATTGGTGTCTCAATTTATCAAAATATACTAAATAATGACTATAAATCACTTTTATAGTTCTCCATTAGAGATGCTCTTATATAAAAATATATAATAATAGTAATAATAATAAGAAAACTTGTGTACCTCAATCCTAAGAAAAATCAAGTAAAGAAAAGGAGAAGATTAAAGAATAATAATATTAAAAAATGATAAGGAGATAATAATTTATAAAGAAAGGAAAGAGAGTGGGAGAAATAAAAATGGAAAAAAAGAGTGAAATAATAATTTTAAAAAAGAAAAATATATTATACATTTTGATTAGGAATCAACCTTAAATTTGGCTTTATTTGAAAAAAAAATAACGACATTTTGTTAATTAAGATGAATTTTTTTAACTATTCTCATTCAACCTCCTTTACCATTAAGGTGTTCCTGCTATAAGTTTGAAGAAGCTGCTGGCGAGGTTTTTGCCTTGCTGGGCGCCGCGGCCCTTGCTCCTAGAGTGGCTGGGGGCCGCAGAACAAGGTGTTAGGGCCCCAGCCCTTGGTCAGGTTTGAGCCCGTTTGAGTGTTTTGGCCCCGGGAACTTGGTTTTAGGCCTCAGGATTGTTCCTACTACCCGAATTAGTGGGGATTGATGTCCCGGAGTCTAGATCTTGGTTTGGAAACCTTTGGTGTTCATTTTATTGATGGTGTCCCATGTTTGGTTATGACTAGGTAACCGCTAAAGGCTTAAAGGTTGATCGTTCTCAAGGGTCGTTCTTATATTAATTCTCGCTCGAATCAGAGGTAAGAAAATTGCACCCTATGTATATGTGACATACATGGTTATTCTTGATGCATGTTGGATGCTTAAGTGTGACATGCATGGTTATTTTTAGGCATGTCAAGTGATTAAATGTGATGCATGTGTTGCACAAGAAACATGTGACTAGGGCATGCTTTGAGTACTGAATATGAGATTGTTTAGAGCTTGAGCCTCTGTGTTTATGCATGGTCCTAATTATGTTGGTAAGTAAGCATGCTGAATGCCCTGTATTCGGATATTTGACATATGATATATGTTTGGTAGCATTGCTTGCTTGTGTGTGGCACCAATTGTTCAGGTTCGGCACTGGTCGCGTATCACTGACTTAAGAGTCACAAACGGCATAAGCGTCGAGGACGCAGGGCCGAATGAAGATTAGATCTAATCGATATCAGCGTTGAATGACTCATATGGGGTATTAATGCTGGACCGACCCAAAGGTCGATGAAAATTATAAGTGCTTGGCTAGTTTAGGACTAGTTACTCAGAACCAAGGCCTAAGGCCTAGGTGACTGCTTGTCACATGGCTAGGGAACAGTGTTCTATAGTTATGACTCTCGGGTCATGAGGAAGGTTATGTTGGTGACTAATCATCATGCATCTATCCTGTTTAAGCTAATGAAAGGATCACTTATTTATAAAGGGAACGGAACCCACCTTAGTGACTTGTACCACTGTCACTCTTTTATTCAGGGCTATCAGCCCGGTATGGTTACCGGAACCACCAGTGATAATTCACTTATCTGATTGTGATTGACTTGACAGTCATCCCATCCATAGGGCAGGATTCCTTATTCTGGATACCCATCATTACGTGGATTTGTTTCCCTGCTTGACTAGGGCTATATCTGCTAGGCGTGTGCCTTATGACTTGATGACATGTTATTACTGTTCATGAGCATTTTGAGTTTTCTTGTTGGGCTTCGGCTCACGGGTGCTATGTGGTGCAGGTAAAGGCAAAAGAAAGCTGGACCATCCTTGAGTTGGAGAGCTAATGTGTACATATGCAGCTGCTCGACCACCACGGCCGAGGTTTGAAGAGGAACTAGGGTTAAACCCTGTTTTGCCGCCTAGATCGGCTGGTTGTAAATATTTTCTTGTAATAGACCTCTAAACTATATTTTTGGGATCCCAATGTATATAATAAATATTCTAATGAATCGTTATATCTTAACCAAAAAATTTAATCCCTAAATCGCTAATCATACTTAGTTACACGATTTTGGCCAAATGACTCGATTAGCGAGTTTAACACTGTTTACAAGGCACACCGTAACGGTCCCTGGAGTTTAGGGCGTTACATGCAAGGTCATAGTTTGTACCTCGAAAACTATGGTAAAAACACTGGCCAAATACCAGAAAAGGTCAGCTACTGGTTTTGGTGTGAAGATAGCATCTCGAAGTGGTAGGATTTGGGCAAATGGATACTTTGGATGGATTCCAAAGTCATTTTGTATAGAAGGTCCAAGTTTGGAAATCATAAAATTCTAAAGAAAGATTGCTCTGTGAGTTACTCTTTCTCTGGCTGATTTGTTGGATGTTTTCGAAATGATATTTTTTGCATCCCAAGGAAAAGATTGGTTGTGTGTGATAGAAGAGGAAGAAGTCGTCATGAATATAAACGAGATGGTACGTGATGATTTTTGGACGACAATGGGAATGGTTCTTGGTGAGTATCCTGAGGCTAGATTTATAGCAGGGGTGATCTGGATAAGAAATCAGCCACAGTATTGTCTTTGTCTTTTATGTGTTTAATGTCAAAAGAATAGTTGTCAAACCAGACTGCCAATCTCAAAAGATGGGCATTTGTCATTTTGCTCTTTTTTAGGCCAATCATTCCTTTTGACGCGACAAATTCTGTTTCTACCAAAAAATGATGATCTATCAGATGGAATTCAAATTTTGTAATACCCATCTTTATCCCCAATAATTCTTTAAGGGTAGAATGATAATGGAGATGAAAGTCTTTGAAGTGGCCACTCTTGTATCCACATATTTTTCTTTTCCATGTCTTGTCTTGTTCAAGTAGGACAGCTCCTCAATACCGATCACTAGCGTCTGTTTGCAAGATTCTTTTTCCATCAGAATCCTTTAGCGTCTGTTTGCAAAGGTGGTGGTGTCTGCATTATCTTCTTAAGTTTTTTACTGCTACAGTTTGCTCTTGTGACCATGGTGGAGTTTGATTTTTAAGCATGTCACTGAGTGGTCTTGTCATTTCCGAAAGTCACGGGACAAAATCCTGTAAATAGTTTACAATTGCTGGGAACTGTTGGATTTGGACCTTTGTGAAGTCCTTTTCGGGAAACTTTAACAATTCTTGGGCTATGTGCGGTTGGGCTTCATATTGGCCTTTAATAAGCTTCATCCCCAGAAAGTCAATTTAGGCTTGTCCAATGATCATCTTCTTTTCGGATAACATGACCCCATGGGCTTCTGTGAGAGAGATGAACTGGGCCAGAAGATTGTGATCGGTTTGTTCATCTTGTGAGAAGAGCAATATATCATCAATGTAGATTAGGGCCTTATCTAGAATGGGGCCATAGATTTTAGTCATGGCCTTTTGGAACAGTGATGGGGCTGTTTTGAAACCAAAAGGAAGGACAGTTCATTGATAGTGGTGATTTGGAATGCAGAAATTTGTTTTGAGCCTATCTTCTTCTTTGACACCCAACTGCCAAAATCTTGCCTTTAGATCAAATTTTGAAAATATTTGAGCCTTTGACAGGCTTGCAAATAGGGAATTCTTGTTTGGTAGGGGGAATTTATCATCTGCCAAAAATTCATTCAAGGGCTTGTAATTGATGACCATCCTTTGTTTTCCCCGAGCCTGCTCCGATCTCTTATTGACGTAGAAAGCATGGCATGCCCATGAAGAGGTGGTTGGTTCGATTAATCCTTGTTGTTGTAGTTATTTGCATTCCTCAATTGCTATTTTTTGATGCTTTGAGTTCATGCCTAGGTCACTTGCCTTGGTAGGGTTAACGTCTTCATTGAGCTTGAATGGTAAACTAATGAAGAATAGATGATTTTTCCATAGAGGGCGTTCACATTTTTGGAGGAATTCGACATGACTTATGGCACAAGAATTTTCTATGAGCCGTTGTCTGACCTTGGAGAATGGATCAGGAGGCATGAGAAAATATTTTGGTATGGATTCCCATGGAGCAAAATGTTGTTTGTAGCCGAGGCCACCAGGAAGGATTCGTAAACCCTTTTTCTTGGTGTAGACATCAAAACCAATAATTAGATCTTTCCCTGGTAATTTTGAACCAATTACTCTATGAATGATAGAGCATCCTAGGAAGAACTGTAATTTAATTGGTTTACTGATGAGCTCTGTACAAAAGATGCTTCCATTTGTAGCGTGGAAGAATTTTTTTTCTTTCCTCCAATATTCTGGAGGGAGAACATCAGGGTTCATCATGGTGTATGATGCTCCTGTATCGAAGAAGGCTGCTACTTTAACTGGTAGAGAGGATCTGCATGGAGATGATTGGCGATGGTTGTATTTTATTGCTAGCTGCCATGTGGTAGAATTCATCTTAAGCCTTCTGTTGTTCGAATGCACCGAGGGATTCTAGATTTATCTCGTCATCAGTAGAGAAAATGGATTCTAGATCATTCTCTTCGAGAGATATGCCTGCTGTTTGTTGAATGTGGGAGATCAGTTTGGCAGTTTTCCCTTTGGGGCATTGCTTGGCATAATGTCCTTTGTCGCCACAGATGAAATATCTGTCGGACTTTTTCCTGAAAGAGCGCTTCCTCCTTAGAAACTTGAATAAGCGACGTCATTTTTCTTTTGAGGATTTAAAGGTCTTAAAGGTTTTAAACCTTTTGTTGTGTTTCCTTTTTTTTCTGGAAGACAAGAACATGTTGATTCTAATGGACATTTGATTTGTAAGTCGTTTTGGCTGCAAACCTTTCCGAGCTTCTTGGATTGTTTCATGAATTCTTGGATGAATTTGTGCTGAGAGAACATCTTTTCCAATGCCATTAGAACTAGCTAATAGATTTCTCCAATCGTTGCATCAGCTAGGGTTCTTCCTGTTCCCGAGAGAAGTCTAAAGGTTTCTACTCCTAGTGGTTCTAGTATGGAAGAGAGGAAAGTTTGTTTTAGATTTGGATCATCAATTCCACCTATTTGGTAGAATCGTTGAGTCATCTTTTTGTAATGCTTCTCCAAGTCTCTCTTATCCATTGAACATCATTTTAGTTTAAAGAATTCTGCGCGTAGTCTTTCAATGACTTGAGCATCCTGTCCGCAGAACTCAGTATACAGATAGGTCAGGGCATTGGTGACAGATGGAAGTTGTAAAAATGTCATTTTCCTATAGTCACTCAGACTTGTCCACCAGTCTTGTAGGGTGCCTGTAAAATGGGAAACAAAGCTGAGGAGAATAGTTCCTGTCTGTGCTTTTGGTCTTTGTGATTCTAGGCTGAGCCAAGCTTGAAACTCTTGGAACAATTCGCGCCATTTTGATGGAGGGGTGTCATCTAAAGTAAAAGTTTGAAAATTTGAACTTTTACTCTTTCATTTTTGCGGAACATGTGGTGTTGTTGATTCATTTCCACTTTCGTCTTCACTTGTAATAATTAGTTCTCTGTAATCTATACACATTCTCAGAGAACCATCCTTCTTTTTCACAAACAGAACTGGCGCACCCCAAGGTGAGAAACTAGGTCTGATAAAACCCAAATCTAACAGCTCTTGCATCTATACTTTTAATTCTTTCAATTCAGCTGGGGCCATTCTGTAAGGCATTCTAGACACTGGCTCCGTCCCTGGCGCCAGTTCTATAACGAACTCAATTTCCCTGTGTGGTGGCAATCCTGGCAAATCTTCTGGAAACACATCCAGGAATTCATAAACAAGTCTAGCCTCCTCTTGTCCCACTGGCACGACCTGAGTGGTATCAACCACACTGGCTAAGAATCCAATGAAACCTCCTTGCAATAAATCCCTAGCTCTCAACACAGAAATCATAGGAATACGAGGTCCATGCACAGCACCAACAAACACAAAAGGATCCTCACCTTCAGGCTCAAAGGTGACCATCTTCCTTCTGCAATCAATAGTTGCCCCATACTTTGCCAACCAATCCATACCCAGTATCATATCGAAGTCAGTCATAACTAACTCTATCAAGTCCACTGATAACTCTCTGCCCTCCACTGTCACTGGCAAAGATCTTAACCATCTTCTGGATACCACTAACTCTCCAGTGGGTAACAAAGTACCAAATCCCACAGCATAGAAATCACAAGGTCTACACAGTCTATCAATAATGCTACTAGCAACAAAAGAATGTGTAGCACCAGAGTCAATCAACACATTATAAGGGATTCCAGCACTAAGAAGCTGACCTGTAACAACTGAGGGGGAAGCCTCAGCTTCTGCTTGTGTCAACGTGAACACTCGAGCTGGGGCCGAGCTGTCCACCTTCCTGGGTTCTTCTTTCCCTATCTGAGGGCAATCCTTCTTAAGATGACCCACTGCTCCACACAAGAAGCAAGCATTTTCCCTACACTCTCCCAAATGACGCCTCTTACATCTAGGGCATTCAGGATGAGTCTTCCAGGCTTCACTACCCCCAGGACGAACCATTGTAATACCACGAGGCCTCCTGTCAGGACCTGGAACTGGGAGGGTATCAGGAACCTTCCTTTTCTGATCACTGGGGCCAACACCCCTACCAGAACCCATAAATGGAGGAACGGTCCTCCTGAAATCCTTTATGGCTGCACTGTCACGCCAGATCTTGGTTTCTGCACTCTCAGCTGTGAGTGCCTTCTCAACCACCTGTGCATAGGTAGTAACCCCTGCCACAGTGGTGATACGAAAGTCACGGGCTAACATGGGCTGTAGCCCCTGGAGAAATATCTCTCTCCTGGTCCCATCAGTGGGCACCAGTTCCTTGGCAAACTTTGCCAAACGGTCAAACTTTAAGGCATATTCAGAAACTGATAAACTTCCCTGAAGTACCCTAATAAATTCCTCAGCTTTAGCTTCCCTGATGGCATCATTGTAATATTTTTCATTAAACAAGGTCTGAAACTCCTCCCAGCTCAGGGCATTAACATTCTTGGTCTGGGTAATCACTTCCCACCAAATCCG
Source organism: Humulus lupulus (assembly GCF_963169125.1). Classification (NCBI taxonomy): domain Eukaryota; kingdom Viridiplantae; phylum Streptophyta; class Magnoliopsida; order Rosales; family Cannabaceae; genus Humulus; species Humulus lupulus. The sequence continues at coordinate 284,229,602 of NC_084794.1, read as the reverse complement.
GGCATCCTCCCGAAACATATAGGTAGCGCAAGCCACCCTCTCATTACCAGTTACCCTCATAAAGTCAAGGATAGTGGTAATCATGCTCATCCATTGTTCCGCCTTGGCAGGATCTGCTCTGCCCTAAAAAACAGGAGGTTGTTGCTTCTTGAACCTTTCGTAGAGAGGTTTCCATTTATTTCCTACCTCAGGCAGCTGTCCAACTACTGGCATCGACACAGGAGGTGCCTCTGATACACCAACCACTGCAAGCACTTGTTGCTGTCTCAGGAGACGAAGCTCCTCTCCTTGTTTCAACACTGTTGCCTGCAGGTCATTAAACAATTGCTGCCAGTTTGCAGAAGCTGGCTGTGGAATCTGAGACTGGTCATTTTCCTGACCCTGGCTGTTATTATTATTCTGGCCCTGATCACTCTGGCCAGCTGTAGTATATGTCTACTCTGGATTCATCCTTATCTGATACCTTGCTGAAACATTGATCAATACGGCCAGTCAGGTAGTAATAACTAAATCTCTTGCCGCCTCACGGTCCAAGAACAAGCAGACAATTATCATATTCCACAGTCATTTAATATTCACAAGCAGATACATGTTTATGGCACTCAGCACTCAGCATGTATCACATAACAATTCATAATATTTCAAGGGCACAGGTTCAACACAGTGTCTCATGCACACAGGTAAAGCTTATGCACCACATTTAGGCAGTTATGCACATAACTACATAAACAGTTACCAAACCATGAGTCGAGCTTGACTTCAGTGATGTGTGTACATGCCCAGCCAGTCTACAGGAACCTTAACCTTGGCATTGCTCTGATACCCAGTTGTAACGCCCTGGTTACCCCAGAACAGTTACGGTGAACCGGAAATTTGACCCATTGCCTGAGTCCTTTGGTTAAAAACATGTTCTAAGTGTTATTGACAGGTTAAGGTGAAAACCAATAAAAAGGAAAGGATATGTTTTATTGATACATAAAAATGTTCATGGGCCCACAAGAACATTTACAACTCAAAAAGGTCATTACTGTTCCCAAAATTTCAAACCCCGCCGACCTAAGCGGTAAAAATAGGGTAAACCCCCTAGTTCCTCTGAGAACTCCTTGGCCGTGGTGGTCAAGCGGCCGCATATGTACACATCACCACCTAAGCTCTCCACTCAAGGCTGGGTGAGCTTTTCTTTCCCTTTACCTACACCACATAGCACCCATGAGCCAAAGCCCAGCAAGAAAACATAGCACTATATGTAAACATCATCAAATGATTATCATTATAATCACACAGAGCTCATAGCTTTCAAACAGATGAGTGAATATCACTTGAGGTTCTGGTAAACCATACTGAGTGACTGACAAGCAAGTCACTATCTCAAATGGAAGAGTGGCTGCTAGGTAAGCCACTAGCCTTCAACAGGTTCTGGTAAACCATACTGAGTGACTGACAAGAAAGTCACTAATTCAAATGGAAGAGTGGCTGCTGGGTAAGCCACTAGCCTTCAAGCGCTTATAATATTCATCGAACTTGAGGTCGGTCCGGCATTAATGCTCTTTGAGTCATTCAATGCAGAAAATCGATTAGATCTAATCTTTATTGGCTTGCGTTGAACACGCTAAGGCCGTCCTAACTAATGAGTCAGCGCTATGTGACCAGTGACCAGTGCCCAGTACCACTGCCGAACCTGACTAATGAGTCACAGCTTCACAGTTGATACTAGCACATTTGCCAAATCTGACTAATGAGTCAGTACCATGCACAAGTGAGCAATATTTGCTAAATATTCGATAATCAATTCATGTCCACATTTATACAACCAACATGCTTCATGAACAACCACGCATGTCACATTTGGGGTGCAATTTTCTTACCTCTGGTTCGAACTAGAATGAATAAAAGAACGACCCTTGAGAACGATCAACCTTTTGGTCCTTTAGCGGTTAACTGGTCATAACCAATTATGGGATTCCATCAATAAAATGAATAACAAAGGGTTCCCAAACCAAAACCTAGCCTCCGAGACATCAAACACTACTAAACCGGGTAGTAGGATCGACCCCGAGGCCTAAGGCTTGAATCCCCGAGCCAAAAATCCATTTCTGGCCAAAAAGCCACTAAGGGTCGCGGCCCTCCTTGGCCATGTCGCGGCCCGCCCCTCAAACAAAGGCGCCTAACTTCAGCATCCTTCAAGGGTCGCGGCCCAACCTCCAGTTCAGCCAAAACCCCTGTTTTTTCTTCCCTTGCGTTTTCTCTTGGAACCAACCTTTCAAACCAAGCTTAAACACCACTCAAACCTCCAATACAACCCCTAAACTTGATCTATATCACTCCCTTAGCAAAACCCAAGATAAACCCCAACCAAAACTTCCATCAATTCCAACAATCCACCACAAAAACACAAGCTGAAAACTAACACCAAAACAGAGTATACCAGTAAACTAATGGCTAGAAACTTACCTCAAACTCAGGTTGTGATGCTCTTCAATGGTGGAACACTCTCCCAAACTCCCAAGGTCTATTTCCCAAGCTTGAATCCTCAACAAGATCACCAAAAATCACAAAGAAAATGGAAGAAGGAGAAGGTACGGGAAGCTCAAGAACTTGCTCTATTTTTCTCATCAACTTACTGCTGAACTCAGTTTATATCTATCCTAGGGGTAAAAAGACCATTATACCCCTAGGTCATTTAAGGGTTTCTAATTCACATCTCGTTACCCTTTAATTCCCGGTAACACTCTAATCATCAAAATCACCCCGAGACTCACCCCGAGCCCCGAGCTTAAGCCTATTATGACCAAACCGATAATTTATATTTAAAGATCGTCTCATGCCAAATGGCTCGAACAAACCCACATTATAATGCGGTCTCAACTATATCACCAACATGTATACAAATATACAATTTACCCCCAACGGGCCAAGTTACCATCACACCCCTGTAATTAGAAATATAGACTCACATGCATGCATTTCACATCATATTATAATATAATCCACATATACATGCATTTTATCAATTAATGACATAATTAAACAAGTATGGCACTCCCGACCTACTATTCCCGCCATTAAACCATAACGGAGAATTCGGGGCATTACAGTTGTGGACTTAATGAAAAATGAAAAATGATTAAGTGACAATGGTGATATTATAGAAGCACTAGAATTTGTATAATCGAGCCATCAAACACAACCAGTTGGTAACAAGGGACTGAACGTCTCATAACTTTTTTTGGCTATTAATTAAAAAAAAAAGTTTAATAATATTCCAATTTTTTTTTAAAAATAAAATCATTCAAACCCCTAACAATATATTTTTTTTAAAATAACTCCTAAATTAATCTTCTGCTCCATCCTTGCCAGCCATTTTGCTAAAAGCCTTCCACAACTACTAGTCGATTATACATTTTCGAGAGTTGACATATTGTTGTGCTTATATTGTTTTTGGCACTTTTTTTTTAAAGATTATATATTGATTTAATAATAATTAAAAGGAAAAAGTAAATATTGAGGCTTGATTAATTAGGAAAAAAGTCACTGACTGAAAGTAAATTAATAAACAAAGAAAAAGAAGATGTTTTTTTAAAATCAAATATTCTTTGATAGGACATCAAAACACTAAAAAAACAGTCAGAGCAGAACTTTACGTCAAACTCCAAGCATTAAGGCTGGAAATATACAAAATATTAAATATACATTGCATACATATTCTTCCTTGAAAAGTGGTCAAATTAAGGAATTGTAAACTTTGATTATCTTTAATAAAAGTGTTATATATGTTAGAGCCAAGAGTGTTAAATTAGAGTTGATTTGAAGTCAAAACTATTAAGCATATAAGTACACAATACTTTATTGAATAGATCTTTTTTTTTTTCTTTAGATTTTCGTCCATGAATTTGGTCATAAAATATACTAACATGATAATAACCAGAAGTCAAATTTTGTCAATCAAGCTTAAATCAGTAGCCATATAGAATTTTAGTTAATTTAACATACAGCATTTGATAAAACAATTAACAAAAACATCTTATAAGTAAAACAAAGGAAATTAAAAAAAAAATTGCGGCATATATACAAAATGTTTCCCATATTACAGTTAAATATTTTTTTACGGTAAAAATACTCAATGTTTAATATATGTTAAAGATAAATATTTAGTATTTTTTTTTTGCATAAAAAATATCTAAAGTTGCTAAAACATTGATTCTTTAAGTACCTTCTCTGTTAGAATTGTTAAACATATTGACTAAGCAAACATTTGTCACTTTCCAATCAGTTTATTTCATAATATTTAAAAAAAAAACATTTTAAATTAGAAAAATGAATTAAAAAGATATTTTAAATTAATGAAAATTTAAAATATACATATTTTGATAACAAAAATACCCAAATTACGAAATTATATATATCTGATCAATTAACACTTAACAGATCTAACAGAAGAGGTACTAGTAAAAGTAATGTTTTAACAATTTTTGATATTTTTACCATAAAAAAAAATTACTTATTTAATTTTAACTTATATTAAATATTGAGTATTTTTGTCGTAAAAAAAATTCACTATTTAACTATAATAATTATAAAATATTGAATATTTATACACAAATACCATTTTAGAAAATAATTGGAAACACCCTTTAAAAGCTTCAATTATCAATCAATGTGATTTAAATTATACATACGACAACAATTATTAGCCCACTATAGAAGAAAATAATTTTATATGATATATAAAAGGAAAACATTAATTAATAAAGTAAAAAGAATAAGAGAGTAGGGAGAAAAAGGTTGAAAGGGAGAGAGAAGGGGCCCAAGTGTTTGGTGAAGTGAAATGATAATAATAAGAAGAATAATAATGTGGACATATCACATATGATATGAGTAAAGGAATTTGGCTTTTCAACGCCCGCTTGTGAACATCATCATTGTTTTTGTGGTATAAGTCGCCACTCTCTGACCCAATAATTACTACCAAATATCCAATCCATGCCATCTTTTATATATTATATCTATATAACTAGAACTACTAGTAGTTCTTTTAAATTTTCATTTAAGTAATGCACATACCCTCTATATATATATATATATATATAATGACTACAACGAATTTTTTTTTTTTCAATATGAGTATATATTTTTTCTATTTTGGTACCAAATAATTATAATCCTAATTTTTTTATATAATGGTGTACATTATAGCTATCTAGAACATCCTACAAATTTTTAAGAAATTTTGAATAAATTATGGTACTTAAACATGGTCTAAACTGTCTATTGCACCTGTGCCTGTTTTTTTGTGTACGCGTATAAAATTTGACAATTTGAAGTCTGTTTTCAGTTTCGTAAACTATTCAGAATTTCTTGAAAATTTGCAGGATATTCTAAATACCTACAATGTACACCGTCATATAAAAAAATTTAGAATTATATTTATTCAAGTGCCGAAATAGAAAAAGGATGCACCGATATTGCAAAAAAAAAGGGATGCGTTGTAGACATTCTCTATATATATATACAAATATTGGACAATTCTCATATAGGGGCTTTACTTTAAGCCTTAGCGGTAGGGCTCTTCAATGTTCTCGACCCGTGAACAGTTTTTTGCATGATTTTTTTTATGACCTTGTATATTATAGCTATTTAGAGCATCCTGCAAATTTTCAGAAAATTCTGAATAGTTTACAGTACCGAAAACTAAGTCCAAACATGTTGCTTTCCTCGCGCATAAAAAAAATTAGTCACTCGTGCAACAACATGTGTTGAACTTAGTTTTTCGGTACTGTAAACTATTCAGAATTTTCTGAAAATTTGCAAGATGCTCTAAATAGCTACAATATACATGGTTATAAAAAAAAAATTGCGACGAAAACTGTTCACGGGTCGAGAACACTGAGAATCCCACCGGTAGGGCTTAAAGTGAAGCCCCTATAGGAGAATTGTCCTATGAATATATAGATGTCACTACTACAAAAACACATTTTTAGGACACTCACCTAGATGCGAGTCCTAAAAACAACTCCTAGACTTTTTAGGACTCGTTTAAAGAATTTCTTTTTAGGACTATGTGTACTCTAAAAGTTTGAGTTTTTTTTTTTAATAAACACCTCCTGGACTTTTTAGGACACTCATTGCGAGTCCTTAAAAAATCTTTTTTGGACACCCATTGTGAGTTCTAAAACTTATGTGTATCCTAAAAGTGTGAATTTTAAAATATTACAAATTCCATCCAATTTTTTTAACTAAAATTTTATTATGTATTAAATCACAAAGAAAAATAACACAACCGCCCATTCTCTCTCTCTCTCCTTGCTCTCTTCCCCCATTTCTCTCTCTCACTCTCACGAACTCCACAACTCAACCATGGACGGCGGCGCTCCGGCCACCCCCCCCCCCCCCTACATGCGCCGGCGCAATGGACGCAGAAGGTCGGCGACCTTCAACCCTCGCGAGCCCAGCCCCTCACACGCTGCCCTCCACCGCCTGGAGTCGTTCGAAGTCGCGGTGGTGCTATTTTTCCCAAACTCTTCCGAGTGTTTTCCGACCACCTCAAGCCACCCCAACCTAAACGAACACCACCAGTGCATTCCTTGTGCTTTGGGCATCAAAACCCACTAAAAGATTGATCGTTTTCCCGAACCACCACCATGGGGTGGTGGCGCCGCCGTTAACGTCGAAGCTCCGACAAGAGCTTTGGCTATCAATTAATTTGTTTAAATTAAAAATAAGAATTTTTAGGACTCGATACCTCAGTTTTTAAGGCTCTCAAATAGAGGACTTGCGCCCCGCGAGTTCTAAAAAGCATTTTTTTTTTGTAGTAGTGTATTAGGGCTAACCAAAAAATTTAGAAAACTAAATAAACCTCTCAAATCGACTGACCAAACACCGAAAAAATTGAAATTGACGGAACCGAAAACCACTTAAATCGCCTATATGCAAACTGGCCTTACGTCGATTGGTTTATAAATTAGTCACAAACCAACTGTACAATCTGAAACCGACCGAAACATGCTTCTTTTATAAAATCTGATTATATATAATACATTTACATTATATTAATATTATTTTTATTAAATAAAAAAATAAGAAAAGTCCCTCACATACTCATGCACGCGGATCTGACGAAACAAAACCTTATCCACATCTTTCTCTCTCCTTTCTTTTCTTCTCTTCCTCTATCCATCTCGCTCAGTCACTCTCCCTCCTCAACCTCACGGTCGGCGAGGCCACTATGCCAGCTCTTTCTCTTGGCCTCTCCACTTTCCAGATCTCTCACTCTTCTCTCTGTCTTTCTCAACTCACGATCAAGGCTCCTGGGCATCTCAGCAGTTGGCATCTCTGTCCACAACTCCACGGCAGCAACAACAAGGAAGGAGGTCTGGTCGGCGGTGTTTGACATCTACTTAATCCTCCATTCATCCCCAAGATGTTGCATATCTTCACACAATTGTGTGTGGTATGAATCAAATCTTAATTTTTGTTTATGTATCTCATTATTTATTTATTTGATTTTATTCATTTTTGTTATTGCAAAATGAAAAATATGGTATTGTTTTATATTTATACTTTGAGTGATTTTTCAGTTTTACCATTTTTGAAATTGACATTTTTGTTTGATTAAAATGGAGTTTACTGTGATAATTGATAATCTTCGTTTGCAAATTTATCCAAGTTCCTAGCCATAAGAGTTAATAAATTGTCTTAATGAGATGAGTATCTCCTCAATTTTTGTAGTGACAATTGATAATGCATCCTCAAATGACGTTGCTCTTAGAAAATTGAAGGGACACTTGTTGGACAAAGACAATACCATTGCATTGAATGACGGAATGTTTCATATGAGGTGTTCAACTCGTACTTTGAATTTGATAGTAACTGATGGGTTGAAAGAGTTGAGTGATGCAATTTCAAGTATTCAAAATGCAGTGAGATATGTGTGGTCATCTCCAGCTAGACTGAAAAAGATTAAAAGAAAGTTACAAGGATACAAACATTGAATCAAAAGCCTTGTTATGCTTGGATGTGGTTACTAGATGGAACTCCACCTACGTGATGTTGGAATCTGCTATAAAATTCAAGAAGGTTTTTGAGAATTTGGAAGAGATGTGAACTACACAAAGTATTTTGATGAAGAAAGAATGGATGACCCATCAACCGACCTAGACTAGGAAAAAACAGCTGTGTTTGTTGACTTTTTGAGGATATTCTATGATCTTACTAATCGATTTGGTGGGTCATTATATGTCACATACAATCTATTCCTACCATATATTTTGAAGGTTCAAGTTGATTTAACTACTACTATGGTTTTTAATCCTTATACTTTATTAGGAGCTATGACAGTTAGTATGAAACGAAAGTATGGTAAGTATTGGGGAAGGATTGAGAAGCTGAATATGTTGAGATGTATTGCCAATATCCTTGATCCAATGTATAAATTAAAGATTGTGAATCGTGGTTTCAAATTTGTGTACACTTCAAGTGAAACTGAAAAAATGACAAAGTTTGTGACAAATACGTTGGCACAGCTGTTTACTTTTTTTAAACAACAACAACAATCTCAGTCATCTCAAGGATATAACCATATCAATCTCAGTCTCAACCATCTCAACTTGTTATCAATTCCACTACATAATCATTTCTCCAAGGGCAGCTACAACTTAGTGATGATATTGAAGAAGATGACCTTGAATACTAATTGAGTGATCATATCCTGCTTTTGATATTCTACAATGGTGGAAACATAATGGATTCAAGTATCCAATAGTTGTACGTATGGAAAAAGATGTATTGGTTGTTTAGATGTTTACAGTAGCATATGAATCAGCTTTTTCTACTGGTTGAAGAATCATAGATTCATTTAGGAGTTCCTTATTCCCGAGGATGATGGAGGCTTTGATTTGTTTTAAAAATTGGTATACTTGTGAGTCTGAAGAGTCTGTTGTGCTTCGACAATACATGGATGAGATTGACGGTTTAGATGCATATGAATAAGCTTTGCAAGTTATTTATTTACTTGATAGCTTATGCTAATTGAAATTCTTTTTTTATATGTTATATAACTTATTTGTATTAATTGAAGTTTTGTCAATTGATGGCTTGTGTATTACCTATGTTATTGAGAATCTTATGAGTTTGAGAGCGGGAGTGGGACGAATAAAAACAACTGAAATCTCAATGTAACTAGTTGAATACTAAGATTGTAGTTTAGTAGCTTTATTTCTCTTAAAAGTATTATTTAGCATAGGTCATACATTATAATTTTATTCTTTCTTTTGCCTTAGAAGCACGTGGTCATGGTTGCTTGATACAGCTATGAAATGAATGCTGAATTTTGGATTCCAAAATTTAGACTTTGTTTTCACTCTACTATTTTGAACTTGATTTGTGTTTGTAGTGGAGTAAGACTTAGGTTTAATTTGTGTTGTAATGGACTATGGACTTTGGACTTTAAGTTTAAACTTTAACTATGTGTTTGTGATATGTAGTTGTAGACTTTTAGTTTTAACCATGTATTGTATTGGACTTTGGACTTTAAACTTTAACTATGTGTTGTGATTTGTGGTTGTAGACTTTTGGTTTTAACTGTGTGTTGTCTTGGATTGGACAATAGACATTGGACTTTTGATAATGTGTAGTGATTTGAGGTTATGGTTATGGACTTTTAACTATGTTTCAAATTTGTAGATGTAACATTGTAACTATGTGTTTATGTTTTGAATCTTCAAGTTAACAAATTAAATTAATCATTTTCATATTAAAAAAAAAACTCAAAAATGGATTCCAACAATCCACATTTTTTTAGTTATTTTTTAAAACTTAAATTTTCTAAAAAATTATTTTAAAAAAATCAAATTCGTTTTGGTTGGATAACCGACCAAAGCTCGGTTTAAACTCAGTCGGTTTTTTGATGTTATAAGTAGGTCGGTCGATTTTTGGATTGCACCAATCCAAAACAATAACTAAATTCTGGATTTTAGAATAGGAAAAAAAATGACAAAACCGACCAATGCTCAACTCTAATATATATATATATATATATATTGTTGCTATATAGCTGTTTTGTAGAGAATATCTTGATATATTGTTTTCTAGTTAGTGTATATAGCTAGGTCGTTATTTAGAGACCTTCAAACCTAAAGTTCTTACTTGTATATGGTTGGCTACAAGTAAGAGGCTAATTATATATAGTACAAATAATTATGTTTAATTGTGACTCAAATTTGAATCAGTCCGGTCTTATTAGAAATTCAGGGTGCGATCAATATTTTGCAAAAGAATAAAATATTGAGAAAATTAGAACTTTGTGTTGGTAATAGAGAAATCAAATTATTATTGTATGATTTAATTTTTGACATAGTGAATGTCATATTCTTACTTCCTAATTTTTTTTCCAAAGAGTTTTTATGTTAAATCTGTATTATTATTTTATTTTATTGTGGATTTGTTTGTTCTTTATTTTTATCAGACAAATTGAGATATATTTAATTATGACATATTGAAATTAAGAGAGATATATTTTTTTTATTGATTTTTTTACTTGAAGAGTATATATTTTATGTTGTGTCTACTATTAAGTACGTGAACTAAACCAGAAAAGTTCTTTAGTCATTATATATAATCTATTGATGGATGGAGCTGCTCTCAAAAGTACGTAGAGATGATATTTTTTGGAATCTTGATCAATAATATGCAGTGTTGAAAAATGGAAAGAAGAAAGAAAATAAAAGCACCAATATTCATTTGGAATATCATCATCATATATCTATATATATATATATAATTGTCAAAAATCATATCATATTATATGTTTAAATTAAAGAAAGAGGTCACTTTCTCTCTTTCTTTTTCATTTGCATAAGAACTTGACCGCGTTTTCAGGTAGCTGTCTAAGTATCTTAAATTATGTTCTTTGATTTCAAACCCCATGTGATGTGCTATAGCCATTTTATACCAAAGAGATTTCTTTTATTTTATATATTTTCATTACTTTCTCTCTTTTGAGCTATAATTATTGTCTTTAATTAGTTGGGAAATTCACCCTTGATATAATATTATTTTGATGTTTTTTTTTCTTTATTAATCATAAATATATATTTATATAACTACTAAAGTTTGCTTATTAATAACCATCCTCCAACTATACACACATATATTATTTTTATATAAATATATATGGTACACAATTGAATTAACACATTGCATGTCATAAATATTTGATCTAATATGCAGTTTAAAATTTATGCCTCCACAGTCCACAATGAATAATTTGATCAGTAATGTTTTTACTTTTAAGTTTGCTAGCACTCACAATAGTTTGCGAGAACTAAAACTATAAATTTTAGCTTAAAATCATCAAAAATACACTCCTTTAGATAAGCTAAATCACTTTTTTATTTTAGCTACCATATTTCCAACTTCATATATAGCTAAAGTTTATCTTTTCTTCAAAAAAATTTTATTATTATTTTAGTTATTTTCATTCTTTCTTTTTCTAAAATAATTTTTTTTATTCTTTATTTCTTTTTTTTATTATTTTAATTAATAAAGATATTTCAAAATATAATATTTAAATAATATAGAGATAAAATATAAAGAAATGAATGGATTTTGTAATGTAAAAATTAAAGATAAAATAAAAAAAAAAAAAGATATTTTGGTGTGGTATTTTAAATGGAGTAGAATATGGTTGGGAGTATTTACATGTCTTTTATATATAAATATTTATATATACATTTATATATTTAAAAGCTCTCTCTCTAGTTCTGCTCATAGCAGCTTATAAGCCTTAAAAATAAAAAAATAAAAAATATTTATACATTTTTTAACTCGGTGTTTTTTTATTATCAGTTTGAATTTTATGTTTTAAAAAATTTATTTTTGACTTTATATTTTGTAAAATAGTTCAAATGGACCCCTAAACTCAATTTTGATGAATAAAAAATTGAATATAACATCACATTTTTTTAAGCAGAATGATTTTATTTTTGTTCTGAATTGTTAGTTTGGTGAATTATTTGTGATTTCAGTTGAAATTTTTTTGACCAAAATCGGGTTTAAGGTTCTATTTGAACTATTTTAGAAAACATAAAATCTAAAAAATAATTTGTCAAAATACAGAATCCAAATAAATAATGAGACAAAATATATGATAAAAAAATATAAAAAATAAATAAAAAAAGGTTTGAGGCATTAAGGGCAAATCAGCTTTTTCCTTGAAAACCTTTTCTGAGTACAAAAAAGTCTCCATTGCAAGAAACAAAGGAGAGAGATAGAGAAAGAGAAAATCATTATCTCTATTTGTCTTGGCTCTCCAATAATACAGTGAATATATATATATATATATTGGTACATGAGTACAGAAGTGCAGTCACGAGATCTGAGAGAGAGCTTATAATTATTCTCTGTTTATTAAAAATTTCTCACTCAGAACAACAACATATAATAAAACAATCCAAACTGATATATGATGAATAATAATGTTGTTGCCCCCCTCCTCTCATATGCTACTACTGCAATATTTATTCTGATCCACAATAATAATAATAATAACAACAATAATACAATTCAAACTAATTAATAAATATTTATTTATAAGTTCACTTTTATTTTTTCTCCCACTAAAAACAATATTTTATATATATATATATATTTATGTCAATAGTACTACAATTTTACTAGCTCAAGGGACCACCAACTATATGGCATACAACTTTATATATATATATTCATTAAATTACATATTTATGTTGGAAAATCCCTAGCTACATATATAGCTACAAGAAGAATTAAATAAATAAAATAAAGATAAACCTAAGTTGAACTTTTAATTAAGTTCTTCACTGTTTGTTGAAGCCTCTTGCACAAAGGAAGATGATGAAAGGAAGATGATGAAGCTTTGGAAAACAGTCTTTTCATGCTTATATTTAGGAAAAGCTCAGGAGGGATAGACAAGGAAGGAGAAGATGAGTTGGCCGGAAATCGGGAGAAGATATTATACGACTCTATATCAATAGATATTAATATAGAACGAATAATAAAAGAGTAAAGAAAGAAAAGAAACATGAGATGGGGTCTTACAAGGTCAAGAAAAGGTCTTACAAGGTCAAGAAGATTCAAAACGAAGAAAGAAACAAAAATAAAATGACAGAGAAATAAGCTCATGTAGGATAGCACCCGATTAAGATTAAGGTGTAATCGAAATGGAATTAATATTATTAATCTTACTTCCAAATCGAAATCGGCTGTTCCCAGATGGGATTTGATGATCATGATCTGTCATCATGTGTATGGTGATCATCATCATCATAGTACCTTGATCTGCATAAAGTAGAGATTATAATTATTGGAATATTAGAAGCCAAATAATTATTAGTACTATACCAAATGCTTCTCAGAGAATTATGAGCTGAAAGGAAAGAAGAATAAGTACAATACATCCAAAAAAATTGTGACTAGAAAAAGAAATTACTTCAAAAGTAGTAAAAGTAAAAGTTTGAGACTAAGATATGTGTAATACAGTTGCCTATTATATATATATATATATATATGAGTGTTGTACGGTAAAGATTTTTGCCATGAAATGTTGAAAATATCATCATCATCATAATATGTGGTGATAAAATGTATATATGTGTATGTATATACCTTGGAGAAGGGTACTGTGTGCTTCTCTCATCCTCCAAAACTTTTCTCGCTCCTCCATTGATATGTTACAGTTAGTTGGTTTAGAGAGAGAAAGAGGAAAGGTTAAGAAATGGTGGAAAAAAGTGGTGTGAGCGGCGAGGTATATATATGGAGTTAGGGGGCTTTGGGGGCAGCCACTGGGCTGCCCTGATGGACCTGACAGGGACAGCTCCAAGGCCCAGAAAGAATGTAAACGGACCCGATGACGTCACTCACTGCCCCGACCCTAAAACTATTATATTACTTTACATACATATCTGTCTCTGCCTATGTGTCCTACACGTGGCAGTATCAGGGCCGTTGGTGTGGCAGTAGCAAGATATATAATCGACCACGTAAGACTTTCTTTCGTTCCTCCACATCTTTATTTATAATTTTATTAAGAAAATGTAATAAATAATAATCGTTTTATATTAGGGTTTATACAGTCGAAGATTACTTTAAAGTGAAGTGAAGTATATATATATATACATATATATTGTGGCCGATCGAAGCTAGCTAGCCAACCAGCTAAGGTACACACGTAAATTATACATGTACAAGTTTTATAACCATATAGACACAAACATAAGAAATTAATACTATAATTGTTTTGTATTAATATTTATATATAATCTATAGTGTCATCATATACATATATATTTATATATATAAATAAATGTGTTTGAATTGAGTAGCACTTCAAGGCGTATAGAAGGCCGGAGTTTGGGAACAAAGAATCTAGAAAAGTGTATATATTATAAAAACCTTAATATTAAATCACAACAAAAATTTGCATCAAAACAACTATATGTGAGTTTGTTTTTGTTTTGTTTGGTTTAATGGGCGTGCGGTTCTTGGAGGCATTACCTTCACAGTCTCCCAAAGACATATGTAGTCAAACCTAATGAGAATCTCTTGATCATCTCTTGGCCTGCGTTATTGCCCTTAATATAATTTTTTATGTCTTCAACTTGGAACAATAAGTCCTTTAATATATCTATATATATATATGTATGGCTATATATACATGCACTTTAGTAATAATAATAATTTTCACATTGTTCAATTCCCATTTTTAAAGTAATTTTTTTGGGTAATGATCATATATGATATATATATATATATAATGAAAAGTAATAATAAAAAAGATAAACTATTATAGGGCAAATGAGATTGAGGACTACATGTGAGAGTGTGTGCAGAAGGCAGAAAGGACTAAGAAGAATATTTATGAGATGTGCGGCTGAGACAGCACACAACACAGCACAGCACAGCATACATATATACACATATATATATATGTATATAATGTACAGTAGTGAGTGAGTAAGCGAGTGAAAGAGGGCAGTATAGCTAGTTGACCTCCTTCACTGTCCATTCCCTGCTCACTTCTCAGTTCTGAGACTCTTCTGACCTAAAAAAATAAAATAAAATTAAACCCTTCTCATGAAAACTCCTTTTTCTGCTCACCACACACAAACCATATCTCATCTCTTTCACCCTTTTGTTTTCTTATTAATTATTCATTTTTGTTGTACTTCTTTGTGTGTGTCTGAATAATCAGATGACTCTTTCATATATCTCATCACCACCACCACAACAAAATTGTTCTCAATCACCGATTACTATGTCGTAACATATGTCTTTATTTGATTAATTATTCCTCATACAAAAAAGTACTCACTACCTAGCCAGTGAATAAGTTATATTTACACACATAAAAACAAGCCATCTGTCTATTATTATTCCTATTAGATAGTATATACCCTCAAACACAACTCTGATATCTCTATACTCGAATATAAAAAAGATCAGTAGTTTGAATTACCAGTATGGGCCAAAAAAATGTGCCAACCAGCAATAACCTAATAAACTTAGGGTTTGATGTGACCTCTGAGATAAGTGGCAGGAATACTAGGAGACATTTTATATATACAATATAATAACACATGCGGATATTTTATATTTATTATATATGTTATAATTTCTTATATTTATATATTTAGCTGAATACAAACACTAGGTGAGAAAAACCTTGATGAGTTGAAATAGCAAATAGAGTAGAGTAGAGACTGCCTCTTTTGTGTTCTCTGATAAGTGACTTTGTTGATTCGTGTAAACTTGAATAACCCATTTAGGGAAATCAATCTCAATCATATATACAAAGTTTGGGATAAGAGTATTAGTTGGTTGGGTTTTTTTTTAATTAATAAATATAATTTATTTAATATTAAGGGGAGGCCCATTTGTGGGGGGAGAAGAAAGGAACAAAAAACTCTGCAAAGATTCTTCCCAGAGGAAAAAGATTGAAATGAATTATTTTGAAATTTTTGGTTGTTTTGGTGGTCCACCTTGAAGAACAATTTTCAGAGATAAAAAACAGTAAAAAGGGGTAAACATATAATTCATTTACTGCTGGGTAGTGTGGTACAGACTCCCATACTGCTGAAATGGCTATAATTTATTATCAAATTTTGCAAGTGGAAACGTGTCACTTTTAAATTGGTACCACCACCCAAAAAAATTTAATTTCGAAATTCTATGTCAAACAAAATGATGTATCTCTTTCTCCCTCTCTTTGTGGTTTGAAGTTTGAATCCAAATAATTAAATTATACCCCATTTGATTTTATGATGTGCTTTTAAGGCACAAATGCATGTGAACTAGACAGCACTACTAGCTAGCATATATATATATATATACATACATACATGTATATATGTAATGTTCAAAATCGACCATTTGAGGTTAGTATATTGGTGTGTGGAACCTAAGTTTATATTAGAACCAAGTATTATTCATGGCATTTTTGGAACTTGAAAAAGGTCTTATTATCAAATGACTTGATCAGATTGACCATAACTCTCTCTCTTTCTCTGCCCTAAAATACATATAAAAGACCATAACTGATAATGCTAGTAGCTATCTAGCTGGGGTACCACTCTTTGTATTGAATGGTTACACATATAAAACACAGTCGATCTATCGATTGATTTGTTTCTTAAGATTTTCTTATGCTAAAAGTGGTCGACCTTACAAGAAAAAAAAAGATAAACTTTCCAGTCAAACGTTGCAAATCGACATAGAATAATTAGAAAGATTTTCATGTCGGTCAAACAATTGATGAGGAAATTTTTGCATTTTTGACTCATAATGTCGACCTTAGTTTTAAGAAAATACGCTATATATTAAGAACTACGTAATGAGTTGAAGCAAAATACACATTTTGATTTAAATTGATTTAAGTTGGTTATTGAGCTAACATGTCTAATATAGTTCTAGGCAAATTAAATCCACATACTCTTCACTTTCTCTCCATTTTTTTCTCACCAACTAGAATTTGCCGACGATCTCCTAAGGGCTTCTCTACCGTTGTAGCCACAAGAGTGACTTGACTAACTTTTATCATATCAATGCTAACGTAGCTGCTGTCGAAGAAGATTACCATGCTAGAGATAATGACAATGTTGCCTTTTATTAATTTCTTTTTAAAACAAAAGCTAATATTTTAAAATAAATTTTGTACTTTAGGCAACCAATGGGGTTGCCACTGTTGGAAATTCACTAATCTTTAATTACAATTATTTGAGGGGGTATATTTCCCTTCATTTGGTAGTTTTTGATAAGATTCCAAGTTTGAGAAATTCGTAATCAAAAGCCTAAGTTTTAGGGTTTTGTGTAGATTTTATAATTATGAGTTGAGTTATTTTAGACTTCCGAAGACATATGATTGAGATATCTTAACATAAGATTTTTACTGTGATAACACATATGTCGTAAGAATAAGTCAAAATGTCGTCACAAATTCTTCATCATATAGTAGGATACTTATCTCAATAAAAATTGACTATCATCATAATAAAGGTCAAGGTATGAACCTAGGGTTAATACCTTGGGGGAAATTGTTAAAATTTGTTTTAGTAGTTGGCTTTGTTTTTGTTGATTTTCAAATTTTAAACTATTTTTAATTATATAGGACTTACATTTAAATTGGGCTGCACGGCTACCACCCATTTTTGTCGTTCAGAGATGTATTATAAATTAAAAAACATGTACCATATCTATCTTTTTATATATATATATATATATATATATTTTTTTTTTTTTTGCCAAAAAAACAACTTCACAATCTACTTTAAAAAGGTCTGCCACATGGACAGATCCCCTATATGAAATTGTCCATTCAACTAATTAGATCTTGACTACTTAGCTATAGAGTCAAATTTCAAATTATAACCTCTAGGAATATAGTAAACCTTACAATAATCAAAAGCTTTAACACAATTTAAAACTTCAAACAAAATGTGGTTCGTAGACCAATCTGGAGAGTATAAAGAATAAAATGGAAGGTGAGCAGTAAGTTTACTAGACTCTAACTTTGGCTATATATATATGGACAATTGTTTTATAGAGACTTCACTTTAAGCCTTACTGGTAGGGCATTCAGTGTTTCTCGACCCGTGAACAGTTTTCAACGCGACTTTTTTTTATGACCGTGTATATTGTAGCTATTTAGAGAATCTGCAAATTTTCAGAAAATTCCGAATAGTTTACAGTACCGAAAGCTAGGTTCAAACATGTTGTTTTTCACGCGCATAAAAAAAATTAGTCATGCGTGCAACAACATATTTGAACCTAGTTTTCGATACTGTAAACTATTCAGAATTTTTTGAAAATTTGCAGGATGCTCTAAATAACTACAATATACACGGTCATAAAAAAAAATCATGCCGAAAACTGTTCATAGGTTGTAAAGACTGAGAACCCTACCAGTAAGGCTTAAAGTGAAGCACCTATAGAAAAATTCTCATTTATATATATATAATTTATATACATATTAACAAAGAAAAAACAAATTGAGAGCGTGGGCAATTGCCTCATATTATATCCACACGAAGCGAGAGATTCAGTAGTTGGCATGGGTCGTGATGCTACATGCATGTGAAAATTTTCATTACATAAAATGTTAAATTTTATCTTAAATCTTCAACTATAAATTTATTAATTATTCAATTTTTCTTAATTATTTAATTTAGTTATTCTTTCTAAATTTATTTATTTAATTATTATATGTTCTTCCTTTACATTATTAAGAGTTTATACTATTTTGGTTTTTGGGCTTTCTTGGATTACTCATTTAGATTTTTTATTTTGAAAAATTTATTTTTGGACTCTATGTTTTGCAAAATGAATAAAAATAACCCATTAGACCCGATTTTGGTAAAAAGAAAAAGAACCAATATGACCAAAATACTCTTATTTTTATAAATAAGTTAATTAAACAAAAACAAATAAAATTAATGGAATATATTTTAATAATAAAATTTTAGCAAAAAAAAATAATAATAATAACATGATAAACACATTTAAAATTATTTTCTAACAAAGGGCTTGTGGGGTTGGGGATCAAGGCACGTCAAAGATAATGGGCAAGGAAGACGATGGTGACCTTGGGCGAGAAGTTGAAGGGGCAGTGTTGAGATTATAGGTGATGCTCAAATTTAAATTTCTCTATGTTAGTCCTCTACTTTGATTGTTGTTTACTTTACAAACTTATTGTTTTGGATATGCTTTATTGATGGTGAAAACATTTGTAACGCCCTGCTAATTAAGGCCTGTTACCATGTGTGTTTAAAATTAGTGCTAGACTCGCTAAACGAGTCATTTGGACTAAACATGTGATTAAGTCACTAAGGGTTTAGGTATTTAAATTTTTGGTCAAGTCGTAAACATTTTCATTAAACAAAAACTTTGGTCTTTACATGGGATCCCAAAATACAAGTTTAAAAGTCGATTACAATTCCAAGGTTATAAAATAAGCCGACCTAGGCGGCAAAACTGGGTCCAACCCTAGCTTCCTTGAGCTTCTCGGCAGTGGTGGTCGAGCAGACTGCGTATGTACACGTCACTGCTATCGCTCTCCAACTCATGGCTGGCCAAGCTTCTCCTTACCCTTACCTGCACCACAAAGCACTCGTGAGCCAAAAAAACTCAGCAAGAAAACATATTCAACAGTTCATAGAGTAATACAACCGACTTAGCAGTAATAACTAGAACTAAGCATAAACATAACCCAGATCAGACACCATGGAGCTGCACTAGTGCGTGTTGCACTCCCTTTTTATTTATCTGGCATCCGAGCCAGTCAAGTGCTTGGTGCACCCCCAAGGTGGCCCAGCCACAACGGCATGCGTTCAACGCGCGTAATGTCGGTCTCAGCTCATAAGCCGAGTCTTGCAGATCCTCGACTTATAAGCCGAGCCTCAAAGACCCTCGACTTATAAGTCGAGCCTCAAAGATCCTCAACTTATAAGTCGAGCCCCTTAAATCAAGTGTGCCCTCAACTAGTAAGTCGATCCTTAACCAAATACAACAATAGGTCTTCAGCTTATAAACCAAGCTTTCTTGCCACAACAGACAATCATATAATATGTTTATCACACATATAGACACAATGCATTACAATACGTTTAAACAGATATACACAGGCATAATCATAATCATGCGCATTTACAGGGCCAACACCCAAATCAAGATTGTGTTCAGTATTTGGGCCAAGCCCTAATCATGTACATCATATTCTGGGTGCAATTTTCTTACCTTTGGTCCAAGTGCAAGCTACCAACAAACGACCCTTGAGTATGATCCCTAATCCGAGCCCTTAGTGATGACCTAGTCACAACCATGATAAAGAATCCCATCAAAATGAGTGAATAAAGGCTTCCGGACTGAGTCCTAGCCTCCGAGACATCGAATTCCACTAAACTAGGTAGTAAGATCGATCCCGAGCCCTTAGGGTTGAGTTCCTGCACTCAAAAACCCTCTCGGGGTTCAAAACCTCTTAAGCGTCGCGGCCCGCCCCAAGTCAGAGGCTCAGCCTCCCATTTTACTAAACACGTGTCATGGCGCGCCCTCGCGACAGAACCTTACTTGGCTCCCTAGGTTCAAGAGGGTCGCGACACCCCAAGAACAGGGCCACAACCCGACCCCTTCGAACCCATAATTCTTGGGTTTTCTTCAACCAAACCCAACCCAAATCACTCCCAAAAAAAACCTAAAATCCCAATTCAATTCCCATAACCAATTTAACACCTCACCAGCAATAACACCTAACTCAAAACTTGATTGAAAACTCTTTAAAATCCACAATTCACTCTCCAAACCCTCACACATGCAAACACTAAACTTCCTACAAAAAAACATAATTGACATAAAGAAATTCAAGTTCAGACCCTTACCTCTGAGATAATTCACCCTTGAGCTAATCCCCAAGTTCAACAAGTCTAACTCTTCAATTCGTTGGCTTAGAATTCCCCAAGTTTCAACAACTTCCACGCTTCACAAGAGGGAGAGAGAGTCGTGAGATAGAGGGAGAGAGAGAGAGAGAGAGATGAAGTATATGCTTCTTCTAAGTGTTTCTAAAATCCCAGCTGCCCAAACCAAGCATATCTCTTTTGCCAGAAGTCCAAAATACCCTCATAACTAACTTAAATCCTCTAGTAACCTCATGGGCAATTCCATCAATTTCCACTTCTCATAAATCCTCGAGTGTTCCTCTAAATCCCCAACTACCTCAAAATAATAATCATTTAATCTCCCATTACCCGAAAAGTCCCGGTAATGTACTAAATTACCAAAATACCCTTAGGCTCACCTCGAGCCGGATATTGACCTCGTTGTGACTTTTTTGCTAACTTGCTCACCAGGATCGCCTTGCGTCGAGTAACCCAAATATATCCACATAATAATGTTGTCTCAATCACACACACATATTTACAATTATACCCTTAACAGGTCAAATTACTAAAATGCCCTTCTTATAAGAAACAAGCCCGCACAAATATTTAATTTTTCTAAACATGCAAGCATAGTTATATTATAATATAATTCACATAATGACATGCTCATACCATATTAGCACATAATTAAAACAATTATTGCCTCCTGGCCCCCTAATCCAAGCACTAAGCCATATTAGGGAATTTGGGATGTTACAACTATCCCCTCCTTACAGGAATTCCGTCCTCAAAATTTTACCTGAACAGCTCGGGATAATGGTCCCGCATGGTTGATTCCAACCCCAGGTCGCCTCCTCGACCTTGTTGTTCCTCCATAATACCTTAACTAAAGGTATGGTTTTATTCCTTAGGACATTGTCCTTTTTGTCTAATATCTGGACTGGCTACTCCTCAAAGGATAAGTCTATCTATAGCTCCAGATCTTCATAGCTCAGTACATGAGTCTTATCAGATACATACTTCCACAGCATCGAAATATGAAACACATGTGCACAGCCAACAATGCCGGAGGTAACGCCAACCTGTAGGCCACCTGACCGATCATTTCCATGATCTCAAAAGGTCCTACAAACCTAGGGCTCAACTTTCCCTTCTTCCTAAACCCCATCACCCCCTTGAGTGGTGAGACTCTAAGGAAGACATAGTCTCCCACCTGGAACTCCACGTTCATGCGCTTCGGATTCGCATAACTTCTATGTCTACTCTGTGATGCGAGCATTCGAGCTCTGATCTTTTCAATGCCTTCATTGGTCATCTGGATTGCCTCAGAACCCAAGAATCTGTGCTCACCCATCTCATCCCAGTGAATAGGTGATCTGCACTTCCTACCATACAACATCTTGTAAGGAACCACTCCTATGGTTGCCTGGTAGTTTTTGTTGTAGGAAAACTCTATCAAGGGTAAATATTTACTCCAGGACCCCTCAAAGTCCAGTACACATGCTCTCAACATGTCCTCCAGTATCTGGATAGTCCTCTCAGACTGACCATCGGTCTAAGGATGATAGGTTGTACTAAACTTCAGCTGTGTGCCCATTGCCTTCTGCAAACTTCCCAAAAACTTGGAAGTAAATGTGGGGTCCCAATTCGACACGATGGACCTCGGAGCTCCATGAAGACGTATTACTGGTAGAAAGTGAGCCGATTTGGTATATCTGTCTATAATCATCCACACTGAATCGTGGTGACCTACCGTCTTGGGCAATTCCACCACAAAGTCCATTGTGATGTTTTCTCACTTCCACTCTGGAATGTCCAAGGATTGTAATAGCCCTGCTGGTCTCTGATGTTCAGCTTTGATCTGCTGACACGTCAGACACTTGGCTACATACTCATTTACATCACCCTTCATCCCTGGCCACCAATACAAAGTTCTTAGATCCTGGTACATCTTCGTCGTGTCGGGATGCAAAGAATAAGGAGTAATATGAGATTCATCCAGAATCTCCCGTCTAATAACAGCATCCATCGGAACACAAATCTGACCTTTATATCTTAGCAAACCCATATCTGATACTGTATAGTCTCTAGCCACACACCAGTTAGGACATCCTCCCTAATCTTCACCAACTGTGGTTCTTGTAACTGACTCTCCTTTATCCCTTCTAGAAGAGTAGATTGTAGGGTAATGTTGGCTAACTGGCCCACTACTAACTCAATCCCTGATCTGGTCATTTCCTCTGCTAACTTCTTTGATATCTACCTCGCACTGTACAACTGCCCCGGACCTCTCCGACTTGGGGCATCTGCCACCACGTTGGATTTCTCTGGATGATAAAGGATATCACAATCATAATCTTTCACTAGTTCCAATTAGTGCCTCTGCCTCATATTCAAATCCTACTGAGTAAAGAAGTACTTAAGGCTCTTGTGGTCTGTATATATCTCACACTTTTCTCCATAAAGGTAATGCCTCCATACCTTTAATGCAAAGACCACTGCTGCCAACTCCAGATCATGGGTAGGATATCTTTGCTCATAATCTTTCAACTGGCGTGATGCATAAGCAATCACCTTCTCTACTTGCATAAGGACACAACCTAACCCTTGTATCGAAGCATCATAATAAGCCATGAACTTCTCCTGATCTGTCGAAAGACTCAGGACTGGGGCGGAAATCAGACGCCGCTTTAACTCCTGGAACCTGTTCTCGCATTTGTCTGACCATGTATACTTATGATTCTTACGTGTCAGTTTTGTCAGTGGGGTAGCTATCCTTGAGAACCCTTCCACAAACTTCCTACAATAGCCGACCAATCCAAGGAAGCTTCTAATTTCAGAGGCATTCCTTGGCCTTGGCCAATTCTTGACAGCCTCAATCTTTGTTAGGTCTACCTTAATCCCATCCCTACTAACAATATGACCTAAGAAAGTCACCTGAGGTAACCAGAACTCACACTTCTTGAACTTCGCAAATAACATGTGTTCCCTCAGTCTCTGCAAGACCAATCTGAGGTGTTGTTCGTGCTCTTCCTCTGACTGTGAATAAACCAAGATATCTTCGATGAAGATGATCACGAATCGATCCAGATATTCCTTGAACACTGTGTTTAGTCCATGAAAGTTGATGGGGCGTTAGTCAAGCCAAACAACATAACGAGGAATTCATAGTGCCCATATCTAATACGAAAGGCTGTCTTTGGTATATCTTCCTCCTTAATCCTCAACTAGTGATAACCAGACGAAAGATCTATCTTCGAGAATACCATTTTACCTTGCAATTGGTCAAATAAGTCATCTATCCTTGGCAGAGGATACCTGTTCTTAATAGTCAACTTATTCAGCTCCATGTAGTCTATGCACATCCTCATAGAACCGTCATTTTTCTTCACAAATAAAACCGGCGCACCCCACGGTGAGAAACTATGTCTGATAAAACCCATATCCAACAACTCTTGTAACTGTACCTTGAGTTCCCTCAACTCTCCTGCTGGGGCCATTCGGTAAGGCGCCCTAGATACTGGCTCTGTCCCTGGTGCCAACTCAATAAAAACTCAATCTCCCTGTGTGGTGGAAACCCTAGCAACTCCTCTGGGAACACATCTAGGAACTCACAGACCAACCTGGTCTTTTCTGGTCCCACTGGCCCGACCTGAGTGGTATCCACCACACTGGCTAGAAATCCTATGCAACCTCCTTGCAGTAGACCTCTATCCCTCAATGCTAAAATCATAGGCACTAGGGGTCCATGCACAGTGCCAACAAACACGAAGGGTTCCTCACGCTCAGGTTCAAAGGTTACCATCTTCTTCTTACAATCAATGTGTAATGACCCAAATTTCCTAATAAGGCTTAGGGCCTTGATTAGGAGGCCGGGAGGGCCATAATTGATTTATTATGTTATTAAATGATTATATACATGATTATGTGAATTATATTATTATATGATGATAAATGCATGCATATGGGTCCACTTTTCATTATAAGGGCATTTTGGTAATTTGGCCCGTTGAGGGTACATTTGTATATTTTCATACATGTTGGTGAATTATGAGTAAGATGACATCATAATGTGGATTTCTTCGAGCCATTCATCTTGAGACGATCTTTGAATGCAAGTTATCGGTTTGATCATAATGGGGTTAATTTCGAGGCTTGGGGTGAGTCTCGGGGTAATTTGAGAATTAGTACATTGCCGGGAATTAAAGGGCAGTGGGATATGATTTATAAGCATTTGAGAATATTGAGAATAACAGGAATTGGAGGATGTTAATTAAGATTAACGAGAAAGAGGAGAAAGGACGGTTTTGCCCTTGGTGGTTGTTAAGGGTTTTAAATAGGCTTGCAGGCATTTTGGTCTTTTGACCTAAGGGATATATATCACTTGAGAAGGCCATAGAAAGCTAAGTAAAATAGAGCATCATTTCTTCTTCTTCCGTTCATCATTTTTCCCTTATTTTCTCTTTGAATTTTGAAGCTCCATTTAAGGAACCAAGCTAAGGAGTTGAACCTTGATGGTCTAGGGTTATGTTCTACCATTGAAGAGGGTGTGATTCTAAGCTTGAGGTAAGTTTGTAGCCATTAGAACTCTGGTTTTCTGCTCTATTTTCATTTGGTTTTTAGCTTGATTTCTAGTTTGGATAGTTGAGAATTGATGGGAGTTTTTGGCAAAGATTGATTGGGTTATGATGCCTAGGATTTGTAGTGTGGGAAATTGGGGTCATTTGGGAGTTTGAATGAAGTTTGGGATCAGTTTGTGAAGCTTGGAATTGGAAAATTCTAAGGAAGAAGAATCGGGGTGTTTCAACCTGGACCTAGCGCTATAGCACCCAAGGGAGGGCACTACAGCATTGTCCAGGGCCAGACAGCTTTGGATGTAGCGCTGGGGTGCTAGGGGGGGGCAGCGCTGTAGCACTATTCTACTTTTCCTGATTCATATTTTGGGCACTTTTGAGGGATTTTGGCTTGGGGTTTCAATTCCTAAGGTTCGAGATCGAATCTACTAACCGTTTGAGTACGATTCGAGGTCCCGGGAGTGAGGTTTAGGTCAAGAACCTTTTATTGTTGATTTCATTAATTGGATTCCATATTTGGCTATGACTAGGTGACCACTAAGGGATTAAAGAATTGATCGTTCTCAAGGGTCGTTCAGTTTTTATTTCTCGCTCGAACCAGAGGTAAGAAAACTGCACCCAGTATGTGATGCATGAGAAACATGTGATTAGGGCATGACATGAATATTGAATATGAGATTGATCATAGCTTGAGTCTCTGTAAATGTGCATGATCATAATTATGATAGTGATTGTTAAGTAAGCATGTTGAATGCCCTACATTTGGATATTTGACATAAGATATATGCCTGGTTGCATTGCTTACTTGTGTATGGCACTGACCCATGAGTCAGAAATCGGCACGAGCCGTATGGTATTGGCTTAAGAGTCAAGAATGGCACTGATGTGTTCAACAGAATTAGAAATGATTAGATCTAATCAACATAAGCATTGAATGACTCATCATGAGCATTAATGCTTGACCGACCTCAAGTTCGATGAAAGCTAAAAGCGCTTGTCTAGCCTAAAGGCTAATTACTTAGAGTCAGGGCCAGAAGGCCCAGGTGACTACATCGTCACATGGCTAAGGGTGCGGAGCCGAAATTAGTGACTTACTCATCACTCACTCATCTGATTCAAGTTTGTGACTCCATAGTCACTCATCTAGTTTAAGTTAATGACTTACTCATCAGTCACTTATTTGATTTAAGTTAGTGACTCTTTCATCAGTCACTCATTTGATTAGGGCTACACACCCCAGCATGATTATCAGAACCTCAAGTGTTAATCAATCATTTGATTAGGGCTATAAGCCCCAGCATGATTATCAGAATCTCAAAGTGTTAATCACTCATTTGATTAGGGCTACACGTCTCAACATGATTATCAGAATCTCAAAGTGTTAATCACTCATCTGATTATGATTGACTTGATAATCATCCA
The DNA here is from genome assembly GCF_963169125.1 of Humulus lupulus. Taxonomy (NCBI): domain Eukaryota; kingdom Viridiplantae; phylum Streptophyta; class Magnoliopsida; order Rosales; family Cannabaceae; genus Humulus; species Humulus lupulus. Next base: position 284,202,709 of record NC_084794.1, on the reverse strand, counting down.
CACAGGAGGGCAGGATCCACCATCATTATCTAGACTTATTTGCATGCACGAATATGGCTATTATTGCTAGGCATGCCTATTATGATTTAGTAACATATTATTACTATTCATGAGCATATTGAGTTTTCTTGCTGAGCTTCGGCTCACGGGTGCTATATGGTGTAGGTAAAGGCAAAATAAAGCTAGATCATCCTTGAGTTGGAGAGCTTAGGTGATGATGTGTACATATGCAGCTGCTCGACCGCCATGGCCGAGGATTTAAAGAGGAACTAGGGTTTAACCCTATTTTGCCGCTTAGGTCGACTGGTTGTAAATCTTTTGTTGTAATTAACCTTTAAAATTAGATTTTTGGGATCCCAATGTATACAGTAAACGTTTTAGTGAAACGTTGTATCTTAACCAAAAATTTTAATCCTAAATCATTAATCATACTTAGTTACACAATTATGGCCAAATTACTCGATTAGCGAGTTTAGCACTATATAAAATGCACATCGTAACGGTCCTTGGAGATTAGGGCGTTATAACTTGGTATCAGAGCGAGCCAAGGTTACGGGTTCCTAAAGACAAGCTGGGCATGTACACCCAACACTAAAGATAGCTTCACTCAGGGTATGGTAACTATTTTTGTAGTTATGTGCTTAACTGCTTAAATAGAATGTAAATGCTTTACCTGCACATTGTATTAGGGAGCATGAGATTCTGATAGAGCCTGGCTCTTGATTATTGAAATGATTATATGACTACATGCTCCATGAACATATATGAATGTGGTTATATGACTACTTGCTCCGTGATTATATACATGTGATATTTGCATGCTGGAGTTAGAGGCATGGTGTGAATTTTGGAAGAGAAGGGGTTATGAATTGATGAATAAATGTTATGGGCATGTGTTTACCACTTCAGTGGTTTGTGAATGTAGTGTGGTAAGATTGTTCCCGTGAGGAAAGGTCTTGATATGCTCATCATGTGTAATGGGTCAAGTTATTAACTGCAGATTCAACCAGCAGGTATGTATCCAAGGCAGATAATGAGACCTGGTGGTGGTTATACAGAGGCTGGGAATTATATCCAGGGTTTGAGTTCTTCATCTGCCCCTCAGAATTTCCAGCAAATATTTACAGATTTGCAATTAAGATTGCAGAGGCAAGAGGAAGAGATCAGGTGTTTGAAGCAACAATAACTAAGTATGTTAACAGATTTGATGTGTTGTCCAAGTTTGCTTTTGACATGGTACCCACGGATGTAGCTCAGAAGGAAAGGCTTATCCAGGGATTGAATCCCAGAGTAGCTCAGGGCATTAGAGTTGCCCCAGTGCATGAAATCTCTACCTACGCTCAGGTGGTAGGGAAGGCTCTTGCTGTTGAGAGCACAGAAAATTAGATTAAGAAGAAGAGTGTCGGAGAGCATGGAGCTCAGATAGTGACACCTCCATTTATTGGAGCGAGCAAGAACAAGGATTGGAAACCCCGCCCAGAATGCACTCGGTGTAAGAGGCGTCATCTGGGAGAATGTCGAGCAAAGGCATGTTTCTTATGTGAAATGGTTGGGCATTTCAAGAAGGATTTCCCAAGGCAAAGGAAGGATGAGCAAAAGGGGGTGGACAACTCGACTCCAGCTCGAGTTTTGATTTTTGTATTATGCTGACTAATTTTGGTGCTAGGATGTTCTTTGTTTGTTGCATTTAGAGAAGCATACACTTGTTATGCAGATTGCATAACTATGTTGTGATGAATTAGATTATGGTGAAGAGAAGACTCATCAGATGATATGATAAGGTTGGTTATGACTGACTTCGGGATGATCCTGAATATGGATTGGTTAGCCAAGTGTGAGGCAATGATAACTTGTAAGGAAAGGATAGTAACTCTTGGGTTTGAGACTGGGAAACCCTTGTGGTAGTTGGCACTATGCTGATGACATCTGTATTTAGAGCTAGAGATCTATTGCAGGAGGATGCATAGAACTCATAGCTAGTGTGGTGGATACCACTTAGGTTGTGCCAGTGGGACCAGGATAGACTGAATTAGTCTGTGAAGTTCTGGATATGTCTCCAAGGGATTTTTCAGGATTACCTTTACATAAATGGATAAATGGTGATTGGATTGGTGCTAAGAATGGAATTAGGTCTAGGTCACTGTATTGAATGGCTTCAGCAAAGTTGTAAGACCTAAAGGCTCAGTTATTGGATAAGGTGGTATTCTCAAAGGTGGATCTTTGATCTGGTTAGTTATAGTTGAAGATCAGGGAAAAGGATATGCAGAAGACTGCTTTTATATTAAATAAGAGCACTGGAAATGTTGGGTGATGTAATGTTCTGAGAATTTGGTTAATGCCAAGTTGTTTTTATGAATTAGATGAACGGAGTATTTAAGGATTATCTGAATTGGATTTGTGATCGTCTTGATCAACGGTATTGTGATATATTCTTGGTTGGAAATTTGCCAAGGTCAAGGCACGCCTTAGAGGGCAGAAGTTCCCTTAGACAGGTAGGATATTACATGTACTTTGTGGAAGAGTTCTGAGTCTTCTTACAGATCAGAATCAGTTTGTAGGTTGTTATGACAACTCAATGAAAGGAAAAAGGGATTGCCTATGCATCATGTTATTTAAAGGATCTGACCAGAACTAGAGTAGAGTTTTTGGTGGGCCAAGTGGCCAACTGTATACTTGAGTTTACTCTTTCAGAGAGGATTAAAGGAAAACAGTTAAGTGAACCACAGATAGGAAGATTGAGGGGAAAGTCTTAGCTAGATTAGCTAAGGATTATGCAGTGTCAGGTATGAGTTTATTGTGGTATAAGAATCGAACTTGGGATCCAATGGACACTAGGATTAAATGGGGGATTCTAGATGAATCTTATACTACATTTTATTCTCTTTATCCAAGCATTGCGAAAGATGTAACAAGATTTGAAAGCATTATATTGGTGGCCTGGGATGGAGAAGGATGTAACAGAATATGTGGCAAAGTTCTCAACCTGTTAGCAGGTCGAGATAGAGTATCAGAAATCAGTAAGGCCATTGCAGTCTTTAAGTATTTTATAATGGAAATAAGGAAACTTCGCGATGGGTTTCGCGATGGGACTGCCCATGATAGTGGGTCAGCGTGATTGGAATTGGGTCATTATGGACCAGTATTTAAAGTCAGCTCATTTCTATCAGTAAGGACAAGTAACACAGCTGATCAGTATACAAACCTCTATGTGAGAGAGATAGTATGCCTTCTTGAGAATTCAAGGTTTATCTTATTAGATGAAGACTCTGCTATTATTTCCAAGTCTTTGAAAAGGTTGTAGAGGGCAATGAATATACAGTTGATTATCCTCAGACTGATGGTAAATCAGAGAGAGAGTTATCCAGTATTGGAGAGGCACCTTATGAAACGTTGTATAGTAAGGAATGTATATCACCCATTCATTGGAATGAGATGGGTGAGATGTTGATTTTGGATCCTGAGGTAGTTCAGGGGATCATTGAGATTATTAGAAGATTAGAGCTTGGATGCTCACTTCTCAGAGTAAATAGAAAAGTTTTGTTGAATTGAAAAGCAGGAACATGGAGTTCCAAGTAGAAGATTGTATCTTCCTTAAAGTATCACCATGGAAAGGGGTAAAGAGATAAGAGCAAGTTGAACTCTAGATTAGAAAAGACTGTTTGAATCTTGGATAGGATCGGCCAGTTTGCCTTTGGATTGGCCTTATCTTTGGCACTGTTAGCTGTATACAATGTATTTTATATTTCCATGTTGAGAACATGGGTTGGAAGAGACTCATGTGTTGAGTTATGAGAATCTGGAGATTGAGGCTAAGTTATCCTTTGAAGAGTAGCCAGTTCAGATCTTAACAGAAAGAACAAGGTTCTGAGAATCAAAGCTATACCTTTACTAAATGTGTGATACAGAAACAATGAGGTCGAGGGAACGACCTAGGAAACTGGAATCAGATATGTGGAATTTATATTTCGGCAATTCAGATAAATTTTGATGACGAAATTTCTGTAAGGAGGGGATAGTTGTAATGACTCAAATTTCCTAATAAGGCTTAGGGCCTTGATTAGGAAGTCGGTAAGGCCATAATTGATTTATTATGTTATTAAATAATTATATGCATGATTATGTGAATTATATTATTATATGATGATAAATGCATGCATATGGGTCAACTTTCCATTATATGGGCATTTTGGTAATTTGGCCTGTTGAGGGCACATTTGTATATTTTCATGCATGTTGGTGAATTATGAGTAAGACCACATCATAATGTGGATTTTTTCGAGCCATTCGGCATGAGACGATCTTCGAATGCAAGTTATCGGTTTGGTCATAACGGGGTTAATTTCGAGGCTTGGGGTAAGTCTCTGGTTAATTTGAGGATTAGTACATTACTGGGAATTAAAGGGTAATGGGATATGATTTATTAGCATTTGAGAATATTGGGAATAACGAGAATTGGAGGACGTTAATTAAGATTAATGAGATAGAGGAGAAATGACGGTTTTGCCCTTGGTGGTTGCTAAGGGTTTTAAATAGGCTTGGGGGCATTTTGGTCTTTTGACTTAAAGGATATATATCACTTGAGAAGGCTGTAGAAAGCTAAGCAAAACAAAGCATCATTTCTTCTTCTTCCATTCATAATTTTTCCCTTCTTTTCTCTTTGAATTTTGAAGCTCCATTTGAGGAACCAAGCTAGGGAGTTGAACCTTGATGGTCTAGGGTTATGTTCTACCATTGAAGGGGGGTGTGATTATGAGTTTGAGGTAAGTTTTCAGCCATTAGAACTCTGGTTTTCTGCTCTATTTTCATTTGGTTTTCAACTTGATTTCTAGTTTGGATAGTTGAGACTTGATGGGAGTTTTCGGCAAAGAATGATTGGGTTATGATGCCTAGGATTTGTAGAGTGGATAATTGGGGTCATTTGGGAGTTTGAATGAAGTTTGGGATCATTTTGTGAATCTTGGAATTTGAAAACTCGAAGGAGGAAGAACCAGGGTTGTTTCAGCCTGGTCCTAGCGCTACAGCACCCAAGGGAGGGCGCTACAGCGCTGTCCAGGGCCAGACAACTCTGGTTGTAGCACTAGGGCGCTAGGGGGCAGTGCTGTAGCGCAACCCTGCTTTTCCTGATTCATATTTTGGGCACTTTTGAGGGTTTTTGGCTCGGGGTTTCAATTCCTAAGGTTCAGGATTGAATCTACTAACCGTTTGAGTACAATTCGAGGTCCCGATAGTGAGGTTTAGGTCAAGAACCTTTTATTGTTGATTTCATTAATTGGATTCCATATTTGGTTATGACCAGGTGACCGCTAAAGGATCAAAGGATTGATCATTCTCAAGGGTCGTTCATTTGTTATTTCTCGCTTGAACCAGAGGTAAGAAAACTGCACCCAGTATGTGATGCATGAGAAACATGTGATTAAGGCATGACATGAATATTGAATATGAGATTGATCAGAGCTTAAGTCTCTGTAAATATGCATGATCATAATTATGATAGTGATTGTTAAGTAAGCATATTTAATGCCCTACATTTGGATATTTGACATATGATATATGCCTGGTTGCATTACTTACTTGTGTATGGCACTGGCCCATGAATAAAAAATCAGCACGAGTCATATGGTATTGTCTTAAGAGTCAAGAACGACACTGATGTGTTCAACAAAAGCTGAAATGATTAAATCTAATCAACATAAGCATTGAATGACTCATCATGAGCATTAATGCTTTACCGCCCTCAAGTTCGATGAAAACTAAAAGCGCTTGTCTAGCCTAAAGGCTAGTTACTTAGAGCCAGGGCCAGAAAGCCCAGGTGACTCCATCGTCACATGGCTAAGGGTGCGGAGCCCAAATTAGTGACTTACTCATCACTCACTCATCTGATTCAAGTTTGTGACTCCATAGTCACTCATCTAGTTTAAGTTAGTGACTTACTCATCAGTCACTCATTTGATTTAATTTAGTGACTCACTCATCAGTCACTCATCTGATTAGGGCTACACACCCCATCATGATTATCAAAATCTCAAGTGTTAATCACTCATCTAATTAGGGCTATAAGCCCCATCATGATTATCAGAATCTTAAAGTGTTAATCACTCATTTGATTAGGGCTACACGCTTCAGTATGATTATCAGAATCTCAAAGTGTTAATCACTCATCTGATTAGGATTGACTTGATAGTCGTCCACACAGGAGGGCAGGATCCACCATCATTATCTGGGCTTATTTGCATGCACGAATAGGGCTATTATTGCTAGGCATGCCTATTATGATTTAGTAACATGTTATTACTATTCATGAGCATATTGAGTTTTCTTGCTGAGCTTCGGCTCACGGGTGCTATGTGGTGCAGGTAAAGGCAAAATAAAGCTGGACCATCCTTGAGTTGGAGAGCTTAGGTGGCGATGTGTACATATGCGGCTGCTCGACCGCCACGGTCGAGGGTTTAAAGAGGAACTAGGGTTTAACCCTATTTTGCTGCTTAGGTTGGCTGGTTGTAAATATTTTGTTGTAATTAACCTTTAAATTTATATTTTTGGGATCCCAATGTATACAGTAAACGTTTTAGTGAAACGTTGTATCTTAACCAAAAATTTTAATCCTAAATCGTTAATCATACTTAGTTACACAATTATGGCCAAATGACTTGATTCATGAGTTTAGCACTGTTTAAAATGCACACCGTAATGGTCCCTGGAGATTAGGGCATTACACAATGGTCTCCCCATATCTAGTCAACCAGTCCATTCCCAAAATCATATCAAAGTCAGTCATAACCAACTCTATTAAGTCGACCGACAATTCCCCACCGTCCACCATCACTGACAATGATCTGACCCATCTTCTGGAAACCACCAACTCCCTGGTGGGTAGTAACGTCCCAAACCCCACAACATAATAATCACAGGGCCTACACAGTCTATCAATAATCTTACTAGAAACATAAGATTGTGTAGCACCAGAATTAATCAACGCAGTATAAGAAATGCTAGCACCAGAAAGCTGACCTGTGACCACTGAGGGCCTAGCCTCTACCTCAGCCTGTGTCAATGCAAATACTCGAGTTGTCTGCCTTTTTCGGTTCTTCTTTCTTCATTCTTGGGCAGTTCTTCTTGCGGTGCCTCACAATCCCACATAAGAAGCAGGCCTTCGCCCGATACTCTCCCAGATGACATCTTCTACAACTAGCACATTCTATATATGTCTTCCAGTTCTCATTGCCGCCTTAGCAGCCAATCTGTACACCCTGTGGCCTCCTATCAGGTCTGGGAGCCAAAACAGTATCTGAAGTCTTCCTTTTCTGGTCACTGGGGCCTCCACCCCTACCTTATCCTATAAAGGGAGGTCCCGTCCTCCTCATATCCCTTCTGGCTGCATTCTCGCGCTAAATCTTGTTCTCAACACCCTCTGCAGTAAGGGCTCTCTCTACCACCTAAGCATATGTCGTCACTCCAGGTACTGTAGTAATTCTGACATCCCGGGCTATCATAGGTTGTAGCCCCTGAGGGAATCTCTCCTTCCTTGTCCCATTAGTGGGCACCAAGTCTGCAAAAAACTTGGCTAATATGTTGAATTTCAGGACATATTCGGTCATCTACATATTCCCTTGTAACAGTCTACTAAATTCCTCGACCTTTGCATTTTTAATGGCCTCATTATAATACTTCTCATTGAAGAGAGTTCTAAACTCTTCCCAGTTCATTGTGGCACATCCCTAGTCTAGGACACCACCTCCCACTAGATTTGGACATCCTCTTAAAACATATACATGGCACAGGTCACTCTCTCATTGCCCAGCACCCTCATAAAATCCACGATGGATGTAATCATAGCCATCCACTATTCTGCCTTAAGTGGATCTGCATTACCCTGAAATACTGGAGGGTGCTGTTTCTGGAACCGTTCATACACTAACTCCCAACGGTTCTCTAATTTTTTCTGCTACTGCACGGCCGATACTAGGGCAGCAGATGGGGCCTTTGATGCAGCGTTCCCTGCCGGAACCTGCTATTGCCTCAATTGGCGAATCTCTTCATCCTGTCTTTGCATCCTAACTTTCATGTCAGCAAGCATTTGTTGCCAGTTCTCAGGGACTGGCGGAGGGTTCTGACCCTAGTCATTACTTTCGACTTGATTCTCAGCACCGGCTGGCTCATTAGATTGCCCTGGAAGCATACTTCCAAGTCTATCTGCAATAAATGTCTCGGCTTATCAGGCAGTAATAACAATATCTCATACCAACCCACGGTTCAAAACTAATTGAATATGCATCAACATGCATTAACAATGCTAATAAGCATCCCATTAATTCCCACATAAACAATCATGCTAGTAAGCAGAGCGATTCATAATCATACTTAGACAAGATGCTAATAAGCACATTCTTGGCATGCCTACACATAACCTGATGCTATTAAACATTTCCAATACTCAAGGGCAAGAAGAATGCTAATAAGCATTTCCTATAATGTATAAACATTTAACAATGCTAATTAGCTTTCCTTTTTAACATGCAACGATGCTAATAAGCATCCCTTCTCATACATGCACATACATCAGTGCTAATAAGTGTTTCTGACATTCAAAATCAATGATGATGCTTATAAGCAATCCTACAACATTTACAAGCGTCTATCGTGCTAATGAACACATCTTCAACCTACATACCGCAGTCAAGGGCCAGGCCCTATCAGAATAGTTCATGCTTCTTATTTAAGCTAGCAGGTAAGGCATATATAATTTATTTAAACAAACACACATAATTATATTAATAGTTACCCAACCCTAAGTCGAGCTTGTCTTTTGCAGTGAGTGTACATGCCCAGTCCATAATCAGGAACCCTTAAACCTTGGCAGCTCTGATACCAAGTTGTAACGCCCTACTAATTAGAGTCTGTTACCATGTGTGTTTAAAATTGGTGTTGGACTCGCTAAACGAGTTATTTGGACTAAACATGTGATTAAGCCACTAAGGGTTTAGGTATTTAAAATTTTGGTCAAGTCGTAAACATATTCATTAAACAAAAACTTTAGTTTTTACATGGGATCCCAAAATACAAGTTTAAAAGTCGGTTACAATTCCAAGGTTACAAAATAAGCCGACCTAGGCGGCAAAATTAGGTCCAACCCAAGCTTCCTTGAGCTTCTCGGTCGTGGTGGTCAAGTGGACTACATATGTACACGTCACTGCTATCGCTCTCCAACTCATGGCTAGCCAAGCTTCTCCTTACCCTTACCTGGACCACAAAGCACCCGTGAGCCAAAAGACTCAGCAAGAAAACATATTCAATAATTCACGGAGTAATACAACCGACTTAGCAGTAATAACTAGAACTAGGAATAAACATAACCCAGATCAGACACCATGGAGCTGCACTAGTGCGTGTTGCACTCCCTTTTTATTTATCTGGCATCTGAGCCAGTCAAGTGCTTGGTGCACCCCCAAGGTGGCCCAGCCACAATGACATGCGTTCAATGCGCGTAATGCCGGTCTCAGCTCATAAGCCAAGTCTTGCAGATCCTCGACTTATAAGCCGAGCCTCAAAGACCCTCGACTTATAAGTCAAGTCTCGGAGATCCTCGACTTATAAGTCGAGCCCCTTAAATCAAGTGTGCCCTCGACTAGTAAGTCGATCCTTAACCAAATACAACAATAGGTACTCGACTTATAAACCAAGCTTTCTTGCCACAGTAGACAATCACTTAATATGTTTATCACACATACAGATACAATGCATTACAATACGTTTAAACAAATATACACAGGCATAATCATAATCATGCGCATTTATAGGGCCAACACCCAAATCAAGATTATGTTTCGCATTCGGGCCAAGCCATAATCATGTACATCATTTTCTGGGTGTAGTTTTCTTACCTTTGCTCCAAGTGCAAGCTACCAACAAACGACCCTTGAGTACGATCCCTAATCCGAGCCCTTAGCGATGACCTAGTCACAACCACGATAAGGAATCCCGCCAGAATGAGTGAATTAAGGCCTCCGGACCGAGTCTTAGCCTCCGGGACATCGAATTCCACTACACTAGGTAGTAGGATCGATCCTGAACCCTTAGGGTTGAGTTCCCGCACTCAAAAACCCTCTCGGGGTTCAAAACCTCGTAAGCGTTGTGGCCCCATGCCCTTGTGTCGCGGCCCACCCTAAGTCAGAGAGTCAGCCTCCCATTTTACTAAACATGCGTCGTGGCACTACCTAACAACTGCCGCGGCACGCCCTCGCGACAGAACCTTCCTTGGCTCCCTGAATTCAAGAAGGTTGCGGTACCTCAAAAACGGGGCCACGGCCCGACCCCTTTGAACCCAGAATTCTTAGGTTTTCTTCAGCCAAACCCAACCTAAATCACTGACAAAACAAACCTAAAATCCCAATTCAATTCCCATAACCAATTTAACACCTCACCGGCAATAACACCTAACTCAAAACTTGATTGAATACTCATCAAAATCCACAATTCACTCTCCAAACCCTCACACATGCAAACACTAAACTTCCTACAAAACAACAGAATTGACATAAAGAAATTCGAGTTCAGACCCTTACCTTTGAGATAATTCACCCTTGAGCTAATCCCCAAGTTCTACAAGTCTAACTCTTCAACTCTTTGGCCTAGAATTCCCCAAGTTTCAACAAAGCTTCACAAGAGGGAGAGGGAGCCCTAAGATAGAGGGAGAGAGAGAGAGCTGAAGTATTTACTTCTTCTACGTGTTTCTAAAATCCCAGTTGCCCAAACCAAGCATATATCTTTTGCCAAAAGTCCAAAATACCCTTATAAGTAACTTAAATCCTATAGTAACCTGAAGGGCAAATCCTCTAGAGAATTTGGGATGTTACAACATGTGTGTTTTTAAAAAAAAAAAATTAATTTACAGATTTGAGATTGTTGCAAATGTTAATATGGAAACAAAAATATTTGTTTATTATTGAATTTATTTCTATTTGGATTTTTTTTTTGTGTGTGTTAAGGCTGCCAAATGATTTTGAAACTAAAAAATTGCATTTTTTTTATGACTTTAGGCCACAATTATAAATTGAGTCTTAAAGTCTAGAGTGATGGCATGAACTATTGGCTAATGCATATAGTTTTGTTGGTGTTAGTTTATGGTTGTGTCCTAACATATTAGGTGCCCCTCATAAAGTGGCGTCGATATTAACGTCATGATCAATATTGGCATCAGTTTCTTAACGAACGTCTTTTTTTTTTTTTTTGATTGAGTTTTAAATTGACACCAAAGACCTTTTCTCTAGTAGTAAATTAATGCCTACTATATGAAAGCCCAAATAGAAGATGACAGATGGGCACGAGAGTCATGGTCCGATATCCAATTTAAAAGAAGAAATTACGTTTTATATGAGATTTTTAATAGACTCTGCAAAAATATGAGTATTTTTTAAAAAAAAAATTAATCTATGACTTTTTTTTAAGAATTTTCACTTTTATGGATTTATTTTCCAATATTTTTGTATAAAAGTTAGTTTATGCTATAATTTTACTCTTAATCAAGTTTTATTAATTTGGAAGGGTATGTTTGTAATTTGATTGTTTTTTTTTTTTGCTTATTTATTTTTTTATATTAAATTTTTCGTTGGATGTTTTGCATTTTTTTTGTAATATGAATTGTGTTTAAAATAATTTTTTATTTATTATAAACATTTTTTCTTTTTTTTTTAGATTGTACGTTTCTTTTTCAAATCTTGGGTAAGGTAACCAGTTACTTGATTGATTTTTGACAGTTATGTAAAAAAAAATGCTAGAGCTAGGTTAAATAACATGAACCAGGAGGGGTAACCAGTAATCCTAAGATGAGTAACTTTCTGCCATAAAAGGTGTAGCCAATTACCATAAGAGGGGTGACGGGTTATTCATATTAAATATGAAAAGAAACATCAAATTTTAAGAAAAAATAGGAAGAACATTTCATTAAAAAAAATGAAGAAAAAGTAACTATAACTTTAGTAACATAGGTAACCAGTTACCATAAAGAACCCAGAAATATACACACACAGAATGTTAAGGTAACCAGTTACCCCCAAAAATATACACACAAAGAACGTGAAGGTAACCAGTTACCACCAGAAATTTACACACAAAGAATGGGAAGGTAACCAGTTACCACAGATATGAAGATAGAAAAAAAATCAGATCAACCCCATTTCCCTTCTCTCCCATCTTCTTCATATAATTTTTTTTTCTAGATTTGATTGTTCACATCAGGGTAATTGGTTACCTATTCACGTTTTCATATTTTTATTAGTTTTCCTTCCAAATTTTGGTGCCCTTATAAGGGTTACACTAAAAATATAATGCTGAAAAAATTGATTTGAATTTTTTTACATATAGTGGAAAAAAACTATAAAAAAATTACAATAATAAAAGATAATAAATAAAAAATAATAAAATAATTATGTAATGTTAAAATATATGTGAAAAAAGGAAAAAAAAGAAAATGGAATGAGAAAATAATAAGTACAAAAATTGAAGAAAAAAGAAGGAAAAAAATCTAGGAAAGAAAACTTAAAAAATATGAAAAAAAATAAAAATAAATGATGAATGAAAAACAACAAATGAATGAATAAAAATGAAAAGAAGAAGAAGAAAAAAAATGGAAAAATAAAAAGAAAAAAAAATATGAATGAAAATATTGGTAGAAAAAATGAAAAAAATAAGGAAAAAAATGGAAGAAGAAAAAAAGAAAGAAAAAAAAAAGAGGAAAGAAAGCTGAAAAAATATGAAAAAAAAATACAAATAAAAGAAAAAAAATACATAAATGAATAAAAATGAAAAGAAGAAGAATGAAAAAATGGAAAGAAAAAAAAGATGAAGGAAAAAATTGGTATGAAAAAAGAAAAGAAAAAGTAACTGAGAAAATGGAAGAAAAAGTAACTAAAAATAATTAAAAAATGAAAGAAAAAATTCAAAATTAAAAAAAAATAAAATAAATTTACCTTCAAAATCAAAGAAAACATAACTATGATAAAAAAATGTGGCATTTCCATATTTTAGTTAGCTACTAATTGTGTTTCTCATACTTAAAATTTTTCTTTAATAAATTTTCTCATACAAATTAAGAAAAGTATAATTCCCATATTTTTTCACATTGATAGTATAAAAGCCATATTTTAAAAAAAATCCCAATTTAAAATCCCAAATAGTGAGGACCAATGGATTTATGGCCTGTTTTGAATAGTTTTTGGAAAAATTAAGTTAATTTATGAAAAAGTTGTGTAATAAAGATATTTGGTAAACAGTCACAAAGAAGCTTATTGAATAATTTATGCAAAATCTACGACTGGAAGCTAAAGTTGGTACAACACAGCTTTTAGTCGTCTTGAAAAAACTCAATAATAAATGTTTTTTTTAATCTAAATATATTTAATTTTTTATCATATATTACTCAAACTAAAAATATTTAAAATAAATTAATATGGTAATAAAATAAATTTAAATATTTTTTTATTTTGTTCTAAAGATATTTTTATAATTTTATATTTATTACGTATTTTAATTTTAGTAATATTATATTAACGAAACCACTTTAATTAATTGTAAAGTTTATATATACATTATAATATTATTTTTGCATTTTATTGTATTTTCAAATTATAATTTATCGAACATATATCAATTTCATGCTCTAAGAAAAAAAAGTAAAAAGACAAAGAAAGAGAGAGTTTTGTATAACTTAAGTTTTACATATTTGTGATTATATCATGAACTAGATTATAATCATAATCATTATAATTAGAATCTTAGCTACACCGACTAGTTATAATATATATACACAATTATATGTGTATATAATATAATATTTTTGTTGATGCTTACTTTACTAGCATCTTTCAAAAATATACTTTAATTTTAATATGTTTAAATATATACAATATTTATATTGGAATATATTTAGTATGTTTAGTATGTGTTAATTTATTTTAATAAAATAAATATGACATCTATTTTGGCCTTTTAATATTTAAAAACACTTTAATCATATAGTTTAGCAAAGACACTCTGATACAACTTTTCCAACTCACAACACTTTCAAATATTTAATTTACCAAACACTCAGAAGCTTTTCTCCATAGCTCAGATCTGAAATATAGGCTTCTAGTTCATTTTTTATACTTAGAATAAAATAAAACTAAAGTAAAAGCTTCCAAATTCATTTTTACTTCGCTTTTGGGCTTCTTAATAAATAAAGTCAAAAGAGCAATGAGTAAAGGGGCATGTTTGGCTGCACACAACCTGGGGCCTTTCCAATTCGTTTTTTTAGCAAAAAACTGAAGTGAAAAGATGAGCATATACCAAATAGGGCCCTCACACCTTCCACTTCGGTTCTTAGCTAAAAGCCAAAGTGAAAGGTTTGCTCTTGCTCGGAGGATCTCTCGCCCAGAGGACCTCTCGCCCAAAGGATCTAACCTAGAGGATCTCTCGGCCGAAGGACCTCTCACCCGGAGGACCTCTTGCTTGGAGGACCTCGGTTATGGGTATTCATTGGTCGATTTGGACGGGTTTGGTGAACTTTTGACAAACCCAAACTTATAATCAAGTTGGTACTTTTCAACCCGTAACCCACCCAATTAAAAAAAATTGAATCTCAACCCGACCATCAGTTTAGGCGGGTCAACCCGCCCAAACCGCCGAATTTTTTTTAAAATTTTTTTTTTCTTAAAATATCATTTTTTTCACTAATATTTTTTTATTATTTTCTCTATTTTTAGTTTGTATTTGTAACTAAAATAATTGTTATTTTAATATATTGGGCCTTTTATAAAAAAAATATAATTTGAATTTAGTTTTATATATGTATAATTAATAATTAAATAAATATAAAATTAAAAAAAGTAGGCAAATCTTTAATTGGGCGGGTCAGGTTACATTGGGCGGGTTGCCAAAAATTTCAACCCGCCCAATATAATAATTGGGCGGTTTGAAATGAAGGTCGGGTTTTTCAGGTTGCATTTTTTGTCGGTTTTTTCTGGTTGGTTTGGGTGGTTTATTCGAGTTGGGCAGGTTGCAAATTTTTTGCACAGCCCTTCGGCCCCGGAGGACCTCTCGCCTGAAGGACCTCAGCCCCAGAGGACCTCTCGCCTGGAGGATCTCTCAACTGTAGGACCTCTCACTCGGAGGACCTCGGCCCTGAAGGACCTCTTGCCTGGGGTACCTTTCGCCCGGAGGACCTCTCGCTCAGAGAACCTCTCACCTGGAGGACCTCAGCACTGGAGGAACTCTCACCGGAAGGACCTCTCGCTTGGAGTACCTCGGCCCCGGAGGACCTCAGGCTTGGAGGACAACCTCGGCCTTAGAGGACAACCTCAGGCCTGGTGGACCACCTCAGGCTTGGAGGATGACCTCGGGCCTGGAAAACCTTGGCTTGGAGGACCTTGGATAGCTCGGCCCTGGAGAATCTCGGAACCTTTGAGCATTCTTTTTGCTCGGTTCCTTGAGATCCTCGAAACCTTGAGCATTTTTCTTGCTTGGTTCCTAGAGGTCCTCAAAACCTGGAGCATTAATCTTGCTCAGTTCCTAATGAACCTTAGAACCTGGAGCATTCATTTTGCTTGGTTCCTAGAGGTCTTCGAAACCCGGAGCATTATTTTTGCTTGGTTCCTAGAAGTCCTCAGAACCTTGAGCATTCATTTTGCTTGGTTCCTAGAGGTCCTCGGAACCTTTGAGCATTCATCTTGCTCGGTTTCTGGAGAACCTCGGAATCTTGAGCATTCATCTTGCTTGGTTCCTTGAGATCCCTGAAACCTAGAGCATTCCTTTTGCTTAGTTCCTAGAGGTCATCGAAACCTGGAGCATTCTTCTTGCTTGGTTCCTAGAGGTCCTCAAAACCTTGAGCATTCATTTTTCTTGGTTCCTAGAAGTCCTCGGAACCTTTGAGCCTTCATCTTGCTCGGTTCCTGGAGAACCTCGGAACCTGGAGCATTCATCTTGCTCGATTCCTTGAGATCCTCGGAACCTCGAGCATTCATTTTGCTTGGTTCCTAAAGGTCCTCGGAACCTGGAGCATTCTTCTTGCTTGGTTCCCATATGTCCTCAAAACCTTGATAATTCTTCTTGTTTGGTTTCTAGAGGCCCTCAAAACCTGAAGCATTCATCTTGATCGCTTCCTTGAGGTCCTCGGAACCTTTGAGCATTCATCTTGCTCGATTTCTAGAGAACCTCAGAATCTGGAGCATTCATCTTGCTCGGTTCCTAGAGAACCTCAAAACCTTTGAGCATTCATCTTGCTTGGTTCCTTGAGGTCCTCTGAACCTTGAGCATTCTTCTTGTTTGGTTCCTAGAGGCCCTCAGAACCTAGAGCATTCATCTTGCTCGGTTCCTAGAGAACCTCAGAACCTGGAGCATTCATTTTGCTTGGTTCCCAGAGGTCCTCAGAACCTGGGGCATTCTTCTTGCTTGGTTCCTAGAGGTCCTCAGAACCTTGAGCATTTATTTTGTTTGGTTCTTGGAGGTCCTAGGAACCACGCAAGATGAATTTGTCTCCTTGAGTCACTTGGATCTTCAAGCATAAGAATTGGCTAAGGTCTGCAAGCAGCTCAGATTTTTTACTGTCACTATTTTCCATGCTCAGGTCTGAAGTATCTCGAATGTCTTACAAGACAACTTGTGAGGATATGCGCACCATAATCATTATTAAAAGATCGACGAAGTAAAGTAATGATACGTCTAAGGCCTAAAGGTCTGGTCCTCGTGAAGAGAAACTTGAATAGAGTTCACACGATAAGTTAGCCTTATGCAAACATGAAGACTGACTTGGGGGGCAATTGTTATACCCATTTTTGGAGTATCACTACCCATCAGCCCAGATCATGCCTAGAGCCTAGTCAATTGTAACTTTGTATAATTCTTAGGCCAAGCCCAATAACTTAAGCCCACACTCAAATATAACCCTAGCTCTTCGATATAAATAAGAGGAGAAGGGAGAGGAAAATGGGGGGGAGGGGGGGGGGGGGGGGCGGCGGCAATGTTTCACAGAGAGAGTTCTCTCCATCTTCAATGAAGTCAAATAGCTAAAAGCTAAATACAAATGTAATCAATGGTTTAAAAGATCAATGATAGTGATTAAGTATATGTTAGCTATCTTTTTAGGGCTGAACCACTAAAAAAACCTATCTATCCATTATTTCTGGGCACCAAACACATTTCTTATATTTTATTTAGCTCTAAAAAATCTTCTCAATATTATTCTTTGAGTGTTAAACGAGTTAACGAAAAAATGAGTCAACAACAACCAATTCCAATTTTCACTTTTTTTTCCAATTTGAACGGTTCTAGCATCCCAAATAACTTTCAAATATTCATTTTTATTTCATAAACATCCCATTAAACATTGGTAACATCCACGGGGTTGGTGAAATTTGAAATATAAATGGTATCTCAAAACTCTATAAATAGGAGTCTAATGCTCACTTGTAAGACACAATTTCTATCCACTAGAGCACTTGGCTAGAAATACATCAAAATGATTGTTTATTCCAGAGAGTTATTTCCATTTGTGAGAGTTTCCTTAGTGCTTGATATAGGGGAAATAAGTTTTTGGACAAAAGTTGTAAACTTTGTTCAAGTTGATGATCTCCAATATTCTTCACTTTGGTTGTGTGAGTGATAAAAGCTTTTCTACTTTGTTCTTATTCTTGTCTTATTTCTTCTATTGCTTCTGTCACATCATTCTTCTCTTTCTTTTTATATTTAGTTGTATATTTTGCTATAAAGTTGTATTTCCATCTACACCTCTTAGTCTACATCCTTTAGTTTATTTGTATATTTTGTTATAGAATTGTTGTTTCTGTTATTCTATTCATTTACTCTTTTTTTATTTACTTGTTATTGTGCAACAGAATTGTAACTTTATTTAATAACCGTCTTGTTAATTGTATATTTTTGTCTTAATTTCTTTTCCCTATTTTCCATTTGAACAGTATCATTATTTTCTCTAACATGTTTTAGTATTACTGTAATGCCCCAAATTTCCTAATAAGGTTTAGGACCTTGATTAGGAGGCCGGGAGGGCCATAATTAATTTATTATGGTATTTAATGATTATATGCATGTTTATGTGAATTATATTATTATATGATGGTGAATGCATGCATATGGGCTCATATTTTAATTGCAAGGGCATTTTGGTAATTTGGCCGTTGGGGGGTGTGATTGTGTAATTTCATGCATATGGGTGAATTATAAATTTTGCCACATTACATGTGGATTGGCTCGAGCCATTCGACATGAGACAATCATGGGAATGCAAGTTTTCGGTCTAGTCATAACGAGATTAAGTTCGGGGCTCGGAGTGAGTCTCGGGGTAATTTGGTGATTAGAACGTTGCCGGGAATTAAAGGGTAACGGGATGTGAATTATTGGTATTTGAGAATATTGAGATTAGCGGGAATTGGAGAGCGTTAATTATGATTAACGGTATAGGTTGGAAATGACAATTTTGCCCTTGGGGTGGCTTTAGGAACCTTAAGTGACCAAGGGGTATTTAGGTCATTGGATTGGATTTATATGGACTTTAAGGCTGTAGAAAAACAGAACCAAAACAGAGCTTCATCCTCATTTCCTCCTTTCTCTCCTGTACATGTTTTCCCCTTTGCTTTTCTTTGAATTTTGAGAGCCCAAATTGAGGAGTTAAGCTAGGAGATCAAAGATGGGAGCTTAGGAACTTGATTCAGCCATTAAAGGGGATTCAAAATCGAGTTTGAGGTAAGTTCCAGCCATTAGTTTCATGGTATACTCTGTTTTGGCTTTGAACTTTCAGTTTGTGATTTCTTGATGGAAAGTTTGAATTAATGGAAGTTTAGTTGATGTTTAACTTGGGTTTTGATGTGGGTGAGTTATTGATAACGTTTAGTGGTTGAATTGGGTGTTAGGTTGAGGTTTGGGACTGGTTTGAAGGGTTGGTTCCGAGGGAAAACGCAGGGGAAAGCAAGCTGGTGCTTGCTGGTTTTGGTAATGGGCCACGGCACGGCTATGGTGAGCCACGGCCTACGTGCATTTTTATGAGGGGATTGGCTCTATCAGGAGGGTGAGCCGCGGTCCATCAGGGCAGTTTTGGCCAGAAAGAGGTTTTTGACTTGGGGATACTAGCCATAGGCCTCGGGGTTGATCCTACTACCCGGTTAGGTGGGGATTGATGTCTCGGAGGCTAGATATTGGTTTGGAAACCTTTGCTTTCGTTTTCATTGATGGTATCCTATATTTTTGGTTATGACTAGGTGACCGTTAAAGGACCAAAGGACTGATCGTTCTCAAAGGTCGTTTCTTTTGTTAATTCTTGCTCGAACCCAAGGTAAGAAAAATGCACCCCATATGTGACATGCATGGTTATGTTTGATGCATGTTGGATGTTTAAATGTAAACATTGATAGCATAATGAATGCTTGGCGATCTTGCCCATTTGCATATGATTATTATTGAGGCATGCTGGATGATTAAGTGTGATGCATGTGATGCACGAGAAACATGTGATTAGGGCATGCCATGAATGATGAATATGGGATTGGTCAGAGCTTGAGTCTCTGTGTTTGTGCTTGATCAATATTATGCTCACCATTGTTAGGTAAGCATGCTGAATGTTCTACTCTTGGATGTATGACATATTGATAGCATTGCTTACTTGTGCATGGCACTGACTAATTAGTCAGATTTGGCAAAGGTGCTAGTATCAACTGTGAAGCTGTGACTCACTAGTCAAGTTCGGCAGTGGTACTGGGCACTGGTCACATTGTGCTGACTCGCTAGTCAGGATGGCCTTAGCGTGTTCAACGCAAGCCATGTCGATTAGATCTAATCGACCTTCTGCATTGAATGACTCAAAGAGCATTAATGCAGGACCGACCTCAAGTTCGATGAATACAAACAAACGCTTATCTAGCCAAAGGCTAGTCATTTAGAGCCAGGGCCAGCGAGCCCCGTGACTGTTAGGTCACATGGCTATGGGCACCGGCCCTTAGTGACATGCTTGTCAGTCACTCATTTGGTAAGAGCCATTGCAGGAAAGCCTAGGTAACAGTGTCGTTACACGGCTATGGGCACTGGGCCCCTAGTGACTTGTTTGTCGGTCACTCAGTATGGTTTAATAGGACCTCAAAGTGATATTCACTCATCTGATCAGAGCTATGAGCTCTGTGTGATCATTTTGATCATCATATGCATGGCTTTGGGCACTGAGGCCCTAGTGACTTGCTTGTTGGTCACTTAGCATGGTTTACCAGAACCTCAAGTGTTACGACACTCATCTGATTATGATTGACTTGATAGTCCTCCAATCAGAAGGCCAGGATTTCCTATCCTGGATACCCTAGCATTTGTTTGAATTCATTTGCATGCTGAATAGAGCTATGAATGCTAGGCGTGCCAGATATGATTTGATAACATGATATGACTGTTTATGAGCATATGAGTTTTCTTGCTGGGCTTCGGCTCACGGGTGCTTTATGGTGCAGGTAAAGGCAAAAGGAAGCTGAACCATCCTTGAGTTGGAGAGCTTAGGTGATAACGTGTACATATGCAGCTGCTCGACCAATACTTGGGCGAGGTTTGAAAGAGGAACTAGGGTTAAACCCTGTTTTGCCGCTTAGAACGGCCTGTTGTAAATATTCTTTTGGTAATAGACTCTGAAATTATATTTTTGGGATCCCAATGTATACAGTAAACGTTCTAGTGAAACGTTATATCTTAACCAAAGTTTTTAACCCCTAAACCGCTAATCATGCTTAGTTACACGTTTATGGCCAAACGACTCGATTAGCGAGTTTAACACTATTTGCAATGTGCACTGTAGCGGTCCCTGGAGTTGGGGCGTTACAATTACTCTCTAGTACTCACTTTGTTTGGTCCCACAACTCACTCTCATTTTTTTATAACTTATTGTATCTTTTTGTAATATACATATAAACTTTCACTCTTCTCAAACTCACCAAACTCTATTATTACTCTTAAACTTCAGTACAAATTGACTCTATTTATTATAAATAGAGCTACTAACTCAATGGCTCCACTAAATTAATCCTAGGAAAATGTACTACTCTTTTACTCTTGTAACAGGCCCATATACACCATAACTTTCCCAATGACTAGCTAGGACACCATAATACCACATATTATTATTATTAACATCCCTTGAAACTAGGACAACACTACTACATCAAATAATCCTTGTACGTACGTACGTTAAGAAAATACTAATTAATTTTTCAACACGGGTCATCTCCTTCGATCAGTACAACCTTTGACAACTCATTTTTCTCGACTGCCTCGGCCAAGACTCCATTGGCATTCAGACATAAACTGTTTAAAAAAGAGATTTTTTTTAAATATAAAAAAACTTTGAACTTTAAATATTAAATCAATTTTGAGAGAATATTGTAGCGTGTGTATGTGTACCAAAATGTTAAATCTGGACCAAAAATGAGTGGGGCAAATTATGCTCCATAGGTGGGAAGATGATCTAAATTAATTTAAATTTAGACAATTGAAATTGGATGTAATTAGTGGGAATTATAAGGTTAGACATGTTATTTAACTAAGTAATTAAATTGAAAACTTATAATTGGTGGTAATTGAGGGCCAATTCACGCTCCAATAAATAATATTAATTATCAAATAGTATTTAATTTTTTCTTTCAAATGTTAATATTTTCTTCAAAAAATATTCACGTTTTTTACTATATTCGAGGTTTCTTGGCAATTTCTTTTAGTTCAATATTGTTATTTTATTTAATATTTTCTGTGGATTTTTCCGGTTGAGAGTCATTATAAAATATTGTAGGAGATCATAATTTATTTATTAAATTTTAAATTTACAATAGATTTTTCTTTATGTTATATACTTTAATTTTGTATTGGCATAGGAATAATAAATAACATCTAAATTCATTTTAAATATTTTATGTAGATAAAATTTATTTTAATCTTTTACTTAAATATTATTACTTTTAAATATTAATTATTACACAATTTTTTTTATTGTCTAAGAATAATTAGTCATTTCACCCCCTTTCTTTTGCAACTAGTATGCATTTATCCCCTCACTTTTGACTTTGTATTCAAATGACCCCTAAATAGTAAAATTAGTCTTTTTTTACCCCCTAACTATTTATTTTAATATGAATTTACCCCTAAATTTTTTATCTATCATTAAATATCACATAAATTGATAAAGTTGTTTCATTTTTACCCTTAAATTTGACTTATTTTTAATCAATTTAATTTTTTAGTCTTGATTTATTATATTAAAGTATTATTTAAATATTAAATTTTTTTATTTTTCTACCCCTAACAAACATACTATTAAAAAATATTTACGTGAATATCTATTTACTTATGTAACAATACATGACTAAGTAAAATTGATTAAAAGTACAAAACATATTAAACTACTCATAAAAGTAAATAATTTACCTTAGAAAATTAAATTAATAAATAACTAAATAAATAAATAATATAGAAAAATTTAAATTGCTTAGTGTTTTTTTTTTGAATTCTTATTTTTACCATTTTTTAATTCTTATTTTTATCAACTAATAATATATTTGGTTTGGAAAAAAAATAAATATTTTAACAAACTTTCATTTAGCTTTATTATTAAAAAAAAATAACACAAAACCATAACCATACTATATAAATTTAGAAATTCTTTGAGTTTTTTCCAAATCAACACTTTTCCAATTTTTTTTAACTTATAGCTAACAAATACATTAAAAACATTATTATAAATAATGTATATTTATTCAATTTTTTCTAATCATTTAATTAACTATATAATCCAACAAAAAATTACATAATCAACTCCTATAAATTATTGTTAAAAAAATGAATAAATATTTTTTTGTTTTAATTTATGTAACAGTTGAATAAAAATAAAATTAATTGTATGGTCAAATTTATAATAAAAATAAACTTTAAGGGTAAAATTGAAATAATTTTATCATGTATGTGATATTTAATGATGGACAAAGAGTTTGGGGTAAATTCATGTTAAGAGAAGTAGTTAGGGGGTAAAATAATACTATTTTTGTCATTTAGGGGGCATTTGAAGACAATGTCAAAAGTAAGGGGACAAATGTTTACTACTAGCAAAAGTGAGGGGGCAAAATGACTAATTATATAATTATTATTTATTTTGCCAAACATGACAATGAGAATTCTTAAAAACTACTTTAACATCCAAACAAACCATGTATTATAATTAAAATACTACATGATTACTAATGTAATAATTACACAGATTAGTAATTATATAGTGACTTCCAAGCCCCAACTTTCTAATTACTCTGTTCAACTTCTAAATATATATATATGGGTGCAAACTACACATGGATAGTTACTTCAATATTAACCATTAGATTAAGATCAATGGTCCATATTTATAGTTGTTAATTAATATTTCTACAAATAAATTTTGATTTTTCAAATTTTTAGAAGGTTTACCAGATGAAAAAAATGTATTTATTATGAAAATATAATATTGTAAACTTTTCATTTATCAAATACATGTCAATTTTTAAATATAGCTAGTGTCTCTCATTAGTTTGACACAACATTAATTATGGCAAAAGAAAAATAACTAAATTCGAAATTAATGTAGAAAAAAATATTTACATGTTGGTGACTTGCTATACCAAGTCACTATATTATCAAATCATCATAATTATTAGTATCCATCTATGAGTAGTAACCATTGAGAAGTCTTCCATATATATATATGGAACTTGTTTAAGAAAACACATATTTTTATACTAATTTTTTACATTATGATACACATCATCATTAAATTATATTGATCCAATATGTGAAATTGTACATGTTAAAAATAGAAACAAAGCTTTTCTTATAAACTGTATTTTTATCTTAACCATTAGACCAACACTACTACAAAAACACTATTTTATGACATTTTTTAAGGCACTCAGCTAGATGCGAGTCCTAAAAACAGTTCCTGGACTTTTTAGGACTCGCTTAAAGAATTTCTTTAGGGCCCACAAAGCGAATTCTAAAAACTATGTGTGTTATAAAAGTTTGACTTTTTAGGACACTCATTGCGAGTCCTAAAAACTTATGTGTGTCCTAAAAGTTTGACTTTTGCGAGTCCTTAAAATAATCTTTTTAGGACACTCATTGTGAGTCCTAAAAACTTATGTGTGTCCTAAAAGTTTGAATTTTAAAAAATCACAAATTCCCTCCAATCTCTTGGACTTTTTAGGACTCGCGTTGAGATTCCTTAAAGAATTTCTTTTAGGACACGCAGTGCGAGCCTTAAAAACTTATGTGTGCCCTAAAAGTTTGAATAATTTTTTTAACAAAAGTTTTATCAATAATTTAATAAATAAAGAATTAAATAAATAAAAATAAATTTAGAAACCCTAATATAACTTTTTTTTAATCACTTGGTTTCTCTCTCCTGTCTATACCTGATCCCCTCTCTTTCCTTCTCTCATTATCGTTGCATCTGCCAGGCCCAAATGGTGGACCTCCGACCACCAGACGGCGACACGTGCCACACCACTGAGTTCCCGAGCCCCCGAAACCCAAAGCCCTAGAACCTCACCTCCCCACTCGCCGTCCTCTGCCTCAACGAGATATGTGAAGCCCCACAGTCGTTGTGGCTTCCCAAGCAATTTTCCGACGATTTCGACGTCGTTTGGGTCGATGGGTAGCATGGTCAGGTTCGTGAGCTCAAGGGGATCAAGATTGGTCTGAAATGTCGCCAGAGGTGCTCACCGGTGTTGTGGGAACCCGAGGGTTCTCGGCCTTATTCTGATCGCCACAGTGGGTGGTGAGTCTCACCACCACCATTTTCGAGTCCCCTTCGACCTCTACTTCAAAACCCAAGGTTTGATTCCTCAACCACCACTGCTGGGGTAGCGCTGCCGTTGTCATCGTCGAAGCTCCGGCATGAGCTTCGGCCAAAAATTATGTGGGGCGGCCCAAGGCTCGTTTTGAGCTCTAAAACATTCTTTTAGGACTCGCATCAAAAACATTCGTTGCGAGTCCTAAAAAAGCTTAGTTTTTAAGGCTCTCAAATAAAGAACTCGCGCCCCGCGAGTTCTAAAAAGCATTTTTTGTGGTAGTGCAACTTGATCTAACAATGTCTATCATTTTATAAAAATCTTTGTAAATATGTATATATATATTGTAATGCCCCAAATTTCCTAATAAGGTTTAAGACCTTGATTAGGAGGCCGGGAGGGCCATAATTGATTTATTATGTGATTAAATGATAATATGCATGTTTAGGTGTATTAAATATGCATGTGAACCTATTTCTGATTAATTGGGTGATTTTCATATTTTGGTCATTTCGGGCATATTTGACATATATGTGACATGTGTGTGGTGCTTCTTTATTATTTGGTTATGCTAGGGTTACTCAGCACGAGACGATCCCAGGAGATAAGCTAGTGGGAAAGTCACAACAGGATTTATACTTGACTCGGAGTGAGTCAAGGGATATTTAGCATTACCGGGTTATTGGGTAATGGGAATAAATATTTGATGATAAATTGAGAGTTAGTAAGTTCAGAGAGAAATTCTGGAGGTTTTGACTATTTTGCCCCGGGGAGGATTTCGGGACCCCGAGCATTAGGATTTGTTTGAGGCTACTTAAGATTGAAGTAACATGTTAAGAAATAAAAAGAATGTTCAGTAAGTTCTCTCTCCCTCAAAGTTCCATTTTTGTCTCCTGATCGCATTTTCGAAGGAAACTTGAGTTCTAGGACTCGGATTCAAGCGAGGATCGAGACATAGCGATTCTATGGAAGATTAGAAGCTTATTAACCAGAGAATTTAGTTGGGAAACAACTCAATCGGAGGTAATTCAAGTATTAAGTTCTAAGTTTTTAAGCTTGAATTGGATTTTGTATTTTGATGAGTTTTTGGATGATTTGAGACTTGGGTTTTGTTGGTTTTGGATCATGGGGATGTTTGGGAACTTTGATTTTTGGATTTGGAGATGCTTGGATAGGTTTTTGGAAGGTTTTAAAAAGGAGAAATCGAAGTTTTGGTTGGGTTTCGAGGTGGGGTCACAGCCTTGTTCTTGGGTGCCGCGGCCTGAGCTCGGTGCAGGTGGGCGGTGGAGCTGAAGGGCCTGGGGGCCGTGGCGCTTGGGAAGGAGGGTCGCGACACTTGGTGCAGGTGCCTGAGGCTGGAGCCTCTGTTATGGCTGGGGCCGCAGCTCAGAGAGATAGGGTTGCGACACTTGAGGGCATTTATGGCTGAAGTGATGTTTTGATCATGGGAACTCAAACCTTAGGCCTCGGGATCGTTCTTACTACCCGGTTTAGTGGGATTCGATATCCCGGAGGCTAGGTCTTGGTTTCGGGATTGGGTTTTAGAACTTGAACTCAATGGATCACCGTTTATGGTTGTGACTAGGTTATCGCTAGGGGTTTGGAATCAGGATCGTGCTTGTGGCTCATTTATTGGTAACCTGTGCTTGGACTAAAGGTAAGAAAACTGCACCCTATATATATGACATGCGTGGTTATTATTGAGGCATGTTGAGTGTTGAAATGTGGACATTGAATGCATATTAAATGCTTAGCAAATCTTGCTTATTTGTGATGCACGAGAAACATGTGGTTAGGGCATGCCATTATTGTTAAATATGAGATTGATCAGAGCTTGGGTCTCTGTGTTTATGCATGATCCTAATTATGCTAGCAATTGTTAAGTAAGCATGTTGAATGCCCTTTATTCGGATATTTGACATATGATATATGCCTGGTAGCATTGCTTACTTGTGCGTGGCACTGACTTACTAGTCAGAATCGGCAATGGTGTCAGAGCTAGCTGTGAAGCTGTGACTTACTAGTCAAGTTCGACAGAAGTTTTGAGCACTGATCGTATGTTATTGACCTAAGAGTCAGGAGCGGCATAAGCGTCGTGAATGCAGAGCCGATGAAAGATTAAATCTAATCGACTTCTGCATTGGATGACTCATTATGAGCATTAATGCCGGACCGACCCTAAGTTCGATGAAAACTGAAAGCGCTTGCCTAGTTCTATGACTAGTTACTCAGAGGCGGGGCCAAAAGGCCCAGGTGACCATATCGTCACATGGCTAGAGGGAACATAACCCACATTAGTGACTCTATGGTCACTTGATTGGTTTGCATTGGTGACTTGCTTATCAATCACTTATTCTGTTTAAGCTAGTGACGTGATCACTTATTTGTAAAGGGAACGGAACCCACCTTAGTGACTTTTACAACTGTCACTTTTCTATTTAGGGCTATAAGCTCAGCATGGTTATCGGAACCACCAGTGTTAAATCATTTATCTGATTAGGATTGACTTGATAGTCATCCACTCAGGAGGGCAGGATTCCTTATCCTGGATACCCCATCATTACTTGAACTTATTTACATGCGTGATTAAGGCTATTATTGCTAGGCATGCACTTTGTGATTTGATGACATGGTATTACTGTTCATGAGCATATTGAGTTTTCTTGCTGGGCTTCGGCTCACAGGTGCTATGTGGTGCAGGTAAAGGCAAAAGAAAGCTGGATCATCCTTGAGTTGGAGAGCTTAGGTGACGATGTATATATATGCGACTGCTCGACCGCCACAGCCGAGGGTTGAAAGAGGAACTAGGGTTAAATCCTATTTTTCCACTTAGGTCGGCTGGTTGTAAATATTTTGTTGTAATAAACCTTTAAATTATATTTTTGGGATCCCAATGATACGTTAAATATTTTAGTGAAGCGTTATATCTTAACAAAATTTTTTAACCCTAAACCGCTAATCATACTTAGTTACACGATTATAGACAAATGACTTGATTAGCGAATTTAGCACTGTTTAAAATGCACACCGTAACGGTCCTTGGAGTTTAGGGCGTTACATATATATCCATTAAATTTATGGGTAAATACTTATTTGGTACCCTATGTTTTATCGAAATACAGACTAGGTGCTCTATATTTTCAATAATGTTCATCTAGTACCCTGTAATTTGAAATCGTACATACTTTGGTACCCTGAGCCCAAATTGGTTCAACAATTTTTATCAATATGACCAAACTTCCCTCAATTATATGTAATTAAGTAATTAAATTTGAACTTGAAACTCATATAATTGATGCTAAATAGGTCATATTGATCAAATTTGAGTCCAATGTGCTAAAGTATGTACAATTTAAAATTACAAGATACTATATAAGCATTATTGAAAATATAAAGTACCAAATTTGTATTTCGATAATACATAAAATACCAAATAAATATTTACCCGGCATTTATCCTTATATATACCCTTATATATACATACTCAAAGTCATTTTAGTTAGTGATACAACTAGGGAGGAAATGGATAAAAATAAAATATAATTAAATAGTAAAACAAAACATTATATACACATATTAAGAATTAAATCACAATATGTATGTTATATGCTTATAAAATTAGAAAAAATTTAAAAACTTAAAATTATATGCATATATATAATAACCGCATGTTATGGATAGAGTTATGGCGCGGCATTGCGACACTATGGTTGTTTATAAGAAACGAGCTTAGCAAATCATATATAACTTTTTACTCAGGTACTCAATTTTAAAGATTTTGATATGATTGGTAACATAATTTGAATCTCCATAACTTTGTGCCTAATAGTTGAGTGCAAATTGGGTTGTTTTCATTGTGAAAATTTTGTTACAAAATAAGGTTCAATCATGTTGTGAAAAAAAAGAACAACAATGGTGTGTTGGATTTTTGAGCCATTTCAATCGAGTTTTTGGATGGGGACTTCTTAGATGGTCTAAAATGGGGCTATTTTTTTTTCTTCGTGGCAAATGAAATTTACAAATTATTAGAAGGGTAATACTATAATTTTTTGTAAAAAATTACACTAGCTTCATTTTTTTTTACATAAATAATAATAAAAATATAAAGAAAGTGATAAATAAAAGGGATAGGTCCCTAGGCCACAACGTAGCCCTTTTATTAAAGACGAGGAGTGCCACCCTTGCCTCTAACCTAGATCAAGATCATAAGATAATCCATACTCTAAGATCATCTCTGATGCATGATGTATATTTTGGTAGAAATTAGACAATATACCAAGTTTTAGGAGTTAAGTTTTAATTACAACTGCATATTATGTTTTAAAGGATCGATAGCCACTTTTAAATGTGAAATGCCTCTTGTATCCTCGTGCCTTTATTTGTTTTCCAACTTTTGTTTTATTTACAAGGTAATTTTCGGTACTTCATTTATAAAAATAGGTACTTATGTAAAAAATATTAAAGCACATGGAATATTGGTTACACTACTAATAAAACGGGTATTTCTCAACTAATTTCTATATTTTGTGTCAAATTTGGCCAAAAATATGTGTCAATATTATATTTGGTCCACTTTTTGCATTTATACTCCAATGCACAAAAGACAAACTAGCTAAAAAATGTCAATATAGGTATTAATGCTTATTGAAATTATACAAAAAATTTAATTTCTTTTTATTAAAAGATAAATTAAAAATCAAAAATATTTTTTAATTAATAAATCGTATTAATGAGTGGTAAATGTATAATTAAAAAATGTAATATTTATGAGGAAATTACATTTTATATGAGATTTTTAATAGTGTAAAAAAATATGGTTTTTTTTTTAAAAATAATAATAATAATCTATGCCTTTATTTAAGAATTTTCACTTTTATGTGTTTATTTTTTCATATTTTTGTATAAAAGTTAGTTTATGTCATAGTTTTACTCTTAATCAAGTTTTATTAATTTAGAAGAGTAAGTTTGTAATTTTATTATTATTTTTTCATGTTATTTTTTTTTATATAACTAATTTTATATTAAATTTTTCTTTGGTTGTTCTGCAATTTTTTATTAGAAATATTTTTTTTTTTAGATTATATGTTACTTTTTTCAAATCCTGATTAATGTAACCATTTACTTTATTGATCTTTGACAGTTATGTAAAAAAAAAAAATCCTAGAGCTAGGTTAAATAACATGTACCAAGAATGGTAACCAATTACCATAAGAGAGGTGACGAGTTACTCATATTAAATATGAAAAGAAACATCAGATTTGAAGGAAAAAGAGGAAGAACACTTCATAAAAAAAAGTAACTATGATTTTAGTAACATAGGTAACCAGTTATCATAAAGAACTAAAAAATACATACATATCAGAACGTGAAGTAACCAATTACCCCTAGAATTATACACATAAAGAATGGAAAGGTAACTAGTTACCACAGACCTAAAGATAGAAAAAAAATAGATCCACTCACTTTCTTTCTCTCCTATCTTATTATCTTCCCTCGCCAAGAACCTTAGCCATTGCCTGCCTCTCATTGTCGACCCTCCACTCCAACCACCTCCTAGCATCACCTCGAAAATAGAAAAAATATTCAGATCTGAAAATGGCGGGCAGTCGGGGCTGGGACTCGCCTGGGTGCGACGAGGCTAGGGTGGAGCTTTCAACTAGCTGGTGTTGGATGGGGTTGCGGTTGGGGTCGCTGGAGCTGGAGGGGATTGCGTCGGCAGAGCTGGAGGGGATGGTGCGGTTGGGTTTTGGAGACAGCATGAGTTTGTGTGGCTGGGTTTGGAGAGAGAAATGATTTGTGTGACTAGGATATAAGAGAGAGAAGAGTGGAATGCTAATTTTACAATAATACCCCTATTTGGCTAATGTGTTTTGGTTTTAAATTAGCTTCCATATTTAATTAGCTAGTAATTGTGTTTCCCATACTTTATTTTTTTCTTTAATAATTTTTTCCATACAAATTAGCAAAAGTATAATCCCTATATTTTTGCAATGTGGTGGCATAACAGTCATATTTTTGAAAAATTCATAATATTTATTGTGTGCCAAATTTGACCTATGCTATATTTCGTGGAAAATTTGACACAACTTTTAGTATGTGCCAAATTCGGCACACATGTTAGACCACCATTGGAGTTCCATTTTATGAAGATGTGATAAAAAATACTTATACACCACTTTTATAGCACTCCATTAGAGATGCTCTCTATTGTGAATGAGTCTCGTGAGAAAAATTAAAAATTTATATTTTTACATCAATTTAAAATATAAGATTTTTAAAAAAAGTGAAGGAAAAATATAAGTTTTAATTATTTTGATTAATTTTAAAATCTTAAATGACTTTTTTTATTATTATTTTGAGAAAGAATAAGAAAGTGAAAATAATTTAAAATTTTAAAATCTTATATTTTTCTATTATTTCTAAAAATAATAATTGTTACACCCAAATTTCGAGAATAAATAAATAGTCTCGAAATGTAGGCTTGAAAAAGTCAAACCTGAGATCCACAAGTGTTAGCAGTACACTAATACGAATTGTCAGGTGGTTCTAGATCTGTTATTAACACTCGAGCATGAGTCGCATCACTCGAGCCTGAGTTGCAGGCTCGAAGACACCAACCTTCTCTGAGGAACGTACTCGACCAAATTATTGGATGAGGATGAGGTTACAACTGGAACGATGAGCTCGAAGTTTGGCCAATCTCGAAAGCACGTCAGCACAACGATCAGGCTCAATCACTCCTTTGTCACACGGAAAGACTGTTAGGAAATCCCTATTTCGTAGGAATTCGTTATTATCGTGTATTAAATCCCTTTTATCACGGGGTATTACTTAATTAGTGCATTTGATTAATATTATTAATGCAGATATTTGAATTTGAATGCTTGATTGTAACTTCTTTAAATTGGGGGAGGATATTTTCACGGCCAGGTCTATAAATAGCCTGGTCTAATTCATTTGTAGACATACAAAAAATTGTACTCGAGAAAACTCTGCCAAATTATTTTCATTCGAAGCTTTGAGAGAGTATCGATAATAATATTGACTCGAAAACTAGATAGATTTTAACTGATGAACCACGTAAAAATCCTCCGAATCCTTATATTTTTTCTACATTTTTGTTTAGTTCTCTTTATAATTAAGTTGACGAAAATAACGTCAACAATAATAAAAAAAAAAAGTATAAAAGTGCAAAATTTTGAAAACATTAAGTATATTTAGTGCAAAAAAAAATTTAGATTTAAAATTATAACATTTTGAAGATATTGAGTATATTTACCGCAAAAAAAAAGATTGGGTATAAAAATACTATATCGTGAAAACATTAGATATTTTAATTGCAATTAACTCTTAAATTTTTTTGTTTTTTATTTTCTAATTAAATTCTAGTAAGCACTGATTTGAGTATAATATTCTTGGATTTTAGGAGCAGATTTTCGATTCAAGTGCAAGATTCCATTATCATCTTCTTGAGCTCGCTGTAGTTTCTCAAATTCATTGTCGTTTTGAAATTGAACGCTGTTTAGCATTGTCGTTTCTCAGCTGAAGTCGTTCATACATGTCGTTTTCATGTTTTAAGTTCAGTAGGATCGAGAAGTGGAGGAGAGGCATTCAAAGCCGTTACGACACTTTAAATAGACCCTGGACACGTGTCATTTGCAGAGCAGTCCAATCCCTGGGAGAATGAGATAGATAGGTAGATACTTACAAATTCATAATTTTGGTCATTTTTTCCCTTTCTGGCAAAGTCGAAAATGGCGCTAATAGCTCTGTTCGTTTCCGCAACCAAGCTCGCCGGAATCTTGGTTACAGTCACCGTTGCCGCTAACGCCTTCACTTACTCTCGTTTTCGTCGCAAAAGCCTCCGCCCCTTCCACTCCCCTATCGACGAGTCCTCCCACACACTCGCCGACTTCAATGTCAACGGTAAACTAACACGTTCATGCCACTAGGTAGCTAGGTTCGCCAACTTAGAGAACTCTCACTCGTTTTTTCATTTTTCAGTAGTTTTTGGTATTGGGTAGCTGATAATTGAGTATTATCTTTCCTGGTTTTGGATTGATTGGAATCGGTATTGGGAAGGGGGGCTTGGGAGCATTCATTTCTGCTCGTATAATTGATGAATATAACCATAAGAACTGACTTTATGGATTCTTTACATTCCAACTTAGAATTGAAACTAATTTTACTATATATTGATTGCTTGTTTTTGCTATTAATTTTGCCACTCCACTGGGACTTGGTTATTAGAAAATCATTTGAGCTTTGGCATTAATGAATGTATTTTTCAAGGTTTCTCTTGTTGTGTGATGATTGCAGATGGTGAAAATGAGTTTTTCTTTGGGCTGGCCACGGCACCTGCACATGTTGAGGACAGATTGGATGATGCTTGGCTTGAATTTGCGGAGGAAAGTCCGTGCGAGAAAACGGAGGCAGGAGATGAACCAGTGTTAGTAGATTCCATGATTGGTACTGCTGGTGGTGATGGTGGTTCACAGCCAAAAACAACTTCTTCATCAACTTCTGATAAAGTTAATCAAGCAAGTAAGAAAAAGAAGCCTCTTAAATTAGCTTTGGAAGCGATGATAAGAGGGTTTGAAAAGTATAAAGAAGAAGAAGATGATGATGATGACTCTCCTGCTTCACATGAAGAGTGCCATCATAATGTAGCTGCATGGCATAATGTCCCACACCCGTAAGCCTGAGTCTTTTGACACTATGTCTTGTAATTATAAAGCATGTTGGGAGGGATTGTATTCTGCTTATTCATGATTCTTTTGTCTTGCTACTTAATGTACCATAAAATGAGATAACACTTATTCTTAAATTGGTTTCAGAGAGCAAAGGTTAAAGTTTTGGTCTGAACCAGATACAGAACTGAAATTAGCAAAAGATACCGGTGTGAGTGTCTTTAGAATGGGTATAGATTGGTCACGTATTATGCCTGAGGAGCCAGTGGAAAATATTAAAGATACTGTAAGTTATTCCAAGTTTTCAAATATAGAAATCATCTATTGAGTCACAATGCTAATTGGTGAATTATATATATGCAAATATCGATTTGATGCTTGAAAGGTTATTTCATTCCATTATGAAGGTTGGATTATGTTTATTTTCTTCTTCTTAAGAGAGAACTTAGTTGCTGCATCTGTATTGGAGAATTGTGGCCTTGGTTATGTGTAGGACTGAATTTTACGTGGTGATGTTGTTTTTAAGGTTAATTATGCTGCTCTGGAGCGTTATAAGTGGATAATTAACAGAGCACGGTCACACGGAATGAAGGTTATGCTGACTCTTTTCCATCATTCTCTGCCATCATGGGCTGGGAAATATGGTGGGTGGAAGCTGGAAAAAACGGTTGACTATTTCATGGAGTTTACCAGGTCATTCTTCCTCGTACTATTTTTAATACAATTCTAAGATGTCTTCAATCTATGACATGAAGGAATTACCCCTGTCTCATCCGTTTGAAGACAAGATGGGAGTTGATACGCTAATACTTGTGTGTATTTGGAATCTTCTAAAGTAGCATAACATTTTGAACCACTTAATCATGCATGTCTTTATCTTTTTTTTGTTCCTCTCTTTGTGGAGGGATTAAGTTTTCTAAACTCTTATTTTTACATTTCAGGCTCGTTGTTGACAGTGTATCTGACATAGTAGACTATTGGGTAACATTTAATGAACCTCATATCTTCTGCATGCTTACTTATTGTGCGGGTGCTTGGCCTGGCGGTCATCCTGATATGCTAGAGGTTGCAACTTCTGCATTACCAATGGGTGTATACCAACAGGCTATGAATTGGATAACTATAGCACACTCGAAGGCCTATGACTATATTCATGAACGAAGGTATTTCTTCCTTCTAGAAGCTCTATAAAAGAAACAGTAGCTATAAGAGAGTTCTCAACCATTTTGGACAGAGTTGAAAGGGTGGTTACACTGTCAACTCGATTGACTTCCTGAAAAGAAAAAGGGATTGGTTAAATGAAATTTCTGATGCAAACATGCCCTTTGTTCTGGATTATGCCCTTTTGTTATGTGCCGCTCTTTGTTCAGTGACCTACTTCTTGATTGGCTCACTAACTATAAATTTATAAACTTCTTTGTTTCTTACTTTTCAATCTCCGTGTCTTCTTTCCATCAGCATCTTACCGAATCCAATAGTTGGAGTTGCGCACCATGTCTCATTTATGCGTCCATACGGTCTGTTTGATACTGCTGCTGTTTTACTGGGCAATTCCATGACTCTCTTCCCTTTCATCGATAGTATTTCTGAGAAGTTGGATTTTATAGGCATAAACTACTATGGACAGGTTTCTTCTTCTAAATGTGCCGCATCTTCAGTGCTCTTAGATACAAGGCATAAAAATTTGAACACTAACATTATTTGCCCACTAATCAGGAAGTCTTGTGTGGTACTGGACTGAAGCTAGTAGAGACCGACGAATATAGTGAATCTGGACGCGGGGTGTATCCTGATGGCTTGTATCGCATGCTGCTTCAGTATCATGAAAGATACAAACATTTGAATGTACCTTTCATTGTTACAGAAAATGGAGTTGCAGATGAGACAGATTTGATCCGCCAACCATATCTGATAGAGCATTTGCTAGCTATTTACGCAGCCATGCTCAAGGTTTGACTCAAAACTGAACTTTTGTTTTTTTTTTCTATAAAAAAAATCAGATTATAAGTTGCTAATATTTCACTCATAATTGGACTCTCTACTTGTTTAAACATGTTTAAATTGTTTTGTAGGGTGTTCCTGTGCTAGGGTATCTGTTTTGGACTATTTCTGATAACTGGGAATGGGCAGATGGATATGGTCCAAAGTTTGGACTTGTAGCTGTTGATCGTGCAAATTCTCTTGCAAGAGTACCGCGTCCTTCGTACCATCTCTTTACCAAGGTCATCTGGCTGCTTTACTTATCTTGCTCAATTCAATTTGTTTGCCTTAGTTAAGAAATCTAGTTAAACTGCAGCATGTTTTTTTCAATACAGATAGTGACCACAGGTAAAATTACACGAGAAGACAGAAGAAATGCATGGAACCAACTTCATAGAGCTGCAAAGGAGAAGAAAACAAGACCCTTCTACCGAGCGGCTAATAAGAATGGTCTGATGTATGCAGGTAAAAAAACCATGCAGCTCAAAGTTTTGTTTTAGTCTCTTTAATCACAATCAATCTTCCTCCATTAAATTTGGTCATTCTTATATTTCAGGAGGACTTGATGAACCCATACAGCGACCTTATGTGAATCGTGACTGGCGATTCGGACACTATGAGATGGAAGGTCTTCATGACCCCTTAAGTTGCTTATCAAAATTCATTCTTGGACCTTTATCCCTCATAAGGAAAAAGAAGCATGAAGAAGAAGAAGAAGAAGAAGATGAACCATTGGTTCTTCAACCTCTTGAGCTTACTGTTTGATTATTTTACTGCTCATATCTCATGCTTGACACTTATTGCACTTTGATTTTGTAACCATTTGAATTCGTCACCATGCTAAATGTGTGCTAATTTAGTTATTATTACCCTTTCAATTGCTTATATGTCTTTTTGGTGGGGTCGATTATGTATTTTAAAAGCATAGTAAATATAATTAAGGCACAATATTATTTTTTAACTATAAATTGAAGAATTTAAGTGATTTTTTTATTCTAACATATGTCACAGTTTTTCCAAGTTACTTTTACAATAAGTTGCTTACAAAATAATATCAAAAGATTACGACCTCTAGTATGAACATTGTTTTTGATGCCTTAAAATATCAAGATGTTGACTTGGTCGAAAGGAAAGAAAAAGAAGAAGAGTAATTTATTTAATATTTGAATTGATCGAAAAGAAGTAGATAAGTAAACGAGACTTGGTGAAGAAGATTAATTTATTATATATTTATTGAATTGATCGAAAAGGAAGAAAATATAGTGATTTGGTGAAGAATAATAGTTTATTATACATTTATGTAATTTTTACCAACACACCCCTTAAGTAAGATGTAGGGTATTTTTTCTCTTTTATGATTGTATTCATTGTATTTAATATTTATAACAAATTTTTTTGTAAGTTTTTTGAGATATTCTGAATAATTTTTAAAAATAGGGTTCAAACAGTTTGTTGCACAAGAGTAATTATTTGAATTTTGTTTTCGGTATATTGTTAAGAATTTTTCGAAAATTTACATGAAGTTCGTTATAACTACAATGAACACCGCTATAAAAAAAAAACTAAGATAAAAACACTCTTACATGCCCATTTAAGAGGTGTACTATACTGGTATGATAAAAAGATTACCTTACCATAGCCATTCCCCATATTCTATTGTGGTAAAAGATTTGAGATTAAATGTAATCTAGATTAATCAATTTTTAGATATTATGAATTTTGTTTTCAATTCTTTGTTTTATTTTTTTAAGGTTAGAAATATTTAAATATAATTTTTAAAATAATTTACTATTTCTTCGTATATATAATTAAATTTATTATATAGTCATTAATTTTTTTTATAAAATAATAAATTTTTGGTTGGTTGGTTGGTTGAAATTGCTTTCACAGTGTATAACTATCTAAATATTGTTAAAAATATATACTGTTTTACAATATAATATTAAGGTAAAAATAAAATATTCTAAATTTTTAGAAACAGTTATTTAATTATTAGAATTGTTATCAAATTTTTAAACTTACAAATCAAATACCAAAGAACTCACTAACACAAACACTTGAAATCAAAATATTTACAAGTATATCCCTAGTTATAATTCATAGTAATAAAATAAATTAATTTGGTCCCAATAATATAATTATATGAAGATTTTATTGAAAAATATCGTAGATCATCATTTTATTTTGATATAAAAATGAATATTTTGGTATAAAAAATAATCTTAATTATAAATAAAAATATTTATTCAAGTATAGACGCATTTACTTATCTTCTTTAAAAAAGAATTGTTCAAGCATTAAGTACATTACAATAATAGAAGCGTGACTTCATTAAATTTAAAATTTAAAATTTAAAAGACAATTAAAAAACATTATAATATTATTATAATTTAAAATATCACAATTTTTTAAAAATCTCTAATTAATTTTGTGAATCGTAAAAATAGGAAACAAATAGAGTCAGATATTTAAACTTCAAAATTGAAGGTATATAATTCTATATTTTATATAATCTATTTAGAATAAAAAACATTATAATATTA
Organism: Humulus lupulus; assembly: GCF_963169125.1. Lineage (NCBI taxonomy): Eukaryota > Viridiplantae > Streptophyta > Magnoliopsida > Rosales > Cannabaceae > Humulus > Humulus lupulus. Next base: position 284,164,684 of record NC_084794.1, on the reverse strand, counting down.
AAATATAACAAATTTTTAAAATCTTTTTAAAATAAAAAAATATTATAATATTATAATTTAAAATATCACAATAATTTTGTGTACCGTAAAGATAGGAAATATATAGAGTCAAACATTTAAACTTCAAAATTGAAGGTTTATAATTTTATATAATCTATTTAAAATATAGACAAGTGTCCGGAATTACTGACAAAATATAAAAATAATCAAAATAATAATTATTATTATTTAAAAAAAAAACAATATCCCCTAAACTACGCCGTTTCATGCTAACAACACAAAAAAAATCAATTTCTTAGTCCTAGTCCTAGTAGAAGTAGACTACTGGTGAATCTATAAATATAAATATTAGGCCACTCGTCTTTCTTCCTCTAATCTTTCTCATTCATTCAATCGTTCACGTACTCTTTCGGAATCCGATCATTAAAACCCTAAAACGTCAAAAGCTTCCGATTATCATCTAGGTCTTCAATGGCGCCTTCCTTGCCGTTGAACGAGGTTGTTTTTAAGGTCGGCGACGATGTCGACGTTTTCTATTGGAACGGGTGGTGTCGTGGTATGGTTATGAGGGTCTTAGAAGAGAAGTCGAGGTACGTTGTTCGGTTCCACAACTCAGGTCGAGAAGTTCTGTGTCCACTCTACAGTTTGAGGCTTCATATGGAAAGGAATGATGGGGCTTGGGTCCCACCTCTTCTACAGCAGGTATATATTATTCTTGTCCATAAAAGTTAGAAATCGTACTTAGTGATTTGAACAAAAAAAAATTAATTCACAATTAATATATTTTAATACTAATATTCATATATATGTTCATGACATTGTCGTAAGAATAAACTAAAATTTTAAAATTAGTCAAACCAAACTTTGTTTAATGCTCTTGATTGAATTCTACATCTGATTAATGGATATTTATTGAGGTAAAGTTTATAAAAAACTTTTAGTATGCATGCTTGTTGAACTTCATCACAATTTTTTTTAGAATAATTTGAAATTAATGTTCTCAATTCTAGTCATTTTCAAAATATTGATGATTTACTTTAAATTCATATAGGTTAACTTTATAATTCATCATTCTTATAACTAGAAATTGATTAATCTTTTATATTTTTGCAATATCATTTTACCATAATTTTCAAATTTTAATAATATGACAATATAAATAAATTTGATTATAATTTTAAAAGACAATAATTTATATATACATTTATCTTAATCTAATTAATGGACTACTAATATGTTCTTGAGATACGTTGTGATATGTTTGATGCTTGTTAACTACTACTGATGCCTACAAAATCAAGATTGTCTTTGTTTAATGAAATCTTATTTGATTCGCAGAGAATGTCATCACCAACAAATTTGGAGGCAAAGGAGAGGACTACTACTACTACTACTACTACTCATAATGAATTCAACACTAGTAGTTCAATTCGCAGCAAGGAGCCATTGCAATTGCTGGGAGTCAAGGAGAGGACTATGAAAGTAGTCAAGACCGCAGATGATCACAATAAGAACAAGAATAAGCGTACGAAAATTAAGATCGTATTTCGCAAAAAACCAATAATGGAGGCGGAGGCCATATTCAAAAATGGGACTATGGTGGAAGCTAGCAGCGACGAGAAAGGGTACGAGGGTGCTTGGTACAAAGCTAAGATCATCGAGGCTGTAGGGAGTGACAAGTTCTTGGTAGAATATCAGGACCTGGTGACCGAAGATGATAATACCCAGCTATTGAGAGAAAACGCAGAGCGGCGACATCTTAGGCCGGAGCCGCCTTTGGTTCCAACAGTATCCCATTTCAAGTTGCTAGAGAAAGTGGATGCTTGGTACAATGACGGGTGGTGGGAAGGTGAAATTTCGAAGGTTTTACCTGCTGGTGCGCACTATGTCCTCTACTTCAAACACACAAACGAAGAAATGACATTCGCACTCTCTGATTTGCGGCCTCACCAAGACTGGATCAATGGAAAGTGGTATGCTTCGACCACCAATACGACGATGAAAACAGATATCTAGACAAGAATTAAATGATGATGATGATGATGATGATGATGATGATCTAGAGTATCAGTATTTTTTATTTTTTTAATCAGACATGTGGTTTCCAAAATAAATTTGGTTTTCTTTTTCTGAATATATATTACATTATATATGGTTTATTATAATTCAAGTCTTCAACATTAGCGGAAAAGATTAATTACAATCCACTCACAATTTAATTCTTTTATCATATAAGCAACCATATGTATATAATGTTACCTAGAAATCATAATTTTTTTTTTGTTATAATGTTAATACTTTGCATAGTAATATAAATAAATATTAAATATTAAATGATGATGATGATGATGAACGACTTCATCATCTCCGAACGATCGATGATATATATCGTACGTCAAAAATAATGCATGCATATGTATTACATTATTACCTCACTACGAGTGTATCAGTACTTTTATTTTTTAATCAGACAAGTGGTCTTCAAAATAAACTTTGTTTTCTTTTTCTGAATATATATTACATTATATATGGTTTATTATAATTCAATTCTTCAACATTCTAGTCACTTCATATTAATAGTTTAGTTGAGAATGAAAACTAATTAGGTTTTTAAACTTTATTAGATTGAAAACGTATTTATATTTCAAGTTATATAGAGAGTGCTGTTCTCAATCAATATTTATCTTTTCTTAAACCTAATAAAGCTACTTATTAGTAATTTCGGTTTGGTAAATCAATATATATGTCCTCCTCTAGTCAACGTGTCATTCAATTCACATAATACATAAATTACTATGTATTAAATCTAGTAAGTTTGAACATCTATTTGGAAAATATTTATTTACCATTTTAGATTTAATACATAATTCACATTTATCATGCTCATTCATATCACAATTAATTAATCAACATTTAACAACTCTTTTAATTGTGCTATAACATATACGAGCAAGTCTATTATGCCACAAATTAATAGAATTATAATTAATCACATTGCAAGATTTAGATGTCATATCATTATTATCACTATCAAGAGCACAAAGTTTGATCATTCTATATCACATGTATAACCATTTCCCACAAAAATGTCCAACTTAGTCAAAGTGAGTTTACCGTATTCAAACTCCATTTTGATACCAGATTTACTCAATAAAATTCCACTCATAATGTTTCTAGTCATATCGGGAACATAGAAAACATTAATTATGGTCGCTTTATTTCCATTAGTGAAGAACACATCAATCCAGTCCCTTCCAAGTACCTTGGATCTCTTTTCATTTCTCATTTGGACTTCAAGTCCCACCTTTGTACTTTCAAAGGTTTTGAAAAGAGTTTTATCATAGGTTATATGAATGGTGGCACAAGTATCATACCACCACTGCCACGACCCGAGCCCTAGGCCGTGACAGATTTGTAATATCCATAACTTGGGTAGTCGAAGGTCAAACTTTGACCCTTGTTGGAAAATAGTCTCTATAAATGATCATTTAATTTTATATTAAATCGTTCTATAATTATAAGTTAAAATAATGAAATAACTCCTATAATTATATATAAAAATATTAGTAATAAAAGTTTGATCACTTATCATTATACATAAAACAATAATATTCCCACAGTTATGTAATCACCAAATAGTTAAATTTAATAAGTCATAAACACCCAAAATAATACTTAGCATCCACCATTCCTCATCCCTAACTATTTCATAGCTCATTTAGATATACCGATCATTAGATTCGAAGTCGAATACTTAAATAATGCTCAAAAGATAAGACAATGACCCGAAATAGAAATAGGCTAAACACATTGGCTCCATCGATAATTCATCTTTTTCACGTTCGCTTCGCTAGGCTCCTGGAATGGGAGAGATAGGGGTGAGCTTATAAAGCTCAGTAGGAAAACAACTAATATCATGGATCCAAAAGTTTAATAAAACCCCTGCATAGTTAGCTTTGAAAGCCAAACATATATCATCATGTATAAACCAAAATAGAGAGAAACCATAAATAATTTTAAGAGCATAGCTACCAGTGCACATCACACCGTCCACTAGACCCCTAGTTCGCGTTACCCACCATAGAAAATCTGACATCCTAAACCGGGTAGCCGGACCTGATAACCACCACAATGGGGAGGCTCAGAACACTTCCTGTATACAGATGCCAGGTCTTTACACCTACAGGTGAGTGGACATATGATCTACCTATGATGACACAAAGACTAGGTCGTGAAACAACAACATGCACAAATCATGATCACTATGGCTCTCCTCGATATAATCAAATGCAGGTAAACATGAAAAGAAAGAAACATATTCCCTTTATATTTTAGAAAATTGGGTAACATAACAACTGCATTTGAATAAAACTCAAAAATCATAACCTGTATAAATAAGTGAACAAAAATATATTTGGCACCCAGTGCCCTCAGAACAGATTAGAAAACATGCAGATTAAGTTTTTAATTTTTCAAACATTTTATAAATATCAAAACTGGAATATGTTTAATGCAATTCAATATGAGTAAAATAAGTCCAATAGTCAAGTTGAGGCCCTACCTCTTTAGATACCTCCTTAGGATTTAATCTGAGTCTAAAGCGACGCTTCTAAGCTTAACGATGATCTTAGACTGATTTAGTTTGATTTTTATATCACATTTTTCCTACGTGCACCAAATGAGCAAACGATTATCATCATAGCATTCCTTATTCAAAATTGTGTCCAATGACATATAATATGACCATATTTAAAATTTCAAGTTCTGGAATCTCACCCAAGCAGTGCACTATAGTGGTTGGTGGCGGTATCGAAAACGTCGACGAATATATGCATGGAATATATCAAAACAATCCTCTCGATGAGTACATCACGAAAGTACAGCTCCTTCTCCCAAATGACCTCCGGTGTCGCCGAAAAATGCTTCCAAAGGGCGGAGATACCCAAAATCTTGCTGGAGAAAAACGACGAGTTGACCGGAATTAGTGGGTTTTGTTCCTCTCTCCATGCTGGTTCCAAGGGTAATAACCACTTGCCGAGTGGTGGTCGAAGTTGGCCGGAAAACACAATCAAAGTTGACAGACCAAAACTTTGACTGACTATTCCGAACAACTTACGGCGAGTTGGGCGGTGCCGCTTGGCGGTTGAGGTTGCTGGAGCAAGGCGAATCCAATGAGCCACCACATGTCAAGAATGGTTGTTGCCGGAGGTTGGGTCTTAGTGGTGGTGTGTTGCCGTGGAGAGAAGAGAGAAAGAAGAGAAGAGAAGAGAAAGAGAAGAGAGAGAGGGCAGTCGGGGAAAGAAAAGGAAAAGAAAGAAAAGAAAAAGAAAGGAAGAGTCCATTGACTCTTTTCACTCAAGTGGGTCCCACCCATTAAAATATATATATATATTTTCTCAGTCTTTACATTCTTCCCTCCTTAAAGAAATTTCGTCCCGAAATTTTCAAAGTAAAACCTCAAGTTGAAGATTAAACAAATGAGGATACTTCTCATACATCTCCGACTCTGACTCTCCAGTAGCCTCGTCTTCTCTTTGGTTCTACCATAAGACCTTGACTACGAGAATCCCTCTATCCCTTATCACCTATAACTCTCTCACCATGATTATGATAGGTTGTTCTTCACATGTCACGTTCTCTTGAATAGGGATAGCCTCATACTCAATGATGTGCGATGGGTCTGAAGTATATGTAATGCCCCAAATTTCCTAATAAGGTTTAAGACCTTGATTAGGAGGCCGGGAGGGCCATAATTGATTTATTATGCTATTTAATGATAATATGCATGTTTAGGTGTATTAAATATGCATGTGAACCCATTTGTGATTAATTGGGTGATTTCCATATTTTGGCCATTTCGGGCATTTTTGGCATATATGTGATATGGGCGTGGTGCTTTTTTATTATTTGGTTATGCCAGGGTTACCCAGTACAAGGCGATCCTAGGAGGTAAGCTAGTGGGAAAGTCACAACGGGATTTAAGCTTGACTTGGAGTAAGTCAAGGGGTATTAAGAGCATTATCGGGTTATTGGGCAATGAGAATTAATATTTGGTGATAAATTGGGAGTTAGTAAGATCAGGGGGAAATTATGGAAGTTTTGACTATTTTGTCCCCGGGGGTGTTTTCGGGACCCCGAGTGTTAGGATATGATTGAGGCTACTTAAGCTTGAAGTAACCATTTGAAAGAATAAAAAGAACGTTTTGTACATTCTCTCTTCCTAAAAGTTCCCTTTTCGTCTCCCGATCGCATTTTTGAAGGTATGTTGAGTTCTAGGACTCGGATTCAAGCGAGGATTGAGGCATAGCAATCCTAGGAAAGATTAGAAGCTTATTAGTTGGAGGATTTAGTTGAAAACAACTCAATTGGAGGTAATTCAATTTTTATGTTTTTAAAGTTTTTAAGCTTGAATTGGATTTTGTGTTTTGATGAGTTTTAATTGATTTGAGACTTGGGTTTTATGGGTTTCAGATCATGGGGATGTTTGGGAACTTAGCTCTAAGGACTTGGGATCGATCCTACTACCTAGTTGAGTGGGATTTGATGTCCCGGAGGCTTAGGTTGGGTTTGGAAGTATTTATTTACCCATTTTGATGGGGTTTTATATTATGGTTGTGACTAGGTTATCACTAGAGACTTGGAATCGGGGTCGTGCTTGTGGCTCATTTATTGGTAACCTGTGCTTGGATCGAAGGTAAGAAAACTGCACCCCATGTGTGACATGCATGGCTATTTATGATGCATGTTGAATGTTTAAATGTAAACATTGATAGCATATTGAATGCTTAGCAATATTGCTCATCTGCATATGATTATTATTGAGGCATGCTGGATGATTAAGTGTGATGCATGTAATGCATAAGAAACATGAGATTAGGGCATGCCATGAATGATGAATACGAGATTGATCAGAGCTTGAGTCTCCGTGTTTGTGCATGATCATAATTATGATAACAACTATTAAGTAAGTATGCTGAATGCCCTACGTTTGAATATTCAACATATGCCATATGTTTGGTAGCAATGCTTACTTGTGCATGGTACTGACTCATTAGTCAGAATTGGCAAAGGTGTTAGTATCAACTGTGAAGCTGTGACTCATTAGTCAAGTTCGGCAGTGGTACTGGGCATTGGTCACACAGTGCTGACTCATAAGTCAGGAGGCTTTAGCATGTTCCACGCAAGCCAACAAAGATTAGATCTAATCGACATCTGCATTAAATGACTCAGAAGAGCGTTAATGCCGGACCGACCTCAAGTTAGATGAAAACTAAAATCGCTTGTGTGGCTTACCCATCAGTCACTCATCTGTTAAGTTAGAGACTTACCTATCAGTCTCTCATCTGTTTAAGCTAGTGACTACCCATCAGTCACTCATCTGACTAGAGCCATTGCAGGAAAGCCCAGGTAACGGTTTCGTTACACGGCTACGGGCACCGAGCCCCATAGTGACTTGTTTGTCAGTCACTTAGTATGGTTAACAGAACCTCCAAGTGGAATTCACTCATCTGTTCAGAGCTTTAAGCTTTGTATGATCATTTTGATCATCATATGCATGGCTTTGGGTGCTGAGCCTCGTAGTGACTTGCTTGTTGGTCACTCAGTATGGTTTACCAGAACCTCAAGTGTTGAAACAATCATCTGATTAGGATTGACCTAATAGTCATCCATTCAAAAGGGTAGGATTTCTTATCCTGGATACCCCAGTATTGTTTAAACTTATTTTCATGCTTGAATAAAGTTATGTTTGCTAGGCATGCCAGATATGATTTGATATCATGATATGACTGTTCATGAGCATATGAGTTTTCTTGCTGGGCTTCGGCTCACAGGTGCTATGTGGTGCGGGTAAAGACAAAAGAAAGCTGGACCATCCTTGAGTTGGAGAGCTTAGGTGATGACGTGTACATATGCAGTTGCTCGACCGCCACAGCCGAGGTTTGAAGGAAAGGAACCAGGGCTAAATCCTATTTTGCCACTTAGATCGGCTGGTTGTAAATATTTTGCTGTAATAAACCTTTAAATTATATTTTTGGGATCCCAATGTATACAGTAAACGTTCTAGTGAAACGTTATATCTTAACCAAAATTTTTAATTCCTAAATCGCTAATTATACTTAGTTACACGTTTATGTCCAAATGACTCGATTAGCGAGTTTAGCACTGTTTGCAATGTGCACCGTAACGGTCCCTGGAGTTGGGGCGTTACAATATACTTCCTCAGCATCGACACATAGAACACATTGTGAACATGCCCCAACTGCGTTGGTAAGTTCAATCGATAAGCGACCTCCACAACCCTCTCGATAACATCGTAAGGCCCAATCTACCTCGGGGCTATCTTACCCTTCACTCCAAATCTCGTCACACCAAGCATGTGAATAACTTTCAAGAAGACATAGTCACCAACCTCAAACTCAACTTCTCATCGGAGGAGATCAGCTTGAACAACCTTAAGTCTCTGAAAAAAAAAATTACTTTGATCTTCCCAGTAGTACTAACAATTTGAGATCCAATTGTGACATGCTAATCTGGTTCTGCCCAACACAAAGGTGATATGCATGGTCTCCCATATAAGGCATCATAAGGAGCCATGCCTATACTGGCCTGGTAGCTATTATTATAAGTGAATTCCACCAATGACAAGTGTTCTCCCCAGCTACCCCCAAAATCCAAAATACAAGAACGAAGCATGTCCTCCAAAGTTTGGATAGCCCTCTCAGACTGTCCATCTGTCTGAGGTTGGTGAGTGGTGCTCAAGTTAAGTTTAGTTCCTAAAGCATCTTGCAATGCTCGCCAAAACCTTGATGTAAATCGAGGATCTCTCTCAAAAACAATGCTGGAAGGCAACCCATGCAGTCAAAGTATATTACCCACATAAAGTCGAGCTAGTTTAGAAACCTTACAATCCTTCCTAATTTGAATGAAATGAGCAGATTTGGTCAAACGACTGACAATCAACCGGACAGTTCCATGCTTTAATGGTGTTAATGGTAATCCCATCACAAAGTCCATCGTGATCTCATCCCACTTCCATTCTGGTATAGGTACAGGTTGAAGCAACCCTGAAGGTCTCTGGTGCTCAGCTTTAACTTGTTGGCAAACCATACACTTAGCTACAAAGTTAGCCACATCTCTCTTCATACCTTCCCACCAATATTGTCTTTTCAAATCTTGGTACATCTTTGTGCTTCCAGGATGTACAACAAACTTAGACCTATGGGCCTCAATCATGACAGACTCTCTAAGATCAGGGATATTTGCAACGACTAATCTTCCCTTATGGTATAAGAATCCTTCAGCATTTACTGTCCATCCATCTAATTGCTCACCGTTTTGGATTCGATTCTAGATAAGTCTCAATTTCTCATCTTGCCACTGACATTGCTTAACTTGTTGAAGTAGCACTGTGTAGCAACCACATGCTTTTCCATGATGATATTTCAAAGTGAAATCATAATTTGCCCTGTACTCGACCCCTCATCTTTGCCTCAAATTCAAGTCTCTTTGAGTAAAAAGATACTTTAAAATTTTATGATAAGAATATAATTCAAACTTTTCTCCATATAAGTAACATCTCCAAATTTTCAAGGCAAAAATCACTGCTGCAAGTTACAAGTCATGTGTGGGGTAGTTCTTCTCATGTGTCTTCAGTTGGTGTGAAACATAGGCAACAACCTTGCCATTTGGTATGAGAACTCCACCTAAACCAGTACCAGAAGCATCAGTGAATACCACAAACGGTTCATCACTATTAGGCATAGTGAGAATAGTCATCGTAGTCAATCTTGGCTTAAGTTCTCTGAAAGCTTCTTCGCAACTATCATCCTACACGAACTTTAAATCCTTTCTTGTTAGCTTTGTCAAAGGCATAGCAATTTGAGAAAAATTCTCCACAAAGAGACAATAGTAACCTGCTAACCCAAGAAACTTTGAACCCCAGTAACGCTCTTTGGTCTTTCCCACTGCAAGATAGAATCTGTCTTCGCATGAATCCACAGTAATGTCCTCTTGATATTTTACATGCCCTAAGAATTTGACCTCAGTCATCCAGAAGTCACATTTTTTCTTTCTTAGCATATAATTGATGGTCCCTCAAAGTTTGCAACACAATTGTTTAATGTTCTGTATGGTCCTCAGGTGTCTTGGAATACACTAAAAGGTCATCAATAAAAATAACCACAAACTTATCCAAATAGGGATTAAAGATTCTATTCATAAGGTCCATAAATGTTGCAGGTGCATTCGTCAATCCAAATGGCATCATAAAAAACTCAAAGTGTCCATAACGCGTTCTGAAATTAGTTTTTGGAATATCCTCATCCTAAATCCTTAATTGATGATAGCCTGACCTTAAGTCAATCTTGGAACAACACTTTGAACATATGAGCTGATCAAACAACTCATGCATCATTGGCAATGTATACTTATTCTTAATTGTCATCTGAATTAATTTCTTATAATCGACGCACAATCACAAGGATCCATCAGATTTCTTGGCAAACAAAATTGGAGCTCCCCATGGGGAAGTATTGTTCATGATGTACCTTATTAATTAGCTCACCCAATTGTTTTTCAATTCATCCCACTCTGCAGGTGCCATGCGATAAGGGGTAGTAGTCACTAGTTGAGTCCCGGGAATCAAATCAATGCAAAACTTGGTCTCTCTATCAGGTGGTAGTCTTGGAAAATCCTCTGGAAACACATCTGGAAAGCCACTAACCACTGATCTCCAAGGAAACTTGTCTAGAGGCCTAGACTCATCCTCAATTACAAACAGACTCCCATAACGCTCTAAGTTTCTTTTCCCACCTAAACATGCCTTAAGAATAGGATCATGCCTTACTGCACTCATGTTGGCTCGATATACGATGAAATCTTCACCTGGAGTTAAAAGAGTCAACATTTTATGTGAGCATTCAACAATGGTTCGGTACTTAGACAACCAATCCAGACCAAGAATCACATCAACTTGTCACATATGTAACACCATCAGGTTTCTTAATAAATTATGCCATACAAACACAATACAACCGATTTGCAGATGGTTGATACTTCACCATGCCCTCCCATAGGTACACTCAACTGCAATGCAGGACTAAAAGTTCCCCCCAACTCAAACCCAACATGCTAGCAAACATTAATGATATACAAGAATGAGATGCACCAGTATCAAATAATACATAAGCCTAAGAGTGTGAGATAAGAACCACACCATCCACAACTCCCTGGCATGCTCCTCCTTGTACATCATCACCACCAAGAGCATAGGCTTGACTAGAGGCTTTTTCCTTTGCTTTCTCTTTTCCTTGACCAGGAGGGTTTGTACTTGCACTAAAGCCTCCTCCTAGATTGAACCCTCTCTGACTCCCAGCAGAAATAAGAGTTTGGAAACTCTGCGAGTACCCCTGGTTGAATCCTGAACTTTGGGGCTAGAACTGATGTTGATATTGGGATTGTTGCCCCGGTGTAGGTGTGAAACCAGAGGATGAAGTCTGAGACTTGTTACTCTTAGGTTGTTGATTAGAGGTGAAAAGTGCAACTTTATTGATCTTAAATGTCAAAATAAAGTAAGTTTTGATTATTATTTTCATTTAATTAATATGATATATTTTATGAATGAAAATATTTGATTATAAGTTAATTTATTATTATTTTGTAGGAATTAAAGATGCATTTTGTCATAAAGAAAAGAAAGAAGAAAGAAATAAATAAAGTTGAAGAAAGGAGGAAAAGTTGGCATTTTGGCAAAAATTAAAGCCCAGAAATTCGGCCCAAAGCACCCTAGGCCCGCAGCTTCCCTTCTCTCTAGCGCATCACTTGTTGCGCTCCTCGCATGCCACGCGTCCCAGCAACCATCTTTGACCCACCTTTGACTCAGCTGATAACTCTACAAAATAGAGTTATTTTACCACTTTTTATGTGGTAATTGTTGCTTAATTCTTGAATTTTTAATTGATTTATTAAATTTTTAAGTAATTTTGAATTTATTAGGTTTATTTTGATTTTATATATTTTTATATGTGTTTATAGATATTTTATTATAATATGTTATAGTTAATTATTTGAAATTTGTGCTGTTAGATTATAAGTTAAAAAAATGTGATTTTATTGAACTTAATTGCCAAAGTAAATTAAATTTTAATTAATATTTTCATGGACTTAATATGAGTTGTTTTACAATTGAAAATATTTGATTATAATTTAATGTTTATTTATTTTGTAGATAAATTGTTGCATTTTTATTGCTCTTGAAAAGAGAAGAAAAAATGTTAGAGTTGAAAGAAAAGAAAGAAAAGTTGATGTTTTTTAGCAAAGGCCCAAGTCACCCACCAGGCCCACGCTAGAGCCCAGCAGCCCAGGCCCATTTCTCTCCTCTTCCTCCCACCTGCCATCCCACGGTTGGAGCCCCAAGCAGCATCACATGATGCCACCAGCCGAAGTCAACGCCACCTGTCCCCACTTGGCACCACACTCCCATCTCCTCCCAGCTGCCTCATTCCCCAGCCGTACGCCTCACCACCGAAGCCTTCATCACCCAGCCTCTTCAAGAAGCAAGCAGCTTCATTCCTTCAGCAAGCCAACAAGCCACCGTGGGCCTGTCCTCCTGCCCAGCCCACAGCCCAACCGGCCCAAGTCCCCAGCAGCCTCCAACTCCCCAGCCGTACACTGCCTTCACCAAAATCCCCTTGAGCCCATCAACTTACTCATTTGTCCCCTATGACAAAAATGCCACCCTTTTTACCCTTTTTTCTACACACTTTTACCCCAAAATCATCATCACTCCTACAATTTACCATATTATTATTAATTTAATCAATTTACTTAATTTAAATTGATTATTTTAATAATGTCATTTTGGCTATAAATAAGGGTTTTCAAGACCATTTGGGGGGCTTAATTTTGGGTTACCATCTTTTTTCTCCCATTTTCTCTCTACCAATCTATCTTCCATTTGGGTTTTTCAAGAGCATTTTGCAAGTATGTATGTCTTTTATTTTGTAATTTCTACTCTAGTTATGTGCTTCTAATTTTTTTCATAAGATGATTAAGATCATGATGAAACAACTTGTAACTAGGTAATATTTATGTTGTATGTTGATTTCCCTTGTAATACAACAAAGTTTATGGATTTTTCTTCTTCATATATTTCTTTCATCTTTAATATCTTGTATTTTAGATTGTTATAACATATTTACACTTTGTTCTTCATTATTGCATAAACATAATATTTTTTGTGTAAGATGTGTCATTAAATTGTACACATCCATGCTTAGAACAAAAATATTATGTTTTGCCTTATAAATAATGTTCATTGATTTATTTGTTATTTCATTAGATTGATTTACACTAAATGCTTTGAAATTATAATTTTGAAAAGTGAAGAAAAACCCTATCTTTTTATAAGAATGTGCTTAAAATTCTAAATCTTTTTTGGAAAATGATAGTTTAAATTATTTTAACTATCACTAAAACTTGGGAATCAATATACTAATAAATATTATTAAACTTACATTTTGTGGATTCTAGTATCTTAATAATCTTTTCTTTTAATACTTATTTTCAACTCATTATTGGTTTATTTTTATTCTCTTTAATAGCTTTATTTTTCAATATTTTATTTTATGTTCATAATATTAAAACTCATCAATCTTTGGAACTAGGTTAGAATTTATTACTTTTGATTTAAAATAGTTTTCTTTTTTTTATTTTAGACAACTCCTTTGGGTTCGACCTCGTGCTTACACGAAAACTATTCTATAAATACGATTCGTGCGCTTGCGAGTATAAATATTTAAAACATACCCGTTTTGGGTCCATCATCAGCCTTTGACCCATGTTAGCCCTTTTGCTTCCTTCAACGTGACCTCCAATCTGAACGCCCATGCCTCTTCAAGCCTCCTTTCTTCCAGCGACCCAATACCAAGGCCCATCTTCAACATAGCTCTAGCAGCCCCACTCCAACGTGACCCTCCAAAGCCTCCTTCAGCATCTTATCTCCAGCAGGCCTAGCAACATCCAACGGCCCAACACAGCAAGCCCAATCCGAATCAGTCCCAGGAACACATAAACCATGGCATGCTCTGATACCAAAATTGTAACGCCCCAACTCCAGGGACCGCTACAGTGCACATTACAAACAATGCTAAACTCGCTAATCGAGTCGTTTGGCCATAAACGTGTAACTAAGTGTGATTAGCGGTTTAAGGGTTAAAAACTTTGGTTAAGATATAACGTTTCACTAGAACGTTTACTGTATACATTGGGATCCCAAAAATATAATTTCAGAGTTTATTACAAGAAAGTGTCTACAACAGGCCGTTCTAAGCGGCAAAACAGGGTTCAGTCCTAGTTCCACTTTCAAACCTCGCCCAAGTATTGGTCGAGCAGCTGCATATGTACACGTCATCACCTAAGCTCTCCAACTCAAGGATGGTCCAACTTCCTCTTGCCTTTACCTGCACCACAAAGCACCCGTGAGCCGAAGCCCAGCAAGAAAACTCATATGCTCATAAACAGTCATATCATAATATCAAATCATATCTGGCATGCCTAGCAATCATAGCTCTATTCAGCATGCAAATGAATTCAAACAGATGCTGGGGTATCCAGGACAAGAAGTCCTGGCCTTTTGATTGGAGGACTATCAAGTCAATCCTAATCAGATGAGTGTCGTAACACTAGAGGTTCCGATAAACCATGCTGAGTGACCAACAAGCAAGTCACTGGGGCCTCAGTGCCCAAGCCATGCATATGATGATCAAAATGATCATGCAGAGCTCATAGCTTTGATCAGATGAGTGAATATCACTTGAGGTTCTAGTAAACCATACTGAGTGACTGACAACCAAGTCACTAGGGGCCCAGTGCCCATTTCCCGCAATGGCTCTACATGGCTAGCCCTTGGCTAGATAAATGCTTGTTTATATTCATCGAACTTGAGGTCGGTCCTGCATTAATGCTCTTTGAGTCATTCAATGCAGAGGGTCGATTAGGTCTAATCGACATAGCTTGCACTACACACTAGGGTTGTCATGACTAGTGAGTTAGCACAGTGTGACTAGTGCCCAGCACCACTGCCGAACCTGACTAGTGAGTCACGGCTTCACAATTGATACTAACACCTTTGCTAAACCTGACTAATTAGTCAGAGCCATGCACGAGTAAGCAATGCTACCAATGTGTATCATATGCCAATTATCCAAGAATAGGACATTCAGCATGCTTACTAAACAGTTGCTAGCATAATTATAATCATGCACAAACACAGAGACTCAAGCTCTGACCAATCTCATATTCATCATTCATGGCATGCCCTAATCACATGTTTCTCGTGCATCACATGCATCACACTTAATCATCCAGCATGCCTCAATAATAATCATATGCAAATGGGCAAGATTGCCAAGCATTCGTTATGCTATCAATGTTCACATTCAACATCCAACATGCATCAATCATAGCCATGCATGTCACATATGGGGTGCAGTTTTCTTACCTTGGGTCCAAGCACAGGTTACCAACAAACGAGCCACAAGAACGATCCCGATTCCAAGTGTAATGCCCCGGATTCCCTATTATGGTTAACGGCTGGATTAGTAGGCCGGGAGGGCCATAACTGTTTAATTATGCCATTAAATGTGTTTATGCATGTTTATGAGAATTATATTATCATATGATGTTAAACGCATGTTTGTGAGTCAACATTTGTTTACAGGGGTATTATGGTAATTTGGCCCGTTGAGGGTATAATTGAATATTTGTTGTATGTTAATGATATATTGTGAGACCACATTATAATGTGGATTGGTTCGAGAATTTCGACATGAGACGATCGTTGAACATGATTTATTGGTTTGGTCATAACAAGTTTGAGCTCGGGGCTCGGGGTGAGTCTCGGGGTGATATTAAAGGTTATAGCGTTACCAGGGATTTTAGGGTAACGAGTTATGAAATATTGGAGTTTGAGGATATTGAGATTAGCGGGAATTGGGAAGCGTTAATTATAATTAACGGGTTAAGCTAGAAGTACCAATTTTACCCCTAGAGTAGTTTGAAAGGCTTTAGATGTCACAAGGGCATTTTGGTCATTTTAGGGGTGGATATATATGACTTAAGTGGCTGAAGCTGTAGGAAAAACAGAGAAAAAAACAGGGGTTTGCCTTCTTTCTCTTCCCGTACACCACTTTCTCCATAGCTTTCCTTGGTGTTTTGTGTTCAAGGTGGGATATCAAGCTAAGGAACCTCAAGGTTGAGTTAGTGGACTTGGTTCTGCTTGTGTGGGAGTTCAAAACAGGTTTTGAGGTAATTTTTGGTCATTAAACTTAAGACATGCTCTGTTTTTCGTTTTGGTTTTTAGTTCATGGTTTTTGATGTGGGAAGTGAGGATTAAAGGGAGTTCTTGGTGTTAGATGATTGGGTTTTGGTGAGGAGGTGTTATAGGTAAGGTTTGGGGGTTTAATTACATGTTTGGAGAAGGTTTTAAGATGATTCAAGGGACTGGTTTGAAGGGAAAAACGCAGGGTTAAATTCTGGTTCGTGTGTGGCCGACTTGCTGATCTGGGCTGGGCGCCGCGGCGTAGCAGGGGTGCGCCGCGGCCCTTGGCGTTTGGCAGGCAGGGAGCCTCTCTGTCTGGAGGCGCGCCGCGGCGCAAAAGCAGGGAGGGCCGCGGCCCTTAGAGCCAATTTTTCTAAAATAAGGTTTTTAGCTTGGGGATTCAAACCATAGGCCTCGGGGTTGGACCTAGTACCCGGTTGGGTAGTATTTGATGTCTCGGGGGC
The DNA here is from genome assembly GCF_963169125.1 of Humulus lupulus. NCBI lineage: Eukaryota > Viridiplantae > Streptophyta > Magnoliopsida > Rosales > Cannabaceae > Humulus > Humulus lupulus. The sequence goes on along the minus strand of NC_084794.1, from coordinate 284,147,902 downwards.
TGGGATTTGGTTTGGGAACCCTTGGTTATCATTTTTATTGATGAATCCTATATTTTGGTTATGACCAGGTGACCGTCGAGGAATTTAAAGGTTGATCGTTCTCAGGGGTCGTTCATATAATTTTACTCACTCGAACCAGAGGTAAGAAAACAGTGTATGGACACAGTTGCACCCTGTACAGGTATATGACATGCATGGTTTGATATTGAGGCATGTTGTTTGTTATATGTGAACGTGGATTGCATATCAAATGCTAATGATTGCCAATCACTTGTTTAAGACACTGACTAGTCAGTGACCGACGCTAAAGTCGATGATTACGCATTGAGTGGCTCTATGGCATTAATGCGAGACCGACCTAAGGTCGATGAACTTATAAGCGCTTGCCTGGTCTACGACCAGATGACTATAGCCAAGGTATATGACCCCGGTGACCGTTTGTCACGTGGCTAAGGGACGTTGTCCATAGTTTCGGCTCTAGAGTCGTGAGGAAGGTTATGTTGGTGACCAATCACCATGCACCTGTCCTGAACAAACTTATGAATGAAACACTTATCGATTAAGCCCTGGTGACCCTATCGTCACATGGCTAGAGGGAGCGATGCTCATTATTGTGACTTTTGGCTATTGTCACCTATTTGTTGGACTGATAGTCCTGAGTGGTTATTATGGTCGTTGTTGATATTACATCATGTTCTATTAGGTTTTCTTGCTGGGCCTTGGCTCATGGGTGCTATGTGGTGCAGGTAAAGGAAAGGAAAAGCTTTGCCAGCCATGAGTGGAGAGCTTGGGCGATGTAATGTACATACAGGGCCGCTTGACTGCCACGGTCAAGGAGTTCTCAGAGGGACTAGGGGTTTACCCTATTTTTGCCGCTTAGGCCGGCGGAGTTTGTATATTTGGAACTGTAGCAACTCTTTTGTAATACGAACTACTTGTAAACATTTTGAAAGGCTCATGAGCAATTTATTTACTTAATGAAATGTACCCTTTCCTTTTACTGGTTTTCCACCTTAACCTGATAATAACACTTAGATCACGTTTTTAACCAAAGGACTCGGGTAGCGGGTCAAATTTCCGGTTCACCGTTCTCCGTAACTGTTCTGGGGTAGCCAGGGCGTTACAACTTGGTATCAGAGCAATGCCAAGGTTAGGGTTCCTGTAGACTGGCTGGGTATGTACACACAGCGTCGAAGACAAGCTCGACTCATGGTTTGGTAACTATTTACGTGGTTACATGAATAATTGTTTAAATGTGATATATATGCTTTACCTGTGTGCATGAGGTATTATGTTGAGCTTGTGCCCTGAGATATTATATCTTCAGCAAATGTGTACTAATTAGTACTGAGATTGCTGGCGCCTGCTTATTAGCATGGTTGTTTATAAGTTATTATGTGATACATGCTGAGTGCTGAGTGCCATAAACATGTATCTGCTTGTGAATACTGAATGACTGTGGAATGTAATAGTTGTCTGTTGTTCTTGGACCGTGAGGCGGCAAGAGGTTTAGTTATTACTACCTGACTGGCCGTATTGATTATTGTTTCAGTAAGGTATCAGTGACAGAATGAACTCAGGACAGACAGACATGTCAGCTGGCTAGAGTGATCCAGGCCAGAATAATAACAGTCAGGGTCAAGAGAATGACCAATCTCAGGTTCCACAGCCAGCACCTGCAAACTGGCAATAGTTGTTTAACGATTTGCAGGCTACAATGTTAAAACAAGGAGAGGAGCTTCGTCTCCTAAGACAGCAGCAAGTGCCTGTGGTGGCCAGTGTTGCAGAGGCACCTTCTGTGTCAGTGCCAGTTATTGGGCCACTGCCTGGGGTTGAAAACATATTGGAACCTCTTTATGAGCGGTTCAGGAAACAGCAACCTCCTGTGTTTGAAGGCAGTGCTGATCCCACCAAAGCTGAACAATGGATGAGCATGCTTACCACTATGCTTGACTTTATGAGGGTAGTTGGTAATGAGAGGGTGGCCTGTGCTGCCTATATGTTTCGGGAAGATGCCCGGATATGGTGGGAAGTGGTTGGCCAGACCAAGGATGTTAATCTCCTGAGCTGGGAGGAATTTCAGACCTTGTTCAATGAAAAGTATTACAATGACGCCATTAGAGTGGCGAAGGCTGATGAATTTATGAGGCTACTTCAGGGAAACTTATCAGTGACCGAGTATGCCTTAAGGTTTGTCCGTTTGGCAAAGTTTGCCAAGGAGTTGGTGCCCACTGATGGGACCAGGAGAGAGCGTTTCTTACAGGGGCTACAGCCCAGGTTAGCTAGAGATGTGCGCATCACCACTGTGGCAGGAGTCACTACTTATGCACAGGCGGTGGAGAAGGCACTTACAGCTGAAACTGCAGAGATTAAGATCTGGCGTGAGAATGCAGCCAGAAGGGATTTCAGGAGGCCAGGTCCTCCATTTATGGGTTCTAGTAGGGGTGTTGGCCCCAGTGATCAGAAGAGGAAGGTTCCTGACACCTTCCCAGTTCCAGGTCCTGACAGGAGACCTCGTGGTGTTACAATAGGTCGTCCTGGGGGCAGTGAAGCCTGGAGGTCTTATCCCGAGTGTCCTAGATGCAAGAGGCATCACTTGGGAGAGTGTAAGGCAAGGGCCTGCTTCTCTTGTGGAGCAGTAGGTCATCTGAAAAAGGATTGCCCTAAGGCAAGAAAGGAAGAGCCCAGGAAGGCAGATAGCTCGGCCCCAGCGCGAGTGTTTGCTTTGACTCAAGCAGAAGCTGAGGCTTCGCCCTCAGTTGTTACAGGTCAGCTTCTTAGTGCAGGAACTGCTTATAATGTATTGATTGACTCTGGTGCTACACATTCCTTTGTTGCGAGTAGTGTTATTGATAGATTGTGTAGACCTTGTGATTTCTATGCTGTGGGGTTTGGTACTTTGTTACCCACTGGGGAGCTGGTTGTATCCAGGAGGTGGGTCAGATCTTTGCCAGTGATTGTAGAGGGCAGAGAGTTGTCAGTGGATCTTATAGAGTTAGTTATGACTGACTTTGATATGATACTGGGTATGGATTGGTTGGCCAAGTATGGGGCAACTATTGATTGCAGAAGGAAGATGGTCACCTTTGAGCCTGAGGGTGAGGATCCTTTTGTATTTGTTGGTACTGTGCATGGACCCCGTATTCCTATGATTTCTGCATTGAGGGCTAGGGATTTATTGCAAGGGGGTTGCATTGGATTCTTAGCCAGTGTGGTTGATACCACTAAGGTTGTGCCAGTGAGACCAGAGGATACTAGACGTGTGTGTGAATTTCTGGATGTGTTTCCAGAGGATTTGCCAGGGTTTCCACCACACAGAGAGATTGAGTTCGTTATAGAATTGGCCCCAGGGACGGAGCCAATGTCTAGAGCACCATACAGAATGGCCCCAGCTGAGTTGAAAGAATTAAAGGTACAGCTGCAAGAGCTGTTGGATTTGGGTTTTATCAGACCTAGCTTTTCACCTTGGGGTGCGCCAGTTCTGTTTGTGAAGAAGAAAGATGGTTCTCTGAGGATGTGTATAGATTACAGAGAACTAAATAAGTTGACAATTAAGAACCGGTATCCTTTGCCAAGGATAGACGATCTGTTTGATCAGTTGCAGGGTAAGACGGTATTCTCTAAGATCGACCTTCGTTCTGGTTATCATCAGTTGAGGGTCAAGGAGGGAGACATACCGAAGACCGCTTTTCGCACTAGGTATGGGCATTATGAGTTTTTAGTTATGTCATTTGGATTGACTAATGCCCCTGCTGCTTTCATGGATATGATGAACAGAGTGTTCAAGGATTATTTAGACCAGTTTGTGATCGTCTTTATCGATGATATTCTGGTGTATTCTCAGACTGAGTTAGAGCATGAGCAACATCTGAGGTTGGTTCTGTAGAGGTTGAGGGAGTATAGATTGTTTGCGAAGTTCAAGAAGTGTGAATTCTGGTTGTCTCAGGTGTCCTTTCTTGGGCACATTGTTAGTAAGGAGGGGATTACAGTGGATCCATCAAAGATTGAAGCAGTTAGAGATTGGCCAAGGCCAAAGAATGCTTCTGAGATTAGGAGTTTCCTTGGATTGGCAGGATATTACAGACGGTTTGTGGAGGGGTTCTCAAAGATTACTACTTCGTTGACTGAGCTGACACGCAAAGGTCAGAGGTTTGTGTGGTCAGACAAGTGTGAGAACAGCTTCCAAGAGTTGAAACAGAGGTTGATTACAGCTCCAGTTCTGAGTCTTCCGACAGACCAGGAGAAGTTTGTGATATACTGCGATGCTTCTCATCAGGGTTTGGGCTGTGTTTTGATGCAATCAGAGAGAGTTATAGCTTATGCTTCTCGTCAGTTGAAGGAGTATGAGAAGAGGTATCCTACCCATGACTTAGAGTTGGCAGCGGTGGTTTTCGCTTTAAAGATTTGGAGGCACTATCTCTATGGAGAGAAGTGTGAGGTTTATACAGACCACAAGAGCCTGAAGTATTTCTTTACTCAGAAGGATTTGAACATGAGGCAAAGGCGTTGGCTAGAATTAGTGAAAGATTATGATTGTGAGATTCTGTATCACCCAGGGAAAGCCAACGTGGTAGCAGATGCTTTAAGCCGGAAGGGTCCGGGACAGATTTATGGTATTAGACTGATAGCCAGAGAGTTAGCTGACGATATGACCAGAGCTGGTATAGAGTTGCTAGCAGGCCAGTTGGCCAATGTTACGCTACAGTCTACGCTGTTAGAGAGGATTAGAGAGGGTCAGTTGAGTGATCCACAGCTGATCAAGATTAGAGAGGATGTTTTGGCTGGAGCATCCAGGGATTATACAGTGTCTGATTTGGGGTTATTGAGATACAAGGGACGGATATGTGTTCCGTTAGACACTGCATTGAGGCGGGAGATTCTGGATGAATCTCATACTACACCTTACTCTTTGCATCCAGGCACCACGAAGATGTACCAGGATGTAAGATCATTGTACTGGTGGCCAGGGATGAAGAGAGATGTAGTGGAATATGTGGCTAAGTGCTTGACATGTCAGCAAGTCAAGGCTGAGCATCAGAGGCCGGCAGGGTTATTGCAGCCTCTGGATATCCCAGAGTGGAAGTGGGAAGACATCGCAATGGACTTTGTGGTGGGCTTGCCCAGGACAGTTGGTCAGCATGATTCCATTTGGGTGATAGTGGATCGTTATACCAAGTCAGCTCACTTTCTACCAGTGAGGACTACTTATACTGTTGATCAGTATGCAGATCTCTATGTGAGAGAGATCGTGTGCCTCCATGGAGCTCCTAGGTCGATCGTGTCTGATCGGGACCCTACATTCACTTCCAAGTTCTGGAAGAGTTTACAGACAGCCATGGGTACACAACTGAAGTTCAGTACAGCTTATCATCCTCAGACAGATGGGCAATCTGAGAGGACGATCCAGATATTAGAAGACATGCTGCGAGCATGTGTGCTGGACTTTGGTGGATCATGGAGTAAGTATCTGCCTTTGATAGAGTTCTCCTATAATAACAGTTACCAGTCTACCATTGGTGTTGCACCTTATGAGATGCTGTATGGTAGGAAGTGTAGATCTCCCATTCATTGGGATGAGACAGGTGAAAGGAGGTACTTAGGTCCTGAGGCAGTTCAGAGGACCAGTGAGGCTATTGATAAGATTAGAGCTCGGATGCTTACTTCTCAGAGTAGACAGAAGAGCTATGCAGATCCCAAACGCAGGAACGTGGAGTTCCAGGTAGGAGACTATGTCTTCCTTAGGGTCTCGCCATGGAAAGGGGTGAGAAGGTTTGGGAAGAAAGGCAAGCTGAGTCCCAGGTTTGTAGGTCCATTTGAGATCCTGGAGAGGATTGGTCAAGTGGCTTACAGGCTAGCTTTGCCTCCGGCGTTGTCGGCCGTGCATAATGTGTTCCATGTGTCCGCTCTTCGGAGATATGTATCTGATGAGAGACATGTCTTGAGTTATGAGGATCTGGAGCTTGAACCAGATCTCTCCTTTGAGGAGCAGCCTGTTCAGATACTTGATCAGAAGGATAAAGTCCTCAGGAACAAGACAATACCTTTGGTTAAGGTATTGTGGAGGAACAGCAAGGTCGAGGAGGCGACCTGGGAGCTGGAGTCTGATATGCGGAGTCAGTTTCCCGAGTTGTTCAGGTAAATTTCGAGGACGAAATTTCTGTAAGGAGGGGATAGTTGTAATGCCCCGGATTCCCTATTATGGTTAACGGCTGGATTAGTAGGCCGGGAGGGCCATAACTGTTTAATTGTGCCATTAAATGTGTTTATGCATGTTTATGAGAATTATATTATCATATGATGTTAAACGCATGTTTGTGAGTCAACATTTGTTTACAGGGGTATTATGGTAATTTGGCCCGTTGAGGGTATAATTGAATATTTGTTGTATGTTAATGATATATTGTGAGACCACATTATAATGTGGATTGGTTCGAGAATTTCGACATGAGACGATCGTTGAACATGATTTATTGGTTTGGTCATAACAAGTTTGAGCTCGGGGCTCGGGGTGAGTCTCGGGGTGATATTAAAGGTTATAGCGTTACCAGGGATTTTAGGGTAACGAGTTATGAAATATTGGAGTTTGAGGATATTGAGATTAGCGGGAATTGGGAAGCGTTAATTATAATTAACGGGTTAAGCTAGAAGTACCAATTTTACCCCTAGAGTAGTTTGAAAGGCTTTAGATGTCACAAGGGCATTTTGGTCATTTTAGGGGTGGATATATATGACTTAAGTGGCTGAAGCTGTAGGAAAAACAGAGAAAAAAACAGGGGTTTGCCTTCTTTCTCTTCCCGTACACCACTTTCTCCATAGCTTTCCTTGGTGTTTTGTGTTCAAGGTGGGATATCAAGCTAAGGAACCTCAAGGTTGAGTTAGTGGACTTGGTTCTGCTTGTGTGGGAGTTCAAAACAGGTTTTGAGGTAATTTTTGGTCATTAAACTTAAGACATGCTCTGTTTTTCGTTTTGGTTTTTAGTTCATGGTTTTTGATGTGGGAAGTGAGGATTAAAGGGAGTTCTTGGTGTTAGATGATTGGGTTTTGGTGAGGAGGTGTTATAGGTAAGGTTTGGGGGTTTAATTACATGTTTGGAGAAGGTTTTAAGATGATTCAAGGGACTGGTTTGAAGGGAAAAACGCAGGGTTAAATTCTGGTTCGTGTGTGGCCGACTTGCTGATCTGGGCTGGGCGCCGCGGCGTAGCAGGGGTGCGCCGCGGCCCTTGGCGTTTGGCAGGCAGGGAGCCTCTCTGTCTGGAGGCGCGCCGCGGCGCAAAAGCAGGGAGGGCCGCGGCCCTTAGAGACAATTTTTCTAAAATAAGGTTTTTAGCTTGGGGATTCAAACCATAGGCCTCGGGGTTGGACCTAGTACCCGGTTGGGTAGTATTTGATGTCTCGGGGGCTGGGATTTGGTTTGGGAACCCTTGGTTATCATTTTTATTGATGAATCCTATATTTTGGTTATGACCAGGTGACCGTCGAGGAATTTAAAGGTTGATCGTTCTCAGGGGTCGTTCATATAATTTTACTCACTCGAACCAGAGGTAAGAAAACAGTGTATGGACACAGTTGCACCCTGTACAGGTATATGACATGCATGGTTTGATATTGAGGCATGTTGTTTGTTATATGTGAACGTGGATTGCATATCAAATGCTAATGATTGCCAATCACTTGTTTAAGACACTGACTAGTCAGTGACCGACGCTAAAGTCGATGATTACGCATTGAGTGGCTCTATGGCATTAATGCGAGACCGACCTAAGGTCGATGAACTTATAAGCGCTTGCCTGGTCTACGACCAGATGACTATAGCCAAGGTATATGACCCCGGTGACCGTTTGTCACGTGGCTAAGGGACGTTGTCCATAGTTTCGGCTCTAGAGTCGTGAGGAAGGTTATGTTGGTGACCAATCACCATGCACCTGTCCTGAACAAACTTATGAATGAAACACTTATCGATTAAGCCCTGGTGACCCTATCGTCACATGGCTAGAGGGAGCGATGCTCATTATTGTGACTTTTGGCTATTGTCACCTATTTGTTGGACTGATAGTCCTGAGTGGTTATTATGGTCGTTGTTGATATTACATCATGTTCTATTAGGTTTTCTTGCTGGGCCTTGGCTCATGGGTGCTATGTGGTGCAGGTAAAGGAAAGGAAAAGCTTTGCCAGCCTTGAGTGGAGAGCTTGGGCGATGTAATGTACATACAGGGCCGCTTGACTGCCACGGTCAAGGAGTTCTCAGAGGGACTAGGGGTTTACCCTATTTTTGCCGCTTAGGCCGGCGGAGTTTGTATATTTGGAACTGTAGCAACTCTTTTGTAATACGAACTACTTGTAAAAATTTTGAAAGGCTCATGAGCAATTTATTTACTTAATGAAATGTACCCTTTCCTTTTACTGGTTTTCCACCTTAACCTGATAATAACACTTAGATCACGTTTTTAACCAAAGGACTCGGGTATCGGGTCAAATTTCCGGTTCACCATTCTCCGTAACTGTTCTGGGGTAGCCAGGGCGTTACACCAAGCCTCTAGTGGTAACCTAGTCACAACCATAAAATAAAACCTCATCAAAATGAGTAAATAAATACTTCCAAACCCAACCCAAGCCTCCAAGACATCGAATCCCACTCAACCAGGTAGTAGGATCGATCCCAGGCCCTTAGAGCTAAGTTTCCATAATAAAAACACACTTTTGGGCAATTTTTCCCTTAAGGGCCGCGGCCCTACATGGCCACGCCGCGGCCCGCCCCCCTGGCAGAGCCTCCTCCATCTTCTTCAAGCTAGGGCCGCGGCCCAACCTCGCACCAGCCACTTTTCTTCGTTTTTTCCATTTTAAAACCTTCCAAAAACCCATCCAAACATTTCCAAATCATCAAATCAAAGTTCCCAAACTCCCCAATGGTCCAAAAACACCAAAACCCAAGGCTCAAACAACCTAAAAACTCAACGATTCACAAAATCCAATTCAAGCTTAAAAACTTTTAAAAACTTAAAACTCAAACTTGAATTACCTCCGATTGAGTTGTTTCCAACTAAATCCTCCGGCTAATAAGCTTCTAATTCTCCTTAGGATTGTTATGCCTCGATCCTTGCTTGATTCCGAATCCTAAAACTCAATTTATCCTCGAAAATGCGATCGGGAGACGAAAAGGGAACTTTTAGGGAGAGAGAACGTACTGAACGTTCTTTTATTTTCTTAAAAAGGTTACTTCAAGCTTAAGTAGCTTCCAATAAAACCTAATGCTTGGGGTCCCGAAAACACCCCCGGGGATATTATAGTCAAAACTTCCAGAATTTCCCCCTGATCTTACTAACTCCCAATTTACCACCAAATATTAATTCCCATTACCCAATAACCCGGTAATGCTCTAAATACCCCTTGACTTACTCCGAGTCAAGCTTAAATCCCGTTGTGACTTTCCCACTAGCTTACCTCCTAGGATCGTCTTGTGCTGGGTAGCCATAGCATAACAAAATAATAACAAAGCACCACGCCCATTTCACATATATGCCAAAGAAATGCCGGAAATGGCCAAAATATGAAAATCACCCAATTAATCACAAATGGGTTCACATGCATATTTAATACACCTAAACATGCATATTATCATTAAATAGCATAATAAATCAATTATGGCCCTCCCGACCTCCTAATCAAGGTCCTAAACCTTATTAGGAAATTTGGGGCATTACAACCTCACTCTACATTAGACATAATAGCCGATAGCCCTGTTTTATCTTATATGTTTCAGACTTAAATTTCTGGGTATCCACAAGCTGCTTGAAGCTGTTTTTGACATTGACAATTTGCTTCCAGTACCAGCTACTTGTTGATGGAGCTTCATAACTCCACCAGTCAGCTGTTCCCAAGTAGACATGGTGAACCCACTTGATCCAAAGATTGTCTTGCTTTGTTGCCACAACCCATATATATTTCCCTATAGCTTCCTTATTCCACTCTAGTACATTTCTAAATCCTAATCCACCCTCCTTTTTTGGTTTACAAAGTGTTTCCCAACCCACCAAACCAGGCCCCAAGTGCTTAGATGCTGCTTTCCATAAAAAGGCTCGGCAGATTGCATTTATCTTCTGCAAAACTCCTTTGGGCAATATCATGATCTGAGACCAGTATGAATGGATGGAGATCAGTACTGAGTTAATCAGTATTACTCTACCTGCATATGAGAGGTTTCTAGAGCTCCAAGTTCGAATTCGAAGAGTCATTTTCTCCACTAACATTTCACACTCTTCAGCTGATATTTTTTTTGAACTAATTGGGATGCCTAGATATCTAAATGGTAACTTACTTCTCCCAAAACCAGAAACATCCATGATTCTTTGAACTTCCATGGAACTCATTCCGCAGCAATATATAGCTGATTTGGCTTTGGTTGCAAACCAGATGTCTGAGAGAATAACTTGAGTCCTTGTAATAACAGATAGATTGATTTAAAATCACCATGGCAAAATAATAGGACATCATCCACAAAGCATAATTGATTTAACTTGAGTTGAGCACACCTCTCATGATATTGAAAATCTGTTTTGTTACCTACTTTCCTCAAGATGCGCGTGAGATATTCCATGCCTAACACAAAGAGTAGAGGTGACATGGGATCTCCTTGCCTGAGTCCTCTTTTTGCTGGAAAGTATCCCTGCATTGAGCCATTTAGCGTTATATAAAATCTGGGTGTTCGTACATAGGTCATGATAAGCTTAACCAAATGCTCTGGGAACCTTAAGGCACTTAACATCTCCTCTATAAAATCCCATTCCACCATATCATAAGCCTTCCTCAGATCTAGCTTAATCATACAGCTAGGCCTTGATTTCTTCCTCCCATAATTCCTTACTAAATCCTGACAGACCATAATATTGTGGGCAATGTATCTCCCTTTGATAAATCCTCCATGATTCTCAGCTATCAACTCAGGTAAAATATTCCGCAACCTTGAGCAAATCAACTTGGCAACAACTTTATAAACCACATTGCACCATGCAATGGGTCTAAAATCACTAACCCCAGTTGGGCTGTAACGCCCCAACTCCTGAGACTGTTACAGTGTGCCTTGTAAACAGTGCTAAACTCGCTAATCGAGTCGTTTGGTCAAAATCGTGAACTAAGCATGATTAGCGGTTTAGGGATTAAACATTTTGGTTAAGATGTAACGTTTCACTAGAACGTTTAATATATACATTGGGATCCCGAAAATATAATTTCAGAGTTTATTAAGGAAAACATTTACAACAGGCCGTTCTAAGCGGCAAAACAGGGTTCAACCCTAGTTCCACTTTAAACCTCGGCCGTGGCGGACGAGCAGCTGCATATGTACACGTCATCACCTAAGCTCTCCAACTCAAGGATGGTCCAGCTTTCTCTTGCCTTTACCTGCACCACGTAGCACCCGTGAGCCGAAGCCCAGCAAGAAAACAAAATAAAGCATGATATAATATCAACAACGATCATAATAACCATTCAGGACTATCAGTCCAAGCAAATAGGTGACAATATCCAAAAGTCACAATAATGAGCATCGCTCCTTCTAGCCATGTGACGATAGGGTCACCAGGGCTTAACTGATAAGTGATCTTTTCATAAGTTTGATTAGGACAGGTGCATGGTGAATGGTCACCAACATAACCTTCCTCCCGACTCTAGAGTCGTGCTATGGACAGCGTCCCTTAGCCATGTGACAAACAGTCATCGGGGTCATATACCTTGGCTATAAACATCTGGTCATAGACCAGGCAAGCGCTTATAAATTCTTCGACCTTAGGGTCGGTCTAGCATTAATGCCATAGAGCCATTCAATGCGTGATGCTCAACTTTAGAGTCGGTCCCTGATTAGTCAGTGTCATTCACAAGTAAGACATGCCACCAATCATATATCTCATGTTCCTAACCATTAACGAGGCATTTAGCATGCTTACTAAACAGGTATTAGTGCTATTAGGGCCATGCATTAACACAGAGGCTCAAGCTCTGAACGATATCATACTCATTATATAAAGCATGTCCCAATCACATGTTTCTCACGCATCATATGCAATATATCCAGCAATCCAACATGCACCAATAACAGCCATGCATGTCACGCATAATAACCAACCAACATGCATCAAGAATAACCATGCATGTCATACTCAATAATCAACCAACATGCATCATAATAGCCATGCATGTCATACTCAATAATCAACCAACATGCACCAATAACAGCCATGCATGTCACATATACACAGGGTGCAGTTTTCTTACCTCAAAGTCGAGCTAGAACGATTAAAAGAACGACCCTTGAGAACGATCAACTTTTAGTCCCTTAGCGGTCACCTAGTCATAACCAAATATAAGATATCATCAATAAAAATGATCAACATAAGTTCCCAAATCAATATCTAGCCTCCGGGACATCAATCCCCACTTAACCGGGTACTAGCTTCAACCTCGAGGCCTATGGCTTGAATCCCCAAGCTAAAAACATGTTTTTGGGCTAAAAGGTCACTAAGGGCTGTGACCCACCCTAGCTGCGCCGCGGCCCGCCTCCCAGACAGAGACCACCCTCCCTTCCAGACGCCTTGAGCCGCGGCGCACCACAGCCACGCCGCGGCTCAATACCCAATTTTGCCCAGAAAACCCAGCACGCACACTAGAAAGTCCCCTGCATTCTCCCTTAGAACCAGCCCCTCAAATTAGCCCAAAACCTCTTCCAAACACTCATTCAAACCCCTAGACATCACCCATAACCTCCCCTCATCAAAACCCAAAGTAAACATCACCCAAACTTCCATTAATTTAAACTTTCTACAAGTGATTCACAAGTCAAAAGCTAAAACTCAAAACAGAGTATGAACCAGAAATTAATGGTAGAAAATTACCCCAAACACGATTTGAATCCTTCCCAATGGCTGAACTCAAGCTAAACCTCCCCAAGCTTGACTCCCTAGCTTGCTTCCTCAAGATAGGCTCTCAAAACTTAAAGAAGAGGGTGAAGGAGGATTTGTACGGGAAGGAAGGGAGAAAGAGAGGATAGGCTCTATTTTAATATCAATCCACAACCTTCCAAAATTCCTAAGGCTGATATAAATCTTTAAGGTCAAAAGATCATATTGCCCTTAAGCCAAATAAATCGCTCTAAAAGCTTCCGAGGGTAAAACCGTCATTTCCCGCCTATCTCGTTAATTATAATTAACGCTCTCAAATTCCCGCTATTCTCAATATTCCCAAATACCAATAAATCATATCCCATTACCCTTTAATTCCCGGTAATGCTCTAATCATTAAATTCACCCCGAGACTCACCTCGAGCCCCGAACTTAAACCCGTTATGACCAAACCGAACACTTACATCTTATGATCGTCTCATGTCGAATAGCTCGAACCAATCCACCTTATAATGTGGTTATATTAACTAATCACATTCATGCACCCAAAATATACAATTACGCCCACAGTGGCCAAATTACCAAAATACCCTCACAATAATAAATTCTCCCATATGCATGCATTCACCATCATATAATAATATAATTCACGTAAATATGCATATAATCATTAAATACTATAGTAAATCAATTATGGCCCTCCCGGCCTCTTAATCAAGGTCCTAAACCTTATTAGGAAATTTGGGGCATTACATGGGCAGTTTGTTTTTGGAATCAAGGTTAAGCTTGTAGTATTCACCTCTTTTAACAACTGCCCGGAATGAAGAAGATTCAACACTGCTGCACTCACATCCTCTCCTACTATCTCCCAATTATCCTGAAAGAAACAACTTGGGTAACCATCTGGTCCAGGGGCTTTAATACTTTGAATATCAAACATGGCTTTTTTCACTTCTTCACTTGTATATTCGGACACCAGAACTTTAGCATCTGCCTCAGTTATCACAAGTCCAGCTCTTATTATATTAAGTCGCACTCTCCTTCTTCCTGCCAACTGTGAGCCCAAAAGCTGCTGATAGTAATTTAGGAAAGCTGTAGCTACCTCTCTAGGATTTTCTACCCAATTTCCAGCCATGTCTTGTATTGTATAGACTCTATTCCTTACTCTCCTAGCTCTTATGCTTGAATGAAAAAGCTGAGTATTTTCATCTCCTTTTTTGATCCAGTCCATTTTTTATTTCTGATGCAGAAAGGATATATAGCTTTTGTGAATATGCAAATACTTCTGCCTTGCCAATTCTTCTTGCTTTATCAGCTGTTCATTCAAAGGATCTTCCTGTAGGCTCTGTTGCTTCCTGAGTAACTTTTGTAAAGCTAAAGTATCAGCAACTGAGATATTATCAAACCCCTTCTTATTTATGTCCCTGAGAACAATTTTGAGCCTTTTTAATTTCTGAAGCAACTTAAACATAGCAGTACCTTGACATGGCTGGTCCCAACTACCTTGTACTTTTTGCTTGTAATCTGATGCGAGTTGCCACATGCGAAAGTACTTAAATGGCTGTTTGCCCCCTCTAACTTCTGGGTATACTGTTAGCACAGCTGGAGAGTGATCCAAGTTCCCTTCAGGTAAAAACATTACTTCCGTCAATTCATACTTGATGAACCACTCTTGATTAGCCATTACTCGATCAAGCTTGGAATATATTCTGCTATTTTTGTCTTGCTTATTATTCCATGTGAAAAAGCATCCCAAGTATTTCACATCTTCAAGTTTACACTCTTCAATGCACTCTTTAAATGCCAAAGTCCCAATTCCCTGTGACCGGATCCCCACTCTTTCTTCTGTATTTAGAATATCATTAAAATCTCCTAGAACCACCCATGGTTGTCTAATTCTACTTGCTAAGCCTTTGAGATCTCTCCATAGTAAGTTCCGACCATTTGCATCATTAAAGGCATAAACAAAAGTAATCAAGAAGCCTTCATGTCTGTCACCCGTCTTGACCTCCAAATGTATCATTTGACTTGAGCACTTCCTAATATCCACCTGAAACATAGCTGGATTCCAGCTAATTATTATTCGGCCTCCCTTGTGCCATGCATTATTCGAAGAAAAACACCACCTTGCGAACATTCTTATATATACTTCACCAAGCTTTTGGGTTTTCACCCTTGTTTCCAAGAGCCCAACCAATCCGATCTTCTTGTTTGAGATTAGATATTTAATCTCATTTTGCTTGTTTGGATTGTTGAGACCTTGGACGTTCCATGCCATAATTCTATCCATTACCAAGAGGTGGCTCTCCCCCACCTCCATTCTCATCTTCATTTTCATCTACACGCCCCTGCTTCCTCAAAATCTAGAAATTGTTCCCAATAGGAAGAACAATTTCTTCCTGAATCCAAACTTCCTGAAATCCTTCTTCATCCTGTACCTTATCTGAAGTCTCCCTTGTATCCTTCTCTGAATTATGTTTCATAACCCAAGTTTTCTTCTGTGTCGACTGTTTCCTACATATCCCTGTCTCATGACCCAAACCTTGGCAATTTCTGCACAGCGTTGGCTTTCATTCATACTCAACAAAAACTGACACTTCCTCATCTCTTTCATTTATGAAATAAATGAGCTCGGGGAACTCCTGTTTTAGGTGCACCTCCACCATGCCTCTCGGATAATTGAGCCGTTCTTTCCTCTGAGTGATCTGGTCCACCATCACCGGGTTTCCTATTTGGCTAAGTATCTTGAACAAAGCCTTCTCCCCCCCAATATTTGAGATCTAAACCTTTAAGCTGTATCCATATAGGTGCCTTGTCTACATTCTCTTTTTTAAAATCTGCAGATGCAACCCAAGGCTTCATGATGATAGGTTTCTTGTCAAAAAACATGAAACCCCCTGATATGACCTGATCTCGCCTCTCCACATCATGAAATCGAACAATGAAGATACCGTGGTTGATTAGCCCCACCTTATCCACCTGCTCCTTCCACATTCTTTTGACAAAACCTTCAAAAACCCCTAGTGGAGGGTTAGCCCCTAAAACATAACAGACCATTGCAGAATTCCAATAGGCAATCTCATCTTCTATATCTTCCATCTCTATCTTGATAGCTTCCCCCCTGATCTTCCAGTAGTCATGTCCCCAAATTTTGCATTCAAATTCCTATTGATGCTGGAATTGAGAATGGTTGGAGTAATCGTTTCCTTACCTGATTTTATCTTTTGCTCGCATATTTGCGATTGATGCACATAAGCTGAAATTGCTTCATTCACCTTCGCGTCTCGTTTTGATGGGATTGTCTTTTTCGGAGACGATGGTGATCCCGAGGGTTCTTTCTCACTGATAACGATTTCGCCTTCATCATCAGAAAAAAACTATGGCTTGAACCCCTAGTATTTCATCGATCGCTTTGATTTTCTTCACAGGATCAGACGAAGTCAGACCAGTCTTCTTCTTAATTTTGCTTCCCGATTTCTTGATTTGCCGCTGAGCTTTAGTTCTCTTTGCCATGGCTCCAGAGAAAAATCTCTGAGAGAAAACAGAGCTCTTAGTAAAAGTAATATTGATACCTAATTTTATGTCTAATCTTCTATTGCATTATTGCCTTTGGGTATTTTGTCATTGTTAGATTTTTCATAAGATTAACATTGTGCTTTTAAAGTAAAGAGCTTTATAATTTAAATGAACTTTTGTTAGAAAATAATATGGACTTTAATGTTAGATTTTCCAAGTAAATGTTGGGATGTGAACTATTTACTTGTGTATTTTTGTAAATCAAGTAACCAAGTAACTAAACAAGCATATGGATGATTCTTGAAACCTTCCATTTTCTCAAACTCTTGATTACATCTTGCATTTATTTCACTTATCTCATTTCATCACTTTATCAAAAATACAATACCAAAATCTCAAACCTCTTTCCATTTACAATTTTATTTATTTCTTGTTACTAACTTTTTGTGTTATTTTCTACTAATCTTTTGATTTTAGGTTACCTCCTTGTGGATCGACTGCCCGATCTTACTACAACTACCGCTTAGTGGTAGTCACATTTTGGGCGTTAAACAAATTTTGGCGCCGTTGTCGGGGAGGTAATAGTGAAAAAAAAATTTCAATAAATTTTGTAAAAGAGGTAAGTAATTCTATCATTTTCTTTTTGTGTATATTTCTCTAGGATTTTTTTTTTAGATTTATCTTATTTACTCTTAAAAAAAGAAAAAAAATCACTATCATTATTTTTTTTATTGTTCATTTTTAGTTAGTTTTTCATTTTTTTTTGTCATTGTTGTGCCGAAAAAAAATTTGTTACCCTTTCTTTTTCTTAGTTTATTTATTTATTTTATTTTTTTTGGTCATTTTTCTTAGTTTATTTTGTTGTTATTTTGTTATTTTTCTTTTTCTATTTTTATTTATTATTGTTGTAAGAAAAAAATTAAAAACAAAAAACATTAAAAAAAAACTTGTTGTATGTTTATTTAGTCTTTTTTCTTGTACCTTATTTTATTTTATTTTATTTAGTTTTTTTTTTCTTGTAACTTATTTTATTTTATTTTGTTGTTATTTTTCTTTAGTTATTTTTCTTTTTTTTCTTTCTCTTTTTTTTTATTATGGTTGAAAAAAAAACTTATGTGTGTAATTAGTTTTTTTTTAATTTATTTTTGATATCTTATTTTATTCTATTTTTCTCTTTTTTTATTGTAGTAAAAAAAAAGAACTTGCTTAACTATTTGTTAGTTTAGTTTTAATTAATTAATTAATTTATTTTTATTATTGGTTGCTTAGTTTATTGGTTGCTTATATTTTGTTAGTTAGTTTTGTTGGTAAAATATTTCTTTTGTTTAAATTTTTTTTTTGTTATTTTCTATTGATTAGATTTGTATCTTTATTTATTTATTTTCTATTTTTTTTTGTTATTTGTTTTTTTTAGGTTTTAAATCTTAAAAAAAAAAATCATAAAATACAAAAAAAAAATAATAATAATAAAAAAACAAAGCTTGTTTTGTCAACATAAGCAATTTTTGCTTAAAGACCAATTTGAGTAAAATTCCATCCTTTCTTACTTAGTAACCTCAGGGAGTTCTAGTAAGTATTGGTTGTAAGAGGACCGTTTTTATGAATTGTGACCCCTCCACAATTATCTAGCAACCTCGGAGAGTTCTAGATAAAGTGTGGGTCTTAAGTGGGACCGTTATAAAAACCTCAAATCGACTCGGAAACAAGTAAATCAAAAATAAAAAAATAATAAAAAAAATCATAAAAACAAAATTAAAAAAAATGAATGATGAATAGAAGAAACGTTTCGAGCTGTATTTTCTGATGTATTATCCTTCAATTAGAAACAACTATAATTCTAGTGCTACTGATGATACTAGCCGTTTTAGGAGTGCGTGCAAACTTAGTGTAAAAGAATACCGAGAACTTGAGGTATTAGAAACTAAGTTTGAAAGAGAAAATTACGAGGTTCCCGAGATAGATTATGATGAACGTTATTGTGACTTTGAAAGAGTCGACCATAGGAATCATAATTCTAGTTGGACCAACCCCGTAGATTTTAGTTGGAAGCCTGAGTACAACTACCATGCACCGCCTCCCATGAATTTTGAGCAAAATTTTCCTAACTTCCCACATGAACCTCCATATAATGTCTACACTAATACAACTTATTTAGAGGACACTTTACACACATTTATAGAGGAGCAAAGAGAATTCAATAAACAATTTGTGGAAGATTTTAGGGAAACTAGTACTCAACTTTCAGAATTGACCAACGCTATTATTTCACATAATTTAAGTCAATTCCCGTCCCAACCTGAGGCCATAACACCATCCCCTACTCTCAGTTCTAAACCCGATGAGAATGATGTTATTACCATTTGGAGTGAAACTCTTTCCAATACCGAAATTCTTCCAACCACTCCAAAGAAAAATGGAAGCTATCATACTGATGTGATAGACTTCATCGTTGAGGAAATCATAAACATATTTGCAATGAAACTTTCACCTAATTTCCTTCACGATTTTGCACCCATACATTTTCTTTATCCTGAAAATGTTACTAATGCTTCTATTTTTGAGACGCAGGATAAAAGAAAATTCATTTTTGATACAGGATAGTACACAAATCTGCCGTTGGTAGACTAACCTGAGAGCGATGCTTTTGTCTACCAAAAACTGATCAGGTTTTATCTTTATTTTTAGTGTGTTTTATTTTAATTTGTGTCTTTATTTTATGTTGCGAATTTTACTTTTTGGGGTTTTGTTGTTGGTTATCATGTTCCTTTTTTCTCGCATCATGAACTTAACGTTAGACATTGATGACAATGTCTCATTTAAAGTTGGGGGTAGTATGCATATTCATGTGTAGAAATATATTTTGATTACCATTTTGAAATTTTGAGTTAAATTTTTGCAAAATTCATGACAACAAAATCTTGGTGAGATAGTTTTTGCTATTTTTACTTTTAGAAAGTAATTTTTTAGAGTAATTTCATGCACAACCAAACATTGAAAAAAATATACACACATTCAATTGAGAAAAATCCTAAAGTTTAAAGCTTTTAATTTTTGTGAGAAG
Organism: Humulus lupulus; assembly: GCF_963169125.1. NCBI lineage: Eukaryota > Viridiplantae > Streptophyta > Magnoliopsida > Rosales > Cannabaceae > Humulus > Humulus lupulus. The sequence goes on along the minus strand of NC_084794.1, from coordinate 284,128,438 downwards.
TGAGAATGAGAAAACAACTTTGAAAACTTCTATTGATCATTTGAGTTGGTAAAATTAATTTTTAAAATTTAAAACATGACACTTACTAGAGGGATAATTTTTGTTTTAAAGAGCCTTTGTTGTATTTTATTGTAATTTTCCTTTTAATTTCTTGTAATTTTTTTTTTATTATTCTTATGTTGTCTCTTGTCAAAAAAATTATAAAAAAAAAGAAAAAAAAATTATTATATATAAAAAAAAGAAGAAATATATTAAAAAAAATGAATGAAAAAAAAAAGAGAACAAGAGCAACATTTTTCTTCAATATTTTTTGTAGTTTTGTTGAAAAAAAATTATAAAAAAAAAATAAATAAAAAAAATCAACATTACTACATTTGTTTTCAATTTATGTCATCAAAAACAAAAACAAAAGAAAAAAAGTTTGTGTATTTTATTTTTTTTGTTTTGTTCTTTATTTTGGGTCTTAATATCATTTTGTAAATCCCGAAGGTTCAAATATCATTTAGATTTCAAATAATTGATTAGCCTAACTTTTGATCAATATTCGTTAACATTGTTTATCCTAAAACGATAACATCCATTTTTTAGTGTTAATTAATAAATTTCCAACTTCAAGAGTGTCAACAATCTCTCATAAAAATACTTTCAATACCTTTGTGAGGATTTTGAGTTGAGACTTTATTCTTTGGTGATTTTTCAATATTGTTTGTGTGGTAAATTTTGGAAAGAACGATATGGTTTGTGCACACACAAAACTCTTGAATTACAACTTTGATAGTTTTAAATAACATTTTCTAAATTCTCACTAAATATTTTGTTAAATAATTTTGCATAATTTAGCTCACTAATTCATCTTGGTAATAATTTTTATCCGCTTGAATTGCTAGAGACTAGCAATAAGCTAGTTGGGGGTTGTGATTAGGGGTAAAAAGTGCAACTTTATTGATCTTAAATATCAAAATAAATTAAGTTTTGATTATTATTTTCATTTAATTAATATGATATATTTTATGAATGAAAATATTTGATTATAATTTAATTTATTGTTATTTTGTATGAATTAAAGATGCATTTTATCATAAAGAAAAGAAAGAAGAAAGAAATAAATAAAGTTGAAGAAAGGAGGAAAAATTGGCATTTTTGCAAAAATTGAAGCCCAGAAATTCGGCCCAAAGCATCCTAGGCCCGCAGCTTCCCTTCTCTCCAGCACGCCACTTGTCGCGCTCCTCGCATGCCATGCGTCCCAGCAACCATCTTTGACCCACCTTTGACCCAGCCTTTGACCCATGTTGCTTCCTTCAACGTGACCTCCAATCTGAACGCCCATGCCTCTTCAAGCCTCCTTTCTTTCAGCGGCCTAATACCAAGGCCCATCTTCAACATAGCTCCAGGAGCCTCACTCCAACGTGTCCCTCCAAAGCCTCCTTCAACATCTTATCTCCAGCAGGCCTAGCAACATCCAACGGCCCAACACAGCAAGCCCAATCCGAATCAGTCCCAGCTAGCGCCTACGTGGTGCCTTCCCATTGGCTGGGAGTGGGTCAAAACCCCCATCTGCCACCAGCCACTTTCAACCCATATTTTGTGGGTATTGGGCCTTGCAAAATTACCATTTTGAGCTTTAAAGCTCATCTTTTTTGGTGCTTTTGTAAAAGGGCATTTTGACCATACACCAAAATAACTAGGTTAATATTTATAATAAGATTTGATTTTCCAAAATCATATTTTATTATTAATATTTCAGATTTATTTTGTAAACCCCAAATTGTTGTTTAATTTCTTTTTAGTCCTTTTCTCCATCTATAAATAGGGACACTTTCTTCACATTTTCTATGTAATTTATAAGTAGCAAAACTCTACCAAATTTTAGTCTCATTCCTCATATTTTCTCTCTAGAATTTCATGAGAATGTCTAGCATAATAGGCTAACCTTCTTAGGAAGGTTAGGATGATCCTATATGCACTATGACTTTGTTTGGTATTTTTGATTCACCTTGTGCTTAAAGTTTATATATTTTAGTGATTTATTTTCTTTCAACTCTACTTCTTCATCTTATTATCTATATTTATGTTTACTAATAGTATATAAATTTTGTCATGCACTTTCTATGTATTATCAAATTAGTAAAAAAATAATATAGATAATATCTTTATCATTTTCTCCATCTCATTCATGTATATTTACTTTTACTAAATCTATATAGAATTAGTCATGCTCTTTCTATGTATTTTATAAATAGTAAAAGTAATATTTGTGTTAGGTTTTATGTCCAATCTTTTATTGCATTATTGCCAATGGTATAATGTCATTTTTAGATTTCTCATAAGATTTATCTCATTTTTCCATGGTAAAGAATAATAATCACTTGAATACACTTTTGTGAAATATATTTGTGTTTCAATGTTAATTCTTCCAAATGAATAGTTGGGATGTGAACTATCTATTTGTGTAATTTTTGTGAATCAAAGATCCAAATAAACAAGTATGCATATTGGTGACTCTTGATCCTTCCTACTTGTTACCTATTGTTACATCATACTTTATTCTATCTTTATTTATAATCTTTATATCTCAAAAAAAACAAAAATATCATTTGTTTTATTTTCCTCATATTATTTATCTCTAAGCTTTATTTATTGATAAACTTTATTTATATGCCTCCTTGTGGAATCGACCGCCCGATCTATACTACAATTATCGCTAAGTGGAAGTCACGTTTGGGCGTTAAACAGTTGTCCTGTGAAAGGAGTAGACCTAGCATAACTCCCTATGGGTCCTCCAGGTGATGGTTGGAACCTCTGTTGTCATGTGGGCAATCTTTCTTCTTATGACCTTGTTGGCCACAACTAAAACACCCATACGACCCCATTCGAGTCTTTCCTAAAGATCCACTACTATTGCTACACCCACTAATTTGTTGTCCTTGGGATAACCATCGCCCTTGGTTCTACTTGTTCATTTTCCTATCATTTCCTCTCTCTCGGGCCAGATTCTTTCTTTCAATTCCTTCTTGATGAGTCTCAGTCTGTAAGGCTGCTGTCACACACTCATTCAAATTTCCAAAGGTCATAAGGCAAGTGGACCCAGCATTGAAGGGAATAAGGGACGGAGGAACTGCTCAATTAAAAGAGGTTGATCGACTGTACCGACATAAGCATAGGAAGATAACTCTACAAACTTCATGTAGAATTCATTCACTCACATCCATCATTATTTAGTCATTCTGTGATCTCATCAACCTATCATTGATCTTAAGCAATCAAATGATCCAATCAAGTCCTCCTATGAGATGGGTTAAAATGTTGTTCTTCGAGAACCCATCACAAAATTTCCTCAAGTCATCCCATCAGTTCCACTCATCCTACTTAAGGCTTCCTACCAATCTGGTGTGCTCCTTTCCAATTTGGGCACATTAATATTAACATGATACTCCTTAGGTGTTCCCACAATGTTTAAACTCTTCTTTATCTGCCTCGACCATCTTTCAGCAACCATGGAATCTTTTCCACCTTTAGACTTAGGCATTTGAATCCGATGGAAGATCTGGAAGTGTTTGCTCTGTCAGGCAGCTGGATCCATCTGTTGGGTAGGAATGCCTCTCAAAGCCTCAAGAATGGCGTTTACAGGGAATGCAACTGGCGGAGAGGGAACCTCAGCCTCAAGGACATCATCTACAAGCCTTCTCATTGTTGTCCTTTCTTTCGGAGGCATTTTCTTAGGTCAGTAAATCAAAAGCTAACTAGTTAGTGAGGAATGGATGCTATCTATATACATACGCCTTTATAGATCAAAATACTTTATTTTAAAATAAATTTAATCTATTTGGTCACACTGTTAACATTTGTTACCATCGGACCAATCTCCAATATCAACCACCACCGTCTACTCGCCGACCTTTTAATGACATGTTTACTCAACAAACACCTTCTCCACCTCCTTTTGCTACTCCCACCACTATGCGTGACCCTTCTTGGTACATGGATTCATGAGCTTCCCATCATTTCCCACCGGATTTGAATTTACTGGACTCGGCTCAAACTTATACTGGTAATGATTAGATCATTGTGGGAAATGGTAAGACCACTTCAATTTCTCATGTTGGTTATGCAAATTTACCTGCTTATAACTATGTCCTTCATCTATCTCACGTTTACCATTCTCCATCTCTCTCAAAAAATTTGTTAAGTGTTTCTAAATTATGCCAAGATAACAATGCGTTTATTGAATTCCATCCCTCTTGTTTTTATGTCAAGCATCAGGTCAGCCGCTAGGTCCTTTTAACAGGTCATCTTGATTAAGGCATTTATCGAGTCACCTCCCCATCTTCCTCCTCTTCTCGGCTGTCTCCTTCTCCCGCTTTATTTTCAGCCTCAAAATCGCCTTCACATCTCTGGCATGCTCGACTAGGCCGCCCTTCTCATGCAATCGTTAATTTTGTTTTAAGCAGTCACAACTTAGCTCACCCTAAGACCTCTGGTTCAGTTTTTTGTTCTTCTTGTAATTAGGCTAAATCTCATCGATTGCCATTTTCAAATTCTGTAACTCGGGCTTCAACGCCTTTTGAATTAATACATACTGACTTATGGGGACCATCTCCTATTTGTGCTATCACTGGTGTTCGTTATTTTATTTTTTTCATTGATGGGTTTTCTCGTTTTACTTGGCTTTATTTGCTCAAAACTAAGGATGAAACACATCAAGATTTTTTAACTTTTCAAGCAATGGTTAAAACTCAATTCACAGCCTGTTAGGAAAAATAATATTGCCTCAATGGAAAAGGTAAGATAATGTTACAACTCTATGCAAAATATTACAATGGACAAGATTGATTGAATAAAGTGTTACAACTCTATAACTGAAAATACAAATAAAACAAAGGAAATGAAGAAGATGATGAAGAAGAAGAGAATAGTAAAGTACAACTCAAAAACAAAAGTTACAAGTAAAATAAAGTGTTTGGACCTAATGAAGAGATTACAACTCTTAAACAAAATATACAAGTAAATAAAACAAGAGAATAAGAAGAAGAACAATAGAATAAAAGGAAGAACATAAACCACAAACAAACTCTCACTTACACAACCTAAGTGAAGAGGATTGGGGATCACCAACTTGAACAAGGTTTAAAACCTTTGTCCAAAAGCTTATTTCCCCCTAACTCAAGCACTAAGGGATCTCTCTCAGATTTTGGAAATGCTTTCTGGAATAATCAAGCCTCAAGATGTTTCTAGCCAAGTGCTCTAGTGGATAGAAAATGGTGTATCTTAAAAGTGAGCATTAGGCTCCTATTTATAGAGTTTAGAGACACCCTTTGAATTTCAAATTCCACCAACCCCCATGGCTGTTACCAATGATTGATTGGGTGTTTTATGGAATTAAAATAGAGAATTGGGAGTTACTAAGCTGTTGGAATCGTTCAAAGTTTGATAAAAAACTGAAATTATAGAAGCTGTCAGGCATTAGGGCCGCGGCGCTAGTTCCAGGCGCCGCGGCCCTCAGTCAATTTCAGCAACACATTTTTCAGTTTTTTCCAAAACGTTCCAATTTATTCTCACTTGATTTTGTAACTTCCATACACAATATGGGAGTTAAAATCACATCTCTATCAGCCATTTCTCATATGGCTTTAAGAAATTCATCTCAATATTGTGTAACAACAAATCTACACAATAATGGGTGATATTTAGGAGTTACAAATTTGTGATGAATTTGTAACACCAAATATGTTACATGTTTGGATATTTCACATATATCCAAATAATGTAACTCTCTATTATATATTACAATATGTGACACTCTATGTCACATTTATTTAATCTAAAACATTATATTATAAAATAATATAATATTACATTATATTATAAAATAATATAACACAGCCACCATTAAACAAGTTCGTTCGGATTGGGGTGGTGAATTCCGCTCTCTTTCCACTTTTTTCTCTTCTCTTGGTATTCTTCATGAATTATCTTGTCCTCACACCCCTGAGCAAAATGGTCGGGTGGAACGCAAAAATCGTCATGTTGTGGAAACTGGTTTAACTTTACTTGCCCATTCTTCTATGCCTCTACACTTTTGGCCTTATGCATTTACAACTGCCATCTACCTTATAAACAGGATGCCTACTCGGGTTCTGCTTATGAACAGCCCCTACTTTGTTTTGTACCACAAGCATCCCTCATACTCTCATTTCAAAACCTTTGGCTGTGAGTGTTTTCCTTTTTTGAGGCCCTATAACTCCCACAAATTAGAATTTCATTTTACTTCCTGCATTTTTTTGGGGGTATAACACTCATCACAAAGGTTTATTTATGCTTGAATTGTTCCACGGGTCGATTGTATGTCACTCGGCATGCTGTTTTTAATGAAGATGTTTTTCCCTTTTCAGGCGGCTTCCCCTCAATCCTTACCTGCCTCTGTTACCTCTCACACTGTTATTAATTCTCTTCCGTTTGTTCCTCCTGTTCCTCCTTCATCCCAACCACCTCTGTCGCCTTCCCAAATAGTTATTCCTTCTTCTTCTCCCAATACTTCAGTTGTCCGTATTGTGTCTTCTTCTACCTCTCATTCTTCTTCCCCTTCTTCTAGTATCTCCTCCTCTCCTCCTACTGTCCCTCCTGTGGTTGATTTACGTAACCAACATGAGAACACCAGTGTAATGCCCCAGATTCCCTATTATGGTTTAATGGCTGGATTAGTAGGCCGGGAGGGCCATAACTGTTTAATTATGTCATTAAATGCGTTTATGCATGTTTATGAGAATTATATTATAATATGATGTTAAATGCATGCATGTGAGTCCACATTTGTTTACAGGGGTGTTTTGGTAATTTGGCCCGTTGAGGGTATAATTGTATATTTGTTCGCATGTTAATGATATATTGTGAGACCACATTATAATGTGGATTGGTTCGAGTATTTCGACATGAGACGATCTTTAAACACGATTTATCGGTTTGGTCATAACAGGTTTGAGCTCGGGGCTTGGGGTGAGTCTCGGGGTGATATTAATGATTAGAGCGTTACCGGGGATTTTAGGGTAACCAAGTATGAATTATTGGTATTTGAGGATATTGAGATTAGCAGGAATTGGGAAGCGTTAATTATTATTAACGAGATAGGTGAAAAGTGCCAATTTTACCCTTAGAATGGTTTTAAGGGCTTTAGATGACTTAAGGGTATTTTGGTCATTTGAAAGGATTTATATTACCCTTTAGTTGGTTGTAGTAGCATGTGGAATAAACAGAACAAAAACAGAGACTTTCTTCTTCCTTCCCGTACACTATTTTCTCCATTATCTCCTTTGGTGTTCTTGAGCTCTAGGAGAGGTTTTTAGCTAGGAAACTCAAAGGCTGGGTTGGTGGACTTGGTTCAGCTTGTGAGGGAGGTACAAAACTCAAGGTGAGTTCTATTCACTAAATTCAGGTGGTGCTCTGTTTTTTCTCTTTGGTTTTTCAGTTTTGATTTCTTGATAGAAGTGTGGATTTGAAGGGGTTTTAATTGATGTTTAGGTTGGGTTTTGATGCGGTGAAGTTATGGGTGATGTTTAGGGGTTTAATTGTGTGTTTGGAGGAGGTTTGGAGCTGATTAGAGGGTTTGGTTCCAAGGGAAAACGCAGGGGCGGTTTGCTGGTGCGTTGCTGGTTTTTAAGCTGAAATGCATAATGAGCCGCGGCCTGGCTAGGGTGTGCCGCGGCCTAAGTTGGCTTCAGAGGTGGAAACGCCTCTGTCAGGAGGGTGAGCCGCGGCCCATCAGGGCAATTTTGGCCAGAAAAGTGTTTTTAGCTTGGGGATTCAAACCTTAGGCCTCGGGGTTGAACCTAGTACCCGGTTGGGTAGTATTTGATGTCTCGGAGGCTGGGTTTTGGTTTGGGAACCCTCTGTTATCTTTTTTATTGATGAATCCTATATTTTGGTTATGACCAGGTGACTGTCAAGGAATTTAAAGGTTGATCGTTCTCAGGGGTCGTTTATATAGTAATTCTCACTCGAACCAGAGGTAAGAAAACAGTGTATGAATACAGTTGCACCCTGTAAAGGTATATGGCATGCATGGTTTGATATTGAGGCATGTTGGTTGATATATGTGGGCATGGATTGCATATTAAATGCTAGTGAACGCTGATTACCTATTTATGGCACTGACTAGTCAGGGACCGACTCTAAAGTCGATGATCACGCATTGAATAGCTCCATGACATTAATGCGGGACCGACCCTAAGGTCGAAGAACTTATAAGCGCTTTCCTGGTCTAAGACCAGATGTACTTAGCCAAGGTATATGACCCCGGTGACTGTTTGTCCCATGGCTAGGGGACGTTGTCCATAGTTACGACTCTAGAGTCGAGAGGAAGGTTATGTTGGTGACCAATCACCATGCACCTGTCCTGATCAAACTTATGAAAGAATCACTTAACAGTTAAGCCCTGGTGACCCTATCGTCACATGGCTTGAGGGAGCTGTGCTCATTATTGTGACTTTTGGCTATTGTCACCTATTTGCTTGGACTGATAGTCCTGAATGGTTATTATGATCGTTGTTGATATTATATCATGCTTTATTGTGTTTTCTTGCTGGGCCTTGGCTCATGGGTGCTTTGTGGTGCAGGTAAAGGAAAAGAGAAGCTCACCCAACCCTGAGTGGAGAGCTTAGGCGATGTTGTGTACATATTGGGCCGCTTGACCATCATGGTCAGGGAGTTCTCAGATGGACTAGGGGTTTACCCTATTTTTGCCGCTTAGGCCGGCGGGGACTGTAAATTTGAAACAGTAGCAACTCTTTTGTATTACAAACTACTTGTAAACATTTTGAAAGGCTCATGAGCAGTTTATTTACTTAATGAAGTGTATCCTTTCCTTTTTACTGGTTTTCCACCTTAACCTAATAATAACACTTAGATCACGTTTTTAACCAAAGGACTCGGGTAGCGAGTCAAATTTCCGGTTCCCTGTTCACCGTAACTGTTCTGGGGTAACCAGGGCGTTACAACCAACATCCCACATAATGATCATTCCATGATAACTAGAGCTAAATCTAATATTTTTAAACCCCGTTTGTTATGTAGCATTGCAGCAGGTACCCCTATTGAGCCTTCAAATTTCAGTGAAGCAAATAAACATCACGAGTGGCGAGCTACCACGACCATTGAATTTCACGCTCTCCAATCACAAGGCACCTGGACTCTTGTTCCCTGGCCTGAACACGCCAAGGTGATTGGTTGTAAGTGGGTTTATCGTATCAAGTTAAAGGCCGATGGTTCTGTTGATCACTTCAAAGCGAGACTCGTGGCTAAAGGTTTTCACCAAACTCATGGCATTGATTTCCATGAAACCTTTAGTCCGATTATCAAGCCCACCACCATTTGCTTGGTCCTTAGCATTGTCGTATCTCATGGCTGGCCTATTCAACAACTGGACATTCAAAATGCATTTCTCCATGGTGATCTCACTGAGACGGTTTATATGGCTCAACCTCTTGGTTTTATTGACTCCTCCAAGCCTTCTCATGTCTGCAAATTGTCAAAGTCTCTTTATGGCTTGAAGCAATTCCCTCGTGCTTGGTTCACTAAGCTCAGTATAGCTCTATTACACTGGGGTTTTACTGCTGCCAAGGCTGATCCCTCGTTGTTTATTTTTCGGAAGGCATCTATTGTGATAATTTTTCTGGTTTATGTTGACGACATCATTGTCACTGGTTCGTGTTCTCAGTCCATTGCTCAGTTACTATCTTTTCTTCACACTCAGTTTGCCGTTAAGGAGCTTGGTCCGTTGCATTTCTTCCTTGGTATAGAGGTCCACCGCTCCTCTCATGGCCTTCATCTCAGTCAAAAGAAGTACATCTGAGACTTGTTAATCAAAACTAGTTTGCTTGACTCCAAGCCTCTGTCCACTCCGATTGCCTTAGGCCATCTTTCCCTGCATGATGGCAGCCCCCTGAATGATCGTACTGAATATCGTCGTCTCATTGGTGCCTTACAATATTGCACCATGACTCGATCGGACCTCTCCTTTCCTGTCAATCGATTGTGCCAGTTTATGCAAGCGCCTACTACAACTCATCTTCAGGCTATTAAGCGCGTTTTACGGTATCTCAAAGGTTATGCTCATCTTGGCTTGTTACTTCAACCCTCCTCTGATCATAACTTGTATGCCTACACCGACGCCGATTGGGCCTCGTGCCCCAATGACCGCCGTAGTACTAGTGCTTACTGCATTTTTCTTGGTCACAATCTGATTTCTTGGTCCTCCTCTAAGCAAACAGTAGTGTCTCGGTCTAGCACCGAGTCGAATATCGGGCGCTTGCAAATGGAGCTACTGAGTTATCTTGGCTTTCCTCTATTTTAACTGAACTTGGGTTCACTCTTACCACTCCGCCTCAACTCTATTGTGATAACCTCAGTACCATCAACTTGGCTTCGAACCTGGTGCTCCATGCTCGCACAAAACATGTTGAGATTGATCTTCATTTTGTTCGTGAACGAGTCGCTCGTCATGCTTTGCTGCTATCATTTTTGCCTTCCATGAACCAGATTGCTAACTGTCTCACCAAGCCTTTGACAGCCTCTCGGTTCCAAGATCTTCGCACCAAACTCACGGTCCTTTCTCACCCATGAGTTTGAGGGGGGATGTTAACATATAATTAGGCTTTTCTTTTATTGTTTTTAATTATGTGTTAATTAATCAGGTGTCTCACCCTTTTTTTGTACTACACGTGTACTTGCTCTGTGTATTTTCCCCTTTTACTCTGTTATATAGACAGAGTCTCGTATTACATTTGTTTAAGGGGATATCAATACAATATTTACAATTCCTTCACAACAACAATTTATGTCACATTTACTTATCTTCTTTAAAAAAGAATTGTTCAAACATTAAGTACATTACAATAATAGAAGCGTGACTTCATTAAATTTAAAATTTAAAAGACAATTAAAAAACATTATAATATTATTATAATTTAAAATATCACAATTTTTAAAAAATCTCTAATAAATTTTGTGTATCGTAAAAATAGGAAACAAATAGAGTCAGATATTTAAACTTTAAAATTGAAGGTATATAATTCTATATTTTATATAATCTATTTAGAATAAAAAACATTATAATATTAAAATATAACAAATTTTTAAAATCTTTTTAAAATAAAAAAATATTATAATATTATAATTTAAAATATCACAATAATTTTGTGTACCGTAAAGATAGGAAATTTATAGTCATATATTTAAACTTCAAAATTGAAGGTTTATAATTTTATATAATCTATTTAAAATATAGACAAGTGTCCGGAATTACTGACAAAATATAAAAATAATCAAAATAATAATTATTATTATTTAAAAAAAAAACAATATCCCCTAAACTACGCCGTTTCATGCTAACAACACAAAAAAAATCAATTTCTTAGTCCTAGTCCTAGTAGAAGTAGACTACTGGTGAATCTATAAATATAAATATTAGGCCACTCGTCTTTCTTCCTCTAATCTTTCTCATTCATTCAATCGTACACGTACTCTTTCGGAATCCGATCATTAAAACCCTAAAACGTCAAAAACTTCCGATTATCATATAGGTCTTCAATGGCGCCTTCCTTGCCGTTGAACGAGGTTGTTTTTAAGGTCGGCGACGATGTCGACGTTTTCTATTGGAACGGGTGGTGTCGTGGTATGGTTATGAGGGTCTTAGAAGAGAAGTCGAGGTACGTTGTTCGGTTCCACAACTCAGGTCGAGAAGTTCTGTGTCCACTCTACAGTTTGAGGCTTCATATGGAAAGGAATGATGGGGCTTGGGTCCCACCTCTTCTACAGCAGGTATATATTATTCTTGTCCATAAAAGTTAGAAATCGTACTCAGTGATTTGAACGAAAAAAAATTAATTCACAATTAATATATTTTAATACTTATATTTATATATATGTTCATGACATTGTCGTAAGAATAAACTAAAATTTTAAAATTAGTCAAACCAAACTTTGTTTAATGTTCTTGATTGAATTCTACATCTTATTAATGAAATTTATTGAGGTAAAGTTTATAAAAAAACTTTTAGTATGCATGTTTGTTGAACTTCATCACAATTTTTTTTAGAATAATTTGAAATTAATGTTCTCAATTCTAGTCATTTTCAAAATATTGATGATTTACTTTAAATCCATATAGGTTAACTTTATAATTCATCATTCTTATAACTAGAGATTGATTAATCTTTTATATTTTTGCAATATCATTTTACCATAATTTTAAAATTTTAATAATAGGACAATATAAATAAATTTGATTATAATTTTAAAAGACAATAATTTATATATACATTTATCTTAATCTAATTAATGTACTACTAATATGTTCTTGAGATAAGTTGTGATATGTTTGATGCTTGTTAACTACTACTCATGCCTACAAAATCAAGATTGTCTTTGTTTAATGAAATCTTATTTGATTCGCAGAGAATGTCATCACCAACAAATTTGGAGGCAAAGGAGAGGACTACTACTACTACTACTACTACTCATAATGAATTCAACACTAGTAGTTCAATTCGCAGCAAGGAGCCATTGCAATTGCTGGGAGTCAAGGAGAGGACTATGAAAGTAGTCAAGACCGCAGATGATCACAATAAGAACAAGAATAAGCGTACGAAAATTAAGATCGTATTTCGCAAAAAACCAATAATGGAGGCGGAGGCCATATTCAAAAATGGGACTATGGTGGAAGCTAGCAGCGACGAGAAAGGGTACGAGGGTGCTTGGTACAAAGCTAAGATCATCGAGGCTGTAGGGAGTGACAAGTTCTTGGTAGAATATCAGGACCTGGTGACCGAAGATGATAATACCCAGCTATTGAGAGAAAACGCAGAGCGGCGACATCTTAGGCCGGAGCCGCCTTTGGTTCCAACAGTATCCCATTTCAAGTTGCTAGAGAAAGTGGATGCTTGGTACAATGACGGGTGGTGGGAAGGTGAAATTTCGAAGGTTTTACCTGCTGGTGCGCACTATGTCCTCTACTTCAAACACACAAACGAAGAAATGACATTCGCACTCTCTGATTTGCGGCCTCACCAAGACTGGATCAATGGAAAGTGGTATGCTTCGACCACCAATACGACGATGAAAACAGATATCTAGACAAGAATTAAATGATGATGATGATGATGATGATGATGATGATCTAGAGTATCAGTATTTTTTATTTTTTTAATCAGACATGTGGTTTCCAAAATAAATTTGGTTTTCTTTTTCTGAATATATATTACATTATATATGGTTTATTATAATTCAAGTCTTCAACATTAGCGGAAGAGATTAATTACAATCCACTCACAATTTAATTCTTTTATCATATAAGCAACCATATGTATAATGTTACCTAGAAATCATAATTTTTTTTTGTTATAATGTTAATATTAGAAATCATAATTTTTTTAATGTTATAATGTTAATACTTTGCATAGTAATATAAATATATATTAAATATTAAATGATGATGATGAACATCATAATCTCCGATCGATCGATGATATCGTACGTCAAAAATAATGCATGCATATGTATTACATTATTACCTCACTACGAGAGTATCTGTGAAACATGAGACTTTCCTCAGATTGAAAAAGTCAAATATGGAAGGAAAAAAATAATAATAATAAATTAATTTAGATATATACTTTGATTTTTTTTTTCTTTTCCTCTGCCTCCCGACCCTTTCTCTATCTTCTTCTTCTTCTTCTTCTTCTTCTTCTGTGCTTTCCTTTTGGCAAGCCACGGCAAGGCACCAGACCCAACCACCACCGGCCACCATTTTTGACGCGCGGCAGCTCATCGGTTTTGCCTTGCTCCGGCGACCTCAAGTGCCAAGTGGCACCGCCCAACTCGCCGTCAATCGTCCGGAATCGCCGGTCAAAGTTTTGGTCCGTCAACTTTGACTGTATGTTTCGGCCAACTCCGATCACCTCTGGACGAGTGGTTGATACCCTGGAACGAGCGTGGAGAGAGGAACAAAACCCACTAAGTCATTCCGGTCACCTCGCCGTTTTTCTCCGTCAAGATTTTGGGTATCTCCGCCTTTTGTAAGCGTTTTCCGGCGACATCGGAGGTCATTTGGGAAAATGAGCTGTACTTTCGTGATGTACTCATCCAGAGGATCGTTTTGATATATGTCATGCATATATTCGTTAACGTTTCCGATACCGCCACCAACCGCTATTGTACACTGCTTGGGTGAGGTTCGGATCTTGAAATTTTAAATATGGTCATATTTTATGTCATATGGACACGATTTTTAATAAGGAATGCTATGATGATAATCGTTTACTCATTTGGTGCGCGTAGGAAAAATGTGATATTAAAATCGGACTAAATCATTCTAAGATCATCGATAAGCTTAAGAGCGTTGCTTTGAGCTCGGATTAAATTCTAAAGAGGTAGGGACTCAACTAGACTATTGGACTTATTTTACTGGTATTAAATTGCATTCAACATATTCCAAATTTTGATATTTATAAAATGTTTGAAAAATTGAAAACTTAACCTGCATGTTTTCTAATATGTTCTGAGGGCACTAAGTGCCAAATATATATTTTTGTTCACTTATTTATGCAGGTTATGATTTTTGGGTTATTCAAATGTAGCTATTATGCTGCCCAATTTTCTAAAATATAAAAGGAATATGTTTCTTTCTTTTAATGTTTACCTGCATTTGGCTATACCGATGAGAGCCATAGTGATCATGATTGGTGCACGTTGTTGTTTCATGACCTAGTCTCTGTGTCATCATAGGTAGATTAGGTGTCCACTCACCTGTAGGTATAAAGACCTAGCATCTGTATACACGAAGTGTTATGAGCCTCCTCCTTGTGGTGGTTATCAGGTCTGGCTACCCGGTTTAGGATGTTGGATTTTCTATGGTGGGTAACGGGAACTAGGGATCTAGTGGACGGTGTGATGTGCACTTATAGCTATGCTCTTATGATTATTTGTGGTTTCTCTATTTTGGTTTATACATGATGATGTATGTTTTGTTTTCAAAGCTAACCATGCAAGGGTTGTATTAAACTTTTGGGTCCTATGTTATTAGTTGTTTTTCCTACTGGGCTTTATAAGCTCACCCATATCTCTCCCATTCCAGGAGCCTAGTGACGCGAACGTGAAAAAGATGAATTATCGATGGAGCCAATGTGTTTAGCCTATTTCTATTTCGTGTCATTGTCTTATCTTTTGAGCATTATGTATGTATTCGACTTCGAATCTCATGATCGGTATATCTGAATGAGCTATGAAATAGTTAGGGATGAGGAATGGTGGATAGTATTATTTTGGGTGTGTATGACTTATTAAATTTAACTATTTAGTGATTACATAACTGTGAGAATATTATTGTATTATGTATAATGATAAATGATCATACTTTTATTACTAATATTTTTATATATAATTATAAGAGTTCTTTCATTATTTTAACTTATAATTATAGTACGATTTAATATAAAGTAAATGATCATTTATAAAGACTATTTTTCAACGAGGGTCAAAGTTTGACCTGTGACCACCCAAGTTATGGATATTACAAATCTGTCACGGCCTAGGGCTCGGGTCGTGACAGAAAAATGGTATCAGAGCACCGGGTTCAAATACCTCGGAGTGTGTCACCAAATAGATTAAATTTATTTTAAAATAAAGTGTTTCGATCTATAAAAGGTGTATGTATATAGATAGCATCCATTCCTCACTAACTGGTAAGCTTTTAATTTACTGACCTAAGAAAATGCCTCCGAAAGGAAGGACAATAAGGAGAAGGCCTGCAAATGATGTCCTTGAGGCTGAGGTTCCTTCTTCGCCAGTTGCATTCCCTGTGAATGCCATTCTTAAGGCTTTAAGAGGTATTCTTGCCAAACAGATGGATCTAGCTGCCCGACAGAGCAATCACTTCCAAATTTTGCATCGGATTCAAATGTGTAAGTCTAAAGGTGGAAAGGATTCCATGGTTGTTGAAAGATGGTTGAGGCATATAAAGAAGAGTTTAAGCATTATGGAAACACCTAAGGAGTATCATGTTAATATTAATGTGCTCAAGTTGGAAAGGAGCGCACCAGATTGGTAGGAAGCCTTAAGTAGGATGAGTGGAACTGATGGGATGACTTGAGAAAATTTTGAGATGGGTTCTCGAAGAACAACATTTTAACCCATCTCATAGGAGGACTTGATTGGATCATTTGATTGCTTAAGATCAATGATAGTTAATGAGATCACTGAATGACTAGATAGTGATGGATGTGAGTGAATGAATTCTACATGAAGTTTGTAGAGTTATCTTCTAATGTTTATGTTGGTACGGTCGATCAACCTCTTTTAATTGAGCAGTTCCTCCATCCCTTACTCCCTTCAATGTTGGGTCCACTTGCCCTATGACCTTTGGAAATTTGAATGAGTGTGTGACAGTAGCCTTACGGACTGAGGCTCATTAAGAAGGAATTGAAATAAAGAATCCGGCCCGAGAAAGAGGAAATGATAGGAAAATGAACAAGAAGAACCAAGGGCGATGGTTATCCCAAGGACAACAACTTAGTGGGAGTAGCAATAGTAGCAAATCTTTAGGAAATGCTCAAATTGGGCCATATGGGTGTTTCAGTTGTGGCCAATAGGGCCATAAGAAGAAAAATTGCCCACACAACAACAGAGGTTCCAACCATCACCTGGAGGAACCATAGGGAGTTATGCTAGGTCTACTCCTTTCATAGGACAACCTAAGGAAAACCAGTCTAAGACTTCATCCTATGGTTTCACACCCACACCAGGGCAACAATCCCAATATCAACATCAGTTCTAGCCCCAAGGTTCAGGATTCAACCAGGGGTACTCGCAGAGTTTTCAAACTCCTATTTCTGCTAGAAGTTAGAGATGGTTCAATCCTGGAGGAGGCTCTAGTGATGATGTGCAAGGAGGAGCATGCCAGGGAGTTGTGGATGGTGTGGTTCTTATCTCACAATCTTGGGCTCATGTATTATTTGATACTGGTGCATCTCATTCTTGTATATCATTAATGTTTGCTAGCATGTTGGGTTTGAGTTGGGAAACTTTTAGTCCTACATTGCAGTTGAGTGTACCTATGGGAGATGGCATGGTGAAGTATCAACCATCTGCAAATCGGTTGTATTGTGTTTGAATGGCATAATTTATTAGGAAACCTGATGGTGTTACCTATAGGACAATTTGATGTGATTCTTGGCAGGGATTGGTTGTCTAAGTACCAAGCCATTGTTGATTGCTCACGCAAAATGGTGACTCTTTTAACTCCAAGTGGAGATTTCATTGTATATAGAGCCAACATGAATGTAGTAAGGCAGGATCCTATCCTTAAGGCATGTTTAGGTGGGAAAAGAAACTTAGAGTGTTATGGGAGTCTGTTTGCAATTGAGGATAAGTCTAGGCCTCTAGACAAGTTTCCTTGGATATTAGTGGTTAGTGGCTTACCAGATGTGTTTCCTAGGGATTTGCCAGGACTAGCACCTGATAGAGAGATCAAGTTTTGCATTGATTTGATTCCCGGGACTCAACTAGTTTTTACTACCCTTTATCGCATGGCACCTGCAGAGTTGGATGAATTGAAAAAGCAATTGGGTGAGCTAATGGATAAGGTACATCAGGAACAGTACTTCCCCATGGGGAGCTCCAGTTTTGTTTGCCAAGAAATCTGATGGATCCTTGTGATTGTGCGTCGATTATAAGAAATTAATTCAGATGACAATTAAGAACAAGTATCCATTGCCAATGATGCATGAGTTATTTGATCAGCTCATATGTTCAAAGTGTTTTTCCAAGATTGACTTAAGATCAGGCTATCATCACTTGAGGATTTAGGAAGAGGATATTCCAAAAACTAATTTTAGAACACATTATGGACACTTTGAGTTTTTGATGATGCCATTTGGATTGATGAATGCACCTACAACATTTACGGACCTTATGAATAGAATCTTTAGACCCTATTTGGATAAGTTTGTGGTTATTTTTATTGATGATCTTTTGGTGTTTTCCAAGACACCTGAGGACCATATAGAACATTAAACAGTTGTATTGCAAACTTTGAGGGACCATCAATTATATGCTAAGAAAGAAAAATGTGACTTCTGGATGACTGAGGTCAAAATCTTAGGGCATGTAAAATATCAAGAGGACATTACTGTGAATTCATGCGAAGAAAGATTCTATCTTACAGTGGGAAAAATCGAAGAACGTTACTAAGATTCAAAGTTTTCTTGGGTTAGTAGGTTACTATCGTCGCTTTGTGAAGAATTTTTCTCGAATTGCTATGCCTTTGAAAAAGCTAACAAGAAAGGATTTAAAGTTCGTGTGGGATGACAGTTGTGAAGAAGCTTTTAGAGAACTTAAGCCAAGATTGACTACGGCGACTATTCTCGCTGTGCCTAATAGTGATGAATCATTTGTGGTATTTACTGATGCTACTGGTACTGGTTTAGGTGGAGTTCTCATGTCAAATGGCAAGGTTGTTGCCTATGGTTCACGCCAATTGAAAACACATGAGAAGAACTACCCCACACATGACTTGGAACTTGCAGCAGTGATTTTTGCCTTGAAAATGTGGAGATGTTACTTATATGGAGAAAAGTTTGAATTATAATCTGATCATAAGAGTTTAAAGTATCTCTTTACTCAAAGAGACTTGAATTTGAGGCAAAGAAGAAGGGTCGAGTACATGGAAAATTATGATTTCACTTTGAAATATCATCATGGAAAGCATGTAGTTGCTACACAGTGCTACTTCAACAAGTTAAGCAATGTCAGTGGCAAGATGAGAAATTGAGACTTATCTAGAATCGAATCCAAAACGGTGAGCGATTAGATGGATGGACAGTAAATGTTGAAGGATTCTTATACCATAAGGGAAGATTAGTCGTTGCAAATATCCCTGATCTTAGAGAGTCTGTTATGATTGAGGCCCATAGGTCTAAGTTTGTTGTACATCCTGGAAGCACAAAGATGTACCAAGATTTGAAAAGACAATATTGGTGGGAAGGTATGAAGAGAGATGTGGCTAACTTTGTAGCTAAGTGTATGGTTTGCCAACAGGTTAAAGCTAAGCACCAGAGACCTTCAGGGTTACTTCAACCTTTACCTATACCAGAATGGAAGTGGGACGAGATCACGATGGACTTTGTGATGGGATTACCATTAACACCATTAAATCATGAAACTGTCCGGTTGATTGTCGATCGTTTGACCAAATCTGCTCATTTCATTCTAATTAGGAAGGATTATGAGACTTCTAAATTAGCTCGACTTTATGTGTAGAGTCCAAGAACTTTACTTAGCTAAGATAGATAGTAGTATGATAGTATTTATAGCATTATCTTTGTTACTGTGGATTTTTGGTTCAGACCGGGAATTATTTGGACACTCATAGTAGTACTTATAGATTTTCTAAGTTTAATCTATAGTTTAAGAATATTAAGTATAACCTAAGGTTTGATTAAAGTGACTGATATTAAGGATCATATTTATTATATTATAAGGTTTAGACATCAACCAATAAGATTTGAAGCACATGTTATGAATGGTAATTAAGGATTAAGTATTTTGGAGGATTAAATCTAATAAGGAGTAAAGTTTGAATGTTATAGGGTCAGTCAGCAGCTTTGAGTACGTTGAGGGCTTAGTCAAGGCTGTTTACTCCATTCAAACTTAGCTAAAAATGTGTAATTTCGTGTTTAAATATTCAGCGAGTGCCGATATATCGCAGCTATAGGGGGCGATATGTCGCAGCAAGTAGATACGGAAAACACGAAACGATGCACGGTCGCCTCGGGCATACTGGCCTAGGCGATATATCGCCTACAGGGGGCGATATATCGCCTCCTTCAGCATATGTTCAATTGTTTTTGAATTCTTTTCCTTTCAGCCATTCAAACTTCTTCATAAGTCCAGCATCTTTTGAACGAGTCTTCAGCCTCTGCTGAACGATTATTCAAATGATTTTCACCTAAAAAGCCATTATTTTTATTCAAGTAAAATCAAGATCTTTTCATCTCCAAACTCTATAAATAGGACCTAGTACCCAGCCATTATTCACCATTTGCTCTAAGTTCAGAAGCTGCTAGTGTTAAGTGAGTGTGAGAGTGTAAACACCTGGTTTGGGGAAAAACTATAAGCTTAAACATCATAAGCTTATCAAACACTTTGGGAAGTGAGTTCTATAGTATTTCGGTGGAGGTTAGATTGATCTTGCAAATCTTTGAGGTAAACCCGAAACTTTGTTTCATTTATTTCATGTTATTTCCTTTCTCAAAACCTTCTACTCAGTCCCCTAACCTCATTCTTATTTTGGTTAGGGAATCCAAGTTCTTAAGCATAGAAGTTGGTAAGTATGTTTTTATGGTTTAGTTTTTCCATCTCTTTCATTTCATCTCCTTTCTTTAGACTCACTCTTTCATTATGGTTTTAGGAGTGTTCCAAAAAGTCCCAACTCAGTCCATTTTATCCCGGTAACTTTGGTAAGGAAAATAGGCTAGAATCTATATGTTTATGTTTATGTTATCATATGTGTTATGTTATGATATGTTATGAATGTGTTATGAATTTGTTATGCATGTGTTTGTTGTAGGCTTGGGCTTATGCCCTATTTGACTAACAAGACCCCAAAAAGATTGTGGGCATATGCCTATTTAGCTGGTAGGACCCCACTAATCTCATGGGCATAAGCTTGTTTAGTCTATGGGACCCCAAGTAATAATGGCCATTATAATAAGTGAATTATGTGTTATGATATGTCTTTACGTTATTATGAAATTATGTTTATGTTTATGACTATGTGTTAGATTTTTCCTTGCTGGGCATTAGGCTCATTCCTTTCTGTTTATGTGCAGGAAATAAGCTTTAGAGGTGGAAAGATTCGTGACGCTTAGATGATGTGTATCGATGGTGAATGGAGTCAAGGGGCCGAGCGTTATTCGATTCGAGGATGTAGTCTTGTTTATGTTTTTATGGTTTTAAATGTATTTTCCGCATTTTCTATGTAACTCTTTTTAGTTTTTAAGTTATTTTTGTTTTAAAGACAATGGGTACCCATATCCTACTTATTTTATGAAAGTAAACTTTGTTTCTACAAGTTTCTGATAAATTATGGTATTTTCGCAAAAATGTAAGTTTTATGTATAGTTTCGTTAATGGTCCAAAAAGTCTAGAGTAGTGGGTCATTACATTATGTTGGTAATATACTTCGACTGCCTTTATATTTTAGAAAATTGGGCAGCATAACAATTGCATTTGAATAAAACACAAAAATCATAACCTGCATAAATAAGTGAACAAAAATATATTTGGCACCCAATGCCCTCAGAACAGATCAGAAAACATGCAGATTAAGTTTTTAATTTTTCAAACATTTTATAAATATCAAAATCGGAATATGTATAATGCAATTCAATACGAGTAAAATAAGTCCAATAGTCAAGTTGAGTCCCTACCTCTTTAGAAACCTCCTTAGAATTTAATCCGAGCCCAAAACGACGCTCCTAAGCTTAATAATCTTAGAGTGATTTAGTCTGATTTTTATATCACGTTTTTCCTATGTGCACCAAATGAGCAAACGATTATCATCATAGCATTCCCTATTCAAAATCGTGTCCAATGACATATAATATGACCATAGTTAAAATTTCAAGTTTCGGAACCTCACCCAAGCGGTGCACAATAGCAGTTGGTGGCTGTACTGGAAATGTCAACAAATATATGCATGGTATATATCAAAACGATCCTCTCGCTCCTTCGCCCAAATGACCTCCGGTGTCGCTGGAAAATGCTTCCAAAGGGGCGAAGATACCCAAAATCTCGTCGGAGAAAAACAGCGAGTTGACTGGAATGGTTTAATGGGTTTTATTCCTCTCTCCACGCTGGTTCCAAAAGTACCAACCACTTGTTGAGTGGTGGTCGGAGTTAGCCGGAAAACACAGTCAAAGTTGACGGACCAAAACTTTGACTAACTATTCCGAACAACTTATGGCGAGGTTGGCGGTGCCGCTTGGTGGTTGAGGTCGCCGGAGCAAGGAAAATCCAATGAGCCACCGCATGTTCAGAATGGTTGTTGTCGAAGGTTGGGTCTTAGTGGTGGTGGTGTGTTGCCATGGAGAGAAGAGAGAAAGAAGAGAAGAGAAAGAGAAGAAAGAGAGGGCAGTCGCGGAAAGAGAAAGAAAAGAAAAAGAAAGAAAAAAAAAAAGGAAGAGTCCATTGACTCTTTTCACTTAAGTGGGTCCCACCCATTAAAAAATATATATTTTTTCTCAGTCTTTACATTCTTCCCTCCTTAAAGAAATTTCGTCCCGAAATTTTCAAAGTACAACCTCAAGCTGAAAATTAAACAAATGAGGTTACTTCTCATACATCTCTGACTCTGACTCTCCAGTAGCCTCGTCTTCTCATTGGCTCTGCCATAAGACCTTGACTACGAGAATCCCTCTATCCCTTATCACCTTTAACTCTCTCACCAGGATTCTAATAGGTTGTTCTTCACATGTCACGTTCTCTTGAATAGGGATAGCCTCATACTCAATGATGTGCGATGGGTCTGGAGTATACTTCCTCAGCATCTACACATGGAACGCATTGTGAACATGCCCCAACCGCGCTGGTAACTTCAATCGATAAGCGACCTCCCCAACCCTCTCGATAACATCGAAAGGCCCAATCTACCTCGGGGCTAGCTTACCCTTCCCTCCAGATCTCGTCACACCAAGTATGTGAGTAACTTTCAAGAAGACATAGTCACCAACCTCAAACTCAACTTCTCATCGGAGGAGATCAGCTTGAACAACCTTAAGTCTCTGAAAAAAATTACTTTGATCTTCCCAGTAGTACTAGCAATTTGAGATCCAATTGTGACATGCTAATCTGGTTCTACCCAACACAAAGGTGATCTGCATGGTCTCCCATATAAGGCATCATAAGGAGCCATGCCTATACTGGCCTGGTAGCTATTATTATAAGTGAATTCCACCAATGACAAGTGTTATCCCCAGCTACCCCCGAAATCCAAAATACAAGAATGAAGCATGTCCTCCAAAGTTTGGATAGTCCTCTCCGAATGTCCATCTGTCTGAGGGTGGTGAGCAATGCTCAAGTTAAGTTCAGTTCCTAAAGCTTCTTGCAATGCTCGCCAAAACTTTGATGTAAATCGAGGATCTCTCTCAGAAACAATGCTGGAAGGCAACCCATGCAGTCGAAGTATTTTACCCACATAAAGTCGAGCTAGTTTAGAAACCTTACAATCCTTCCTAGTTTGAATGAAATGAGCAGATTTGGTCAAACGATTGAAAATCAACCGGACAGTGTCATGCTTTAATGTTGTTAATGGTAATCCTGTCACAAAGTCCATCGTGCTCTTGTCCCACTTCCATTCTAGTTGCTCACCGTTTCAGATTCGATTCGAAATAAGTCTCAATTTCTCATATTGCCATTGACATTGCTTAACTTGTTGAAGTAGCACTGGTGTAACCACTACGCTTGAAACACCAGCAATCTCTTTTCCTTCATAGTACTCTAAATCATAATCACACCACCATGATCGTTCTTTTCCAATCCTCAAGAGCCAAACTAGCCAAAGTGCCGTGAGGTTTTCTACTTAATGCATCAGCGACCACATTTGCTTTTCCAGGATGATATTGCCAAGTGAAATCATAATCTTCCATGTACTTGACCCATTTTCTTTGCCTCAGATTCAAGTCTCTTTGAGTAGAGAGATATTTTAAACTCTTATGATTAGAATATAATTCAAACTTTGCCCCATATAAGTAACATCTCCAAATTTTCAAGGCAAAAATTATTGCTGCAAGTTCCAAGCTTGTGTGGGATAGTCCTTCTCATGTGGCTTCAATTGGCGTGAAGCATAGGCAACAACCTTGCCATTTGGCATGATAACTCCACCTAAACCAGTACCAGAGGCATCAGTGAATACCACAAATGGTTCATCACTATTAGGCACAACGAGAATAGGCGCCGTAGTCAATCTTGGCTTAAGTTCTCTGAAAGTTTCTTCGCAACTGTCATCCCACATGAACTTTAAACCTTTTTCTTATTAGCTTTGTCAAAGGCATAGCAATTCGAGAAAAATTCTCCACAAAGCAACGATAGTAACCTGCTAACCCAAGAAACTTCAAACCCCAGTAACGATCTTTGGTCTTTCCCACTACAAGCTAGCATCTATCTTTGCAAGATCCATAGCAATGCCTTCTTGAGATATTACATGCCCTAAGAATTTGACCTCGGTCATCCAGGAGTCATATTTCTCTTCCAGCATATAATTGACAATCTCTCAAAGTTTACAACACAATTGCTAAGTGCTCTGCGTGGTCCTCAAGTGTCTTGGAATACACCAAAATGTCATCAATAAAAACAACTACAAACTTATCCAAATAGGGTCTAAAGATTCTATTCATAAGGTCCATAAATGTTGTAGGTGCATTCGTTAATCCAAATGGCATCACCAAAAACTCAAAGTGTCCATAACACATTCTGAAATTAGTTTTAGGAATATCCTCTTCCTAAATCCTCAATTGATGATAGCTTGACCTTAAGTCAATCTTGGAAAAACACTTTGAATATATGAGCTGATCAAACAACCCATATATCATTGGCAATGGATACTTGTTCTTAATTGTCATCTGAATTAATTTCTTATAATCGACGCACAGTCGCAATGATTCATCAACTTTCTTGGAAAACAAAACGGGAGCTCCCCATGGGGAAGTACTATTCCTTATGTACCTTATCCATTAGCTCACCCAATTGCTTTTTCAATTCATCCAACTCTGCAAGTGCCATGCGATAAGGGGTAGTAGAAACTGGTTGAGTCCCGGGAATCAAATCAATTCAAAATTTGATCTCTCTATCAGGTGGTAGTCCTGGAAAAATCCCTAGGAAACACATCTGGAAAGCCACTAACCACTGATATCCAAGGAAACTTGTCTAAAGGCCTAGACTCATCCTCAATTGCAAACAGACTCCCATAACACTCTAAGTTTCTTTTCCCACCTAAACATGCCTTAAGGATAGGATCCTGCCTTACTGCATTCATGTTGGCTCGATATACAATGAAATCTCCACTTGGAGTTAAAAGAGTCACCCTTTTGTGTGAGCAATCAACAATGGCTTAGTACTTAGACAAACAATCCATGCCAAGAATCACATCAAATTGTCCTATAGGTAACACCATCAGATTTCCTAATAAATTATGCCCTTCAAACATAATACAACCAATTTACAGATGGTTGATACTTCACCATGCCCTCCCATAAGTACACTCAACTGCAATGTTGGACTAAAAGTTTCCCAACTTAAACCCAACATGCTAGCAAACATTAATGATATACAAGACTGAGATGCACCAGTATCAAATAATACATGAGCCCAAGAGTGTGAGATAAGAACCACACCATCCACAACTCCTTGGCATGTTCTTCCTTGCACATCATCACCACGAAGAGCATAGGCTTGACTAGAAGCTTTTTCCTTTGCTTTCCCTTTTCCTTGACCAGGATGGTCTGTGCTTGCACCAGAACCTCCTCCTTGATTGAACCCTCTCTGACTCCCAGCAGAAATAGGAGTTTGGAAACTCTATGAGTACCCCTGGTTGAATCTTGAACCTTAGGGCTAGAACTGATGTTGATATTGGGATTTTTGCCCTGGTGTGGGTGTGAAACCATAGGATGAAGTCTCAGACTGGTTACTATTAGGTTGCCCTATGAAAGGAGTAGACCTAGCATAACTCCCTATGGGTCCTCCAGGTGATGGTTGGAACCTCCGTTGTCGTGTGGGTAATCTTTCTTCTTATGACCTTGTTGGCCACAACTAAAACACCCATATGACCCAATTCGAGTCTTTCCTAAAGATCCACTACTATTGCTACCCCCACTAAGTTGTTGTCCTTGGGATAACCATCGCCCTTGGTTCTTCTTGTTCATTTTCCTATCATTTCCTCTCTCTCTCGGGCCAGATTCCTTCTTTCAATTCCTTCTTGATGAGCCTCAGTTTGTAAGGCTGCTGTCACACACTCATTCAAATTTCCAAAGGTTAAACTGCTCAATTAAAAGAGGTTGATCGACCGTACCGACATAAGCATAGGAAGATAACTCTACAACTTCATGTAGAATTCATTCACTCACATCCATCATTATCTAGTCATTCTGTGATCTCATCAACCTATCATTGATCTTAAGCAATCAAATGATCCAATCAAGTCCTCCTATGAGATGGGTTAAAATGTTGTTCTTCGAGAACCCATCTCAAAATTTCCTCAAGTCATCCCATCAGTTCCACTCATCCTACTTAAGGCTTTCTACCAAGTCGGTGCGCTCCTTTCCAACTTGGGCACATTAATATTAACATGATACTACTTAGGTGTTCCCATAATGTTTAAACTCTTCTTTATATGCCTCGACCATATTTTAGCAACCATGGAATCCTTTCCACCTTTAGACTTATGCATTTGAATTCGATGGAAGATCTGGAAGTGATTGCTCTGTCGGGCAGCTGGATCCATCTGTTGGGCAGGAATACCTCTCAAAGCCTCAAGAATGGCGTTCACAGGGAATGAAACTGGCAGAGAAGGAACCTCAGCCTCAAGGACATCATCTGCAGGCCTTCTCCTTGTTGTCATTCCTTTCGGAGGCATTTTCTTAGGTCAGTAAATCAAAAGCTAACTAGTTAGTGAGGAATGGATGCTATCTATATACATACGCCTTTATAGATCAAAATACTTTATTTTAAAATAAGTTTAATCTATTTGGTGACACACTTCGAGGTATTTGAACCCGGTGCTCTGATACCATTTTTCTGTCACGACCCGAGCCCTAGGCCGTGGCAGATTGTAATATCCATAACTTGGGTGGTCAAAGGTCAAACTTTGACCCTCGTTGAAAAATAGTCTTTATAAATGATCATTTACTTTATATTAAATCGTACTATAATTATAAGTTAAAATAATGAAAGAACTCTTATAATTATATATAAAAATATTAGTAATAAAAGTATGATCATTTATCATTATACATAATACAATAATATTCTCACAATTATGTAATCACTAAATAGTTAAATTTAATAAGTCATACACACCCAAAATAATACTTAGCATCTACCATTCCTCATCCCTAACTATTTCATAGCTCATTCAGATATACCGATCATTAGATTCCATGTCGAATACATATATAAAATGCTCAACAGATAAGACAATGACACGAAATAGAAATAGGCTAAACACATAGGCTCCATCAATAATTCATCTTTTCCACGTTCGCGTCACTAGGCTCCTGGAATGGGAGAGATAGGGGTGAGCTTATAAAGCCCAGTAGGAAAACAACTAATATCATGGACCTAAAAGTTTAATAATACCCCTGCATAGCTAGCTTTGAAGGCAAGACATATATCATCATGTATAAACCAAAATAGAGAGAAACCATATATAATCATAAGAGCATAGCTATAAGTGCACAGCACACCGTCCACTAGACCCCTAGTTCCCGTTACCCACCATAGAAAATCCGACATCCTTAATCGGGTAGTCGGACCTAATAACCACCACAATGGGGAGGCTCAGAACACTTCCTGTATACAGATGCTAGGTCTTTACACCTACAGGTGAGTGGACACCTGATCTACCTATGATGACACAGAGACTAGGTCGTGAAACAACAACAAGCACAAATCATGATCAATATGGCTCTCATCGGTATAACAAAATGCAGGTAAACATGAAAAGAAAGAAACATATTCCCTTTATATTTTAGAAAATTGGGCAGCATAACAACTGCATTTGAATAAAACACAAAAATCATAACCTGCATAAATAAGTGAACAAAAATATATTTGGCACCTAGTGCCCTCAAAACAGATAAGAAACACATGCAGATTAAGTTTTCAATTTTTCAAAAATTTTATAAATATCAAAATTGGAATATGTTTAATGCAATTCAATACGAGTAAAATAAGTCCAATACTCAAGTTGAGTCCCTACCTCTTTAGATACCTCCTTAGAATTTAATCCGAGTCCAAAGCGACGCTCCTAAGCTTAACGATGATCTTAGGGTGATGTAGTCTGATTTTTATATCACGTTTTTCCTACGTGCACAAAATGAGTAAACGATTATCATCATAGCCTTCCTTATTCAAAATCGTTGTCCAATGACATATAATATGACCATATTTAAAATTTCAAGTTCCGGAACCTCACCCAAGCGGTTGGTGGCTGTATCGAAAATGTCAACAAATATATGCATGGAATATATCAAAACAATCCTCTCGATGAGTACATCACGAAAGTACAGCTCCTTCGCCCAAATGACCTCCGGTGTCGCCGAAAAATGCTTCCAAAGGGGCGAAGATACCCAAAATCTCGTCGGAGAAAAACGACGAGTTGACTATAATTGTTTAATGGGTTTTGTTCCTCTCTCCATGCTGGTTCCAAAAGTACCAACCACTTGTTGAGTGGTGGTCGGAGTTAGCCAGAAAACACAGTCAAAGTTGACGGACCAAAACTTTGACTGACTATTCCGAACAACTTACGGCGAGTTGGGCGGTGCCGCTTAGTGGTTGAGGTCGTCGGAGCAAGGCGAATCCAATGAGTCGCCGCATGTCAAGAATGGTTATTGCCAGAGGTTGGGTCTTAGTGGTGGTGGTGTGTTGCCGTGGAGAGAAAGAAGAGAAGAGAAGAGAGAGAGGGCAGTCGGGGAAAGAGAAAGAAAAGAAAAAGAAAGAAAAAAAAAAGGAAGAGTCCATTGACTCTTTTCACTTAAGGGGGTTCCACCCATTAAAATATATATATTTTTTTCTGAGTCTTTACACCATTAGTGAAGAACACATCAATGCAGCCCCTTCCAAGTACCTTGGATCTCTTTTCATTTTTCATTTGGACTTCAAGTCCCACCTTTGCACTTTCAAAGGTTTTGAAAAGAATTTTATCATAGGTTACATGAATGGTGGAACAAGTATCATACTACCACCCTTACACCTTTTCTTGGGTTGCATTAACTTTACTCAAGGTCAATGATCTCAACATCAAATGCATTGACCTTAGGATCTTAATTTTTTTTTGCAATGATTTCATTAGCAATTGCATTGACATGTTCACATTCTCTTAAGGTTCCATTTGTCTCACCACTACATGCTTGAATCATGTCAATTCTCTTTAGGGTTATCATACATTCCTCACAAAGATCTCATCATCAATTGTATTGACCTCAATCTCATTATGGTTAATTTTAAAATTTCCATATCTCACATGATGATCAATAACTTTACAAACAAAACAAGTACAACAATAACCCTTGAATTGTTTATTAGCATTCACCATTGTACTCTTATTCCCATGGAAGAAGTGCAAGCTACAAGAAATTACCAAAGACAAAATAATAACCCTTATTCCGTGTCATACAACCAAGGTTGGAAGAACCACCCAAATTTCTATTGGACAAATAATCAACCCACTCAACAATCTTATCAACAACCTCCATCGAGCTTTTATCAAACACAAAATAGACCTCCACAACATCCAATGCCCATGGAACAACCTGATGCATTGAACCAATTTATGAAAGAGACAAGGGCATCTATAAGGAGTTTGGAGACGAAAATAAGGCAGTTGGCCAATCTAATGACGAATAGATCTTTAGAAAATTTTCCTAGCACTACTAATGTGAATCCTAAAGAACAATGCCAAGCCATCACCTTGAGAAGTGGAACACAGTATGAGGAGCCTAAGATAACTCAGTCAGAGGAGATAAGTCAGGAGAAAAAGGGCAAAGGCATAGATAAGAAGGATTCTAGTGAAGAGAATGATACTAAAGGCTTACCAGAAAAAGAAGTGGTACCTCCAGTAAGAATTGAGCACCATATCGAAATCCCTTACCCACAAAGGCTCCATAAGCACAATCTGGATAAACAATTGCGAAGTTTTTGGAGGTGGTCAAGAAGTTGCATATTAATATCCCCTTTGCCGAAGCATTGGAACAAATGCCTAGCTATGTCAAGATTCAATTTCAACATAAGTTATTATCCCTTATATATGACAATTTCAATTTTTTGGACAAAAATACCCTCAACATTCAAACATTCATTTTCTCTCTCAGTCTGAACTTTCACTCTCTCTCTCTCTAAAGTCTCTCATTCTCTCACTCTAATCTTATAGATCTCGAAAAAATACCTGAAACAGACATTTGAGTAAAAAAATATGAACCTCCAAAGTTTTTGTCAAATTTCAGTGCAGAGCATCGAAATTGCATTGAAAAAGCATTGTTTTGCCCAAAAATCTAGTTTTCATGACTGCATCGCAAAAGCATCGAAACACTATCGATTTTGCATCGAAAAAGCATCCACTACGACAAAAGGCAGTATTACCAGCGAAGGCTTCCGCCAGTAATAATAGGGCATTCCGCCGGTAATGTATATTACCAGCAGACTGACACCATGCCGGTATTCTATTAATACCGGCAGATTAATAGGGGCGGGACTCTGTCGGTGTAAAAGAATAGTCAACCTCGTTTGACTCATTTAATACCAGCGGGTCCCGCCCCTATTAATTCATCAGTAATTAATTAATAATATTAAAATATAATAATTTTTTTGATTTTATTTAATAATAAATATACATACAACACTTATTTAAAGATAATAAAATTTAACATAAATTAAAATTAATTATTAATAACATAATTAATATTCATCAAACAAAATTAACATTATTATTAATCATAAAAGTAACATAATAAAAATATCAATTGTCTTTATTTAATTACATATAAACTAATCATAAAATAAACATAATAAAATATCAATTGTCTTAATTTAATTAAAAAACGTAAACTACTTATTATTGTTTGGATCAGGCCAACTAGGAGAGAAATATTCATTAACATTCAGGTCGATTTCTTGATCACCAATGTTAGGGCGCAACAATGGTGGTGAAGCAAAATGTGGTGCTGGTGGTGAAGCAAAATGATCCAAATTGTTGAGTATGTGGTCGCGTCGAGGGAGACTGATACAATAAACTCTCAAACTGACCATACCTCTGCTGTTGTGACGAACTCACAAATTGACCATATCTCTGCTACGGTTGTTGCTACTGCAATGAATCCCCAAAGTCACGTTGCCTAGGATGTGACGTCTGAGATCTTGCAGGGACGTCGGGGTAATAAATAGGAGGGGACTGGGAGGAGCGTCCATACATGTACTGAAATTGTTGTGATGTACCTCCATACATGTTAGGAGAATTCTGTTGAGGTGGATGAAAATGTTGTTGTTGTGATGGTAAATACCGTTGCAGAAGGCTGTTAAATCGCGACTCATTTTTTGAACTAGTATGCTGAGGATTACCAGACGGACCTTATTGAGATCTCAACTTCTGCATCTCTTCACGCATTGACTTCATCATCTCTGCCACAGTAGCCATGTCTTATTGAGTCGTATGAGCAGGTTGGGCTTGTGACTGACTTTGACTTGTGGAGTTGGAAGCTGATTTTTTCCCTTCCAAGTTGGTGGTAATTTAGCCACTATAGCACCAACTTGAAAGCCCTCAGGAAGCTCAATCTTTAAAACTTTCAGTTTGTTAACAATTATTTGCGATTCATGAATTTGAGGAAGAATAGGTTTATCACAAAAAAAATTTGAAATCGAAGTATTGAGATATCAAAAACTTTTTGGTACCTTCCTCTTTCGCCTTAAACTTTTTCTCAAGTGCACCCCATATCTCCTTGGCCGATTTGGTTTCGGTGCAGTGGTCATAGAGCCTATCGAATAGGGCATTAAGGATATGACCCCTACAAAGGAGATTGTCTTCCTCCCTCTTCCTTCTTTTCTCCACTTCCTCGGGAGTGTCCTTGTCGGATGGCGTTGGGAAAGGTTCTAGAGTGGATTCTAGAATGTAGTCAATTTTGAGAGTGGTCAAAAGGAATCTCACCTTGTCTTGCCACCTAGTGAAATTGGACCCATCAAACCTATCCAACCTCACTGGGTCTTGATTCATGATTTTGATGATCTCACCTTCCATTGAAACAAACAAAGATAAGCTTTTGAATGTTAAGAAAAGAAATGTATTTGTCTCAATGGAAATGGTAGGAAATTACAACTCTATGCAATATATTACAAATAAATAATGATTGATTAAAAAGGAGTTACAACTCTATAACTTAAAATTACAAATAAACAAATAAAAATGAAGAAGATGACGAAGAAGAAGAGAATGGTGAGAATACAACTCTAAGCAAAAAATTACAAGTAAAATAAAGGTGGTTGGAACAAAAGAAAGGATTACAACTCTTAAACAAAATATACAAGTAAAAAGAACAAGAGAATAAGAAGAAAACAATACAATTAAAAGGAGAACAGAAATACAAGAAAACTCTCACTTACACAACCTAAGTGAAGAGGGTTGGGGATCACCAACTTGAAAAAGGTTTAAAACCTTTGTCAAAAAGCTTATTTCCCCCTAACTCAAGCACTAAGGGATCTCTCTCAGATATTGGAAAAGCTTTCCGAAATTATCAAGCCTCAAGGTGTTTCTAGCCAAGTGCTCTAATGGATAGAAAAGTTGTGTCTTACAAATGAGCTATAGGCTCCTATTTATAGAGTTTAGAGACACCCTTTGAATTTCAAATTCCACCAACTCCCATGGTTGTTACCAATGTTTAATTGGATTAATATGGAATTAAAAATGAGATTTGGGAGTTATTTGGGTTTTTGAGCCGTTCAACAAAGATTGAAAAAATTGAAAAATTGGTCAGTTTTTGGCCTGTGGCCGCGGCCACTAGTCTCTGTCGCACAGGCCGCGACCACCAACATTCAGTGGCCGCGGCCACCGACCAATTTCAGCACTTAAAAATGTGTTGTTTTTACAAACGGTTCCAAACCCTCCCAAATGATTTTGTAACTCCCAAAACACATTATTGGGGTTAAAATCATGTCTCTAACATCCATTTCACATTTGGCTTTATGAAATTCATCTCAATATTGTGTAACAACAAATTTACACAATAAAAGGTAATATTTGGAAGTTACAAATTTGTAACACCAAATATGTTACATTATTTGGATATATCTCATATATCTAAATATTGTAACTCTCTATTATATGTTACAATATGTGACACTCTTTGTCACATTTATTTAATCTAAAACATTATATTATAATATAATATAATATTACATTATATTATATTATAATATAATATAATACTTTCTCTCGGAATATCTTTTGCGCATCTCTATGTATATAGTTTTCATAACTCTCTCGGGTTCTGGATGACCATCAACATTATAAAAATGCTACATTAAAAAAATAACACGTTAGTTTAGTTTGTAAATGATTATAATAAAAAATTTAGACCATAAGACTTGTTCTAATTTTTTACTTTCATCTTTTGTACGACTTGCTCCTTAAATTGTTGAGGTACATCAGCAAAATCCAAGTAATGTTCTGGCAACAACAAGGTGACTTGGAGGCCTATCTCACGGACAAAAGCTTGGTCCTCCAAGCCAACCACTTTGTCTGTCCTAGGATCAAGTTGAAGATCTAGTGGTTTCCCGGCATTCTGCCTTCGAATTTCAAGTGGTATGTTATTAGCCAGGCCACGACCTTTTCTTCTCGGCAGTTCAGCTATCCACATTTTCAACAATCACCAAAATTTGAAATATTAATATATATTAAACATTCGTTGAACTTGACTTTCAAGCTATGAACAAAATTTGAAAATTATTATTAACCTGACTCGTAGGAAGAGGGTACTCTTCTAGGATCTGGCGGGTCAAGACCACCACCATCTCCTCCGTGAGAGGTGGCTATATCAGCTGACATTGTACTTAAGAAAAAAAGTTATTAGTTAGTATCAAATATCACCAATGGAAATGAACAAAATCATTACAAGTCTCATCTATTATATTTTAAATGATTGTCTTTATTACAAAAGTATAAAAACTATGTAGAATAATCATTATCACTTTCATCATTAATTAAATTAACATCAATCGGAGACACATGATTAACATCATCTTCACAAATATCAACTAGCAATTCATCTTCTTCATCGACTTCCTCTTTGCCTAAGTCGTCATTTATGAAATTATCATCCAATTGATCGGCAAGTGAATTTTGTATAGTGCCAATATATGTTGCAGGTTGATGAGATTCCATAACCAACTGACCGAGATCCATGGTCGACACAAAATTTGATGAGCTTGTGTCATGTACAATATCAACATCAACATCACCTTCATCATCCTCGATGTCCCAAATTTGACAACGACTGACATCCTCAACAATTTTCCAGTGTTGACCTTTAAGTAGATCATCGAGATAGAATACTTGCTTAGCTTGGCTAGCAAGTATATACGACTCATTTTTGTACCATTCCCCACTGACGTTTATACTAGTGATATTATTTTTAGTGATTGTTTTCTTCTTGCTTGGATCAGTGTTAAACCATTTGCATTGAAACAATGCAACTGAATATCCACCAGTGAAAGATAACACCAGTACTTCTTGAAGCGTGCCATAATAGTTAAAACCTTTAGTTCTCGCAACAGACACTCCACTATTATGTGTGGTGCACTTTTGATCTTGGTCGTAAGCGATAAATCGAATACCATTCACTATACAACCTTCGTAGTAGGTTGCCAAGTGATCTGACCCAGATGCTAAAGCTAGCAACTCATCACCATTCTCTAAGGATCCAAGCTTGTGCAAGTCATATATCTAAATAAATTAATAAACTTATATTAGAATGACAAAAATATCATTACAAGAATGAAGGTTTAAAAATAATCTCAGATTTACCTTCTTATGAAACCACGGGCAAAAAAATTTCTTGTGTAAAAAATTTTGATCACCATCTGGGTATTTCATTTTGATCTCTTCTAGGTGTTCGCTGTAAATTTGAATGATTTTACTATATGAGATAAAACACTTTGGAATGAACATAAATTTCACTTTAAAGGGAACACAATTACTCTAAGTAATCCTGAATTTCGGGAGAATTGTCAAGTATGAACCATTCGGCCATTTCACGAGTCGCAAGGTCGAGAGGCTTGAGAGTTCTCTTTGTCAGGGGACGACATTGAGATTGAAACACAGAAAGGTGTCGTGGGACATACACCTCATCTTCATTGCGATCAAGACGGTTAAATTTTGTTTCAACCCTTTGAAATACATCGAACAAAATGTCAAAGCCTCATCTGCAACATAGTCTTCAGCTATCGATCCTTTAGGACGAGCTTTATTTCCCACGTAGTTCTTCAATTTGTTCATGTACCTTTCAAAAGGATACATCTACCTCATAAATATCGGTCCACCCAAAATTGCTTCTTCCGACAAATGTAAGACCAAATGAATCATTATATCAAAAAAAAAGCAAGAGGAAAAATTACGTAACGCCCTGGGTAGCCAAGTCCGTCACACTGTGTGTTTATAAAGGTGTAATACTTGCTAATCAAGTCGTTTAGTTGAAAATGTGTCACTAAAACCATTATTGAACTAGGGTTAAAAGATTTTGGTCATAAAAGATACATTTCATTTAAATAAACATTTCATACATGGGATCCCAAAAGAAATAGAGTTTAAAGGAAAGTTTACAAAATTTCAGGGTTATATACAACTACAAGCCACTCTAAGGCAAAATAGACATTTAAGGTTCTTCTGTCCCTGCCCAACCCTCAACCATGGCAGCCGAGCTGCTGGCTATGTACATTCTGCCTCTGAAGCTCTCCAAATTAGGGTTGATCCAGCTTACCCTTGCCTTTACCTGCACCACGTAGTACCCGTGAGCCAAGGCCCAGCAAGAAAACCATAACATCATAGCATGATCAATATCAATAATCAAATAATTCATTAAGCATAACCATATATTCAGCAGTCCATAGCATTCACCTAATCAGTGAACATAATCAGTAAACCCACAATCTAACATCCAAATATTCAGCATATCATATTCATCAAACTAACATCAATAACCATGTTATACAATAACCAGGGTCAATGCCCTTAGGTCGCACCCTCTGTTTATCCCATTGACTCCGGTTCACTTAAACCGAGCTCAGTGAATATTAAGTTGTCCTCACCTACCAGTGACTGAGCCGCATCCTGTACGCCAATATTAGTTTCGGCACTCTTAGGCCGTTTATTTCATGTTCACATGTCATAATACCATCATACAATATTGCATACAAGTATAAGGAACCCTTAGTCCCAACATAGACACACAACCGGGTGCAGTTTTCTTACCTTTAATTCCAAGTGCTCTGATTACGAAAAATGACCCTTGAGCACGATCCCTTTCCCGAGCCCTAGCGTACACCTAGTCACAACCAAGATAAGGGATTTCATCAATAATAAGTGAGTAAAGGTTTTCGAACCAAGCTCTAGCCTTCGGAACATCGAATTCCACCAAACACGGCAGTGGAATCGATCCTGAGCACCCTAAGTTAAGTTCTCGCACCAAAAATCTTCTCAAAGCCAAAAATGCCCTTAAGATCCGCGACCCTATTCCCCCCATACCGCAGCCCGCCTCCAACCAGAGGCCTAGCCTCCCCAAGCAGCAGACACGCGCTGCGGGCCTAAGCTCCCCATGCCGTGGCCCGCCTTTCTTTTTGGCTCCCATCTGTTCTAGAAGGCCGCGGCACACCAAGAACAGAGCTGCGGCCAGACCCCTTCAAACCCAGAAAAATCACCATTTTCAATAACCAAACCTCAATCAAATCAACCTAAAACCATCCCAATGACATAATTTAACTATCACAAACACCCTAACATGTTCCCAGTAGCAAAACCCAACATAAAACTAGACTCAAAACTCATCAAAACTCCAATTCAATATTTGAAACTCAAAAGCTCATAAACACCAGAACTAAGCCATGAACCACCGAATTTAATGGCTAAAATCGTAATTCAAAGCTTACCTCAATTTCTATCTGAATCCACCAAATTGCTACTGAATTAGTCCCCAAGATTCCAGCTCAAATCCTTGAGTTCCTAGCCCAAATTTCCCTTGGTTCCACAAGTTAACTTGAGAGAGTTTCTAGAGGAAGCAAAAGTGAGAGAGAAGAGTCGGTTTTTGGCAAAGTTCTATCTGTTTCCTTTGTTTGTTTTATCTAACTTAAGTTAATCCCAAGGCTTGGGGTACCAAAAACGTCTTCGAGGCAAAAATGGTAAATTCCCTCAATATTCCCTCCTATACTCTCTAACTTCAAATATATCTCAAATTATTTATTTTCATAACCCAATAACCCAAATAAATATCTAATACCCAAAAATACCCCTTGACTCGCCTCGAGTCGAGTATTGGGTCTCGTTGTGACTTTCCCGCTAACTGGCTCCCTAGGATCGCCTCAAGTCATACGCTGCAAATATATCCACATAATAATGTGGTCTCCACAATTTACGGCAAATAATCACATTTATGCCCTCAATGAGCCAAAATTACAAATATACCATTATAAGCTAAATAGGGCCCACATGCATACTAATACCCATAAACATGCATATCATATATCCATCTAATCATATAAGCATGCTTATCACAGAATTATGCATTAAATCATTTAAATCACATATAAACCAATTATGCCCTATCGGCACACTAATCAAGGCCCTTAAGCCTTATTAGTGATTTTTGGGTCGTTACAAATCAACTCCATCTTGCACAAAATCATAATAAGGTCTTTTTGTGCTTCCTCCATATCTTTAGCATTTATAGTCCTCGAACATACTTGCCTGAAAAAATTGCACACTTCAGAAATGGTGGTCGATATATCTTTTGGGAGAAACTTACGAACACCCACTGACAGTAATCATTGCATTATAACATGACAGTCATGGGATTTCAACCCAATGATATTTGTTTCATTCTCGATTACTTTTTTCTTCAAATTTGAACAAAAGCCATCTGGAAATTTCACTTCTTTAATAAATTGACAAAATTGTTGTCTCTACGCAGGAGTTAACACGTAAGAAGCATGCGGTTTCATAAACTTTCCATTCTCATATTCATAAATCCATAACGATTCCCTTACTCCCATCTTCTTCAAATCATATCTTGCATTAGTGGTATCCTTAGACTTGTCATTGTCCAAGATTGTGTCAAGGAGACTATCACACACATTTTTTTTTTACATGCATGACATCAATATTATGTTTTAAAATGTTTGTACACCAATAATCAAGCTCGTAGAAGATGCTTTTTTTTCCTCCAATTTCTGTCTTCCGCAACTCTTCTACGTTTCACACCTCCAAACTACAAGTGTTTTCCCGAAACTTGGGGTGGAAGGTTGTTCACTTGTTCTAATATTTCCTCACAAGTAAATCGTCTCAGAGGACGTCTTCCCTCAATTTGGTCGTCAAACTCAATGTCCTCTCTCATTCGATGTGTACTGGGCAAGAATCTTATGTGACCAACAAAAGATGTCTTACCGATCACTCGAATGGAAGATGTGTCTTCATTACACGTGGGTCAAGCTTTGTATCCCTGACCATAAAATGGTTGCGCGCAGCTTGAACATAGTGTTGGTCGTACTATCTCTTGTAACAATTCTGTTAACCCACAACTCCTTCAACTCATCCACCAATGGTCTTAGAAATACATCTATGTCCTTACCCGGTGATTTTGGACTAGGAATAAGGATGGTCAGCATCAAATTATTGTCTTTCATACATAACCAAGGTGGAAGATTATAGTTCGTCAACACCACAGGCCACATGTTGTATGCTAGGTTCATGTTGCCAAATGGATTAAATCCATCGGCAGCCAAACCTAAACGAACATTCCTAGGATCACTTGCAAAAGGAGGATGATTGGCATCAAAGTTCTTCCACGCCGTCCCATCCACCGGGTGTTGCATCACCCCATCATCTTTCGATTTCCTAGTGTCGTACCATAGCATGTCCTTCGTTGTAAGCCTTGAACTGTATAGTCTTTTCAACCAGGGTGTCAATGGAAAGTAACGCATCACCTTATGCGACACCTTTTTTCCTTTAGTTTTTTAAAAAGTAACCCATCGACTACTTCCGTAAACTGGACATTCCTCTTTATTTGCATGCTCTTTGTAAAATAAGTAGCAATCATATTGGCACACATGAATAGAATCGTATCCCAACCCTAATTTCTTCAATCTCTTTTTAGCCTTGTAGTACGTTGATGGATTTTTATTTCCCTTCGAAAAGGAAAGCTTTAACAACTTCAATAATTCATCGAATATATTGTTAGGAATCTTCCCTCTAAATTTCAAATGTAATATCTTAGCTAAAAAGTTAAGGGAAGAAATCCAATCACATCCAGGATACAACTCAACTTCAATATCCTCAAACAACTCGTCGTAATACTGACTTGCACCGTAATTATTATCTACTTGCTCAGTTGTCGGTAAGAGGAAGTTCTCCACTATGGGAATCATCTCGTCAACTTCATCCTCATTAACCACCTCATCAACAACATCTAGTTCCGCTTCCCCATGATAAATCCACCTCTCATAACCTTGATAAAAACCATTATCGAATATGTGTGCTTCAACATCAGGTAAAATTTCAAGCATATTATTTATGCATTTGACACACGGACACCTAATTCTTCCATCAGAATCCTTATGTTCCGAGGCCATCGTCAAAAAAGATTGTAGACCATTCAAATATTCTTGACAAGCACGATTTCTTAATGTTGTCCAAGTCTTGTCAATCGCCATCTAAAGTGTTATAAGAGTCTGTGAGTTTTAGTTATGTGAATAGGATTGGATAACAAAAAAAATTTGTTATCATTTTTTAATCTTATGCAATATTATAATATCTTATGTTATTTTATGATATTTTATTAGATAATGTTATTCAAATTAATAATTTTTCTTAAAATAATTTATTATTTAGTTAATTAATCATTATTAATTTTTAAAATTTTTATTAAATAAAATTATCAATTTCTATATTCAAATAATTTAATACTATTTAATATTAGATAATAATATTTAATAAACAAATTAATAATTTTTCTTAAAATGATTTATTATTTAATTAATTAATCATCATTAATTTTTAAGACTTTTATTAAATAAAATTATCAATTTCTATATTCAGATAATTTAATACTAGTTAATATTAGATAATAATATTTAATAAACAAATTAATAATTTTTCTTAAAATAATTTATTATTTATTTAATTAATCATTATTAATTTTTAAAACTTTTATTAAATAAAATTATCAATTTCTATATTCAAATAATTTAATACCAGTTAATATTAGATAATAATATTTAATAAACAAATTAATAATTTTTCTTAAAATAATTTATTATTTATTACTAATTTTTCAAACTTTTATTAAATTAAATTAAATTATTTAATCAGATAATGTTATTTAATAAAAAAAAATTAAATTATTTAATTAGATAATGTTATATCAAACTTTTATTATTTATTTATGTTACACCCAGATTTCGAGAATAAGAATCTTAATCTCGAAATTCAGGTTCGTAAGGTGTAAGCTCGAAATAAGCAAGGTCATCATGTGGCCCACCAGTCAGAGATCTCAAGAGCTCGAATAGTATGTTGCCTCGAAGGTGTTTCGAGCCTATAAAGTGAACTTGAAACTCGCAATAAGTAAGGGTTCAAACACTTGTATAAGTTTTTTGATGCATCTTTTGCCCTCAGACAAGATGGTTCGAGCTCGAGAGGTGTAAGCTTGAATGTGATGGCTTCGTCAATGGTTACTTATTGGGAGCATAGGCGAAGTAAGATGACGAGCTCATGATAGACAAATAGTCTCGAAGGCGCATGGATCTAGTGTCTAAGCTAGTCGGATATGTGTGAACGTACTTATTGTTGTTAATTCCCTATGTTTAAGGAATAAGATGTAATTAGTTATTCAATCCCACATTTTATGGGATATTACCGCGTATGTTGCAAATAATGCATTTATTGGCATTATATTATTTGATTTATAGAATATCTTCCTGAAATATGTGGGAACCAATTCTGAAATATTCTCTATAAATAGGGATGTAAACTTCATTTGTAAATGACCGAAATATTAAGATTTGGAAAGAAAACTCTGGGCAACTATTCTCTGAAAGTTTCAAGAAATCTCCAAAGAACTAATAATATAGACTCGTTGACTAGGCATATTTTTAACTGCTAAACCATGTAAAAAGATCTTGTCTTCATTCTTTTTATTCACTTCATTGGTATATTATTGTTTAATTGCTCTTCTTTCTTAAGTTGACGAAAAACGGCGTCAACAGTTTGGTGCTTTCATTGAGAGCTATTAAACGGAGACGTGAGCCTGTTTAATCAGAGAGACTCTCGGATCAACAATGGTCATGGCAAGCGATCCCAATATACCTGAGGAGGAAATTCCTCATGATAAAGAATACCCCCGACGACCTTGAAAGCAGCCTATGGTGGATCCCGATCCCGACGAAAGGAGTGACTCATACAACTCCCGAGGACCACCTACTCCTATGGCCGACGAGGACTTGTATTATAATCCCGAGAGATATGTTCCAATTGTGGAACTTGAGAATCGCCAACTGCACAAACAGTTGGCGAAAGCTACAAAACGCAATGAAGAGCTGGCCAGACTAGCTGCTCAAGCACAGGCGCCTCCTCGAGACACTCAGACCCCACCTCGTTGGGAGTTGGTACACTGAGTACTGGTGTTGAGCAAAGCTTATCTTTAAGCAACTGAAATCTTTCCTCACACTTCTCATTCCAGATAAACTTTTGTTGCTTCCGGGTCAGGTTGGTGAGTGGAGTGGCTATCTTGGAAAAGCCCTCTACAAACTTTCTATAATAACCTGCTAGCCCTAAGAAGCTTCTTACCTCTGACGTGTTCTTTGGCCTAGGCCAATCCTTCACGGCCTCTAACTTTGATGGATCTACTGCAACTCCGTCTTTTGATATGATGTGCCCGAGGAACGCCACTTGCGAAAGCCAAAATTCGCATTTCTTGAACTTGGCGTAGAGTTAATGCTCCTTCAATCGCATCAAAATCAACCTTAAGTGTTCCTCGTACTCTACTTCGTCCTTGGAGTAAATTAAAATGTCGTCGATGAACACAACGATGAATTTATCCAAGTAGTCTTTGAAGACCCTATTCATTAAGTCCATAAACGCGGCTGGTGCGTTAGTAAGACCAAAAGACATAACCAAGAACTTGTAATGTCCATAACGAGTCCTAAAGGCTGTCATAGGAATATCTTCTCCCTTTACCTTGAGCTGATGATACCCGGACCGTAAATCGATCTTAGAAAATACAGTCGCGCCTCGGAGTTGATCGAACAAATCGTCAATCCGAGGTAGCGGGTACTTGTTCTTAATCGTTACTTTGTTCAGCTCACGGTAGTCTATGCACATTCGCATACTTCCGTCCTTCTTCTTCACGAATAGTACCGGAGCTCCCCATGGTGAATGGCTTGGCCTAATGAAACCCAAGTCTAGGAGTTCTTGTAGCTGCGTCTTTAACTCCTTGAGTTCCGTAGGTGCCATCCGGTATGGTGCCTTAGAGATAGGCTCGGTGTCTGGTACTAATTCTATCGTGAAGTCTATTTCTCGTGTTGGCGGCAGTCCTGGCAAATCATCGGGAAATACCTCTGGAAATTCTTGTATAACCCGAACATCTCCAACCTTAAGCGGCGTCTCATTCTCCACATTCGTGATGCTGGCTAAGAATGCTTGGCATCCTTTCTCCATCATTCTCTGAGCTTTGAGAGATGACACTAATGGGGGTGCAATCCTGAAGCTTGTCCCATGAAACATAGTTTCTGGCCGTCAGGAGTTTCGAATGTCACCTTCTTGCGTTTGCAGTCGATCGTTGCACCATGCCGTGCTAGCCAATCCATGCCTAGTATGACGTCGAAGTCTTTGATCACCAGCTCTATCAGGTCTCCTTCTAGTTCCTTGTCCTCAATCTTGATTGGTACGCCTTGTACTATTCGTGATGATAGAACTACTTTGCCCAAAGGCAACTCGGTTACAAACCTAGTTCTAAATCTTTCACTAGGTTTGTCTAGTTTTTCTATCATTCCTAACGAAATATACGAATGAGTGGCTCCCGAATCAAATAATACATAACATAAATTATTGAGGATGGAAACCTGACCTGTGACCACCTTGTTGCTAGCATCCGCCTCTCCTTGGGTTAAAGCAAAAACCCGAGCAGGAACCATGTTTTCGTCC
Organism: Humulus lupulus; assembly: GCF_963169125.1. NCBI lineage: Eukaryota > Viridiplantae > Streptophyta > Magnoliopsida > Rosales > Cannabaceae > Humulus > Humulus lupulus. Next base: position 284,085,237 of record NC_084794.1, on the reverse strand, counting down.
TTCTTTCCTTCTGGCTTTTGCTGAGGACACTCTTTCTTACGATGCCCCTCTTGACCACAATTGAAACACTCCTTGGTGTTGGCGCGGCATTCTCTGGGGTACTTATCTGACATTTGGCACATGGCGGGTATTCCACGTAGCCCAACCTATTTCCCCCATTATTTGGTCGTGCCCTTTTATTATTGTCAGTTTGCTTGTTGTCAGGATGCCTTCTCTTCTGTCCGTTACCGTTGTTGTTGGACTGATTGTTGCCGCTATTGCTAGACTGATTATTGTTCCGACTGGCCTGAGGTTGGCTCTGCTGTCTGGGTTCAGGCTTACTGGCTTCTTCTTTGCTTACGTTGGCCTGCAAACTTTCTACTTCAATTGTCGTCTCAAGAACGTCGGCATATGAAGTGTTTCTCGGGTTCGCTAGTTTAACCCCCATCTCGATCTTCGGTCTGAGTCCTCTCACGAATTTGTTCACCCTCAGATAATCGGTTGGAACTAATTATGCCGCGAACTTTGCTAGGCGGTCGAACTGACGAGCATATTCCGCCACTGTTAAAGTACCCTGCTTCAGGTTGGTGAACTCCTCAACTCTCGTAGCAAGTACCGCTGAATTGTAGTACTTTTTGTGGAACAGCTCCACAAATCGGGTCCATGTCATGGTGGCAGCATCATGGGATTGCTGGACCAAGTCCCACCATATCCTGGCATCCTTCTTGATCAGGGACGAGACGCAGGATATGCGATCCGCATTACTGAGATTCTTGTGGGCTAGGATCGGCTCCACATTCCTTAGCCATTCTTCTGCTTCAAAGGGGTCTGTAGTTCCTTCAAAGTTCGGAGCGTGCTGCTTCTGAAACCTCTCATACACTGGCTCCATGTGCTGTACTGGATATGGAGCGTAGTTCGTCATTGGCCATCCCCCATACGGACCAACTTGTTGGGGTGCTGGGGTCATTTGCTGTGGCTGCGGCTGCGGCTGTGGCGGAGGCTAAGGCTGAGATTGAACCTGTTGGCGTTGTTGCTGCAGAAGTTCCTCGACATGCTGTTGTAGTCTGGCAATCTCCGCAGTGTTGTCAGCTGGCGGTGCCGGTGTGTTGCGGCGAGCAGTAGCACGCACTCCCCTTCGGCGAACTGTAGGGACCTCATTGGTTGCTGGAACATCGTTGGAGGTGTTTCCGTTGGTGCGTGCAGATCTTCGGAGCGACATCGAAGCAGAGTTCTAACAGTTAAAAGAAACATGTTAGAACTTTACCTAATAGGCTCTAAGGCAAAACTTATTCTAAAACAAACATATCTTAGACCTATTTATTATGACTTCTTATGAAAAATTATATAGGTCTTTATTTATTATTAGAGTGGGTTTCTATACTTAGAAAAACAAGTCATCTTTATTTTCTAAGTGTGTTTCTAATCATCCTATATGACTTAATTCTCAGGCTCGAAACTTATCTTTGTTCCAAAGTTAACCATATTGAGGGAGGGCTGGGATCAGTAAAATCGTTCCCACTACTATGGCCCCCTAACTCTCAATAAGGAAACTTGGTTCATTGATTTGTATCCACCCTCACCGAACTTAGTCATTATTCATTTTATTTAGTATTTATTATGATTGCGAAAATAGAATCAAACTCACACATGATATTCAAATAGCATGTTATTCGTTTGGAAAAACAATTTTCACTTATTACAATCATAACATAAAAAGTAAATAAAACAAATAAAAACTACTAATCTAAAAATCGGGATCTTCTACATCCGATCCGTCATCTAGCATATCATCATCTATTTGTTCATAATCATCATTGTCATGAGCATCAAAATGCCCTCTAGGAAGGTTTGTGAGAATCCTATTCTTTTGCTCATTGGTGAACTGAAACTCAAATTTTGCGGTGAACCTAACTAAGAGGAAATAGTATCTCATCGCTAATGGTAATTCATCCTCCTCATGCATCTCTTCCCATATTTCTTCTAAAGCTGCTATTACAGGATGGAAATCTTTAAACAACCTAATTACTAATACATATTGTTCCGTTGATCTTAGCATTATTTGCTTAGCCTCTTGAAGGCCACCTATCTCTTGGTGAAACAAAAGCAACCTTCGAGTGATCCTTTCTAGTGCTCCTATAGTGTTTCTTGGCTCCCTTATTCTTTTTAAGGCCGTAATTGCTCCGATATCTTGGTAGGTTAAAGTTCCGTTCATTCTTAACTGAAACATAAACACTAAAGTTGTTAGCTATACACATAGACAAAGTAACTTGTAACTTAAATACTTACTTGGCGGTCAGATTCGGAGCTTTGAGCGTGTGTATCGAGGAGAACTTCATGCGAAGGAACCGTTTGCTCTGATACCAACTGTAATGACCTACTAATCTAGACTTTTGGACCATTAATGAAACTATACATACAAAACCTTAATAGAACTTACATTTGCGAAAATACCATAATTTATTAGAAACTTGTAGAAACAAAGGTTACTTTCATAAAATATATAGGATATGGGTACCCATTGTCTTTAAAACAAAAATAACTTAAAATGAAAAGAGTTACATAGAAAATGCGGAAAATACATGTAAAACCATAAAAAAACAAAACAAGACTACATCCTCAAATCGAATAACGCTCGGCCCCTTGACTCCATTCACCATCGATACACATCCTCTAAGCGTCCACGAATCTTACCGCCTCTTAAAGCTATTTTCCTGCACATAAAACAAAAAGGAATGAGCCTAATGCCCAGCAAGGAAAAATCTAACACATAGTCATAAACATAAATTTCATAATAAACGTAAAGACATATCATAACACTTAATACATACACTTATTATAATGGCCATTATTACTTGGGCTCCCATAGACTAAACAAGCTTATGCCCATGAGATTAGTGGGGTCCTACTAGCTAAGTAGGTCATATGCCCATAATCTATTTGGGGTCTTGTTAGTCAAATAGGGCATATGCCCAAGCCTACAAACATACACATTTCATAACATATTTCATAACATAACACATAAGATAACATAATCATAAACATATAGATTCTACCCTATTTTCCTTACCAAAGTTACCGGGATATGTTGGACTGAGTTGGGACTTTTGGAATACTCCTAAAACCATATGAGAAAGAGTGAGTTTTATGAAGAAGAAGAAATGAAAATGAATGGGAAGACTAACCCATTGAGAAACATGCTTACCGAAACTTATGTGCTTAAGAACTTGGATTTCCTAACCAAAATAAGAATGAGGTTAGGAAACTGAGTAGAAGGCTATGAGAAAGAAAATAATATAAAACAATGAGCTAGAGTTTTGGGTTTACCTCAAAGACTTGCAAGATCAATCTACACCACAACCGAAATACTAAAGAATCTTACTTCCCAAAGTGTTTGATAAGCTTATGATGTTTAAGCTTATGATTTTCCCACCCAAGTGTTTAACTCTCACACTCTCCTAGGACTTGCAGCTTCTGAACTTAGAGTAAAAGGTGAATAATGGCTGGGTACTAGATCCTATTTATAGAGTTTGGGAATGAAAGTATCTTGATTTTACTTGAATAAAAATTATGGATTTTTAGGTGAAAATAATTTGAATAATCGTTCAGCAGAGGCTGAAGACTCGTTCAAAAGATGCTGGACTTATGAAGGAGTTTGAATGGCTGAAAGGAAAAGAATTCAAAAACGTTTGAACATATGCTGGAGGAGGCGATATATCGCCCCCTATAGGCGATATATCGCCTGGACCATTGTTCCCGAGGCGACCGTGCTTCGATTCGTGTTTTCCGTATCTACGTGCTGCGATATATCGCCCCCTATAGCTGCGATATATCAGCACACGCTGAATATTTAAACACGAAATTACACATTTTTAGCTAAGTTTGAATGGAGTAAACAGCCTTGACTAAGCCCTCAACGTATTCAAAGCTGCTGACTGACCCTATAACATTCAAACTTTACTCCTTATTAAATTTAATCCTAAAAAATACTTAATCCTTAATCACCATTCATAACATGTGCTTAAAATCCTATTGGTTGATATCTAAACCTTATAGTACAATAAATATAATTCTTAATATCAGTCATATTAATCAACCTTAGGATAAAATTAATATTCTTAAACTATAGGTTAAACTTAGAAAATCTACAAGTACTACTATGAGTGTCCAAATAATTCCCGGTCTGAACCAAAAATCCACAGTCACAAAGATAACACTAAACATACTATAATACTACTAAACAATTAGCTAAGTAAAGTTCTTGGACTCTACACAGTAAAAGGTTACCTCACAAGGTTTCACCTAGAAGTAGCTCGAGCTCGAGATGTCGATGATAGTGGTCATTTAATGGTCGTTTGAGCCGGTGCAATGCCAGGAAGTCCTATCTAGGAAGACTTATAAAGGAAACCTGTCAGGTCCTTAACCGAGTTCAATCGAAGAGCTCAAAGGTTTGTTAATGTAGAGGAGGCGAGGTCAGCATTGAATATGACCTCTCAGCCAGTAACTACAACAACAAATAAAAACTCTTCCTCGACCTCGGCAGACCCCACAACTTCAAAACTCCCCAGGGACAACCCTTCTAAGAGAAAGAAAAATGAAGGGAATAACCCCGAGGCGGATGGAGGAAAGAAGAAGAAAGTGGAAAGATACTTCTCTGTATACAAAGTGTATACCGAGCTCAATGAGTCTCGGGAGAATATCTACCTGGCTAATGAAAACCAGGTCCCATTCAGATGACCTGACCCCATGAGGAACCAAAAGGAAAAAAGAGACTCTAGTAAGTACTGTAGATTCCATCAGGATATCGGGCATACAACCGATGAATGTCGATAGTTAAAAGACGAGATCGAAGGATTGATCTCGAGAGGTTATTTCGGGCAATACGTAAGAAACCGAAATCCTAACCAAGCTTCTACTAGCCAAAGGACAGCGGTCGCACCACCTGCCAAGAACAGTAACTCTCGAGCTCGGGAGGATGAGAGACCCCCTTCGATTGATGGAGAAGATGTTATAACCATCTTGGGGGGACCCCAAATCCCAGGATCGGGCAAGAATGCCCAAAAAAGATATGTAAATGAGCTAAAAACTGGAGACAGTTCTCCCTACGAACCCGAACCAAGAGCTCTGAAACAACAAAGGGTTGAAACTCAACCCATAACTTTCACTAAAGAGGACACGTCTCATGTCCAGTTTCCCCATAATGACCCCTTGGTCATCACCCTCCAGCTTGCAAACAAGAGGGTGCACCGAGTCCTGATTAATAATGGGAGCTCGGTGAATATCCTCTATAAAGCCACTTTAGAAAAGATGGGACTCGCGCATCGCGACCTAAAAGCCTGTGCAACCACGTTGTACGACTTTTCAGGAGAATGGATTGCCTGTATGGGATCCATTGAACTCCCTGTGACCTTGGGAGACTATCCAGTCTCTATAACCAAGATGATGGAGTTTGTCGTGGTGGAACTTCCATCTGCCTACAATGTACTGCTCGGGAGACCCGCCCTAGTTAGGCTGGGGGAAGTTTCTTCTGTTAGGCATTTGGCCGTCAAGTTCCCGACTTCTGGTGGCGTTGGGACTTTGAAAGGGGACTAACTTCCGGGAAGGTAATGCTATAGCATTTCCGTTAGAGGGAAGAAACAAACAAGTGCACATGCACTTGTCATAATTCAGAACAAGGACGAGATGGTCTTCGAAATATATGAAGAAATCGACCCCAGAATAGAGGAAAGGGCTGACCTCGAGCCACTAGAAGAGCTCGAAGAGGTCAAGCTCGAAAAAGAAGATCCCACAAAGATTGTGAAGGTGGGGAAAAACCTTTCTGAAAGGGCGAAGTGGCAATTAATTTGCTTCTTATAAAAGAACCAAGATGTCTTCGCATGGTCGCATTCAGACATGGCAGGGATAAGTCCAAATGTGATAAGCCATGCACTTAATATTGACAAGAGCTTCCCTCAAAAGCAGCAAAAATGAAGACTCCTGGACGATGATAAAAAGAAGCCCTAAAGGAAGAAGTCAAAAAGTTGAAAGCAAATCGGTTCATACGAGATGCCTTCTATCCTGATTGGATCGCCAACCCAATAATAGTTTCAAAACCCAACAGAACGTGGCGAACCTGCATCGACTACTCCGATCTCAACAAGGCATGCCCCAAGGATTGTTTTCCCTTACCTCAGATCGATCAGCTCGTAGATGCCACAACTGGACACGGCCTTATGTCGTTCATGGATGCTTATTCTGGATATAACCAGATCACCATGCATGCACCGGACCAAGAGCATATGAGCTTTGTAACCGATAAAGGGCTGTACTACTACAATGTCATGCCTTTCAGGCTTAAAAATGTTGGAGCAACGTACCAAAGACTTGTGAATAGAATGTTCTCCGAGCAGATAGGTAATAACATGGAAGTTTATGTTGACGACATGCTAGTCAAATCTAAACATAACGATAACCGTGTAGATGACCTCAAAGAATGCTTTGCCGTATTACGAAAATACAACATGAAACTCAACCCCCAAAAATGCTCTTTCGGAGTATCTTCAGGAAAGTTTCTAGGTTTTATAGTAAACACGCGAGGAATAGAGGTTAATCCTGACAAGATCCAGGCATTAATTGATATGCCCTCACCTCGAAAGCATAAAGATTTCCAGAGTTTAACTGGACGGATGGCAACATTAATTAGGTTTGTTTCTAAATCTACAGACCGTTGTCTTCCATTCTTCAACCTTTTGAGAGGAGGCAAAAAGTTCGAGTGGACAGAGGAATGCGAGCTCGCATTCCAAGATTTAATGAAACACCTCGCGGAACCTCCAATCTTGTCAAAATCTATCACATGAGAAGTCTTATACTTGTATCTAGCTACTACCGAGCACGCCATTAGTGTTGTGCTCAACCGAGAAGACAAAAAGGTACAAAAACCAGTATACTATGTCAGCAAAAGGTTACTGGGGGCAGAATGGAGATACCATTTAATGGAAAAACTGGCTCTCAGCCTGATCCTCTCATCTCGAAAGCTCCGACCTTACTTCCAAGCACACCCTATTCATGTGTTGACTGACCAACCACTGCGACAAGTCTTGTCCAAACTAGAGGCCTCGGGTAGATTGTTAAAGTGGGCAGTTGAACTCGGACAGTTCGAAATCACTTATCACCCGAGAACGACCATAAAAGGACAATTCCTGGCAGATTTCATCGTAGAATGTACTGGTGTGTCTGACAACGAGGTTATAACCCCAGCCCACGAGCTGTGGAAACTTTATGTCGACGGATCTTCCAACGAAAATGGATCGGGGGCAGGAATCATACTAATTACTCCAGCAGGAAATCAATTTCATTCTGCCTTGAGGTTCAGCTTCGAAGCATCTAATAACGAGGCTGAGTACAAAGCACTATTGGCAGGACTTTGAATAGCCAAGGAACTCAAGGCAAAGGCAATACACTACTACAGTGATTCGCAGTTGGTGGTCAACCAAATTTTAGGGGAATATCAGGCTCGAGGCATATGGATGGCTGCGTACTTAGAAAAAGCCAAGGCTGAACTCGAACATTTCGAGTTCTACGCCATAGAGCAGGTTCCCCGAGAACAAAACTCAAATGTGGACGCCTTAGCCAGGCTCGGTACGTCCAACGAGGTCGACACACTAAACGTGGTACCAATAGAGTTCCTGTCGACCCCCAGTATCGACGAACCTGAAGAGGAAGACGTACGCATGATTGACTCTGAACCGACCTGGATGACCCCAATAGTTGATTACCTCGAAACCGACATACTTCCTACTGAACGGAATAAGGCTCATAAATTGATGTATCAAATTCCAAGGTACACTATTGTGGATGGAAGGTTATATCTAAGAGGATATTCTATGCCACTACTCCGATGTATGACCCCACCCAAGGCAAAGAAAATTCTAGAAGAAATTCATGAAGGATTTTGTGGAGACCACACTAGGAGGCATAGTCTGTCGGAGAAAGTTATAAGACAAGGATACTTTTGGCCTACTGTCAAATTAGATTCATTCGAATATGTCAAGAAATGTGATAAATGCCAGCGATTCGCTACAATTCCGCGAGCTGCACCATCCGAGGTAACCATGATGACCTTTCCATGGCCATTTGCAGTATGGGGAATTGATCTCATAGGTTCGTTACCAACCGGCAAAGGTGGAGTAAAGTATGATGTGGTCGTGATTGACTATTTTACAAAATGGACCGAGGTTAGAAGAGGCTAAAGGAAAATGGCTCGAAGAGTTACCCCAAGTTTTGTGGGCATATCGAACCACAGCTCGCACTTCAACATGGCATACCCCTTTCTCCCTGGCATATGGGTGTGAGGCCATGTTACCAATTGAGGTCAAAATACCTACGATTCGAAACCATACTTACGATCAAGCCTCAAACCAATCCCAACTCGAAGTAAGTCTGGACCTTATTGAAGAAAGGTGAGATGAAGCTCAACTGAAGAATGCGGCATATCAGCAGCGAGCCACCATATACTTCAATAAAAAGGTTTGAAGTAGACATCTTAGATTAGGAGACTTAGTATTAAGACGTGTATTCCTAGCTATAAGGGACCCGTCTGCTGGAGTACTCGGACCTAACTGGGAAGGACCTTACCAGATCAAGTCCATTATTCGACCTGGAGTATATAAATTGGGGAGGTTAAACAGAGAATTGGTACCGCGAGCTTGGAATGTCGAACATCTATGACCTTACTATCAATAGTGTAGAAATGATGTTTCATTGTAACCAAGCGTGTTTGATTTTACAGAATTTTTATTAATAAAATGTTCAATTTTGATCAAAAGTCATTTTCTTTATTAAATGTTGTATTTTTTGCAAACTCTCTTAATTCAATAACCTATGGTCACACTTATAGGATATTAAGGGGGCATCAGTGGTATACAATAATACCATAAGTTTTAAAAAATAAAATAACATAAAATAAAAATGCCTGGATAGATAACCCGACATGAAAATGTTTGTATACACAAAAACTAGCAAAAATGTATGGATCAATAACCCGACAAAGAGATTATAAGTGTATACGCAAGCCAAAGTTGTCTGGAGCGAGTTTAATTGATTTGGATATAACCATATTATTAACGTTATAAGTGTCTGGATATAACCAGATGCACGAGCTAAGATAATCTGGACGTAACCAGATTATTGACGTTATAAGTGTTTGGATATAACCAGATGCGCGAGCTAAGATAATCTGGACGTAACCAGATTATTGACATTATAAGTGTTTGGCTATAACCAGATGTGCGAGCTAAGATAATCTGGACGTAACCAGATTATTGACATTATAAGTGTCTGGATATAACCAGATGCGCGAGCTAAGACAATTTGGACGTAACTAGATTATTAAAAAAATAAAAGTGTCTGGATATGACTAGATATGCGAGCTAATATGATCTGGACATAACCAGATTACCAAAATTACAAGTGTATGGATTACAAACTAAACACGACCTAAATAGGTTTGGAACAAACCAGCTAAAACTAATCGATGAAAGTTGGAACATAAATAAACCTTCTTCGAGCTAAGTCGAGATCGAGATTGGAATATTTTGCAAAAAGATAGTTTCGACCTCATAACCTTAAAGACCAACTCGAGGAAGAGGAAAAGTGACTAGAAAAGCAAGATATAACTAAACTACCCATCTTACATGCCATATAAGTACTTTCTAGTGCATGGTAAAAGTAAGGTCTGACCTTAATAAATAATGAGAACAGACATGGATACATCTAGTAAACCATGCATGAATGCATTGGAACTCGAGCCTAAATCCAATAGATGTTTGTATGACTAAACAAAAATTAAGGTAAACAATTAATATAAAATGCTCAAAATATTTCGACTTAGAAATGTGGAGCAAAAATATTAAAGCAAAAGCCGAGCATAAAATTAAAAATATCAAATGTGAAAGTTTGAGTAAACAAAAAATAGCTCTTACACGAGCTGTAAATTGTTTTTGCCTCGGGGGCATAAAAAACAACAAAAAAAGAAAAATTACAAAATTATTAATGGGACGCAACTCGTGATCTCGCTTCTAGGAAGCAGGAGCATCCCCCCCGGCGGCATCCGATTTCTCCTTAGCCTTTTCAGCCTCCTCCTCCGCATCCTCTGCCTCCAATTGAGCTTGCCACCTCGCCAAGAACTCATCCTCGAGAGTATCCAAGAAGCTTGTGTCAAGGTCGGCATTATTGGCCGAGATCCTGTACATGGCCATGTCCACTGCGTGATCCTTCTTTTGCTTGAATTCTTCAAGGAGGCGAGCCTTTTCACCCTCCATTATGTCGAAGGTGGCCTTTTTCTCCTCCTCGAGCTTAGCATTTAACTTTTCAAGCTCCTTGACTCTTGATTTCATCTCCTCAAGCTCTTTGATTCTCGAGTTCTTCTCTTCGAGCTCGGCCTCCAGCTTTGACTTGGTAGCCTTAAGCTCGTCAGCGAGCTTGAGCTAGAGATTCTTCGACTCCTGAGCATAAGACATGCTCAAATGAACCTCATTGTTCAACTTGTAATTCAGCTGAGCAAATGCAGCAAGGACCTATACACAAACAAATTGGGTTAGAGCATATAATAAATAAACTCAAGCTGACATGACAAAGTAAGAAAAGTAAATTACCGAGGAGATAAGCTCGCTACCCTTGTTATAAAGGGTATTGGTATCTCGACAGTTGTTTAGGAACTGCCAATGGGGAGATTCGAGGTTGCTAAAGCTTTGGACTACCAGAGATAGGACATCCGAGCCGAAGGTGGCCCCATGTGTTCCCACGGCATTATCAATAACATACTCACTAGAGTGAGTCGAAATCGATAGCGGGTGCTCACGAGATGGTATCGACTTCTTTGGAGCTGGCACGGTTTCCTGAGGCTTGAATGGCAGGAGGCAGAGGAAGAGCGACTTCGGCAAGTACCCCAAACTGGGGGTCTGTGGTTGCAACATGGCTCGGGCCTTGGGGACCCAGAGGAGGAGGAGTCACCTCAGTCCTTTTTGGGACCTTAGTAGGCCGCCCCATTTTTTGACGCCATCCGGCGTTTGCTCTGCTTGGCTCCCGAATGAAGATTGACCACGTTATCGAGGTCAGAGTACATATCGCCTGCATAAATGAGTCACGTGTTAGTTTACGAGCTCAAAATACTAAAAAAGAAAAAAAGACTCAAGTGACAAGAAACCTAACTGAAACTCTCCCCCGAGCTTGTGCTCGGCGACCAAGTAATCCCCCTATCTTTAGAAGAGGCTGGGGTAGTCCCTTCCCTATATGTGGAATTTAACCGTGAAAGGTCTCTAAAGTCGTTTGTTCCGTATTGAATGCGTACCCCATCCCAAACTTCATTTAAACTATACATAGTTTGGTATTTCCCTAGCCAACTATCAAATCTATGAACCCTCTCATCTACCCAAGACCATACATGGAAATTATCTCTGGAATCCAGGAATAGGATTAGGGTGTAGGGTTTATGTTTAAGTAGGGAAAGGGACCACAAGGCCGAGATGAGGATGGCTTTACCTCTGTCACTCGAGCTCGAAGCCTCGTCATTTTCTTTGTTTCCCGAGCACGGACTCTTATGGCGACGAACTGGGGAGCGGACCTTCGAGCTTGTTGACCTCTTCCTCAGAGGAAGCTTATTAGTAGGGAGTGGTACATGCTCCCACATGGTATATTTGCAGTAAGAGATGTCATCCGTCGACTGATCCTGCCCCAGGAGGTCGTAGGCTCGAAGCTTATCTTCGTGAAGAAGATAAGAGAGAGAAAGCCTGCCATACGGTAGCTGGAGCAAGGCTGTCTTGTGCTCCCTCGTTGTGTCCGTAGGAGTGGGATGATGATAGTTGGCTGAAGAAAAGGATATGTGTCAATTATTTCAGGCAAAAGAGATACAAGATCTCTCTTGGTGAAGGTGTTTCCCACTTTAGTTCATGGTACAACGACCTCAGGTCTGACAAGACCCTGTACGAATTGGTCTGGAGTTGGAAGGGCACGAGCCCAAAAAAATCCAGAAAATCCTTAAAAAAAGATTTCAAGGGCAGTAGAGCCCTTACCTTCATGTGCTCGCGACTCTAGGTCGCGAGCTTAAGTTTATTGTTGGGACGACCATCGTCGGGGGCGTAGTAGCTCCGTTCGTTTGAAGTAGGAGCTTGACACCTCAGCGAGCCAAGCAGTCCTAAGCCGTGGTGGGCAAGGATGTCGAAGATTTGTCCCAATGAAGTAACCGAGCTCCAATAATGCTCGACCTCAAAAAATTCCTCCCTTGAGGTAGGAATGGTAGCCGGTTGCGAGGTGGATGGGCGGTTTGATGAGTCTTCCATCAGCGAGAAAGTAAGATCACCAGGCTTGTAAGCGACGATTACTTTAAGCATGGGGTCGAGAGGGATAGGTCTGAGCTCGGGGTCTAGGTCTGGATAAATTGTGACCCGAAGTTTCTTCCTTTTCCTTTCCTTGATCTCGTCGATCTGACACCGAAAGTGGGCTCGAATATCCTCCTGCTTGCACCTCACTTTGTACTCGCGAATTAGCCGCTGGTTTCGAGTGAATGGTGACTCTGGACTTGGAGTTATGGGAGAATAAGGAATTGCGAGAACTGACCCCCACCATTTCTCAGAATTCTGCGACATCTAGCAAGAAAGAAAAAGGTGAGGGCCAGGCATACAAGAAATCTGAGTAAAATTTTAAGTGATTCAAGATCAAAGGCCCAAGATCACATATTAGGCTCGATCGAGACTGAAATCTCGAAAGAACGGGTCGAACTCGAGGAAAAGCCCCGAACCATTGTAAGATTTAGGCTTTGAGCGTGTATTTGACGCGAAGGATGGAAAGTGGGTTCATTTTAAGAATCCCAGATTTTTAGGGAAAAATTTGATGGTTACTCAAAAAGGTGATAATTTTAGGAAACGTGCAACTTAAAACCCTAAATCAGTACATTCACCACTTAGGACTTGCCGAGAAAATCACCACTTACCAAGTTTCTACTCATTTCGGGAACATAAAGTACATTCACTAATGTAACTTTCTTGCCAGAGGTGAAGTAGACTTCGATAGTACCTTGGATTTGCCCTCATTGCCCATTTGTATCTCATGGTTGCCCTTTGACTCTTCAAAGGTATTGAACAATGATTTTTCATAGGTGACATGGACGGTGGCACATGTATCATACCACCACCCTTTCACCTTGCCTTGGACCGCATTCACCTCACTAAGGGTAGCAACTATGTTTTCCTCTTGAGTTGCGTTCACCTTAGGTCCTTGTTGGTCTTTTCTATGCCAACACTCTCTAGCATAGTGACCCTTTTTCCCACACACAAAGCAAGGACCTTTCTCACCTTTGAACTTGTTTGGTTTGGTTTTTGGACCCAAAGGTTTCTCGTTACCCTTTTTTCCTTTGTTTTTGGGATGTTTTGGTTGTAACACTGCATTTGCATTGGAAGTCTCTCCATTAGACCCCTCCACAAGTTTATCTCTACATATCGATTCCTCTTCGATTCGAATATGCTTTTGGATCTCCTCCAAAGAATAATCCTTATTTTTATGAAGGATTCTTATCCTATAGCTCTTCCAAGTTGGTGGTAATTTAGCCACTATATCACCAACTTGAAAGGCCTCGGGAAGCTCAATCTTTAAAACTTTCAGTTTGTTAACAATTATTTGCAATTCATGAATTTGAGGAAGAATAGGTTTATCACCAAAAAATTTGAAATCGAAGTATTGAGATATAAAAAACTTTTTGGTACCTTCCTCTTCCACCTTGAACTTTTTCTCAAGTGCATCCCATATCTCCTTGTCCGATTTGGTCTCAGTGTAGAGGTCATAGAGCCTATTAGATAGGGCATTGAGGATATGACCCCTACAAAGGAGATTGTCCTCCTCCCTCTTCCTCCTCTTCTCCACCTCCTCGGGAGTGTCCTTGTTGGATGGTGTTGGGAGAGGTTCTAGAGTGGATTCTAGAATGTAGGCGATTTTGAGAGTGGTCAAAAGGAATCTCACCTTTTCTTGCCACCTAGTGAAATTGGACCCATCAAACCTATCCAACCTCACTAGGTCTTGGTTCATGATCTTGATGGTCTCACCTTCCATTGAAACAAACAAGGGTTAAGCTTTTGAATGTTAGGAAAATATATATTTTACCTCAATGGAAATAATAATAAATTACAACTCTATGAAATATATTACCAATAAATAATGATTGATTAAAAAGAGTTACAACTCTATAACTGAAAATTACAAATAAACAAAGAAAATGATGAAGAAGAAGAGAATAGTAAAATACAACTCTAAGCAAAAGGTTACAAATAAAGTAAAGTGTTTGAAACAAAAGAAAAGAAAAGATTACAACTCTTGAACAAGAAATACAAGTAAATAGAGAAGAAGAATATAAAGATGAAAAACAATAGAATGAAAGAAAGAAACAAGAAACAAAAGATAAACAACTCTCACTCACACTACCAAAGTGAAGAGTGTTGGGGATCACTAACTTGAATAATGTTTGAAACCTTTGTCCAAAAGCTTATTTCCCCCTAACTCAAGCACTAAGGGATCTCTCACAGATTATAGAAAATGCTTTATGGAATTATCAAGACTCAAGGTGTTTTTAGCCAAGTGCTCTAATGGATAGAAATGTTGTGCCTTACAAGTGAGCTATAGGCTCCTATTTATAGAGTTTAGAGACACCCTTTGAATTTCAAATTCCACCAACCCCCATGGCTGTTACCAATGTTTAATTGGATTAATATGTAATTAAAAATGAGATTTGGGAGTTATTTGGGTTTTTTGAGTCATTCAACAAAGATTGAAAAAATGGTCAGTTTTTAGCCTGTGGTCGTGGCCAGAGACATTAGTGGCCGCGACCACTTGCCTCTGTCCCACAGGCCGCGGCCACCAACATTCAGTGGCCGCGGCCACCGACCATTTTCAGCACTAAAAAATTTGTTGTTTTTCCAAACAGTTCCAAACCCTCCCAAATGATTTTGTAACTCCCAAAACACATTATTGGGGTTAAAATCATATCTCTAACAGCCATATCACATATGGCTTTATGAAATTCATCTCAATATTGTGTAACAACAAATTTACACAATAAAGGGTAATATTTGGAAGTTACAAATTTGTAACACCAAATATGTTACATTATTTGGATATATCTCATATATCTAAATATTGTAACTCTTTATTATATGTTACAATATGTGACACTCTTTGTCACATTTATTTAATCTAAAACATTATATAATAATATAATATAATATTACATTATATTATAAAATAATATGACATTCCCCCACTAGATTAAATAGTTCTTTTTTGTAACACTTATTTAATCAATCATTATATTTTGAAATATAACAATATCTCCCACTTGATTAAATAAGAATTCTCTCTTATAGGAGTCATTGCATTAGTGAATAAGGCAAAGTGTTTTTCAACTTGAACTTTACTATAGTGTAATTATCACAAAATTTGTCGAAAATTAGGTTGCACTAGGCATTGAACCATCTTTTCATGATAACAAATCGGTGATAACACACACACCTTTGCGATGTTCACTTGAGACCTCTATGTCTCGCTTTGCACCATTAATGGCCATGTGCACTTTCCATTCATGGACGTTCTTGAGAATACTCCCAATTCTCATGAGAGGTGGCACCACCCCTAGGTCCATATAGGTAGAATTCTTACAGTATTTCGTTACCAAAAATACTTGTCTTTACAAGACTGAATTCTATTAAAAAACCTTTCGGTTTTAACCCTTCACTTGGTAACACACAAGTACTCAATATCTCAGATGAGACTTGTTTTGAGTACAACTAATATTCACTTGATTGACTTGTTATTACCTATTGAACCTAACACTAGTTGAATAACTAGTGTTAAGATAGGTTACCATCAATCGTGAATCTCTTTAGGGAGTTTAAGTCCCATCCCTCGAGATGATGCGGCCACTAAATCCCTCGCTAGTGGCTTAGTGAAAGGATCCGCCAGATTTTCACTTGTTCTCACATAGGATATTGAGATGACTCATCTTTGAATCAATTCTCTTACATATCCATGTCTTAGACTAATGTGTCTAGACTTCCCATTATACACTCCGTTGTATGCTCTAGCCAATTTCACCTGGCTATCACAATATATCGATATAGTAGATACATTCTTTTTTATTAGGGGAATCTCTATCAACAAATCCCTTAACCATTCGGCCTCTTTGCCGGTAGTAGCTAGAGCTATGAACTCTTCTTCCATAGTGGAATGAGATATACAGGCTTGTTTCTTGGAACCCCAAGAAATTTCACCTCCACCAAGTGTAAATACCCAACCAGTTGTGGACAAGTTGTCCCCAACATTGGATATCCAACTTGCATCTGTATATCCTTCTAATATCAAAGGAAATTTGGAGTAGTGAAGGGTTAGTCCTTTGGTTTTCTTGAGATAACCTAGGACTCTTCCAATTTCCTTCCAGTGATCCACACTTGGATTACTTATAAACCTACTAAGTTTACTTACCGCAAATGCTATATCAGGTCTAGTACACTGGGCAGCGTACATTAGACTCCTTATAGCACTAGCTTACTCCAATTGAGCCACCGCTCTTCCTTCATTCTTCTCTAGTTCTACACTATGATCGAATGGAGTATTGGCATCTTTAACCATGAGATGGTTAAATTTGTTCAATACTTTCTCAACATAGTGGGCTTGCCCTAACGCAAAACCACCACTGTGTTTTTTTACTTTGATACCGAGTATGGTATCAACTTCTCCAAGATCTTTCATCTTGAAGGTTGATGATAGAAACCTCTTCGTTTCTTCTATCCATTTCATGCTATTACTTAGAATAAGCATATCATCCACATATAAGCAAACAATGATCACATATCCCTTACTAGTTTTGGAATACAAACACTTGTCTCCATTGTTATGTCTAAACCCATTAGACATGATGGCTTGATCAAATTTCTCATGCCATTTCTTAGGAGCTTGTTTCAATCCATATAAAGATTTTACAAGTCTACAAACTTTATGTTCATATTTTGCTAGGACAAACCCTTCGGGTTGTTCCATATAGACCTCCTCATTGAGGTCACCATTAAGGAATGTCGTTTTGACATCCAATTGATGAACATACAAGTTGTGTATAGAAGCTAAAGCAAACAAAATTCTTATAGAAGTTGTTCTTGCAACAGGCGAATAGGTATCGAAATAATCGATACCCTCTTTTTGCCTAAACCCTTTAGCTACTAATCTAGCTTTAAAGGTTTGGATAGTGCCGCCAGTGTGGTATTTTCTCCTAAATACCCACTTACACCCAATTGGCTTAGACCACGGTGGGAGGTCTACCAATTCCCAAGTGTTATTGGAAAGAATGGAATCCATCTCATCATTGATGGCTTCTTTCCAAAATGCACTATCTCTCGATTGCATAGCTTCTCTATAAGTCTTAGGATCATCCTCAACGAGAAGTACAATAGGATATGTTGTATTTGATTTAGTTTTAAAAAAAATCAATCTTTTACAATTTTGAATAACTGTATAACTTTAGTGGAGTTTGAATATCTTAGATATTCATCCGTAGTGAAGTAGGTTATGGGAATTCTATGTGTTGCGATGATAACAGAAAGTTGAAAACTTTCATGTCTTAGTGAAGTAGGTTATGAGAATTATGTTTTTTGCGATGATATATGGATGAAAACCTGTGTTATTTGATTTGTTGGTGTTGATTGTGACAGATGGCTAGGCTAGTAAATTAGGGGAAATGCTGTCCGACTTTCTGTAGATTTTTTTATACTTAGTTTAGTTTTGTTTTGTATGTTTATTTTATTTTCTTAATTTGTATTTTTTTATTAAAGCAAATAGGTACAATATGAAAAGGGCATGCTTATTTTTTATTACTTTTTGGGGTGATGCTAAGAAAGATTTTATGATATGTTTTTGTGTTGGTAGAAATATGTCACTCGGTGATGATCATCATATTTTTGAAATAGGATGTAGGACTGATAAAAAAGTTTTAGGCTCGTTTATGGTCTAGTTTTTAGAAAAGTTTTCATTAGTTTAGGGCTATTTTATTGCAGAATTATGTTTGTTTGTTCATGTTTCAGGTTTTTGATGCTAAGATGGTGAAAAGAGTGGAATGAAGTGAAAGTGGAAGAAAATGGAGTTATTTTGGAGAAAATCGAGTCTTTCGGGAGCAATAGGTCCGAGTACTGTTTCTGTGGATAGCGCTACATCGCTATCATAGTGGCGCTACAGCGCTAGAAAGACGATTTTAAATCTTTTGTTTCTGTCAATAGCGCCCCAGCGCTACAAAACAAGCGCCACAGCGCCTGAAGGTTCTGAAGAGTAGCGCCTTAGCGCTAGTACCTCAATTTTTGATGCAATTTGACATTGTTAATGGTGCTACAACGCCCAAAACCTAGCGCTACAGCGCTATCGACGCAGTTTTGAATTTTTTTTAGCCACTTTTAGAAGGACAAAACTATCTTTTCACTTGGGAGCATTGAAAAACTATTTAAGGGACATTATTCTGCGAATTTAGTAGGCAATTTTAGTTGTATAAACCCTAGATCTAGAAAAGACTACTGTAATTAGATTTCCTTTTCTAGTTTATGACTTTCTAGATTTCTTCTTCACCTGAATTCTTTAGGTTATTTTCTATGAACAATTATTTGAATTTTATTTTCATCATGTTATCTATGAACTAAATCTTTTATCTAGGGATTAATGTAGTCACTTGAATTTCAATTTAATTTTATTATGATGTTCTATTGATACTTCTTCTCTATTCTAATCTATATGATGTTTGTTTAATGCCAGTAAATACTTGATCACTATTTACTTGATTTAATGGTTTTGATTCAAAATTTGAAAGATGAGTTGAATATGCTATCATTATATAGACAAAGGTTGCATATTGGACGAAAGTACCTGTATGACTTGTGTAGTAATTATGTTTTCATGCTTAATGTCTTCTATATGTTTAGGTTTATCACAGAAATGTAGAAAACCTGCATATAAGCTGAGATCTTATATCTTGAAAAAGAATATAAATCAATTATGTTAACCTGCTATTAGAATTGGAAGAAGAGATTTAGAATTGATTAGTAAAATTAATAGAATGAAAAGTTGATGAAATTAATTCCTAGGCTCTTTATTATTAATTTTTAATTCGTTGATTCATTATTCTGTTTACAGTTAATTAAATTGTATTCGTAATTTAGAATTATTCATTTTAATTTTAATTATTCAACTAAATTTTAATCACCAAATAGAATTTGAAAAGCAGTTATTGGTAATTGGTTAATAGTCTCTGTGGGACGAACTCTATTCTTACAAAATTTATTACTTGACACAACCACGTATACTTGCGTGAAGAAATTACAGATCATGTTTTGGCACCGTTGCCGGGGACTAATAATCAATATCAAATATAATTGTTTTTCAATCTACTTTGGTTTTAATTTA
Organism: Humulus lupulus; assembly: GCF_963169125.1. NCBI lineage: Eukaryota > Viridiplantae > Streptophyta > Magnoliopsida > Rosales > Cannabaceae > Humulus > Humulus lupulus. The sequence goes on along the minus strand of NC_084794.1, from coordinate 284,065,812 downwards.
ACGTTTTCTAAATTGAGTTGCTTTTAAATTTCTCAATTTCAGGTGACCTATTTTTATGCGACGTATATGGGTTCGAAAATACTAGTACCTGTTGATCCTGAGATTGAGAAGACTTGCAAAAGAGAAAGAAAACAGAAAAGACTTGAAAAGATGGCCCAGAACGTTAATAATGTTGCTAGGGTAATGCGGGGAACGCTACAGTTGAGGCAGACTTACCCCTGAGGGACAATGTACTCCCTTCTGTTACAGGGGTACATTATAGTATCCGCCCACCTACTGTGGAGGCGAACAATTTTGAGATCAAGCCTTCAATTATCCAAATGGTTCATAATTGCGTTCAGTTTGAGGGGCTACCTAATGAGGATCCGAACCTCCATATTACCAACTTTTTGGAGCTATGTGATACTTTCAAAATGAACGGAGTAAGTAATGATGGAATCAATTTGAGGTTATTTCTTGTTTTCATTGAGAGACAGAGCTAAAAATTGGTTGATTTGGTTGCAAGCCAATTCCATTGTGACATGGGAAAACCTTGCTCAAAAATTTCTTGCTAAGTATTTTCCTCCCGCTAAATTAGCACGGATTAGAGGTGAAATAAATAATTTCTGTCAATTTGAGATGGAATCATTATATGACGCTTGGGAAAGGTTTAAAGAGTTGCTTCAAAAATCTCCACATCATGGTATAAGGAAATGGAAGTTGGTGCACACTTTCTATAATGGACTGAGGGGAAACACAAGGACTATAATAGATGCAGCAAGAGGTGGAGCATTTATGAGTAAACAAGCTAACGAAGCTTACGGGCTTTTAGAGGAGATGGCCTTGAATAATTATAATTGGCCATCCGAGCAAGAAAATAAGAAGGTGGGAAGAGTTCTAGAAGTTGATCCTATTGCTATGCTCACTGCTCAAATCGCTTCGCTAACAAAACAAATGCAACAACAAAACAACATTTCAAGTCAAGCGATGCAACTATAATCCGCTCCTATCAGTTGTGAGACATGTGGAGGCCCTCATCATTTTCAACAATGTTTAGTGACGAGTTCTTATTCAGTAGATGATATCCCACTTGAACAGGTTCAAGCCATTGGTAATTTCCTAAGGCAACCGAATAACAACTCATACCCTAACACTTATACTCCAGCATATAAGAACCATCCGAATTTGTGGTGGAGTAATAATCAAGGGCACCAACCACAGTATCATCCAAATTCACCTCAATATCCTCCACATAGACCATCTTATGGGCTAAACTCAAGTCCCTTTTATGATACTCAAAGGCCACAGATGCCGTAACATCAACAACCCCCGCCTCAAATGACTAAACCAGAGGTATCCGCTGATTCATTGAGCCAATTTATGACAGAAACCAGATCTTCTATTCAGAGCTTAGAAACACAAGTTGGCCAACTTGCAAAGTTAATGGCGGATCATAATCAAGGGGTTTTACCTAGTTCAACTATGGCGAATCCCAAAGAGCAATGTTAAGTTGTCACTTTGAGGAGCGGGACTAAGTATGAGGGGCCTATAGTAGAAAACAAGGGTAAGAAGATTGAAGATCAACCTGTAACTAGTCCAGCACAAGAAGAGGTTACTGAAGACCTTCCAAAGACAGAAAAGCCAAAATACACCGAATCTACACCAAAGATTCCTTATCCTCAGCGGTTCCGAAAGGAAAATCTTGACAAGCAATTCTCCAAATTTCTTGAAGTATTTAAGAAACTTCACATTAACATTCCATTTGTGGAAGCTCTTGAACAAATGCCTAGTTATGTGAAGTTTATGAAGGAGATATTGTCTAATAAGAGAAAAATGGATGATTATGAAATCGTGACTTTGACCGAAGAGTGTAGTGCAATAATTCAAAAGAAACTTCCTCAAAAGTTGAGAGATCCGGGAAGCTTCACTATACCTTGCACCATTGGGAATTTTCATTGTGAGAGGACTTTATGTGATCTATGTGCAATAATTAATCTAATGCCACTGTCTGTATTTAGAAGACTCAGTTTGGGGGAAGCTAGACCTACTACGGTTACTCTACAACTGGCCGACCGTTTATTGACACACCCCCGAGGTATTATTGAAGACGTTCTTGCAAAGTGGAAAAATTCATCTTTCCTGCTGATTTTATTGTTCTTGATATGGAGGAAGATGAAGATGTTCCAATTATTTTGGGAAGACGATTTTAGCCACTGGTCAAGCCTTAATAGATGTTCAAAAAGGAGAGTTGAGGCTAAGAGTGCAGGGTGATGAGGTTGTATTTAATGTATTCAAGGCTTTGAAGTATCCTAGAGCAAGTGATAGTTGCTTTAGTGTGAATGTAATTGAGGAAAAATTGTCAAAGAGAAAACTTGTAGAAGACCCGCTTGAGATAAGCCTTATTTCCCAAGGAGGGGAAGACTATGATGGAATTGAGGTTATTGAATATGTAAATTGGCTAAACTCCACTGGACCTATTTATAAGAAGAAATATGAGGAACTTGGAGAAGGGCCCAAGAGACCACTACCATCTATAAAGAAACCACCAGTACTTGAATTGAAAACTTTACTAGATCATCTTAAATACGCCTATTTGGGTAAGAATGATATTCTCCCTGTTATTATTTCCCCTTCATTATCTATTGTTGAAGAGGAAAAATTACTAAGAGTACTTCGAGCTCATAAATTGGCTATTGGCTGGACTTTAACTGATATAAAGGGAATTAGCCCCTCTACTGTTATGCATTGTATTCTCATGGAGGAGGACAGTAAGGCTAGTATTGATGCTCAAAGGAGGCTAAATCCTACTATGAAAAAGGTGGTTCGAAAAGAAATTTTGAAGTGGTTAGATGTTGGTGTTATTTATCCAATCTCAAATAGTTCGTGGGTAAGCCCAGTACAAGTGGTTCCGAAAAAAGGGAGCTTGACAGTAGTCAAAAATGAGAAAATGAGTTAATTCCAACTCGTACAGTGACGGGGTGGAGAATTTGTATTGACTACCAGAAACTAAACAAGGCAACAAGGAAAGATCGCTTCCCATTGCCTTTTGTTGATCAAATGCTCGATAGACTGTCAGGCCATCACTTCTATTGTTTTTTAGATGGTTATTCTGGTTATCACCAAATACCTATTGCTCCCAAAGATCAAGAGAAAACAACTTTTACTTGTCCTTATGGTACGTTTACTTTTCGTAGAATGCCATTTGGATTATGCAATGCTCATGCTACTTTTCAGAGATGCATGATGTCATCATTTTCTGATATGGTGGAGAAGAGCATTGAAATATTTATGGATGATTTCTCAGTCTTTGGCCCTTCATTTGATATGTGTCTACAGAATTTGGAAAAAGGTGTTAAAGAGATGCAAATAATCTAATTTGGTCCTGAATTGGGAAAAATGTCACTTTATGGTGAGTGAAGGATTGTTTTGGGCCATAAGATTTCGAGCAAAGGCATAGAAGTAGATCATGCGAAGGTTTCAACTATTGAGAACTTGCCTCCTCCAATTTCAGTTAAGGATGTTCGGAGTTTTCTTGGCCACGCTGGATTTTATCGAAGATTTATTAAATATTTCTCCAAGATTTCTAAACCCTATCTGCACTATTAATGAATGGAGCATAGTTTAATTTTGATGATGCTTGTCAAAGAGCCTTCAATACTTTGAAAGAGAAATTGATCACTGCACCGATTGTGGCACCACCGAATCGGGAACTTCCCTTTGAATTGATGTGCGATGCGAGTGATTATGCAGTTGAAGCAGTTGTAGGGCAGCGAGTTGACAAGGTATTCTGAACAATTTATTATGCTAGTAGAACCTTGAATAATGCTCAATTAAACTATGCTACTATTGAGAAGGAACTGCTTGCAATTGCTTTTGCATTTGATAAGTTCAAGCCATACTTAATTGGTAATAAAGTTATTGTCTACATAGACCATTCTGCTATTAAGTACCTTATGACCAAGAAGGATGCAAAACCCTGCTTGATTCGATGGGTCCTATTATTGCAAGAGTTTGATATGGAAATTCGTGACAAAAAGGGGACAGAAAATCTAGTTGCAGACCATTTATCTAGATTGGAATAAGAAGAAGATCCTAATAAGAAAAATGTACAAATTGATGACAACTTTCCGGATGAACAATTATTTTTGATTGGCAGTGAAGAAAAGCTACCATGGTTCGCAGATTATGTTAATTATTGGGTAGCGAAGGTTGTGCCTCCTAACATGTCAAGGCAACAACTTAAAAAGTTCTATTCGGAAGTTAAGCATTATTATTGGGATGAGCCCATTCTTTTTTGTCATTGTGCTGACCAAGTGATTAGAAGATGTGTCCCAGAAGAATAAATGCTTTCCATTCTATCTCATTGTCATACTTTGCATTGTGGTGGTCATTTCGAAGGAACAAGAATAGCAGCAAAAGTTCTGCAATGTGGATTTTATTGGCCTACATTATTTAAAGATGCTAATGTCTTTGTCAAGAGTTGTGATTGTTGTCAAAGGACCAGTAATATATCAAGAAGAGATCAAATGCCAATGACAGATATTCTGGAAGTTGAGTTGTTTGATGTGTGGGGAATATACTTTATGGGGCCTTTCTTGTCATCTTATAATAATAAGTGCATTCTACTTGCAGTGGACTATGTTTCTAAATGGGTAGAGACTGCATCAACTCCTAATTGTGATGGTAAAGGGGTACTTAAATTCCTTCATAAAAATAATTTTACCTGGTTCGGTACTCCAAGAGCAATTGTTAGTGATAGAGGAAGTCATTTTTGCAACAAGTCATTTACTGCTCTTTGTGCTCGTTACGGAGTTCATCATCGAAAGGCGTTGTTCTACCATCCACTTGCGAATGGTCAAGTTGAAGTGTCAAATTGGGAGATTAAAAGTATCTTGGAAAATGCTGTAAATACATCAAGGAAGGATTGGTCGAAGAAGCTTGATGATTCACTTTGGGCTTATCGCACAGCCTTCAAAACTCCGATCGGTATGTCACCGTTGTAGTGGCCAAAAATTGCACCAGGCCCAAATCAATTATGCCATCGGCCCAATCAGAAACTATATCCCATCGCCATGGAGAACTTGGAAGAAAGAGAGATCAACGTCCAAGCTCAGCTAGCTGCCCTGATGGCCCAGATGAGAGATACTAACGAAAGCCTCAGAATGGTGCAACAAGAGAACATAGCATTCAGGGAGGAGAATTCCTTATTGAAGTAAAAAATGGAGATGTTGGAATCTGCTCAACGCAGCGCAGCTGAATCCCAGATAAGGTTCCGCACTCCAATTCCACCCATGCAACCGTTCGATACTACCCCAGGAGCGGCGTCCATCCAAGCCTCAGGCAAACAATCGACGGTCACAGAAAGACCACAAGATCAGACAGCAGGCCAACAGTCGACCCCAGCAACTAATGGAACTGGTGGATCAATCCCAGGAGGATCAACCCAAACCCATGGACCCCCGCCGGTAGTCGACAATCCTATGGAAAACGAACAAGTGCCACCTGCTCCAATAGGAGACAACCCAATGTCGAGTACTCCGGGGGGGCCACCCAGGACCTTTGATCTAACCCTTCCAACTACTCTACCATCTGACATTTCTATTGTTCCATCTGCAGGACGGAGCACTATGCTAACACCCAAAGAGATGATTGAGCAGCTGGTGGCAAAGAAGCTTGAAGGCATGGAAGCCATGATCCATAGGATCCCAGGGGTCCCAACGCCAATCCGGAAGAGCTTACCCAGTAGCTTTGCAGACTCTCCATTCGTGGATGCCATAGCACTCGCGGAGATGCCAAAAAAGTTCGTCTTCCCACTAATGAAGATGTACGATGGAACGACAGATCCGGATGATCACATAGCAAGCTACAAGCAACGAATGTTCATAGCCGCCATCCCTCGCGAGCTATGCGAGGCTTGTATGTGTAAGGGGTTTGGATCCAGTTTGGTAGGGACAGCCCTCCAATGGTATACAGACCTACCTAATAACTCTATCTCTTCATTTGCTCAATTAACTAACATATTTGTAGAGCAATTTGCTAGTAGCAGGAAGCTGGAGAAGTTATCTAATGATCTTTATAGGATCAAACAAAGGAGGGGCGAGTCACTTAGAGACTACGTTGCTAGGTTCAATACGGAGAAAGTATCCATCACGTCATGCAACATTGATACAGGGATTACAGCCTTTCGGAAAGGACTAATGGTAGATTCAAACCTTTATAAAGAACTAACCAAGTATCCTTGCAGGACCATGGAAAATGTGCTAGACAAAGCTTGGGCTCAAATCAAATGGGAAGAAGATGAATCAAACAGACCTACATATTCACCCTACCCAAATACAAGAGAAAGCAGAAGCACAAGGAGAATAGAACACAAATATAACCCATACCGCGAATTACACCTAACTACCAGAACCAGCAGACCAGGAAGGGAGCCCAGGCACACACTACCATCCACAAGACCAAGAGAACAAGAGAAAACACCCATCCCAGAGTATAATCTAAATATAGACCCAGTGGAGATCGTAGTGGTTATGAAAGGGATGGGAAACAAAGTCAAGTGGCCTGAAAAGATAAAAAAGCCAGCTGATAAACGAGATACCACCAAGTGGTGCGAGTTCCACAATGATCATGGCCATACAACAACAGAATGCATCGCTCTACGATTTGAGGTCATAGGACTTCTCCGCTGAGGTCAACTCAGAGACTTTTTTTTCAGACAAAGGAAAAATCACCATGACCGGGGGAGATACCAGACCAACCACGCCACCAGAGCCACTCCAACACACACAGACATGCAACGTAATATCTGGAGGATCAAAAATGAGTCTCAGCTGCCAAGAGACATGCAAGGGAAGTCTCGGGGATGGACGGAAGACCAAAGAGGCCACCAACAAACTATACCGGACAGACCATAAGCTTCGTCGATGATGAAGCCACAGATTTGCTTAATCCTCATCATGATGCTTTAGTCATTTCACTATTTATTTCACACTGCTTAACTAAACGAATATTGATTGACAATGGAAGTTCAGCTAACATCTTATTTTTACATGCTCTTAGGGGGATGGGGATTGATGAATCTATCGTCATCTGTAAGTCAACCGTACTTGTGGGATTCAGTGGTGAGCAAAAGCATTCTGTTGGTGAAGTGACATTGTATGTGTATGCCGAAGGAGTCAATCTCCAAACCAGATTTTTGGTAGTCGACTCACCCTCAGCCTACAACGCCATCCTTGGGCGTCCTTGGATTCACGTAATGAAAGCAGTCCCATCTACATACCATTAGGTCATCCATTTTCCAACTAAGTGGGGAGTGAAGGAGATCTGTGGAGCACAAAAGATGGCTCGAGATTGTTATCAGACTACATTGAAAGACAAACAAGCCTCAGCATAGCAACTACAACATGCTACATCATCGAGTGCACCTGTAGAGCCCGAGATGGAGGATCTCGATGATGTGAGCATCAGTGAAGACTTCCCGGAGCATACCATCCAAATAGGATCAAAGTTGACACCTGAGTTTCGTGCTCGTCTCATCGAGTTCCTGAAAAAGCACCATAACTGTTTCGCATGGTCTCATGAGGACATGACTGGTATTGACCCTAATATTATTGTTCATAAGTTGCAGGTAGACCCATACTATCCTCCAATCAAGCAAAAAAGGAGAAAGTTTGCTCCAGAATGCAACAAAGTAATCAATGAAGAGATCCAAAAGTTGATCGACATAGGGTCTATTCGAGAAGTCGACTATCCTGATTGGCTAGCTAATGTTGTTGTGGTAAAGAAGAAGAATGGTAAGTGGCAAGTTTGTATTGATTTTACAGATCTAAACAAGGCATGCCCCAAAGATTCGTTCCCATTGCCACACATAGATATGATGGTGGATGCAACAGCCGAACATGAGTTACTCAGCTTCATGGATGCCTTCTCAGGATACAACCAGATACTCATGCATCCGGAAGATCAAGAAAAGACAACATTCATTACCGAACGATGGACGTTCTGCTACAAAGTCATGCCCTTCGGACTCAAGAACGTGGGGGCAACATACCAAAGGCTAGTTAATCGGATGTTCGCAGAGATGCTTGGAAACTCGATGGAGGTCTACATAGATGATATGCTAGTCAAGTCGTTGGTTGCACAAGACCACCTTGACCATCTCCAACAAGCGTTTAAGGTACTTGAAAAATAAAACATGAAATTAAATCCTGCCAAATGTTCTTTTGCTGTATCATCAGGGAAATTCTTAGGCTACATGGTGACCAAGCACGAATAGAAGCAAATCCAAAGCAAATAAGGTCAATCCAAAACATCCAACCACCTAAGAACATCAAAGATATACAACGTTTAAATGGGAGGATAGCAGCACTAAGCCGATTCATATCAAAGTCATTTGAACGCTGCCATATCTTCTTCTCAAAGCTTAGGAAGACCAAAGACTTCATCTGGACAGAAGAATGTTAGAAAGCACTCGACGAACTCAAGGCATATCTCTCGTCACCACCACTGATGGCCAAGCCTAAAGATGGGGAAACACTCTACATTTACCTAGCAGTATCAGAAACAGCCGTCAGTGCCGTTCTCATAAGAGAAGAAAATGGTAAGCAACAACCTGTGTATTATATATCTAAAACTCTATTGGATGCAGAAACCAGATACAACCAGCTAGAGAAGCTTGCTCTGGCACTCGTCACAACAGGACGGAAGCTCAGACCCTATTTCCAGTGTCACCCTATAGTGGTACTCACACAATATCCACTCCGTGCCATACTACACAAACCAGAGCTCTCAGGAAGATTGAAAAAATGGGCTGTAGAACTCAGGGAATATGATATCACATTTCAACCAAGGACCGCATTCAAATCTCAGGTATTAGCTGACTTTATTGTAGACTTCTCTAGTGATATGTAGATTCAAGCGGAGAAGGAGTTGTTATGTCTGGAACAACAATCAAATACCAAATGGAAATTTTCGGTTGACGGGTCAAGCAACAGCAAAGGATGTGGACTCGGGATAGTGCTCACAACCCCAACTGGAGACATTATACAACGATCCATTAGGTGCGAATTCAAAGCTACGAACAATGAAGCAGAATATGAGGCATTGATTGCTGGACTCGACTTAGCAAGGGAATTGAATATAGAGAATATCGAAGTCACTTCGGACTCCCAGCTGGTGGTCAACCAACTCAATGGAACTTACCAAGCAAGAGACTCAAAAATGACAGCATACTTGGAGGTAGTAAAAGAAAAGGTAAAACACTTCAGTGAATTTTCAATTGTTCAAGTTCCTAGATAAGAGAATGACCATGCAGATGCACTCGAAAACTTGGGCTCGACAATCCAAATTAAGAATAGGATTACAATCCCAGTAGTGTACATGCAATGGCCAACCGTGTGGAAGCAACCAGAACAATCAACGAACACCATCGACACTCAATCTTGGATGACACCAATTATTGAGTAGCTGCACCACAGTACTTTACCGGAGGACAAAAACGACTCATGAAAGCTAAGGACAAAGGCAACCAGGTTCACCCTCAGCAGCGGTTGACTATGCAAAATATCGTTCACTCGTCCTTTACTCAGGTGTTTGAACCCAGCCGAGGCAAAGTATATACTGACGAAGCTACATGAAGGCGAATGTCGAAACCATTATGGATCAAGGAGCCTGTGTAACAAAGCCCTTACAACTGGGTACTATTGGCCAACAATGAGGAAATACTCAATTGATTTTGTTAAAAGGTGCAACAAGTGCCAGAGGTTTGATCAAGTGTCGCATATGCCACCTGAGAAACTCCATTCAACATTGACGCCATGGCCCTTCATGAAGTGGGGAATGGATATCGTAGGAAAGATGCCAACGGCGCTGGGACAAAGAGTATTTATGTTAGCAGTGACTCATTACTTCACCAAGTGGGTTGAGGCAGATGCATATGCGCAAGTCAGGGACCGAGAAGTCAAGAGTTTTATCTGAAGAAATGTCATATGCAGATTTGGGGTGCCAAGGGAGATTGTGACGGACACCGATTCTCAATTCATAAGTATCGAATTTCAAGATTTTTGTAAAAAAATGGGGAATACAACTCTCGTTCTCGACACCCAGATACCCACAATCAAATGGACAAGCGGAAGCGACAAACAAGACTGTGGTAGCATCGCTAAGGAAAAGACTAGACAGAGCAAAATGAAGGTGGGCAGATGAATTTCCAGGAGTACTATGGGCCTACCGAACAACAGCAAAGACTTCAATTGGAGAAACCCTGTTCTCGCTAACCTATGGAACCGAGGCAGTCATTCCCGTAGAGACAGGACTCCCTTCTACAAGATTCAAGCACACGACAGATGCAAGAAACTGGCAAAACATGGGTCACGAGCTTGACGTATTAGATGAACGAAGAGAACAAGCATTAATAAGGATCGCAGCATACAAACATAAAGTGGCGCAACACTTTAACAAGAATATCAGAGTTCGACAATTCCATGTTGGCGACTGGGTCTTGAGAAGGGTATTCCAGAATACAAAAGAAGCAGGAGCTGGAAAGTTAGGTCCGACATGGGAAGGGCCCTATAAGATTACCAAAATAGTAGGACAAGGTGCATACAGACTTCAAGCATATGATGGACGCAACATAAGTAACAGTTGGAACGTTGTTCATTTAAAACTGTATCATTTCTAAACTCTTAACCCTAGTGGAAGAAACAAGTACTTAACCTTTATCATTATTTTAATCACAATACTGACTTAAACATCGAAGGGTCGACGACTTTGCCGTCGACCACACCCCTGACATTCCAGGATTCGAAGACTGGCCAAGGAAAGCTAACCCATGACTACCCATTAAACAGGTAAGAAGTTTCAATTGTTTATTATTATTTATTATAAGATCTCAATATTGACTTAAGGATTCAAAGATAATAGTCAAGAGGCTAGTGTGTGATGATCCATGTATCAGAAGTCTGAAGTGAACCTGGACGAACACCTGATAATGCATAATAATTCAGACTCGACACAAGTCCAAGCATCGCCATATAACATACCAACACTTGGACTGGGGAGAAAGGAGAAGGTTGCAGAAATGCTTGAGAAGACCAAGACAATAATTGTAGAGACAACTTATGACGATTTTAGGTTTGAATATCTTCTTTTGAAACTTTACTTTACTTTTCTCAGCCGAACAAAAATATTGATTATGAATATTGTCATTTTACAATAAAATTTACACTTGGTCAAGTCTTACATACAAAATCAACCATTCCTCTATTGCCTGACCACCCCAGATGGATGGATTGCCATAGGCTGGTACCCCTTGTTGCATAACCATCCCCAAATGGATGGTTGGCCCAAGGTTGCCACTCCTTGTTACGTGACCATCCCTAAACGGATGGCTTGCCCTAGTTTGCACTTTTTGTCACGTGACCATCCCTAGATGGACGGTTGGCCCAAGTTTTCCACTCCTTGATACGCGACCATCCCGAGTCGGATGGATGGCCCTATGTTGCCACCTCCTTGTTACACGACCATCCCCAGACGAATGGCTTGCCCTAGGTTGGTACTTTTTGTCACGCGACGGTCCCCGGATGGATGGACGGATCTCGGATGGATGGTGGACACAAGTCGGATGGATGGCCATAAATAGGCATTTTTTGGCACTCGACGGTCCTCAGACCAATGAATGGATCTCTGACAGATGGATGATGAATAGCTATTGTTTGTCGCCTAACGTCTGATATCATTGTAGAATACTACCAATGGTGCTATCTGAGATAATCACATACCTCCTGTAGAGGACCATGATAACAATCACTTTATGCTTGGTCAATTTGTATGATATTCATTAAACATCAATCACAGTTGACCACCAACATTCAGCTATAGTGAACAACACGGTTTAACATAAAAAAATAAATAAAAAAAAAACCTCAACAATACAACAGAGAGCATAATTCAACATTCAAAAGGCTCAACAAAGAGCATCAAAAGGCTCAACAACCAACATCACAATGGTAAACCAACAAAAGAGCAAAGCGTAAAAAAAAAAAAAAACTAGGCGTTGACAAACTAAACATCGTCCAACCGAGAAATAACACTCGACATGCTACTGAGTCACCTCAGAATCAATAATAAACTGATGCTCCACAATATCCCCAACGACATGTCCAACAATCTAGATGCCCCCATCCTCATCTTGAGGAATACCCGTGCAAAACCTAGGACCAATAGACCCCCCGTCGGCAGGGCCAACCTCATCCTCAAACATACGAACGTAGAGTTCCAACTCTTCGTCTACCTTCCAATCCTTAGACTTGCCTTCTTTGAACTCTGTCAACAGTTCTTTACGAGCTTTCCACATGGCCTTCACCGCGTCCTCTAGCTGAGCACATAAATCATTTGAATTATTCTTCTCCTTAACTAGTTCGCTCTCTTTATCCTTTAATTGCCTTTTCAACTCTTCGTTTAATTCCTTACTTTCCTTAAGCCTCTCATCAACTTTCATAAGACCCGACCGAAGCTCGGTGTTGGAATTTCTAAGATCACGATTTTCCCTTCCGAGGCGTTGATGGTCTCGATGAATATGAATCGCATCATCTGTAAAAATAAACGAGTTAGTGCAGACAAAACATACAAAAATGAAATAAGTAAGATAGGTTGCTTACCCGATAAGCTCCAGACACCAAATCATTGGATGACTCGACATATCCCATTTCCTTCAAACGAGTCTCATCACGAGGACACAAGAGGGCTTCGACATATCCCTCAATAGACAAAGGGTTTGAATACACACAAGTATTCTTTGGAATAATGACAGAGATATTTTCTTCCTCTTCATCAAAATCAACCCTAGGCTTCTTGCTTGATCCTCCTCCGTCGATGGCCTTTGAAGGAGCAATACTCTTTGAGGGCACGGGGTTTATTGATGGCTCTACAGCCAACGAATGACCTTTCTTCTTACTCGCCGGTTTCTTGGCTTTTGCCAAGGCATCAGGATCGGAAGGCATTTTGAAAGACATCTTTTTCGAAAACTTATCCTCTAAATTACGTTCTTCTTCTGTCAGATGAATAAGAAGAATAAACTCGATACTAATCAATTCTAAAGCTCGCTTCAACAAAAAAACAAGAATTCGACCATTCGGTCCATTAAGAAGATTACCTTCACTACGCCCCTCGACTTTGCTCCAAAGAAAACTGGAAGTCAAATTTGATTCCTCCAGCAATTTCTTCCAACTTCGTTGCTTTTTAGGGATTGCTAAAATTTTCTTCAAATTCTGGTCACTATCGTACGACAGAGCAGGAAGTATGGTCAATTCTTTATCTACAAAAGGAAAAATAAAAACACCAACATTAGGATTTCAATGGGTTGGAAACAAAAGACACAAGAAAAATAGGTAAAATAATCTAGCATGCAACATCTACCTAATACCCGCCAACTAGTGGGAAACCTATTGGCTCCAGGCAAGAACATTTCTTTTCCATGAAAGAAACAATAGTATTCTTTCCACCCACGATCATTGGATTTTATATTACAAACCAAGGACTTGTCTTCATTATGAGACACAAAACTATATCTTCCCTTCTCTTTATCATGTTCTCTCACTATGTAATGAGCACGAAACTCTACTAACTCAACACTCATCCCGAACACCTCAGTAAACCTTTCGATGCCTAAAAGCACTCTCCATGCATTAGGCATTAGCTGACTAGGGGCTATCTGATACCAGTTAAGTACTTTTGAAACAAAAGGGGGGAAGGGGTACCTGAAGCCTTGATGAAAGGTGTACTCATACATACCACACCAACCAGGGGTATCCCAATCGACCCGTTCGACAAACCTGGGTAACCTCATCTTAATATTATGAGGAATACCAAAAGATAATCTCATCTTAGCTAAAAGGGTAACTGTTAGTTGGGTTTCAAGATTTGCCCGTAGAATACCTTGTGATCGGCCAGAAAAGCTTGGCCCATCATCTTCACCCACCAGTTGCGCCAATATATAACCCATCACAGGAGCTTCTTCGCCAGGTACCGCCAACCCGACGACATCATGGTCTTCAATACTCCCACCATAATAATCATCTACCACTGTAACAGGATTAATAGGCAAAGCATCTAGGACATCATCACGAAAGTCGTCATCCATATTGATAACCTGCTGACCATTACTATCAGTATCAGAATCTACCTCTACAAATGCAGGGTAGAACACGCTCCTGGCGCTCGACATAAATTCCTATTCATGACATAGGTTGTCAAAATCTTACAAATATATATATATATATATATTATGATATTGCAACACAAAAAGCCTGATTGGCTATTTTACACAGCACATTAAGGACATAGAACCTCAAAGGCTCTATTCTCACACAACGAGTCCACTGGAGACACCAATAAAAGCGTCCCATTTTAGCGCGTAACACTTGCTCATGATCCACCAAAGTATTACGACTTAGTTCCCTACACTAGGGACAGCCTAAGGGATACTCCCTTTTTTATCACCCTACGTCAAGAAAAGAAGTTTTTTGGTGGCACATCCCCGCGTCCGTCCTTATATTTACTAGGGACACCAACATGGAAGTGCCCCCTCATCCGGCACTTGACGATCCCTAGACGGATAAACAGCTTGGGAGTGACCCTCTTTGGTACCCTATGATCCCAAGATGGATAAACAACTTGGGAGTGACCCTCTTTGGTACACTACAATCCCAAGACAGATGGATAACATTGGGTCCACCAATTCTAACTCTCTACAATCCCCAAATAAATATGTGATATCAAGACTAGCATTTTCTCATTCTACAATCCACCAAATTGTCTCAAACATTTAGTCAAAATTTGAGCAAAATACTTGCCAAATAAAAACCTAGAAAAAACTCACAAACACCAAAGCTCATAAACACATTTAAAATTTTCTTGTCATTCATTTCAAATCAAAAAGCCAAAATATCAAGAACACCAAAAACATTTAAACCTTTCATGAAAACCCTAGAAATGCATTTTTTTATACCATCCAAATTTCAACTAAACCCCAAAACATATACCGATATATACATATATACATACATATATATAAAGAGAGAGAGAACTAAACCTGAATTTTTCGCTTTCTTTGGCCGGAGGAGAGAAGTCCCAAACGTTATTCTTTTTTTTTGCTCTTCCAGTAGAAAAAATAAGAATGAATGATATTTTAAACTTCTATAGAAATGATATAATAATTGAATAAAAAGACTCAGTTCTTACCAGGGACATGACAACTTGAGGGGTTGTCAAACTTTGAATCAGGCGTTTGTATACGTCTAAAATATGACCACAATATTGATGACAAGCATTAAGGCTATATGCATGAAATAAGACTTAAGACTAAAGACATAGGCCCACGAAGCCCCAAAAGTAGATATTGTGTGGTATATTCAAAATACATGGCAAATGTTACTTTATATATATATGTATATATATAATTCTATCTACACCTAGTCACGTGATTTTGCCAAAATAAGAATGATTATTTTGTTAACATGACTTAGAAAGAAAACATGAACTCTACATCATTTCTATGTATATATATATATTTATTTAATCTTGCATCACGTCATTTTATATATATATATATGTATAAATATATATTTAATCTTACACGCGATATTATTGTCCAAACTCCACCCTAAGTTGCTCTCCACATCCAACACTTTTTCTCTAGGACACTCAATAGAATTGTCAAAACTGCATATTTTAATTTTTTGCCAGTCGACGCTACTACTCTCCGAGCCAACTTAACTTGACTCAGAAAGTAAGGGACAAACTGTAGTGACCAAAAATTACACCAGGCCCAAATCAATTATGCCATCGACCCAATCAGAAACTATAGCCCATTAAACACTAAAAAGACCATCAATTTAAGTCCGTAAGAAACTACTCTGAACAAC
Organism: Humulus lupulus; assembly: GCF_963169125.1. NCBI lineage: Eukaryota > Viridiplantae > Streptophyta > Magnoliopsida > Rosales > Cannabaceae > Humulus > Humulus lupulus. The sequence goes on along the minus strand of NC_084794.1, from coordinate 284,049,913 downwards.
CAGGCCCAGTCTTTGCCCCAAACAAACCTTAGCCCACTCATCAAGAGTAGTGTTGGACTTTGACTACTCTATGAGCCCAAAAAGCTTTATAGCAACAAAACAAGTCAAAAACGTGGGCAAGGGAGTTGGGTCAATCTATAACTCACTCAAGAGAATAGGTCTTCCTCCTTTTCAGGAGGAAGATTGCTTCTCACGCTCTCTCCTCAGTGGCTAAGCAACAGACCATTGAAAACTCTATAAAAGCAAGTTTCTAGACCTGAAAGAGGGGGGGGGGGATCTTTCGTTTAAAAACTCTCAATCTCTCCCGAATACTGCCAGATCGATCATTTATATCATCCCTCACTGCCATTTTACAATGGATTTATTCACTTGTTGTTTACTTTCTTTACATTTTCTTTATCCTATGCTTGAATTGCTTACTGACTTGACCGTCGGAGTCCCTTCGGTTGGCACCACCCCGGTGTCCCAAGGCTTTTACTGCCTTTCTTCCTTTGTTCTACAGGTTGTCAGTGACCGCGATCCATCCTTTCCAATCATTGTAGATTTCAGCCTCTACAACCGTATCGATTGGTGTTTGGGAAGTCATGTCATTTACCGGTGGAACTTGAGCACAGAGCTTACTGGGCTGTGAAAAGGATAAATGTTGATCTCTTTATGGCGAGACAAAATAGGCTTATGGAGTTGAACGAGCTAGATGAATTTCAGGATGAAGCTTATGAGAATGCGAGGATTTATAAAGACAAGTTGAAGGCTTTTCATGATAAGCGAATACTTAGGAAGGATTTTCAACCGAGAGACAAAGTGCTGCTATTTAATTCTAGACTTAAGCTATTTCCCGGTAAATTGAAGTCGAGATGGTCAGGACCATACACAGTTGTTGCTTCATTTCCATATGGAGCGGTGCAAATTCATAGCGAGAAAGCGAGACACTTTAAGATGAATGGTCAGAGATTGAAGCATCATTTAGAAGGTTCGATGGAAAAATGCAAGTCTGTGGTGATTATGGAACCACTCGGAATTGAATGAAAAAATAGTCCGGCTAAAAGACGTTAAAGAAAGCGCTCCTAGGAGGCATTCCTATGTTTATTTTTATTTTTATTTTTATTTTTATTTTTATTTTTATTTTTAATTTTATGTTATTTGTTTTTGTTTTGTTTGGAACAATGTGTTTAGGGATTTTTTTTAGTTATTTTTAGTTTTAATTGGAATAAATTTGATTGAAATTCATAAACCGTGAAAAATGTGAAAAAAAGTTTAAAGTAGAGGAGCATGTAGCGCTACAACACCATATTCTAAGCGCTACGAGCATAGGCTCAGTCAATTTGTCTAGGATATAACGCTACAAGGCTGAAAACAAGCGCTATGGCGCGCTAATTTGTTGAAGTTTCCACAATTGATAGCGCTACAACGCTATCAAGGTAGCACTACGACGCTACTTCCAGAACCCACATGATGATTAAATAGCCAAGCAGCGCTACAACACTATACTCATAGCGCTACAACGCCCTAAAACTTTAGAAACTTAAAAAAAAAGGTAAGGGTTTCAAAAAATTTCCCCAAACCTCATTTTCTTCTTCTCCCATTCTGTTTTCTCTCTACTCAAATCGACCCCTACCACCATCTATCCTCCATTAAAGCATCTTCCAAGCTATTTCACCATACTTTACCATCTTTCTTCTTCACCCTTTCTCTTTTCTCAGCCTTACTACCCATTGATCTATTCCTTTCCACCAAAACCAATTTTAAAAATCAAATTTTTGAACCCTAAAATCAAAGTTTCAAATTTCTCGGAGAAAGTTCAAACTTTCAAGGGCCTTTGGTCATTCAAGCATGTGGAAGGCCATTTCAAAGGCTAGTAAGTGTTTTCACTCATTTGAGGTGGGTACAAATTTTGCTTGTCTTTGGGTATAAAGTGGTTTTTGCTGGTGTGATATGTGGTATTTGGGTATTTTGTTATGTGATATTGGATTTATAGGGTGATTTAGAAGAAGGAAAGTATATAATTTAAGTGGAGGTGCTGCCGCATTTTTTTTTTTTTTGGGTTTTGTGGTGTTGAGTGCATAGATACCATGGCTCCTAAAAGTAAGGATGGGAAGTCTAAGGATAAAGGTAAAGGCAAAACTTCTGCATCTCAACAACCATGTGCATAGATACATGACTAGGGATCGAGTACTTTTGATGTATGCTTTGATGACGGGTATGACTGTCAACATGGGTTCGTGGATTAAAGAGAACATTGAGTACATTGGAAAGGCCATACCACTGGAGGATTGGGCCATGGGTCTGTGATCACTATGTTATGTTACAAAGATGCAGTGCCCGAGTTCGTAACGAATATTTATTACTCATTGCAGCAACCTTTATCTATTTCTTTAATGAAGGATTATCCCGCACATGTTCTTTATGGGCCTCAGACAAGAAAGAAAGGTAAATGTCGTGTTGAAACTGAGGTGGAAGAAGATGCCGAACCGGTGTTGCTGGGGGGTAGTATTGACCCTAGAATGCAGAGCGTCAATGATAGGTTAGATTATCTTGTTCAACAAAATCAATAAATGGTTCAGCAACATCAGATGATGAATCAGTATATGGGACAGCGGTACGAGTACGAAGTGAACCATGTGGCTCGCTTAAATAATTTAGTGAGTCGATGGTCTTTGAATGATGCAGATTAGAATTATTTTTCTCCACCACCACCGTATCCACCATATTCTCCACTATTCTCTCCACCTCTGCCTCCACCATTTGCTGGATTTCAACAACCACATCCTCTGCCATCTTAACCATTTGAGGAACCTTCGTCACAGCCTCCACAACTGCCATACTGACATGGCAGTTTAGGTAAGTCTCTTTTCTCATTCTTTATGCACTTTAAACATTGGGGACAATGTTAGGTTTTAAGTTTGGGGGAGAGATTTATTTTTAGTGTTATTTGATGCGTTGTTTTTTTTAGTTAGTTGTATTGAGTTGTGTTTTAGAGTGTGAATTAAGTTGATGATAATTGCCATTTTAATATGATTGACTTGTATGTAGTATAATCCAAAGGAAAAATTGATGTGCTTTTGAAAAAAGAAAAAAAATATGTGTGCTTGGTTAGATTACTTTGTTTTTTTACTATGATCTGTTGACATTAGAGATCTATTGCTCATGTTTTGCAAATGTTATAATTGAGAATTTTATGCATGTCGAATTTGGATTGTGGATTGAAAAAAATTCTAGAACCTGTTTGCTTACTATTTGAGATGAAATTTGAAACAATTCACATTTAGGAAAATGATATATGCAATTTTTTTTTGGACTGGTTGTGCCTTTCAAGCTATCCTTATTAAATTTTATCCTTAGTTAACCATTTTTGAGCCTTATAACTGCTTTCTTGTTAACACATTCTTTTGAGCCTAGCTATGAATTGGATTACCATTTACTCTTTTGACCCATACCATGAGCATGAAAACTATTATGTGAGGGGAGTGAATGTGTAATGGGATGTTATGTATCATGTATTATTCAGAAAATTCCTTATGATTGAGAAAAGTTAAAGAAAGAAAAGAAAAAAAAATGCAAAATGATTACACTCCCAAATAGTTATCTCTTGAAAAATCAAAGTTTGGGGGAGTGTATTATGAGAAAGAAAAATAAGAATGAGTTGGTTTTTCATAGTTTTCTCAATCGTTGTATTGGAAAAGAAAAAAAAAATCTCAATCATTGCACAGAAAAAGGGGTAACAAGGGATGAGTGGTATGAAATTGATGAGAAAGTTTGTTAGTTGGAATGTTTGTGGCATGATTAAGCTTAAAATGGTTGTTTTATCTACGTGTACCTAAGCCTTCTATTACAACCTTTGTAAAACCCTATTGATTCTTATTTGTGCATTTGTTTATATTAATGGAGAATAGTAAGTAGTACATGCATATGGAAATAACTTGGTTATGAGGTGAGAATTTGATGTGCATAAAGTGGTTCAATTATTTTATTTGCAGGTTATGATTAAATAAGCATTGGCGTTAATGGATTGCAGTGAAGGGGTGAAGTATTTTGACTAAAAATCTAGATTGATATTTTAAATAGCATGATTGTTTTTCCTGAGAATTATATGTGCATAGCATTCTTGAGTGTTGGAATTGGTTGGTTATGTCAACTTGGTTTGTTTAGGTTTAAGTCTAGTTAGATTCTTTACTCGAGGGTGAGTAAAGGATTAGTTTGGGGGAGTTTGATAAATGAGTTTTAGGCTCGTTTATGGTCTAGTTTTTAGGACAGTTTTCATTAGTTTAGGGCTATTTTATTGCAGAATTATGCTTGTTTGTTCATGTTTCGGGTTTTTGATGCTAAGATGGTGAAAATAGTGGAATGAAGTGAAAGTGGAAGAAAATGGAGTTATTTTGGAGAAAATCGAGTCTTTCGAGAGCAATAGGTCCGAGTACTGTTTCTGTGGATAACGCTACAACGCTATCATAGTGGCGCTACAGCGCTAGAAAGGCGATTTTAAATCTTTTGTTTTTGTCCATAGCGCCCCAGCGCCTGAAGGTTCTGAAGAGTAGCGCCTTAGCGCTAGTACCTCAATTTTTGATGCAATTTGACTCTGTTAATGGCGCTACAACGCTATCGACGCACTTTTGAGATTTTTTTAGCCACTTTTAGAAGGACAAAACAATCTTTTCACTTGGGAGCATTGGAAAACTATTTAAGGGACATTATTCTGCGAATTTAGCAGGCAATTTTAGTTGTATAAACCCTAGATCTAGAAATGACTACTGTAATTAGATTTCTTTTTCTGGTTTATGACTTTCTAAATTTCTTCTTCATCTAAATTCTTTAGGTTATTTTCTATGAACAATTATTTGAATTTTATTTACATCATGTTATCTATGAACTAGATCTTTTATCTAGGGATTAATGTAGTCACTTGAATTTCAATTTTATTTTATTTTATTATGATGTTCTATTGATACTTCTTCTTTATTTTAATTTATATGATGTTTGTTTAATGCTAGTAAATACTTGATCACTATTTACTTGATTTAATGGTTTTGATTCAAAATTCGAAAGATGAGAATTGAATATGCTATCATTATATAGACATAGGTTGCATATTGGATGAAAGTACATGTATGACTTGTGTAGTAATTAGGTTTCCATGTTTAATGTCTTTTATATGTTTAAGTTTATCACATAAATGTAGAAAACCTGCATATAGGCTGAGATCTTATATCTTGAAAAAGAATAGGAATCAATTATGTTAACCTGCTATTAGAATAGGAAGAAGATATTTAGAATTGATCAGTAAAATTAATAGAATGAAAAGTTGATGAAATTAATTCCTAGGCTCTTTATTATTGATTTCTAATTCGTTGATTCATTGTTCTGTTTATAGTTAATTAAATTGTATTCGTAGTTTAGAATTATTCATTTTAATTTTAATTATTCATCTAAATTTTAATCACCAAATAGAATTTGAAAAACAATATTGGTAATTGGTTAATAGTTTTTGTAGGACGATCTCTGTTTTTACAGATTTTATTACTTGACACGATCACGCATGCTTGCGTGTAGAAATTATAGATGAAGGACATAAGTCTAATGGTGTTAAAAATTTATTTTAAGTTTACTACAACTGTTTTTTTATTCAACTAAAGGCTAATAACTTAGTAATAACAATGTTTTTTTTTTCAATGTTTGGTTTTATGTCAAATTAAATATCAAAATAATAAAAGATAATTTGGTGTGCATTGTTTCAATATCTTCAATTGGCCAAGACAACCAAGCACGATTGTTTGATCAGTATATTATTTAGACCATTGAAATATTCAAGTTCTTTAAGACACAGGAAAGAAAATATGAAGATATATATATATATATAAATATATTGTAAATCTTTTCTTTTAGATTTTGGATTTTGATGGTTTAATGTGCTTATGGTTGCAGAGAAAATGAAATTAAATGGGTTGCGGAGTTAGGCATTTTTGTTGTAGCAACGTCAATATGATGCTACAACATCAATTTTGAGCAAGCTCTCTGACTTACTTTTGTTGCAGCAAAGTTCATGTAATGCTACAGCAAACTTTCAGTGGACAAGGACAGCTCTCTGACTTACTTTTGCTGCAGTAAAGTTCATGTAATGCTACATCAAAGTTTCAGTGGACAAAGACAACTCTCTGACTTATTTTTGCTACAACAAAGTTCATATAATACTACAACAAAGTTATTAGTGACTACTCAAGAAATTGACGAAATTCAAGAATAATGGGCGATGCCATTTTTATAATTGGTTAGAACAAAGTGAAAGATGTTATAAGCTAACTTACAATTCATGTTGAGAAATTTAAATTTCTTTTAATTTTTTTTTGGCGTTTTTTAGTATTTTCTTTTGAAATTTTAGAAATCTAACATATATAATACATTTTGAATACTCAATGCGATATATTTTTTTAAATCAAAATGAAAAATGTAGCTGCATTTTTTTTAAAAAAATTAACTTTTTAGGACATGCAAAGAGAACCCTAAAAACTTTATTTAAATACATTCAACTTGATTTTTAAGGACATGCATTGCGAGTTGTAAAAACATTTTTTAAGGCACACGAAAGGAGCCCTAAAAACTTCACTTAAGACACTCAACAGAAAAAACTTTACTTTTTAAGACTCTCAAATAAAAGACTCGCACTCCACGAGTCCTAAATTTTTTTTTTTTTTGTAATAGTGCAAGTTTGACATTGCAGACTTGTCACATAGAAATTACACCATACTCCCAGACCTTTTTAAGGGTTTAATCATGTAAAGAACATCCTGCACATCAACACTAAAATAAAAAAAAAAATCACAACTATAAAGGTAACCACGAACAAACATAAAATTAAAACCCTATTAAATGCTTACAACAAAACATTGATATTTAACGCGAATAACTCCAAAAAGAACTTAGAATTTTTTATTAAACATACAACAGGTTACTCTAAATCATTTTATGATAAAAACACTTTAACACATACACAACTAAAACAAATCTTGATATAACTACACTTTATTATATAAAACACAAAATAAAAAAACCAGTCATCTCATACATTTTCATAGCAAACACACACACACAAAATATTCATGCAATAAACGTAGTTAGATTTATTTTTTCTACTTAATTGAAAAGCACAATGATTCAAAAATGAGAAATTGTAGAGAAATGATCATTTTATATTGTTAATTAACTGAATTGTCATTTTAAATTATTTTATTTATTTATTTAGAAGCGTATATCTTTAATATAGTGATATATATATTAGTTTTTATTTTAAAATTATATTGATTTTTTAAGTTTTTTTATGACTTGTTGGTACATTATTTTCTAATTAGTGTGTATGTTTTTTGTGGTATGATATATCATTTTATCTTGATGATATTTAGTTTCTATCTTATTATATATAACAGTAGTATATAATTTTGTATCATGGTATATACATTTTAATGGTAGTAAATAATTTTGTTAGCATAATATATATATTTTTGAGTAATAATTTTGTCAGTTTTGTTGATATATTATTTTTCGACTCAGTATATGTATTTTGTGGTATGATATATCATTCAACAACACATAAAAAATGATTTTTTTTTTTAAATAACAACTAACTAAATAAAGCTAATATACATATACCATAATATTAAAATATTTAGAATAAAATATTAATTTGCTAAAAAGCATATTTGGTAATATGTAATATTAAAATGATAATCGGCTATTTTATTATAAAATAAAAAATATGAACATTTAATTACTTTCATACGCCAACAATGACCATTTTCCACCAAACTTCTTCAAAAATAAAACATGGGACACAATCAACCACATATATAAAAATATACCCATAAATCCAAAAATACCACCCAAAAACTAAACTATATGAAAAACCGCCTAATAACATGACCATAACTGTTGATGAAGTTACATAGTTGATTAAAGAAAAATAAATCGTGACAATACATAGAGAAGAATATGATGTAAAAAATGGGGAAACACCATGAATATGTTATCAAAGTTATTGGAAATGGGGTACTCCAACGTGATTGTAAACTACTCGTTGATGGAGTCACTCCATCTTTGAAAGAAGAAAAGAAAATGCAATGAATCATGAAGAAGATAAAGAAAAATAGGCACTTATATTTATCGCTAAAATAGTATATTTAGTAATAATTAATTAATTAAAAATATGTAAAGAGAGTAAAAAAAAGATAGACGATATTTTATTTTGATGTTGTTATAATTCCATTTTACTCTTAATTTTTAGGGCTTGGAAACCTAACAAATAAAAGTGGTGACGTTTAGGAACCCAAATGCTATTTAGGCAAGAAGTAATAAGGTTTAATGAAAAAAGTTACGAAAATCAAACAAAATTGATAAATCTTATTTTATTAATATAAAAACGTAATTTATATTAAATATAAGGGAATATACTTATTTGGTACCCTATGTTTTTGCAAAGTATCATTTTGATACCTTCTGTTTTCAATAATGCTCATATGATATCCTGTATTTTAAAATTGTACATATTTGGTACCCTAAACTCAGATTTGATAGATAAAATTTTGTCAATTTAATCAAATTGTTGTCAATTATGTAAGTTATAAATTTAAATTTAATTACATAATTACATATAACTGATGACAGTTTAATCATATTGACAAAATTTTATCTATCAAATCTGAGTTTAGGGTACCAAACATGTACGATTTTAAAATACAGGGTACCATATGAGTATTATTGAAAACAAAAGGTACCAAAATGATATTTTGCAAAAACATAGGATACCAAATGAGTATATTCCCTAAATATAATAAAAATAAAGATAATGTATAAAATTAGATGAATACACTTGAAAATAATTAATACTAAACTTTATCATAAAATATAATATATATTTTAATTAAAATACAAAAAATATATTGACAAATAAATCCTATAAAGATTCATTATAAGAAATTTTTTAAAAATATGGCTTTTATACTATCAATGTGTAAAAATATAGGAATTATATTTTTCTTAATTTATATGGGAAAATTTATTAAAGACAAAATTAAAGTATGAGAAGTAGCTAACTAAAATATGGAAATGTCACATTTTTTTATCATAGTTGTATTTTCTTTGGTTTTGAAGGTGATTTTATTTTATTTTATTTTCAATTTTTTTATTTTTTCCTTCATTTTTTAATTATTTATTTAGTTATTTTTTTTCCTTACTTATTTGTTATTCCATATTTCCTTTTTTTTTTCTACTAATTTTTTCTTTATCTTTTTTCTTTCTATCCATTTTTTCATTCTTCTTCTTCTTTTCATTTTTATTAATTTATCTATTCTTTTTATTTCATTTGTATTGTTTTGTTTTTTTTTTTCATATTTTTTCTTCATTTTTGTATTTATTATTTTCTCATTCCATTTTTTTTCACACATATAAGTTTTTTTCTCTTTCTTTTTTTTCTTTCTATTTTTTTATTATCTTTCCTCTTCTTCTTTTCATTTTTATTCATTCATCTATTTTTTTCCTTCATCATTTCTTTTGTTTTGTTTTTTTTTCATATCTTTTTAGTTTTCTTTTTTTTCCTTTTTTTTCTTCATTTTTTGTACTTATTCTTTTCTCATTCTATTTTATTTTTTCTCTTTTTTCACACATATTTAAACATTACATAATTATTTTAATATTTTATTTATTTATTATCTTTTATTATTGTAATTTTTTTTATAGTTTTTTCCACTATGTGTAAAAAAATTCAAATAATTTTTTTTAGCATTTTCTTTTTACTGTAACCCTTATAAAAACACCAAAATTTGGAAAGAAAACTAATAAAAATATGAAAATATGAATGGGTAACTAGTTACTCTGATGTGAACATTCAAATCTAAAAAAGAAACTTATATGAAGAAGATGGGAGAGAAGGGAAATGGATTGGATTTATTTTTCTATCTTCAGATTTGTGGAAACTCGTTACCTTCCCATTCTTTGTGTGTATATTTTTTGGGGTAACTGGTTACATTCACATTTTTTGTGTATATATTTCTAGGGGTAACTGGTTACCTTCACGTTAGGATGTGTGTGTATATTTCTGGGTTCTTTATTGTAACTGGTTACCTATGTTACTAAAATCATAGTTACTTTTTCATTTTTTTAATGAAGTGTTCTTCCTTTTTTTCATTCAAATTTGATGTTTATTTTCATATTTAATATGGGTAACCCGTCACCTCTCTTATGGTAACTGGTTACCCCTCTTATGGCAGAAGGTTACTCCTCTCAAGGTAACTGGTTACTCCTCCTGGTACATGTTATTTAACCTAGCTCTAGGATTTTTTTTTACATAATTGTCAAAGATCAATCAAGTAACTGGTTACCTTACACATGATTTGAAAAAAGAAATATTCAATATAAAAATAAGAAAAAAAATGTTTATAATAAATAAAAAAATAATAAACACAATTCATATCATAAAAAAAATTGCAAAATAACCAAAGAAAAATTTAATATAAAATTAGTTATATAAAAATAATATAAAAAAAACAAATAAGCTAAAAAATTAATAGTCAAATTACAAACACACCTTTCCAAATTAATAAAACTTGATTAAGAGTAAAACTATGACATAAACAAACTTTTATACAAAAATATGAGAAAATACACCCATAAAAGTAAAAAATCTTAAAAAAATCCATAGGTTAACTTTTAAAAAAAAAAAAAACATAATTTTGCACTCTCTGTTAACAATCTCATTTCCTCTTCATAAAAATGTTCATATTATGGGCCTGTGGCAGGCCCAATAGAGCTGGGCCCAAGAAAGTCTGAAATGCAAGTTAAGCAGATAGACGATGACAATCAGAAGATTTTAAGGATGTGAGGCATCGCATAATATATTCCCGTTTCGTTTCGTGTTTGACTATGATTAGTGAGTGATTTTTCTTTAATTTTATTCCATCCCTCTTCCTCTTCCCCCAAATTCGTTCATCTCTTCATGTCCCATTTGGGTTTCTTGTTTAATAATAACTGGGGTTGACTAGAAATGGCGACTTTTTAAAGCCATCAATGTCCCTTGGTTCTATATCAAATGAAGTTTTATCCATTACCCACCTGGAGATTTGCCTTTGGTAAGCGAAATCTCAATCCTACTCTTGATTTTCATAATTGGGTATCTGAGATTTCATTTTATTATTAATTTGTAATTATGAATTCAAAAAGAGATGGGATTTTCCCGGATGAGGTTGTCCTTCAAATTCTAGCAAGGTTACCTATAAAGTCTCTTTATAGAAGCAAAGTTGTGTGTAAACTATGGTGTAGATTGTGTTCGGATAAGTATTTTCTTCAGCTCTTCAATGAGGTTTCAGCTAAGAATCCCATGTTATTGGTGGAGATTTCTGAGTCCTTACACTTAAAGTCTAGTTTGATTTGTGTTGATAATAGGTTGGGTGTTTCTGAGTTTTCGTTGGATTTCTTGAAGGATAGAGTCAGGATTAGAGCCTCTTGTAATGGTTTATTATGTTGCTCTAGTATTCCTGATAGAGGTGTTTATTATGTATGTAATCCAATGACTCGTGAGTTTAAGCTGCTTCCTAGGAGTAGAGAGAGGCCTGTAACTCGATTTTATCCTGATGGTGAGGCAGCTCTAGTGGGGTTGGCCTGTAATTTATCAACTCAGAAGTTTAATGTTGTTTTAGCTGGTTATCACCGGAACTTTGGTCATAGGCCAGATGGGACATTCATATGTTTGGTGTTTGATTCTGAGTCAAACAAGTGGAGGAAGTGTGTTTCTTATCAAGATGAGCAATTTACACATATGAATAAGAACCAAGTGGTGTTTGTCAAAAAGGGGCTTCATTGGCTAACAGGAAGTGGCTCTGGTATACTTGTGCTTGATTTGGACTGTGATACGTGGAGGAAGATGCCGATGCCATATGAAGTGAGCGAGGAGACAGGGAATAGAGTTTACTTGTTGGAGTTAGATGGTTGCTTATCTGTGATCCAGATTTCTGATACTTGGATGAATATCTGGGTTTTGAAGAATTATGAGAAAGAGGAATGGGTTTTGGTGGATAGGGTGAGTCTCAGATGTATTAAAGGACTAGTACCAGGTATCTTTCCCATATGTCAGACTGGTGAGGTGGTTTTCTTAGCAACCCACAAGCAGGTATTGGTGTATCATCGCAAGAGTCGAGTATGGAAAGAGATGTACTCTGTGAAAAATAGCTGCACACTTCCATTGTGGTTCTCAGCACATGCATTTCGGAGCACAATGTTCTCTTGTCAATAGCTGTGAAGGTACGTTGGCACACTTCTTTTTATCACTGTACATAAGTTTCCTACGAAAAATTTCTTCCAAATTATTATTGATTCAACATTTTCACGATTAATGATAACCAAGCTATTGACTTGGGAGGAAGAGTTCTACTGTTTCATGAAAGCTTAGTTCTGCCTTTTTCATTTGTATTTAAAGTTTACTTGTTGATTCTAGTTTCACCTTATAATAAAATTACTGTTCAACCACATTTCGCTTATGTAAATTCCTGATTGATTTCTACTTTGGATCTTGACATATATTAGATAATACTGAATTCCATGTATTGGTAGCCAACTTTCTTAATGAGCACAGTTCAGTCTTTCTCTGTTAAGGATCACGAATGCAAACTTAGTGTGATTATTGTTTAAAATCAAAGCTGTTTCAGAATTTCATTTGCAGACACAATCCTAACTTGTAAATGAAAAAGATTGTTAGACTTAAGCAAGGATTGAGCTACAGAGCAAACTTACGAGACTGATCTTCTTAGAGTGCCGAAGTTTCGATTAAGCAAGACCAATAGTTTAATACAAGAATCTTAACTTTAGATGGTGCAATGGCATGCCTGAAAGGCAGAGGTCAATGAATGTGATTTCAAAAAATACGTTTGTTGAATTTGTTCTAATTTGTGCAGTTGAATTGTGGTGTACAAGGTTCGAGACTTTTGAGTGCACAAAAGTGTCTGTTTTGAACGTTAGTCCTCCTAACTCTTAACAACCACATTCACACTCACAAGTGAAGCCATTGAGTAGGTTTGCCTTTTTAGGACATCATCAGTTTAGTGTCTATAAAGCATATATTTCAAAAGTGTATGCATATTAGATTACGCTACACATATTTTCAGCACATGTATAGTACAGGTGATTAGATACTTCATTGTTCTGCTGCTGTTTACAACAATGGTCAATGTTTGTTTTGTGTCTTTAAGGACCTTTTTTCCAACTAATGACTTGACTAGGGGGCCATGGCCTGTCTTATTATTATAAGTTTCTTTAGTCTATTATTGGTATTGGACAATTTGGATTAGACCTTGAATACTGACAAAGTTTATGGAGAACAGGGTGAATACTATCTTATGATAAGGACAAAGATTTGGATTGATATTATGATTAAATAGCGAGAACATATCATCAAATAAATCTTCACTTTCACTAAAAACAAAGAAGGTTAATAGTTGAGGTGAGTGAGCTGGTTGAAGAGGAGCATTAATAGTTAAGGGAGTTGTTACCTCCTATCCTAACCTATCCTATCGCATACTCAGTAATAAATATAGTTATCTTTTTACTAACACATCATCGAGTGGTTTATATGACATAAAGCTACAAGAACAAAAAAATATGCCATTACATCTTATGATATAAAATATTATAGTTTCTATTTTCTTTAATTTAATGTTTTAAGAATTCATTTTACACTAGTAATTACATATTTGTTTGAGGTTTTTCTAATAAATGTAATACACATTTTTTACACTCAAAATATCTACAAATTTCATGCTTGGTACTTTCCCAGCTTATAATATTTAAATTAAAATAAAATTAAAAAGTAATAATAGGGATACGATTTGTACACCAAAAAAAGAAAAAAAAAATACACGTTTTAAGTGTGGTTTGTTTGATGATCACTCGTAAACATAATATGGTCCTGCCAAAAGAATATTAATCAATTAAAATACATGCCCACAAATTTATTATAAACATTAAGTTAGTTTTATCAATGTGGCATATAAATGTTATATAGGCTTCTCCATAATTTTTTTTATATATATATATATATTTATAATATAAGGTGATTGGCGGCATAAATACCGTTTGTACTAATATTTATTTTTGTGTGCAGTAATACCTATAAATTACTAAAATAATAATTTTGTCACTACTTTCTTTGTGTTTTGCTGTGTGAGTATAAAAACAGAGGAGGTAATAACAAAACTGTTTTATTAAAATTAGGTATTACTATGGCTAAAAAAAGGTTAGGTATATAACTACAAGTGCAAACTATTTATGTCGCCAATTACATATATATATATATTTTCACAAGCATACTAGAATGTACTCTTCATCTAATTAAAGTACAATAAGAATTGGTCTTTTCTCATAAGAAAAAAATATACTTGAAGGTATACAAGTGGTTTGGAGGCTCTAAAAAATGGATGAAGAAGGGGTTAGTTTATTTATTATTTATTTTAATATTAAGGGCAATTTTGTCTCTATAAATGAAAAATAATAATTTAAAGACCCATTTTTCTTGGGACATGGAATTGGGGTGTGTAGGGTATCCAAGTGGGATTGGAAGGACCAGATATCAACGGTTGTTCGAAAGAAAAAAGAAAAGAAAGATTGCTCTTTCTTTCTCCAATTTATTGGTATTAGCTATAAGATCGATGTTTTTCAATCTTTTTAATGAGTAACTTCAATGATGTCTTGAAAAAGTATGGCACGCATGCCATCATAACGATGAAATAGAGCATGGTTGAGAACTGAAAAACATAGGACACTACACACGTTCTTGGAGAGAAGCATATAAACATTTGCCTTCGAGCATCATGCACTTTTCAACCTATTTGATCATCCATTGGTTACTCATCACTAGGGGTGAAGATTTATTATGCGGGAATGAGTTCTCGGACTCGCGCCTAATCGGGTAGTGAATCCCCGCCTAAATGAGGAATGAGACATTTTTCCATCCCATTCATTGATGTGGAGACCAAATGGGAACATGGATGAAACTCCCCCGTCCTTATTTAAATATTCTTATTTTATTACATGTATACATATTTTATTTTGTTATTAGTTTAACATAAAACACACACTTTACATATTATGTTTTAAATTTGTCATATTTTATTATGAATATGTTTATATATACATTTTTAAAATAAGGTGGGAATGAGGACGAGGGACTTAAGTGGGGACGGGGATGATTGGGAGGCAATAGCGACCCAATTTGCACCCTGTTCCCATCTGTATTCATGTCACAATAACAAATAAAAAGAATAGAATGATCTTACTATAAACATTACCAGGAAGATCAAAGATTCTAAATCCAGCAGCAAGGCTTGAATTTTTATTGTCCATCAAACTTATATACCAAAACTTGGGTATTTCCATTTTTCTCGAAAAAAGGGGTATATTTCTAAGAAAATAAAAAATTGCGAGCATTTATATGGTAATCTCGCAAACGATTGGGCCGAAGGGAGTCTTCAGCCCAAAAAAAAGCCCACATTGAAAATTCTGGATTAGAGAGACCCAAAGCAAATCAAAGAAGTCATTGGCTTCGAGAACCTCGTGTGTATCTCCCCGTCCCAAAACTCCGACATGTATCGCCTGTGAAAAACTCCCAAATCGGACCAAATTTATGTACACTTTCAAGAACTTGCCATAATTTAATCGTTATTGCTTTTTCTGCTATAACTATCTCTACTTCTATCTGAGGTTTTTTAACTTATACCTCTCTGTTACTCTCTCTCACATTCGAACCTCTGCGTTAGCTTCAGGTATGTATGCTCTTGAAAATTGTAATCTATGTCAGATTTTGTTATCTGGGTCTTGTCCAAGCTTTTTGTTTTTACACGGTGTTTGTCAAAATTCATTTTTGCTGCATCTGTTTTGGATTATGAGACATGTGTTATTTTTTTCTTTTCATCTAAATACGAAATTTGGGCCTATCCTGTTGTGTTCTTCATTTTTTTTGGGGGACCTGTTTGTATATTTCATGGATGATTTTCAATGGTCTTGTTGACAGGCATCTCATATACTTGCGTTGCCTCTTGTGTGCTTTGTTTTCTCAGTCTTTTTAAGAAAGATAGTGTAAAGCTAAGATACTTATCAATTTGAATTTCATTGAAATTATTTGTTTTCCCGTGATGGTTTTACTCTACGTGCATCTTTTGGCTGTCTATGACTGAATATGTACAGAATTAGTAAGTCGTTGCGCCTTTAGATTAGAAAAGTTTTTTGTTTGTTGTTAATTTTCTAGTCTTGTCATGCTTTTGTACTAAATGGATTGTTAGAAGTTTTACTTTATCTAGTCTTACTCTAGTCATTTCTATTTTTAGTTCAAGTAATATGTTTTCCCTTTTCTGATGAGATTTAGAATACCACTTGTGTTTGGAATTCTCTTAATTAATGTTACTCCTTTTTGGCATATGTAATCTAATATGATTATCTATCTTCTTTGTTGGCAGATCATATTCCGAACTTTAGCTTAATGATATGGATGCCTTGTTAATCAGGCCATGTCATAACTAAACTCCCCTACAAACTGTGATTTAATAATTGTTAAGTTATGGCTCGGAAAGGTAATCAGCAGAAGAATGGCCTCGATTGCCATTCATCAAACCATAAAAGAAGGTCTTCAGATATAGGGTCTGCAGAACCAGATGTAAAAGGTCATGCAAAAGAAAGTGACTTGAAGGTGTTTCCTGGAGAGGAACTCCCAGATGGTAACCATCCAAACAGTCCTTTGGCAAGGAGCACGAGCAAAACTCATAATGCTGGAGGCGAGCATAAAAGCAAGAAAAAAGCTAATAAGCAAACGAAGAAAGAAAAGCAAGCCGTGAATGGAACAGACAGTGTGGAGCTGCCAAAGCCGTTACGAAATGATCCAGAAGACCGCAGTGGCAATATGGAAGGTCCAAGTGTTGCAGAGGAAAATGTATCAATACCTAGGGCCAATCATGTTAAAAGAAATAGAAAGGGCAGGACATCCTACTCATTGAATGGACTACGTATCCAAAATGCACTGGAAAATATGGAGCTCCCAGATAATGTGGTCGTAAGAAAGTTGAGGGCATTGGCATTATCCACCATAAAGGCAACCAATGAATGGCTGGAGAGACAGAGACCCTTGTTTACGACACTAAAAAATAAAGTACAGAAGGCTAATGATTATGCCAAAATGAAGATTATGCAGGCATATCCTGTTGTGTTGAAATGGCTAATGCATTTCGGGAGTATAATGCTTTTGATATTAATGGTTTGGTTAGACTGTGCTATTAGGGGCATGGATTCTTTTATACGCTTGGGGACGACATCTTTCTTTTCAGTTATATGGTGCAGCATTTTTTCTCTGATTGCTATGGTTGGAATATTCAAGTTCCTTGTTGTTTTGGTGAGTCTACTTTTCATTTGATATAGCAATGAGTTGTGCTTGTTATAACCTTTTGCTGATATCTACATCTTTTTTTTGTGCTCTCAACCAATTCTGTACAGACCTTAGCTGCTTTAATTGGACTTTTTGTTGGTTTTACTCTTGGAATTCTGGTGGCTGCCATTTCTGGAGCTATTTTCTTGTGGCTCTATGGAAGCTTTTGGACAACAGTGCTTGTTATCTTCCTTGGAGGTGTTCCTTTTATCTCTGTATGAGTGATAATGATCTGTTTTTCTTTTTAATTGCTCTTCATAAGGCATTACTGAGATTTAACATCCCTTACAACTCAGGTTTGGCATTTGCTCTCAGCCGTGAACGTGCTGCACTGTTTATCAGCACTGTATACTCTGTGTATTGTGCTTGGACATATGTCGGATGGCTTGGTTTACTTGTCGCTTTAAATCTGGCTTTTATCTCGAGTGATATTCTGATATACTTCCTAAAGAATAATATAAATCAGAATAGAAGTCCTGAAGGATCCACTGAACAAACACCTGGGATGCAAGGTCAACAAGGGTTCTTCAACAGTGATCAGACGCATTCTTCAGCCTTTGAAACTGGTCCAGGATTTTCTACTGATCGTAGCCCTGGAGCACCTTCAACCAGTGGAGTGGATTCCGAGTCAACTTCTGAGGATGAAGTTGTGCGGTTGTTAAACTGTACTGATCTCTATTCAGTGTTGGGCTTGTCACGGTACGAAAATGTGGATGATTCTTTACTGAAGAGGGAATATAGGAAAAAGGTGCACTGTTTTATCATTGTTTGATATGCTCTTATTTTGGAAGTTTTTTTGGGCCGGATTTTCTAATTATTGTGTGGTCAATCTGTAAATTTTTCCTTTTCTGATATTTGGTGATGCATCTTTTAGTTGTATAATTAATGGTGTCTTAAAATGTTAATTTTTTTGTAATGGACTTTTTTTTTAATTGATCACCAGGCAATGCTGGTCCATCCTGATAAAAATATGGGAAATGAAAAGGCTGTGGAAGCTTTTAAGAAACTTCAGAACGCATATGAGGTAAACTATTGATTCCCATTTGATCCTTTTTAAATTTCTGTTTTCCAGTCTGATTTTTGTTGTTTACCTTTCTCAAGGTTTTGCTCGATTCAGTGAAGCGAAAAACATATGATGATGAATTAAGACGAGAGGAGCTACTGGACATTTTCCGCAGGTTCCAAAGTACATCACAAAAGGTATAAATGTGCATATCATTCCATTTCAGCTTCCCAGTGCCTTAGTTTTGTTGCAGAAAATTAGATTTCCTGGGAACAGCCCAACATATGTGATAAATGTTTTAACAAATAGAAAGAAATCATTTACCTTACAAGAAGATCTTATGTTCAGGCACAGAGGTGGTTTTCTTATCGCATTTTTGATAATGGTTAGAAATGATAATCATGCTTGAATTAGTGACTTGGGATGATTCATGACACAAACTGACGGAAGTGAACTTTTGATGTGTTGGAAGTAGACACTGCTTCTGAAATATTTATATCATCGATACAATTAAACCTGAGAATACAATTAAGATCAGGTTGGAACCTGAATCCTGTCAAGTTCTATGACCTTATTTGCATGTTTGGTACATCTCTAAATTCCTTCAATTCACTCTGTACCACTGCTGTTAAAATAAATTACCCAAACAAAGTGCATGCAACCCTATGGGTGAAACTCTTGTCACCAAATCAAACAAATAAATCCTGCTGGTCAGGGAATACGGTTATTGCTTTTGCTAGTCCTTTAATTATTAGTATTATAATTATTATTTTGGTTTTGTAACCGAAAATACCTGTGAAGTTCAAGTAATTTTCTGGGGCAAGGTTTATGGTTTTCCTTTTGCAGACCTCTTCTTTTACTTAACCATTTTATGCAATTCATTGTCTAGAATGGAGGGCATGGCTTATTTGCTTCTGGATTGGCACGCTCAGATGCTGATGGTGAGGATCCGTTTGGAGAATCAAGGAGAATAGCCTGCAAGAAGTGCAACAACTTTCATCTTTGGGTACTCACTAGGAAATCAAAATCTCAAGCAAGATGGTGCCAGGTTTGTTCATTTACGTTTAGGCGCTGTCTTTCATTTAGCTTCATATGAAATATCAAGTTTTGGAGTTATATTTTTTTTTTAACATGTGGTTATTTACATAACATGGAGATGTTCACTGTACCTGGGTTTATGTATTCTTTTTTGAAGGATTGTAAAGATTTTCATCCAGCAAGGGATGGTGATGGATGGGTAGAACAATCTTCCCAACCCTTAATTTTTGGATTGTTACAAAAGGTATCTAAATAATACAAGTTGAAGATTATTATTATTTATTAATTACCTTATAGATATTCACATTTTGGGGGGATGAAAGACTGGAAAAGTCACAAAATGACTATATCAGCAGAATGTTGTTGGCACGATTGGAAATTTTAATTCTGCAATTTAACATAGTGCTCTATGATCAGGTAGATGCTCCTGTTGCATTTGTTTGTGCGGATAGCAAGGTATACAATGCTACAGAATGGTATATCTGTCAGGTAATTAAGCTTTCTCATCATTTCTGAAAATAATTATGTGAGAAAATGAGAGAAATTGAGATTGTAACATGGAAGGAAGTTCTTGTATTTTGTATAAATGCTTCGCTAAAGGAAGTTCTTGATGACCCAAAAATTCTTGTGATGGAATTAATTTGTTTTCCAAAACTCGTCACAGGGAATGAGATGTCCGGCCAACACTCACAAGCCTAGTTTTCATGTGAACACTAGTTTAACCACCAAGCATAATGTTGGAAAGGGATCCAGTTCAGGACAAAAAGGCGGTAAAATGCCGACGACCAATGTGGAAGACTGCAGGACAGAGGAAGAATTCTTTGAATGGCTTCAGAACGCGGTGCAATCAGGCATGTTTGAGAACATGAACGGCGGCAATGCCACCAACGATAGCCCATCTTCCAAACCTGGAAACAACAGCGCAAAGAGCGGCGGCAGCAATAATAACAGTAGCAACAAGAAAAAGAAGAAGGGAAAGAAGTGGTAAAGTGCCCCACAATTGGGTTGGAGCAGTGTCTGACTCTGTGAGCATTAGAGTATATAAAGTTTTACAATGGCCAATTGTGTTTTCCAAAAAGGAAAGTCTGTATGAGTAAAGTTCTCAATTGTATATGCTGGCATGACTGGAATCCCTTCTAGCTTGCATATCGCAGAGTTTGTACAGTGTTTCGTTTTCTTTTCCGGCATCATTTTCTTGTTTCAGAAATTTTCCTCATTCTCCTCCATATCTACATGGACTATATATATATTTATATACTTGTACTCTTATGTCACTGCTTGCTTAAATGAATGGCAGTAATTTTTCATCCTTTCACATTTCAATTCATTCATTCCCACAAAGGCTTGGGAGTGTCTTAAAAAAGACTTAATAGAATACCACTGTACCAGATATTGGCACATGGCAAGTGAATATAATTAAAAATGAAAAAAAAATCTATGGCTTGATGATGAATATGCTCTTCGGTAAACAATAATTTTGGTTCATCGGTTTTCTCATTTAGGTACTTTTGTTTCAAACAATTACAAGCACATCTTCAAATATTACTTTCACCTTAAATATTTTTACTCTTTCTTCCATGGACAGATTTAGCCAATCACAAATAATTTAGATATAATTTTTATATTTATCAAAACTGAAACTCACTTAACATGCATATTTTGAATGCACACTTACTTTTAAGTGTTGATTAAATTTGAGCATATGCTACTATATTTTTTTACTAATTTATAATTTTTATTTATTTATAATTATTTGAAACTGGTGAGCAAACTAATATTAAAAGAAATCAGACAAATTTACCAAAAAAAAAAAAGTAACTGGTTAATCTATAATCATCATCAACAAGCATAAATATAATTTTTTTTGGTTCTAATTATTATCTTTATCGCTCTTTTCGATAAATTTACTTTAGTACAACAAGTGAAAAATAAAAAAAATTGATTGATTGGTGGTTGTTAATATTTATATTCAGAGCAGTACCGCACCAAATCCAAACTCAGGATAACCCTTTACTAAATTTCATAAACGGATAGGCTAACAAAGAGCCTGGTGGTCTCCTCCTCCTTCCCATGGAGACTCTACTACAACTACACTCCTCCGCGGCTTTTCTTACTCCAAAGCCTCTCAATCGAATTGGGTCTTCTGGGTATCAAAGCTTACGCCTCCTATTTTTCTCAAATGGGTTTTCTTCTTCACTCTCTCTCAACATAAGCCGGAGGGTCTCTGTCATTGTTGGAGCCAAGAAGAACAGAAAAGAAGACACTCATCATTTTGTACCTAAACCAGATGAAGCTACTGGCCCATTTCCTGAAGCTGTGTTATTCAAAGAGGTTTGCTTTTTTTTTTTCCTGTTATCCCAATGTTCTGATTTTTTTTTTTATATATATTATGAAGATGATAATCAAGTATTTGTCCCATTATAGTCTTCACCGTATTATCGAAGTGTTTAACATGAAAAAGTATTAACTTGGTGCTTCAAAGATATAAAATTTGTGGATTTTTTTTATAGTATTTTCACTTGTATCAACTGTCATGTTTTTTTCCATTTGGGTGTGAGGATTAATAGTTTAAAGTGACATGTTTTTGTAAAGTAAGAGGTTTTGGCTATTAATTGGCATGTTTCTGCTGAAGTTTGAGTTTGAATTGGGATTGTTTTTTGTTGAATTGCAGAAAAAAGTTGAGAAAGATGGTAAATTAGTTCCTGAATTTGCTGATGCAGAAGAAGGTAAGCGGTTCAAATTTCTTCTAGTGATTATGCCTTGTTTTGGGACATGAAGTTACAATAATTGATATTCTTGGCAAATTGCAGAGAAGATATATGAAGTTCTGAAGCTTCAGCTGGAAAATGATCTGGAAGAGGAACAGAGACGTAAGCGTGTACTCATACCCTGCATTGATTGTTCAACATGGAAAATGCAATCTTTTGTTGTTATAACATAATCTTGTTAACACTTTGTTTTCTTCTCCTTGTTGCAGTGCGCCACTATGAAGTGGTTTATCTAATTCATGAGAAGCACGCTGAAGAGGTTGAGAGTGTCAATGCAAAAGTTAATGGTATTTGTTCTTTCCCAGTTCTATTTTCCTAATCATGGAATTGACTAAAGTATGGTTGAGTGTATTCTTGGAATTACTTTCACTTTGAATTCTTTTTGGATTTGTATATTAGTCGTAATAAAACAAGTTATTTTACTTTTCTAATTGAATGTTGGAGTTACATTTCAAATCTGCTACAAGCTGTTACAGAATGTTATTACTTATTGCAGAATTTTTAAGGGAGAAGAGAGGCAAGATATGGAGAATAAGCGATTGGGGTATGCGTAGACTAGCATACAAGATACAGAAAGCAAAGAATGCACATTATTTTTTGATGAACTTTGAGATGGATGCTAAATGGATTAACGATTTCAAGAGCATGTTGGACAAAGACGAAAGAGTCATTAGGCATCTTGTGATTAAGAGGGATGAGGCGATCACAGAGGATTGCCCTCCTCCTCCTGAGTTTCACTCTATGCGATCTGGTATGGAGGATGATGATGAAGATGAAGATATAGAATATGATGATGAAGAATATGATGAGGATTGGGATGCTGAAGGTGAGATCGAAGATGAAGACGGGATTATTATAGTCAGTGATGAAGATGAGGAAGATAGCACTAGCAAATCTGGTGGTAAATCCAAAACTAGCAAACTAAAAGCTGAGAAAGTAGGTAGGTAGATAGTTTCTTGGTTATTCCTTTTTGCACCTTGATTATGGTGCCGTGAGAGATTTAGGGAGAGTTCCATGTAGTAGATGATAGTATATTTTGTCTAATATTGAGTTAAAGAAATAGCCTATACAAAGCAGAGTTATATTGGGTAGTAGATTATCATTATTCAATGCAGTTATCATCTAAAGAATCATGAAGAAATAGTCGAAAACTTGGAGTTGTTTGGTTGCAACTACATTAAAGTTTTGATATGGGCAAAGGTTTGAGGCTGAAGATTTCTTTAAGGTTTGATTATAGTTCAAGTAAAATCAAGTGGCATCAAAATTGAGATGAGATGCCCCCTTTGGTGTTTACAGCTGCATATACTTGAAAAAGAGCCATATAAATCTTGCTCATCATTATGTTTCACTAAATATATTATTTTCTGTAAATTGTTTAACTTGTCATAACCAAGTATTTTGCATGCTTTAACAACTACAATAACATTATAAGCAAACCAAAATACGACTCCCAATAATTAACATTATGACACATTTGACTGGACTCAATGATCTTCAATCAACATCAGAAATGAAGGCCAAAGCTGAAGAAGAAGTCTGTAAAGTAAAGTTCTGTCTTTTGCTGACTCATATAGGTTTGGTAGACATAGATAATGGCGAGGAGAGAGGCTTTGCTGACTTAAGCATAGAAAGGAGCGCAGGTTTGATAACATACAAACTAGTGTGGAGCCAAAGAGTTTAAGTGAGATTTATGTGAAAGATTTCTCACCTACCAAGCTTATCACCTTCAAAACTCCACTTGGCTGTTTCTGTTAATGTTTAATATTGATCAATTTGTATGTTCTCATGTTATCATTTATATGAATGGTTTTATGTAACATGGGTTGGTTTACGTTTGGAGGAGAGATAAGAGAAAATTATGCTCTGACCAGCGTAGTCCTAAAGGCTAAAAGTAGTGATGAGAGAAGTTGCAAGCACTCTTTCTGTGCCCAAATATTCTCCCTAACCAGAGAAAGTTTTGCAAAGTGACAAACTTGTTCGCCATGAGCATGAGAATCGGCATCATTATTATTGGTCTACTTTTAATGTATCAATTTTTTATGATTTTTTTTAATACATTTTAATGGGAACTGCATGAAATGCTAAAGGAATTTTAATACTACTTTATTTTTCTTTAATACTTTTATTTCACACACCTAACTCTGTTTAAATTAAGATTAATAGAGATCAGAAAAGTATTCAATATGATAGTAATCTTTTCATGACCGTTTGCCAGTCATAATATATATTTATATATTCCAAGTTCGAACAACTAAGCAATATGAGAGTTATTACATTTAAACAATGATAAAGCCACGTGACAGACTCTAAAGAGAGTCCACTTGAATCAAATCACACGTATCTGCCCTCTCCTAAACCTTCTCTTGTATTCATTTCTTAAGTGTCCCAAAATCCTCCTTTTTTGCCATGTATTAATTTTCATGCACAACTTCACCTGTATATATACACAAAGAGTGTGCCATTCACACATCACTAATAAGAAATACATGAGTTTGCATAGAGAGTCAAGAACAACATTAATGGCCACTACTGTAGCCTTTTTGCTAATCTTCCTAATTATTCCAAAATCTCAGTCTACTTCCTCAATATATATTCCAGATTCTGATGTTGATCTCTTGGAATTTCCTCTAAATCTAGAGTTTTTGGAAGCAGAGTTCTTCTTGTTTGGAGCATTGGGTTATGGCTTAGACAAAGTTGCTCCAAACTTGACTAAAGGTGGTCCACCACCTATTGGTACTAAAAAGGCCAATTTGGATGCTCTCACAAGGGATCTCATCTTGCAATTTGGGTGGCAAGAAGTGGGACACTTGAGGTTCTTTCTTATGCTTATTGGTTTCACTTTTTTTTAGTTACTTATATTAATTTGTGTGTATGTAGTAAAACTGTTTAATTCTTTTGGTTCTGATGTTGACATTATAGGGCTATTCAAAATACAGTGAAAGGGTTCCCAAGGCCATTGTTGAATTTAAGTTCATCTTCATTTGCCAAAGTTATGGATGCTGCATTTGGGAGAACATTGAGGCCCCCTTTTGATCCTTATGCCAATTCTATTAACTTTCTTCTAGCTTCATATTTGGTTCCCTATGTTGGACTCACTGGATATGTAGGAGCAAACCCAAAACTCAAAGGAGCTACTTCCAAGAGAGTAAGCTTCAAAATCTATATATACTAAATCAAAATGCTCTTATTTATTTTCATTATAGATTAGTTTTTGGGATATTTTGCTACTCCATAGTTTCATTGTTTCCCACAAAGTATTTTGCTATTCCAGTTTTACATTTTGATGCCCTCACTTTTCATTTTATTACAAAATGACACCCTAAGTCACATTAAATATCCTTTGGTAAATTATTTATATAATTTTACTAAAATTTATTCTTCTACTAGAATTTATAATAATACCAATGTATCCAAACAACTAATTATAAAATAAAAAAAGTCATTATTAAAAGAGTGTGTTTGGTTAAATTTCGAACTTTCCATAATTTTTAAAAGAAATCAACATTAGAAGACTTATTTGGGACACCATTACGTTATAAAATCAAATATGAGGATACCAAAATATAAGAATTGAAACAGTAAAATATCTTTTTGGCAAAAATATATAAATATCCCTTAGTTTTTATGTATGGCGAGACCACACTCACTAGAAATCACATAATAAAAGTAAGTTATAAGCTCGATCGAATATGAGACTTCTTTCAATTAGTGTCTCACTACTGAGTCTAGACTATAATCCATCTCTTATTCTACTGAATGACTTTTCATTAATATTAAGCTAGTGTCGACCTTAGGTTGATCGAACCCTAGATTTTGATGTTAGTGGCTTTTCATTATGGATTATTAGACATGTATATAATGCTTATAATTATTTTCATTTTCTCAGCTAGTGGCGGGTCTTTTAGGTGTAGAATCAGGCCAAGACGCTGTAATTAGAGCATTGCTATACGAACGTGCAATGACAAAAGTGAAGCCATATGGGATAACTGTGGCAGAGTTCACAAACCAAATTTCTAATCTAAGGACGCAACTAGGGCATGGTGGTCTCAAAGACGAAGGGCTAGTGGTACTGCCCATTCTAGGCGCCGAGGGAAGAGTGGCCGGAAATGTGCTCG
Organism: Humulus lupulus; assembly: GCF_963169125.1. Lineage (NCBI taxonomy): Eukaryota > Viridiplantae > Streptophyta > Magnoliopsida > Rosales > Cannabaceae > Humulus > Humulus lupulus. The sequence goes on along the minus strand of NC_084794.1, from coordinate 284,023,555 downwards.
CCGGAGACCAATACTCACTTTCTTATGGTAGGACACCGGAAGAGATACTTAGAATTGTATATGGTGGAAATGGTGATGAACATGTGGCTGGGGGTTTCTATCCTAAGGGAGCTAATGGTCATATTGCTAGATCATATCTTGCTCCTATTCCTTAATTATCAATCTTATTACAACATGCATGCATGTACGTGCATGTTTCATAGCTTGGATTCCAAGCTAAGAAAGTTAATAACACAACTTCTCTAAACTTTTTTGGTCACCATGCAAGTATGTGTTTGACTGTGTTTAATCAATACTATAAATATAAAACTATAGTCTTTTTAGATTATTTTTTAAAATTGATTCAATCACATAATGATTGAAAAAGAGATACACTATTGGTGGAGAGATTTTTTTGATCCAAAAAGCTCATAATTTAGACAATAAAGCCTATAGAATAACAAAAATACACTAGAAAAAGAAGTATAAATTTGGAATCCAGAAAAGTCCCACTAGAAAAGAGCTTTTGGTTGATTTTTTTTTCTTGCAATATATATTTATATGTTTTTCTTTACTTTTAAAAATTAAAATACTTTAAACTCTAATAAAATTTATTGTTCAAAATTATTTGCGCTATCTACAAAAATTGCAAGCATTTTATAATATACCATTAACTACCGAACTCAAGTTTAAGTAGTTAATTAATATGTTCATATTTATATAACTGAAATGAAGGTGGTTGCACTGGTATAATATATTGTATTTTGTTTGCTTGCAAAGTTGTTCCTAGCTATTAATTAACGCTAGAAAGCTATGGAGATATAATCAAGGTTAAACTTTATCAATAACAGGGAACACATTATATATTATTATATCTATTTGATAATAAATATGTAAAATTAGATCAGTGATGGAACGAGTAGCTGTGAAATCATTAAAATTAAAATGGGCACATCAATTCGAAGAATTCGAAAGTTTTGCACAATTTGCTTTTGATTTATTAGTTCAGTTTGAATTAGATTTTAAAACATACATAATCTGTTAACCGAATCAATCTTATTACTTTTCATCCAATAAAATCTAAATTTAGTTGGGCATCCAACCCTTGAACCTTGATGGCCTATTCAATTCTACTTTATATCATTAATTATCCCTATAAGTGATGTCCTTTTTAGTTTACATTGATAAGAACACATAAGCCTAGTCTAATATAGATTAATATAGACATAAACTAGTATTTTTTTTGTTTGTAATAACATAGTACGATAATAGGTACAATAAAGGCACATGTTTGGCACGAACGCGAGTACATTATTATGAACATGATACTTAGTAAACATGCATATGGGTTAGTAAGTATGATACGTTTAATAATTGTGACTAGATCATGTCCAACAATGGTTCTACCAACTCCACCACAAGACCACCTAAAAATATTCATATAAGTTTCTTCTTTCCACATAATCTAGTGATCTTGTGAGAACCATTAGTACTTGAAAAATGTTATTACTATTAATATTATTATACATTGATATCATCATTTTTTATTAGACTACTTTTTTTATTATATGAAATACTTTTTTCTTCTTCTTTTTTAATTATCATTGTTTTGTTAATAAAAAATAAAATTGATTAAAAAATATTTAAAAATAAAAAACAAGGGATAACAAACATATATAAAAATAAGTGGTCATTTGTTACCGTTCGGTTCACGTGAAAATGAATTATCGTTGTGTAAGTGATGATATTAATAATAAGGGAGTGGAGGGTAGGGCTTCACATTGGGTGGGTTGGTCGGGTTCGGGTAAGAGAAGGTAATACCGAACTCGCCCGAAATGTAGTCAGGGTTAGACCGGGTTTGGACTGGGTCGAGGGGGGAACCTCGGGTTCGGGTGGGGAAGAAGTGTAACCAAACCCGACCGAAATAGACTCTGGTGGGGTCGGGTTCGGGTGGGCCCGAGACTTTACTTATTTTTATTTTTTACCCTTGCAAAATTAGACTATTAACTCTTTTTTTTTTTTTTTTACAATTGGGTTAATTTATAAAAATATTGAGTATTGACTTGAATATTACAAGAGAGTATTGGCTATATTCCAATTCACAAATATAAAACTAACATGAAACATCCAAGTTCCAACTCTAACCAAAAACAAATATCCATAATTTCAAAATTCCTTAATTAAAATTATAAAGTCCATACCAACCATACCGATACCATTCCAAGTTCCAACTCTAACAAAAAAAAATATCCATAATTTCCAAAGTCCTTAATTAAAATTATAAAGTCCATGCCAACCATACCCATACCATTCCAAGTTCCAACTCTAACAAAAAACAAATATCCATAATTTCCAAACTCCTTAATTAAAATTATAAAGTCCATACCAACCATACCGATACCATAGTCCAAAAGTCCAAATTCAAAGTCCTTAACAAAAGTTACTAAACTACTCAAACTTAAAAAGTCCACAAAATGTCCAAAGTCCAAATAAAATATTGCCAATATAGAAATAAAAAGTCATCCATCATCCTTCCCTTCATTTCCTCCATTTCTCCTCCCCAATTTCCAATTCCAAAATAATGTAAACCTTAACATAGAAAAATAAATAAGTTAAATAAATTAAAACAAAAATGCTAAGTATGAATTTTGAATTATGAGGTTCTTAAATTCTTACAAGTCAAGATACATCATATGAGGTTCTCATCTTCATTCATTCAGTTCCTTGTGCAACATATGAAGCTGTAGATGGAGCATTAATAGAACCAGAAGGCGAAGGTAAAGTAGAAACATTTTTCACTAGCACTAGCAGTAGCATCATCACCTGTGATTTCTGCAATATATCAATAGATTCCATATATTATATACTTCCATAAATATGATTCAAACAATAATTACAACTAAAATACCAAATAAAAGTTTGTTTACCAACTTACCAGACTTGAGAATCTCTGAAGTCTCTTGCACTTTTACTTCATCCATGTAGTCTCGAACAATGGTTGGTTGATGTGAATTGCTCCACCAGTTTTTGAGACATATTAAACATTCAACCATTTTAGGTCTCAATGAGCTCCTAAAAGGATCTAAAATCTGACCACCAGTCGAAAAAGTAGTCGTAGAAGCAACAATTGTAATTGGTATGGCCAACACATCACAAGCAATGGTTGACAAGATCTTGTACTTGGATGCATTTCTGGTCCACCGTTTCAAAATTCAAAGTTGTCACCCTCAATCATAGGTTCAACATCCCCAGTTAGATACCTATCAACCTCATTCTTTGTCTTACCACCAACTTCCTCATTCCTTTGTTGTACAAGCAATGAAGCATACTTCTTCAAACTAGAAGTAAAAGTGAATGAGGAAGAGGAATCCACTAGGCTGAGGCTGAAGTAATGTAGAATTCCCACCACCATACAAATCAAACAGGGATCGTAATGTTTGTTCTACCTCATTAACCATCTGAGTGCATGTCAGTGGACCATAAAAAGCTTTGAAACAATGATTGAGATACTTGAGCTTGTATCTTGGGTCAAGAACCAAGGCAATTATAAGGGCCTCATTACATTCCTCAATCTTTCCATAGTATTTTTTCATATTTCACTTTCATGCTCTGTGCTATACTCACTAACAACGAGTCATCCTCCTTAACTTCCATTTAATACAAAGTGTGCTACATATTACATATTTCAATAAAGTACTTGTATGTCGTAACATAGGTTGATCCATTAAACCTTAATGTCACCTCGTACAAAGTCTCCAAAAACTTCACAAAGACTGTTGCATTCTCCCAGTCCATTTCAGTATCCCTCATTTTTTCTTTCCATCTTTGTCAATCTCATCAAAATACTTCAAGAAATTTGCATTTGACATTAAGGCTCTGATTGGTAGGGTATTTGAATCCATTTTTATTATTTTGAAAACTTAAAATTTGTGGACCCCACAAAAATACATGATTGGAAGCTTGTTTTTTGAAACAAAATCCAAAACAATATCTGGATTTTGTGTTGTAAAATTGAAAACAAGAAAATCACTTTTTCTAACTTCTTCCCAAAATCCCTGAAAAAAAAATCCACTTCTCTCTCTGCTCCCCTCCCCTCCATCATTCGTGAAAATCAGACCATCTCCATTTCTCTCCACTCCTGCCCTCGACTGTGTGGGTTTGCTGTAAGCTCAACGATGACACCGCTCTATCTCATCAAATTCATTCAACTGGCCGCCCCTCCTAACTCCAGATATCATTCCAGATCTCCCTCCATATCTCCCAACTCCAGATCTCCCTCTCTTTTGTGTTTGTTGCACCGGCCACAAAAGGTATTACTAAGCTTTGGGTTTGAAGTTATGTGCGAGTATATGTGTTTTTTTTTCTTTGTATGCAATTACTAAAAATTCTTACTACTTCATATTCTTTTGGTGAAGATTTAGTACCATATAGTGTTTTATGTTATTACGTTTTGGAAAAATAAGTGATGGGTACCATACTACAAGACATCTACCAATGAAGGAAGCTGGACCACTTGTTGCTGTGGTCCATAGAAGTTGCTCATTGTATTGGAACTGGACACAATAATGTCTAATTATGTGAAGATATGGGCGTAATTGTTAAGACATATGATATATCATCAAGATTATAATGTTGTGACGAAGTATGGGGAGGAAAATGAATAATGAATGATTCCCCCTACTATATGTTTTATGAATTCAAAGGCCTTTTTGGGCATGTGAAATTTTCAGCTTATCATCATGACTGTTCATTTTTAGCTTATCATTACAGGTTTTATTTGGGGCTTTCTGAACAATTGTTGTCAGAGAAAAAGAGCAGCTTTCTTTCTTCTCCTTCAGTTAATTAATGGATGAATTAAGCCTGCGCTTTTTGTAATGAATTGTTTCTTTTAGGCTTCAAATTTTCAAGTGGTGTTTACAATTCAGATAGAATTTAGTTTGTTTCGTAGGAAAATTCCAATAAGTGTCTGGAAAACGTAATGATTCTTCTATGGCCTACTAGTTTGTCTTTTTATTGTGTAAATTTATACTCGTTATATCTTTCTTTAACTTTCTATCACTAAATGGAATTCCTTGCTTTAGTATTCTATTGTGAGAATTCATTTTTTTTTAAGTCTTTAAGTAAAATCTTCTTTGAATATATATATATAAATATGTGTGTGTGTGTGTAAAATCTTGGGTTGTATGTCATTGTTGAGGGTTGAAATGGAGGCTCTTGTGTTACGGTTGAGTCTAATTCTAGGTACTTTCTTGAGTTTGGTTTATAGTGTAAGAAAAAAGATTTTAGCCGAAATTTTAGAAGCTGTCAAAATTTGACCAAGTTAATAGTTGTATGATATTGGAGTGATTGTTATTGTTGTTAATGATTCAAGTGAAAAGATTACAGTAAGAGCATTAATGAAATATGCACCACTGTTAATAGAGCTGCAAAAATACAAAAGTAAAATTGGACAATTCGTATGTATAAATGTATGTGCAAAGAGAGAGATCCCATATCACCTATTGTCAATCAATATAATTTATATGGTATAATTACTCAGAAGTTTGTTTTTAATTTCTAAGAAAGTTTTTTAGATAAAGAGTTGCATTCTTTGGATGCTTATAGCAGTGTGTACTTGCAGACAAGTACACTATCTCAAAACTAACATACTAATTAGCAAATGGTGTGTAGACTTGTGCTTATTATATGTTATTACAATTTAATCAACTCTGTATAGAAATGTACAATTGAGTGAACCATAAACTTTTCTAGTTCACTAGTTTTCTAGTGCTGACCTCTATTATTAAAGTTAGGATTTTGTTGTAGTGTATCTCCCATCACATAACATATATATGTTATATATATATATTTATAAGGCTTAAACTAATGCATTTGATGTAGCTATCACTACAGTCCCTTTGATGTAGATATCGGGTGTTATTATGTCCATTCGTTAGCTATTTTAGATTCAATTCCTTATGTGTTTATTATGTGATGTTGTTATACTGGGTCTTCTATGAGTTATTGTTGTTGGATTTTGATATTTTTTTTACTGAAGTTTACTTGAAATATATTATGTTCAATTTTAAAATATTAATGAGAATTTAGAGGAAGTAATTTAGAAGAAAAGATTGAGATTGAGGTGTGTGGTAGTAAAGCCACTTTAGGAAGTATTCTTGTTTTTTTCTTAAAATAATGATGTTGCTTTACTAGTATTTTATGAATTATTACTATTAGATACTTTTTGGAGAACAGTAGTAAAGAGTGATAATGGTTTTTACACACTTGGTTGGCCGTACTAGTTTTGCTCTTATGAGCATTAGTTTTCTTTCATTGAGTTTGCCATTTATGTTCCCTATGTTAGTCATTTGTGAGTTTGATGCTTTTGATGTGTATATATACTCTAGTACACACACTTGATTGATTTTGTTTAATTTGTTGTCTTTTGAATACATTTTTGGTAGTTGATATCAACATATGTATGTTTGGTATTTGTGAATGCAATGCTTATTCTTGCTATTAGTCAATTATTTATTAGACTTCATATAATCAACGATTTAAATCATTAGGCCTTGATGCAATATAGAAACGTTTTGCTAATTATAAGTTTATAACATCAAATCATACTTTGTTTTGCTGTGAGGAAACTTGACGAGTGCATATTTTGCTTAAACTTGTAGTATAACTTTTTTGATATTATATATATGTCCATCAATCAACTGGATCTATATATATATATGTATTAGTCAGATTCATTGATTTATATTAGTTTGTGCCTAGATTTTGATTGCAACACAAAGAAAACCTTCTTTGCATAATTATTTATTAAATATTTATTGTAAAATTGACTTTTTTAATGGTTGTATGTTGTAATGCAGAGAACAAGCTTGGTAGTAAACCATTATAGTCCCTTTGTTCTCAATCTGCAACATCTGAGGTGAGCTCTTTTTCTCACTCACTCCACTTTCTTTACATCTTGGAATTCTTTGATTTGAATGTTTGATTTTGAAAATTTGGGCTAATAAATTTAAAATAAGAATTAATTATGAAGACATAGATTGTGATAGTTAAAATTATGATTAGATGGATGCGAAGAATGTAGACATTGACGATCATGCTTCTTGGCCTGAGGCTATTGAATCACATTTTATTGGTTTTCTGTATGAAGAGGCCAAAAAAGGATTACAAACAACAACTTTGGACAAAAAAGGATGGTTAAAAATAGAAAATGACATATTTAATTCTTTTGGAAAGAGATATAAAATGCCTCAATTGAAATCCAAATTCAATCGGTTGAGAAAGGCACATCGAGATTTTTCTCATCTTTTGGAACAAACTGGTATGGGATAGGATCCTCAAAAAAATAATGTTACATCAAGTGATGAAGTATGAGATACTTATCTAAAGGTAATAAACTTATAATATACTTGTGTTGTTGATTACTTGATTATTCTAAATTCATGTTATGTAGTAATGTTGTGTGTTTTTGGATTTTTGTAGAAATATCCAAATGCGAAGAGATTTCGAAAAAAAGGATTGCAACATTATGAGATGCTTGGAGAAATATTCAATAATAAAACAACCACTAATGGTATGAGTTATGCCTCTACTCAACTTCTGTCGTCTTCAGTTGAGGAACGGCAACAAGAGCGTCATTTTGTTGGCACTGGAGCACACGTTGATGTTGGTTTTGAATTTGATGGTGATAATTATGGAGAGGAAGAAAAAGTTACTCGTGTACGTCGTCGAGCTACTTCTGCTCCACCAGATGCACCAAAACCAAAAGAGAAAAAGAACAAAGGGACTAATTCTGCCTTCGACCAAGTGATGGAAGAACTTGCAAAAAGTATTTTTGCTAAGACTGAGGCATCATTAACACGGAGTGAGACTATGCGTAAGTATTATGAATCTAGAGAAAGGAGAATTAGCGAGGAAACCAGCAATGTCACTAATTATTACAATGTGGAAGATTGTCAAAACATTCTTGATGGTATTCCAGACTTGGATAACAAAATATACCTCAAAGCGTTGCATGAGTTTGTAACAACCCCGGAATGGCGCGGAATATTCATGAGAATGAATGAGGAGCGTCGACATGCTTATCTTGATTCATTTTTGGAGTGATTTAATATTGTTTATTTATTATGACTTTGTTTGTTATGAACTACTAAACCATGAAGTTTACATTTTCTTAGATAATGTGTAATGAACTTGACTTGGTATTGATTGTCGTGATTGAAATTTTATTATTGTCATAATTAGGTACCTAAGATGGATGATTTGGATGAGGAGTTTGAAATATTATTTGGTGATACTTCATCTTCATCAAGCGAGGAATTAATTGGTCAAGTTCTCATGGCTAATCAAATACATGAGATGCAAAAATCTCAACAGATTAGACGACCACTGCGCACTTCAGATATGTCTGGATGTCAATAATTACTTGAGTTGCTAAATGGACATCCTGATAGATTGTTTTACACAATTAGAATGGACGTTAATACTTTTAGATCTTTATGTCGTCGATTAGTTGAAATGGAAGTCATAGAACATGACAGGGTAATTAGTGTTGAAGAAGTTGTTGTCATGTTTCTATGGATAGTAACACACAACCAACGAGTTAGGACTGTGGCCGAAAGATATCAACATTCAGTAGAAACTGTTTGTCATCAGTTTGGCAGAGTGCTAGATGCATTGTGTTATTTAGGAAATGAAGTAATAAGGCCTCTTCACTTTAACACTGTGCAAGTAGAAATTCAAAATAATTCGAAGTATTTCCCATGGTTTAAGGTAAATTTTATTTATTATTTTTAATAAAATACTTGTTATAATTCATATCAATTTAATTGAAGTTGGTAATGATTTATCTGAATTGTTGTGTAGGATTGTATTGGAGCAATTGATGGTACTCATGTAAGTGTAGTTGCACCAGCTCTAAAACAACTTGCATATAGAGGAAGAAAAGTAAATGTAACACAAAATGTAATGGATGCATGCACCTTTAATATGATGTTTACTTATGTCTACGTTGGATGGGAAGGAACAACTAATGACTCTCGAGTGCTTCTTGATGCAATTAGAAAAGATGATAACTTTCCCATGCCACCACCAGGTCTTAAATTACACTTGTCTTGATGCATTATAATTTTATTTCACATTCCCTTTTAATAATAAGTGATTTTAATATAGGTAAATACTATGTTGTTGATTCTGGCTATCCAAATATGTCTGAGTTTCTAGCACCATATCGTGGTGAACGTTATCACTTGTGTTGCTTTAGAGGAAGAGGGAACCATCCTAGATGTGCGATGGAGTTTGTTATACCCAGATTTCGAGCCATAGTAAATATGACCTCGAAAGCTGAGTTCGCATTAAATGGTCTCGTGAGGGTTAGGGTATGCTCTACGATTGTAAATCGAGCCTGCAAAGTATGATACATGACCTCGAATGTAGTGACCTCGAAATGATCTCGATCTCGAAAGGTAGCTCTGAGAGCCCCTCATCTTCAAGAACAACTTCGGAGCAGGGATCTTGAGCTCGATGTACTATCTCGAAAGCAATGTTAGCTCGGGAGAAGTCAGTGGCTCGCACAATGACGTGAAACCTGAGATGCTGAAGCCTTGGAGATACGCTATGACCACCTTGAATGTCTACAAATATTGTAAACATGAGATGTAATCCTCATTTATTGATGTAAATCCCCAAGAATCGTGGGATATTATTTAGTCAGTTATGCGTTTCCTGGTCTTCAGGGACGTTTCCTTTTTTATCTGATTAAAGGCATTTAAAGCCATTTATTTTATTCACAAAAGAGTAACTACCCAAAATATGTGGGATAGTATTCTGCATCCTTCTCTATAAATAGAGAAGCCATGCACCATTGTAATGGACCGAGATTCTGATCCTTGAGAGAAAACTCTGGCGAATTCATACTAAAGAATTTTTCAGAGATAATCTTAAGATTAATAATAGAGACTCGTGGACTAGGCAGATTTAACTGCTGAACCACGTAAAAAGCCGTGTGTTTGATTTGTTTGTACCGTTTGGCCATTGTTATTCATTGTTTTTGTGCTCTTCTTTTATCTGTTGACGAAAAACGACGTCAACAGTTTGGTGCTTTCATTGAGAGCCTTAAGCATTCATCCCTGAGAGATTCATGGCTGCAAACAATCAGAACACTCCTGAAGAAAATTACCCAAGGCGTCCTGGAAAACAACCAATGGAGAACCCGGATGCTGATGAAAGAAGTGGGTCATCTGACTCCCGGGGACCACCTCCACAACCAAGGGATGAGGACATGTACTACAATCCTGAGCGTTATGTTCCTATTGTAGAACTAGAAAATCGGCAATTGAAACAGCTACTGGCAGAAGCCAACAAACGGAATGAGGAGTTGACTAGGATGGCCACAGAGGCGCAGGTGGCTCAGCCCCCGCCTCCGCGCGAAAACCAAGTCCCTCCTCCAAGGGACGTGCATGTTCCTCCCCAGAGGCCCCGTGGACATCCACGGAAAGATGCTGCCACAAGGAGGCCGACTCAACCTCCAGCACCAGCAGAGCCATTCGCTCCTTCTAGGCCCCAGAGGAGTACCCGAGCTCGGGTCCTGCCTAATCCGCCTGTGGAAGTGCCTGCAGGAACTGAGAATAACCGAGCTCCTGCCGAGGCTCGGACTCAGGTTCCTGGTAGTGCACCGAACACGACTGACCCATCTCGGGCAAATTCTGGACCCTCTAGGCCGAGGCAAGAGCGACCACCACCGTCGCCCATACGGTTCCCTCCGTCTCCCGTAAGATATCCTTCACCTCCCCGTAGAAACGCTCAACCTGTTCGAAATCAGGATCAAGGGCGTACGGGGGATAGACAAGGGCACAGGGAGACTTTCCAAGAGTGGAGAGGCGCACAATCTGAGAGAAGTCAGACGTCCCGGTCTCGCACTGCGGAGACGAGGCGACATAGGAAGAACCCATCGCGAAATGACCGATCAATGAGTTTCACCAGTGACGAGTCCGGAGAAACCAGGTCCGTCAGTAAACACGACCGAGGTTGTAAAAATACTGGAAGCCGCAAGAATCGTCCTGACCTGCGAAATCATCTGAATCAGAGCAGGGGGAAGGGAGATCAGACAAATCCAGACCTGAGGAATCACCTGAATGGGCGTAGAGATCCCTCACGGAGACGCGAGCCTGGAATCATGATCAATGATTATCAATTCCAGACACCACCTAAGGACCCAGTCCAAGAAAGGATCGATCAGCTCGAAAAAGCCTTTAGGCTTTTAAAGAATGAACGAGGGAACGGTCGATATGAGGACTCTGACGAGGAGCTCGAGCCGTTTGCTCCCAATATTTCTAACACTCAGTTTCCCCAAGGGTTCCGGATTCCTCACGTCCCAGCGTTTGAGGGAAAAACCGACCCATGTAGCCACCTGAGTACATTCAACACTATTATGAGAGCTCGTAACCCACGTTACTAGCTCTCATAATAGTTTTGAATGTACTCAGGTGGCTACATGGGTCAGTTTTTAAAGAATGAACGAGGGAACGGTCGATATGAGGACTCTGACGAGGAGCTCGAGCCGTTTGCTCCCAATATTTCTAACACTCAGTTTCCCCAAGGGTTCCGGATTCCTCACGTCCCAGCGTTTGAGGGAAAAACCGACCCATGTAACCACCTGAGTACATTCAACACTATTATGAGAGCTAGTAACGTGGGTTACGAGCTCAGGTGCATGTTGTTTCCAACATCATTGGCCGGACCTGCCAAGAGTTGGTTCGAGAAGTACAAGAGACACTCGATAAATTCATGGGATCAGTTGTCTAGGGACTTCAAGAAGCAGTTTCGGGCTATGATGGGAGTCAGACCAGAGGCATCCACTTTGACCAACGTCCGACAACAGCCGGGCGAAACACTGAAAAGCTATCTGACAAGATTTAATCTTGAGGTCGCCCGAGCTCGAGAAGTGGATGACAGTGGGCACCTAATGGCTATCCGAGCTGGTGTTTTACCTGGGAGTGCCCTTTGGGATGACATGCAAGGGAAACCGGTGAGGTCGATAACCGAGTTTAACAGACGGGCGCAGAGATTTGTCAATGTAGAGGAGGCGAGGTCAACGCTCAAGGAGACCTCGCAGACCGAAACTACAACGATAAACATTAACTCCGCCTCAACCTCGGCTGACCCAGCAGCTCCACAGCCTACCTCAGAGAATCCCTCCAAGAGGAAAAAGAGCGAGGGAAATAACCCCGAGGCTGAAGGAGGAAAGAAGAAGAAAGGAGAAAGGTATTTCTCCGTATATAAAGTGCACACCGAGCTCAACGAGTCTCGGGAAAACATATACCTGGCTAATGAAAACCAGGTCCCCTTCAGGCGTCCGGACCCAATGAGGAATCAAAAGTCCAAAAGGGATTCCAGTAAATATTGCCGGTTCCATAGAGATACCGGACACACAACTGATGAGTGCCGACAGCTGAAGGACGAGATCGAAGGGTTGATCTCGAGAGGTTATTTCAGGCAGTATGTCAAAAACCAGAGTACTGGACAGACCACTGCAAGCCAGAGAATAGCCGCGCCTTCGGCGGCACAGAATAATAACTCCCGATCTCGGGAAGAAGACAGGCCCCCACCGATTGATGGAGAGGATGTAATAACCATCTCGGGAGGGCCTCATCTCGCAGGAGGGGGTAGAAATGATCAAAAGCGATACGTGAATGAGTTGAAGACGGGGGACGGGTCTCCTTATGAACCCGAACCAAGGGCACCAAAAAGCAAAGGGTTGAAACTCAACCTATAACCTTCACCGAGGAAGATGCCTCCTATGTCCAGTTCCCTCATCATGATCCACTAGTCATCACCCTGCAGCTTGCCAACAAAAGAGTGCGCCGAGTTCTCATAGACAATGGGAGCTCAGTTAACATTCTCTATAAAGCAACACTAGAGAAAATGGGACTCTCCCTTCGCGACCTGAAGGCTTGTGCAACCACTTTGTACGACTTTTCTGGAGAAGGAACCGCCTGTATGGGGTCCATCGAACTCCCTGTGACCTTGGGAGACTATCCAGTCTCGGTGACCAAGATGATGGAGTTCGTGGTAGTAGAGTTACCATCTGCCTACAATGTATTGCTCGGGAGACCCGCCCTGGTCGGGCTGGGGGCAGTTTCATCTGTAAGGCATCTAGCCCTCAAGTTCCCTACTCCAAGCGGGGTCGGAACATTAAGGGGAGATCAATTGGCAGGGAGAGAGTGCTACAACATCTCTTTAAGGGGAAAGAAACAAACGAGCGCTCAAGCACTCGTTATCATACAAAATAAAGATGGGACGGTTTTAGAAATCGACGAGGAAATCGATCCAAGGATTGAGGAGAAAGTTGACCTCGAACCGTCGGAAGAGCTCGAAGAAGTTCAGCTCGACGAAGCTGAACCCTCGAAGAAGGTAAAGGTCAGAAAACACCTCCTAGACGAAGCCAAATAGCAATTAATTTGCTTTCTGAAGAAAAACCAGGATGTCTTCGCATGGTCACACTCAGACATGGTGGGGATAAGCCCAAATGTTGCGAGCCACACATTGAATATAGACAAAAGCTTTCCCCCGAAGCAACAAAAGCGAAGACAACTGGACGAGGATAGAAAGAAAGCACTAAAGGAGGAAGTTGACAGGTTGAAAGCAAACAATTTCATTAGGGACGCTTTTTACCCTGATTGGGTAGCCAATCCAGTGTTGGTCCCGAAGCCCAATGGGACGTGGAGAACCTGCATTGACTACTCAGACCTCAACAAGGCCTGCCCGAAAGACTGTTTTTCGCTGCCAAGAATTGACTAGCTCGTGGATGCCACGGCGGGGCATGGCCTGATGTCGTTCATGGATGCCTATTCTGGATATAACCAGATTCCCATGCATGCCCCCGACCAAGAGCATACGAGTTTCATCATAGATAAAGGGCTCTACTGCTACAATGTCATGCCATTTGGACTCAAGAATGCTGGAGCCACGTACCAGCGGCTTGTAAACATGATGTTTTCAGAGCAAATAGGGAACAACATGGAAGTTTACGTTGAGGACATGCTTGTAAAGTCTCAACTTAACAAGAACCATGTTGACGATCTCGAAGAGTGCTTTGGCATACTCAGGAAATACAACATGAAGCTAAATCCTATGAAGTGCACTTTTGGAGTGTCTTCAGGAAAATTTCTAGGCTTTATTGTCAACTCTCGAGGGATCGAGGCTAATCCCGACAAAATAAAGGCCCTGATTGACATGCCTTCACCTCGGAAGCATAAATATGTCCAAAGCTTGACTGGGAGGATGGCCGCCCTGAACAGATTCATCTCGAAGTCAATGGATCGTGGCCTTCCATTCTTCAACTTATTGAAAGGAAGTAAGAAGTTTGAATGGACGGAGGAGTGCGAACTGGCCTTTCAGGAGCTCAAAAAGCACTTAGCCAAACCGCTCATCCTCTCGAAGCCTGAGACGGGAGAAGTATTGTTCCTCTACCTCTCAACCACCGAACACGCGATAAGCGCGGTGCTCGTTCGGGAGGAAGAGAGGGTGCAGAAACCCGTCTATTACATAAGTAAAAGATTACTGGGGGCAGAGTCAAGATATCCATTGATGGAGAAGCTTGCCCTCAGCCTAATCCACTCATCTTGCAAGCTCCGCCCCTACTTTCAGGCACATCCCATCCATGTACTGACAGATCAACCACTAAGGCAAGTCCTATCTAAACCAGAGGCGTCAGGTCGACTCCTTAAATGGGCTGTTGAGCTCGGACAGTTCGAGATCACCTACCATCCGAGAACGACCATTAAGGCACAAGCCTTGGCAGACTTTATAGTGGAGTGCACTGGTATAGCCGACGACGAGGTAATAACCACGGCCCACGAGCTGTGGAAACTTTACGTCGACGGCTCGTCAAATGAAAATGGAGCGGGGGTAGGAGTTATTCTGATCACTCCTGCAGGGAGAAAATTTCACTCTGCTTTAAGATTTGGCTTTAAAGCATCTAATAATGAAGCTGAGTACGAGGCTCTACTTGCGGGACTGCGAATAGAAAAAGAGCTCAAGGCCAAAGCTATACATTGCTACAGCGACTCCCAGCTCGTGGTTAATCAAATCTTGGGGGAATACCAGGCTCGTGGCACAAGAATGGCAGCTTATCTGGCGAAGGCAAAATCCGCATTAGAGTATTTCGAGTTTTATGCAATCGAACAGGTTCCCCGAGAACAAAACTCAAATGCAGATGCCTTAGCTCGGCTCGCCACTTCCGTCGAAAATGAAGAGCTAAATGTTATACCCGTAGAGCACCTATCCGCATCCAGCATTACTAAGCCAGACGAGGAAGATGTGTGTATGATTGAAACAGAACCGACCTGGATGAGTCCAATAGTTGATTATCTCGAAAATGGAACTCTTCCAAGAGATCGAAATCAAGCTCGAAGATTGATGTATCAACTTCCTCGTTACACCATTCTGGATGGAAGGTTATACAGAAGAGGGTATTCCATGCCGCTGCTTAGATGTGTAACCCCTCCCGAGGCTAAGAAGATCATTGAAGAAATTCATGAAGGGTTCTGCGGAGACCATACCGGGGGGCATAGCCTTTCCAAGAAGATTATACGCCAAGGATATTTCTTGCCAACCATTAAAACGGACTCTTTCGAGTACGTAAAAAAGTGTGACAAATGCCAGAGATTCTCCACGATACCCCGAGCTCCACCTTCCGAACTGACCATGTTGACATCCCCATGGCCTTTCGCGGTGTGGGGCATCGACCTCATAGGCTCACTCCCAACTGGCAAAGGCGGAGTTAAATATGCTGTGGTCGCCGTTGATTACTTCACGAAATGGACGGAGGCTGAACCATTGGCGACCATAACTTCGAAAAAGATCCTTGATTTTGTGGTAAAAAACATCGTATGCCGATATGGAGTACCAAGAAAGATTGTATCTGATAACGGAACCCAGTTCGATTGCGACTTATTCACCAACTTTTGTAACAAGAACGGCATAATAAAGAGTTTTTCATCAGTGGCTCACCCTCAAGCGAATGGTCAGGTCGAAGCCGTTAACAAAACTCTCAAGAGCTCTCTAAAGAAAAAGTTAGAAGAGGCAAAGGGACGATGGCCCGAGGAATTGCCTCAAGTCCTTTGGGGATATAGGACAACAGCTCGGACATCAACAGGACATACTCCGTTCTCTCTAGCGTACGGCTGCGAGGCGATGTTGCCCATCGAGGTCGAAATTCCGACGATCCGAACTCAGATTTACGATCAAAGTTCCAATCATACTCAGCTCGAAGAAACCCTAGACTTGATTGAAGAAAAAAGAGAAGAGGCTCAGCTGAGAAATGCTGCTTACCAGCAACGAACCATGAGATATTTCAAAAAGAGGGTTCGAGATCGAAATTTCGGAGTGGGAGACCTGATTTTGAGACGAGTATTCTTGGCAACCCGAGATCCAGCAGCTGGGGTGCTCGGGCCGAACTGGGAAGGACCATACCAGATAGAATCAGTCATCCGACCTGGCGTATACAAACTTGCGAGATTAGATGGGAGCCTGATACCTCGAGCATGGAATGGCGAACACCTTAGACCATATTATCAATAGCGTAAGAAGTGTCGCCTGTAACCATGATTTTCTATCTGTATTTAGTATATTTTTGAATTTCATCAAATAAAGGGTCTACTTTGTTTCACATGTAATTTATTTTTATTTTTGCAATCTCTCTTAATTTAATAACCTATGGTCACACTCATGGGATATTAAGGGGGCATCATTGTTATACATACCACCAGCTTAAAAAAAAATAAAATAATAAAACATAAAGTATTTGGATATAACTAAATACGGGAGCTTAGATAGTTCGGACTTAACCGAGCGAGCTTAGATAGTTCGGACTTAACCGAGTTATCAAAAACATTAAGTATTTGGAAATAACCAAGTACGCGGGCTTAGATAGTTCGGACATAACCGAACTACCAAAAACCTAAAACGTTTGGAGTTAACCAGATGTGCAAGCTTAACAGATTTGGAACTAACCAGCCAAATTATCGATCGATGATAAATGGGAGCCTAAACCCATCACGAGATAAGTCGAGATCGAGGCTGGAATATCTTAAAGAAAAATAGTTTCGAACTCTTAACCTCGGAGCAAGAACTGAGGATGAGGAAAAGTGACTAAACAAAAAAAGATATAACCAGATCATTCATATTACACACCATATAAGTACTCTTGAGTTCATGGTAAAAGTAATATCCGACCTTGATAAGTAACGAGGTCGGAAGCGGATAATTCGAATACACTATGCATGAATGCATCGAATTTCGAACCTAAAAATCCAAACTATGTTTGTATGAATAAATAAACATAACCGGTTCATCAATGAAAAAATGTGCAAAATATTTCGAGCCAAGAAATGTAAGCATATAAAAGAATAGTAAAGGGAATTGTATCAGCCCCGTGGGCATAAATTAAAATAATTACAGAAATAAGGGGACGCAGCCCCGAAAATTGATCTCCCCGAGGTCAGATTCAAAGAAGAGGAGTCTCCTTGGCCTTCTCAGCATCAGTGGCACCGGATCCCTCAGGACGAATAACATGACTATCCTCCTGAGCTTCCTCCGAAACAGTGCCCGGAGCAGCCTTTTCCTTCTCGAGTTGCTCAGCCTTCTCCTTCTCAAGCCGTTCAGCCTCTTCCTTCTCGAGCCGAGCATTCCATCGCTCAAGAAACGGCGCCTCGTGGGGACCCAAAAAGCTGGTGTCAAGCTCTTCGTTATAAGCCCACATCCGGTACATGGCTGAGTCGACCGCTGTTTCCTTCTTTTCTTTGTACTCGGCAGTAAGGCGAGCTTTGACATCCTCTATAAGGTCGAAGGTGGTGGTCTTGTCCTCCTCGAGCATCTTATTGGTCTCCTGAAGCTGGATGTTATCTTTCTTCTGCTCCTCGAGTTCAGTTTTCAGCTTTCCGAGCTCCTTGGCCATTTCCTCACGCTCCTTAACCACTGCCTCGAGCTTAGTATTCGCCGCCTTTAGATCGTCGTTCGCTCTAAGGTGGAGGTCTCTCTCCTCTTGAGCATGAGTCTTGCTCGAATGGATCTCGTTGTTCAGCTCGTAATTGAGCTGGGCAGTGAAGGCAAGAGCCTGAAAAAAGGAAGAAACCACCATTAGCCTCGGAACAGTACGAATATAAGCAAAAGGAATGTAGAAAGATACTTACTGCGGAAGTGTGCTCGATACTCTTCTCGTACAGGACAGTGCGGTCTCGGGTGCCAGTTAGGCACTGCCACTGAGGAGCCTCGAAACTGCCGTAGCTCTGGCCGATCCGGGACATGACATCCGAAATCAGCATAGATCCATGAGGTCCGGCAGCGTTATCCACCACATATGAGTCCATATGGGTGGAGATGGTTAGCTTCTGAGCTCGAGAAGCAGAAGGTCTCTTGGCGAGCTGAGCAGAAGACGTTTGACCCGCCACAGGAGGTTGGGATTCGACCACGGCAGGGACACCAGCCTGCGAGGCCGGTGCCACCGCAGAGACGACGGCCTGCGAGGATGGCATCGTCGTGGGGGCGTTAGTCTGGCCAGTCGACGCAGCAGCAGAGCTCGAAGCCGGCGGGGGAGGAGGAGGAGGCGTTTTCCTAGATCTCTTGGAGCCTTTCCCTGGCTGGCTGGTTTTCAGTCCCCCTGCCCTGGGGCGTTTGCTCCTCTTGGCACCCGCATTGTCGATAAGGGCGTCGAGGTCGGAGTCCATATCGCCTGCACAAGTCAACACAGTGAGTCAGTAAAAGAGGTGTACAAGTTACTTCAGTATCACAGACGTATAGAGTGATGGTAGAAAAAACCTAACTGGAACTTTCCCCCGAGCTTGAGCTTGGGGACCATGAAATTCCCCCGTCTTCAGAAGAGGCGGGGGGAGTGCCTTCCCTATAAGTTGGTGATAACCTCGAGAGGTCCCTATAGTCATTGGTCCCGTACTGCACCGCTATCCCATTCCACACCTCGTCCGTGGTGTACATGGTATCATATTTCCCGAGCCCACTATCGAACCTATGGACACAGTCGTCTACCCAACTCCATATGTAGAAGTGGTATCTATCCTGTGGGCACGAGACTAACCTGTTGGGTCTGTGTTTTAGCAAAGTGGGGGACCACATTCTCGAAGTAGGAAGGGTTTTACCTTCATCTGAGTCCGAGCTCGAGGCTTCGTCGTTGGCTTCGTTCCCAGATCGCGGACTCCTCAAGCGAACTGGGAGAGGTGCCCTCTTTTCTCTCCTCGGAAGAAGGGTGTTTGTGGGCTGTGGCACCTCCTCCCAACGTTCGTATTTTTTATTAGACCAGTCAGAGGTTGACTGACCTTCTCCCAACAACCCACAGGCTCGGAGCTGGTCCTCATGAAGAAGATACGAGAGAGACCTCCTTCCATAAGGAAGTCCGAGCAAGGCCTCTCTGTGTTCCCTCATTGTCTTGGAGGGGGAGGGACGCTGAAAATTAGCTGAAAGGCGAAGCACATTTCAGCTAAGTATGGTCTTAAGGGCTAAAACTCCAAGCTAAAAAAAAAATAAAAGTAACAAGAGTACTTACGAATCCGCCTGAAAGAACGATGTCGAGACGGGGACAGACCGTCTGTCCAGAAAAAAGCCTTTTTGGAGTCAGGAGGGTGGTTGGGAAGATCTTCGAAAATCTTCGTCTCCTTAGGGTAGCTCGAGAGATAGTAAAAACCATCCCCTCCCCGAGCTCGGGAGGGGTTACTTTTCAAACAAAAGAGATATAAAATCTCTTGAGGCGAAGGTCCTTTCCACTGCAGCTCGTGGAACAAGGATCTCAGGGCAGACATCACCCTGTACGAATTGGTGTTGAGTTGGAATGGAGCCAACCCAACGAAATCAATGAAGTCTCTGAAAAAGGATTTCAAAGGTAGCAGAGCTCCCGCCCTTATATGTTCCTGGCTCCAGGCCGCGTATTTCACACTGGCATCGCGGCCCCCAGGGGCGAAACAGCTCCGTTCGTGACTAGCCGGAGCTCGACACTTCAGGGTGTCTAACGAACTAAGGCCATGGAGGGCCAGGATGTCAGTTATTTGGTCGGTGGTGGTAACCGAGCTCTGGTAGAACTCAGCTTCGAACATCTCCCTCCTATGCTGCGAAGACGAAGGCTCCGCCATTAAAGAAAATTGGAGTTCCCCCAGATGATATGCAACCGTGACTTTTAACGCAGGGTCGAGGGGGATTGGCCTAGGTCCTGGGTTGGGCTCCGGGTAGATGGCCTCCCGAAGAACTCTTTTCTTCTTTTCGATGACCTCGTCTATCTGACGGCGATAGTGGGCTCGAATGTCCTCTTGCTCGCAAGCAAGCTCGTATTCTTTTATCCGACGCTGATTCCAGACGAACAGCGATTCTGGGCTCGGAGGTTTGGGCTCGTAAGGGATGGCTCGCAATGACCCCCACCGTCTTTCCAGATTCTGTGACATCTAACGAGAAAGAAAAAAATGGTGAGGGCCATGCATGCAAGAATCACGAGCTCGATGGTATGAGCTCGGGGATTTAGGAACAAGAAATTAAATATTGAGACCCTTACTAAAGAGTCAGAACGTGTGTTCCACGGGAGAGAAAAGGAGCGTGGAAGATTTTTTGAAAATCCCGAAATTCAAGGGAAAGAAAGGTGGCGGTTAGCCAGGAAGGGCATTCTTGGTTTTCGTGCATTTGTCAAGGACAAGGGTTTTTACCCGAAAACTTAGTGGACAAGAAACATGGCCTAAAATTTTCAAAACCCAGAAAATTGAAACTTTGCTCAAACGTTAAAACTGGACATAAACCAGTGATGTGAAATCCAGCAGGGAAAGTCTAGGAAACCTGAAAGCCTATTGAAATGAAACCCCCTATCTTATTATGCTAAGAATGTAAACTAGCATACACATCAAAAACAGTATAAAAAAAAAAAACTGAAAACAACAGAAATGGCATACTTACACAGTGATGGTGATTGTAGAGAAATCGTCTACTGAAGAAGAGGTTGCAAGAAAGAACTCACTGACTCGAACAGACCAGGATTTCTTTGTTTCTTGGGTCGAGAAAACATGCGCAGGACAGAAGCTTCTTAGGAGAGTCTGGTTTTCTGGTTGTTTTTCTTTTCTTGCTTACGATGAACAAACGTGAAGAAGAAGATGAAGAGGGGGGGGGGGGGGGGGTCTTGTATATATAGGTGGAAAAATGGAATTAATCAGGAGCGTCGAATGGAATGCTCACTAGATCGAACGGATGGGGATCAATGAAAAGAAGGCGCCGAAAATTTGTCAGATGGACGATCATGGGCGTGTTCCCAAGGTACTCAAGTGCCTAAAGTGAGCAATACCCGGCTGACGCGTGTCCATTTTTAAAGATTGTGACGGTACGGTTCCCAGAAAAAGTAGTTCAAAAGTTTCCTTCTCTTAGGATTTGAACAAATACTTTTGAGGGGGCAAGATGTTATACCCAGATTTCGAGCCATAGTAAATATGACCTCGAAAGCTGAGTTCGCATTAAATGGTCTCGTGAGGGTTAGGGTATGCTCTACGATTGTAAATCGAGCCTGCAAAGTATGATACATGACCTCGAATGTAGTGACCTTGAAATGATCTCGATCTCGAAAGGTAGCTCTGAGAGCCCTTCATCTTTAGGAACAACTTCGGAGCAGGGATCTTGAGCTCGATGTACTATCTCGAAAGCAATGTTAGCTCGGGAGAAGTCAGTGGCTCGCACAATGACGTGAAATCTGAGATGCTGAAGCCTTGGAGATACGATATGACCACCTTGAATGTCTACAAATATTGTAAACATGAGATGTAATCCTCATTTATTGATGTAAATCCCCAAGAATCGTGGGATATTATTTAGTCAGTTATGCGTTTCTTGGTCTTCAGGGACGTTTCCTTTTTTATATGATTAAAGGCATTTAAAGCCATTTATTTTATTCACAAAAGAGTAACTACCCAAAATATGTGGGATAGTATTCTGCATCCTTCTCTATAAATAGAGAAGCCATGCACCATTGTAATGGACCGAGATTCTGATCCTTGAGAGAAAACTCTGGCGAATTCATACTAAAGAATTTTTCAGAGATAATCTTAAGATTAATAACAGAGACTCGTGGACTAGGCAGATTTAACTGCTGAACCACGTAAAAAGCCGTGTGTTTGATTTGTTTGTACTGTTTGGCCATTGTTATTCATTGTTTTTGTGCTCTTCTTTTATCTGTTGACGAAAAACGGCGTCAACAGAGTTATTCAATTATAGGCACTCATCATTGTGTAATGTGATTGAACGTTGTTTTGGACTTCTAAAAGCCAGGTTTCCAGTTTTGAAGTCAATGCCTCCATACTTGCTTGGAAAGCAACGTCGAATACCAATAGCATGTTGCGCTATCCACAACTGGATCAAAATGCATTCTATTAATGATAGAATGTTTAAACAATATTCAGTTGATGCCACACCTGTTGAAGATATTGAAGGAATTGAAAACCAATCTAATACAATAATAGAAAACCAACAAGAAGGAGATGAAGTACGAAAATCTGAGGCACCACAGATTAATTTCAGTCAAGCTTATATGGCTCGATGGAAAATTTTATAGAAGACATTGCTGGACAAATGTGACTTAGTTATAGCAACAATGTTTAGTTAATTAAAAAAATGTAACTTTAATTTAGAAAAAAAAATCAAAATTAATGACAATGCAATATTGTTATGAATTTAATCAATGCACTATTATTAAATTTTAATTTATCAATATAATTAAATTTTACTTAATTAAATCTATTGATAAATCAAAATTTAATATTATACAACCTATGTATATAAAATATATACAACTAAAATAATATTCAGATTCAGCTGAACCAATCACGTTTTCAATTTCTGTTATATTTTCAAATTTAATACCAATCACAGATTTAGTTTTTTAAAACTCAAAAACAGTTTACTGACATTGTGGTATTTAATCCTCTTAAGTATTAATTGTAACAACTAACTCATTGCTGGAACTGAGAATTAGTTAGATTCGGTTACAACTACTCTGTAACAGCTATGTGCTATAAATAGCTTAAGTTCTTTTCTTTTCAGTTTGTAACTTGTAATTAAATCTTAGAAAGAGAGAGCCAGAGAGAAAGTTCTTTGAGACTAAGAACTTGGGTGTACTCGGGGCTAGGGAAAGTGCTGAGATTGTTCTTTCATATTCGAGTATTGTATGCTCTCTTTATCATTGGTGTTTGTACAAGTTCAGATTGATCATAGTGGATTCGAGATGATGATGCTCAGCTGGAGTATGGCTAGGGATCATATTGATCTCTAGGGCCGGAATCAGGATAAATTCTTTGTTCTCTTTACTGTTCTTATTCATTAGTTTGTGTATTTGTGATTGTCACTTTGACTTGTTTGATCTGTTTATATCTTAGATGAGTCTGGTTTTTGATTGAGAATTTACAACAAATCAGAGCCAGGTTCGTGATCCGCAAGAAGGGACCAAGATTCATCCAAGATTGATCAACATTCAAAGATGACTACATCAGCTAGATTCGAACTTGAGAAATTCGATGGAACATGAGACTTTGATCTATGGAGGGAAAGCTTGAAAAGAATTCTGGTTCACCAGAAAGTTGCCAAAGCACTCAAGCCAAAGGAGGAACTTTATGAGAAATTGAAGAAAGAAGAGATTGAGGATATGGAAGAGCTGGCCTATTACACCATTATAATGTACCTGTCCAACACAGTGAGAAGAAAGGTTCAAAGCTTGAAGACAGCAGGGAGTTGTGGGATAAACTCGAGGAAATCTATATGAAGCCCTCTTTAACTAACAAAATACATCTGTTAGAATCACTATATGGTTTTAAAATGATTTAAAATCTGTCTTTAGATGATAATCTTGATGCTTTTAATCAAATTATAATTGGTTTGGCTAACCTGAAATACACTGTAGATGAAGAAAGCCAAGTTGTCATTTTACTTTGATCTCTGCCAACTGCTTACCAAGAACTGAAGGCAGTGATCAAGTATGGAAGGGACACACTCACCCTTTATGATGTTCTTGGATCTCTTAAATCAAAAGAACAGGAATTAAACAAGGAGAAGGACAAGATGAAAGATGTAGTTTTCATGGCCATAGGACGATATCAAGCTAGAGGAAGAAATCAAAACAAAAGAGATCTTTCCAGAGGGCATCACAGATCTCAATCGAGATCAAAATCAAAAGGGAAATATCACAAAGATAGGAAGTGATATTTCTGTGGCAAACTTGGTCATATCAAAAGGTTCTGCAATGAGTTTAAAAACAAACTCAAAGAAGACAGAGAAAAGAAGCAAGATTCTGTGTCTATGGCAGAAGATACAGACCAATGTTCATTTGATGGTGATCTATACATGGTTTCAGATAAAAAATTCACTAGACAGTGGATTCTTGATTCTGGTTGCACATTTCATATGTGTCCAGTTCTTGAAAATTTTATTGATTACAAAAAGGTTAATTGTGGCACTGTACTAATGGGTAATGACAATGCTTGCAGGGTCATTGGCATAGGAAACGTGGCTATCAAACACTTTGATGGAACTATTCGAATATTAAACAATGTCAGACACATTCCAGAACTAAGAAGAAATCTTGTGTCACTTGGTATACTGGAGGATGAAGGTTTCAGTTACAAATCCATGAATGGCCAGATGAAGATTTCAAAAGGGTCCTCACCATAATGAAAGGAGAGAAGAAAAATGGACTGTAAATTCTGCAAGGTGAAACCATTCGGTCTTCAGAAGCAGGTATAGTGAAACATCAAGAATCAGAAATGGAAGTGTGGCACAAGAGAATGGGAAACATGAGTGAACAAGGCATTAAAGAGTTGAATAAACATGGCTTGTTGGGAAAATTCAAATCAAGTTCACTTTCATTCTGTGAGGCATGTATATTAGGAAAGCACCACAGGTTAAAATTCACTATAGCTATACATAAGTCAAAAAGACCTCTGGAATATGTACATGCCGATCTGTGGGGGTCTCACAAAGTTGGAACTCATTCAGGTAAACACTATTTTTTATCAATAGTAGATGATTTTAGCATAAATGTTTGGGTGTATTTGCTTAAAACCAAAAATGAATGCTTGCTGAAATTTAAAGAATGGAAAACTGAGGTGGAAACCAATATGATCGAAAACTAAAAGTTTTAAGAACAGATAATGGCCTTGAATTTATTAACACTGAGTTCAATTTGTTATGTTCTGAGTTTGGCATTGTTAGACACAGAACTGTTAAGCACACACCTTAGCAAAATGGTGTTGCTGAGAGAATGAATAGGACCTTGCTGAATAAAGTTAGGTGCTTATTAATTAGTTCTGGTTTGGGAAAGAGTTTTTTGGGGGAAGCTTTGATTACTGCATGTTATTTGGTAAATAGAATTCCTAATAGGGTCTTAAAATTGAAAACACCTTGTGAAATGCTAGTTGGTAAGCGAGTCCTAAAAGAAGTTTTTTAGGACTCGCATTGCGAGTCCTAAAAAGTTTTCACTACTACAAAAAAAAGACTTTTTAGGACTCACAATGTGTGTCCTAAAAAATTTAGTTGAGTACCTTTTAATTAATTATAATTTTATTTTATAAATCAATATTTAGGTAAAATGCACAATTTTTTTTTAAATCTCACTATTATCTAATGACTAATAAATATATAAGTATATATTTAAAATATATTATAGAATTTTTTTAAAAGATTAAATGAATAAATACAGTTCATATAAACAAAATCAAAAAGATACAATCTAATACAAAATCAAATCAGAAATACAAAACCAGAAATACACAAGCTAATACAAACACAACACAGAAATAAATCAACAACAACAAAATGAGATATTGTATATATTTTTTAAAATGAAGACCCAAGATTGCCCTTGTTAGCCACCACTGCCGCGAGCTACAGTTGCTGCCAGCCACCTCCACGAGCCACCTCCGTGCGAGCCACCGTTGCAGCGAGCCCTTAACCCCTCGTGAGCCACAGTTGCAGCAAGCCCCCACCAACCGTGAGCCTTCATCCGCCACCACCGTGAGCCTTCGTCCACCACCGCAAGCCTTCGTCCGCCACCACCATTGCTACCGGCGTGAGTAATGAAGGATGGGAAGCTAGTGAGAGAGATGAGGAAGAAAGAAGATGGGAGGAGGAAGAGAATGAGATGGTGAGAGAGATGAGGAAGAAAGAAGATGGGAGGAGGAAGAGAGTGAGGCTGGCGGCTAGGGCTTCATTATTCAGAAAGAAAAATATAAGGAGGGAGAGAGATATCACGTGGAATTTGGAAAGAGGGAAGATGATGGGTTTTAATGATAATAATAATAATAATAATAATAATAATAATAATAATAATAATAATAATAATAATAATAATGGGCTGTCTTTTTTTTTTTTTTGTATTTTTAATAATAATAATAATAATGGTAAATGGGCTGTTTTTTTTTAGTATTAAGGACTCTCAAAGTGAGTCCTTAAAATTATTAAGTAAAACACTTATTTTTTTTTTAGCTCAGATTTTTTTAGGACTCGCATATTCTTTTAGGACACTCATTGCGAGTCCTAAAAGAGTATTAAGGACTCCCAAAGCAAGTCCTTAAAATTATTAAGTAAAACACTTATTTTTTAACCCACATTTTTTTAGGACTCGCATATTCTTTTAGGACACTCATTGTGAGTTCTAAAAGAGTATTAAGGACTCCCAAAGCAAGTCCTTAAAATTATTAAGGAAAACACTTATTTTTATAGCCCATATTTTTTTAGGACTCACATATTCTTTTAGGACACTCATTGCGAGTCCTAAATTGTGTTTTTTCAGGACTCTCAATGAGTGTCCTAAAAACTTTATAAATATTTTTAAGGACTTGCGTTTAGGTGCGTGTCCTAAAAAAGTGTCCCGTAAAGGGTATTTTGTAGTAGTGTGCTCATAAAAAAGAAGATAAACTTGATCCTAAAGCTATGAAATGTATTTTTCTTGGTTATCCCACTGGTGTGAAAGGTTATAGATTGTGTCTTATTGAAAATGGAAGACCTAAGATTGTTATCTCTAGAGATGTAGTTTTCAATGAACATAAGTTTATGCACTTGAAAGCCGAGAAGGGTATGTTTTCTGAATGTGCAGGGAACAACAAGGATAGGAAAGACTTGGCTGAATTCGATATTGAGCTTGGAATGCCAACACTACCAACTGATGACCAATCTGCTGCACACATTGACGAAACTGATGCAGAAGAACCAACTTAAGAACCTGAGACTGAAATGGAACAACTTGACACTGAACAACTAGATCAAACAGAATTGAGTGACTATCAGCTGGCTCGAGATAGGACTAGAAGAGAGATAAGGCCACCAAAAATGTATACTGAAGCTGATCTTATAGCCTATGCTCTAGCTACTATCCAACCTGAAGAAATACCAGTACCAACTACCTATGAAGAAGCTGTGGCCAGTAAGTCAGGGAAGAAATGGTTAGCTGATATGGAAGAAGAAATGGACTCCTTGAGGAAGAACAAGACATGGATAGTAGTACCAAGTCCTTATGGACAGAAAGTGGTATCATGCAGATGGATTTTCAGAATAAAAGAAGGCATGACAGAAGGGGAACCACCTAGATACAAGGCGAGGCTGGTAGCCAAAGGATTCACACAGGTTGAGGGAATATATTACACTGATATATTTTCACCTGTGTTGAAATACAAAACCATTAGAATGATGCTTGCTGTTGCGGCACATCAGGGTCTTGAAGTTGAGCAGTTAGATGTTAAAACTGCCTTCTTGAACGACTTCTTAGACGAAGAGATTTACATGGAGAAACCACCTGGTTTTCAGGTGGAAAACAACAAAACAGAATTGGTATGCCCACTCAAGAGATCCTTATATGGATTGAAGCAATCACCAAGATAGTGGAACAAGAGGTTCAACTTATTTGCTCAAGAAATTGGTTTTGTAAGGTCGAAATTTGATTCTTGTTTGTACTACAAGGACTTGGAAGCTAGCACTGTTTTCCTGCTACTGTACATTGATGATATGATGATCATCATCAAAGACAAGACCAAGATCAAATTTATCAAGGATAAACTCAAGTTGGAGTTTGAAATGAAGGGCCTCGGACCAGTGAGGAAAATTCTGGGCATTGAGGTTCTAAGAAACAGGAAAGAAGGGAAATTGATCCTCACTCAGAACAGCTACATCACTAAGGTGATTAAAAAGTTCTACTTGGATACTTCTAAGGCTACTGCAGTACCTTTGGCTGGTCATTTTAAGTTGTCTAATGATCAATGTCCAAAAACTAAAGCCGAAAAGAGGAAAATGGAAAAGGTTCCTTATGCTGTGGTTGTAGGGTGTTTGATGTACATTATGGTTAGCACCAGACCAGATATTGCACACTCTTTGAGTGTATTGAGCAGGTACATGTCTAATCCTGGTCCTGAGCATTGAAATGCTCTAAAATGGTTATTGAGATACTTAAAGGGAACTTCCAAGTATGGTTTGATATATGAGAGGGATCTAGGAAAAGTGTCTCTAAATGGTTATGTAGATGATGATTATGCTTCCAACAGGGACAACAGAAGGTCTACTACATCTTATATCTTTGTCCTAAACAATAGATGTATAAGCTGGAAATCACAACAGCTGCAAGTGGTGGCGTTATCCACAACAGAATCCGAGTTTATGGCCACAACTGAAGCTTTTAAAGAAGAAATTTGGATTCAAGGAATTCTCAAAGAGTTGAAACTATTGAAGGAAAAAGGAACAATCTACTCGGATAGCCAATCATCAATTCATTTATGTAAAAACTCAGTTTACAATGAGAAGAGTGAACATATTGATATCAGGCTATACTGGATAAGAGAGAAGATTGAAGACAAAATACTTGAATTGGAAAAGGTTCACACTAGTGAGAACCTTGCAGACATGGGAACTAAAGTTCTAACTCTCATCAAGTTGAAACATTGTCTCAACTTGCTGAATATTGGAAATTACTGAAACATTTAGAGTATATCATCATCTTTGAAGATCAATCTTAGATAGGACTGTTAATATTTAGAGGATCAATGTGGAATTTGTGGTATTTAATCCTCCTAAGTATTAACTGTAACAACTAACTCATTGCTGGAACTGAGAATCAGTTAGATTCGGTTACAACTACTTTGTAACAGATATGTGTTATAAATAGCTTAAGTTCTTTTCTTTTCAATATGTAACTTGTAATTAAATCTTAGAAAGAGAGAGCCAGAGAGAAAGAGAGAAAGTTCTTTGAGACTAAGAACTTGGGGGTACTCGAGGCTAGGGAAAGAGCTGAGATTGTTCTTTCATATTCGAGTATTGTATGCTCTCTTTATCATTGGTGTTTGTACAAGTTCAGATTGATCATAGTGGATTCGAGATGATGATGCTCAGCTGGAGTATGGCCAGGGATTATATTGATCTCTAGGACCGGAACCAGGATAAATTCTTTGTTCTCTTTACTGTTCTTATTCATTACTTGTTACTGATTCATTAGTTTGTGTATTTGTGATTGTCACTTTGACTTGTTTGATCTGTTTATATCTTAGATGAGTCTGGTTGTTGATTGAGAATTTACAACAGACATTGAACCAATCATATTTTCAGAAACATGTTTTTAGTCACTAAATTCAGATTTTCATTTCAGAATCTCACTTTTCAAAAATACAGTTTTTTTATCGCGAAACAATCAGACCCTTAATTTCTTGAGCCGTTAACAACTTCTTAGGTAAGGTTCTAGGCTGCTAGCCCAGCTCCACAAGCACTAGAGTAGTTGTCATTGCCAAAGGATAGTGGACCATCAGTCCAGCTTATATTTAGAATTTGTATTATTCCAACATATTTTTTCTGTAAATTTTCTTATATATATTTTGGAAATTTTTCATAGTTTTGGATTTAAAGACACACCAATGGCTCTACTATTAGGCAGATTAGTTACTGCCTAATTAACTTCATAGTATTTAAAGATGGTTTTTCTTTTTCAAATTAAAATTAATGAGAGAGAAATTTTTTGTACATTAATTTCGACAACTAATAGAATATCAATGTAATATTTTTTTTTTTAACAAAGAATCAATGTAATATTAATTGCATATTTACTCAGCATTATATTGTTTAAAGAAATAAATGATCATAATTTTAATTTTAAAAAATTATTCTCGTACGAAGTCCACACAAATCTACAAAATTATTATTATTTTTAAATATAATTCCATATAAATTATTGTTGATTTTCTTTCTTCTATGGGACAACACATAAAACGAACTAAAATAACAATAACTACCTATATATTACTTTCTAAGATCATCTCTTGTTTCCTTTTGTGCACCTTTTTTTTTTCAACAAATCAAAAAATGAAAAAAAAAAAAAGAGTTTGAATCCTAATTAAAATACTAAGTGATATTTTTCTTTCTTACTCATGTTTAATTCATGTTTATATGTTTATGTGTTGAGTTTTGTTTTCTATTTCTTCTTCTTCTATTATTATTATTATTATTATTATTAGGCACAAACAAATATGAAACATACGATATGGACAACTTATTAATTAAGAAAAAAAGAAAGAAAGAAAGTTTGATTCAATCCATTTTTTTAAATACATGTATAAGTTATAGTTGCTTGCTTATGTAGAAAAATAAATTTTCAAAATGAAAATTAATTAATAAAGTCTTATTTAGTTTAATTATATCAATGAAATAAAATAGTGCTTTGTTATCAATATATTTACTTTTATTTCTTATTAAAATACATTTTTATCTAGTAATTTTTTTTAATTAGATGAAAAGAATATTTACACTGTAACTAACGCCGTAGATATTGATGAGCCTAGACTAATACAATTTATATTAATAACATATGGATAGATTAGAGTAGCTTTTATGCAGTTACGTACAACTAACAAGTTATCTTTTCATAATTGTTTCTTACAAAAAAAAAAAAAGAGCCGACGAATCATTGATCTTGCATGCATAACTCTTTAATTTGATTTAATATTACCACTGTAATTGGAATTGAAGTTGAAAAATTCTTTTAAAAAATAGTAGTCATTATATGGTCCATCAAACTTATTAAGATATATTAAAAATGATATTTTTCAAAATTGTCCTTAATAAATATTTAACATATTTAAACTTGTGAGGATTTCAAAAAAATAATATAAAAGATAAGTAATCACTACAACATCAAAGAAAAAAGTCAAGTCTAATTACAATATTGCCCACCCTAGATGCCGCTACTCAATTATTTATTACTCAATACCAAAATCCTACTATTATTAAATATATATAGCTTTGCTCTTTGCACACTGCATATATAAATTATATATATGGGTAGTATTATCACCAAATTAAGGAATATAATTAATAATGCAATATATAGATGAGTATGAATATGCGTAGAGAGTCCATGGCCATTCCAATTTTTGTTCTTATGCTAATCCTCATCCTGCCAAAGTCTCTAGCAAAGAATGGGACCTCTGTCCCAAATTCTGATGTTAATCTGTTGGAATTTCCTTTAAATCTTGAGTTTTTGGAAGCTGAATTCTTCTTGTATGGAGCATTAGGTTATGGTTTGGACAGAGTTGCTCCACAACTGACCAAAGGGGGTCCACCTCCAATTGGTGCAAGAAAGGCCAATTTAGATAATCTTACTGGGGATGTCATCTTGCAATTTGCATTGCAAGAAGTAGGACACTTGAGGTTTTTCAATGTTATTTCTTTATTGTGTCATATTTATATTTGTTTATATTATATTGGTTTCAATTATAATAATTGGGTTCTTGTAAAGAGTTTTAATTTTCTTGTGTTATATATTTATATGTAGGGCCATTCAAAATACAGTGAAAGGGTTTCCAAGGCCGCTATTGAACTTAAGTTCATCATCATTTGCAAGAGTAATAGAAAGTGCATTTGGGCGAAAGCTAAGACCACCTTTCAACCCTTACAAAAATAGCCTTAACTTTCTCATAGCATCATATGTGATTCCCTATGTTGGACTCACTGGTTACGTTGGAACAAACCCAAACCTCAGTGGAACTATTTCCAAGAGTGTAAGCTTTAAAATTGTAATTTCATTAATTTCTATTTACAACCACTAAAATAGTAAAAACATTCTAACTAAATTACTAATCTTACACAACCTTGGTGTTTTGTGAGATTCATGCAGCTTGTAGCAGGTCTTTTGGGTGTGGAATCAGGCCAAGATGCTGTAATTAGAGCATTGTTATATAAACATAGGCAGACGATTGTAAAGCCATATAATATAACTGTGGCAAAGTTCACAAACCAAATTTCTAAGCTAAGGAATAGGCTGGGACGAGCAGGTGTGAAAGATGAAGGGCTTGTGGTACCAAAAACTCTAGGTGCCGAGGGAAGAGTTTCTGGAAATGTGCTCTCTGCAAACCAGGACTCACTTTCGTATGGAAGGACACCAATGGAGATTCTTAGAATTGTTTATGGAAGTGGTAATGAGCATGTGCCTGGGGGTTTCTATCCCAAGGGTGCTAATGGTCGTATTGCTAAGTCTTATCTGGCTCGTGCCTAAGATTTTTATTTCATATATGTTCCAGGGATGGACAGTAGAATACTTGCTCCCTAAAAAATTATGTATCTAATCATTTTCTCTCTAGAAGCCCCAAAGTCTAGTTTCTTGCCGCCTTTTAGGCACTTTAAACCCTCTCTTAGCCGTTAGCTAGAGCTTCTCCATTGTATCTCGTCACTTTGGTGTTGCTCTAGTCTGGTTTGGTTGGCCACGGGATGATGGCGTGTGGCAAGGTGTGGACAGAGGTTTGTCATTACTTGGCGTTGGTGATGCTGGCTGGTTTGGTAGCATCTCTCTTGGTGATGTTTTGCCATTGGATCTCACTTGATGTTGTCCCATGGATATTAAATAATGTGTTTTTGTTATGTTTTTCTATAGTTTTAGTCTTGTTTTAGGTTTTTGTTTAAGTGGGTTTTTCGTAAATTTAATTATGTAGAACAATTAAATGGAAAAAAAGAAAATAAAGAGATTTTTATGTTGTTCAGTAATTAAAATCTGTCTACGTCCACGAATCATTTTTATTAACTTGTCTGCTGTTGCGATAATTTTAATGTGCAAGTATACACAATCGTAGACAAGTAATAATAAAGTTAAGTAAAATATCGTCCCACAGAGATTGTTTATTAACTACCAAGAATTTATTTCCTAATTCTATTTGGCTAATAAATTCTAGATTCAAGAATATCAAGAAACAGAAACAAGAATTAACAAAAGTAACAATTAACTAATAACATAACAAAATAAAAGCAAAATTAATTCAATGGATGAAAACCTAGGGTATTTAATTTCATCATCTATCCACTTTATTATTTCATCAACACAATTTTCCTATTCTTTCTCTTATTGTGACAGCGGATTTACTAATACAATCTATATTCTTATTAGGATATATAAATCTCTCAATCTATATGTGAATTTTCTACATCTCTATGATAAATTCTAAACATAAGGCAATCATTAAGAATAGAAATCCTAAAAGCTACACAAACCATATCGGTACTCTCGTCCTATATCGAAATCTACGTTTATTCAACTATAGCATATTTAACTCTCACCTCTCAAATTTTGAATTAAAATCATAAGTAATGTGAATAACAACGTCAAATTACTCACATTCATTAAGCCCAAATTGAATAGATCAAAATGAAGAAAAAGAAATCATAGAAATTGCATTAACTAATAATAAAGAATCAAGAGACTACATTAAAACCCTAGAAAATAAAATTAGTTCATAGTTAAATTTATAACATCCATTGATTCAGAAAATAACATTGAAAAAGAAATTAAAGAAGAAAAGAAGAAGAACTCTTGATGAATTCCCCAATCTTGCTCTCCAAGTTCCTCTTGTTCTCTAGCAGCCAGCCGTCATTTGAATCGCTCATAATTATGTTTTTATAATAACCCTAGCGATTCCCTGCGAAAAGACCATCTTGCCCCCCAAAAATACAATTTCCGTACGCTTATGAACTCAAGCGTCGCAGCCCAGCAATCAAGCACCGCAGCTCACCTCCAGATGCCCATACTCAGCTTGCCTCTGACTTCTTTAGCGCCACAACCCTTCTGTTTCTAGTATTTAGCAACCTCTCTAATTTTTCATGCGCCGCGACTATACTTACAACCGTCGCGACCCTATTGTCTAGTATTTTTAACTCACATTTTGAACTCCATTTTCATTGTTGTGGTCTCTATAGGCAACCACGAACAACCAATCATTAATATATATGCAAAAACCACCAAAATCATCCTCAATTTAGTACACTTCACACCACATCCACTCCATCCATTGATCAACTGTTAAACCCTAAAAATACACACCAAACACAAGCATAATACCGCTCGAAAGCACCTTAAATATTAAAAACACACCCTAAAATCAGACTAAAATAGACCTAACAAATTCTCCCAAACTTACCCTTTACTCACTCTCGAGTAAATAACACAACAATAAACAAACTAGATTAAAAACCTAATCAACAAACACCACTGAATCAAGCCAACAAAAACAATTCAACCATCAAGCTATGATGACTAACACACTTTATATATTCTTCAGGAAAATCAACTTATAATCTAGAATTTCAGTCAAAATATTTTTTCACTTCACTTATATCCAATAAAAAATTAAAGCTCTCCTAGTCATGATTAATAAAAATACATGTAATTGAATCAATTCATGCTCACCAAAATTTTCACTTAAGTCAATTAATATCATTATCCCATAAGCTTGCTATACTTACTAATCTCCACTAATGTAGTGATTAGTGGTGAAAAAAATGCATATTTATCAATTCTAATGGACAAAATAGATTAAGTTTAATTAATATTTTCATTGAATTAATATATTTTATTTTATAAATGAAAATATTTGATTATGATTTAATTTATTGTTATTTTGTAGGAATTAAAGTGCATTTTGGCATAGAGAAAAAGAAAGAAGAAATAAGAGATAAATCTGAAAATAAATTGAAAAGTGGCATTCTTGAAGTCCAAAAATAGGCCCAGAATTCGGCCCAAAGACTCAGGCCCGCCAGCCTCCTTGCTCCCTAGTGTGCCCCCTGTTCGTGCCTCCTTGCGCCACCTGTCGAAGCCATCTTCAGCTTCCCCCAGCGT
The DNA here is from genome assembly GCF_963169125.1 of Humulus lupulus. NCBI lineage: Eukaryota > Viridiplantae > Streptophyta > Magnoliopsida > Rosales > Cannabaceae > Humulus > Humulus lupulus. The sequence continues at coordinate 283,988,436 of NC_084794.1, read as the reverse complement.
CAAGCCTCCAACGCCCAACGTAGCTGAAGCCCAACTCAGCTGAAGCCCAACACACCTTCCAGTAGGCCTAGTAACTCTCTAGGCCCAACGCAACTTTGAGCAGCTCTTGCACCAAGTCTCCAGCAGCCCAATGTAGCAACCAGGCCCAACCCGAGCTCATTCTCTCCCAGCCAGCCGTCCACTTGTCGCCTCCCCATTGGCTGGGAATGAGTCAAAACCCTCTTGTGCCACCAACCACCTTCAACCCATGTTTTGTGGGTATTGGGCCTTGCACATTACTATTTTGAGTTTTAAAGCTAATGTTTTTGTGGTATTTTAGAAAAGGGAAAAATGACCATATACCAAAATAGATAGGTTAATATTAATAATAAGATTTGATTTTTCAAAATCATATTTTATTATTAATATTTCAGATTTATTTTGTAAACCCCATATTGTTGTTTAATTTCTTTTTAATCATTTTCTCCCTTTATAAATTGGGACACTTTCTTCACAATTAGTATGTAATTTTTTAGAGTAAAGAAACTATAGCAAAATTTCTACTTACTTTCTTCTCATATTTTCTTCTTAGAATTTTATGAGAATCATGAGCATAATGGCCTAATCTTCATAGGAAGGTTAGGGATGATTCCATATGCTAGTGATGTTATTTTGATACTTTGATTTACTATGTTCTTAATGTAACGTATTTGAGTTATTTATGTTCTTTCATCCCATCTCTATTTTGTTATCTTTATTTACTTGTACTAATAGCATATGATTAGTCATGCTCTTTCTATGTGCTTCTAATTAGTAAAAGTAATATTGATACATAATTTTATGTCTAATCTTCTATTGCATTATTGCCCTTGAGTATTTTGTCATTTTTATATTTTTCATAAGATTAACATTGTGCTTTTAAAGTAAAGAACTTTATAACTCAAATGGACTTTTGTTAGAAAAGAATATGAACTTTAATGTTAGATTTTCCAAGTAAATGTTGGGATGTGAACTATATACTTGTGTATTTTTGTAAATCAAGTAACTAAGTAACTGAACAAGCATATGGATGATTCTTGAAACCTTTCAATTTCTCAAACTCTTGATTACATCTTATCTTTATTTCACTTATCTCATTTCATCAAAAAGACAACACCAAGATCTCAAATATCTTTTCATTTCCATTTATTATTTATTTCTTGTTACTAACTTTTTGTGTTATTTTCTACTAATATTTTGATTTTAGGTTACCTTATTGCAGATCGACCGTCCGATTATACTATAACCACCACTTAGAGGTTGTCACGATTTGGGTGTTAAACAAATTTTGGCGTTGTTGCCGGGAGGTAGTTTTCAAAGATTTAGTGAAATTTTTACAAAATTGTTAGTAACTTTATTTGTGCTTTTGTTGGAATAAATATTGTGTTAGCATAGTTTTTTTATTTTATTATTTACTAATTTTTAGTTAATTAGATTATTATTATAACAAAAATAAAAATAAAAAAAATCATAACCAAAAAAATTTATTTATTTATATATATATATATTTTTTCTTTCTTTTATTTTTTTTTTTCGAAAAAAAATATAAATATTCATATATATATACATATCTATAAAAAAAAAAATAAAAAAAATGTAAAAAAAATATTTACATATATATTTATTCTTATTTTTATTTTTATTTCTATTTTTTTTTTATTTTCCTTTCTTTTGGTTGAAAAAAGGGGAACCACATATACATTTATATAATTATATTTTTTTCTTTTTAGCTAATTCTTACTCCATTTCTCTTTCTTAATTTATTTTTAATTTAACACATATTTGAAAAAAAAAGATTAAGCTTGTAATTTTATCTTCACTTCACTTTAATTTTCTTTTCTTTATTTTATTTTTGTGTTGTTTATTTTGTTGCTTAGTTTAGGCTTTTCCTTTTTCTTTGTCTTAGTTTTCCTTAGAATTTAGGTTTCCAAAAAAAAAAAAAAACATAAAATTTCATAAAATTGTTCATAAAATTTCAATCATAAAACGCTTAGTATTGGGAACAATTGTGTAATATTACAAATGGTAGAAACCGATATTGTTATGTCTAGAAAGATTGGTTGTTAATTAAGGTTTATGATAGCGTTACCCTCCACACTTACCTGGGAACCTCGGGGAGTTCTGTCTAGGAAAATGTGAGTCTAAAGCGGTACCTTGGAAACCTTCCCAATCGGCCTGGGAATATTTCGAGCATCTACCTTTGCATTATTACATTGTTGAATTTATTACTATATGAAAAACAAGCTTGTTCTGTCAAAATAAGCAATTTCACTCTGTTTAAAGGTTGTTTGGTCGAAAAGGTTTAACTTGTGATCTACCATACTTACTCAGTAACCTCGGGGAGTTCTAGTAAGGGTTGGAGATCACACAAAAACCTCCAAATCTACATGGGAACAAGTTTAACAAAAAAAAAAAAAAGTAAAAGTAAATCTAATTTTGATTTTCGAGAGTGGATGAATCATCACGAAACTTCTAGTGACACTTCTTCCAATTCATCCACCACTCCTTCCGAAACTCCTTCCACCAATCCTGCTTCTCCACAAACTTTAGCTGATAATAATCCATTTGCAATGGCTCATAATGATGAAATCCAATCAAGAACTCTCAATGACTACCTCCATCCTACTCGCACTTCCACGCCTTCATGCATTATCTTCCCTCCTAATATGCCCGCATTAGACTTTAAACCTGGTATGATTCAACTCTTGCCCACAATTAATGGAATGGAAAACGAAAGCCCATACGTGCATATCAGAGAATTCAAGGAGGTAGTAGCTACGTTCTATAGCCGAGCAAAAAATGTCAATTCTGTGCGACTGAAGTTCTTCCCTGGACAAAGCCAAAAGCTGGTTATACTCTTTGAGACCTAGGTCTATTGGAAGATGGGAGGAGATAGCCAAATCTTTCTTTCTGAAACACTTCCCCATCAATAAGACCAATGGTCTAAAACAACAGATTTCCACATTTTCCCAAAAGGGCAATGAAACGTTCTATCAAGTCTGGGAAAGATTCAAAGATCTGTTGAATCAGTGCCCGCACCATGGCTATGAGAACTGGTGTTTGGTCAGTTACTTATATGAAGGCCTCATGAGTCGTGAGCGCCAGTTTGTAGAAATGTTATGCAATGGTGAATTCCTCGAAAAAAGAGCCAGACGATGCTCTTGAATATTTCGAAGAAATCGCGAAAAAGTCTCACACCTGGATTGGTCCAAGTGCTACTGATAGCACCAACCGACACAAATCATCTGGGATTTATCAACTTCGAGAAGAGGACAGTGTTAAGGCTTAACTTGAAGCTTTGAAAAAGAAGTTTGAGGTCTTAATGATGAAAAATGGCCAAAAATTGCATATGATCGCTCAAGCGGAACCGCAAGAACCATGCTTTGTTTGTGGAGGGACGGAGCATTTAGCTAAGGACTACTTAGCTTTGAATGAAATGAGGGGGGGGGGGGGGGGGGTTTATGAGGAGCAATGCAATGCCTTAGGGGCATATAACAAGGCATTCTCCCATACGTACAACCCTAGTTGGAGAAACAACCCAAATTTCAGTTGGAGAGATTCCAACCGAGCTCAATCATCTGGAGGCTAATGGAGAAATGAGCAACAAGTTCAACCATCAAATGTGTATTCTGCACCTCAATACAATGCTCATCAACAATGAAATTCTCTCGAGAATACTCTACATGCATTCATAGAGGAACAATCCAAACTAAATCGCCAAATGATGGAAGAAATCAAGGAAATGAAATGTCAATTCTCAAAATTGACTGAATCCTTGGCCATTCCGAAAAAGGCAAACTTCCTTCCCAACAAAAAATCAGTCTGCAAGGCCAACACATGGCCCAATCTTTAAATTCTAATGATCAAAATGTCAAGGAAGTAAATGCCGTCATGACTAGAAGTGGTAAAACTTTGCAAGATCCACCCATAAAATCCAACACTCCCAGTACTGCTAAAGTCATTTTAAAAAATCCACCACTCAATGCCACTCCAAAAGTACCATTTCCCCAGGCTTTGAAACCTATTGGGAAACTTCCTTATAACCGAGCTGAAATCCTTGAGCACTTGACATAAGAGAAGATTAATCTTCCTTTGCTTCACATCATAAAACAAGTGCCCGCTTATGCCAAAATCATCAAGGATCTATGCACTGCAAAAAGAAAGCACCATGTCAAGAAGACTGCTTTCTTGACTGAGCAAGTGAGTGCGGTGATTGAACAAAAGACACCGCCAAAATACAAAGATCCCAGTTGTCCCACCAATTCTTGCCAAATTGGGACCCATGAAGTAAGCCAAGCCTTACTTGATCTTGGCACGAGTGTAAATCTCATGCCTTACTCTGTATACTTGCAACTCAGTCTTAGAGAAATGAAGCCAACATCTGTTGTGCTACAGCTTGCTGACCGTTCCACCAAAAAGCCTAGGGGTATTGTTGAGGATGTTTCAAATTGAAAAATTCTATTACCCTGTGGATTTTCTTATTCTTGATACCCAATCTGTGGTAAACATGGAGTCTAAAATTCTTATTATCCTCGGAAGACCATTCCTTGCCACTGCAAATGCTTTGATCAATTTTCAGTTTGGTCTAATGAAGATATCGTTTGGAAACATGAATCTTGAAGTCAATATCTTCCACATCTGGAAACAACCCCGAGAAGATGATGAATGCTATCAAACATTCATGATTGACTCTTTAATTCCCGAGGAGGTTCAATTGCGAAACAACTCTGATAATCTTGATGAACTCCTTTTTTTGTCTGACAACGAAAGTCCCAGTTCTATTGAGTCTACTCTTGCAATATTAGATCGCACAGACTCACGTAATAGAAGGACTCAGTTTTGGCAACCTCGCTTTGAAGAACTACCTCGTGAGAGGGCGTAGCCAAAAACTTCAGCCGAAGAGGTTCCAATTGTTCAATTGGCGCAACTTCCCGAGGGTTTGAAACATGCCTTCTTGGGAGACAGTTAAGCCTTTCCAGTTATCATCTCGTCCAACCTTCAAAATTCTCAAGAATTGCAGTTACTCGAGCTACTGCGAACGCATAAATCTGCAATAGGTTGGACGCTTGCTGATATCAAAGGTATTAGCCCTTTAATTTGCTCCCATCGAATCAATCTGGAGGACGAGGCCATCCCATTTTATCATTTCATCAAAAAGACATCACCAAAGTCTCAAATCTCTTTTCATTTCCATTTTTTATTTATTTCTTGTCACTTACTTTTTGTGTTATTTTCTACTAATCTTTTGATTTTAGGTTACATCATTGCGGATCGACCGCCCGATTATACTACAATCGCCGCTTAGTGGTTGTCACGATTTGGGCGTTAAACATGTAGACAATACATGCTCATAAATCAATAGGACTTTCACAACTTATAATTGAAGGGCTTAGGTAAAGGTAGATGAAATAGTCATTTATGCTGAAATATACCATAAGCACACAAACCAATCTTGTATCAACTTGCAAACCCATATAGTTCTATAGTATATATAAATTATATTAATAATCTCTACATATATGACATCTAAACACAACGTTGACATATATATATATTTACATGGCTACATGACATATATATAAAATACAATAATATTTAAAAATAAATTAATAATAGAAATAAAATAAGAATAGAAAAATCCATAGTGTAGATAGTAGTATACATGCATCAACTATTTTTAGTTTCTAATGTATCTGGCAATGTCATTTGGTAAATTTGATGAAGAAATTTTTTTTCAATCACTTTATAAAAAATAAACTATCACACAAATTTATAAGATAAAAAAATGATATGTATGCCTTTATTATTTTTAAATAAATATGATTTAATTATTTAAATTATCATAAAATATCTTAAAAAGACCCTATTTTAATCAATTAATTTATTTATTTAGTTTTGTTTAAGTTTATGTTTGTTCTAGATTTTAAATTTGGCAGTGACAACAAAGGATTATATATTATATGTTGATATAATATTAAGCTTAAGTTTAATTAAATTTTTATTTAAGTTATAAAAAAAATATATGATTTTATTATTTTTAAATAATTATTATTGTAAAATATCTCAAAAATATCATAATTTAATTTTTTTTAATTATTTATATATTTGATTTTATTTAAGTTTGTTGACGCCGTTTTTCATCAACTTAGAAATGAAGAGCACTAAACACAAAATAAGAAGCACACAATTTTTTACGTGGTTCATAGGTAAAACCTGCCTAGTCCATGAGTCAATAATATTTTACTGTGGAATTATCTAAAAGCTCTTAGAAAGAAATTCAGAAGAGTATTCCCATTTCCAATTTCAGTGTGTTTACAAATGAATTTCTCCAGTCTATTTATAGATGGGTTTCCAGAATATCTCCCCTCACATTTCGGGAAGTTATTATTCAAATTTCAAATAAATACAATTAAATACGTTTAAATATATAATATCCCTTGACATTCGGGATTTATTAACATAATACAAAAAATTCCCCAGATATAGGGATTTTCAAACAGTAACCATATTCGCACTAGATTATCGACCTCAAACATGGCTCACATACCTTCGAGATCGACTAATCATCACGAGCTCGCTATCTTGGTTTGTCTCGGTCTTAACAATAACTTTATCGAGATCGTCCTCTCCGAGCTCACAATGCCTAAGCTCGAACCTCCTTGTCCGATTGTAGCTTCGAGCGTGACTTTAAACATCGAAACACCTTCGAGACCGCTTAGTTCCGAGCTCACCGATTTTGACATCATCATTTTAATGCTGAGCGAGACTGTAACGCCCTAAACTCCAGGGCCAGTTACGGTGTGCATTTTAAACAGTGCTAAACTCGCTAATCGAGTCATTTGTCTATAATCGTGTAACTAAGTATGATTAGTGATTTAGGGTTAAAAAATTCGGTTAAGGTATAACGTTTCACTAAAATGTTTACTGTATACATTGGGATCCCAAAAATTAGAATTTAAAGGTTAATTACAACAAAATATTTACAACTAGCCGACCTAAGCGGAAAAATAGGGTTTAACCCTAGTTCCTCTTTCAACCCTCGACCGTGGCGGTCAAGCAGCCACATATGTACACATCGTCACCTAAGCTCTCCAACTCAAAGATGGACCCGTTTTTTTTTGCCTTTACTTGCACCACATAGCACCCGTGAGCCGAAGCCTAGCAAGAAAACTCAATATGCTCATGAACAATAATAACATGTCATCAAATCATAATGTGCATGCCTAACAAAAATAGCCTTAATCACGCAAGCAAATAAGTTCAAATAATGATGGTTGCGGGCCCTGCCCTCCTGTATGGATGACTAATAAGTTAATCCTAAACAGATGAGTGATTAACACTGGGGTTTTCGATAACCATTATGGGGCTTATAACTCTAATCAAATGAGTGACTGAGGAGTAAGTCACTCACATGGGATCTGCACCCTTAGATGAGTGACTGATGAGCAAGTCACTAACTTAAACCAAATGAGTGACTAAGGGGTCACTAATGTGGGTTTCGTACCCTTAGCCATGTGATGATGCAATCACCTGAGCCTTCTGGCCCTGGCTCTGAGTGACTAGCCATAGACTAGACAAGCGCTTATAGTTTTCATCGAACTTAAGGGCCGCGACGCTTCATAGTGGCTCACAGCTTCATACAAATTCGGTTTTTATCCAATTTTGAACATTTCCAACTGCCAAGTAACTCCCAAATCTCTATTTTAATTCCATAAAACATCCAATTAATCATTGGTAACAACCATGGGGGTTGGTGTAATTTGAAATTCAAAGGGTGTCTCAAAACTCTATAAATAGGAGCCTAATGCTCACTTGTAAGACACAACATTTCTATCCGTTAGAGCACTTGGCTAGAAACACCTTGAGGCTTGATAATTCCAAAAAGCATTTCCTATAATCTGTGAGAGATCCCTTAGTGCTTGAGTTAGGGGGAAATAAGCTTTTGGACAAAGGTTTCAAACCTTGTTCAAGTTGGTGATCCCCAACACTCTTCACTTTGGTAATGTGAGTGGGAGTTGTTTATCTTTTGTTTCTTGTTCCTTTCTTTCTTTCTATTGCTTTTCATCTGTATATTGTTCTTCTCTATTTACTTGTATTTCTTGTTCAAGAGTTGTAATCTTTTCTTTTCTTTTGTTTCAAACACTTTACTTTATTTGTAACCTTTTGCTTAGAGTTGTATTTTACTATTATCTTCTTCTTCATTTTCTTTGTTTATTTGTAATTTTCAGTTATAGAGTTGTAACTCTTTTCAATCAATCATTATTTATTTGTAATATATTGCATAGAGTTGTAATTTATTATTATTTCCATTGAGGCTAAATACATATTTTCCTAACATTCAAAAGCTTAGCCCTTTTTTGTTTCAATGGAAGGGGAGACTATCCAAATCATGAATCAAGACCTAGTGAGGTTGGATAGGTTTGATGGATCCAATTTTACTAGGTGGCAGGACAAGGTGAGGTTTCTTTTAACCACTCTCAAAATCGCCTACATCCTTGAGTCATCCTTGGCACCTCTAGCCGAGCCATCCTACAAAGACACTCCCGAGGAGGTGGAGAAAAGAAGGAAGAGAGAAGAGGACAACCTTCTTTGTAGGGGTCATATCCTTAATGCCCTATCCGATAGGCTCTATGACCTCTACACCGAGACCAAATCGGCCAAGGAGATATGGGATGCACTTGAGAAAAAGTTTAAGGCGGAAGAGGAAGGTACCAAAATGTTTTTGATATCTCAATACTTCGATTTCAAATTTTTTGGTGATAAACCTATTCTTCCTCAAATTCATGAATTGCAAATTATTGTTAACAAATTGAAAGTGTTAATGATTGAGCTTCCCGAGGCCTTTCAAGTTGGTGCTATAGTGGCTAAATTACCACCAACTTGGAAGAGCTATAGGAAAAGAATCCTTCATAAAAATGAGGATTATTCTTTCGAGGAGATCCAAAAACATATTCGAATCGATATTTAGAGATAAACTTGTGGAGGGGTCCAATGGAGAGACTTCCAAAGCTAATGCGGTGTCACAACCAAAACATCCCAAAAACAAAGGGAAAAAGGGTAACGAGAAACCTTTGGGTCCAAAAACCAACCCAAACAAGTTTAAGGGTGAGAAAGGCCCTTGCTTTGTGTGTGGGAAAAAGGGTCACTGTGCTAGAGAGTGTAGGCATAGAAAAGACCAACAAGGACCTAAGGTGAATGCAACTCAAGAGGAAAACATAGTTGCTACCCTTAGTGAGGTGATTGCGGTCCAAGGCAAGGTGAAAGAGTGGTGGCATGATACATGTGCCACCGTCCATGTCACCTATGACAAATCATTGTTCAAGACCTTTGAAGAGTCAAAGGGCAACCATGAGATTCAAATGGGCAATGAGGGCAAATCCAAGGTACTTGTCAAAGGTACCATTGAAGTCTTTTTCACCTCCGACAAGAAAGTTGCATTAGTGAATGTACTTTATGTTCCCGAAATGAGTAGAAACTTGGTAAGTGGTGATTTGCTTAGCAAGCCCGGCATTAAAGCCGCTTTTGAGTCCGGTAAACTTATACATACCAAATCAAATGTATTTGTGGGAAAGGGGTACTCTTGTGAGGGTATGGTTAAATTGTGCACCAATGATGTAACTTTCAATGTTATCAATAAAAATGCTAATTCCGCCTATATTATTGAGTATGATTCTTTATTTTTGTGGCATCTTAGACTATCGCATATAAGTTTTTCTACCATGAAAAGAGTAGTAAAATGTGGTATGATTGCATGCAATATTAAAAACTATGGTAAATGTGAAACATGTATTAAGGCGAAAATGATTAAGAAATCATTTCCTAGTGTAGAAAGATCATCTAATTTACTATATTTAATCCATAGTGATCTTTGTGAACTAAATGGTTTTTTAACTAGAGGTGGTAAAAGGTATTTTCTTTCTTTTATATATGATTTTAGTAGATATACCTATGTATTTCTTTTAAAGCATAAAGATGAAACTTTTGATGCTTTTAAATTGTATAAATTAGAAGTTGAAAATCAACTAAATAAAAAGATTAAGGTGCTAAGAAGTGATAGAGGAGGAGAGTACTTCTCTAATGAATTCAATACATTTTGTGAAGAAAATGGTATAATTCATGAGTGCACTGCACCTTATACACCACAACACAATGGTGTTGCCGAAAGGAAAAATATGACTTATCTAGAGATGATAAATTCTATGTTGGTGTTTTCTAAGTTGAACTTCAACTTATGGGGTGAAGCGCTTTTAACTGCTTGTCACATTCTTAATCGAATACCGATGAAGAAAAATGAAATATCTCCATATGAGTTATGGAAAGGAAGAAAACCCAACACAGGGTACTTCAAAGTGTGGGGGTGTCTTGCATATTGCAAGAAAAACAAACCTAATAGAACAAAGTTAGGTTCAAGAGCCATAACGTGTGCTTTTGTTGGTTATGCCAACAATAGTAAAGCATATAGGCTATTAGACTTAGAGTCTAATATTGTGATTGAATCTAGAGAAGTTGAATTCTTTGAGAACATGTTAGGTGACAACAATTCTCAAGCTTCAACATCTCTAAAGGAGAATTTGTTATATGAGAACAATTCTCAAGCTTCTACATCCAAAGTTGATTCTCAAGAGGAGAATTCTCAAAAGGATATCAAGCAACCCTTTGAACCTAGAAGAAGTCAAAGGCTTAAAAATCATAAAAGTCTAGTAGTGGATGAGATAGATTCTCAACGAATTTCATTCTACATGGTAGAAGGAAATAGAGAGGAAGTCATTAGGAAAATTGCTATTGTACTTCTCGTTGAGGATGATCCTGAGACTTATAGAGAAGCTATGCAATCGAGAGATAGTGCATTTTGGAAAGAAGCCATCAATGATGAGATGGATTCCATTCTTTCCAATAACACTTGGGAATTGGTAGACCTCCCACCGGGGTCTAAGCCAATTGGGTGTAAGTGGGTATTTAGGAGAAAATACCACACTAACGACACTATCCAAACCTTTAAAGCTAGATTAGTAGCTAAAGGGTTTAGGCGAAAAGAGGGTATCGATTATTTCGATACCTATGCGCCTGTTGCAAGAACAACTTCTATAAGAATTTTGTTCACTTTAGCTTCTATACACAACTTATATGTTCATCAAATGGATGTCAAAAAGACATTCCTTAATGGTGACCTCAATGAGGAGGTCTATATGGAACAATCTGAAGGGTTTGTCCTACCAAAATATTAACATAAAGTTTGTAGACTTGTAAAATCCTTAATGGATTGAAACAAGCTCCTAAGCAATGGCATGAGAAATTTGATCAAGCCATCATGTCTAATGGGTTTAGACATAACAATGGAGACAAGTGTTTGTATTCCAAAACTTGTAAGGGATATGTGATCATTCTTTGCTTATATGTGGATGGCATGCTTATTCTAAGTAATAGCATGAAAGGGATAGAAGAAACGAAGAGGTTTCTATCATCAACCTTCAAGATGAAAGATCTTGGAGAAGTTGATACCATACTCGGTATCAAAGTAAAGAAACATAGTGAGGGTTTTGCGTTAGGACAAGCCCACTATGTTGAGAAAGTATTGAACAAATTTAACCATCTCAAGGTTAAAGATGCCAATACTCCATTCGATCATAGTGTAAAACTAGAGAAGAATGAAGGAAGAGTGGTGGCTCAATTGGAGTATGTTAGTGCTATAGGGAGTCTAATGTACGCTTCCCAGTGTACTAGACCTGATATAGCATTTGCGGTAAGTAAACTTAGTAGGTTTACAAGTAATCCAAGTGTGGATCACTGGAAGGCAATTGGAAGAGTCCTAGGTTATCTCAAGAAAACCAAAGGACTAAGCCTGCACTACTCCAAATTTCCTTCGATATTAGAAGGATATACAGATGCAAGTTGGATATCCAATCTTGGGGAGAACTTGTCCACAACTGGTTGGGTATTTACCCTAGGTGGAGGTGCAATTTCGTGGGGTTCCAAGAAACAAACATGTATATTTCATTCCACTATGGAAGCAAAGTTCATAGCTCTAGCTGCTACCAGCAAAGAGGCCGAATGGTTAAGGGATCTGTTGATAGAGATTCCCCCAATCAAAGAGAATGTATCTACTAAATCGATACATTGTGATAGCCAAGCAACATTGGCTAGAGCATACATCAGAGTGCATAATGGGAAGTCTAGACACATTAGTCTAAGACATGGATATGTAAGAGAATTGATTCAAAGAGGAGTCATATCAATATCCTATGTGAGAACAAGTGAAAATCTGGCAAATCCTTTCACTAAGCCACTAACAAGGGATTTAGTGGCTGCATCATCTCGAGGGATGGGACTTAAACTCCCTAAAGAGATTCACGATTGATGGTAACCTATCTTAACACTAGTTATTCAACTAGTGTTAGGTTCAATAGGTAATAACAAGTCAATCAAGTGAATATTAGTTGTACTCAAACAAGTCCCATCTGAGATGTTGAGTACTTGTGAGTTACCAAGTTGGGGGTTAAAACCGAAAGGTTTTTTAATAGAATTCAGTCTTGTGAAGACAAGTATTTTTTTGTAACAAAATACTGTAAGAATTCTACCTATATGGACCTAGGGGTGGTGCCGCCTCTCATGAGAATTGGGAGTATTCTCAAGAACGTCCATGAATGGAAAGTGCACATGGCCATTAACGGTGCAAAGCGAGACATAGAGGTCTCAAGTAAACATCGCAAAGGTGTGTGTATTATCACCGATTTTTCATCATGAAAAGATGGTTCAATGCCTAGTGCAACCAAATTTTTGAAAAATTTTGTGATAATTACACTATAGTAAAGTTCAAGTTGAAAAACACTTTACTTTTTGCATCAATGCAATGACTCCTATAAGAGAGAGTTCTTATTTTTAAATATAATGATTGATTTGATAAGTGTTACAATAGATGACTATTTAACCTATTGGGGGAATGTTATATTATTTTATAATATAATGTAATATTATATTATTTTATAATATAATGTAATATTATATTATTTTATAATATAATGTTTTAGATTAAATAAATGTGACATAGAGTGTCACATATTGTAACATATAATAGAGAGTTATATTATTTGGATATATGGGAAATATCCAAACATGTAACATATTTGGTGTTGCAAATTCATCACAAATTTGAAACTCCTAAATATCACCCATTATTGTGTAGATTTGTTGTTACACAATATTGAGATGAATTTCTTGGCCGATAGAGATGTGATTTTAACTCCCATATTATGTATGGAAGTTACAAAATCAAGTGGGAATAAATTGGAACATTTTGGAAAAAACTAAAAAAATTGGTTGCTGAAAATGACCAAGGGCCGCGGCACTTTCTAGTGGCTGACAACTTCATACAAATTCGGTTTTTATCCAATTTTGAACATTTCCAACAGCCAAGTAACTCCCAAATCTCTATTTTAATTCCATAAAACACCCAATTAATCATTGGTAACAGCCATGGGGTTGGTGGAATTTGAAATTCAAGGGGTGTCTCAAAACTCTATAAATAGGAGCCTAATACTCACTTGTAAGACACAACATTTCTATCCATTAGAGCACTTGGCTAGAAACACCTTGAGGCTTGGTAATTCTAGAAAGCATTTCCTATAATCTGTGAGAGATCCCTTAGTGCTTGAGTTAGGGGGAAATAAGCTTTTGGACAAAGGTTTCAAACCTTGTTCAAGTTGGTGATCCCCAACACTCTTCACTTTGGTAGTGTGAGTGAGAGTTGTTTATCTTTTGTTTCTTGTTCCTTTCTTTCTTTCTATTGCTTTTCATCTTTATATTGTTCCTCTCTATTTACTTGTAGTTCTTTTTCAAGAGTTGTAATCGTTTCTTTTCTTTTGTTTCAAACACTTTACTTTATTTGTAACCTTTTGCTTAGAGTTGTATTTTACTATTCTCTTCTTCTTCATTTTCTTTGTTTATTTGTAATTTTCAGTTATAGAGTTGTAACTCTTTTTAATCAATCATTATTTATTTGTAATATATTGCATAGAGTTGTAATTTATTATTATTTCCATTGAGGCAAAATACATATTTTCCTAACAAAAACTACCAAGAAGACTGGACAGGCTGCTGCCGCTGCATCATCCCAGCCTCCTCCTCCAAATGTGGCTAAAGACGAACCTCATTTGGAGTTTGATGAGGAGGAGTTAGATTCTGATACCCTGAAGTCAACGCTTGGGGTGTTGCAAGATGAGTTGGCCAATCTGAGGGCCAATCAAGAGAGCACTGCCAAGATAATGGCATCGCAGCAAAGGGAAATAGAACGCCAACATCAATAGCTGAGCGAGAGGTAGGCTGAGATGGAATGTCGGCAGAGGGATGCCATGGTCGCCCTTGAAGCAGCCATCCAGCTGACTAGGAATCAGACTACGCCAGCCTCCCAGCCAGATCAACCACCAAATGAACCACCTCAAAGGGGTCCCAATCCTATTCCTCCGCTCCAGCAAGTAAGCCCTGAGAGGTCGGAGCAGCCACCTATGGCTTAGGATGATGTCCCACCTAGGGATCCTTAGCTGCAGCCTCCATCTTAGGCTGGTCGAGGCAATCCTCCGCGCCCAAGGCAGAATAGGGCCGGGCAACCGCCCCGCAGCCCTAGACATCCAGGGGATGAAGAGCCACATCCACCGAGCAGGGGGCAGCATCCTTCTGCCAACAGGAGGAGCTCAGAGACAGGCTCTGCGGTCAGGCTCACCCCACGGCATAACAATGCATGGGGACCCACTGACCAGCGCAGGCCTCCCCCTAATGCTCGGGAAATGCCAGCCCAAGGAGACAACAGAGGGAATAGTCAGTCGCACCATAGCCAGCCACGATTCAGAGATGGCCACGGCTACAATGAAGCCGACTCTGGTAGAGGAAATGCTGGTCGGAGGAACGAAGAGAGAGGTGGAGGCAGGAGACCCCCACCTAGAGAAGACCGACCAGTAGGTCATAACGTTGGGGGGCAGCCCAGGCATAATACCGTCTTTAGTCGGCTCGGAGCTAGCGAGCAGTGGCGAAGAGACGATGATTTGAGGGATGTGCTTAACGACCGCCAAGAAAGGCACGATGAGTACATTCCCCCGGCACCAGAGGCCCAGCAATCCCAGAAGTTGTTCAGGCTCAAATCGATGCCCTGAACCAGGCTGTGCAGTAGCTGGTCGGGGGTGAACATCCCACATTGAGTACGATTGGAGGAGAGGCACTCCCTTCGTACAGAGGATTGCTGTGGCTGAAACCCCTAGTAAGTTCAAGATGCCAACACTGCCAAATTTCAACGGGTTTGGAGACTCAGAATCTCATGTTGACAAGTTTGAGATACAAATGGACATTCATAAAGTCTTTGAAGATGCTCACTGTAGGATCTTCCCAGCAACACTTTCTGATGCTGCCCAGGAGTGGTTCTTTAAGTTCCCTTCTGCGAGTATAGTATCCTGGGAGATGTTCGTGAAGGAGTTTTACGGACAGTTCTATGTGGGTCGTGTGCACCCCACCGAGGCGAACCAACTGGTCGAGATATGTCAGAAAGAGGGGGAGCCCTTGAAGGAATACATTCAACGCTTCATGCGAGCTACAAATGGAGCCAAGACTGTGGGCGATGAAGGTAAGATGATGGCCCTAACTGCTGCAGTTCGACGTCATTCACCCCTCTGGAGCAGCCTCAGAAAGCATGGGGTTAAAAGTACCCAGGAGTTTTTAGATCGAGATGATCGGTACATCAAGCTCGAAGACACGATTGCCAACAAAGGGAAATCGCCAGCTAAAGAGAAGGGGCCCAAGTTGTTTAATCATGTTTCATAATCTGTATAAATGGTTAGGAAGCATGTTAGTTTCTGGTTTGGGTAATTTTATTGAGTATCCAATTATTTTGGGAATTATACGTAATTAAAATGATAATTATTGAAAATAAATAATTAGAAGGAAATAATTAGTTTAATCTGACTTTATAGGCGTAAAAATAAACTTAGAATCTGATTTAGTAAATTGTGGTCATTTATTTGATTATTTGATTATGATCTATTTGTTTTGTGCATAAAGATGATAAGAAATATGATGATTAGTATTATAGGTTGTAATTTTGTGGTGAAACCTTGATGTGGTTCATAATTGTGTTTTGAGTGTGTCATTGTATTGTTGGGTGTTTAGGATCTAGTTCTCAACAAGGACACTCAGCGAGGGGTTGGAGGTAGAACAAAGGAATATTTTTGCAATTGAGGTAAGAAGAGTGGACATCTGCGCACATGGTGTATGTTTAAGCATACAACCTTGTTTCTTGGTTTGTATTAATTTACGTTATGTACTATGATTGATTACTATACACACTTAGTATTGTTAGCATGAGAATAGTGCTAGGGTTTTCACTGCTTGTGTGAGCATAACACTTGCAGGTACATTAAGAGCTTATCATTGGTGAGTACAACTTGTGGTAAGTGAATGCCCCATTGGATGCCAAGTGTGAGAATAACACGAGGCAGGGCATATTACATTTCATGTCTGATCAACATGAATTATGGTTGATTATCGTATATGAGCATAAGGTGCGGTATGAGTCTTTGTTTGTTATGTGTGTGAGTATAACATGCATTGTATCGGTATTATACGAATTGTTATTGCTTAAGGTTTTGATTAAGCTATGTTGTATTATCTGGTTAGAGGGAGGTTAAGTCCTTCATAGCTATTCTTACTTGGCGTTAGCTCACGGGTACTCTGTGTGCAGGTAAAGGCGAAGCAACGCAGTGAGTGAAGCGGGCTCGAGGCATGGACGTTACATGTTAGTGGAGGGTTCACAACGTTTTAATGTTTTAAAGACTTATGAAATTTTATCACTTTTGGACTAATTTTTTTTCTATGTTAGATTAAGTTTTAAGACTTGAAAATATTTTATTTTGAAGAAATAGTGAGATCTCATGCCTTGTTTATTTCAATAAAATATTATTTTAAATGGTTATTTTATTTATTGATTTAAATGGACTTTCATAAGTGACGTCTCGGGAAATTGGGGCGTTACAATTGGTATCAGAGCATACGATCCTAAATAGTCTGTGGTAAGCCCTAACATGTAAAATACACCACCAAGGATGAGCTCGACTCACTGTACTGTAAGTGGTAATTCTTACTTGTTTGAAATTCGCTTTAATGTTTTGCACATAATTGTACCTAAGTGATTGTCTTCGTAAATATGATTTCATGATGGCATTAAATATTTCTTCCTTATGTTTGTTGGTCTGCGTGTTTCAGGAGTTAGAAAATGCCTCCTAGAAGATCCATTAGACTAAATGGAGGCCGAGGCCGAGGTGGAGGCCGAGGCCGAGGCCGAGGCCGTGGTAGAGGTCGAGGTGAAGGAGAAAACGCTGAGCCACCGCTATCACCACAAGGATGGGAGGAACGTTTTGCCACAATGAAAGCAACCATTCGTAGGCAAGAAGAGGTGATCCATCAACTAAGACACCAGCCTGCGCCGCTAGTACAAGCAGAGCCACAAGTGCATAATAACAGGCAACTACCGGCTTTGATGGTAGCTCCTGTTGCCGTGGATGGACTAGAGCCATTGTTTGAAAGATTCCGCAAGCAGCATCCGCCTGAGTTTGATGGGAGCACGGATCTAGTTGTAGCATAAGACAAATGGTGCGCCTAATTATTCTATTAGAACTTGGTTCCTTATTGAGTTGGGTTTCCTATCCTTGAGTATAGGACTCATTTCTCTTGGCATTTGTATAGTTTTTTTTTAACTCTTCCTTTCATTCTTTATTTTTTGAAACTTTTCATTTGAATTTACTTTCATCCTCACTAGCATTGTTATGTATAAATTGTAGAACAATGCCGCATTTTTTAGGCCTTAAATGAAGTAGGATACAACATGTTCAACATATTTAGAGAAGTTAGTGATCTCAAATTTTTAATATTTTATAAGGTATCAAAATCTATCAAGATGTTTCGTGGGCCATCGAGATTGGTATGTTTTATGTTTGCCTGAGGACAATTTATGCTCTTCATCTTGATGCAACCTCGATAGGTCTTGATGTTGTAATAAAATATCGTTATGATTGGTTAAATATAAAGTTAAGTGTGTTTTCATAAAGTACTGCAAAACACTTAACGATTTCACATAATGGTGATGTGAAATTTGAATTTTTGTTGTAGGCATTTAAATTTTTTATTTTTTTAGTCTAAATTGATACAATGAGGTGTATAAGCATGCCCAAAAAGTTGGAGAACATTTGCATGTGTTTAAGACCACTTTTGGACAAGTTGCACGGGTCTTGAGGTGATGCATCACTCCCTTAGAGGTGATGCATCGTGCGCACGCGATAAGGATCGCTGGAATACAGCAAGCGACGCGTCGCTTATTGCGTTCGTATGAACTACATTTTTTGTCTCCAAAATGTGTTTTAAAAAGGTCTAATTCTATTGGTTAGACCTAATGTCGGTGCTTAACCTATTTAATTAAGGGGTTTCATGTAGAGTTTTGGGGAATTGATCACTCCTTCAAACTTTCTCACTAAACACTTTCTCTTTCTAGCTCTCCAAGAAATTCATCAATATTTCTTGACTTGAGAGTTTCATAGGCTTGTTGTATATAATTCTTATTCCTTCATACTAGAAACCTTATAAGCAACTTTGTACTGGTTTGGAATAAATATTTTGGACAAAGATCCACATCTTGTGCAAGCCTTTTGTGATTTTGTATTATTGTATTTCATTGTTTTGTGTTATTGTTCTAAGTATTTGTTGAATTTCATTGTTGAGTTATACCACTACACCCAACAACATCAAGATGCATCAGGGGCCATCAAGATGGCATATTTAGAAAACTTGCAAAATCAATTACTACTTCAAGTAATTTTGTAAAACCCGAGTTTTTAGCTACTATTGTGTTATTTTTTTTAGTAGTGGCCTTGTTAGTGGGAAAATGGGTGATTGCATAAGAATAAATTAATCATAGTATTATTAAAAATTGTTATGAAAATGGATCGAGTCTACATAAAGCACAATAAGATTTTGGCTTAGTAAATTCGAAATCAGCCTAGAGAATTAGAGTTTGTTATTAATTATGGTTGATTAAGATATTTTTGGATTAAGTTATTATTTTCTCTCTATGGTTATTAGTTATGGTTTTTTGTAGATTAAGATGTTATTTTATGGTTAGTTAAGATATTTGTGGGTCAAGTTGTTATTTTATTGTGAATTAGATAATTAAATGGAATTTTCGTTACTTTACGGTATTGTAACTTCAGACCCATTTTTGGTCGAGTTATATTATGATTTTAGAAAACTAGTATTTCTATAAAGTTGTAGATAGTTGAATTAGATTTCCAACGGTGCAAAGATTGTCTAAATCAGACTCCACTTATGTTGATTTTACTATATGTGGGTCCAGAGTTACGAGATTTATAGGAAATGTAATTTTCAATCTCTATAATTTTAGAGAGAGAAGGAGATGATGTGGAAGAGAGAGAGAGAAAGGGAAGGTAATTAGAGGTTGAGAGATTCTTTCGTAGGTAGTTTGATGGTTAGATTATTCCTCAATTATTTAATAAAATATTAATAAGATGATGTAGAGATATTCTCTCTAGAGGTTAGGATTCGATTTTATTTACATTTCAAATTTGAGAGTAGTGGAGTAGAATTAGGAGAGAAGTTGGGACTCTAACCCTATAAATAGACCTTTTATGCTCTTCATTTTCTCACAACTTCAAAATAGCACTCAAGCTCTTGGTATTATTGCTGGAGATAGGCATTGTTGGAGTAGGCAATGTTGTGAAGGCTCGGGATTTTGAAGTATTGATCTTTTGATTCTGGGGTGAAGGTATGAATTTATAAGGTTTAGAATTCTTGGAAGTATAGTTTTATTATAAATCTCTAATTTAAATCTTTTTTGTCATATATAAGGTTTTGGGCGAGATCTATTAGCACAAGCAATCTCTTTTCTTCACTTTTTCCACACTCAAGATAAGAAAAATTAGGTAGTTTAGTTTATGACCTATTAAGTGATTTGTATGATCCTAACATTTCAGGTACAAAAAGAGATAAGTGTGGTTGAACCTAAGTTGATAGGTGTTAAGAAATGTATGACAGACCTAAGTTGATATCTGGTAGGCACGGTTGCCAAACTTGTATGATGGACCTAAGTTGATGTCCGAGGCTTAATTGCCACCCCTGTATAAGCACTTATCTCTTTCTTATACTTGTCTTGTTATTATAACCTATGATTATGACCTATGACCTAGGATAAACTTTGATCTTGTATGATTAGTGTAAATTAGCGTTGTTATGAACTCTTGTATGAACTTATGGTATGATTGTTATGACTATGTGATTATATGATTCGTTTGTTTGCTTACTGGGCTTAGAAAGCTTACTGGGCTTAGAAAGCTCACTCCTTATGATATTAATGTGCATATAATTGAGGTTAGAATGGCCGGTGGCAAGTGGTACCTAAGAGTTTAGTGATGTATTCGTGGGGACCATATAGTCGAGGAAATGATCAAGGACCTATATTTTTTTTTATGAAAGCATTTCCTTTATGTATCTTTATTTGTATTCAAATGTTTCTCATTAAATTTTGTTACAAAACTTATTTTATTTTTGTAAAAACATGGGATCCCTTTGCTTATTATGATTTTCTTAAATAAAGGAGCAATACTTATGTTTATGAACCAACGTTGTGTTCTCGATTATATTATGAGAAATTAGTGCATTACAAATTTATCCTCTCCATTTGTATGTATCTCAATGCCACCTCGATAGGTCTCCATGTGAAGTCTTGAACTTGTGATGAAAATTATTTCAAAAGAAAAAAAAATTGAATAAGTATCGAGGTATATCAAATCCCATCGAGATGAGTCGAGACAAAAAAATTAGAAATTAAAAACTTTTCTGAAAAGGTCATCACAGACCATTGAGATATATCAAGATGCATCAAGTAAAAAATAATTACCAAAAATATTCACAACATCGAGATGAATCAAGCATCGTCTTCTTCACTAATTCTTGATAAATTATCACATGCATGGAGATGTATCGAGCATCGTATTCTTTAGTAATGTTTGATCAATTATCATAACTGATCAAGATGCGTCGAGCATCGTCTTCTTCACTAATGCTTGATCAGTTATCATAACCCATCGAGATATATCAAGCATCGTCTTCTTCACTTGTGACGTCCTAATTTCTCATAGACTATCGAGAACACAGCATTGGGTCATAATCATAAATATTGCTCTTTTATTTAAAAAAAACTTTAAAAAAAAATACATGGATCCATGGTTTTATAAAAAAATAAAATACTTGTCTTTAACATAAAAATGAGCAACATTTAAATAAAACAAACTTTAAAAAAAAAAAAAAAATTGGCCCACTTGATCTTGCTTGACTATATGGTCCCCAACGAATACATCACGAAGCTCTTAGGTCCCACTTGCCACCGGCCTTTCTATCCTTAATTTCCTGAAATAACAACATCAAAAGGAGTGAGCTGTTAAGCCCAGTAAGGAAAATATAAACAATAGTTAGTCATATAATCAAACATAACATATATTCACCAAAGTCATACAAACACAAACATCTAGATCATATCATCACTACTAAAAAAAATGGCAATTGTGTCAGTCAAACGCGTCAGTCAACGCAATTGACTGACGCTGTTGACCAAAAATTAGCATTTGTAACAGTTAGGCACTACCACAAATGATGGGGCAATTGCGTTATAACATACACTGACGGTAACGGCCCATTTGCGTCAGTGGGGCACTGACGCAAACGCCTAAGTGAAACGCGCGTTTCACTATGGATCATAATTCTAAGTCATAGATCACAAGTCATACTCTAAGTCATAAGTCATAGGTCATAGGTCATAGATCATAAATCATAGGTCATAAATCATAAGTATAGGTCATATATCATAATCATAACAAAAAATAACAAGTCAGATATAATAAAAAGATAAAAGCTTATACAGGGGTGGCAATTAAGCCCTGGACAAAAGTCCGTCATACACCGGACATAGGTCCGTCATAAAGTTTTGGCAATCGAGCCTGCCGGACATAGTCCATCATACATCATTGGACACCTTAGGTCCAGACACACTTACCCCTTTATTGTACCCGAAATGTTAGGTCATACAAACATAAACTATATCATACATTACATAAACTAGACCATATACTAAACTCTCTAATTTTCCTTACCAACGCCGGGATAATTGAGAACAAATGCGGGACTTGGAACACTCCTAAAACCAGCAATAAAAATGGTGATTATTTCTAAAAGAAAGAGATGAAAGGAATAGAACTAAACCAACAAGAGGAAACTTACCGAAAAGACAACTTAAGTTCAAAGAACTTAAAAACCTAACCACAAAACCATAACAAAAGTTAGAACCTGAATGAAAACTAAAGAAACTAAGGAATCAAACAGAATTGAACTTAAGAATAAGGGTACCTCAGTTGACCTTATGGATTGGTCTAACTCCAATACTGAAACACTCTAATCCTCACTTCCCATGTGTTTGATAAAGCTTAAGAATGGCAAAGCTTTTTCCCAACCCAAGTGTTTATCACTCTTAAGGTCTCACTAGCACCTTGAAGTCTATTCACAGCTGAAGAGTGAATGGAAGGGCTGGGTTCTAAGTCCTATTTATAGAGTTCTAGGAATAAAGATCTTCTTTTTGGCTTTGAATAAAAATAATGAATTTCATTGAAAATATTTGAATATCCTTTAGTCAAAGGCTTAGGACTCAGTCAAATCGTTCAAAGGTAGGTCTAAGGAGTCAAAGCTTGTTTTAAAAAATAAAAAATAAATAGAATCCTAACTTCTAACTTCCTAAATCTCGTAACTCTAAACTCACCTGTAGTAAAATCAACATAACTAGAGTTGTAGGACTCCGATTTAGACCACCTTAAAAAAAGTTAAAAATCCAATTCAATCATCTACAACTTTCTAGAAATACTACTTTTCGAAATTCATAATATAACTGGGTCAAAAATAGGTCGGAAGTTACAGTACCCTAAAGTTACGGGAAAATCTATTTAATTATCTAAATAACAACCTAATTCACAAATTTCTTAACTAACCATAAAATAGCAAACTCTAATTCCCTAATAATCATGCTTATGACAAGTGTCATATTCTTATTGGCTCTATCTAAACCTTAGGTTATAATAAATAATACACCTAGGACCAGCAATATTAATCAATCTGTATGTTATAATTAATATTCTTAAACTATAGGTTAAACTTATAAAATTCATAACTATTACTATGAGTTTCCAACTAAGTCTCGGTTTGAACCAAAATCCACGGAATCTAAAATACTACAACTACTACTATCTAGTTAACTAAGTAAAATTCCGGGACGCTACATCACTAATATTTGATCAATTATAATATGCATCGAGATGTATCGAGCATCGTCTTCTTCAGTAATGTTTGGTCAATTATCATAACCTATCGAGATGTGTCAAGCATCGTCTTCTTCACTACTGTTTGATCAATTATCATAACCCATCGGGATATATCAAGCAAAAAAATGCAGAAAAACCTAGATAAAAAAAACAACAAAACACACAAATGTTGGCACAAATATGTTCGAAATATAAAATAAATGTTTAGAAACAATACAATGTGAGGAACTATGTATTTTTTTTCCATGGATTTTCTTCTTAGAACCCTCAAAATTGATGGCGTCATGGGTATTGGGTTGAGAACTTGTGTTCACTTTAATCTTTGGGTTGACTTCAACACTCTTTGACAACAGCGTGGTGGTGATGTTGGCGAAATTTGATCGGATTGGGCAAGGGAGCCGTGAGAGAGTTGGAGAGAGAGTGACCAAGAGGGAAAAAGAAGAAAAAAAATAGGACATAGAATAATGACAGGAGTGTGTTTGTGTTAGCATTGGACATATTATAGAAGTAATGTGAAATAGTGAAATTTTATTTGGTAATATAGTTTGCTCTAAAATATTACAAAAGTAAGATTTTAGTAGAATTAAATTAAAAATACAATTAGCTTGACTACTTTTTTTAAAATTTTAAATTTAGTAATTAACATTTATAAAATGTCACATAATCTTTAGTGATAGTTTAAAATTGTCAGTAGAATTACTTTTAATGACATTTTAATAGGTCACAATCTTTTTTTTTTTATCTTTTTAAAATTTTAATAATATTAAGAAATAATTAATATTTCTATTTACTATGTTTTTTTTCCTCATTTCAAGTTTTAATTAACTCTCTTTCTCCTTGTGCTTCCCCTTTCATCCCCGTGCGACTATGGCCTCCATGACATTCTCCATTCGTGCCTCGTGGTCGAAGTTTAACTCGATCTCTTTCGCTTCAACAAGCTAACTTTGTATCAATGAAAACTTCTAGTTCTTAGGCGGTGGGTGGCATTGTGATTGAGAGAAATGACATGGTGAGAGTTTCATCTACGAGGAGAGAAAGAAAGCTCGACGAGGGTTCGAGATAGAGATAGAAAGAGGGCTAGCTAGGGTAGAGGAATAAAGAACAATAAATATATGAGTTTGATTATATATACCTTATGGTTAGAGAGGAAACTAAACATTAATTTTTTTTTACAAACTGATCGATGTTGTAAGGTTTCTTATTTCTTTCTAATATATCGTTCTTATTAGAAGGGCCATTGCTCAATGTAATAGTAAAATTAGATATTATGATAGATACACTGAAGATGGACAAGCATCTGGCTCTTTTGCAAAGTTTCTTCAAGAAAATGGGATTGTTGCCCAATATACCATGCCCGGTACACCTGAGCAAATGGTGTTGCAGAAAGGAGAAACTGAACATTGATGGACATGGTGCAGAGTATGCATAGCAACAACCCTAAACTTCCTACATCCTTGTGGACGGAAGCTCTAAAGACATCTGTGTACATATTAAATCGAGTTCCAACCAAGGCAGTCTCAAAAACTCCTTTTGAATTATGGAAAGGTTGGAAACCGAGTTTGCAACATGTACGCATTTGGGGATGCCCATATGAAGTTAGGGTATACAATCCACAAGAAAAGAAACTAGACCCAAGGACCATAAGTGGATACTTTATTGGATACGCTGAAAGGTCTAAAGGATATGTAATGACCCAACTACTCTAGACTTTTGGACCATTAACAAAACTATACATACAAATTCTTAATAAAGCTTACATTGCGAAAATACCATAATTTTATTAGGTAACTTGTAAAAATAAGAGTTACTTACAAAAATATCAAGAAGGGTATGGGATCCCATTGTCTTAAAAACAAAACATAATTTAAAATAAAGGAGTTACATAGAAAGTGCGGAAAAATTACACATAAACCCATAAATAAAAGACTACATCCTCGAAATCAAACTCTCGACTCCTTGAATTCATCCACCATCAATACACAATCTCCAAGCATCCACAAACCTTACCGCCACTAATAGCTATTTTCCTGCACATTAAAACAAAAGGAATGAGCCTAATGCCCAGCAAGGAAAATCTAACACATACATCATGTACATAAATTTCATAATAAACATAAAGACATAACATAACACTTATTACATACACATACTATAATGGCCATTATTACTTGGGGGTCCCATAGACTAAACAAGTCATATGCCCATGAGATTAGTGGGGTCCTACTAGCTAAGTAGGTCATATGCCCATAATCTATTTGGGGTCTTGTTAGTCATATGGGTCATATGCCCAAGCCTACAAACATACATATTCATAACATAAAACATACGATAACATAAGCATAAACCATATAGATTCTATCCTATTTTCCTTACCAAAGTTACAGGGATATGAGGACAGAGTTGGGACTTTTGGAACACTCCTAAAACCATATATAACAGGGTGAGTAGATGTGAAGAAAAATAAATGAAAGGAATGGAAGGACTAAACCTTGAGAAAAATACTTACCAAAAACTTATGTGCAAGTTCTTAGATTTCCTAACCAAAATAAAGATTAAGGTTAGAGGTTGAGTAGAAGACTATGAGAACTTAAAAGAACAAGTACAGAAATGAACTAGAGTTTTGGGTTACCTTGAAGACTTGTAAGACCAATCTACACCTCAAACCGAAATACTATAAAACCTTACTTCCCAAAGTGTTTGATAAGCTTATGATGATCAAGCTTATGTTTTCCCCACCCAAGTGTTTAACTCTCACACTCTCCTAGCACTTGCAGCCTCTGAACTTAGAGTAAAAGGTGAATAATGGCTGGGTACTAGGTCCTATTTATAGAGTTTAGGAATGAAAGGATCTTAATTTTACTTGAATAAAAATAATTGCTTTTTAGGTGAAAATAATTTGAATAATCGTTCAGCAGAGGCTGAAGACTCGTTCAAAAAGGTGCTGGACTTAGCAAGAGGTTGAATGGAAAACAAATTCAAAATGTTTCAAAATATGCTGAAGGAGGCGATATATCACCTGGGCCAGTATGCCCGAGGCTGTTGTGCATCGTCTCATGTTTTCCGTATCTACGTGCTGCGATATATCGCCCCCTATAGCTGCGATATATCTGCACACGCTGATTAATTAAACACGAAATTACACATTTTTAGCTAAGTTTGAATGGAGTAAACAACCTTGACTAAGCCCTTAAACGTATTCAAAGCTGCTGACTGGCCTTAGAGCATTCAAACTTTGCCCTTATTAAATTTAATCCTCAAAATACTTAATCCTTAATCACCCATACATAACACGTGCTTAAAATCCAATTGGTCCTTATCTAAACCTTATAGTATAATAAATATTATCCTTAATATCAGTCATATTAATCAAACCTTAGGTTAAAATTAATATTCTTAAACTATAGGTTAAACTTAGAAAATCTACAAGTACTACTATGAGTGTCCAAATAATTCCCGGTCTGAACCAAAAATCCACAGTTATAAAGATAATACTATAAATACTATAATACTACTATCTAACTAGCTAAGTAAAGTTCTTGGACTCTACATGATACAAGTTTTATTGTCCATCTAATAGCACTAGGATTGTGGAATCAAGGATTGCAAAATTTCTTGAAAATGCCTTGATTAGTGGGAGTGATCAATCTAAGAACTTAGGTTTTGAGAAAGATCCTTCAGAACCCTCCACCTCAAGAGCAAGATTGATTGTGGTTCATAACACCCCTGAAGTCCAAATGGATGTTGAACCACCACATCCAATTGTTGAAGATCCACAAGTCAATGTTGAAGTTCAAATGGATCAAGTTGTTCAGGAGTTGCCTATAATTATTGAACAACAAGCTGAACCACCCGCTCCTTAAGAGGCTGCTGGTGTAGCCTTTAGAAGGTCCACTAGGATGACAAAATCGGCGATACCTAGTGACTACATTGTGTATTTGCAAGAATCTGACTACAATATTGGAGCCGAAAATGATCCAGAAACATTTTCACAAGCTATGAATAGCAAAGAATCGGAACTGTGGTACAATGCCATGAATGAAGAAATGAATTCTATGAAGAGCAACGGAGTCTGGGATCTTGTTGAGTTGCCTAATGGGGCGAGGGCTATTGGGTGTAAATGGGTCTTCAAAACAAAGAAAGACTCATTAGGCAACATTGAGAGACACGAAGCGAGACTCATTGCTAAGGGATTCACTCAAAAAGAAGGAATTAACTACACGGAGACATTTTCTCCGGTATCTAAGAAAGATTCCCTCAGAGTTATCCTAGCATTAGTTGCTCATTTCGATTTAGAGCTGCAGTAGATGGATGTGAAAACTGCCTTCCTAAATGGTGACCTAGAGGAGGAGGTATACATGAAACAACCAGAAGGGTTCTCCTCTAGTGATGGTGAGCATTTGGTGTGCAAGCTTAAGAAGTCTATCTATGGTTTAAAACAAGTGTCCCGCCAATGGTATTTAAAATTCCATGATGTCATCTCTTCTTTTGGATTTGAAGAAAATGCCATGGATCAATGTATATACCAGAAGGTCAGTGGGAGTAAGATTTGTTTTCTTGTTTTATAAGTAGATGATATTCTTCTTGCAATCAATGATAAGGGCATGGTACATGAGGTGAAGCAATTTCTCCCAAAGAACTTTGAGATGAAGGATATGGGTGATGCGTCTTATGTCATTGGCATTAAGATCCATCGAGATAGATTCAAAGGTATCTTAGGTCTATCTCAAGAAACCTACATTAACAAAGTTTTAGAGAGATTTCGGATGAAAGATTGTTCACCAAGTGTTGCTCCTATCGTTAAGGGTGATAAATTAAATTTGAGCCATTGTCCAAAGAGTGATTTTGAAAAGGAAGAAATGAAGAACATCTCATATGCTTCTGCTGTTGGAAGCTTGACGTATGCTCAGGTGTGCACACGACCCGACATTGTCTTTGCTGTCGGAATGCTAGGACGATTTCAGAGTAACCCGGGAATAGACCACTGGAAAGATGCAAAGAAAGTTATGAGGTATCTTCAGGGTACTAAGGATTACAAACTCATGTTCAGACGAACCGACAACCTAGAAGTAGTTGGCTACTCAGATTCAGACTTTGCTGGTTGTGCTGATTCACATAAATCAACCTCTGGTTACGTGTTTATGTTTGCCGGTGGAGCTATATATCAGGAGTAACAAACAGACCTTGACTGCTACTTCTACTATGGAAGCCGAGATCATTTCGTGTTTTGAGGCTACATCGCATGGTGTATGGCTAAATTGTTTCATTTCAGGCCTTAGAGTTGTAGATTCTATATCTAGGCCATTGAGAATGTTCAACGACAATTCAGATGTTGTATTCATGGCTAAGAACAACAAGAGTGGTAGTCGAAGCAAGCACATCGACATCAAGTACTTAGCTGTGAGAGAACGCATTAAAGAAAATAAAGTGGTCATTCAACACATTAGCACTGAATTGATGATTGCTGATCCTATGACGAAAGGCTTGCCACCTCATAAATTCAAGGATCATGTAGTGAACATGAGACTTTGTTCCCTTATGTAAATTTATTGTACAAACTGAAGCTATTATCAATGGAACTCTTATTTTGAGGTTTTCTCATATTTATGCGCATCTTAATTTTATTTGAGAAATTTTTATCTTCATAGGACTTGAATAAACATAAGGTTTATTCGTTTAAGTACATAGCCACATAAATTACATTGTTATGTAATAAATATATTGTAATACATGGAAGATAATACTCGCCATTAAAAGATGACCTATCGCCATGATTCATGTGTTTATTATCTAACAGGGATGATCGTCGGACTTAAGTAATACATTAATTTAAATGCTGACCAAGTGGGAGAATGTTAGAATATTTATTTAAATGGTATATAAAATCAATTTGTTACAACTAATTTATTTAATATATTAAAGTCAATATATAATTTATTGACAAAATATTCTAATTAATGGTCAACATTATTTGTTACCTAATTTTGTTGTTACCCGATTTTTCATATCCCAACTGATTGAAAAAATATATTAATCTGTGGCAGAGACTCTGATGGTAGGTCTCATTCTATAAATATAGAGTACCGGACCCCAAGCTCACTGCTCATTCTGACTTTCAGTAACTCTATCTAAAAGAGTTAGTGAGAGCTTGGAAACTTGTGTACTCGTTCTAACTTCTGTTTCTTTTCTTTTGTAGATCTAAAGCTAGATCGAGATTATCAATTGCAATGGCTGGAGGTATATAATATTCGATCATCTTTTTGTATATGTACATTTTATATATTAATTTCACCTACATATATATAAGAATGTTCTTATGCCTATATTTACTTTAATCTAACACTTATTACAAGGGCCATTGCTCGACGTAATAGTAAAATTTGATATTTTTCACGTTAGTCTTGTCAGACATGGAAAAGCTGTATGACTATACAGCATCGATCAACCTTTAGGGATAGTTGGCACAATGCAAAGGATAATGAAAAAGAGGCCTCTGCCCTCACGATGAGAAGAGTGATTACTTTTTCACTTGGTGTCAATATACAGAATTTGGTACACAATCTACATACATACATACATGTACAAATAATATCAACACAGGGTATTGTTCTTTTTTTCTTTTTTTGGTTGTTCAACGCAGTGTAGTTAAAGTATCATCAATCGATCAATAACTTATAAATTTCCATTTATTTATTATTATAAACGTACAAATTTGACTATTGAGTTTTATTCTTTATAAAGTGCACTTTCTCATCAAAACTATTTATTTTTAAGGCGGAGTGAGGTAGACAATTTTTTATTAGAGAACAAAGCGTTATATATTATATATATGGTACGTACGTTCCATACGTACTATATTAGGCTAGGCAGGAAGCGAAAGATAAGACCTAGCAATTTTACCATTAGCTCCGTTGGGAAAGAAGCCCCCAGGCTTACGTTCATCACCACTTCCATAAAAAATTCTAAGTATCTCTATTGGTGTCCTTCCATACGAAAGTGAGTTCTGATCTGCGGAGAGCACGTTTCCAGAAACTCTTCCCTCAGTGCCTAGAGCTATTGGTACCACAAGCCCTTCACTCTTCACACCACCTCGTCCCAACCTGTTCCCTAGCTCAGAAATTCGATTTGTGAACTCTGCCACAGTTATATTATATGGCATCACTCTCATCTCCCTACGCTCATAGAGCAATGCTCTAATTACAGCATCTTGGCCTGCTTCCACACCCAGAAGACCTGCCACGACCTGAAACACAAATTAAGCATATATATTTATAAGATTAAGTAGTGACAAGTAGTAATTATTTTACTTTTGTGTGTGTGTGTGTGTGATTTTACGTACTTTCTTGAAAGTAATTCCCGTGAGATTTGGGTTGTCTCCAACGTAGACAGTGGGTCCAGCATAGGAAATCGCATATGATGCTATAAGAAAGTTAAGACTATTTCTGTAAGGATCAAAAGAAGGTCTTATCTCTCTCCCAAATGCGGCATTAATTAAACTTGCAAATAATTGTGAACTTAAATTCAATAATGGCCTTGGGAACCCTTTTACTGTCTTATGAATAGTCCTGCATGTAAATATACAATTGGTTGGAAAACTTATAAAATTTACTAGAGCCACAAAACAATAATGTAAATTATACATATATAATATTTATATATAAAAAAAACTTAACAACCTCACGTGTCCAAGTTCTTGCAACCCGATTTGCAAGATGACATCTCTTGTGAGATCATCTAAATTGGCTTTTGTAGCACCAATGGGAGGTGGACCCCCCTTGGTCAGTTGTGGAGCAACTTTGTCCAAGCCATAACCCAATGCTCCATGCAAGAAGAATTCAGCTTCCAAATACTCAAGATTTAAAGAAAATGCCAAAAGATCAGCATCAGACGATTGGTGAATAACGGTCCCAAACACTGGTAGATATTTTGGGAGGAGCAAGACTAGCATAAGAGCAACAATTGGAGTGGCCATTGACTCTCTCTGCACATTCATACCCATGTATATTTTGTGTTATATTCCTTATATGATTTGGTGATAACATTACTCATATATATATATATATATATAAATATTATGTATGCAGCGTGCATAAAAAAGCTACACGCATAATAATAGTATCAGAAGGATTTCGATATCGAGTATTGAATACTTGAGCGGCTTAGGTAGAAGGCATCTACAATTAAGGGTTGGCAAAATGAGTAATTAGAGTTGACTTGATTTCTCCTTTTATATATTGTAGCAGTGATAACTTATCTCTTATATTCTATGGTGATTCTGTTAAGTATTTATTGAGGATATACTTTTGAAAAATAAAATTTTAATAATAAGTTTGGTGGAATAGTTATTCTGATTTATGAATTATGACTTATTATTTTTTTTTTCAAAAAATGATCATTAATTAATATTTTATCAATTCAAAGAGTTATGCATGCAATGCAAGATTAATCATTGAGATCTATGTGGTTTGTAAGAAACGATTATGAAAAGTCAATTTAATTATTATTAATTTATCTATATATATTATTAATGATATATATTAGATGGTACCTATATTTGTACCTCTAAAATTTATATCTACACCCCTAAGCTAAGTTCACCCTATCTTATTTAATAAAATATTATTATTTATAACTACACCATTTTCATTTTCCAAAATTAGGTCTTAAATTTTATAATTCTATAAAAATATATATATATATATTTCCATTATAGAAAGTATATTCATTGTGAGAAAAAAAAAAGCAAGTATTCATTACTAAATTAATATGCATATACATATATCTTCGTAAATATATTATAAATGTAAGTTTGATGGAATTTGTTGTTTTACGTTAGATTTAATACTTTTTTTTGTTCATTGTTTTCTAACATCGTTAGTTTCAAAATATATAAATAAATTTAAAAAATATAATAAATAAGCTATAATAATTTCTCATCATATTTTTTAAAATTTCATATTAAAGTATTTAAAATCCTCTATCAATTATGTTTTCAAAATTATACCGAAAAATATTTATGTGTTTAAATTTAAATTTTTATTTCTTTTATTATTTATTTTTTCATTTAAAGTATTTTGATTATCCAAACATATATGTAACAGTAAAATAAAATAAGATATAAATATACATATTTTCTTATTTATCCTTTTAATTTTTTATGAAAAATTACTTACTTTAATTGCTCCAATCATAGCTTACTTATTCTTATTTAGGCTTTGAAAATTTTTAGTTAAATAATTAAAATTTGATGAAATAAACTTTCTAAATTCATAGTTTTTAAATTAGAATTTTTTTTAAATATTTTATTATATTAAAATTCTTATTATTTTTTATAAAAGAAAATCAGAAAAAATGTATTTAATTTTAAAATTAGAATGCAATATATCTTTATATATAAAAAAGCATGCATCTAACGAATTATTGGTTTTTAACGATTTTTTATTTATTTTTAAATAAAACTATCTTGCTTTTTATTTATTTAAAAATATAGATAATATTTTTTTTTAATATGTTTATGTCATTCTTTTAAAATATATCACATTGTTTATTTATTTAAAATTTATATAAAAATTTTAAAAAATATAATTAAAATAAATTAATAATTTTTCTAAATAAAACTAAATAAACATGCCTTGAATGTTGATTTTACCTATATATATATGTCTGTGTGTGTGCGCGCGCATGAGTTTTCAATGGTAACGTCACCGCGATAGTTACAATTTTGTTGATCTACTACAGATGGTTTTAATAAGTAATCAATATAAAAAAAAAAATCTATTTTTAAATTTTAATTTTAGAATTAAAAATATATTTCTAAATATAAAATTGAATCAATAATATATTAAAATAATAATTATGTGAAAAATATTATTTAATTTAAGAATAATTTTGTTAAAAATTTCTATTCAATTACTATTATAATAATTATTTGTAATTGTGATGCTAATTCGTAAATGTCTGAAATAGTGTATGTCATCAAATACATGGTTGAAGAAAGGGTTTATATCTTTTTGGATCATATGTTTTGTCTCATTACCTATTTGGATCATGTATTCTCAAAAATTACTTATTTGGGCCAAGTATTTTGACAAATTACTTTTTGAACACTATGTTTTGTAAAATTGTTCAAAGTGACCCCTAAACCCGATTTTGATAAGCAAAACCCTAGACATGCTATGAGTTTTCTTAGCTTTCCATAACTTCTTTTGAAGGCATTAATAAATTTTATTTATTCTACTCTATTGTATTAAATTGCCTCTATTTTTCTAATTGCGTGCTACGAGTCTTGTGAGTTCTTGTTTAGTGGCCAACTAATTAGCACTACAAGAAAAAGACTTTACAGCAACGACATCTATTGCGACGACTCCGAAGTCATCACTATATGTAGTCGAAATCTATGAAAAATTCTTTTTTCTTAATTTATTAAAAAATAAGCTACAATGACGACATGTCTTCGCTGTAGGGTCATCAACAACACACGACCAGGCGCTTCATCAACACACGACCCTATAGCGATGACACGGGTACCAAAAATTTGGAGGGAATAAGAGGCAGGAACTGACCATACGGCAACGACATCTCGTCGTTGTAGGGTCTTCATCGAAAAAAAAAGAAGGAAAATGTTTGTCTATAGCGACGACATGTCGTCGCTGTAGGATGGGGAGGGAACTCAACCGCCCAGAGTTTGGTGCCTATTTGCACCCCCTATAGCAACGGCTTGTCGTCGCTTTAGAGTCATCGTGGAAAGAAAGGACAGAAATATGTTATTCTAGAGCAACGACATGTCGTCGCTGTAGGATAGGGAGGGAACTTAACTGCCAAGAATTAGTTGCCTATTTTTTCACTCCCTATAGCGACGACATGTCGTCGCTATAAAGTCCACTTTAATCCATTGGTCAGTTATTTTGTACTCTATAGTGATGACATATCGTCGCAATAAGGCCCAAAAAAATGTGGGAAAGTGAACCGCCAAAAAATTTAAGTCAAATTTCACTGATTATAGTCGTCGCTGTAGGGTAGATGGGTAGCACGTGGCAGGATTCGTATACTATTCACTATCCCACAGCGACATTGCAAGGTCTCACCGTTTGAGTGAAACTGTGCGTTTGATATCAGCGATGACTGGTCATTACCTATAGCCACGATGTGTAGTCGCTATAGAGTCAGCCGATATAACCCCCAGCTCAAGTCTTCTTCTTCATTTTCTGCAAAAATTTCTGGAAAAACCAGAGAAAAAGCGAGAGTTCTCCACTGGTCTGAGGCTTTCACTATCATTTTTTCCTTGTTTTGGTAATCTAGTCCTATTTTCTTTCTATTTTATGGTTTAAAATTTATTTTTTGTTAGTATATATGTGTGTATTTTGGGTTTGGTATAAATGAGTTTGTAAAATTTTGTGGGATATTTTTTTTTTTGCAAATTACTTGTGCCTAGCCCGAGCCTTGGGATTAGATTATTGATGGAAGATAACGTTATAGCCTGACTTTTGGGTATTATTTTTAAGTTTTTTATTATTGATTAAGTTTTCAATTGTATAATTGATTATTTTATATTGTGTTGAATTTTGTTTTTTTAGGTTAGATTTGTATATTTGTTAATTTAATTATATTTGTATTTTTTTAGGGAAATATTGTAAATATATTTATTAATTTGATTTAATTAAATATTATGTTATAAAAAAATGCATATAATAGGTTTAGATATTAGATGATATAATTTTTTTTATTAATATATGTATGTTTATTTTTTATGTGTATATGTATATAAATATGAATATGTATGATTGGAAGACTTCTCATTGGTTACTACCTATAGATGAGTACTAACAATTATGATGATGTGGCAACATAGTGACTTGGTATCGCAAGTCAGCAACAGATAAGTATTTTTTTTCTACATTAATTTCGAATTTCATTATTTTTTTTGCCATAATTAATGTTGTTTCCAACCAATGAGAGACACTAGCTATATTTATAAATTGACATGCATTTAAAAAATGAAAAGTTTATATATATATATATATACACGGGTGCACTCTTAATGGTTACTACTCATGAATGGTTACTTTAATATCAACCATTGGATTAAGATCAATGATCCATATTTATAGTTGTTAATTAATATTTCTAAAAATAATTTTGATTTTTTCAAATTTTTGGAAGTGTTACCTGATGAAAAACGTGTATTTATTACGAAAATATAATATTGTAAACTTTTGATTTTTCAAATGCATGCCAATTTATAAACATAACTAGTGTTTCTCATTGATTGGAAACACCATTAATTATGGCAAAAAAAAAACTTAATTCGAAATTAATGTAGAAAAAAAAATATTTACCTGTTGGTGACTTACTATACCAAATCACTATGTTGTCACATCATCATAATTGTTAGTACTCATCTATGGGTAGTAACCATTGAAAAGTCTTCCATTAAGATTATGTCAAAAATAAAAACGAAAAATAAGATTTTATTAAAGTGATTCTTACCTAGAGATGGAAATTTTCTCCACAAGGATGGGCTCCGCGGGGACTTCCGCCTAAACAAGTAATGGAGCGGAGATATGGGTCATTTTCTATCCCCGAATGTTGAATAGGGCAGTAATGGGGATAGCAATCTCCACCCTAATAGGGACTCGTTTAATTTTTATTTATTTTATGTGATTTTGTATCATATTAGTAATTTAAAAAAAAAAACTAATTTTATTTTGGAGAATATTTAATACTTTGAGTTATTAATATAGTATGATATATGTTAATTTTAGGTAATCTATCTTTTTTATTTTACTTTTAAATAAATGGGAACTTATGGGAATTCCTTGTTCCAATATGGGATTCTCTACCTCGCCCTTAATGGGGAATATGCAGGGAGGGGAGCAGGGACGGGGAGCACCCCCGCGAATTACTAGCCCCGTTTCCATCCCTAGCTTAAAATTTAAAAAAAAAAAAAAAAGGCAAAAGAAACCATTGAAAAAAATTAGCATGAAAATCATTAGTATATCTCTATATTAATGTAATATATATATATTTACATATTCATTCACATGTTGATATAATTATATATTAATAGGTATAAAATAGATAGGAAAAAAATACAATAATTAGTATTGTTTACTAGCTTTTTTGCTAACAACTAATTAAAATAAAGCTCAAATACATAATGAAAGAGACATGCAGATTTGCGTGGTTCATGCTATTAATTAACCCTAGTCCACGAGTCACTTGTATTATAATGAGAAAAGCTTGGAGGTTTCAAGCTTCTATGGAGTTTCAATCATCGTTTTGGCAATGCTCTGAATACAAAAAGTCTGGGATCTTTTACAATGTGTGTCATAGCTCTATTTATAGATGGTTGATGGTAATTAATTTCCTAATGAGGGGTAATTACAATTATCTTCCCTTAATGGGGTATTAAATGAACAATAAATAATACATTCCATCAGTTATTACGCTCGTGAGCCCATGTGTATCACAGTGGGCCAAATTACGAGGTTTCAACCCACTAATTTTTGGGGTTGCACGTCCTTGACAGTGTCAGTGGGTAGCAGCACATTTTCCCATCTCAGTCGACGTCGTAAGACATCCTGTTTGTCGTTTGTACAGACTTGACACCACGATTTGTGCAACAGTAAATGTCAAACAATTTCTTATGGTTCAAGGTCACTGTGCTTGACACCTGACACTATACTCTAGGCCCGAAGGAGGAGTCTCGCAGGCTTGGAGGACTTGAAGGGAGGAGATATGTGACAGAGAGGACATTATGCATGTGGTTCTCGAAAAGTAGCCTTCTTCGAGGATATACTTCACCGGAGGTGGTGAATGGGGAATAAAAGGCAATTAAAACAAACGTGAAATTTAGATTTTGTATAGTAATCAGTGACAAAGCCAGGATTTATAGACAAGGGGGCCAATTTTGTTATTGTATAATAAATATCATACAAAATAATTCATATTGTTATACAACTATAATTTATAATAATTCATCATAAGGATCCAAATATACTATGTATATAACCTTTAAAAATAAGTTATAGCCTTTCAAATTACAAGTATCTCAATAGAAAGAGCGAGAATAATAATTCAAAACATCAATTTTTATTTTTATAAGTAAGTTGTGCTCGACGATTCTTTATAGATGCAAACTCATCTATAATGGATTCATTACCAATTTCTTTCTCAGTACAAAAAATTAAGCAATCATTCAAAAAATTATCTTCCATCTTGTTTCAGAGCTTTGTGTTGATAATTTTCATGATAGAAAATGCTCATTCTGTAGTTGCTATTGATACAGGAAGAGTAAGAACAAGCCTAAGTAATCTGTCAATAAGAGGATAAATAATTGATTTCCTTGTTTTCACCAAGCCTTGACACAATTTATGAATGCTAAATAAATTCTATAATTCATGATGATTTGGAATGTCAAGCACAAAATGTTGAAGTTCAATTCTTAGACGTACTACTTCTTGCTCTGAGAAATTATCAGGATAGAACTTCTCTGCAAGTTTGCAAATATCATCATTCTTAAACAATTTAACTCCATCTCTAGGATCAAAAGCAGTGCTAAGAATAAGCAACTCTACTGAATGTTCGTTGAATCTAGAGTTTAATTCTTGCAACTGATAGTCAAGTGTAGTAATAAAGATATCAACTCGATAATAATGCATAACACTAATCTTATCTTGTTGATTACAAGATCTTCCACCCATTGCAACATATTGAGCATCCAAATCTGGGATATCAATTTGATGTTTCTCACAAAATGATGTAACCTTCATGAGGAAATAATCACATCCTGAATCTCGAAAGCTCTAAAGTAGCCTTTTTTTACTTTAAACAATATGCATAGCATTCAAAATATATTGTGATTGTTGTTGTAAGGCTACACAAAGAATACGAGTAATATCCAAGATCTCTTTCATAAGATGTAATATGAAAACAAACTCAAAAGATAATAATTGATTGCAAGCAAAATCTGCATCTCCACGTCAAGAATATGAAACTTTTTCTTTTGTAATTTTACTAAAAACAACACAAGTTGCATTAAACATTTTGAGCAAGCTAGAAATAGAATCCAAATGAGAACCCCAACGAGTATCTCCAGCTCTCTTTAAGGTGCCAATTTTATTTAGCCCCATCCCTGATTCGATTTCATCATTTGCAATCTTAGTAGCAAGTTCAACAGATTGAACCTCCTTCAATTCATCATTACGCTTGCAAGATGCAGTAACAATATTGAAAATTGATAAACATGACTTACTTCTCGAGAAGCTGCAACTAAAGCAAGTTGGAGGCGATGGGCTAAACAATGGATGTAATATGCATATGGACATTCATTACAAATTAAAGCCTGCAAGCCATTCCACTATCCTCTCATGTTACTAACTCCATTGTACCCTTGCCCGTGTATGTTAGAAATAGCTAAATTGTAACGCCCTGGTTACCCCAGAACAGTTACGGTGATCGGTGAACTGGAAATTTGACCCGCTACCCGAGTCCTTTGGTTAAAAAGGTGCTCTAAGTGTTATTAACAGGCTAAGGTGGAAAACCAATAAAAAGGAAAAGATATATTTTATTAAATACATAAACTGCTCATGAGCACATCAAAACATTTACAAGTCATTCATAATACAAAATGGCCACTACTGTTTCAAATTTACAATCACGCCGGCCTAAGCGACAAAAAAATAGGGTAAACCCCCTAGTTCCTCTGAGAACTCCTTGGTCGTGGTGGTCAAGCGGCCGCATATGTACACATCACCACCTAAGCTCTCCACTCAAGGCTGGGTGAACTTTTCTTTCCTTTTACCTGCACCACATAGCACCCATGAGCTAAGGCCCAGCAAGAAAACACAATATAGCATGATATAATATCAACAGTGATCATAATAATCATTCAGGACTATCAGTCCAAAACATATAGGTGACAGTCGCAAAAGTCACCAAGTTGGGTATAGTTCCCTTAAGCCATGTGACGATAGGGCCACCGGGCTTTACAAATAAGTGAACCTTTCACTAGCTTAAACAGGATGGGTGCATGGTGACTAGTCACCAACATAACCTTCCTCATGACCATAGAGTCATAACCCTGGAACAACGTTCCCTAGCCATGTAACAAACAGTCACCGGAGCCTTAAGCCCTGGCTCTCAGTATATAGTCTTAGACTAGCCAAGCGCTTATAAGATTCATCGACCTTAGGGTCGGTCCAGCGTTAATGCCTTAGAGCCATTCAACGCTGCTATCGATTAGATCTAATCTTCATTCGACCCTGCGTTCAGGACGCTTATGCCGGTTCTGACTCTTAGGTCAGTGTCCTTGACTAGTCAGTGCCATATACAAGTAAACAATTTTCACTAGCATTTCATATGCAATCCATGTCCACATTTTTCAACCAGCATGTCTCAACAACTATCATACATGTCATATACACGGGGTGCAATTTTCTTACCTCAGGTTCGAGCGAGAAATATTATAAGGACGACCCCTGAGAACGATCGATCTTTTGGTTCCTTAGCGATTACCTAATCACAACCAACTATAACATCCATTAATGAAAATCAACATGGATAGGGTCTTAACTTGAGCATCACTCTCGGGACCTCGAAACATGCCCACACGGTGAGTAGATTCGATCCCAGGCCTTAAGGATTGAAACCCCAAGTCAAAAACCCTTAAAAACACCCAAAACGGGACTATGAACAGACAGAGTAGTGCTACAGTGCTGACCCCTAGTGCCCCAACGCTATTCTCATAACCCCCAACACGCCCAAATGCCCCCTGAGTAGCGCTGTAGCACCCTAAGGTGGCCGCTATAGCGCTACCTCCAGACCAAGAACCCCTTGAAACCTCCTTCTTCATCTCCTTCGATTCTAACCTGTTTCCAATGCTTCCAAATCCCATTTTTGGTGCCAAATGAACCCAAAAACCATCCTAACATACCCTAAACATCACAACCATAAGAACCCTATCCAAAACTCCCAACAAAACCAAGTGTTCAACCTAGAAATCTCAGCTGTAAAACAGAACTAAAACAGGGCAAACCAGGGATTTCAATTATTAGAAACTTACCCAAAGCTCAGCTTATGATGCTCTTCAATGGAGGAACACTCTCCCAAACTCCCAAGGCTTACTTCCCAAGCTTGAATCCTCAAGAATGGCTCAAAAATCTCAAAGGAAATTGAAGGAAAGGATGGTACGGGAAGGCTCTCCAAGTTGCTCTATTTTTCTACCTCTTTCTCAGCTCAAAAATGGTAATATATATCCTAGGGGTGAAATGACCATTATACCCCTAGGTCAATTTAAGGTTTCTAAAGGCTCCCAAGGGCAAAATTGGTATTTTCCACATATCTCGTTAATCATAATTAACGTTCTCCAATTCCCGTTATTCTCAATAATCTCAAACACCAATAATTCATATCGCGTTACCCTTTAATTCCCGGCAACATTCTAATCCTTAAAAATCACCCCGAGACTCATCCCGAGCCTCGAACTTAAACCTGTTGTGACTAGACCGCTAATCAATATTCCAAGATCGTCTCATGCCGAATAGCTCGAAAAAACCCACATTATAATGTGGTCTCAACAACATATCACCGACATGCATACAAAAATACAATTATACCCTCAACGGGCCAAATTACCATCACACCCCTGTAATTAAAATGTGGACTCACATGCATACATTTAACATCATATTATAATATAATTCACATATACATGCATATTATCATTTAATGGCATATTTAAACAAGTATGGCCCTCCCGGCCTACTAATCCCGCCATTAAACCACATCGGAGAATTCGGGGCATTACATAAATTATGTTGAGAAAGAACAAAAAATATACCTTCTTTCAAAGCTAACGCCGTAGTCTCATGTACATGGACAAAACCAAAAAATTGTTCACGAATGAACACTTCTTTATCTACAAATCTCAAAACAAGAGCCATTTGATCTCTTTTGGACACATCACGTGCTTCATCTACTGTTGAGTCTAGTTTATGTCGTGTTTATGTGGTTCTTTAGGTAGTCTTTTATGTCGTTTTTATTTCATTTAGTGCAGTTTTACGCTTTTGTTTGTTTGTGTTTACAGTTTTTGTGAATAAAAAGGAAGATTTGAATACTTGGAGGAAATTGGTTCAAAAAGAGAAGAAATATCCAAGTTTCGATGTTGTTTTCGACAAAGAATGGATCTCTGCATGATTTGAAGGCATTGGTGTTTTTTTGGGCTTAAAAATGCATGAGTTGAAAAATGTCTTAAGGGCCGCGGCTTGAGCACTTTGGAGTCGCAGCCAGCCTCTTAATAGAATCAATGTTTTGGAGTCGAGACTTGGGTCGCGGCATGGCTAAGGAGGGTCGCGGCTTTGCACAGTTGAATCCCAGAAATTAGAGACACATGCCGCGGCATGGCTTTGGGAGAGTCGCGGCCTAGAGGTGCAGATTCTCAAGAATTAGGGACACGGATCGCGGCATGGTGCAAGTGGAGCCGCAGCCTGCCTCTCTTAAAAATGAAAAAAAATATAGGTTTTATAGAAAAGAGGAAAAAAAACCGAGAAGAAGAGAGATACAGAGGAAAATAGGAGATAGTTTGGTGGCTGAAAAGCTTGGAGAATTCTCAAGTGTTTGTTATTCATTTACTTCTTTATGTTGTTCTTGAATTTAATTGTGATTAGAATGACAATTATGAACTAATTTTTAGTTTAGGGCTATTAGTTGAATCACTTGAATCCTTATTATGAACTAATGCAATTAGCATCTCTTCTTCATCTTCTTTTCAATTCCTTACAATCTGTGCTTATTGATTGGCCATCTATAGTCATTATTTGTATGTTTTTTAATCAAAATCTGAAAAGTGCGATTTGAATTTTCTTTGGTTGTTTAGGACACAATTCTAATTTGGAACGAGAATATCTAGATTAATTGTGTAACTATCTTTTTGAGTTGTTGTGGTTATTACAGTCTTTGTGATTAAATTTACCATAGAAATATAGAGATTTTTCACTTAGATTGAGTTTATAATTCATAATATGATTATAAACTGCTTTTGTCAACTCGTTAATTGAAATAGGAAGAAATAAGAAGAAATTGGTAATCTGTATTAAGGATTAATAGGGAGGATAGTTGATGAGATTAAATGTGCTAATTACTCTATCATTGTTTAAATTCAAGGTTTTTCTATTACTCATTGTTTTATTGAATTCTTAATTATTGTTTCTGCAATTTATATTTTCTTATGCTTTGTTTACAAGAATCAAAGTTTAATTGACCAAATAGAACAAAAAAATTAATTGACTGGTAATTGGTGATTCAATGCTTGAGGACGATACTTGGTTTTACCAAGATTATTACTTAATTGTGATACGTGCACTTGTGTAGCTATAATTTTCACAACATCTACTATAATGCAAAATTTTGAGTCTCCAATTTCTTGAAGAATCTCTTTCTTGACCTTGTTTGAAAATATATAAAAAATCTCCTTTTGAATATCAGGCAATGTATATGTGGCATTTAAAGGAGCATTTTCTTAAACAACACTTGCAACCTATACATTAATTTTAATTAAACAAATTATTTTATAAAAGAACATACAAATATAAGAAATAAAAAAT
Organism: Humulus lupulus; assembly: GCF_963169125.1. NCBI lineage: Eukaryota > Viridiplantae > Streptophyta > Magnoliopsida > Rosales > Cannabaceae > Humulus > Humulus lupulus. Next base: position 283,945,418 of record NC_084794.1, on the reverse strand, counting down.
AATACAATTTTTAGAAAATGATATATGAAAGAATAAAAATCACCATTACCTTACCGTTGTAAGATGCCAATAACTTCAAAAGTTCATGAAAATTTCCTCGATTAATTGATTTTTTACTTTCGTCACGTCCTCGAAAGGCACAAGCTTGAAAGACAAGCCATTTGACTACATCAATTGTAACTTGAAGTCTTAATCTGTTATTCTCAATTTACTTAGAAGTTTGTTTTTCAATAAAACCTCTAATATGTATTGGAGCATTCATCAAATCATTGTAGGCTTTTACATTATTTTTATGAACTGAGTTAGGACTTTTACCCACATGTCGTAAGAGACCACAATTATTTCCATCGTTTACTTTCTTCTAGTTCTTAAAGCCTCCAAGAACAAATTTGTTTGCTTCCATCTGTCCAATTGGCTTACTAAATAAATAGCAAGGCAAACAAAATACTGCATCAATTGATGGAGAGTATTCTAGCCAAAGAGGAAACAATTTAAACCAAGAGCTACAAAAATGTCGAAGATGCTCCTTTGATACGGATGGCGGATAGCTTTCAAGTTTGATTTGATATGGTCCAACTTTAATATAAGCTCGACAAATTCCATCTTGTTGATTAATTGGGTATTCCCAAATTGGAGGACATTTTCCAGGATCACGTTGCAAAGAGGCAATATAAAATATTTCACTTTCAATTCTTTGAACGTTCTTAGGATGTGTGGGAACCAAATTTTCAGAATTTGGAATAGATGTTTGACCATTTTCTCCAAATTGTTGATCTTCAATGCTTTTTGTATTAAAAAAATGCATCAATTGTTAGCTTTCCCATGACCACGAAGAGTATTTGAACATAAAATTGTATTGTGAAACTATATATAAGAGAAAAATAAATCAAAATTTATAGCAACACAAATATATAATTTTAAATGTAATAGATTTGTCAATTGTAATTATGTACAAATTAGAATCCATAATTACATAGTGAACAATCAATCTTTCAATCAATTAAATTATAGCATCTTATATGGCAGCAAACGATATCAGTTTTATCAACTTTTTGTATTGCTTTGTAACAAATAATATATATTTTCTTATGAAATTTTAATTAGTTGCTAGCATGTAGTTAATTATATTAATAAAATAAAATCCATGAGATATTAAAATTATAACAAATAAACCCAACAAAAATATATATATAACGAATAACAAAAACATAAAAGATAATTATAACTAATTATTTGGTGGAGGACTTAGACTAGGGGGGTCTTGATTGGAAGAGTATTGGCTCGTTCCAGGAGAAAATTTTGGTGGAAGAGGAAGATTAAAGACCAATATGAGCTTTTGCGCTAATACATATAGCCATTGCAGGTATCGGTTCCACCTCCATACTATTTGTCTTCATTCATTTAGGGAAAATACTAGGGTTTAAAAAAATGAAAGAGACTAACTTTGTCAAGATTACTAACAAATAATATGGGTCAATTTAATTATGGGCCTTATACATAATTTGGTTTATAGTTGTAAACTTTAAATCCAAATTTCAATTATAACATTTTTAATTTATTATTTTTTTTATTGAATAATAACTAAGTTATAAAATAATATAATTAGGTAAAAAAATTAAGAAAAAGTTGGGGAGCCATGGCCACCTCTGCCCCCGTTGTCTCCGTCGTTGATAGTAATAGTGATATTCAAATGGTTTAGAAAGAGATTGAAAAATGGGAAGTTAAATATATAAATTTGAGAACTTTAAACAATATAATAGCTTAAACAAGAAACACATAAAAAAATAGTTAAAAATTAACTAAACGAACACATTCTAGAGACTTAATATCAATTTCAATAGAATGATCGGGTTACAAACCAAAAATTAGAAATGTAATTGTATTATTAACTTCAATATTTTTATTATCTTATATTTATAGGCTTAACTTAAATTTATTTTTAGTCATTTATCAATACATTTGAGTATGTTTAATATTGTGATTTAATTAAAATATTTAAGTAAGTTTTATATACTTCCATTTGTTCAAAGTGATTGTCATTATACAATAATAATTGAAAACACATGTAATAATAATAATTTTAAAGTTGTCAAATAATAGTCGGAGAAAAATATTGCACAAAGTAATATTAAAAAATTAATACACAAAATGTAGAAAATAAGGCTTAGGTTTTAAAAATATTAAATTAGTATATAGGCTTCTCAAATCCCCAAAAATTATATATTTTTTTATAAATATATAAATATACATAGGGGAATTCTCCTATAGGGGTTTTACTTTAAGTCCTACCGGTAGGGCTTTCAGTGTTTACAACCCGTGAAGAATTTTCGACGCGATTTTTTTTATGACCGTGTATTGTTGACGCCGTTTTTCGTCAATCAGTGAAAGGAGAGCACGTAAACAATAACTGATTATGACCAATTAAAATATAACAACACAAACACACGATTTTTACGTGGTTCAGCAGTTAAATCGGCCTAGTCCACAAGTCTCTGTTATTAAACTCAAGATTATCTCTGAAAATTCTTAAGCATGAATTATTCAGAGTTTTCTCTCAAGGTTCAGAATTTTGGTCCTTATAATGGTGCATGGCCTCTCTATTTATAGAGAAGGCTGCGGAGTACTATCCCACATATTTTGGGTAGTTACTCTTTTTGTGAATAAAATTAATGGCTTTAAATGCCTATAATCAGATATAAAAAGAAACGTCCCCTAAAGACCAGGAGATGTATAACTGACCAAATAATATCCCACGATTCTAGGGTATTTACAGTAATAAATGAGGATTACATCTCGTATTTACAACACTTATAGATATTCAAGGTAGCTATCATATATCTCCAAGACCTTAGCTTCCCAGGTTTCTCGTCAGCTCCTGACCTAGAGACATCTCCCGAGGTCACATGGCTTGCGAGATCATATGTGCGTCGAGCTCGGGACCCCTGATCCGAGGTCGTCCCTGAAGATGGATGCGTCTCCGGAGCTACCTTTCGAGATCATGAATACTCCGAGGTCACCATATTTGAGGTCGTCCGTCCCTTGCAGGCTCGATATTTAATCCTGGAGCATACTTCCAACATTATTAGTCCACTTGTTTATGAATCCAACTTTCGAGGTCATATTTAACATAGCTCGAAATCTGGGTATAACATCTTGCCCCCTCAAAATTATTTGTTCGAATCCTAAGAGAAGGAAACTTTTGAACTACTTTCTTTGAGAACTGTACTGTCATACACTTTTGAAAATGGACACGCGTTAGCTGGGTATTGCTCATTTTTGGTACTTGAGTACCTTGGAAACATGCCCACGATCATCCGTCTGCCACCTTTTCGGCGCCATCTTGTCATTAACCCCTGACCGTTGGATCTGGCAAGGATTTCGTTCAACGCCCTGGATTAATCCCCCTTTTTCCATCTATATATACGAGATCCCACTCTTCATCTTCTTTTTTACCTTCGTTCACCAAAAGCAAGAAAAGAAGAAAAACGAAACCAGAGACTTCTCTATTAAGTTTCTATTCTGTGCATGTTTTCTCGGCCAAAGAAACCCTGGTTTGTTCGAGTCCGTGAGTTCTTACTTGCAACCTCTTCTTCAATCAACGATCTCTCTGCAAACTCCATTATTGTGTAAGTATGCAATCTTTTGTTTTCCATTTTGTTATTTTTTATTCATACTGTTCTTGCTGTGTATGTGTTTATGCTAGTTTACATCCTTAGCATAATATGATAGGAGGTTTCTATCCGATAGGTTCTTGTGCCCCTTTTTTTTTTTACTCCCAACACAGAATCTGCATCACTGGTTCATGCCCAGTTCTGATGTTTGAGCAAGATTCTTGTTTTCTGGGTTTTGAAAATTTTTTAGGCGACGTTTCTTGTACACTAAGTTTTTGGGTAAAAAACCTTGTCTCTGATAAATGCACGAAACCCAAGACTGCCTTTTCTGGTTAACCGCCACTCTTTTTTCCCTTGATTTTTGGGATTTTAAAAAAAAAATTCCACTCTCCTTCCTTTCCCGTGGAACGCACGTCCTGACTCTTCAATATGGGCCCTAATACATAGCTTGTTTTGTTCCTTAACCCCGAGCTCGTAACTTCGAGCTCGCAATTCTTGCATGCATGGCCCTCACCATTTTTTCTTTCTCGCTAGATGTCACAGAATCTGGAAAGACGGTGGGGGTCGTTGCTGGCAATCCCTTACGAGCCAAAATCTCCGAGCCCAGAATCGCTGTTCACCCGGAATCAACGTCGGATAAGAGAATACAAGTTTGCGCGCTAGCAAGAGGACATTCGAGCTCACTACCGCCGCCAGATAGACGAGGTCATAGAGGGGAAGAGGAAAGTTCTTCGGAAGGCCCTCTATCCGGAATCCAATTCAGGACCTAGGCCGATTCCTCTCGATCCTGCATTAAAGGTTACTGTCGCCTACCATCCAGGAGAGCTCAAATTTTCACTAATGGGGGAACCTTCTTCCTCGCAGCCGAGGAGAGAAATGTTTGAGGCTGAGCACTATTGGAGCTCGGTTACCACAACAAACCAGATAACTGAAATTCTGGCTTTCCACGGCCTCAGCCTGTCAAGCTCCTTGAAGTGTCGAGCTCCGGCCGACCATGAACGAAGTTGTTTCGCTCTTGGGGGCCATGATGCCAGGTTGAAGTACGCGGCGTGGAGCCAGGAACATATGAGGGCGGGAGCACTGCTGCCCTTGAAGTCTTTTTTCAAGGACTTCACTGATTTCGTTGGATTGGCTCCGTTCCAACTCAATACCAATTCTTACAGGGTGCTGTCTGCCCTGAGGTCCTTATACCACGAGATGGGGTGGAAAGGACCTTCGCCTCAAGAGATCTTGTATCTCTTTTGTCTGAAAAGTAACCCCTCCCGAGCTCAGGGAGGGGATGGCTTTTATTATCTCTCGAGCTATCCTAAGGAGAAGAAGGTCTTTTAAGATCTTCCCAATCATCCGCCTGATTTCAAGAGGGCCTTCTTCTGGACAGACGGTCTGCCCCCGTCTCGACACTACTCGTTCAGGCGGATTCGTAAGTAATCTTGTTATCTTTATTTCTGTGCTCGAGATTTTAGCTCTTAGATCTGTACTTAGTAGAAATATGTCTTGTCTTTCAGCCAATTTTCAGCGTCCCACTCGTGACAAGACAATGAAGGAGCATAGAGAGACCTTGCTCCAACTCCCACATGGCAGGAGGTCTCTCTTATACCTCTTACACGAGGATAGGCTCCGAAAGTGCAGACTTTTGGGGGAGGGCCAGTCCACCTTTGACTGGTCCAATAAAAAATATGAACACCGGGAGCAGGTGCCTCTGCCCACAGGCGCCCTTCCTCCAAGGAGAAAAACGAGGCCGCCACTTCCAGTTCGCCTGAGGAGTCCGCTGTCGGGGAATGAGGCTTATGATGAAGCCTCGAGCTCAGATTCGGATGAAGGTAAAGTCCTTCCTACCTCGAGAATGTGGTCCCCTACCTTACTGAAACATAGGCCCAATAGCTTAGTCTCGTGCCCACAGGATAGATACCACTTCTACATATGGAGTTGGGTAGATGACTGTGTCCATAGGTTTGATAGTGGGCTCGGGAAATACGACACCAAGTATACCACGGACGAAGTATGGAACGAGATAGCTGTTCAGTACGGGACCAACGACTATAGGGACCTTTCGAGGTTATCACCCACATATAGGGAAGGCACTCCCCCCGCCTCCTCTGAAGACGGAGGAATTTCATGGTCCCCAAGCTCGAGCTCGGGGGAGAGTTCCAGTTAGTTTTCTTCTATCATCACTTTATGTCTGTGATACTGCAACAACTTGTATGCTTCTCTTTTATTAACTCACTCTGTGTTGTGACTTGTGTAGGCAAGATGGACTCCGACCTCGACAACATCATCGATGGAGCTGGCACCAAGAGGAGCAAGCATCCAAGAGCGGGGACGCTGAAGACCGATCGGCCGGGTAAGGGCCCCAAAAGGTCCAAGAAAACCCCCCCTCCTGCTCCGCCAGTTTCGAGCTCCACCGCTGCGGCGACTTCCCAGGCCGGTGCTTCCACAACGGCGCCGTCCTCGCAGGTCGTCGCCTCTGCAGTGGCGCCGACCTCGCTGGTCGGTCCCTCCGCTATGGTTGAGTCCCAACCTCCCGCGGTGGTCCAGTCATCCTCAGGTCTGTCTTCTAGAAGGCCTTCTGCTTCTCGAGCTCAGAAGCTATCAGTTTCCACCCACATGGATGCCTATGTGGTCGACAATGCCGCTGGGTCCCATGGATCTACGCTGGTCTCGGATGTCATGTCTCGGATCGGCCAGAGCTTTGGCAGTCTCGAAGCTCCCCAATGGCAATGTCTGAACGATACTCAAGACTGCACTGTCTTCTATTAGAAGAGTATCGAGCTCGCTGCCGCGGTAAGTATCCTTTTATAGTTCTTCTTGGTTATAATCACACAGACTTGGTGTTAATGATGACTTTTTTCTTTTTCAGTCTCTTGCCTTTACCGCCCAGCTCAATTATAAGTTGAACAATGAGATTCATTCGAGCAAATCTCATGCTCAAGAGGTGAAGAATCTCCACCTCAAGGCGAGCGATGATCTGAAGGCAGCGAATGCGAAGCTTGAGGCAGGAGCCAAGGAGCGTGAGAGCATGGCCACCGAGCTCGGGAAGCTGAAGGCTGAGCTCGAGGAGCATAAGAAGGAGATCACCCAGCTCCAAGAGACCAACAAGAAGCTTGAAGAGGAGAAGGCTGCCACCTTCGACATCATGGAGGATGAAAAAGCTCGTCTCCTTGCCGAGTACAAAGAGAAGAAGGATCAAGCGGTTGATTCGGCCATGTATCGAATGTGGGCCTACAATGAAGACCTGGACACCAGTTTCTTGGGTCCTCAAGAGGCGACACTTCTTGATAGGTGGAATGCTCGGCTCGAGAAGGAGGAGGCTGCCCAGCTCGAGAAAGAAAAGGCTGCTCAGGAGGCCGTTTCGGAGGGAGCTCAGGAGGACAGCCATGCTATTCGTCCTGAGGGATCCGGCGCTGCTGATGCTGAGAAAGCCAAGGAAACTCCTCTTCCTTAGATCTGATCTTGGGGAAATCATCTACTGGGGCTGCGTCCCCTTATTTTTGTACTTATTTTTAATTTATGCCCACGGGGCTGATACAATTTCTTTCAATATTATTTATATATGCTTTACATTTCTTGGCTCGAAATATCTTGCACATTTTTTTATGGATGAGTCACTTATGTTTATTTATTCATACAAACATATTGTGGATTTAAGTTTGAAGCTCAATGCATTCATGCATAGTTTGTTCAAATTATCCGCTTCCGACCTCGTTATTTTTCAAGGTCGGATATTACTTTAACCATGAACCCGAAAGTGCTTATATGGTATGTAATGTGAATGATTTGGTTATATCTTTTTTGCTTAGTCACTTTTCCTCATCCTCAGTCTTTGCTCCAAGGTTAAGAGTTCGAAACCATTTTCTTTAAGATATTCCAGCCTCGATCTCGACTTATCTCGAAGTAGGTTTAGGTTCCTACTTATCATCGATTAGTTTTTTTTTTTTTTGCTGGTTTATTCCAAACTTGTTAAGTTTGCACATCTGGTTAACTCCAAACGTTTTCTGTTTTTGATAATTCAGTTATGTCCGAACTATCTAAGCTCGCGTATCTGGTTTTATCCAAATACTTTATGTTTTTGATAATTCAGTTATGTCCGAACTATCTAGGCTCGCGTATTTGGTTACATCCAAATACTTTATATGTTTTTTGTATATGTTATTTTATTTTTTAAGTTGATGGTATATGTACCAATGATGCCCCCTTAATATCCTATGATTGTGACCATAGGTTATTAAATTAAGAGAGGTTGCAAAAATAAAAAGAAATAACATATTTAGACGAAATGGATCTTTTATTTGATGAAATTCATAAACAGACGAGTTAATACAAATAGAAATTCATGGTTACAGGCAACACTTTTCCTTCACTACTGATAGTAAGGTTTGAGGTGTTCGCCATTCCATGCTCGCGGTACCATGCACCCATCTAATCTCGCAAGTTTGTATACACCAGGTCGGATGATCGACTCTATCTGGTATGGTCCTTCCCAATTCGGCCCGAGCACTCCAGCTGCTGGATCTCGAGTTATAAGGAATACGCGTCTCAACACCAGGTCTCCCATTCCGAATTTTCGATCTCAAACCCTTTTGTTGAAATATCTGGTAGTTCGTTGCTGGTAGGCAGCATTTCTCAACTGAGCCTCTTCTCTTTTTTCTTCAATCAAGTCTAAGGTTTCCTCGAGCTGAGTTTGGTTTGAACTTTGGTCGTAAATCTGAGTTCGGATCGTTGGGATTTTGACTTCTATGGGAAACATCGCCTCGCAGCCGTATGCTAGAGAGAACGGGGTATGTCCTGTCGAGGTTTGAGCCGTTGTCCTGTATCCCCAAAGGTCTTGGGGCAATTCTTCGGGCCACCGTCCCTTTGCTTCCTCCAACTTTTTCTTTAGAGAACTCTTGAGAGTTTTGTTCACAGCTTCGACCTGGCCATTCGCTTGAGGGTGAGCCACTGATGAAAAACTCTTTATTATACCGTTCTTTTTACAAAAGTTGGTGAATAGGTCGCAATCGAACTAGGTTCTGTTGTCGGATACGATCTTCCTCGATACTCCGTATCGGCACACGATGCTCTTTACAACGAAATCAAGGATCTTCTTTGAGGTTATGGTTGCCAACGGTTCAGCCTCCGTCCATTTTGTGAAGTAATCCACTGCGACTACAGCATATTTCACTCTGCCTTTGCCAGTCGGGAGAGAGCCTATGAGGTCGATGCCCCATACCGCGAAGGGCCATGGGGATGTCAACATGGTCAGCTCGGATGGTGGGGCTCGGGGTATCGTGGCGAATCTCTGGCATTTGTCGCATTTCTTCACATACTCAAGAGAGTCCGTTTTAATGGTTGGCCAGAAATATCCCTGGCGTATGATCTTCTTGGATAGGCTATGCCCCCCGGTGTGATCTCCGCAGAACCCTTCATGAATTTCTTCAATGATTTTCTTAGCTTCGGGAGGGGTTACGCACCTGAGTAACGGCATGGAATATTCCCTTCGGTATAGCCTTCCATCCAAAATTGTGTAACGGGGAAGTTGATACATCAACTTTCGAGCTTGGTTCCGATCTTTTGGAAGAACTCCGTTTTCGAGATAATCAACTATGGGGGTCATCCAGGTCGGCTCAGTTTCGATCATACACACATCTTCCTCTTCTGGCTCGTTAATGCTAGGTGTTGATAGGTGTTCTACGGGCACAACATTCAGCTCTTCGTTTTCGGTGGACGTGGCGAGTCGAGCTAAGGCATCTGCATTCGAGTTCTGGTCGCGGGGAACCTGTTCAATTGTATAGAATTCGAAACACTCTAACGTAGATTTTGCCTTCTCCAAATAAGCTTCCATTCTCGTGCCGCGAGCCTGGTATTCACCCAAGATTTGGTTAACCACTAGCTGGGAGTCACTGTAGCAATGTATAGCTTTAGCTTTGAGCTCCTTTGCTATACGAAGTCCCGCGAGTAAAGCCTCGTATTCGGCCTCATTATTCGATGCTTTAAAGCCAAATCTTAGGGCAGAATGAAATCTGCTTCCTGCGGGGGTAACCAAAATGACCCCTGCCCCCGCTCCATTTTCATTTGACGAGCCGTCGACGTAAAGTTTCCACAGCTCGTGGGCTGTGGTTATTACCTTGTTATCGGCTATACCAGTACATTCCACTATAAAGTCCGCCAATGCCTGTGCCTTAATGGTCGTTCTCGGATGGTAGGTGATCTCAAACTATCCGAGCTCAACAACCCATTTAAGAAGTCGACCTGAAGCTTCTGGTTTAGACAGGACTTGTCTAAGTGGTTGATCAGTCAACACATGGATGGGATCTGCCTGAAAGTAGGGGCGGAGCTTATGGGATGAATGAATCAGACTGAGCACGAGTTTCTCTATCAGTGGATATCTTGACTCTGCCCCTAGTAATCTTTTACTAATGTAGTAAACGGGTCTTTGCACCCTATCTTCTTCTCGGACGAGCACTGCACTTATCGCGTGTTCGGTAGTTGAAAGGTACAGGTACAGTATTTCCCCCGTTTCAGGTTTTGACAAGATGGGTGGTTCCGCAAGGTGCTTTTTGAGCTCCTGAAAGGCCAGCTCGCATTCTTCTGTCCATTCAAACTTCTTACCTCCTCTCAGTAAGTTGAAAAATGGAAGACCACGATCTGTAGATTTCGAGATGAATATGCTTAGGGCTGCCATCCTGCCAGTCAGACTTTGGACATCATTGTGCCTTCGAGGTGAGGGCATGTCAATCAGGGCCTTGATCTTGTCGGGGTTAGCCTCAATTCCACGAGAGTTCACAATAAAGCCCATAAATTTTCCTGAAGATACCCCGAAAGTGCACTTCTGAGGATTTAGCTTCATGTTGTACTTCCTGAGCACGCCGAAGCATTCTTCGAGTTCATCAACATGGTTCTTGTTAAGTTGAGACTTAACAAGCATGTCATCAACATAAACCTCCATGTTGTTCCCTATTTGTTCAGAAAACATCATGTTTACGAACCGTTGGTATGTGGCTCCAGCATTCTTGAGCCCGAATGGCATGACATTGTAGCAGTAAAGCCCTTTATCCGTGATGAAGCTCGTATGTTCTTGGTCGGGGGCATGCATGGGAATCTGGTTATATCCAGAATAGGCATCCATGAACGACATCAGGCCATGCCCCACCGTGGCATCCACGAGCTGGTCAATCCTTGGAAAAGGAAAACAGTCTTTTGGGCAAGCTTTGTTGAGGTTTGAGTAGTCAATACATGTTCGCCACATCCCATTGGCCTTCGGGACCAAAACCGGATTGGCTACCCAGTCAGGGTAAAAGGCGTTCCTAATAAAATGGTTTGCCTTCAACCTGTCAACCTCCTCCTTTAGTGCTTTCTTTCTATTTTCGTCCAGCTGTCTTTGCTTTTGTTGCTTTGGGGGAAAGCTTTTGTCTATGTTTAGAGCGTGGCTTGCTACATTCGGGCTTATCCCTACCATGTCTGAGTGCAACCACGCAAAGACATCCTGGTTTTTCTTCAGAAAGCAAATTAATTGCTATTTTTCCTTATCTTGGAGGTGTTTTCCGACCTTCACTTTTTTCGAGGTATCAGTTTCTTCGAGCTGAATTTTTTTGAGCTCCTCTAAAGGTTCGAGGTCAGCTTTCTCCTCAATCCTCGGATCAATCTCCTCGTCAATTTCTAAAACTGTTCCGTCTTTGTTTTGTAAGATAACGAGTGCTTGAGCATTCGTTTGTTTCTTTCCCCTCAAGGAGATGCTATAGCATTCTCTCCCTGCCAACTGGTCTCATTTTAATGTCCCGACACCGCTAGGGGTCGAGAACTTAAGGGCTAGATGCCTTACTGATGAAACTGCCCCCAGCCCGACCAGGGCGGGTCTCCCGAGCAGCACATTGTAGGCGGATGGTAAGTCCACTACCACGAACTCCATTATCTTGGTCACCGAGACTGGATAGTCTCCCAAGGTCACGGGGAGCTCAATGGATCCCATACAGGCAGTTCCTTCTCCTGAAAAGCCGTACAAAGTAGTTGCACATGCTTTCAGGTCGCGAAGGGAGAGACCCATCTTCTCGAGGGTAGCTTTATAAAGGATGTTGACTGAGCTCCCATTATCTATGAGAACTCGGTGGACCCTTTTATTGGCCAGTTGAAGAGTAATGACCAGCGGATCATGATGAGGGAACTGGACATGGGAGGTGTCTTCCTCGGTGAAGGTTATCGGTTGTGTTTCAATCCTCAGGCTTTTTGGTGCCCTAGGTTTGGGTTCATAAGGAGACCCGTCCCCTGTCTTCAACTCGTTAACATACCTTTTTTGGGCATTCCTGCCCCCTCCTGCGAGGTGAGGCCCTCCCGATATGGTTATTACATCCTCTCCATCAATCGGCGGGGGCCTGTCCTCTTCCCAAGCTCGGGAGTTATTGTTTTGCGTCGTTGGGGGCACGGATACTCTCTGGCTCGTGGCCGTCTGACCAGTACTCTGGTTTTTGACATATTTCCGGAAGTAACCTCTCGAGATCAACCCTTCGATCTCGTCCTTCAATTGTCGACATTCATCCGTTGTATGCCCGGTGTCTCTGTGGAACCGGCAATATTTAATGGAGTCCCTCTTGGATTTTTGATTTCTCATCGGGTCTGGGCGCCTAAAGGGGACCTGGTTCTCATTAGCCAGGTATATGTTCTCCCGAGACTCATTGAGCTCGGTGTATACTCTATACACGGAGAAATACCTCTCCCCTTTCTTTTTCTTTCCTCCCTCAGCTTCGGGGTTACTTCCTTTGTTCTTTTTCCTCTTGGAGGGGTTCTCCGTGGCAGGCTTTGGAGCTGCTGGGTCTGCCGAGGTTGAGACAGAGTTGATGTTTATTGTTGTAGTTTCGGACTGGGAGGTCGTTTTGAGCGTCGACCTCGCTTCCTCTACATTGACCAACATCTGCGCTCGTCTGTTAAACTCGGTTATTGACCTTACTGGTTTCCCTTGCATGTCGTCCCAAAGGGAACTTCCTGGTAATACACCAGCTCGGATAGCCATTAGGTGCCCACTGTCATCCACGTCCTGAGCTCGGGCTACTTCCAGATTAAATCTCGTCAGGTAACTTTTTAGTGTTTCGCCCGGTTGTTGTCGGACGTTAGTTAAGGTGGATGCCTCTGGCCTGACCCCCATCATTGCTCTGAACTGCTTCTTAAAGTCTTTAGACAACTGCTCCCATGAGGTTATTGAATGTCTCTTATATTTTTCGAACCAACTCTTGGTAGGTCCTGCCAATGATGTTGGAAACAAATGCACCTGAGCTCGTAACCCACGTTACTGGCTCTCATGATAGTATTGAACGTGCTCAGGTGACTACCCGGGTCGATTTTTCCTTCAAACGTTGGGACGTGAGGAATCCGAAACCCCTGAGGAAATTTAGTGTTGGAAATATGAGGAGCAAACGGCTCGAGATCCTCATCAGAGTCCTCATATCGACCATTTCCTCGTTCATTCTTTAAAAGCCTAAAGGCTCTTTCGAGCTAATCGATTCTTTCTTGGACTGTGTCAGTAGGAGGTGCTGTCTTGAATTGATTGTCATCGATCGTGATTCCAGGCTCGCATCTCTGCAAGGGATCTCTACGCCTATTCAAGCGATCCCTCAGGTCCAGATTTGTTTGATCTCCATTCCCCCGACTCTGATTTAGATGATTTCGTAGGTCGGGACGATTCTTGCGACTTCAAGTATTCTTACGACCTGGGTCGTGTTTACTGATGGACCTGGTCTCTCCGGACTCATCACTGGTGAAACTCATTGCTCGGTTATTCCGCGATGGATTCTTTCCACGTCGCCTCGTCTCCGCAGTGCAAGACCGAGACGTCTGACTCCTCTCAGATGGAGCGCCTCTCCGCTCCTGGAAAGTCTCCCTGTTTCCTTGTCTTTCCTCCGCATGCCCTTGATCCTGATCTCGAACAGGTTGAGCATTCCTGCGGGGGGGCGAAGGATATCTTATGGGTGACGGAGGAAACCGTATAGGCGACGGTGGCTGCCACCCTTGTCGCGGCCTAAAGGGTCCAGAATTTTCCCGAGATGGGTCAGTCGCATTCGGTGCGCTCCTAGGTACCTGAGTCCGAGCCTCTGCAGGGGTTCGGTTATTCTCAGCTCCTGCAGGCACTTCCACAGGTGGTTTAGGCGGGACCCGAGCTCGAGTATTCCTCTGGGGCCTAGGAGGAGCGGATGGCTTTGCTAGTGCCAGAGGTTGAGTCGGCCTCTGTAATGCCCCAAATTTCCTAATAAGGTTTAGGGCCTTGATTAGGAGGCCGGGAGGGCCATAATTGATTTATTATAGTATTTAATGATTATATGCATGTTTACGTGAATTATATTATTATATGATGGTGGATGCATGCATATGGGAGAATTTATTATTGTGAGGGTATTTTGGTAATTTGGCCACTGTGGGCGTAATTGTATATTTTGGGTGCATGATTGTGATTAATTAATATAGCCACATTATAAGGTGGATTGGTTCGAGCTTATCGACATGAGACGATCATGAGATGCAAGTGTTCGGTCTAGTCATAACGGGTTTAGTTCGGGGCTCGGGGTGAGTCTCGGGGTGGAATTGATGATTAGAGCATTACCGGGAATTAAAGGGTAATGGGATATGATTTATTGGTATTTGGGAATATTGAGAATAGCGGGAATTATAGAGCGTTAATTATAATTAACGAGATAAACGGGAAATGACGGTTTTACCCTCGGAAGCTTTTAGAGGGGTTTATTTGGCTTAGGGGCATTATGGTCTTTTGACCCTAAGGATATATATAACTTAGGAGGGCTGTAGAAGAACAGAATAAAACAGAGCCATTTCTTCTCCCTTCCCGTACACAATTTTCTCCATTATCTCCCTTGGTGTTCTTGAGGCCATCTTGAGGTTTTGAGCTAGGAATTCAAAGGGCTGAAGTTGAGGACCTGGTTTAGCTATTAAGGAAGGTTCAAACTGGTTCCAAGGTGAGTTCTAGTCACTTACTTCAGGTGATGCTCTGTTTTCAAGCTTTGGTTTTCAGCTTTTGATTCTTGTTAGAAGTTTGGATTCAAAGGGGTTTTGATGGATTATAAGATTGGGTTTTGATGAGGGGAGGTTATGGGTGTTGTCTAGGGGTTTAATTGTATGTTAGGATGAGGTTTTATGAAGGTTTAAAGGACTGGTTTGAGAAGATATCGCACAGGGGAAAAACTGGTTCGTGTTTGGTCGGTTGCTGGTCTGGGCTGAGCGCCGCGGCGCAGCAGGGGAGCGCCGTGGCCCTTGGCGTCTGACAGAGGGAGAGCCCTCTCTGTTTGAGGGCGCACCGCAGCGCAGCAGGGGAGGGCCGCGACCCTTAAGGCCAATTTTTCTAAAATGTGGTTTTTAGCTTGGGGATTCAAACCATAGGCCTCGGGGTTGGACCTAGTACCCGGTTGAGTAGTATTTGTTGTCTCGGGGGCTGGGTTTTGGTTTGGGAACCCTCAGTGATCATTTTTATTGATGATACCTTATATTTGGTTATGACTAGGTGACCGCTAAATGACTAAAAGTTGATCGTTCTCAAGGGTCGTTCTCTTAATCGTTTTAGCTCGAATCTGAGGTAAGAAAACTGCACCCTGTGTATATGTGACATGCATGGTTATTAATGATGCATGTTGGTTGATTATTATGTATGACATGCATGGCTATTCTTGATGCATGTTGGTTGACTATTATACGTGACATGCATGGCTGTTATTGGTGCATGTTGGATTGCTGGATATATTGCATATGATGCTTGAGAAACATGTGGTTAGGACTTGCTTTGTATACTGGGTATGATATTGTTCAGAGCTTGAGCCTCTGTGATTGTATATGGTCCTAATTGTACTGGCATCTGTTAGAAAGCATGCTAAATACCTTGTCTATGGATATTGGACATGTGATATATGTTTGGTGGCATGGCTTACCTGTGTATGGCGCTGACTTATTAGTCAGAATCGACAATGGTGTCAGATCCGTCTGTGAAGCTGTGACTCATTAGTTAAGTTCACCACGGGCTGAGCACTGGTCGCGTTTTACCGACCCAAGGGTCAGAAGTGGCAAAGCATTGTGAACGCCGGGCCGATTAAAGATTAGATCTAATCGAGGTCGGCATTGAATGACTCATATGGGGTATTAATGCTGGACCGACCGGAAGGTCAATGAGAACTATAAGCGCTTGCCTGGTCTATGACCAGATGTTTATGGCCAAGGTATATGACCCCGGTGGCTGTTTGTCACATGGCCAAGGGACGCTGTTCATAGCACGACTCTAGGGTTGGGAGGAAGGTTATGTTGGTGACCATTCACCATGCACCTATCCTAATCAAACTTACGAAAGGATCACTTGTCAGTTAAGACCTGGTGACCCTATCGTCACATGGCTAGAAGGAGCGATGCTCATTATTGTGACTTTTGGCTATTGTCACCTATTTGCTTGGACTGATAGTCCTGAATAGTTATTATGATCGTTGTTGAGACTATGTCACGCTTATTGTGTTTTCTTGCTGGGCTTTGGCTCACGGGTGCTACGTGGTGCAGGTAAAGGCAAGAGGAAGCTGGACCATCCTTGAGTTGGAGAGCTTAGGTGATGACGTGTACATATACAGATGCTCGTCCGCCACGGCCGAGGTTTAAAGTGGAACTAGGATTGAACCCTGTTTTGCCGCTTAGAACGGCCTGTTGTAAATATTTTCTGTAATAAACTCTGAAACTTTATTTTTCGGGATCCCAATGTATATATTAAACGTTCTAGTGAAACGTTACAACCTAACCAAAATGTTTCATCCCTAAATCGCTAATCATACCTAGATCACGTTTTTGGCCAAATGACTCGATTAGCGAGTTTAGCACTGTTACAAGGCACACCGTAACGGTCCCTGGAGTTTGGGGCGTTACAGCCTCCTTGAGGCAGCATCCTTTCGTGGACGCCCGCGGGGTCTCCGGGGAGGAACATGCACGTCCCTTGGAGGAGGGACTTGGTTTTCGCGCGAAGGCGGGGGCTGAGCCGCCTGCGCCTCCGTGGCCATCCTTGTCAACTCCTCATTCCGTTTGTTGGCTTCTGCCAACAGCTGCTTCAGTTGTCGGTTTTCAAGTTCCACAATAGGAACGTACCGCTCAGGATTGTAGTACATATCCTCATCTCTTGGTGGAGGAGGTGGTCCCCGAGAATCAGAGGACCCACTTCTCTCTTCGACATCCGGGTTCTCCCTTGGTTGTTTTCCAGGACGTCTTGGGTAATTTTCCTCAGGTGTGTTCTGATTGTTAGTGGCCATGACTTCTTCAGGGATGAATGCTTAAGACTCTCAATGAAAACACCAAACTGTTGACGCCGTTTTTCGTCAATCAGTGAAAGGAGAGCACGTAAACAATAACTGATTATGACTAATTAAAATATAACAACACAAACACACGATTTTTACGTGGTTCAGCAGTTAAATCTGCCTAGTCCACGAGTCTCTGTTATTAAACTCAAGATTATCTCTGAAAATTCTTAAGCATGAATTCTTCAGAGTTTTCTCTCAAGGTTCAGAATTTTGGTCCTTACAATGGTGCATGGCCTCTCTATTTATAGAGAAGGCTGCGGAGTACTATCCCACATTGTAATGCCCCGAATTTCCTAATAAGGTCTGGGACCTTGATTAGGAGGCCGGGAGGGCCATAATTGATTTATTATGGTATTTAACGATTATATTCATGTTTACATGAACTATATTATTGTATGATGGTGAATGCATGCATATGGGCTCATATGTTAATTATGGGGGCAATTTGGTAATTTGGCCACTGTGGGCATAAATGTATATTTTGGGTGCGTGATGGTGATTAATTAATATAGCCACATTATAAGGTGGATTGGTTCGAGCTTGTCGACATGAGACGATCATGAGATGCAAGTGTTCGGTCTAGTCATAACGGGTTTAGTTCGGGGCTCGGGGTGAGTCTCGGAGTGTTATTGGTGATTATAGCGTTACCGGGGATTTTAGGGTAACGGGATGTGAATTATTGGTGTTTGAGGATTTTAAGATTAGCGGGAATTGGGAAGCGTTAATTATAATTAACGGGTTTAGCGGAATGTACCAATTTTGCCCTTGAGTTGGTTTAAAAGGCTTAGGATGATACAAGGGTATTTTGGTCTTTTTGGAAGGATATATGTAACTTAAGGGGCTTAGAAAGCTGTAGAACAAACAGAGTAAAACAGGGGTTTGCCTCCTTCATTCCCGTACCTTCTCCTTGCTTCATCTTCCTCACTCCTCCTTTGATGGTTTTGTGTTCTTGGTGGTAATTCAAGCTAGAGGAACTTAAAGGCTAGGTTGGGGACCTGGTTCAGCTTGTAAGGGAGGTTCAAACAAGTTTTAAGGTAAGTTTTGATCATTGAACTTAAGCTATGCTCTGTTTTCGTTTTAACTTTTCAGTCATGGGTTTTGTTGTGGAAAGTGTGAATCCAAGGGGGTTTTGGTGTTAGTTTGATTGGGGTTTGGTGTGAGTGAGATAAGGATGTTGTTTGGGGGTTCAACTATATGTTTGGAAGAGGTTTAGAGAGGGTTTGAAGGTCTGGTTTGAGAGGGGAAATGCAGGGTTGAAAATCTGGTTCGTGCGTGGGGCTTAGGCTGAACTGGGCTGGGTGCCGCGGCACAGCTTTTGCGTGCCGCGGCCCTTGGCGTCTGGCAGATGGGGGCCTCTCTATTTGGGGGCGTGCCGCGGCACAGCTTTTGGGGGCCGCGGCCCTTAAGGCCAATTTTGCTAAAAAGTGGTTTTTAGCTTAGGGATTCAAACCATAGGCCTCGAGGTTGGACCTAGTACCCGGTTGGGTAGTATTTGAGGTCTCGGGGGCTGGGATTTGGTTTGGGAACCCTCAGTTATCATTTTTATTAATGATACCTTATATTTGGTTATGACTAGGTGACCGCTAAAGGACTAAAAGTTGATCGTTCTCAAGGGTCGTTCTTTTAATCGTTATAGCTCGGCTTTGAGGTAAGAAAATTGCACCCTGTGTATATGGGACATGCATGGTTATTATTGGTGTATGCCGGTTGATTAATATGTATGACATGCATGGTTATTATGATGCATGTTGGTTGATTATTATGTATGACATGCATGGCTATTCTTGATGCATGTTGGTTGACTGTTAAATGTGACATGCATGGCTGTTATTGGTGCATGTTGGATTGCTGGATATATTGCATATGATGCATGAGAAACATGTGATTAGGACATGCTTTGTATACTGGGTGTGATATCGTTCAGAGCTTAAGCCTCTGTGTTAATGCATAGTCCTAATTGTACTAATATATGTTGAGTAAGCATGCTGAATACTTGTTATTGGATATTGGACATGTGGTATATGTTGGTGGCATGGCTTACCTGTGTATGGCGCTGACTTATTAGTCAGAATCGACAATGGTGCCAGATCCGTCTGTGAAGCTGTGACTTATCAGTTAGGTTCACCACGGGCTGAGCACTGGTCGCGTTTTACCGACCCAAGGGTCAAAAGTGGCAGTGCGTTGTGAACGCCGGGCCGATTAAAGATTAGATCTAATCGAGACCGGCATTGAATGACTCATATGGGGTATTAATGCCGGACTGACCAGAAGGTCAATGAGAACTATAAGCGCTTGCCTGGTCCACAACCAGATGACTATAGCCAAGGTATATGACCCCGGTGACTGTTTGTCACATGGCTAAGGGACGTTGTCCATAGTTTCGACTCTAGAGTCGTGAGGAAGGTTATGTTGGTGACTAATCACCTTGCACCTGTCCTAACCAAGCTTATGAAAGAATCTCTTATCAGTTGAGCCCTGGTGACCCTATCGTCACATGGCTAGAGGGAGTGATGCTCACTATCGTGACTTTTGGCTATTGTCACCTATCTGTATGGACCGTTGGTTCTGGATGGTTACTTTGGTTATTGTTGATATTGTATCATGATATATTATGTTTTCTTGCTGGGCTTCGGCTCACGGGTGCTACGTGGTGCAGGTAAAGGCAAGAGGAAGTTGGACCATCCTTGAGTTGGAGAGCTTAGGTGATGACGTGTACATATGCAGCTGCTCGTCTGCCACGGCCGAGGTTTAAAGGGGAACTAGGGCTGAACCCTGTTTTGCCGCTTAGAACGGCCTGTTGTATATATTTTCTGTAATAAACTCTGAAACTTTATTTTCGGGATCCCAATGTATATATTAAACGTTCTAGTGAAACGTTACAACTTATCCAAAATGTTTAATCCCTAAACCGCTAATCATACTTAGTTCACGATTTTGGCCAAATGACTCGATTAGCGAGTTTAGCACTGTTTACAAGGCACACCGTAACGGTCCCTGGAGTTGGGGCGTTACACACATATTTTGGGTAGTTACTCTTTTTGTGAATAAAATTAATGGCTTTAAATGCCTATAATCAGATATAAAAAGAAACGTCCCCTGAAGACCAGGGGACGTATAACTGACCAAATAATATCCCACGATTCTAGGGGATTTACAGTAATAAATAAGGATTACATCTCGTATTTACAACACTTATAGATATTCAAGGTAGCTATCATATATCTCTAAGCCCTTAGCTTCCCAGGTTTCTCGTCAGCTCCTGAGCTAGAGACATCTCCCGAGGTCACATGGCTTGCGAGATCATATGTGCGTCGAGCTCGGGACCCCTGATCCGAGGTCGTCCCTGAAGATGGATGCGTCTCCGGAGCTACCTTTCGAGATCATGAATACTCCGAGGTCACCATATTTGAGGTCGTCCGTCCCTTACAGGCTCGATATTTAATCCTGGAGCATACTTCCAACCTTATTAGTCCACTTGTTTATGAATCCAACTTTCGAGGTCATATTTAACATAGCTCGAAATCTGGGTATAACATGTATATTGTAGCTATTTAGAGCATCCTGCAATTTTTCAGAAAATTCCAAATAGTTTACAGTACCGAAAACTAGGTTCAAACATGTTGTTATATGCGTGACTAATTTTTTTTATACGAGTGGAAAACAACATGTTTGAACATAGTTTTCGGTACTGTAAACTATTCGGAATTTTCTAAAAATTTGCAGGATACTCTAAATAGCTACAATATACACGGTCATAAAAAAAAAAGTTGCGCCGAAAACTGTTCACGGGTCAAAAAACACTGAGAGCCCTACCATTGGGCTTAAAGTGAAGCCCCTATAGAAGAATTGTCATATTTATATATATATATATATATGTGGGGAATTTTCTTATGGGGACTTCACTTTAAACCTTACCAGTGGGGCTCTTAGTGTTCTCGACCCTTGAACAGTTTTCGGCACGGTTTTTTTTATGACCGTGTATATTGTAGCTATTTAGAGCATCCTGCAAATTTTCAGAAAATTCCGAATAGTTTACAATGCCGAACACCAAGTTCAAATATGTTATTGCACGAGTGACTAATTTTTTTTATGTGCGTAGAAAGCAACATGTTTGAAACTAGTTTTTGGTACTGTAAACTATTCGAAATTTTCTGAAAATTTGGAAGATGCTCTAAATAGCTACAATATACACGGTCATAAAAATAATCGCGTCGAAAACTATTAACGGATTGAGAAACACTGAGAGCCCTACCGGTAGGGCTTAAAGTGAAGCCCTTATAGGAGAATTTTCACGAGTTGTAAACACTGAGAGCCCTACCGGTAGGGCTTAAAGTGAAGCCCCTATAGCTACAATATTATGAAAATTATCCTATAGGGGCTTCACTTTAAGCCCTACCGGTAGGGCTCTCAGTGTTTACAACTCGTGAACAGTTTTCGGTGTGATTTTTTTTTATGACCGTGTATATTGTAGCTATTTAGAGCATCCTACAAATTTTCATAAAATTCTGAATAGTTTACAGTACCGAAAACTAGTTTCAAACATGTTGTTGCACGCGTGACTAATTTTTTTTTTATGCGCGTGGAAAACAACATATTTGAACCTAATTTTTGGTACTGTAAACTATTTGGAATTTTCTGAAAATTTGCAGGATGCTCTAAATAACTACAATATACACGGTCATAAAAAAAAGTCGCACCGAAAACTGTTTACGGGTAAAAAAACACTGAGAGTCCTACTGGTAGGGCTTAAAGTGAAGCCCCTATTGAAAAATTATCCAAAATATATAAATATGTATAAATATATATATATATATATATATAAACCCTCCAAAGTCGATTATCCATACATACATCTGTGTATACAAACTCACAATCATTTATAAGTTATATTATAAGGGAAATTTTACCCTTTATGCATCATAATATATTTAATTTTTTTTAAATGACAACATAAAAATTCTCCCCATATTATGCCCCCTCTTATATTTTGGACACAAATACCCTCCTCCCCTCCTCACTCTCTCTATCTCTTTCTCTCATCCCTCACCATTTTTTCACAGTTCAAAGGTGGAACGGATTGGAAGTTTATTGGCGTTTTTAAGAGAAAAAATCATGGGTAAGTATCATTTCATTAATTTACTTATGAATATGAAATGCCATAGTTAGATATTAGATTTGAACTGTTCCGCAGTTGAGTTTGTATTTTTTTCTACAACTTTTGAACTGTTCTTCGGATCGGATCTGAGATTTCCAAAATCGATAGTACATCGATGCTCCATCGATTCCCCATCGATTCCATGTCGATGCTAATGCGAACATCTAAATTAGATGATATTTTCGATGTAATATCGATGGTGTATTGATGTTGCATCGATGTCATATATGTTGATTTGGTTCAGCGTCGATATGGCATCGATGTGGCATCGATATTACATCGAAATTGAATCGCATACATAGGGCAACCATCAGCATCGATGCCACATCAATTCTACATCGATTCCATATCGATACTGAGGCAAATTTCGACGTTAGTGTCGATGTAATATCGATGGTGTATCGAAATGCCATCGATGCCATATATGACATCGATGGCATTTCGATACACCATCGATATTATATCGATACTGAGGAAAATATATAATTTTGATGTTGGTATCGATGATGTATCGATGGTGGTATCGATGTTGAATCGATGCCATATATGTTTATTTGGTTCAGCGTCGGTAAGGCATCGAAATGGTATCGCATCGAAATGGCAACCATCAGCATCGATGATGCATCGAAATGTCATCGATGTGGCATCGATTTTGAACTACAATACAGATTTTCATAGGCATCGATTTACCATCGATTCTTCATAGATTACACTTTATTTTTATAATTTTCTTATGTTTTTTTTTTGTAAATTTGCAGGTTCCAGAGTTAATATAATTGTTTCTTACAACGGTGTTTGGGAACAGAAAGGAGAAAAATGGAATTTCAAAGCTGGTTCGAACACTATAATACATGTACCAATTGATGTTGGTTACATAGAACTATTGGAGAAGTTGTATTCAAAGTTGAAAGTGGATAGGTTTTTGTTTGACTTAAAGTTGGAAGTGTCGTTTACATGCAATGATTTTAGTGTAGATCCCATTGAAATCACAGATGATGAAGGAGTTAGTGCTCTTATTCTTGAAAATTCAAAGTCCTTAAAACATCGGGTTCCTTTATGCGTTAGTTCGATTGCAAAGAACATTGCTCTTATTGATCCATCTCCTAGAGCGAGTGTTAATATGGAAAATCATAATCAATCATGCACGGCTATTCCACAAACAGCTACTGGGCCAAGTGTATGCATGGGAGGTCCTAGTCATAATGAAACTTTTTTTCCCCCAACAAATCTCCCGCATGATGATGGGTATGAGTATGAGCCTTATGTCAATGACGATCCAGTTGCCCTTTTTGGTGATGATGATGAAAGAGTTGAGGGGTGCAGTAGTTCTGATGATAACTCAGAGGATCAGTTGTCGATGCTACATGTGGTTCAAGTAGATAATTTAAATGTACGACCATTGCCAAGTCGTCAAGAAAGCCAAGGACAGAGGACTGCTGGATCAGAGAGCAGTCGTCCAACTACACAAGATGATGGAAATAGATGGAGTTCTCCAGCGTATACTGCTGAAGATATCCCATGCCCCTCTTATGTTATCCCCACGTTATCTGGGGTGAGTTGTGGAGTAATAGAAGTTGGGAAAGTTTTTTAGAACAAGTTAGAGTTGAAGACGAAGGCACACTTGTATGCAATGAAGCAGAACTTCGAGTTTGTAGTGAAGAAGTCAGGTACTGAAGTTTGGTATATCACTTGCAAGGATCCTGATTGTGGGTGGAGATTGAGGGGGAAGAGAATTCCTAAATTTGATATGTTCGAGATAACTCGTTTCACCAACAAACACACTTGCTCACTTGACCTCCGACATAAAGGCCATCGCCAAGCTGCACCTTGGGTTATTGGTCATTGCATAAAGAAAAAATATCAGACTGGATCGAATGCGTACATGGCAAACAACATAAGAGAGGACATTAAGAATGATTATGACATTGAGTTGTCATATGGAAAAGCTTGGAGATGCCGAGAGAAGGCTTTTTCTTATGTCAGAGGGACACTGGAAGCATCCTACCAGAAGTTACCATCGTACTTGTTCATGCTTCAACAGAAAAATCCCGGGACGTTGACAGATTTTGTCACTGAGGAAGATCGATTCAAATATTGCTTTTTCTCACTCGGAGTTAGTAGAAGAGGGTTTCGTACATGTCGTCCTGTGTTATGTGTGGACGGTACCTTTTTAAAGACAAAATACGGTGGGCTGATGTTATGTGCAGTCGCACTGGATGCAAAAAACCATCTATATCCAGTTGCATTTGGTATTGTGGATAGTGAGAATCATGATTCTTGGAAGTATTTCATGTCAAAGCTAAAAGAAGCGATTGGGGAAGTCGAGGACCTGGCGTTTGTATCTGACAGGCATGCAAGTATTACACATGCCTTGGAAACTATTTTCCCCGATGCCTATCACGGTGCTTGCTACCACCACATTAGTATGAATGTGGTTGCTAAATTCAAGACTGATCATTGTCATGTGTTGATGTATAATGCGGCATATGCTTTTAGGAAATTCGAGTTCCACGCTAACTTCGAACAAATTAAATCAAAAGACCCAGCCATTGCTCAATACCTAGAAGGAATGGGTTTTGATAAGTGGTCCCGTGCTTACTTTCCTGGAAATAGGTATGTCATTGTCAATTGTATTTTAATTTTTGAAATCTTCTAAATGTATGTTACTATTAAATTTTAGTTTTCCTGGATACTAGGTATAATATAATGACAAGCAATTACGCTGAAAGTTTCAACAATAAGACCCGGGATGCTAGGAGCTTTCCGATAACTACATTCGTCGAATTTATTCGCTTCACACTACAGTCCTGGTTCTGTAATAGGAGAGAAACTAGCGAGAAGACAACTACCACTCTTGCACCGACCTATGAGAAAAATTTGGTGGATATGGCTGAGAAAGCTCGATTCTTGATTCCTTTGCAATAGGGAGGCATGAGTTCCATGTGTTAGATGGTGAGCTGAATGGTGAAGTCGACCTCCTGAATAAGACATGCACATGCGGCGTGTTTCAGATTATTGGTATCCCATGTGCTCATGCACTATCTGGATCCCTTAAGCGAGGGGTGAACTTTTATTCGTTGTGTTCAGATTACTATAAAATTGAGACATGGAGGTCCTCTTACACAGAATCTATATATCCTACTGGTAACGAGGAAGAGTGGATTGTTCCACATGACATTATGACAATAACAGTGAGAACACCTGCGCAGAAAAACCCGGTTGGTCGTCCAAAGAAGAAACAAGGTAGGCCTAAGACAAAACGCCATCCTTCCAATGGAGATAAATTGGTTGTTCCACGCAAGTGCAGCACTTGTGGAGGTCTAGGCCATAATAGGGCAACTTGTAAAGTTCGTGTTTGAAATTTATGGCATCAATGTTAAACTTTTTATTTGGGTACTAATGGTCTTTGTTACTCTTTTTATTTGTGTATTGATGGACTTTGTTACTCTTTTTATTTGTGTATTAATGGACTTTGTTACTCTTTATATTTGTGTATTAATGGACTTTGTTAATCGAAACGACATTTTTTATATACAATACTAAGGAGAAATATACTATTGTGTGTCATCGAAATCAAAATAAATGTTCTAACATCAAGGGTACACATTCTCATAAAAAATGTCGATGCATAATTTATCCCTGAAGTACTGAATGTTGTCCTCGATGGCATATGATAAGGGAATGTCTCCAAGAATGAACTCCAAGTGTTTGATGGCGAATACACCGCAATCTCCGCTGAAACCAAGAAATCTTTATTGTGAGTGTATTGAAAATTAAAGGAGAACATTATTGAAAATCTGAATTTAGTACGTCTACCTGGTTCTAGACTGTGGGACAATATCAGTGGACATGCGCCGCCAATCAAAGTTTGGAACGGTGATCTTCGGTCTAGCTATTTTTAACTTGGGGTGTCCTTTAAACATACCAGAAGCGTTGAGTAAAGATGGAAGCATCCTAGTCCAAGGCTCCATCAACTCAGACAACTTATAATGGCTAAAGTTAGAATGATCTGAGTCAAATACAGTGATCATCCAATCAGCGAAATTTATTTCGCAAAGGACCCAGTGCCGATTTTCCATGCACCAGTGGAAGTAGACCTCGTTGCAATCACCCCAAGGCTTCTTGTACTTTTTGGCATCTCCTTTCAGGAAATCAAGAATGTCCGAGTCCCATTGGTAAGTCCTGCCATTTTTCTTGAATTCCTCGTATCTGGCAGGAATATATTGTGCAAATGATGAATCAAGTACGGTGGCTTTCACGGGGTACGTCTTCGGCAACTCAAAAAGACGTCTCCGTATAAGATAATTCGCAGCGTCGAGATGCTGCAAATAAATAGAGTAACGTTAAGGAAGAGTGGATTGTTAAAATGAGATAAATGTTCTAACAAACATAAGAGACTTACAGTTTCTGCCAACCATTCTTTTGCCACCTTCAACTTCAAGAACCAAACAGGGGTCCCATCACAACATTCCAACTTCCTCGGTCTGCTGTTATCAATCTCACCGAGTACCCATCGGTTAAAAGTTGTCAACATATCTTGATCCAACACCTTTAAAGGAAGGATCGTAACTGGGTCCTTGAACTTTGGTTTCTTGGCTGCTGGAGTATAGTCCTCGTACCTTACTGGTCTCTGTCTAGTACGCTTACCTGTAAAGGAGCAATTAGTATCTAATCTTTTTAAAACAAAAAGAAACCCATGGATTAGTCGTACCTAAGACCGTCTGCACTGGCTGAGAAGGTGTGGCTTCTCCAACAGAAGGCTCGTAACATGAGGGGAGAATGTCGTACTCTACATCATCTGTTGGAGTGGGTGCATGAGTATGTGCAGGAGTAGGTGCAGGAGTAGGTATACTACCTAGTGTTGCCAGCTTCTCTAATATGACTTCTTGATTTTTAAGGACGATACCTAGAGTGGCCTTAACATCGTCCACTGCACCTGATAGTCTGGCTATCTCACCCAACACCTCCTCATAAGCCCCCGGAGCAGGAGCAGGAGCAGAAGTAGGTTCTGTACTAGTATCTGGAGCAGACTCTGTCGGGGCATCCTCCACAAATATGCCAGCCTCAACGGCTATCTCAGCCACCGCAACAGCCTCTGCCTCAGGATCGTAAAGTCTTCCATCCTCTGGTGCAGGCTGGATCATATTCTGCAGCATCGCATACCTAGGAGCACCCCCCTCTGTCCTCTGATATACGGCATCAAAGAAGTCTCGCTCATTTGGTCGAGGCCTTAGGATAGAAATGCATGACAACTGTAATGGAAACACAACAATCAAATTAGAAATGACATAAGTTGATTAGTATAATTCAAAATTTCTTGAATTATTTAAATGTTTTATAACTTACATGTCTCCTCGCAAGTACATCCTTCAAATGCAAATGCTTCGGCTGGCCTATGCTCTCCCACTGTAACATCCTAGGGAACTTGAATCCACAGGGCTTGGCATGTTCCTTCTGTAAATCAAGAATCGTCTCGTACGCCCAATATTGCAAGGCTGGTGGATACCCCTTGCAAGTGTACTTTGCCTCCACCTTAAAACCCTTAGAAGACTCCGCCTCAATGATCTTCTTCGCCTTCTTACCTGGTATTGTACCACCAATCGCTTTCATATCTCTATTGAATTGTTTCACAGTTGTATCGAATGAAAGGGATCCCCATGGATACTTCTCAAAATAATCTAAATCCTCGATCATCGACAATGAATCTCGCCAAATAGCATTGTCGTTCTCAGCGCCCAATAGTATCCCCTCCACAAAGTAAACCAAACCGAGCTTGTACAAATCATCAGGTACATCGCACATACTAAAAGCTCGTTCCAAGATACTGAACCGAATGTCTTTTTCGGGTTCCACACTGAAATATGTATCAACTAGGCGGGAGGAAGTAATGTGAGGTTCAATGTCAACGGCAAGTGGTGGACAGGAGCAGCTCAGGCCGGTGATAATGGCGAACTCGTGCACCCCAAACTTACATAAGTTTGGGCCCATCAAGAAGTGCACCTCATCGCCACGCGGAGACTTGACCTTCCGCAAAAGTAGTGTGTGAACCAATGCCCCAGAGAACGAAAAGGGAGGGGCTGTGAAGAATGGTCCAAAAACAGACTCATTCACCCTCCCCAACAATCCATGCTCCTCAAATCTTTTCTTCAATTTTGTTAACCTCCCGGAACCCCTATAGGTCATACGACCGACATAATGATCCTCCATAGGGATCTTAAGTGGTGGGATACGTTTGGGTGGCATCTGCAAAATATCAAAAAAAAAAAAAGAATTAGTTGAATTTATAAAAAATACTCAATCTTTTGTTCAGCATCGAAATGGGCTCGATGTACCATCGAAATAGCATCGATGGAGCATGGAATCGATGCCATATATGTTCAGCATCAATATGGCATCGATGTGGCATCGATAAACCATCGTTTGACATCGATTATGCATCAGTATCGACATGGCATCGATGTAGCATCGATGTAGCATCGATGTAGAATCGATGCTACATCGATGTAGAATCGATGCTACATCGATGTAGCATTGATGGCCTTTCGATGGTACATCGATGCAGCCTTTCGAGTCCACATCGATGCTCCATCGATGCCATGTCGATGCTGATGCGAACATCCAATTGAGATGTTATTTTCGATGGTGTATCGATGTCAAATCGATGCCATATATGTTCAGCATCGATATGGACTCGATGTCGCATCGATTATACTTCAGTATCGATTATGCATCGATTATGAAAGAATCGACATGGCATCGATATACCATCGATGGAGAATCGATGGAGCATCGATTACTCACTGTATGTCATCGATGGTGCATCGATGGAGAATCGATGGAGCATCGATGGAGAATCGATGTGGAATCGAAAGAACATCGACCCACAAAATTTTTGCAGAATTTGCAGAATGCACATAGAATCAAACACATTTTAAGCTACATTTTTTGCAAAATAAAGATTAACAATCAAACCCATTTCATCGATTTATACATTACGATTCAATTTTTTTTTTAAAAAAAGACATGAAAACCGAATGTCTTACCTTACCGTGGCCGGAGATGGAGAAGACGGTGGCGACGGCGACTGTGGGGAGAGAGAGAG
Source organism: Humulus lupulus (assembly GCF_963169125.1). Classification (NCBI taxonomy): domain Eukaryota; kingdom Viridiplantae; phylum Streptophyta; class Magnoliopsida; order Rosales; family Cannabaceae; genus Humulus; species Humulus lupulus. The sequence goes on along the minus strand of NC_084794.1, from coordinate 283,916,261 downwards.
CTTCGCCTGAGATGGTGAGAATGTGACCCGAGAGAAAATAATGAGATAGAAATGAGAGAGTTTGGCTGGGAAGAGGAAAGAATTTGGTTTGGCTGGGAAGAGGAAAGAGTTCGATTTGGCTGGGAAGAGAGAAGGTGATGGGTCTTGATATGGGTATTTTTGTCCAAAATTTTAAAATGGCATATATATGAGAGATTATTTTATGGTGGCATTTAAAAAAAATTAAGTATGTTATTACACATACTGTCTAAAATTTCCCTATTATAATTAGGTAGCCCATACCCAATTAGCCCAAATGCCCAAATAGACTATACACGTTGGCCACATTTAATAAAGACAAGAAAAGGAAAAATCAAATAAGACAAAACAAAAAAATGTCAATGAAACGTAGTCTTGACGTTTGTCATGGGTATCAAGTCTTTGTCTTTGTCTAAAAAAGTTACAGTCTAAAAAGCTTTGTTTTGTCGGTTTCTTTCATCAGAGATCACTGGATTTCATTGTTCCATCGGTTGATATAGGAGTTTTTCTGGTTCGTCTTAATCTCAATGGAGGACCCCAATACGTTGGTTCCAAGAATGAATACAATCAATCTGGCAGAGGAGGATGAAGGTGAACTCGATTTACAGGGCAGTAACGTAGAAAATGAAGAAGTGGAGCCAGGTTTCAACTGGAAAATGGCGCTGATAGGCCGATTCATTCAAACGGGGTCCCTTGATTTTCCTTCTATGCAACAGACCCTAGCATCAATATGGAGACCTGGGAAGGGAGTTTTCATCAAGGAGCTGGATAGTAATAGATTCTTATTCCAGTTTTGCCACGAACTGGACATCAAGTGGGTAGTGGAAGGTAGTCCCTGGTACTTTAACCGCAAAGCCCTCATAATCTCTCGTATGAACCAAGATGGAAATCCACGATGCGTTCCTCTAAATGCTCTGGACATGTGGGTTCAAATCCACGATTTACAAGCGGGTTTCAGAACGGCAAGTGTGCTAAAGGCAGTGGGCAGTTATATAGGAATATTTGTGGATCTGTGCCCAAAAAACTTCCAGGGTGGTTGGCAAGAATACATGCGCATCAGGGTCAAGGTTAATCTGGATGTTCCATTAAAGAGGAGGATGCGTATTAAAAAATCGGCAACCGAGTGGTTTTGGATCAACTTTAAGTACGAAAATGTTCCAACTTTCTGTTTCATCTGCGGTCTTCTGGGTCACTCTGAACGATTCTGCCCCCGCCGATTTGATACTCCGGAGGAAGAACTCGTCCAACCATACGGGGAATGGATGCGCGCCCCACTTCGCCGACAAACCAAGTTGATCGGAGCACAGTGGCTCCGAACTAGCATATCTCCAGACCAGTTGCCCCACACCACGGCTGACTCTTCGCCCGTTACTGCTACCAGACCAGATCCCCCAGCTGTTGCTTCGCCAGAAATCTCGCTCGAGATCCACGGTTACAGCCCCACTCCTCAAGATCCCACAAATCGTGGGCATTCATTTATGCAAATTGGGGAAACTGCTTCGCCTCATAGTCAACTTAATCCCATCCCTCAAAATACTGAGATGGCACGTGAGCTCCAAGGTACAGCACATGGGACTATTATTATTGAAACAAAAAAGAGAAGAACGTTGGATGATGTGGGCCGTGAAGGGTCTTCTTCTCATGAAGTCAACCGGGTCACTCTGATGGGTCGCGAGAAAGTGGGCCGGGATGGAATGGGCTCTCATGGAATGGATATTGCTACTGAGTTGAACCGCGGAGATGATAATAATCTGACCACTGGAATCGTCGACGAGAACAGTAGCATGCATGTTGTTCATCACGATCATCAACCTTCATCGATCTCAAAAAACTTGGATATGGCGGGCACCGTCTCTTGGTCCCGCCAAGAATTATGAGTACTATCAGCTGGAATTGCCGCGGGCTTGGGTCCCCGTGGATCGTTCAATTCCTTAAGGAGATAGTTCTCCAAAAGAAACCCAATTTTATATTTCTTTGCGAAATTCTATGTAAGAAAGACAAAGTTGACAGAATAAGGAGCACTTTGGGGTTCGAAGGAATGATAGTAGTGGACGCCCAAGGTCATAGTGGAGGTCTTGCGATTTTATGGAGATATAAGGATGAGGCTCAATTATTATCTTTTGGCAAGAATCATATTGATGTTGTTATCACCACCAAGAACAGGCCATCTCACCGCCTAACAGGGGTCTATGGCGAGCCTAATCGCTCTAGGCGTGCTTCAACTTGGAGACTTCTTCGTCACCTCGCAGATTCGCCTGCTTTGCCTTGGTGTGTTATAGGAGACCTTAACAACACTCTCACGATTGCAGACAAGAGAGGAGGCCGTCCTTATCCATCTTGGTTGTTACAGGGTTTTCAAGAAGCTATCACTGACTATGGTCTAGTTGACATGGAATTATCTGGTTACCAATTTACTTGGGAAAGAGGTCGTGGATCTGACCATTGGGTAGAATGCAGATTGGATCGCGCCCTGGTTAACTCTGATTGGCTTCATGTTTTCCCTCGATCTATCCTCATCAATATGGAGATTTCCACCTCAGATCATTGTCCTCTTCTACTTGATCCTGCGCCAGTCTCTAACCCTCCTCCCAGAAGACCATTCAAGTTTGAGAATGCTTGGCTTAGGGAACCCATGTGTGGCAGAATTATCGAGGAAGTTTGGTGGAAAGATAGAGCGGTACCAGTACTAGATAAATTAGCCCTTTGTGCTGAAGCTTTGCAAGAGTGGGGTAAGCACATAACTGGCAATTTCAAACAGCGATTGGATAGATGCAAGGCAACAATTAAGAGACTGAAACCTTTCAGAGATCAAAGATCTACCCAGAAGTATGAAGAGGCTAGTAAAGAGCTATTCGAAATCCTGACCCAAAAAGAAGTGTTTTGGAGACAACATTCCAAACAATTATGGTTGAGAGAAGGCGACCACAACTCCAAGTACTTTCATGCTACTGCTAGAACCAGGAGGCGTACAAATAACATTCACTCTCTGCGCAATGAGTCTAATCAAATTGTTGAGTGGAATAATGGTCTCCAAGAGCTAATGGTGGAATACTTTCAGACACTGTTTAAGTCCACTGTTCCGTGCTGGGCCCCTGTTGTTAGATGTATTACTCGGGCTATTACTCCTGATCAGAATCTAGCGCTTCTGTCCCCTATTGAGGAAGAGGAGGTGAAAGCTGCAACCTTCCAGATGCATCCTGACAAGTCTCCCGGACCTGACGGTATGAGCCCTGGTTTTTATCAGAAATATTGGCATATTGTTGGGCCTGATGTAGTTAACGAGGTGCGTCGCTTTTGGAGAGAAGAAAAGTTTGATGATCGCTTGCCCCTTACAAACATTGTGCTTGTTCCTAAGAAAAAGAGCCCGCTGTCAATGTTGGATCTTCGTCCCATCTCGTTGTGCAACGTATTGTATAAGATTATTTCGAAAGTGCTAGCGAACAGATTAAAACAGGTGATTGACGACATCATTTCAGAGACTCAGAGTGCCTTTATTCCAGGTCGGTTAATCACAGACAATATTATGATTTCTTATGAGCTTATGCATTATATGAAGAGAAAGACCACAGGAAAACAAGGTTACATGGCCCTAAAGCTAGACATGAGCAAAGCATACGATCGTGTGGAGTGGGACTATTTACAGGCGGTCCTTCGTAAAATGGGCTTCGATGAGAAGCTGGTGAAGCTGTTTATGGTCTGTATTACCTCGGCAAGGTATCAGATTGCTCATGCTGGTAAAGTGTTCGGTCATATCATCCCAGAGAGAGGGTTGCGCCAGGGTGATCCATTATCCTCATATTTGTTTATTATTTGTACAGAAGGTTTTTCAGCTTTGTTACAGGAATATGAGGATAAAAAGCTACTTAATGGCATTCAGGTTGCTAGAGGTGCTCCTAAGATTTCTCACATGTTCTTTGCAGATGATAGCTACATCTTCTGTAAATCATCAACTTTGGAGGCACATCATGTTTCGCATCTATTGGACACCTTTGAGAGGGCTTCTGGACAGAAAATAAACTATGATAAGTCTTCTATTTTCTTCAGTAGAAATACACCGCCCCAGGACAGAGATACAATATGTGGTGATATGGGCATTCATGAGGCAGATGATAATAGTACCTACTTGGGGTTACCTAATATTTTGGGGCGTAACAAGTTAGTGATCCTAGGTTATCTCAAGGACCGCATTCGTAACCGAATCCAAAATTGGGAGAGTAAGTTGTTGTCTAAAGCAGGTAAGGAGATCCTATTGAAGACTGTGGCTCAAGCTCTCCCTAACTATGCTATGAGTGTATTTCTTCTCCCATTGGATACAAGCAGAGATATAGAGCGCTTAATGAATAGATATTGGTGGTCCTCCTCGTCAAAGAAGTCTAAAGGCATTCATTGGCAAAGTTGGAGTAAACTAAGTAAACCCAAGGAGTCGGGTGGCCTTGGCTTTCGTTCTTTACACAATTTTAACCTTGCCCTCCTCGGGAAACAGGGTTGGCGACTTTTGCAACAGCCCCATTCGCTAGTCAATCGGTTATATAAGGCAAGATATTATCCTCATGACTCCTTTTTGTTGGCCAAGCTAGGAGGTAGCCCGAGCTACATTTGGAGGAGCATAATGGCATCCCAAGATCTCATTCGGCAAGGGGCAGCTGTACGAATTGGGGATGGTAAGTCAGTCAATATATTGGAAGTCCCTTGGCTCCCTAATCCAGATCCGTATATCCACACCACTTCTAGTGTTTTAGTCAATAAAAAAGTCACCCAGTTAATGACGCTTGACCAAAGTGGATGGGATGAAGACTTACTACAAGATCTATTTCTGGATAGAGATATTAGAATAATTCGAAATATCCCAATTAAGACTAATGAAGCTGATACATGGTATTGGAAAATGGATAGGCTTGGGCATTATACTGTGAAAAGTTCTCACTTATTGATCCAAAAGAGAGAGTTGATAGAGGGGTCAGAAGAAGTTTCGGTATACTGGAAGAGATTGTGGAAATTAAGCATCCCTCCCAAAGTCCAAACCTTTCTTTGGCAGGCCTCAACTAGTTGTCTTCCCACTAAATGCAACCTTCAGTTAAAAGGAATTCCAGTGAATGATCTTTGCCCTTTCTGCAATATATGTCGAGAGACGATTCCCCATGTTCTTTTTTCTTGTTCTTTCTCTCAAGACTGTTGGAATCTTCTTGGTGTCCAAATTGTCCCAGATGACCCAGGCTCTTTTGTTGATCGATTTGCAAAGCTCCTGGACTATAACCATGCCGACAACCTCTTGCTCATACCCATGCTGTGCTGGGCGTTATGGAGATCAAGAAATAATCTCATTTGGAATCAAAAAGGAGCCGAGGCCCCTGAGATTGTGACTCTTGCCCGAGTCACCTTGGAACAGTGGAAGAACGCCCAGGATCGAGCTTTTGACCTTACGCTTGGATTCCTTCAGATCGCAGATGGAGCAGTCAAGTGGACGCCTCCTAGCCCAGGTACAATCAAAATTAATACAGATGCGGCTCTTTTTGTTGGTCCAGATCGCTTCTCCTTCGCCATTGTGGTTCGTAATCACGAAGGGGGTTTGTTGGAAGCCAAAGCAAAATGTCTTGAGGGATTAGTTGAGCCTGACTTTGCTGAGGTATTAGGGATAAGAGAGGCCCTTAGCTGGATAAAAGACAAGAATTGGCACAATGTTGTAGTGGAATCAGACTCGTTAGTGTCCATACAAGCTATTCGAAGTCCCACTGTCCTCCTTTCCTATTTCGGCAGAGTGGTTCAAGAATGCAGACAACTGTTGCTCGATCTCTCTCATCATGTTGTTTCTATCACATTTGTAAAACGATCTGCAAATGCTGTAGCCCACTCACTAGCAAGGTCTACTAGCATTATTTCTGATCGTATTGTTTCAGGGAGTGATATCCCTGTTGATTTGAAATTTGTTTTGTTGAACGATCTACTTGATTAATACAAATTCATATTTGTTGGCAAAAAAAAAATATGTTAGGGAGAAACTTCATCAAATATGTTTTTTTTTTTAAACTTTAAAAAATATGGTAATTTTTTTTAAAAAAAGTTTTTTATGACATATATTTTTTTAGATAAATACTTATTTGATATTTTATATTTTATTGAAATATAAATTTAAATTTTTTTATTTATTATAGTTATCAATCAATGTATCCTATTTATAAAAATTACTGATTGAGTTGAATTTTTAATATTCCTAAATTACCTCTAATTTTAATAATTTATCTTATTATTATTATTATATATTTTTGTTATTTTTAAATGATTTAAATATATTTGATAAATTAATAAAAAAATGTTTATTTAAAATTTAAAATAATTTTGATAAACAAAAATAAAAAATTTAATCCAAAAAATAATTAAAAATTCATTTCAAAATGAAAAATGATTTAAATTTAAATATAATACATTAATTAAGAAATAACTAAAATTAAATTAAGTTTTTAGATTTATTAAAACAAAAAGAAAAGGTTGGTGTTCGATAGTTCATCCCCTTCGTTACTTGTTGTTTCTAGAAAAAATTGAGATAGAACATACCCAAAATATCATTACTTAAGTTTACCGAAATGAGGAAAAAAATGAAATTTGTATCAATTGGTTATGATATTATACAAAACTAAAACATGAGTAACAGAGCAATAGCATTGTAAGGATTCTAGAGGCATTCCAAACCCAGCAGCTTGCCGACCTTACGAGTTTCACAAACCCAAAAGTTCATCAAATCAACCCACACAAGAAGGAGAAGAAGAACAACTCCCACAGAAGAAGAAGAAGAAGTAGAAGAAGAGAAGCTCCCGTCGACAAATCAGGCGCACAGACGATCGGAGTTCTCTTCCTCAGCTGTCGAATCTCGTCTTCTCCGGCCTCGACCCAAGCCACGAACCAAATTTGAATGCCATCGTCTTCCTCAGCCGTTAGATTTCGTCATCTTGCCCTACGTTTATGCCTGCTAGATCTGAAGAAGGAAACGATTCTTTATCATAACCCTGTTTTTTCATTCTTAGTTGCATTTTTTATATTTTTTTAGTTATAGTTAAATGATTTTTTAAAAAAAATATTTAATACATTTTAAATAAAATAATATCTATCATTTGATTTTTTATTTTTGTTTATTAAAATAATTTTAAAGTTGTAAGTAAACTTTGTTTTTTGACAAAACTTTTTTTATTAATATAGAAAATATATTTAAATTATTCAAAAGTAAAATATATATATAATAATAAGACAAATTATTAAAATTAGGGGTAATTTAGGAATATTAAAAATTCAAACACACTAAGGATACCAAAGTATGTAGTTTTTGCAAATATGAAGTATCAATTGATAATTATAAAAAACAAAGGGTACTAAATTTGTATTTCGATAAAATATAGACTACCAAATAAACATTTGCCTTATTTTTTTTTACATTATTTCTCATATATTTGTAAAATTTTATTTGTATACCATATTTTATCTTTTATACATTTTTAGTAGTTAGTTTTGATATATTTTGAGATTATTTTTATAATTTTAATCTATTTGTATTATTTTTTATCATTCATATTTTGTAAAATATTTTTTTACATAATTCTTTGAAAAAAAAAATATGAGACTTTCATCACCATACTTTTTATTCTTATTTCTTCTTCTTTTCTTCCATTTTTTTATCTTCTGCAATCAATATTTTATTCGTAGTAATTGGTTACTACTATGATTTTTTTTTTTTTTTTTTTTTTGTGATAGTAATCCCGTGTCACTGTCAATTTTTTTAGTGATGTATGGTAACATGTTATAACAATAAAAATTAGTTTTATTTTTAAGTGGTATTGTAGTAACTAGTTACAACTAAAAAAAAAAAAAAATTTAGTAATGTACCCTTATCAAAATATCAACTGAATTATAACTTGTTACTAAGTAAGATTTGGAAGAAAAAATGATATGAAAAAAATACACTAAATTGATCGTGAAGGTAACTAGTTACAGTTAAGTCTTAAAAAAAAATAGATATGAAAAAAAAAAAAAACCAGTTGCGATGGTAACTGATTACTTAGTCAGACTTAGAAACAAATAGAATCACAAATAAAAAAGTTAAATTGGTCATAATCGTAATTGGTTACATATTCAGATCTGAAAAAAAAAAAGAACCAATCGCCAAGGTGCCTGATTACTTAATCAGGTGTGAAAACAAAATCAGATCTAAATAAACAAATCTAAATTAATTATTATTGTAACTGGTTACAACTAGATCTAAAAAATATAGATATGAATAAAAAGAATTAGATGTCATTGTACCCAGTTATTTAAACAGATCTAAAAAAAAATCTCAGAAATCAAAACAGATCGTGACTGTAACTCGTTACAATTAGATTTAAAAGGGAAAAAAATATATATAAAGTGCAAATTCATATTTGAAATGGCAAAACTAGATGTGAAGAAGAAGAAGAAGAAGAAAGAGAATAAAAATAAAACTACATTTAAAGAAGAAGAAGAACCAGAGGGACGGAGGTACGTCCCTGTTAGGGGCGTAAGTGCGTCGTTGTCATTGTGAGCGGGGGTAACATCATTGGCGGAGGGCTAAGATGAGAGAACAAAATGGGGGAGGAGAGAGGAAGACACTGCTACAAAAAATGAAATTTGCGTGAGTTTCTAACTGCCACAATTGAGTTTTTGCGTCAGTTTTATATGTGACGCGGAATCCTATGATGCAAACCAGGCTGTCGTTTGCGTCAGGTGTACTATCACAAATCTGGCATTTGTGGCAGTTATTTAAACAGATCTAAAAAAAATCTTAGAAATCAGAACAGATCGTGACTGTAACTTGTTACAATTAGATTTAAAAGGGGAAAAAAAATTAAATATGAAGTGCAAATTCATATTTGAAATGACAAAACTAGATGTGAAGAAGAAGAAGAATAAAAATAAAACTACATCAAAAGAAGAAGAAGAAGAACCAGAGGGATGGAGGTACGACGCTGTCAGGGGCGTAAGTCCGTCGTTGTCATCGTGAGCGGGGGTAGCATCACTGGCGGAGGGCTAAGATGAGAGAACAAAATGGAGGAGGAGAGAGGAAGACACTGCTACAAAAAATGGAATTTGCGTGAGTTTCTACCTGCCACAATTGTGTTTTTGCGTTAGTTTTATATGTGATGCGGAATCCTATGATGCAAATCAGGCTAGCGTTTGTGTCAGGGGCACTGTCACAAATTTCACATTTGTGGCAGTGCCCCACTGATGCAAACGCCAGACATTTGCGTCAATGGGGCACTGTCACAAACGCCAGCCACAGTGAGAAAAGAGAGAAATGTCATGAGGAAAAGAAAAGAAAGAGTTTTGTGTATTTATGATTATGGTAATCTATTTTTTATATTATATGAAATTACCATATTTAATTTTTTTTTCTTTCAAAACTTTCCATATTTTGTAGAGAAACTATGTTTATTTTTCTCATATTTGTGTAAACTTCTCCTATGTTATTACAAAAAGTTGGAAAGGAGGAAAACGTTCAAACATTAAAGATAATATTGGAAGAAAAATTGGTTGACGAGGAGCTTGATCCATGCTTCTTATATAAGTATAGATATGTAATACGCAACACAATACATTAAACCCATAATTTAAATAAATCATATTTACCTAACAAAACTCGGTTATATTTTATTATTTAACATATTAATTAGGTAGGTAACCATTTGATACTCTGTGTTTTTGTAAAGTATCATTTTTGTACGTCATGTTTACAATAATGTTCATTTGGAGTACACTGTATTTTGAAATTGTACATATTAAGTACTTTAAACTCAAATTTAATTAATAAAATTTTATCAATTTAATTAACTCCTCTCAATTATGAGTCCTCAATTCAAATTTAATTACTTAATTATATATAACTGATGACAATTTAGTCATATTGATAAATTTTTATTTATCAAATCTGAGTCTAGGGTACCAAATATGCATGTTTTTAAAATACAGGATAAAAATATATGAGTATTATTGAAAAAAGAGGATACCAAAACGATACTTTTAAAAAACACATGGTACCAAATGAGTAAATTCCATATTAATTAAAATAAATTTGAATAATGTTAACATATTTATATAACATGAGAGTTTTAAGGGTAAATACTCATTTGATATCCTGTATTTTATCGAAATTCAGACTTTGTACCTTATGTTTTCAATTATATGTTCATCTGGTACTCTGTAATTTGAAATCGTACATATTTAGTAATCTGAACTCAAATTTGATCAATATGATCAAACTGGCCTCAATTATATGGGTTTCAAATTCAAATTTAATTACTTTATTACATATAATCAAGGACAATTTGATCATATTGATAAAATATTAAATATTAGATTTGAGTCCACGATACCAAATATGTAAAATTTCAAATTACAGGATACCAGTTAAGTATATTACTGAAAATACAAAGTACCAAGTCTATATTTCGATAAAAACACAAAATACTAAATGATTATTTACCCTAATTTTAAACATGTCAAAATTCACCTATTAAAATTTTGAATATTGTAAATATAATTAAAAATTAAAATAATAAACAAGCTATATTTTAAAATTAACATATTTAAGTTTAATTATGTCAATTAAATGAAATTGCTTTTGGGAAGAAAGTATATCTTGAAATGGATGTTTATTTTGTCTGCTTTATTTTCACTATATTTTTATTTTATATTTTCATTCAGTAATTTTTTTTTAATTAGACAAAAAAATCTTTACAATATAAATAATAATTTTTTCTTGACATTGAGAGATATAAGATTCAAATAATTAATATTGAGCTGCCTTTAATATATAATAATATATATAGATAAATTAGTAATAATAATAATAGCTCTCTTGTCATAATTGTTTCATACAAATAATTGATAAGATATTAACTACTGAAATTGGATTGAAATAGAATGACCATTTTCCAAAACAGAAGTCATTCCAAATATGGAATAACTATTTTGCCAACCTTATTAATAAAATTTTATTTTCAAAATTATCTTAAATTTTTTTTTTGGTAAGTAAGTCAATTTTATTGCAGCAAAAACAAACTTTACAACCAACAAACTCCTCAAAAGGAGCCAAAACAACAAAAGCCAAACCAAACTATACAACCTATACAAGTAAATGATCAAACCATTCTCTGTCTAACGATTTAAGTCTATCAGTGAGAAAGTTACTCACTCTCCTAGAAACATCTTGTTTAATAAGCAAAACTGTTCTATCAATATGTCTCACTTTGGATTCTCATAACACCTCATTTCGCATGCTCCAAATATGATAAGTCGCAGCAGCCAAGGCAGTGGCGAACACACTGCGCCTGAACCTGTTCAATCTATGACCACGAGCCAACCAACGTAACAATTTCTGAAGATTACAAGTCTTAACCTGCCAACCTAACCAATCGTTGATCATTTGCAAACAACTCTTGCTATAATGACAGTCAAAAAACAAGTGAGAAACATCTTCATTATTGCTCCCACAAACTAAGCAAAAAGGTTCAGAAATCACTCCAAACTGAACTAGTCTAGAGCAGGTCTTAAGTCTATTAAGTATAGCTAACCAAAGAATGAAAGAATGCTTTGGTATATTCATCTTATTCCACATAGATGAAGCCCAAAAACAAGGAACACAATCAGCCATACCTGAAATTTTTTTGTACACTTTAGCAATACTATACTGCTGTCCAATAAACTCTTGCATCATAAAATGTTGCTTTAAGACATTCTTGACAGAAATCACTTTCTTCCAGTACCAACTTGAAGAAGGGGGAGCCTCATAATCCCACCAATGTTCACCTCGAAGATACACTTCATGGATCCATTTAACCCATAAGTTCTCTTTATGAGTAGCCATGGCCCAAGAGTACTTTCCTATGGCTGCCATATTCCATATTTCAAAATTACGAATGCCCAACCCACCCTTCTTTTTACTTTTGCAAACCTCCTCCCAAGCAACACTACCCGGCCCCTCAAAACCAGCAAGCCCTTTCCAAAGATACACCCTACATATACTCTTAATTCTCTGAAAAACTCTTTTAGGCAGTAGCATGATCTGAGCCCACTAAGTATGGAGAGCAATAAGGATTGAGTTAATAAGTGTTGTCCGACCAGCAAAGGATAGAAATTTCAAACTCCAACAACGAATTCTAGCAACCATCTTCTCAATAAGCACTTCACAATCCAACGAGGAAATATTCTTGGCACAAATTGGCACTCCTAAATAACGAAACGGAAGAAAGCCTCTCTTGAAACCAGAAAAATGAAGAACTCGTTGAACTTCCCTATCATTCATACCACGAACAATAACTTCAGACTTGTCTTTATTATTAAGTAGCCCAAATGTTTGAGAGAACAGCTCAAAACCTTTCATTAAAGTGTATATGGATTTATATTCCCCATATGAGAAAAGAATCACATCGTCTGCAAAACAAAGGTGAGTAAGCTTGAACTCTGCACACCTTTCATGAAATCTGAAATCATATGAATCAGCTGTCTTTTTAAGAGTTCTAGATAAGTACTCCATTCCAAGCACAAATAAAAGGGGGGATAACGGATCTCCCTGTCTAAGACCCCTTTGAGTCGCAAAAAAACCATGAAGGGAACCATTTATCATAAGGGAAAATCTGGGAGTCCGAACACAAGTCATCACAAGCTTCCTAAAATGTATAGGAAACCCAAAAGCCTCTAACATCTCCTCTAAGAAATCCCAATCTATAGTATCATAAGCTTTCTTAATATCAATCTTGATTAGACAATTAGGTTTGGCCCCTCTCCTAGCATAATGTCGAACCAAGTCTTGACACACCATTATATTATGAGCGATGTATCTTCCATGAATAAAACCACTCTGATTCTCAGCAATAATCTCATCTAAAACAGCTCGTAACCGAGAGCTAAGAAGCTTAGCCACTAGTTTATAAAGAACATTACAACAAGAGATTGGCCTAAAATCACTAACACTTTCCGGGCAGGTTACCTTAGGGATAAGAGTGATGGTTGTAGTGTTGATCTCCTTCAACAAAGCCCCATGCTCAAGAAAGGACAACACTGCTGAACTCACTTCATCTCCCACCAAATTCCAATGATGCTGGTAGAAATAACTACTAAAACCATTTGGTCCAGGGGCCTTCTCTCCAGGGATAGAAAATAAAGCATCATTGACTTCTAGTTTCTCAAACGGTCATTGCAAAAGCTGAAGAGCACACTGTGAAAGACTCGGCCCTTCTCTCATAACACAATTTTTGACTTTCTTCCAGCCCTCAAATTTAGAGCCAAGTAATTGTTGATAAAATTCTAGAAAAGCTCTCGAAACTCCTTCTGCAGTAGTCTGCAATCGGCCATGCATATCCCTGATTTGAGTAACAGAATTTTGCATCCTTCTAGCCCGAATACTTTGATGAAAAAATCTGGTATTCCCATCACCTTGAAAAATCCAATTCATCTTACTTTTTTTCTTTAAAAACTCAACATACAGCCCCTGTATACGCCTACATTCAGTTCTAGCTGCAACTTCCTCATTCAAAAGACAGGAATTCCTAGGGTCCTCATGAAGCTGTTGCTGGACACTTTGTAAAACCCGTTCAGCCTGCATATAAGAAGCCCCTAGATCACCAACTCGGACCCTATTCAGATTCTTTAAAGCCTCCTTAACCTTTTTTAATTTGCTCACAATCTGAAACATTTCAGTGCCTATGACAGGAGTCCTCCACGCCTCTTCAACTTGGTCTTGATAACCACCATACTGTTGCCAAACTTTAAAATAACGAAAAGGCTTATTTCCCATAACCACCATAGTGCTTAAAGAAAGGACTGCAAGGGCATGATCAAAAAGACCCTCAGGCATAAAACACTCTTCAGCGCTATAATACTCATCCATCCATTGCTGGTTGGCAACTACTCTATCAAGTTTAGCCATAATCCTATTGGGAGGATCTTGTTTATTACTCCAAGTATAGTAGCAACCTTTGTATTTAATGTCCACCAATTCACAAACCTCCAAACACTCCCGAAAACCATCTGAGTGAAGAAGCCTAACCCGTTCTCCAATTCGCTCTTCCTGAGTAATCACTGCATTGAAGTCACCAAGAACAATCCACGCCTCCTGACAGTTTAAACCAGCAAGATCATGCCATAACAACATCCTCCTCACTTCATCATTGAAGGCATAAACAAAGGTACAAAAGAAAGGTCGCCCCCCACTTCAAGGCTCAACCCAACAATGAACCATTTGGCTAGAACAATATCGAATATCAATAGTAAACATAGCAGGATTCCAAGCAACAATAATACGCCCATTCGAATGCCACACACCATTACTAGTAAAACATCAATTACTAAACATATTGAGGAATAAAGCGCCTAACTTTCGAGCTTTAACCCTCGTCTCTAGGAGACCCACCAAACCAATCTTATTAGCAAAAATAAAATTCTTCACTTCCTGTTGCTTTTGGTTTTGGTTGAGTCCCCTCACATTCCAAGCTAGTACTTTATCCATTCACTGCAGGAGGTACTCCCCCTCCTTTAGTGATAACAGTACCCATATTCTCCTCATTCTCAATATCATGAACACTCCCCAAAGCTTGAAAGGAATTCTATATCTTTTCTGGAAAGAAATCCTTCATAACCAAACCTGCAGTCTTATTACCTTCAGTAACCAGCTGAAATCCATCATCATCAACCATTCTAGTTTTTGGTTTGTTCTCAAGATGTTTATCTTTAGGCACCCATACCTTTTTCCCTTCTTGCTTCTTACATGTGACAGCCTCATGTCCCAAACCCTTACAGCTAGTACAAGTTGTGGGTTTCCATTCATAAGTCACCACCAAATCCACTTCTTTGTCAAATTCATTGATAAAACTAATAATACTTGGAAATTCCTGTTGAATTGACACCTCAATCAGAACCCTGGCAAAATTCAGTTTCTCTCTGGCCTTTGTAATCGGATGCACTTTCAAAGGTTCACCCACTTGAGAGACAATCTTACATAAAGTTTTCTCTCCCCAATATTTGAGATCCAACTTCGACAATTTGACCCAAATGGGAACTTTCTTGACATCCTCTTTTTTGAAATCATCTGTAGCATTCCAAGGTTTCATTATCAAAGATTTTTTTTTTATATAAAAAAATAGAATACCATTAGCAAGAACAAGGTCCCTCTGCTCCACTGTAGAAAAACGAACAATGTAAACTCCATGAGCTAATGTAGCAACCTTATCTATACCCATATCCTTCCACATCCTCCTCAGAAACCCTCCATTACAGATAAGGGTGGATTAGCCCCTAACACATAGCAAACAATTGATGAAATCCAGAAGTTAACCTCATCTTCAATATCAACCAATTCGATTTTAACTTTTTTATCATCAATTTTATAATATTTGCCCGAGTCTACAAACAATTGGGACAAATCCTTAGACACAGAACCCTTAGCCCGACTAATACCAGACCCATACGCAGATATCAAGGGAGATTTATGCAAAAGAGAATTACCTTCCAAACCCTCATGCGTACCAAATTGCTCACCAAGCTCAGATCTCCTATGTAAATCCATACGTGTTTCTGGGGGAGAACCGGCCAAAACCACATTACCAGCATCCTCATCATCAGAGAAAACAATTGCCTCCACTCCCATCACCTCGTCCACCGATCGTATCTTCCTCGGCGCCTCCGTCAAAGAAGGCCCACACTTGGGTCTTCCTCTTTTCTTCTTCACTTTTGATCCCCCTGCCATGGCACCAGCACTAAGCTGAGAAGGTTACCAAGAGAAGAGAAGAGAATCTTGATCGCCACTCCAAGAACTTTTGTTAAATTATCTTAAATTAATACTGCTTTTTTGTTTAGTTTTTTTTTTAAAAAAAAAAAAGAAAAATTAGGAAAATGGATTAAAGTTTGGGACCTCTAAAAGTGTAGAAGTAGGCTACGCTTATGATCACACCTTAATAAATAGAGATTTTACGTATTATCTATACATACATATATATATATATATATAAAGGAGAACTTCAAGGATATCATGTGGCACTCTAAAATCTCTTCAAATCACTTTTTTTATTTTCTCATTTAATCTATTATTTTTTTATTCATTTTCTGTTTTCTAAAATATCTTAACAATTGAAAATATCAATATATATACATATTAATTTGATTAAAAATTTATTTAGTTAAATATCTTAACTACTTATTTATTGAAAAATACTAAAAAAATTAATTAAAAAAGAGCTTCAAGGATATTATGTGACACTCTAAAATCTCTTCAAATCACTCTTTCTATTTTCTCATTTAATCTAATTTTTTTATTCATTTTCTATTTTCTAAAATATCTTAACAATTGAAAATATCAATATATATACATATTAATTTGATTAAAAATTTATTTAGTTAAATATCTTAACTACTTATTTATTGAAAAATACTAAAAAAATTAATTAAAAATTACGTAATAATTTTCGATTATCTATATATCTATTTTTCTTATTATATTATAATTATGTTTTTTTATTCCAAAGTGAATAGTTTTACAAAATATTTATATCTATATCTATATATAAATGAGAAGGTGGCATCTTATATTTTTTACAATCTATTTTTACTATTTTGTGAGAATTTTATATTGTGTCCAAAAAAAAAATATACATACATATATACGTACATCAACCCTTCAAAAAATGTAACAGAAATAACCAAATTAATACACATACTTATAAATACATTGATTCTAATATAGTCATACGTAACAGTAGTTATCCAAAAATAATAGTATGAAAGAGATATCAATGAGAATGGTCACATATGGTTTAACTAAATAGTTATCACAATTAGATTTTATTATATTATTATATCATTTTATAATTAACATTTTACAATCTAAAGTATCTAATTTTTTATTTTCTTTAATATTTTATTCATTTTTTCAGTTTTAACCCATAAAAGTATGCCGTTACAAAATAATATGTTGCTTTTGCATGCAGTTCTCTTCCTTAGAAAGAGAACTGCCTTGATATTGGTAAGAACATATAATACCTGAATATTAATGAGAATTAAAATTTATTATCAGGTGTTGAATCGCTTGATGCTGTCATTTTTATTTATAAAATTCTAATTATTATTATTATTTTCACTAAAGAAAGTAAACTCTGAGTATATCGATTTACACTATATATATGAATTTTAAAGAACCCACGTACCAAATTTTCAATTTTTCTTTTCGCTATGTAATTCAGTAAGTATTAAATCTATATCTTTATATCTATATCTATATCTATATATATCTATATATATATAAATGAGAGTTTCGAGAAGATTATGTGAGACTCTAAAATTTATTCAAAGCACTCTTTCTATTTTCTCATTTAATCTAATTTTTATTCATTTTCTATTTTCTAAAATATCTTAACAATTACAAATATTAATATATATACATATTAATTTAATTAAAAATTTAATTTGCTTAAATATCTTAACTACTTAATCATTGAAAAATACTAAAAAAATAATAATTAAAAATGACATAATAGTTTTCGGTTCTCTATATATCTATTTTTCTGATTATATTATAATTATATTTTTTATTCAAAAGTGAATAGTTTTACAAAATGTTATAATTATTATCATCAATCATCAATATTTATAATTGTATTTTTCTCTTATTTGATATTTTACTAAGCTTGTGAAAATAAGATATTACTAATGGCATTCTTTGGATTTGTGATTTGTTTTCACTATAATAAATAAATATTTTATAGATTGTAATTTTAGTGGACATTCCTTGTAATGCCCCGGATTCCCTAATGTGGTTTAACGGCTGGATTAGTAGGCCGGGAGGGCCATAATTGCTTAATTATGCTGTTAAACGTGTTTATGTACGTTTATGAGAATTATATTATAATATAATGTTAATTGTATGTATGTCGGTGATATATGTTGAGACCACATTATGATGTGGGTTTGTTCGAGCTGTTCGACATGAGATGATCGTAGATTATTGATTAGCAGTTTAATCACTACAGGTTTAAGTGCCGGGACTTGGTTTGAGTCTCGGGGTGATTTTGATGATTAGAGCGTTACCGGGAGATAAAGGGTAATGGGATGTGAATTATTGGTGTTTATGATTTTCGAGAATAACGGGAATTGGAGAGCGTTAATTATGATTAACGAGTTAGGAGGAAAGTACCAAAAATGCCCTTGGGAGTCTTTAGAAACCATTAATTGACCTAGGGGTAAAATGGTCATTTCACCCCTAGGATAGATATAACCTTTGTTGGCTGAAGAAAATGTTGGAAAACAGAGTATGTAAAAAGAGTCCTCCCGTACCTTTTTCTCTTCACTGTTCTTTGTGATTTCTGAACCAACTTTGAGGATTCTAGCTTGGGAAGCAAACCTTGGGAGATTGGGAGTATGTTCCACTAGTGAAGGCCATCATAAGCCAAGCTTTGGGTAAGTTTCTAACCATAGTTTCTCTGGTTTGCTCTGTTTTAGTTTTGTTTTGCAGCTGAAATGTTTAGGGTGAATTCATGGGTTTTGTTGGGAGTTTTGGCTAGGGTTCCCATGCTTGTGATGTTTGGGATGTGTTGGGATGGTTTTTGGGTTCACTTGGCATCAAGAATAGGCTTTGGAAGCTTGGGAATCGAGTTAGAATCGAAGGAGATGAAGAAGGTCGGTTCAGGGGTGTTCTGGGCTGGAGGTAGTGCTACAGCGCCCACCCTAGGGCGCTATAGCGCTCCTCAGGAGGGTTTCTGGCACTTGGGCGGTTCTGAGTATAGCGCTGTAGCGCTAGGGGTTGAGCGCTGTAGCGCTACCCTGTTCCTTCCAAACCCCGTTTTGAGTGTTTTTAAGGGTTTTTGACTTGGGGTTTCAATCCTTAAGGCCCGGGATCGATTCTACTCACCGTGTGGGCATGTTTCGACGTCCCGAGGGTGGTGCTTAGGTTAAGACCCTATTATTGTGGATTCTCATTAATGGAGGTTATAATTGGTTGTGATTAGGTAACCGCTAAGGAACTAAAAGACCGATCGTTCTCAGGGGTCGTCTTTACCATACTTCTCGCTCGAACTTGAGGTAAGAAAACAGTGTATGGACACAGTTGCACCCTGTACAGGTATATGACATGCATGGTTTGATATTGAGGCATGTTGTTTGTTATATGTGAACGTGGATTGCATATCAAGTGCTAATGATTGTAGATCACCTGTTTAAGACACTGACTAGTCAGGGACCGACTCTAAAGTCGATTATTACGCATTGAATGACTCTATGGCATTAATGCGGGACCGGCCCTAAGGTCGATGAACTTATAAGCGCTTGCCTGGTCTACGACCAGATGACTATAGCCAAGGTATATGACCCCGGTGACCGTTTGTCACGTGGCTAAGGGACGTTGTCCATAGTTTCGACTCTAGAGTCGTGAGGAAGGTTATGTTGGTGACCAATCACCATGCACCTGTCCTGAACATGCTTATGAAAGAAATCACTTATCAGTTAAGCCCTGGTGACCCTATCGTCACATGGCTAGAAGGAGCGATGCTCATTACTGTGACTTTTGACTGTTGTCACCTATTTGTTGGACTGATAGTCCTGGATGATTATTATGATCGTTGTTGATATTATACCGTATCTTATTGTGTTTTCTTGCTGGGCCTTGGCTCATGGGTGCTACGTGGTGCAGGTAAAGGAAAGGAAAAGCTTGGCCAGCCTTGAGTGGAGAGCTTTAAGCGGTGTGATGTACATACACTGCCGCTTGACCGCCACGGTCGAGGAGTTCTCAGAGGGACTAGGGGTTTACCCTATTTTTGCCGCTTAGGCCGGCGGAGTTTGTAAATTGAAACTGTAGCAACTCTTTTGTAATATGAACTACTTGTAAACATTTTAAAAGGCTCATGAGCAGTTTATTTACTTAATGAAATGTACCCTTTCCTTTTACTGGTTTTCCACCTTAACCTGATAATAACACTTAGAACACGTTTTTAGCCAAAGGACTCGGGTAGCGAGTCAAATTTCCGGTTCACCGTTCTCCGTAACTGTTCTGGGGTAGCCAGGGCGTTACAACTTGGTATCAGAGCAATGCCAAGGTTAGGGTTCCTGTAGACTGGCTGGGTATGTACACACATCGTCGAAGACAAGCTCGACTCATGATTTGGTAACTATCTAAGTGGTTACATGTATAATTGTTTAAATGTGATATATATGCTTTACCTGTGTGCATGAGGTATTATGTTGAGCTTGTGCCCTGAGATATTATATCTTCAGCAAATGTGTACTAATTAGTACTGAGATTGCTGGCACCTGCTTATTAGCATGGTTGTTTATAAGTTATTATGTGATACATGCTGAGTGCTAAGTGCCATAAACATGTATCTGCTTGTGAATACTGAATGATTGTGGAATGTAATAGTTGTCTGTTGTTCTTGGACCGTGAGGCGGCAAGAGGTTTAGTTATTACTACCTGACTGGCCGTATTGATTATTGTTTCAGTAAGGTATCAGTGACAGAATGAACTCAGGACAGACAGACATGTCAGCTGGCCAGAGTGATCCAGGCCAGAATAATAACAGTCAGGGTCAAGAGAATGACCAATCTCAGGTTCCACAGCCAGCACCTGCAAACTGGCAACAGTTGTTTAACGATTTGCAGGCTACAGTGTTAAAACAGGGAGAGGAGCTTCGTCTCCTAAGACAGCAGCAAGTGCCTATAGTGGCCAGTGTTGCAGAGGCACCTTCTGTGTCAGTGCCAGTTATTGGGCCACTGCCTGGGGTTGAAAACAGATTGGAACCTCTTTATGAGCGGTTCAGGAAACAGCAACCTCCTGTGTTTGAAGGCAGTGCCGATCCTACCAAAGCTGAACAATGGATGAGCATGCTTACCACTATGCTTGACTTTATGAGGGTAGTTGGTAATGAGAGGGTGGCCTGTGCTACCTATATGTTTCGGGAAGATGCCTGGATATGGTGGGAAGTGGTTGGCCAGACCAAGGATGTTAATCTCCTGAGCTGGGAGGAATTTCAGACCTTGTTCAATGAAAAGTATTACAATGACGCCATTAGAGCGGCGAAGGCTGATGAATTTATGAGGCTACTTCAGGGAAACTTATCAGTAACCGAGTATGCCTTAAGGTTTGACAGTTTGGCAAAGTTTGCCAAGGAGTTGGTGCCCACTGATGGGACCAGGAGAGAGCGTTTCTTGCAGGGGCTATAGCCTAGGTTAGCCCGAGATGTGCGCATCACCACTGTGGCAGGAGTGACTACTTATGCACAGGCGGTGGAGAAAGCACTTACAGCTGAAACTGCAGAGATTAAGATCTAACGTGAGAATGCAGCCAGAAGAGATTTCAGGAGGCCAGGTCCCCCATTTGTGGGTTCTGGTAGGGGTGTTGGCCCCAATGATCAGAAGAGGAAGGTTCCTGACACCTTCCCAGTTCCAGGTCCTGACAGGAGACCTCGTGGTGTTACAATAGGTCGTCCTGGGGGCAGTGAAGCCTGGAAGTCCTATCCCGAGTGTCCTAGATGCAAGAGGCATCACTTGGGAGAGTGTAAGGCAAGGGCCTGCTTCTCTTGTGGAGCAGTAGGTCATCTGAAAAAGGATTTCCCTAAGGCAAGAAAGGAAGAGCCCAGGAAGGCAGATAGCTTGGCCCCAGCGCGAGTGTTTGCTTTGACTCAAGCAGAAGCTGAGGCTTCGCCCTCAGTTGTTACAGGTCAGCTTCTTAGTGCAGGAACTGTTTATAATGTATTGATTGACTCAGGTGCTACACATTCCTTTGTTGCGAGTAGTGTTATTGATAGATTGTGTAGACCCTGTGATTTCTATGCTGTGGGGTTTGGTACTTTGTTACCCACTGGGGAGCTGGTTGTATCCATGAGGTGGGTCAGATCTTTGCCAGTGATAGTGGAGGGCAGAGAGTTGTCAGTGGATCTTATAGAGTTGGTTATGACTGACTTCGATATGATACTGGGTATGGATTGGTTAGCCAAGTATGGGGCAACCATTGACTGTAGAAGGAAGATGGTCACCTTTGAGCCTGAGGGTGAGGATCCTTTTGTATTTGTTGGTACTGTGCATGGACCCCGTATTCCTATGATTTCTGCATTGAGGGCTAGGGATTTACTGCAAGGGGGTTGCATTGGATTCTTAGCCAGTGTGGTTGATACCACCCAGGTCGTGCCAGTGAGACCAGAGGATACTAGACTTGTGTGTGAGTTTCTGGATGTGTTTCCAGAGGATTTTCCAGGGTTGCCACCACACAGAGAGATTGAGTTCGTTATAGAATTGGCCCCAGGGACGGAGCCAGTGTCTAGAGCACCATACAGAATGGCCCCAACTGAGTTGAAAGAATTAAAGGTACAGTTGCAAGAGCTGTTGGACTTGGGTTTTATCAGACCTAGCTTTTCACCTTGGGGTGCGCCAGTTCTGTTTGTGAAGAAGAAAGATGGTTCTCTGAGGATGTGTATAGATTACAGAGAACTGAATAAGTTGACAATTAAGAACCAGTATCCTTTGCCAAGGATAGACGATTTGTTTAATCAGTTGCAGGGTAAGACGGTATTCTCTAAGATCGACCTTCGTTCTGGTTATCATCAGTTGAGGGTCAAGGAGGGAGACATACCGAAGACCGCTTTTCGCACTAGGTATGGGCATTACGAGTTTCTAGTTATGTCCTTTGGATTGACTAATGCCCCTGCTGCTTTCATGGATATGATGAACAGAGTGTTCAAGGATTATTTAGACCAGTTTGTGATCGTCTTTATCGATGATATTCTGGTGTATTCTCAGACTGAGTTAGAGCATGAGCAGCATCTGAGGTTGGTTCTACAGAGGTTGAGGGAACACAGATTGTTTGCAAAGTTCAAGAAATGTGAATTCTGGTTGTCTCAGGTGTCCTTCCTTGGGCACATTGTTGGTAAGGAGGGGATTACAGTAGATCCAGCAAAGATTGAAGCGGTCAGAGATTGGCCAAGGCCAAAGAATGCTTCTGAGGTTAGAAGTTTCCTTGGGTTGGCAGGGTATTACAGACGTTTTGTGGAGGGGTTCTCAAAGATTACTACTTCGTTGACTGAGTTGACACGCAAAGGTCAGAGGTTTGTGTGGTCAGAAAAATGTGAGAACAGCTTCCAGGAGTTGAAACAGAGGTTGATTACAGCTCCAGTTCTGAGTCTTCCTACAGACCAAGAGAAGTTTGTGATATACTGCGATGCTTCTCATCAGGGTTTGGGCTGTGTTTTGATGCAATCAGAGAGAGTTATAGCTTATGCTTCTCGTCAGCTGAAGGAGTACGAGAAGAGGTATCCTACCCATGATTTAGAGTTGGCGGCGGTGGTTTTCGCTTTAAAGATTTGGAGGCACTATCTCTATGGAGAGAAGTGTGAGATTTATACAGACCACAAGAGCCTAAAGTATTTCTTTACTCAGAAAGACTTGAACATGAGGCAGAGGCGTTGGCTAGAGTTAGTAAAAGATTATGATTGTGAGATTTTGCATCACCCAGGGAAAGCCAACGTGGTAGCAGATGCTTTAAGTCGGAAGGGTCCGGGACAGATTCATGGTATCAGGCTGATAGCCAGAGAGTTAGCTGACGATATGACTAGAGCTGGTATAGAGTTGCTGGTGGGCCAGTTGGCCAATGTTACGCTACAGTCTACGGTGTTAGAGAGGATTAAAGAGGGTCAGTTGAGTGATCCACAGCTGATTAAGATTAGAGAGGATGTCTTGGCCGGAGCATCCAGGGATTATACAGTGTCTGATTTGGGGTTGTTGAGATACAAGGGACGAATATGTGTTCCATTAGACACTGCACTGAGGCGGGAGATTCTGGATGAATCTCATACTACACCTTACTCTTTGCATCCAGGCACCACGAAGATGTACCAGGATGTGAGATCGTTGTATTGGTGGCCAGGGATGAAGAGAGATGTAGTAGAGTATGTGGCTAAGTGCTTGACTTGTCAACAGGTCAAGGCTGAGCATCAGAGGCCGGCAGGGTTATTGCAGCCTCTGGATATCCCAGAATGGAAGTGGGAAGACATCACAATGGACTTTGTGGTGGGCTTGCCCAGGACTGTTGGTCAGCATGATTCCATTTGGGTGATAGTAGATCGCTATACCAAGTCAGCTCACTTTCTACCAGTGAGGACTACTTATACTGTTGACCAGTATGCGGATCTCTATGTGAGACAGATCGTGCGCCTCCATGGAGCTCCTAGGTCGATCGTGTCTGATCGGGACCCTACTTTCACTTCCAAGTTCTGGAAGAGTTTACAGACAGCCATGGGTACATGACTGAAGTTCAGTACAGCTTATCATCCTCAGACAGATGGGCAATCTGAGAGGACGATCCAAATATTGGAGGACATGCTGCGAGCATGTGTGCTGGACTTTGGTGGATCATGGAGTAAGTATCTGCCTTTGATAGAGTTCTCCTATAATAACAGTTACCAGTCTATCATTGGTGTTGCACCTTATGAGATGCTGTATGGTAGGAAGTGTAGATCTCCCATTCATTGGGATGAGACAGGTGAAAGGAGATACTTAGGTCCTGAGGCGGTTCAGAGGACCAGTGAGGCTATTGATAAGA
This sequence comes from Humulus lupulus, assembly GCF_963169125.1. Taxonomy (NCBI): domain Eukaryota; kingdom Viridiplantae; phylum Streptophyta; class Magnoliopsida; order Rosales; family Cannabaceae; genus Humulus; species Humulus lupulus. The sequence continues at coordinate 283,891,678 of NC_084794.1, read as the reverse complement.
TTAGAGCTCGGGTGCTTACTTCTCAGAGTAGACAAAAGAGCTATGTAGATCCCAAACGCAGGAACGTGGAGTTCCAGGTAGGAGACTATGTCTTCCTTAGGGTCTCGCCATGGAAAGGGGTGAGAAGGTTTGGGAAGAAAGGCAAGCTGAGTCCCAGGTTTGTAGGTCCATTTGAGATCCTGGAGAGGATTGGTCAAGTGGCTTACAGGCTAGCTTTGCCTCTGGCGTTGTCAGCCGTGCATAATGTGTTTCATGTATCCGCTCTTCGGAGGTATGTTTCTGATGAGAGACATGTTTTGAGTTATGAGGATCTGGAGCTTGAGCCAGATCTCTCCTTTGAGGAGCGGCCTGTTCAGATACTTGATCAGAAGGATAAAGTCCTCAGCAACAAGACAATACCTTTGGTTAAGGTATTGTGGAGGAACAGCAAGGTCGAGGAGGCGACCTGGGAGCTGGAGTCTGATATGCGGAGTCAGTATCCCGAGCTGTTCAGGTAAATTTCGAGGACGAAATTTCTGTAAGGAGGGGATAGTTGTAATGCCCCGGATTCCCTAATGTGGTTTAACGGCTGGATTAGTAGGCCGGGAGGGCCATAATTGCTTAATTATGCTGTTAAACGTGTTTATGTACGTTTATGAGAATTATATTATAATATAATGTTAATTGTATGCATGTTGGTGATATATGTTGAGACCACATTATGATGTGGGTTTGTTCGAGCTGTTCGACATGAGACGATCGTAGATTATTGATTAGCGGTTTAATCACAACAGGTTTAAGTGCCGGGACTTGGTTTGAGTCTCGGGGTGATTTTGATGATTAGAGCGTTACCGGGAGATAAAGGGTAACGGGATGTGAATTATTGGTGTTTATGATTTTCGAGAATAACGGGAATTGGAGAGCGTTAATTATGATTAACGAGTTAGGAGGAAAGTACCAAAAATGCCCTTGGGAGTCTTTAGAAACCATTAATTGACCTAGGGGTAAAATGGTCATTTCACCCCTAGGATAGATATAACCTTTGTTGGCTGAAGAAAATGTTGGAAAACAGAGTATGTAAAAAGAGTCCTCCCGTACCTTTTTCTCTTCACTGTTCTTTGTGATTTCTGAACCAACTTTGAGGATTCTAGCTTGGGAAGCAAGCCTTGGGAGATTGGGAGTATGTTCCACTAGTGAAGGCCATCATAAGCCAAGCTTTGGGTAAGTTTCTAACCATAGTTTCTCTCGTTTGCTCTGTTTTAGTTTTGTTTTGCAGCTGAAATGTTTAGGGTGAATTCATGGGTTTTGTTGGGAGTTTTGGCTAGGGTTCCCATGCTTATGATGTTTGGGATGTGTTGGGATGGTTTTTGGGTTCACTTGGCATTAAGAATAGGCTTTGGAAGCTTGGGAATCGAGTTAGAATCGAAGGAGATGAAGAAGGTCGGTTCAGGGGTGTTCTGGGCTGGAGGTAGCGCTACAGTGCCCACCCTAGGGCGCTATAGCGCTCCTCAGGAGGGTTTCTGGCACTTGGGCGGTTCTGAGTATAGCGCTGTAGCGCTAGGGGTTGAGCGCTGTAGCGCTACCCTGTTCCTTCCAAACCCCGTTTTGAGTGTTTTTAAGGGTTTTTGACTTGGGGTTTCAATCCTTAAGGCCCGGGATCGATTCTACTCACCGTGTGGGCATGTTTCGACGTCCCGAGGGTGGTGCTTAGGTTAAGACCCTATTATTGTGGATTCTCATTAATGGAGGTTATAATTGGTTGTGATTAGGTAACCGCTAAGGAACTAAAAGACCGATCGTTCTCAGGGGTCGTCTTTACCATACTTCTCGCTCGAACTTGAGGTAAGAAAACAGTGTATGGACACAGTTGCACCCTGTACAGGTATATGACATGCATGGTTTGATATTGAGGCATGTTGTTTGTTATATGTGAACGTGGATTGCATATCAAGTGCTAATGATTGCAGATCACCTGTTTAAGACACTGACTAGTCAGGGACCGACTCTAAAGTCGATTATTACGCATTGAATGACTCTATGGCATTAATGCGGGACCGGCCCTAAGGTCGATGAACTTATAAGCGCTTGCCTGGTCTACGACCAGATGACTATAGCCAAGGTATATGACCCCGGTGACCGTTTGTCACGTGGCTAAGGGACGTTGTCCATAGTTTCGACTCTAGAGTCGTGAGGAAGGTTATGTTGGTGACCAATCACCATGCACCTGTCCTGAACATGCTTATGAAAGAAATCACTTATCAGTTAAGCCCTGGTGACCCTATCGTCACATGGCTAGAAGGAGCGATGCTCATTACTGTGACTTTTGACTGTTGTCACCTATTTGTTGGACTGATAGTCCTGGATGATTATTATGATCGTTGTTGATATTATACCGTATCTTATTGTGTTTTCTTGCTGGGCCTTGGCTCATGGGTGCTACGTGGTGCAGGTAAAGGAAAGGAAAAGCTTGGCCAGCCTTGAGTGGAGAGCTTTAAGCGGTGTGATGTACATACACTGCCGCTTGACCGCCACGGTCGAGGAGTTCTCAGAGGGACTAGGGGTTTACCCTATTTTTGCCGCTTAGGCCGGCGGAGTTTGTAAATTGAAACTGTAGCAACTCTTTTGTAATATGAACTACTTGTAAACATTTTAAAAGGCTCATGAGCAGTTTATTTACTTAATGAAATGTACCCTTTCCTTTTACTGGTTTTCCACCTTAACCTAATAATAACACTTAGAACACGTTTTTAGCCAAAGGACTCGGGTAGCGAGTCAAATTTCCGGTTCACCGTTCTCCGTAACTGTTCTGGGGTAGCCAGGGCGTTACATTCCTGCAGCAACAAAAGATGCGGAGGTTGATGTGAAACACGAAAAATTCTTTTTAGAAATAAGGAACACATTATGAATGAAAAATAATATTACTAAAAATAAAATAATGCACAACAACAAAAATAATAAATGTTTATTTAAATTATTTATGTTTTTATTTAATTTAAATGTAATAGTTTTACAAAAATATATATTAACAACATGTATAATTTAATTTGAATTTGATTTATTTCAACGATGTATATTTTGAATTTAAATTTGATTAGACATTTCATCACAACAACTATTTAATTAAATTATAAATATAAGTAAACAATATTTTTTTCTCATATTTTATATTACTTTTTTAATTTATAGCTATTAATTTATTAAGGAATTTTTTTTATCTATTTTGTCTGTTCTCTTTTTTCTTATTTTTATTTTAATAAAAATTATAATAGATAAAAATATCTACATATAATAATAATAATAATAATAATAATAATATTTTAACTTTTTGACAAAATACAGAATTCAAATGTTAACTTTTAATAATAAAATATTCAAACGGGTAATCAACCAAATTATACGCTGTTCAAATAATCTTTCTTTACATTCCTATTTTTTAATTTTTGACAAAACACAAGGTCCACAAGTTAATTTAAAAAAAAAAAATTAATGGTCAAAATGAGTAAACAACTAAAATACAAGGTTCAAAATGGTGTGAACCCTTATAGAAAACATAAATTATATATATTTATATAATTTACTTTTTATAAATAATTTTAACCTTTTGAATAAATATATGATCCACAGGTTAATTTTTAAAAATAAACAATCAAAATGAGTAATCGGCCAAAATATAGTGTTCAAATAATAGATTTATCTATTTCTATTTTAATATTTTGACAAAACTTGAGGTCTACAAGTTAATTTGTAAAAATAAAAGTTATAATGGGTGATCGACTAAAATACAAGGTTCAAAATAGTGTGAACCCTTACAGAAAACAAAAATTATATAAATATATAATTTAATTTTCATAAGAAGTTTGAACATTTTAAATAAATACATGGTCCAAATGTTCATTTTAAAAAATATAGGGTCAAAACGGGTAATGAGCAAAATACATTGTTCAAATAATCAATCTATCAATTCCAATTTTTATTCTTTTGACAAAACACGAGATCTAAAAGTTAATTTTTAAAAATAAAGACTTCAAACAGGTAATTGGCCAAAATAAATCTTACACAAAATATAAATTTTCTTATACATAATTTAGATTTTTATAAAAAGAACTACGCAAAGCGTATAATAATAATAAATAAAAGTAAATGTACAACAAACTTTTTGAACTTTGTTTTCAGTACTTTAAAATTTGTCAGAATTTTTCAAAAATCTACAAGAGGTTCGCTATACAATAACAGTGAACACCATCATGAAATAAAAAATTATGGTCAAGATGTCTTCACGTGTCTATATAAAGAACATGTTGTACAAGTATGGTCAAAATGAATCACCACCCCACAGTCTCCCAAAAAATATTTTAAAATATATATGTTTTAATAATTACAAAAGACTGCGCGAAGCGCGGTTATATTTTCTAGTTATAATATAAAGGAATTACACCACTTTATTACTCTATTATTTGCTCAATCCCCTTTCATTTACTGAAAGCTAAAATATTATAATATATTAGACATATTAGTACAAAATTTTACCCATAAACATTAATCAAATTTATTTCCATTATTACTAAAATATGTACTGTTTTAAAAAATCAACATTTTATAATAATTTTCTAAAACTTAATATGTATAAGAGTTTAAAAATTAAAAATATTTAAATAATTTTAATAACCTAAGTTAAGATAATAAAGCTTATTGACTTAAGGTTAATGATTTTATTGATTTTTAAAAAAATTATTAATATCTTAAAATTTTGGTTATTGTAATTACTTAATTATTTTTTATTTTTTAAACTTACATATTAATTTTTAGAAAAATTATATTATAATATGATTATTTTTTATGTATAAGATATTTTTTGCAATCAAAATATGGATATTTAATTAAAATTGAAAATTAATTTGATTAAAATTGTGTTGTTTAAGGTTATATTTTTGTACTACATCATCAAAATGGTAGTATTTGATATTTATTAAACGAAAGGGGTATAACAAAGAATAGCAAAACGATATAATCCCATTTTTAAACTATTTATATTACTTTCAAGGATTACAAAATTATTATTAGTGATAAGTTATAACTACAAAATAAAAAAAGAAAGTCAACTCTCTAATTACTTGTCATGTGCATCTTTTTAAGGAATTAAGCATTTTTTAGGAATAATTTTATAAGAGAAATATTTGAAAACCCCTCTGCCCACAACTTTAAAATCGTTATATGACTCAGTCAAAGTTATTTTCTCAATTCAAATTAGGATGAAAAAGTGCAATTACGTGTATAATATTTCAGCGTATGCCGATATATCGCAGCTCTAAGAGCGATATATCGCTACACGGGGAATACGAAAACACGTAACTTCGCACGAACGCTTCGACGAGCCTCGGGGATATAAGCCTAGGCAATATATTGCCTACCATGGGCGATATATTGGCCCTAGGGGAAGATTTTCAAACAATTTTGAAACCGAGCTCATCTTATTCCTTAACCTCTTAGACAACCTCTGAATCTTTTGACTGAGTCTTAAGCCTCTGCTGAACGATTATTCAAATTTTTTCAATTAAATATTCATTATTTTTATTCAAGCTAAAAGAAGATATTTTCATTCTTGGAACTCTATAAATAGGACCTAGTACCCAGCTATTTCTTTCATTCTTCAAAGCTGAGTTCAGAGCCTTCAAGCTGCTAGGTTTACTTTTGAGTGATAAACACTTGGGTTGGGATTATAAGCTTTATCATCTTAAGCTTATTAAACACTTGGGAAGTAAGGTTAATAGTGTGTTTTTCGATAACGAGGTGTAGTTCGGTTCTAGTGCATTCAAAGGTATTTAAGCTCTTTGAACTTAAGATTTCTTGTCGGTAAGTTTCCTCTCGGTGGTTTAGTCCTCTTGTCATAATCTTTTTCTTTAGAATACTTACATTCTTATTTTTTGGTTTTTGGAGTGTTCCAAAATCCCGTTCTTGTTCTCACATCCCGATTTTGGTAAGGAAAATATGATAGTTTCTATATGTTATATGTGTATTTATAATATGTTATGATAATTTTATGTTATGTTATGTTGTGTTTTTTTTATAGGGCTCATAGTTGCTTAGTTAACAAGCCCTGGTGTCTATCATTTTCATGTTTAGCGTTATGATTTACCCTACCTCAGATATTAGACAGAGGACCTAGATGGGTTATCATATACTATCATGATATCTAACCTACCTCAAATATTAGACAGGGGACGTAGATGGTTTATCACATGTCATAATGGCCATTAAAATTGTAGTCTTATATGGTATACATCTTTATAGTCATATGTTTATAGTTTATGTTTATATTTTATGCTTTTAGTAGATTTTCCTTGCCGGGCATTAGGCTCATTCCTTTATTTTTATATGTGCAGAAAAATAGTTATTGCGGCGGAAAGATTCTTGGCAGATTGGGATTGTGTATTGAGGAATAATAGATTCAGTGGACTACGTGAATGATTCGAGGACGACGTTGTTTCAGTTTTTTTATTATGTTTTCTATGTATTTTCCGCACTTGGTTGTAACAAATTTATTTAAGATTTAAGTTATGTTTTATTTTCAAACAATGGGATCCCATACCCTGCGTTTATATATATTTCAACTTTTACTTTATAGTTTTTAATAAAGTTATGAATGTTTCATATGTATATTTTCTTAAGAATAGTGTCTATGTATAGTAGTTTTAATGGTCCAAAGTCTTAGAATTAGGTGGGTCATTACAGTTGGTAACAAAGCAACGGTTCATTCACATGAAGTTCTCCTTGATACACATGCTCAAGCTCCGAATCTAACCGCCAAGTAAGTGTTTATGATTATAGTTATTATGTTTATATGTAAAGCTAACGATTTTAGCCTTTATGTTTTCAGTTAAGAATGAATGGAGCATTAACTTATGATGATATCCGAGCCATTAAGGCCTTAAAAAGAATTAGAGAACCAAGAAACACCGTAGGAATGCTAGAAAGAATCACTCGGAGACTACTTTTGTTCCACAGGGAGATAGGTCACCTCCAAGAATCTAAGCAAATCATGATGAGATCAACGAAGCAATACATTTTAGTAATTAGACTTTTTTGAGATTATCCTACTATGATTGTAGCCTTAGAAGAAATTTGGGAGATGATAGATGATGAAGATGAATTGTCGATAGCTATGAGATATTATTTTCTCATACTTAGGTTCACTTCAAAAATGGAATTTCAATTTACAAATGAGTAAAAACATAGAATTTTTACGAATCTTCCTCGAGGGCATTTTGAGGCACAAGACAATGATGACTATGAAGTGATAGATGACGATATGTTAGATGAAGGATCGGATGTAGAAGATCCCAATTTTTATAATAGATTAGTTTCCTTGTTTAATTTATTTATTTATTTGCATTTATGATTGTAAATAGTGAAAAAACCTTTTTCCAAATTAATATCATTGTTATTTTGTTAACATGTATGAGTTTGATTTTCTTTTGCAATCATAATAAATAATAAAGAAATAATGACTAAGTTCGGACCGGGTTCCATATTGAGAGTTAGGGGGCCATAGTAGTGGGAACGATTTTACTGATCCCAACCCTCCCTCAATATGGTTAACTTTGGAACAAAGATGAGTTTCGAGCCTGAGAATTAAGTCATATAGGATGATTAGAAACAGACTTAGAAAATAATAAAGATGGCTTATTTTTCTAAGTATAGATACCCACTCTAATAATAAAGAAGGCTTATATAATTTTCATAAGAAGTCATAATTATTAGGTCCGAGTTACGTTTGTTTAGATAAATTTTTGCCTTAGAGCCTATTAGGGTAAAGTTCTAACATGTTTTTCTCAACTGTTAGAACTCTGCTGAAATGTCGCTCCGAAGGTCTGCTCGTACCAATGGAAATGCCTCCAACGCTTCTCCTGTAAGCAATGAAGTCCCTAAAGTTCGCAGAAGGGGAGTACGTGCTACTGCTAACCAGAATGCACCGCCGCCGGTTGACAACACTGCAGAAATTGCCAGATTGCAACAGCCAGTTGAGGAGTTACTGTAGCAACTGCGACAATAGGCTCAGCCTCCGCCTTCGCCGCAACCACAGCCTCAGCAAATGGCTCCAGCACCCCAACAAGTTGGTCCATATGGGGGATGTCTAGTAGCGAACTATGCGCCATATCCATCTCAGCAACACACTCCAAACATTGAAGGGACTATTGTAACGACCCGACTTTTCTTAACTAGACCCACCGAACACGACTATGACTATCCGGGGTCAACTGGACCTTTGCGGTCAACTTTGGTAAAAATCGGACGTTAAAAACTAAATAAACTTTAGAGTAAACTTTAGAAAATTTTACATTGGAGTACTTTGAAATAAAATAGTATTTGGATGGGATCCCATAGTTTTAAAAACAAAATGTAGTTTAAACGTAACTTAATAAATAGTCTGTGGCCATAGGGCCTTCTTTAAGTAGAACTAGTAAACATGAAATTGATAAAACTGTTACTAGACTTAGCGGAAAACTTAAGAGAACCCTGACAACCCTGCAGGTCGGTTGTTTCACAGTATGCATACTTCAGACAGAATCCCCTCCAGCTCATTGCACTGCTCCTTAAGCCTTGCCCTTACCTACACACAGAGAGTAACTGATGAGCTATAACGCTCAGTAAGGAAGCTAGCTACAACTCATGATTCTACTATTCAAAACAAACTTTTCATAACAGAAATGCATATCTAGAAACTGCAAACTGAGCAACACGTCTAGCATATTCACATAAGTCAAAGTGTCGCGTAACATACTGAAAACATATAACTGAGCCATCGTGTTATCTGTGGGGTTTTAATCCCAGTGTGGCCTCCACGGCCCAGAGCAACCTCACCTCCCGTACCAAAGGGGTACACTCTGCTCAAACACGATGACTAAACTGACTTGGCGGATAACCCCACTGTACGGCTGCATGGGGAATCCGCCCTCACAAGGCCTTGTACTAAGCCATCGAGTTATCTGTGGGGTCATGATCCCCAGGTGGCCTCCGCGGCCCAGAGAATACTCACATCCCGTGCCAAAAGGGTAATCTCCGCTAAAACTCGATGACTTTTACGGACTGGACGGTGAACCCCACTACACGGCTGCATGGGATCCACCCTCACAAGGTTTCCCTTGACAGTCATAAACATTGGACATACATTCATGATAACTTTACTGCACTAAGCACATTCAAACCCGATAGATGGGTACTATCATGCGCATCCAGCCATATAATCACACACATATATAGCATCTAGAATTTAACCAGCAATCTACAAACATGCAAACAATTCACTAGAATCACAACAAGCTAAGTTACTCTTGGTGTATACTTCCTTACCTCTTGTCCTTAGCTTTCGCGAATTATATCTTTGTGAGTATTTCCGATCGCGTTTAGACCCTATATTCATATTGGGACAATATTTCTTAGTTTATGCTTTACTAAGATTTTAAATAAAAATAAGGAAATTTTAAAAAATAAATAAAAACTAAACTTCCCGACCCTGGCCCAAACCTGAGCCCTTGGGTAAAATGACCATAATACCCCTCTCAGAATCCCAAACTCAACTTAGAAAATTATTATTTCCAATAATAATTTTATCTTAGACCATGTCCGAGATTTCAAGTCAACACTCCAATTACTTCGTAAAATTCCACTTTCCGATGCCCGAGTCCAAAGTATGAGCCCCGAGCCCACTTCTTGATCTTGAGACTTAAAATTGGTAATATTATACTTCCTAAAATATTTTCTAAGTCCTTGAAAATATTTCATAAGTTCTAAGTCATCAAATTTAGACTTTGAAACTAACTCCCGAATCTAGAACTTTTCATGAAGCTTAAATAACAAGTCCCGAGCCTAGTTCGTAAATTATTAATCTTAGATATTACTTAGTTAAATTTTCTAAACCTCGATCCTCAAATATAAGTTTGTAGACATTGGGGTTCCTAATCCCGAGCCTCACAAAAAAGTCCAAAGTTTTGGGACCAAATACCACTTTTGTCCCCTTTGGTTACAAATTGGTAACCAAAAAAAAAACAACAAAGCATGCATGCATGCTCACGTGCACAAGCCTTCATCAATGGCTTCCTTGTGCACGGCCAAGAATGGCAAACACTCTTCATGACTAGTTTCGAGCCATAGGTGCCTCCCACAACGTTCACTGCATCGTCCCGGCACCACCATGATCCTCACCTCCGACCACCACCACCACCACCACCGGCGGTGGTTGATGAAACAAATGGTCAAACATGGCTTCCAAGCTTCGGCCGTGACTCCCAAATTCGTTATTTTTGGAACCCAACCCCAAGGCAACTCCTAATACACCTCTAGAACTCTTAGGGGTGTGGAAAAATACCCAACCCGTGGCCCTAACACCCTATCCGCCTGCCACCACCATTAACGCCGATGGTGCCACCAAACCATCGGCCATGGCTTCAACCACCACCTTGCCACCCAAAAACCTAATATCTACCATATTAGACTCTTCCCAATACCTTAAGGATGTCCTCTAGTCCTAAAACACTGATTAAAACAAAGTAAAACAACTCAGAAACTTGAACCAACTTTTACAAAACGAAATCGAAATCGGTACCGTAAAAACTTCGAAGGAAAACTACAGACTTGTACCTCTTTCTGTGGCCGGTTCCTGGTGATTTCTTCTGCCCTTTCCTATAGTCCTCAACACTATGAACACATACAAACCGTTAATCATGAGTTTCGTGCAAGGAATTAAGAGAAAATCGAAGCCAAAGATGGCACTTACACTAGTTCGGATTCCGACCGATACTTCCGAAACTTGGATCAAATTCTCTCCTCTTCCTTTGCTTCCTTCTACAATCAGCACCAGGGTTCTAAGTATGTGTCTAAGGACTGTAACCCAAAGAAAAACAAAAGAAAACTCACCTTCGATTCCTCCTTCTTGGACCCGAAGTGAACGTACACCAACCACAGTGTTCTTCTTCTTAATATCTCAAACTGACTTTGTTTTCTCTAATATTCCAATATTGACTGAAGCAAATGGAGAAAGAAAATGGCACCGGTTCCCTCCCTTGTAACCTCCAAACTGCCAAGACCATTTTTTAAAAAATGGTTTCCCTCCACTCAACGGGTTGGCCGAGACACACGGGATAGAAGCACAATACTATATGTGCTGAAAGGTTACATGCATTTTATCCAAAATAATGCATTAGACCATGGCTTAAACTAATTAAAATCAACTATGGTCTAAGCACTAAATAATGCAACTTTAGTATAAACTTATGTCTATGATTTTATGTGAGTCCTTTCGACATAAAATCATAATTTTAATCCCATAAAATTCCTCTTAAATTATTCATAGACTCTTAGTGAATAAGTCACAAGATCATAGTCTAAAAATGATTATAAGATTTTATGTGGATTCCAAACACATAAAATCATATACTTAAACTCTTTGAGCAAGATGTCCATCTTAGATTTATTTCATATCTAAGTTCTCATACTATGGTCTAAAGCGATCAACTCACACTTCTTTAATTGAAATAATATTCACCAAATATTATTTTAATTATTACTCATTCTCTTGATAAAAACAAGATTCACAGAATAATGTTTACATAAAACACAATAAATAATAAACAAAAAAAAAAAAAAATTCGGGTTATTACAACTATAGACCCCTTCGAGGCAGAAGAATGGCTCAGAAATGTGGAGCCAATCCTGACGCACATGAACCTCGGCAGCGCGTACCACATGTCTTGCGTTTTGTCTATGCTCAAGAAGGATGCTAGAATATGGTGGGATTTAGTTCACTAGACGCATGATGTTGCCACCATGACTTGGACCCGGTTTGTGGAGTTGTTCCACAAAAAGTACTACAATTCGGCAGTCATCGCTTCAAGAGTCGAGGAGTTCGCTGGCCTGAAGCAAGGGAGTTTATCAATGGCAGAATACGCTCAGCAGTTCGACCGATTAGCTAAGCTCGCATCAGAAATGGTTCCAACTGACTATCTGAGGGTGACCAAGTTCGTTAGAGGACTTTAACCAAAGATTGAGCTAGGGGTTAAGCTAGCAAACCCAGGAAATACTACCTATGTCGATGTTCTAGAAACGACAATAGAAGTAGAAAGGCTGCAGGCTAATGTTAGTAAAGAGGAGGCTAGTAAGCCTGAGCCTAAACAGTCAAGTCAACCTCAGAACGGTCGGAACAACAACCACCACAACAATAGCAATCAGTCTAGCAACAACAATAATGGTTAGAAAAGAAGGCATCCTGACAATAAGCTATCTGATAGCGATAAAAGAGCACGGACGAGTAATGGAGGTAATAGGCCAGGTTATGTAGAATACCTGCAATGTGCTAAGTTCCAGAAGAAACATCCTGGTGAATGCCGGGCAAACACCAAGGGATGTTACAACTGTGGTCAAGAAGGACACCAGAAGAGACTCTGTCCCCAACTCAAGCCAGAGGGGAAAAAGGAAGACAAGATGGTTCCTTCCTGGGTATTAGCCTTAACCCAAGGAGAAGTTGATGCTAGCAATAAGGTGGTCACATGTCAGGTTTCTATCCTTAATAATATATGTTCTGTATTATTTAAATCTTTTGACCGAGTCTTAAGCCTCTGCTGAACGATTATTCAAATGTTTTTCAATTAAATATTCTTTATTTTTATTCAAGCTAAAAGAAGATCTTTTCATTCTTGGAACTCTGTAAATAGGACCTAGTACCCAGCCATTTCTTTCATTCTTCAAAGCTGAGTTCAAAGCCTTCAAACTACTAGGTTTACTTTTGAGTGATAAACACTTGGGTTGGGGTTATAAGCTTTATCATCTTAAGCTTATTAAACACTTGGGAAGTAAGGTTAATAGTGTGTTTTTCGATAACGAGGTGTAGTTCGGTTCTAGTGCATTCAAAGGTATTTAAGCTCTTTGAACTTAAGATTTCTTGTCGGTAAGTTTCCTCTCGGTGGTTTAGTCCTCTTGTCATAATCTTTTTCTTTAGAATACTTACATTCTTATTTTTTGGTTTTTGGAGTGTTCCAAAATCCCGTTCTTGTTCTCACATCCCGATTTTGGTAAGGAAAATAGGATAGTTTCTATATGTTATATGTGTATTTATAATATGTTATGATAATTTTATGTTATGTTATGTTGTGTTTTTTTTTATAGGGCTCATAGTTGCTTAGTTAACAAGCCCTAGTGTCTATCATTTTCATGTTTAGCGTTATGATTTACCCTACCTCAGATATTAGACAGAGGACCTAGATGGGTTATCATATACTATCATGTGATCTAACCTACCTCAAATATTAGACTGGGGACGTAGATGGTTTATCACATGTCATAATGGCCATTAAAATTGTAGTCTTATATGGTATACGTCTTTATAGTCATATGTTTATAGTTTATTTTTTATGCTTTTAGTAGATTTTCTTTGCTGGGCATTAGGCTCATTCCTTTATTTTTATATGTGCAGGAAAATAGTTATGGTGGCGGAAAGATTCTTGGCAGATTGGGATTGTGTATTGAGGAAGAATGGATTCGGTGGACTGCGTGAACGATTCGAGGACGACGTTGTTTCAATTTTTTTATTATGTTTTCTATGTATTTTCCGCACTTGGTTGTAACAAATTTATTTAAGATTTAAGTTATGTTTTATTTTCAAACAATGGGATCACATACCCCGCGTTTATATATATTTCAACTTTTACTTTATAGTTTTTAATAAAGTTATGAATGTTTCATATGTATGTTTTCTTAAGAATATTGTCTATGTATAGTAGTTTTAATTGTCCAAAGTCTTATAATTAGTTGGGTCATTACACTCCACATGTGAGCCCATCTTGTTTTCGGATAAGATGCTTTTCTCACTTCCCATTGGCTTCCTTAGGTTTTGTAAACCCTACAAGGAATTTGAAATGTGAATTTTTGATCCAGAATCAACCCACCATGTATATTAACATTAGCCATATTAGATTCATAACATACGAATGAAATTGGATTACCTTTGCCGTCCATCCATTTCTTGAATTTGGCGCATTCCTTTTTCACATGTCCCTTCTTTTTGCAGAAGAAACACTTGATGGAATCCTTCTTTATTTCGCCTTGGGGAGGCACTTTATTTTTCCCCTTGTCCTTCTTGGATGGTTTGCGTTTCTTTCCTTGGATGGCCATGTGAGCACTTTCACCTTGTTCCTATAGGAGCATTGCTTCTTCTTGAACACACATGGTTATCAGTTCATTGATACTCCATTTGTCCTTATGTGTGATGTAGGAAATTTTGAAAGGCCCGTATTGAGGTGGAAGATTGTTAAGGATGTAGTAGACCAGGAAGGTTTTAGGAATGACTACATCGAGCTTCTTCAATTGAGAAGAAATGTCCCTCATCTTTGAGATATGTTCTCTAACTCCTTTGACACCAGTGAGCTTTGTGGATGAGAACTAGTGGATGAGGTTGTTGTAAAGTGGTTTGTCTGAAGTGTCGAACTGCTCATCGATCAGTTTGATCAAGTCTTTGACTTTCTCAGGTTGCTCCACCGGTCCACGCATTCCTAGAGGGATCTTGGACATAATGAACATGATGCCGAGTTGATTGAATCGCTCCCATTTTTCATATAGTTCATCTCAGTAGCAATGCTAGTCGCAGTGATTGCAGCATGTTCATCCTTCCTTATTGTGTAGTCCATGTCGGCACAACTTAAATGAAGAAGAACTCGTTCCTTCCAGATTTTGAAATTGTCACGCCTAAGCTCAGGAATTTCGGTAAGGATTTCAGCGAAACTAGAGGAAGATGAAGAAGCTGCATGAATAGGATTAAAAACTTAGATTTTTAAAGATTGAGACTTAATGATGTCATGTTTTACCAATGTATAACATGCTGAAGGATGGAATTTTATTAAACAAAAATTGCGTGTGGGCTAAATTTTTAATTTAATAAAATTGGATGTATATGATGATAGATTATTCAAACGAATTATTTGGGATAAATTAAGGTTTGATACTTCTATCTTTATTAAACTTTATGATAAAACTATTAAATTAATTATCATAACTTCTGTGGGTAAATTAAGAAAATTAATTTAATAAATTATCATAATTAATTATATAAATATAATAAATCCATATGGGGTAAAATTATTATATCTATATAATCAATCACAATTTATGTCCATTATGTGATCCTTTCAAATTAATATATAATTTTATATAATTAAAGTGTTGTGGCTACTCCCTAATTATTTAAAATTATATTGTTCACTAGATATTATGTTTTAGGCTCTATGAAGACCTAAGAACAATTTTGTTATAACATAATAGACAATCACATAGATTAGTACTCCTAGTGTGGTCCTCCGAAGATCATTAAAAACCGTTCTAGATCGAGCATTTGTCTCAGTTTCATGCTTTCTTATGTCAACCACAAAATTGTTAATGTATTATTCATAAATTTATTCACTCTAAATATTTTATGAATATTAATGTGAATATTTTATGAATATTTATGCGCTAAATATTATTCAACCTATCTTAATGTTTGAATATTATCTAAATATATCTAGCACAATAATGGAATATATAACGTTTTTAAAATTATAGTCATACATATAAAATTAAAGATAATTATACTAAGAATAAATTTGCATGAATAATAACAAAATAATCATACAAATTAGCACAATTTATTATATGTACAAAAATAAATACAATAATTTCATATATATACTTACTAGCAGAAAAATTGATGTTAATTAAGACAATAAAATTATTTAATGATTTGGTGAACTAATAAAATAATTGCACAAAGTTAATTGTAAAACAAAAAGTAATTACATTCTTAAAATAGCACAATTATTTAATATTGCATGGGTAAAAGAAATTTACCATACAATAAATACACCAAAATTAAGTATTTGCATATTTTAATTAATTTCCAAATATATAATATACCAAAATTATATGTTTTAATTAAATTGGCAAAAAATTAAAAAATGAAATTTATTGTCTAAATAAGTATTAAAATCAAGAAAATAATAAAATTCCAAAAATAAATTAAAAAAAGGTAATTTTCAGATTTTTGTATGAATTTTTCTTAAATTAAAAAAAATTAAATTTTCCCTGGGGAAGACGACATGTCATTTTCCCTTTACTATACCGTAGGACTTGTCTAAACGACAAGTCATTTTCTGCGCTAAAAGGTAGCAAACGACATGTCGTTTACATTGTCTTCTCCGTGGAATCGGGTCGTTTTGACCCGTTTTTTCTGCAAGTGGGTCACGCGACCTGGTTTTGAAACCTGGTCGGAAATTCGCATTCCGACGATAAAAAAACATGTTACAAAGCCCAGATCACATGGAAATTAGTAGATAAAGATATCCATGACATTAGTTTGATTAAACAACAACGAAAAAAATGTTTGTAATATCAAAAATAATTTTTTGCTATTATCGGGTTCATGAATGTTTCACAACTGTTGTTAGTTTCTCAAAACTCGATTTGGATGCATAGATCATTAGAAAGGATAATCTTAATGATACTTATATTGAAAATTAGTTTTGAAACAAAAATTCAAAACTTTGAGGCATTAAAACTCTCGATCAAAAATAAAAAAAAATAAAAACTATATTTACAAACCAAATTTTGATAAGTTTTTTATGCCAAAAAATGTTAGGAATGAAGAAAGCAATGTAAACCAAACAACAAAGGCAATAAAACACAACCAAAATGCAAAAAAAAAAAAAAAAAAATTGATGTATATGGCCATAATAAACATATATATACACAGCCAAAACAAAAACTCAAAATTATATATATATATATATATGTATATGAACAAGGCAGAGGCATAGATTAGGCGACTGATACCAAATGTTAGATTAGGCATATGAAAAATTCTATACATGTAGGCAAAATTGATATATAGATTGAACATATACGAATTCAAGAGAGGATTGAACATTGTATACCTCCAGTCATTACAATTGATAATCTCGATCTAGCTTTAGATCTACAAAAAAAAAAAGAAACCGAAATTAGAACGAGTACACAAGCTTCCAAGCTCTCACTAACTCTTTTAGATGGAGTTACTGAAAGTCAGAAATGAGCAGTGAGCTTGGGGACCGGTACTCTATATTTATAGAGTGAGATATTCTCTCAATCAGTTGGGATATGCAAAATCGGGTAACAAATAATGTTGACCATTAATTAGAATATTTTGTCAATAAATAAAATATTAACTTTGGTATATTAAATCAATTAGCTATAACATATTGATTTTATATACCATATAAATAAATATTCTAACAAAATGATCAACTCGATCATTTATTCTTCTATGTTTTTCTCTAATATTTTTTAACTAGAAAACAAAAATGTGTTTTGTGTAATCTTTTGTAATAATTAAAAAAAAATTAATTGGGTTCTATTATAATTTTTTATAATTAGATATTTTAGTTTTATTTATTTAATTATTAACTTAATAATCATTCATTTGAAAAAGTAGAATTAAAAAATTTGAAAAAAAAGAGAAAATAGAATAAAAGCTTTGGAGTAATTTTGGAGTGTCGCATCATAATCTGTCTACATAAAGAACCATCGAGCATGCATCGAGCTACAATTGAGCAACATTATCCCTAAAACTATAGAGACTATCGAGCCATTGTCAAGCTCCTATCGAGCATGTTTTATTTAAAACCACAAACCCATCATGCAATTTATACTTATCCTATCGAGCTCTTATCAAGCTTCTATCCCAGCATTCATACTACCTTGTCGAGCTACCACTGAACCAATCGAACCAATGTTGAGTGCCTATCGAGCATGTTTTATCTAAAACCACATACCCATAGAGCAATTTATACTCATCCTATCGAGCTTATATCAAAGAATTCATACTACCCCATCGAGCTCATATCGAGCTTTTATCGAACTTCCATCGAACTCTAATCAAAATTAATGTGAACCTAATGTGTTCATCTTATCGAGCTCATATCAAGCTTGCATCGAACCCATCGAGCAAGATTGGAAAAACCAGAGAAAAAACTAGACCTTTGAATCGCCATACCCATTCCATAGATCTCACTCAAACATGATTTTACCTACAAAAATGGACAATGGTTCATGATTTTACCATAGAATCGATCGTGAGGTGGTTCAATGGAGGCTCTTTGTTTGATTCAACGTTGTGGGTCTCGGTTGAACCGTCGACGAGAGGAGATCTGCAAGTAGACAGGGACAATGAATGTGTGTGGCGCCAGAGAGTGTTGTCGCCGAGATGCAGTGGGAAATCAATGGTAAATGGATAGAGAAAAGGATTTCGGGTCCGAGAGAGAGAGTGAGAGATTTTGGGGGAAAAAAAATTTGGGAGTGAAAAAATGAGAGGGGTATTTTTGGTACTTGCTGGATGTTTAGCACCAAATTGAAAAGGTCAATTATGATGGTATTTTTTTTGTAATAAGAGAGACTATTATGCATAAATAGTGAAATTTCCCTATAAATACTAGTAAATAGGAAAGCACAGTTTTATGAAAAATTTAAATTATATGGTAAATACTAATTTGATATCTTTTGTTTTATTGAAATACATACTTGGTATACTATGTTTTCAATAATACTCATCTGGTATCCTGTAATTTGAAATTGTACATATTTGGTACCCTAGACTTAAATTTTATAAATATGACCAAACTATCTTCAATTATATGAGTTTCAAATTCAAATTTAATTACATAATTACATTTTATTGAGTCCAGTTTGGTCATATTGATAAAATTTTATTGTTCAAATTTGAGTCCAGGGTACCAAATATGTACAAGTTCAAATTACAAGACACGAGATGAGGATTATTAAAAACATAGGGTATCAAGTCTGTATTTTGATAAAACACAAGGTATCAAATGGTTATATTCCCTAAATTATATATTTAACGAAATTTATGTTTTATATAATGATAATTAAAAAATAATTTTTCTAATTCTTAATAATATGAGGAACTATTATATAGTATCAATTTTTTTCTCTACTTTATCTTATGCGATTAGGACAAAAGATAAATCATAACACTAGAAAAAATAAATGAATATTATAGAAGTTTAATTTTTTTTATTATTTTAAACTTATTAACGTCTTAGAACATTTATAAACTAACCTGAGGACATAATCATTGAAAACTCGTCCAAATATATATATATATGAAAATATATTGTTAAATTTATATTTAATTTTCTATTCACTACAACAACAATCAGTTTTAGGGGCGACACATGTTGCCCCTAATAACCATAAAAGTCGCCCCTAATATTCCAATATCAGAGGCGACTACGTCGCCCCTAAAAGTTGAGATGTTGCCCCAAATTTTTTCACATGTGGCATAACTTTTGGTCGATGTATCGCCAATACATGTCACCAGTCACCCTTGATACTTGATTATTTGGGGCGACGGTGTTGCCCTTAATTCCATTTTATTTATAAAAAATAATAAAATTATGTTAATAATTAAAAAATAATTAATTAAAATTTAAATCATTAAAAAGAGATAAATTAAAAATAAAAATATTATATTGTATTAAATATTCAGATTAGTTCATTAAGATAAAAAAATATTCATATTGTTAATATAATGTAACAATAACTAACAATAATATAAACCTAGTCTCCTAAATCAGCTGCCTGGTCCTCTATATTGTCTTCTTATTGCGGTTGTGGTTGCTATGTTGGCTATGGCGGCAACATTGACCAGGGATATGGGGAGGTAATGTGGACAATCCTGCTCCATACATGTAGGGATACGGTGGATGCGACGATAATGGAATCGGTCACAGATAAGGTGATCATGTTGCTCCATACATGTATGGAGGTGCCATAGGTTGAGACGGTGCTGCCACATACATGGAAGGATAGGCTGATGCTGTAGGTTGAGAAGACGAAGCTCCAGAAATATTGTCGCTATCAGGCATAGGCGGCATCTGAATATTTGGTGGACGAAATGAAGGTGGAAGAAATTGACTTGGCTAGTCAAATTCTTTAGCTTATTCTCCAAATTTTCAATCAGTTCTGATGAACGTTGAGGAGGAGCTTGAGACTCGCTGAAGTGAGAGTGTTGGGTAGATGATGACCCCGTCCCCTTCAATTTGTGGCCCACCCCTTGCTCGTGTCCATGCCTTTGGCCCAGTACTTTTTGTAGCACCTCCACCTGATCAACTATTGTCGAACCATCATCATTGGAAGCGACATGGGATGTTTGCTAAGTTTGTAACTCAAAATCAGCCTACAATTTTTCTCTTTTATTTTTTCAGAAAATGTTAGACACTAACAATAAATATAACTATATGAATATTAAAAAACATAATTCAAACTTACATAATATTGGCGAGCATCGTTGTTCACAAAATCATTAGTTGTTTTCTTCCACTAGTACTCCTTACATGACTCAACAAGGTCCGGGTTCGCCTAAAAAATATAATCCAAATGTTAAAGAACATATAATTTAAAAGAAAATAATTTTGATAACATTTTAACTTTCACTTGCTCTTTTGTGATAGATGGCCCCCAACGATTTTGTACCCTGCGTTGTAGAATACATATGTTTCTTCTTATTTTCCTTGTTCTTTAGGGAGCGCGCAATAAATTTCAGATTTGTAAATAACTAACAGATCTGCTTCCACTCCTCCTTACTAACATCCTTGTTTGAATTGTCTGGAACCTTGTCCCAATCCTCTGGTCCTTTGTAGTATTTCTCAAAGTGTTCGTGTCTTATTATTTTCCTATGACGTATCGGTCTTTCTTTCATCTCTTGATCCATACCATCTGTACACTTTAAGAAATCCTCACGGCCATCTATTTGATAATACCACAAAATTGAAAAATAAACATATTTATAATATATATACTATATTAAAGACACATTTTAAAAAATTCATTTAATATTTTTCTTACTTGGATCATGCCAAGGACTTGGTCCTTGTATTGTTTAGGCACTGATTCTCGTGAATCAAAATATCTGGGAACTTTTGTTTTAATTTGGGTGCCCACGAGGCGGAAAAAAGTAGCGTGCTCGCCCCCAACAACCTTGTACGTTTGCGGGAAAAATGTTACTTCCAGTGGTTTTCCATTTTTACGTTGCCTGATCTTTTCCAATTGCTGCGGCACGACCCTTTCTCTTAGTTGGGATTCCTATTTTTTTTTTCATTACCAATACAGAGAATATTAGTATATACAGGATAAACATATTTGAGTGAATAAAAGAAAAAAAATTACCTGACTTGCATGAAGTCGGAATCCTAGTAGGATCTAGTGGAGGATCACCGCTAGCGTGTCCACCATGGGCTCTAGTCACATTTGCTGACATCTGCCAACACAACAATAATTTAACCTATCTATTTTAATATTTAATTCTTATTTATAATTAATTTTAGTGAGTATTATTTTAATTGATTAGGTACTTTGAAACATGCTAATTGGAAACAAACTTTTTATTTCTCAATATGTATAATACTTTTACAGAGATACAAAACTAAGTAGAATAGTCACTATCATCACTAATTACAACAACATTTATAGGGCACACATCATCAATATTATAATCAATAAGGTCGAAAAGCAATTCATCCTCATTTTTTGCTTCTTCTGTGTTGTCTGCCATATCATCTTCATCGTCATTAATAAATCCATCATCATCGTGAACAACTGAATAAGGTCGATGGGCAGTGTTGACTTGTGTCGCTGGTGCATCAGATTGTTGAACAACCAACTCTTCGAGATCCACAATCAAAAAAAAAAATTCGATGAGTTTGTGTCATGTTCAACATCAACATCAGTAATCATATCTGAAGCATTTGGAAAATCCCAAACTTGTCGATGATTCAGTTCTTGAACAATTTTCCAATCTTGTCCTTTAACGGGATCATCGATGTAGAATACATGTTTTTCTTGGCTAGCTAGTATGAATGGTTCATCTTTATACCATTCACCACTGACGTTGATACTAGTGATATTATTTTCAGTGATGGTTTTCTTCTTTTTTTGATCTGTATTGAACCATTTACATCGAAATAATACCATCGAATAAGCACCACTAAAATACAACTGGAGTATTTCTTCAAGTTTTCCATAATAGTTAAAACCTTATGTTCCAGCAACACACACTCCACTATTTTGTGTAGTTCGATTTCGATCTTGATTTTATGAAACAAATCGAACTCTGTTCACTATACATGCTTTATAGGAGTAGACCAATGGATCCGACTCAGATGCTAAAGCTAGCGATTCATCAGCATGCTCTAACGACTCGAGCCAGTGCAAGTCATATATCTAATAATAAAGAAATATATTAGAATGAGAATGTAATTTTTAGTAAACAATTGGCTAAGTAAAAGTTACTTTCTTATGAAACCATGAACAGAACTCTTTCTTTTGTGTCAATTTGTGATTGGTAACTAGATCTCTTTGTTACACCCCAGTTAGGCGTTCCATGTTAATTAATTAACAGTGTCAAGATTATGGGAGGAGTATATTGAATAAAGAAGAATGTGAAAATTAATGTTGTACTTACTCTAAATACACTTCAGTTTCTGGAGAATTATCCAATATTAACCACTCAGCTTTATTCCGAGTATTTTCGTCGAGGGGCACGGGAATTCCCTTACTAAGTGGACAAAATTGAGATTCAAACATTGTAAGGTGTTGATTCATATACGGTGCATCTTCATTACGACCAGGCTGATTAAATTTTATTTCCACACCTTTGAAATACATTAAACAAAATGTCAAAGTCTCATTTGCAACATATCCTTCTGTTATAGACCCTTCAGGACGAGCTTTATTCCTAACATAGTTTTTAATTTTTTCATGTATCTTTTAAAATGATACATCCATCTCATAAATACGGGTCTTCCCAATATAGCTTCATCAGGCAATTGCAAAACCAGATGAATCATTATGTCAAAGAATGCTGGAGGGAAAATCAACTCCATCTTGCATAAAATTATAATCAATTCATCTTTAGCTTTCTCCATATCAACGTTTAATGTCCTAGCAGAGCACAATTGTTTGAAGAAATTACACAATTCTGTAATGGTAGTGGATATAGATTCTGGCAAATACTTCTGAACACCTACTGCAATTAAACATTGCATTATCACATGACAATCATAGGACCTCAACCCAACAATGTTTAAGTTGTTGTTTGTGACTTTTTTCTTCAGATTGGAACAAAAACCATCGGGCAACTTTACTCCTTTAAAAAATTTAGAAAAATCTTGCCTCTGTTCAGTAGTGAACACGTATGGAACATGCAGTTTCCTTAACCTTTTATTGACATTCTCGTAAATCCACAACGATTTCCTAGCCCCCCGTATTTTTTATATATTTATGAAGTACAACTTATTCAAGTTTAGTTTTATTGAATTCATATTATAATTATAATTATTTAATTAATTAATAATATAATTACTAATTAATTTATTATTATTTAATTATCTTATTAATTATTACATTAATGTTTTATTATTTAACTATCTTATTCCGAACTCCAACCTACCATATTCCGACCTAGTGAATCCCTTGGAGAGAGTAAGCAGACATCTACTACTACCCATTTTTTCAAAATATTTGAAGACACATCTTGAAAAAAAATGAGGAATACTAGATGAATACATTGACTCGGATTACTATCCCCAAGGCATCCACTAGATGTATGTCTATGACTTTGTAGAGTCCAAGAACTTTACTTAGCTAATTATTTAGTAGTATTATAGTATGTATAGTATTATCTTTGTAACTGTGGATTTTTGGTTCAGACTGGGAATTATTTGGACACTCATAGTAGTACTTACTTTCTAAGTTTAACCTATAGTTTAAGAATATTAATTTTAACCTAAGGTTTGATTAATATGACTGATATTAAGATAATATTTATTATACTATAAGGTTTAGAGGAGGACCAATAGGATTTTAAGCACATGTTATGAATGGGTGATTAAGAATTAAGCATTTTGAGGATTAAATTTAATAAGGAGTAAAGTTTGAATGCTATAAGGTCAGTCAGCAGCTTTGAATATGTTGAGGGCTTAGTCAAGGCTGTTTACTCCATTAAAACTTAGCTAAAATTGTGTAATTTTGTGTTTAATTAATCAGTGTGTGCCGATATATCGCAGCTATAGGGGGCGATATATCGCAGCACGTAGATACGGAAAACACGAGACGATGCACGACTGCCTCGGGCATACTGGCCCAGGCTATATATCGTCTACAGGGGGCGATATATCGCCTCCTTCAGTGTATTTTGAAATGTTTTGAATTCATTTTCCATTCAGCCATTCAACCTCTTGATAAGTCCATCATCTTTTTGAACGAGTCTTCAGCCTCTGCTGAATGATTATTCAAATTATTTTCACCTAAAAAGCTATTATTTTTATTCAAGTAAAATCAAGATCCTTTCATTCCTAAACTCTATAAATAGGACCTAGTACCCAGCCATTATTCATCTTTTGCTCTAAGTTCAGAGGCTGCAAGTGCTAAGTGAGTGTGAGAGTATAAACACCTGGGTTTGGGAATCATAAGCTTATCAAACACTTTGGGAAGTAAGGTTTTAGAGTATTTCGGTTTGAGGTGTAGATTGGTCTTACAAGTCTTCAAGGTAACCCAAAACTCTAGTTCAATTCTGTATTTGTTCTTTTAAGTTTTCATAATCTTCTACTCAGCCTCTAACCTTAATCTTTATTTTGGTTAGGAAATCTAAGTTCTTGAGCACATAAGTTTTGGTAAGTATGTGTCTCAATGGTTTAGTCTTCCCATTCCTTTTCATCTCTTTTTCTTCATTAGACTCACTCTTTTTCATAATGGTTATTAGGAGTGTTCCAAAGTTCCAACGCTGTCCACATATTCCGGTAACTTTGGTAAGGAAAATAGGATAGAATCTATATGTTATATGTTTATGTTATCTTATGTTTTTATGTTATGATAAGTGCTATGATATGTATGTTTGTAGGCTTGGGCATATGACCCATATGACTAACAAGACCCCAAATAGATTATGGGCATATGACCTACTTAGCTAGTAGGACCCCACTAATCTCATGGGCATATGACTTGTTTAGTCTATGGGACCCCAAGTAATAATGGCCATTATAGTATGTGTATGTAATAAGTGTTATGTTATGTTTTTACGTTTCTTATGAAATTTATGTTTATGACTATGTGTTAGATTTTCCTTGCTAGGCATTAGGCTCATTCCTTTCTGTTTTATGTGCAGGAAAATAGCTTTAGAGGCGGTAAGATTCGTGGACGCTTAGAGAATGTGTATCGGTGAGGAACGGATTCAAGGAGTCGAGAGTTCGATTTCGAGGATGTAGTCGTTTACTTATGGTCTTTATATGTATTTTCTGCACTTACTATGTAACCCTTTTATTTTTAAATCATGTTATGTTTTTGTTTTTCAAACAAATGGGATCCCATATCCTTCTTGATATTTTGTAAGTAACTCTTATTTTTACAAGTTACTTAATAAAATTATGGTATTTTCGCAAATGTAAGTTCTATTAAGGTTTTGTATGTATAGTTTCGTTAATGGTCCAAAAGTCAAGAGTAGTGGGTCATTACAGACTTTTTGTTATTAGAAATAATAACATTCAATACTATGTGATAATAACCATCCTATCATATATATGGTGTTTTATAAGGTCTTATTTTATAATGTTTAAGATGAAATATTCTTTAATAATTACAACTACATTTATTAAGAATGTTATCATAGTTATGATTATTATTAAAATTTATTTTAATTATTGTTTAATTAAATAAATTTTAAATTAATTATAGGTAATTATTTCCATTCTTAGTTTTCAAATTTGTCAAGATTTTTCATAATTAGTTATTTTTTTTAATTATAAAACTTATGTTTTCTTCTTTGACATTATTATTAAATTTACGAATAATATTTTTTTAATTATTTTTAAAAAAATTATTATTGTTTGTTAAGTTTATTATTACTTTGTTATATTACTAATTATTTTGGATAATGTTTGACTTTAATTTATGTTTAATTATTGAGGAATCTTTGAAGACTGTAATACCCTAAACTGAATTAGCACGTGAGAACCTGAGGTTTTTCTGGATTGGAAGATGTGCCAAGAAATGAAACAGGGGCTGATTATTGCGCCATGGTATCAGTATAAGTGTGTGGTGGACTGATATACAAAAATTGTATAGTGGATACGACCTTTGTTGTTTAAAAATGAGAAGTTCGTAGTATTTGGAGGTACGACATGACATGAAGTGGAATATGCTCGTATGTAGGCTGGGAAGGTGATTGCTTATGCTTCACGGTAGTTAAAGGAATAAGAACATGGATATTCTACACGAGACTTGAGTTAACAGTCATGATGATGCGTTTAAGGTGTGGTGACAATACTTATTGGGGGAAAAGTGTGAGACTTACATTGGCATAAAATTTTAGATTGTTTTATTACCCATAAGGGTTCGATTATGAGATAAAGATGTTGGTGAGAACTAGTGACAGATTGACAGTGAAATCCTTTATAATCCAGGGAAAACTAACGTTGTGGTTGATGTCTTGAGTAGGAAAGGTCCAGGCCAAGTGTATGATTCAAAACATAACACAACAAAGACAGTTGAAGAAGTGACTAGGATTGGTATAGAATTTTTTATTGATATATTGGTGATATAAATCCATAAACAATGAAATATAGAAAGAGAATCTTAATAGGAGTGGCTAAGGACTCTACTATTTTGATATGGATACGTTGAGATATGAGGATCAGATATGTGTTTCGATGGATGATGGTATAAAGATGAATATTCTGAATGAATCTTATACCACTCCATGCTCGCTACACTCAGGAACCATGAATGTGTATCAAGATTTGAAATTTTTATATTGGTGGCTAAGCGCCTAACCTTTCAACAAGTGTGGGTTGAATACCAAAGACCACACTACTACAAATACAAAATACCCTTTATGGGACACTTTTTTAGGACACACACATAAATGCAAGTCCTTAAAAAATATTTATGGAGTTTTTAGGACACTCATTGAGAGTCCTAAAAAAACACAATTTACGACTCGCAATGAGTGTCCTAAAAAAATATGTGAGTCCTAAAAAAATCTGGGCCAAAAAATAAGTGTTTTACTTAACAATTTTGAGGACTCTCAAAGCAAGTCCTTAAAATTGTTAAGTAAAAGAGCATAAAAACACTCTTTGTTTCGAAAATATAGGGTCAAAATACACATTTGAGAATTTATTTCAGTACACAAACTATTTTTAATTTAAATAAAAAAAGAAATTGTGTTAAACTAAAAATGAATTTATATATTAGATATCAGGTTTTTTTAATTAAATAAATAAGAAAATTTTTAAATAAAAAAATCTGAAACATAAATAGCTGTTCTCTTTCCCTCTACCTCCCTGAAGCTCTCTTCTCTGAAGCCCTCTTTCTCTTTCTCTCTCTCTCTCTCTCTCTCTCTCTCTCTCTCTCTCTCTCTCTCTCTCACTCACTACTGTGTTGCCTCTGCCAAGCCCGAACAGCCATCGTCCTATCGCCAAAGCCGTACACGCGCCAGCCCAATCAAACCGTCGGCCCTCGAAACGTCGACCCCCGCGAGCTCACCACCATACGCGCTGCCTAGGGCTGTCAACCAACGGTCTGAAGCCGTCCGCCACTTGCACTTTCCGGCGAGATTCCGACTACCCCGAGCCTTCCTCGTCTGGGCTCGTGGTCTTCCTCGTCTCAGATGCGGGCTTAATGGCGGGGATGGGGATCGACGTACGTTGTGGGGACTTTGGGAACTGCTGGGTTTGATCTCTTTCTCTCTCTCTCTCTCTCTTACACTCACGGTAACTCACCTCTCTCCCATGGTATCTCTCTCTGTATACAAATTTCAATTTATACGTACATATAAATACATATATATATATATATAGTACTCTAGGCGTCTAATTGAGGGCTCCACTTCCACATATACATTTCTATCTTAGATATATAAACCTAAAACAAACCATATAAATAATTTAAATAAATGTATGTCATGAGAAAGATACTCTTTGTGTGTGTGTGTGTGTGTATAGTCTGGATCCATTAATTAATATTATATTTTTAAGTTATGGGGGCTGAAGTGAACAGTAGTATACCAATGGTATCTCTCTCTGTTGCTGTATGTAAATATGATATATATATATTGATGCTGAAAGTGATATGGTTGATAGCATAAAAATCAGATTTTTTCTCTTTTTTTTATGCTCAAACAATCCTTTTGTTGTTGTTTCTCCAACCTCTTGTGAAACATTAGACTATATTTATTTGTATATAAATACACAACTAATACTTTATTTTATGTATATTAATCTCTGTCCAAATGGTTTGATTTTGAAATTCAAAGTTGCTGCTATTTTTTATTATGCATTCAAGTTGTTTGATAAAATGCCAAAAAATATACTTTTTTTTAATGTCAACACTATATATTATTTGGTGAACAACTTAGAGAACTAAATGTCGAAAAGTAATTGCACGTTACTTGTTAACATAGTGATAAATTAATTCTTTACTTGCTAATTATGATAAATTCAAAGAACAACCCTACTATTTTTTTTAATAAAGTAAAAGACAATTTGATAATAAATGGATGAGAATTGTTCATAATACAATTGATATTATTATTCTTTTTTCTTGGAAAGGTGGATTTGATTTGATTCATATAGGCAAGAAAGGACAAATCTTGGTTTGAATTTGATGATATATTATGGGGCCTTACCTTATCATTATTAAAATCAAAATCACTCATTGTGATTTGGATCCAATTTATCCCAAAATTTGGATGATTTCATGCATTGCATGGTAAAAACATAATAAAAAAATTGGATTTGGATTTGATTAGGTAATATTATGAGATAATTCATTATTAGTATATATACCAAGTGGTGAACAAGTGGTGAAATTGTTGCTTTAACATTTATGTGTATATTCAATTAAATTTTATAGAATATGACCAAGTGGATATGAGGAGAGGGATAGAATATGACCAAGTGGATATGTCAAACTTAAACCATTGGATTGGTACTTGGCTTGCAAGAGGTATGTTGTATTTGATTTTTCTTATTTTTAAATCTTTCACAGTTTTGAATATAAATTGTATAACTTTAGTGGAGTTTGGATATCTTAGATATTCATCCGTAGTGAAGTAGATTCTGAGAATTATGTGTGTTGCGGTGATAACTGAAGGTTGAAAACTTGCATGTCTTAGTGAAGTAGGTTCTGAGAATTTGTGTGCTGCGGTGATATATGGATGAAAACTTGTGTGTTGTTTGATTTATTTGAATTGTTTGTGTTGATTGTGACAGTTTGCTAGGCTAGTAAACAACTTAATAAATTTTGTGTGTGATTAGATTAAGAGCCTAAGCACTCCAAAAAGATTATGGATGGCTTGGACTTCTTTGTATAAACTTCAATCAATTAATAGAGAACCACAACAATTATATATGATTGATTCAATTATGTGGTTGCAATCAATTACAACTTAATTATATATTAATTTTTATCAACAATGTATATATATTCAGTATATTTATTTATGTAATATGTATATTTCTTCATTATGTCAACTATAATATGTATAAACAGGAATCAATTGTTGTGAATAAAAGTATGCTAATGTATGACTAATTAATTTGCATGTGTCTACTTATGCTTAAGATTGGGATTTATTTTTTCTTATATATTTGCTCGTGAATGAGTATATAGAATACTTTAATATTGTAGAGTTAATTTTCTATTTTGATGCAATTTTTTACAAATCTACAAACTTGAACTTACACTACTATATAACTGTGAAGAAGGTATGTAGTTACGTTTCCTTTAGCATGTAATGGAGTCACCTAATTGTGCACATTAATTGCTCTTGGAATGTTATAAGGCTGCATGCTACTCATATAAGGAATGCCAATTTGTTGTCTTATTGAATATTTTTCACTTTTTCTTTTTATTATTTTAAATTCTATGATGGGTTACTTCAATTTATCATCAGTATAATCTATGTGCCACAACAATTATCTCACTTGAATTGATTTTTCTAATTTATACATGGATATCTCATCTTGCCTAAAATGTTCATAAGGATGTGTCATTCTTCACAGCTTAGTTTGAAGCTTCTCAAATCTCATGGTTTTGACAACTTGAGTGATAATACGTTATTGTCATTTTATTCGTATTTAAATTTTAAGACTGATTTTAAAAAAAATGTATGTATATGTATAAAGGTAAGACAACAAAGCTTTTTTAAATGAGCTAGTTGTGCATTGTAATTGAATGAGCTAGTTTGTTAATTTATTGCAGAAACTTGTGTTGTGATTTGATTGGTTAATTTATTACAAAATTTATTCGTATTTAAATTTTAAGACTTATTTTTTTAAAATGTATGTATATGTATAAATGCGAGACAACAAAGCTTTTTTAAATGAGCTAGTTGTTCATTGTAATTGAATGAGCTAGTTTGTTAATTTATTGTAGAAATTTGTGCTGTGATTTGATTGGTTGAACTCAATCAATTGGAAATGTAATTTTAAGACTACCCCATAGTATATTGATTTTGCTAATATTTTTTCTTCATTATTAGTTTAGAGTTTGAAACTAGTTTAATAATGTTGTTAGTTTTGTTGTCTAAATTGGCGGTTAGTTTTTTGTGACAATATATGATATGTAATATTGGTAATATATTAATAAGTTTGTCTGTTTACAATCAATGACCATCTAGTTTATTCAAAATGAAGTCTTTTTTAGAAAAAAAATTCACAAATTTGTTGATTTTGCTGATATTGTTTCATTATTCTCAGTTTAGAGTATGTTACATGTTTATCTTGAGACTACTTTATTAAAGTTGTTAGTTTTGTAACTAAAGATAATAATTGATATTGATTATATATTAACAAGTTTGTTTGTTTTACAATTTGGGGTTTTTTAAGTTATAATTGTCTTCTCATGTCTTATAACTGAAGCTTCCAATTTGGGGTTCGAGTTGGGCTGGGCTAGGTCTGGGTCGACGGTGCAGAGAGGGGCTCGGGCAGGGAGGGGATCGACAGGGAAGGTGGCGGGGCTGGGCTGGGCTCATGTAATGACCCAACTATTCTAAGACTTTAGACCATTAAACCTACTCGACATAATCACCACTTTGAAGAGAACATACATGAGAAAATTCATAACTTTATTGAAAAACTTTAAAATAATATTTGTAATACATAAATGAGCTCATTGTTCTTAAAAATAAAACATAAACTTTAAATGAAATTGTTTACAAAGCTAAATGTGAAAAATACATAAAATGTAATTTAAAGAGACTAAAAACAAATAATGTTGTCCTCGAATCGACACGCAGCCCATCCACTCCATTCACCTCAACACACACACCAAGCTTCTAAGAATCCTTTCGCCTTTGTATCTATTTTCCTGCATCAAACTAAGAGCCTAATGCCCAGCAAGGAAAAACTACTAACAACATAAAACATACACATAAATCATATCATAAACATATGTCATATACTACTACAATGGCCATAATACTACTTGGGGATTGTTAACTAAGCAAGTCATATGCCCATTAGATTTGTGGGGCTTGCTAATCAAGCAAGTCGTATGCCCATAAATTATTGGGGCTTGCTAGCTAGACAAGTCATATGCCCAAGGTCTAATATCATACTATACATAATGTTAACATATGATAACACAACATAAGATAACATAATATATAACATAAGCATAACATATCATACAAACATATAAGATCTATCCAATTTTCCTTACCAACACTGGGATATTTGAGAACAAATGCGGGACTTGGAACACTCCTAAACCAACAATAGAATGGTGAGTATTTCTAAAGGAAAAATATGAAAAGAATAGAACTAAGCCACCAAGAGGAAACTTACCGAAAAGACACCTTAAGTTCAAAGAACTTAAAAACCTAACCACAAAATCATAACAAAAGTTAGAACTTGAATGAAAACTAAAGAAACTAATGAATCAAACAGAATTGAACTTAAGAATAAGAGTACCTTAGTTGGCCTTATGGATTGGTCTAACTCCAATATCGAAATACACTAAACCTCACTTCCCAAAGTGTTTTATAAAGCTTAAGAATGGCAAAGCATTTTCCCAACCCAAGTGCTTATCACTCTTATGGTCTCACTAGCACCTTGGAGTCTGATCACAGCTGAAGAGTAAGTGGAAGGGCTGGGTACTAGGTCCTATTTATAGAGTTCTAGGAATAAAAATCTTGTTTTTGGCTTTGAATTAAAATAATGAATGTAAATGAAAATATTGAATATTCGTCAATCAGAGGCTGAAGACTCGGTAAAAACTATCTAGGGCAAGTCTAAGGAGTCAAAGTTGGTTTTTAAAAATTAAAACAAAAATAAATAAATAATTAGGGCGATATATCGCCCCTATGTGGCGATATATCGACTCTGCCTATTCCCGAGCCTCCGTTCGTACGATCGTGCAACGTCAACGTATTTTCCGTATTCTTCGTTAGGCGATATATCAACTCCTATCTGCGATATATCGACATATGTGAATATTTTAAACACGTAATTGTACTTTTTCAGCATAATTAAGGTTGAATAACTACTTTGACTGAGTCAAACTACGACCCTAACAGTTTATGGTGAAGACTAAATCTTATATTTCCTTATTTTATCATTAAAATAATAATTCCTTAATAATCATGCTTATGACAAGTGTCATATTCCTATTGGCTCCATCTAAACCTTAGGTTAAAATAAGAAATATATTTACGACCAGCAATATTAATCAAACCTTATGTTATAATTAATATTCTTAAACTATAGGTTAAACTTATAAAATCCATAACTATTGCTAAGAGTTTCCAACTATGTCTCAGTTTGAACCAAAATCCATGAAATCTAAAATACTACAACTACTACTAACTATCTAGCTAAGTAAACATTCTGGGACTCTACAATTCTCCCCCACTACAAAGAATTTCATCCCCGAAATTTACTTACCAAAAATTCCGGATACCGAGCTTGCATGTCCTCCTCCAACTCCCACGTTGCCTCGGTTTCAGAACTATTTCTCCATAGGACTTTGACTATCGGAATACTCTTAGACCGTAATTCCTTCATCCCTCTATCTAGGATGCTAACCGACTGTACCTCATAACTCAAGTCTTTCTAGAGTGGTATCATATCATACTTGAGGACGTGAGATGGGTCTGACACATATCTACGTAGCATCGAGATGTGGAACACATTGTGACTATCTGCTATCGCTAGCGGCAAGGCTAATCTATATGCAACTGCTCCCACTTTGTCCAATATCTCAAAAGGACCTATAAACCTGGGACTAAGCTTGCCTTTCTTCCCGAATCGCTTCACACTTTTCATAGGAGATATTCTTAAGAAGACTTGATCTCTGACTTTGAATTCTACATCACACCGCTTGGCATCCGCATAACTTTTCTGATGACTCTGAGCAGTGAGCATACACTTTCTAATCAGCGCTACTGCATCATGAGTTTCTCTAACAGCTTTGGGTCCAAGTAGTTGCCTTTCTCCTACCTCTTCCCAATGTAACGGCGATCGACACCTCCTTCTATAAAGCAACTCGTAAGGTGCCATCCCGATCGTTGACTGGTAGCTATTGTTGGAGGAGAATTCTATCAGCGACAAGTACTTACTCTAGGATCCTCCAAAATCAAGTACACAAGCGCACAACATATCTTTTAAAATCTGTATGGTATGCCGACCATCGATCTGTGGATGAAATGTTGTACTAAGACTTAACTTGGTACCCATGGATTGCGGCAAACTTCCCCAAAATCTCGATGTAAACACCGATCCTCTATCAGATACTATTGTTTTAGGGATTCCATGAAGTCGTACAATTTCTTAGACATAAACGTCTGCGTATTGATCTACTGTGAACGTAGTTTTAAGAGGCAAGAAATGAGCTGACTTGGTTAGTCTATCTACTACTACCAATGCCGAGTCGTACTGCTTATTTGTTTGTGGAAGTCCCGTCAAGAAAATCCATGGCTATATCATCCCATTTCCATTCTGGAATGCTAAGCGGTTGTAATAAGCCTGCAGGTCGCTGATGTTCTGCTTTCACTTGCTAGCATACTAGACATTTAGACACGTACTCCGCTATATCTTTCTTCATTCCTGGCCACCAATACATTGCCTTGATGTCGTGAGTCATCTTGGTCGACCCTGGGTGAACTGAGTATGGGGTATTGTGCGCTTCTTCTAGAATCTTCATTTTAATCTCTTGATTGTTTGGCACGCATACTCGATCATTATATCTTAATAACCCCTTACTTGATATTGAGAAATCTGTGGCCTTCCCTTCTTTAACTGCATCCATATGTGTTACTAACGTGTCATCGTGCACTTGCCCAATCCGTATGTCTTCTAACAGACTTGACTGAATGGACAAGTTAGCCAGTTTACCAATGACTACTTCTATTCCAGCATTGATCAGCTCATGCTATAGCGACTTTTCTATTCCAGCTAATGCTGCTAGACTTCCATAATTCTTCCTACTTAGCGCATCAGCAACTACGTTTGCCTTTCCTGGGTGGTATA
The DNA here is from genome assembly GCF_963169125.1 of Humulus lupulus. Classification (NCBI taxonomy): domain Eukaryota; kingdom Viridiplantae; phylum Streptophyta; class Magnoliopsida; order Rosales; family Cannabaceae; genus Humulus; species Humulus lupulus. The sequence goes on along the minus strand of NC_084794.1, from coordinate 283,857,107 downwards.
AACTTTCGTAGTCATAATATTTTACTAGATCTAACCACATGCGCTGCCTCATGTTGAGCTCCTTCTGGGTGAAGAAGTACTTTAAACTTTTGTGGTCTGTATAAATCTCACATCATTCTCCATAAAGATAATGGTGCCAGATTTTTAATGCAAATACTACTGCTGCCAACTCCATATCGTGAATTGGATAGCGTTGCTCGTACTCCTTCAGCTTCCTTGAGGTGTAGGCTATCACCTTGTCCTTTTGCATCAGCATACAACCCAACCCTTGCTTCGGTGCATCACAGTAGACTACAAACTTGTCATTGGGTGTCGGTACACAAAGTATTGGTGCTGAGCATAGCTTATCCTTAAGCAACTGGAAACTCTCTTCACACTTATCATTCCAGTTGAACCTCTGCAGCTTCCGAGTCAAGTTGGTGAGCAGAGTGGCTATCTTAGAAAAGGCCTCTACAAACCTCCGATAATAACCTGCTAATCCCAGAAAGCTCCTTACTTCTGATGCGTTCTTCGGTCTTGGCCAATCCTTCACAACCTCTACCTTAGATGGGTCTACTGCAACTCTGTCCTTGGATATAATGTGCCTGAGGAATGCTACTTGCGAAAGCCAAAACTCGCACTTCTTGAACTTGGCGTAGAGTTGATGCTCTTTTAGTCGTAACAAGATCAACCTTAAGTGTTCCTCGTGCTCGACTTCGTCCTTTGAGTATACTAAGATGTCGTTGATGAATACTACAAGATATCTATCCAAGTTATCCTTAAAGACCATATTCATTAAATCCATAAACACGGCTGGAGCGTTGGTAAGACCAAAAGACATAACTAAAAACTTGTAATGCCCATAACGAGTTCTAAAAGCTATCTCAGGAATGTCCTCTTCCCGTACCTTAAGCTGGTGATACTAGAACCGTAGATCAATCTTTGAAAACACAGTCGTGCCTTGGAATTGATCAAACAAATCGTCAATCCGGGGTAGCAGGTACTTATTCTTAATCATCACCTTATTCAGCTCGCGATAATCTATGCACATTCGCATGCTTCAATCCTTTTTCTTCACAAATAGAACCGGTGCTCCCCATGGCGAATGGCTCGGTCTAATGAAACCCAAGTCTAGGAGTTCTTGTAGCTGTGTCTTTAACTCCTTGAGTTCGGTAGGTGCCATTCGATATGGTGCCTTGGAGATAGGCTTAGTGCCCGGTACTAGCTCAATTGTGAAGTCAATTTCCCGAGTCGGCGGCAATCCTGGCAAGTCATCAGGAAATACCTCTGGAAATTCCTTTACAATGTGAACGTCTCCTACCTTTAGTGGTGTTTCCTTGACCACATCCGTAACACTAGCTAATAATGCTTGACATCCTTTTTCTATCATCTTCTGAGCTTTAAGTGACGAAATAAGCGGTGTGCGTAGACCTGAAACCTTTCCCATAAAGCATAGTCTCTGACCGTCAGAAGTCTCGAATATTACTTGCTTACGTTTGCAGTCGATGGTTGCACCATGCCTTGCTAGCCAATCCATTCCAAGTATCACGTCGAAGTCTTTAATCTCTAGTTCTATCAGGTCTCCTTCTAGTTCTACGTCCTCAATCTTGATCGGTACGCCTCATACTATCCGTGATGATAGGACTATTTCACCCGAAGGTAATTCTGTTTCAAACCTAGTTCTAAATCTTTCACAAGGTTTGTCTAATTTCTCTATCATTCCTAACGAGATATACGAATGAGTGGCTCCCAAATCAAATAATACATAACATATATTATTGAGGATAGAAACCTGACCTGTAACCACTTTATTACTAGCATCAACTTCTCCTTGGGTTAAAGCAAAAACCATGGCAGGAACCATCTAGTCGTCTCTTTTCCCTTTTGGCATGCGCTGAGGACATTCTCTTTTTTGGTGTCCTTCCTGACCACAGTTGTAGCATCCTTTTGTATTTGCATGACATTCACCAGGATGTTTCTTTTGGCACTTAGCACATTGCGGGTATTCTACATAACCCGGCCTATTGCCTCCATTTTTTGTTTGTGCCCTTTTATCATTGTCGGACTGCTTGTTGCCAGGATGCCTTCTTTTCTGACCATTACTATTGTTGGACTGCTGGTTGTTGTTGTTGTGGTTGCTCCGTCCATTCTGGGGTTGATTTGAATGTTTAGGCTCAGGCTTACTGGCCTCCTCTTTACTAATGTTCGTCTGTAGCCTTTCCACTTCTATTGCCGTTTCTATAATATTGGCATAAGTAGTATTTCCCGGGTTTGCTAGCTCAAGCGTGGTGGGCCCATAACCCACAGGTCCCAGGATCGAAACCTGGCTCTGATACCAACTGTAATGACCCAACTATTCTAAGACTTTGGACCATTAAACCTACTAGACATAATCACCACTTTGAAGAGAACATACATGAGAAAATTCATAACTTTATTGAAAAACTTTAAAATAATATTTGTAATACATAAATGAGCTCATTTTTTTTTAAAAATAAAACATAAACTTCAAATGAAATTGTTTACAAAGCTAAATGTGGAAAATACATAAAACGTAATTTAAAGAGACTAAAAACAAATAACGTTGTCCTCGAATCGACACGTAGCCCATCCACTTCATTCACCTCAGCACACACACCAAGCTTCCAAGAATCCTTCCGCCTTTGTATCTATTTTCCTGCATCAAACTAAAAATAAAGTTGTGAGCCTAATGCCCAGCAAGGAAAAACTAGTAACAACATAAATCATATCATAAAAATATACTATAAACATATGTCATATACTACTACAATGGCCATTATACTACTTGGGGATTGTTAACTAAGCAAGTCATATGCCCATTAGATTTATGGGGCTTGCTAATCAAGCAATTCATATGCCCATAAATTATTGGGGCTTGCTAGCTTAACTCCTCGCTCAATCTTTGGTCTAAGTCCTCTAACGAACTTGGTCACCCTCAAAAAATCAGTTGGAACCAGCTCTGGCGCAAATTTAGCTAATCGATGAAACTGTCAAGCATATTCTGCTGCTGCCAAGTTGCCCTGCTTCAGAATAGCGAACTCCTCAACCCTGGAAGCGATGACAGCAGAGTTATTGTAATTTTTGTGGAACAGCTCCACAAATCTGGTCCAAGCCATGGTGGCGACATCGTGAGTCTGCTGTTCTAGGTCCCACCATATTCTTGCATCCTTCTTGAGTAGAGACGAAACGTAGGATATGCGGTCCGTGTTGCCGAGGTTCATGTGCACAAGGATCGGCTCCACATTTCTATGCCATTCTTCTGCCTCAAAGGGGTCGGTTTTCCCTTCAAAGTTTGGAGCGTGTTTCTTACAAAACCGCTCATAGATAGGCTCCACATGTTGAGCTGGGTATGGCGCATATTTCGCCATTGGCCATCCCCCATATGGACCAACTTGATGGTGTAATGCCCCGAAATCCCTAATGTGGTTTAATGGTTGGATTAGAAGGCCGGGAGGGCCATAACTGTTTAATTATGCTATTGAATGATTATGTGCATGTTTATGTGAATTATATTATAATATGATGTTATATGCATGCATGTGGGTCCACATTTGAATATTAGGGTGTTTTGATAATTTGGCCCGTTAAGGGTATATTTGTGTATTTGGGTGCATATTATGATTTGTGAATGAGATCCCATTATTATGGAGATATATTCGAGCTATTCGGCATGAGACGGTCTTATATTATGAATTAGCGGTTTTGTCATAACAGGGGTTTTTATTGGGATATTGAGTTATGAGAATGTTATTTGATGATAAATTGGGAGTTATTGAGATCAGGATGAAATTCTGGGAGTTTTGACTATAATGTCCCCGGGGGTGTTTTTGGGACTTCGAGCACTAGGTTTTATTTGAGGTTAATTAAGCTTGAAGTAGCTTGTCAGATAGAACGTACATTAGGAAACCTCTCATTCTTCTCCTGTTAGTTCATTTTACCGTTCGAAGCATTTTCAAGGAAATATCGAGTTCTAGGAGTCGGAATCAAGCGAGGATCGAGGCATAGCGATCCTAGAAAAGATTAGAAGCTTCTTGACCGAAGGATTTGACGAGAAACAACCCAATCGAAGGTAATCTAAGTTTTGAGTATTTAGAGTCTCTAAGCTTAGAATTGGCTTTTGTGAATCGTTGAGTTTTTGGTTCGATTGAGCCTTGGGATTTGATGGTTTTGGATCATTGGGAAGCTTGGGAACTTTGATTTGATGATTTGGAAGTGTTTAGGTATGATTTTGGAGGCTTTGGGATGAAGGAGAATGTTTTTGGGGATGGCTCTGGGTTAGGGGTCGAGGCCCTGTTCTTAGGCGTCGCGGCCCTAGCTCGAAGAAGCAGGTGGGCGATTTTGCCTTTGCTGGGCGCCGCGACCCTTGCTTTAGTTGTGGCTGGGGGCCGCGACACATGTGCCAAGACCGCGGCTCTTGGGAAATTTTGAGCCCATTTGTGTGTTTTGACCCCGGGAACATGGTATTAGGCCTCGGGATTGTTCCTACTACCCGGATTTGTATGGATTGATGTCCCGAAGGCTATATCTTGTTCGGAAACCCTTGTTGCTCATTTTATTGATGGTGTCCCTTATTTGTTTATGCTTAGGTGACCGCTAAAGGACTTAAAGTCAGATTGTTCTCAAGGGTCGTTCTTTTATTCATTCTAGCTCGAATCAGGGGTAAGAAAACTGCACCCCATATGCGACATGCATGGTTGTTCATGAGGCATGTTGAATGTGTAAATGTGGACATGGGTTGATTATTGAATGCTTAGCAAATCTTGCTCACTTGTGCATGGTACTGACTAATTAGCCAGAATTGGCAAAGGTGCCAGTATCAACTGTGAAGCTAGGACTTATTAGTCAAGTTCGGCAGTGGTACTGGGCACTGGTCACGCAATGCTGACTCATAAGTCAGGACAGCCTTAGCGTGTTCAACGCAAGCTAATAAAGATTAGATCTAATCGACATCTGCATTAAATGACTCAGAAGAGCGTTAATGCTGGACTGACCTCAAGTTCGATGAAAACTAAAAGCGCTTGTGTCACTTACCCATCAGTCACTCATCTGTTAAGTTAGAGACTTACCCATCAGTCTTTCATCTGTTTAAGCTAGTGACTTACCTAACAGTCACTCATTTGTTTAAGCTAGTGACTTACCCAGCAGTCACTCATTTGTTCAAAGTAGTGACTTACCCAGCAGTCACTCATCTGTTTAAATTAGTGGCTTGCTTGTCAGTCACTCATTATGGTTTACCAGAACCTCAAGTGATATTCACTCATCTGTTTAAGAGCTATAAGCTCTGTGTGATTATAATAATAATAATCATTTGTTAATATCTATATGCATTATTGTGTTTTCTTGCTGGGCCTTGGCTCATGGGTGCTATGTGGTACAGGTAAAGGGAAAGAAAAGCTCACCCAGCCTTGAGTGGAGAGCTTAGGTGGTGATGTGTACATATGTGGCCGCTTGACCACCACGCCCAAGGAGTTCTCAGAGGAACTAGGGGGTTTACCGTATTTTTGCCGCTTAGGTCGGTGGGTTTGTAAATTTGAAACAGTAGTGACCATTTTGAGTTGTAAATAACTTGTAAAAGTTTTTGATGGGCCCATGAACAGTTTTATGTATTTAATAAAATATATCCTTTCCTTTTGATTGGTTTTCCACCTTAGCCTATTAATAACACTTAGAGCACGTTTTAACCAAAGGACTCGGGTAGTGGGTCAAATTTCCGGTTCACCGTTCACCGTAGCTGTTCTGGGGTAACCAGGGCGTTACAACTTGGTATCAGAGCGTGCCAAGGTTAGGGTTCCTGTAGACTGGCTGGGCATGTACACACATCACTGAAGTCAAGCTCAACTCATGGTTTGGTAACTATTTATGTAGTTATATGTATAATTGCTTAAATATAGTATATATAATTTACCTGTATGCATGATACACCATGTTAAATCTGTGCCCTGAAATATTATATCCTCAGCAACTGTGTGCTAATTAGTATTGAGATTGCTGGAACATACTTATAAGTGTGGTTGTTTATGAATTATTATGTGATACATGCTGGTGCTAACTGCTATAAACATGTATCTGCTTGTATAATTGTATGACTATGGAATGCGATAATTGTCTACTTGTTCTTGGACCGTAAGGCGGCAAGAGGTTTAGTTATTACTACCTGACTGGCCGTGTTGATCAATGTTTCAGAAAGGTATAACAGATAAGAATGAATCCAGGGCAGACAGATACTTCAGCTGGCCAAAGTGATCAAGGCCAGAATAATAACAATCAGGGTCAGGAGAATGACCAGTCACAGATTCGACAGCCAGCTCATGTAAACTGGCAGCAAATGATTAGTGATCTGCAGGCAACAATGTTGAGATAGGGGGAAGAGCTTCGTCTCCTGAGACAACAGCAAGCGCCTTCAGTGGCTAGTATATTAGAGGCACCTCCTGTGTCGGTGCTAGCAGCAGAGCAGCTGCCTGAGATTGGAAATAAATGGGAGCCTCTCTATGAAAGGTTCAGAAAGAAGCAACCTCCAGTATTTGAGGGTAGTGCAGATCCTACCAAGGCAGAGCAATGGATGAGTATTATTACCACTATCCTTGCTTCATGAGGGTGGTTGGTAACGAGATGGTGGCCAGTGCCACTTATATGTTTCAGGAGGATGCTCGAATCTGGTGAGAGGTGATTACCCAGACCAGGAATGTTAATGCCCTGAGTTGGGAGGAGTTTCAAACTCTGTTTAATGTGAAATACTACAATGATGCCATCAGGGCAGCTAAAGCTAAGGAATTCATTAGGCTACTTCAGGGAAATTTTTCAGTCACTGAGTATGCCTTAAAATTTGATCGTTTGGCAAAGTTTGCCATGGAGCTGGTGCCCACTGATGGGACCAGGAGAGAGAGATTTCTGTAGTGGATACAACCCAGATTAGCCCGTGATGTACGTATCACCACTGTGGCTGGGGTTACTACCTATGCACAGGTGGTTGAGAAGGCACTCACAGTTGAGAGTGCAGAGAACAAGATCTAGCGTGACAGTGCAGCCAGAAAGGATTTCAAGAGGACAGGTCCTCCATTTGTGGGTTCTGGTAGGGGTGTAGGCCCTAGTGATCAGAAGAGGAAGGTTCCTGACACCTTCCCAGTTCCAGGTCCTGATAGGCGACACGTGGTATTTCAATGGGTCGTCTAGGTGGTAGTGAAGTTTGGAAGACCCGTCCTAAATGTCCTAGATGCAAAAGGCGTCATTTGGGAGAGTGTAGGGCAAAGGCCTGCTACTTGTGTGGAGCAGTAGGACATTTTAAGAAAGATTGCCCTCAGGTAAGAAAAGAAGAACCCAAGAAAGCGGATAGCTCGGCCCCAGCTCGAGTGTTCGCGTTGACTCAAGAAAAAGTTGAGGCTTCTCCCTCAGTTGTTACAGGTCAGCTTCTTAGTGCTGGAACCCCTTATAATGTATTGATTGATTCCGGTGCTACACATTCTTTTGTTGCTAGTAGTATTATTGATAGACTGTGTAAACCCTGTGATTTTTATGCGGTGGGGTTTGGAAATTTGATACCAACTGGAGAGTTAGTGGTATCCAGGAGATGGGTCAGATCTTTGCCAGTGACAGTGGAGGGCAGAGAGTTATTAGTGGATTTGATAAAGTTGGTTATGACTGACTTTGACATGATATTGGGTATGGATTGGTTGGCAAAGTATGGGGCAACCATTGATTGCAGAAGGAAGATAGTCACCTTTGAGCCTGAAGGTGAGGATCATTTTGTGTTTGTTGGTACTGTACATGGACCTCGCATACCTATGATTTCTGTATTGAAGGCTAAGGATCTATTGCAAGGAGATTGTATTGGATTCTTGGCCAGTGTGGTTGATACCACCCAGGTTGTGCCAGTGAGACCAGAAGAGACTAGGTTAGTTTGTGAATTTCTGGATGTGTTTCCAGAAGATTTTCCAGGGTTGCCACCGCATAGAGAAATTGAGTTCATTATAGAACTGGCCCCAGGGACGGAGCCAGTGTCTAGAGCGCCTTAGAGAATGGCCCCAGCTGAGTTGAAAGAATTAAAAGTATAGTTGCAAGAACTGTTTGATTTGGGTTTTATCAGACCTAGTTTCTCACCTTGGGGTGCGTCAGTTTTGTTTGTGAAAAAGAAGGATGGTTCCCTGAGGATGTGTATTGATTACAGAGAACTGAATAAGCTAACAATTAAGATTAAGTATCCTTTGCCAAGGATAGATGATCTGTTCGATCAGCTGCAAGGTAAGAAGGTATTCTCAAAGATCGACCTTCGTTCTGGTTATCATCAGTTGAGGGTCAAGAAGGGAGATATACCGAAGACTGCTTTTCATACCAGGTATGGGCATTATGAGTTGTTAGTCATGTCTTTTGGATTGACTAATGCCCCTGCTGCTTTTATGGATCTGATGAATAGAGTGTTCAAGGATTATCTGGACCAGTTTGTGATCGTCTTCATCGATGATATTCTGGTATATTCTCAGTCTGAGTCAGAGCATAAGTAGCATCTGAGGTTGGTTCTACAGAGACTGAGGGAACACAGACTGTTTGCTAAATTCAAGAAATGTGAGTTCTGTTTATCTCAGGTATCCTTTCTTGGGCATATTGTCAGTAAGGAGGGGATTAAGGTAGATCCAGCAAAGATTGAAGCGGTCAGAGATTGGCCAAGGCCAAAGAATCCTTCTGAGGTTAGAAGTTTCCTTGGATTGGCAGGTTATTATAGGCGTTTCGTGGAAGGGTTCTCAAAGATAGCTACTACATTGACTGAGCTGACACGCAAGAATCAGAAATTTGTGTGGTCAAATAAATGTGAGAACAACTTCCAGAAACTGAAGCAGAGGTTGATTACAGCTTTGATTCTGAGTCTCCCGACAGGTCGGGAGAAGTTTGTGATTTACTGTGATGCTTCTCATCAGGGTTTGGGCTGTGTTATGATGCAGTCAGAGAAGGTAATTGCTTATGCTTCTCGCCAGCTGAAGGCGTATGAAAAGAGATATCCCACTCATGATTTGGAGTTGGCGGCTGTGGTCTTTGCTTTGAAGATATGGAGGCATTATCTGTTAGAGAATATATCTTAATACTCAATGGAAATATGGAAAAACCAAATACAACTCTATGCAAAAATACAATGGACAAGATAATATTGATTAAATAAACATTACAACTCAATTGCTCAAAATACAAGTAAATAGAAATAAGATGTAGAGGAAGAAGACTACAAGCTCAATACTATAATAATACAAATAAATAAGAAGAACAAGAGGAACAAAAGAATGAAAACACAAACAAACTCTCACACAACCAAAGAACAAGGGGATCACCAACTTGAACAAGGTTCAAGACCTTTGTCCAAAAGCTTATTTCCCCCTATTCTCTAAGCACTAAGGGATCTCTCTAGGAAATAACTCTCTGGAATTATCAAGCCTTTTGGTGTATTTTCCAGCCAAGTGCTTTGTGGATGAAAAAAATGGTGTGTCTTATAAGTGAGCATTAGGCTCCTATTTATAGAGTTTGAGATACCCCTTTGAATTTCAAATTCCACCAACCCTCATGGCTGTTACCAATGTTTAATTGGATGTTTATGGAATTAAAATGGATATTTGGGAGTTATTTGAGATGTTAGAACCGTTCAATTTGGAAAAAACTGAAAATTCACATAGGCTGTCAGCCTCACTGGCCGAGGCCAGGACTTTTTAGTGGATGTGGCCACTGGCTTCTGTCCCCCAGGCCGCGGCCACTGGCCATTTTCAGCACAAAAAAGTCATTTTTCCAAAACGTTCCAAAACGCCCCAAATCCTTTCCCACATGATTTTGTAACCTCAAAACACCTATTGGGAGTTAAAAACATGTCTCCAACAGTCATATATCATCATGACTTTATGAAATCCAATCTCAAATGTGTAACATATAATATACACATTATTGGGTAATATTTGGGAGTTACAAATTTGTAACTAATTTTGTAACTCCAAAATATGTCACATTTGGGCACACACATTAGTTCAATTTTGTGACTCTCAATGATATGTTACAAGGTTTGACAAATCACATTTTGTCACATTATTTAATCTAATATTATATTATATGAAATAATATAACATTCCCCCACTAGATTAAATAATCACTTTTTGTAACACTTATTTAATCAATCAAACATTATATTAAAATATAATATTCCCCCACTTGATTAAATAATCACTCTCTATAGAAACCTGCACTGGTGCATAAAGTAAAATGTCTTTCGACTTGAATTTTACCTTAGTGTAATTATCACAAAGTTTGTTGAAATTTTGGTTGTCTAAGCATTGAACCACTATCCCTTGATAACAAACCAGTGATAGCACAGACACCTTTGCTATATTCACTTGAGACCTCAATGTCTTGCTTTTGCACCGTTAATGGCCATGTGCACATTCCATTCATAGACTTTTCTTGAGAATGACTCCCAATTCTCATGAGGGGTGGCACCACCCCTAGGTCTATATAGGTAGAACTCTTACAGTATTTTGTTACCCGAAAATACTTGTCTTTTCAAGACTGAGTTCTATTAAAAAAACCTTTCGTTTTTAACCCTCATTTTGGTAACACACTAGTACTCATATCTCAGATGGGACAAAATTTGAGTACTACTAACTATTCACTCGATTGGCTTGTTATTACCTATTGAACCTAATACTAGTTTGGTTACTAGTATTAAGATAGGTTACTATCAACCGTGAATCTCTTTAGGGAGTCTAAGTCCCACCCCTTGAGATGTAGAAATGATTCCATTTGAATCATTTCTTTTCTCATGTATGCATACTTAGACACTCTCATTATTTTATTCAAACTTTGTTGCTAGCCATAGTTTGATTAAAATAGTTACCCCTTTAAAATAGTGCTTTTGACCATAGTCAACACCCCCACTATTTTATAGTTTTATATCCAAGATAAACAGTTTCCTTGAATATTAATTCTAGAAACCTATTTTGTTTCTAGAATTCTCATTTATGTTTTAAATTGATTCCTTCTTGAATCAAAATATTACAAAACAACAACTTTAGATATCAAGCATGTCTAGATTTGTTCATTCTATACACATATAGCCAATGTGATTTAGAATGTGGAATTCCAAATCATCTATTTGATAGGATGACCAAATTAATCAATTGATTAACTTTGGAGCATCACCCCCACATTTCTCACATAGTGATAATAAAATATCACTTTAAAATAGAAATCTCTTTATTTCTAATAAGTCATTTATCCTCCAAGATAAATCTAGACCTATGATTCTCAAAGTTCATCATGAGTCCTTAAGCTTCATGATAAACACTCACTAGATCAAGATAAAAAACCTCAATGTTTATCTTGATTCATTTACTTGCTAAAGCAAGGCACACTTATTTGAAAGTAACTTTCACTTGGTTGCTTTCTTTTATATATTTCACAAAATAAAACGTGAACACAATTGTAATGTGAGAATTTCTCAAACAAATAATCACAAATTTTCATTTTTAGTTGTCTAAATAATCTCAAAATCACTTAAACAACTTTTGTGTATTTCTTAAGAGTCTCTTTGAGATTCTTTTGAAAACATCAATTTGACATCCATTGATTTTCTCATCAAAATCAAAATCAAAATGTCAAAAAATAAAATTTAAACACTTTAAATCAAAGAAAAGAAACCCTCATTGATTTATTTAAACACTTTGATTTCTTATGTTTTTGTTTAAAATTATCTCCTCATTGAGATTAATTTAAACATATCACCATCTTTAACCAAAATGAATAAAGTTCTCTTTTATTCACCATTGGTGTAAAATTCATAATTGCTTCTCCAATTTTGTAATGTCTCCTCATTGAGACATTCAATATTTAAGAATTATTGACACTAAATAATTCTCAAATATATTTTATTTGACCACACTCTAGACTATAAGTCTAATGAGTCAACATGTCATCCCACAATTTTTTGAATCCACTTTGATCCATTTTTCTTGCAATGGCAAGCCACAACCATTAAAAGATGTAACCCCCCTTAGTTTCATCTTTTCTTATCTCATAAATTAAGATGGTGAACAATTAAATGGGAAATTTCATTTCTCAAATAATTCCTGTTATTTACCAAATAAATGGTAACTCATCACATTGCAATAATATAGGATAAACATATTAACATCTCACAAATGTTTGCATGATTATAATTTCACATAGTTGTCAACATACATGACTAATATCATACTAATATGGCTCTTTATTAATATGAGAACATGAATTACAAATATCATACACATATTTTCACATTTCTATTGATACACAAAATCAATATATTTATACATGTCATACAAAACTCATATAGTTGTTATTCTAATAATTTCTCATTAACACAATTATATGACATGCTAGCATATTACCCAATAATCTACTAGATTATTTACATATTGATCATCATAAAACTCAAGATATTAAATTATCTTTTAATCTAACCACTAAAAAACAAAGGAGATTATAAAACAATAAATCTCATTTATAAACTTTTCTTCTTCTCATTCCTATCACTCTATGAAAACCATTAGATCTTCTAAGAAAACCAAAGAAGAACAATACCTTATCTTACCATCTTTTCAAAGTTGGATCATCATATGATCTCCATGGTTTTTCCTTCCATTGAAAAAGGAGATAAGCTTTTGATTCTTAGAGAATATATCTTAATACTCAATGGAAATATGGAAAAACCAAATACAACTCTATGCAAAAATAAAATGGACAAGATAATATTGATTAAATAAACATTACAACTCAATTGCTCAAAATACAAGTAAATAGAAATAAGATGTAGAGGAAGAAGATTACAAGCTCAATACTATAATAATACAAATAAATAAGAAGAACAAGAGAAACAAAAGAATGAAAACACAAACAAACTCTCACACAACCAAAGAACAAGGGGATCACCAACTTGAACAAGGTTCAAGACCTTTGTCCAAAAGCTTATTTCCCCCTATTCTCTAAGCACTAAGGGATCTCTCTAGGAAATAACTCTCTGGAATTATCAAGCCTTTTGGTGTATTTTCCAGCCAAGTGCTTTGTGGATGAAAAAAATGGTGTGTCTTACAAGTGAGCATTAGACTCCTATTTATAGAGTTTGAGAAACCCCTTTGAATTTCAAATTCCACCAACCCTCATGGCTGTTACCAATGTTTAATTGGATGTTTATGGAATTAAAATGGAGATTTGAGGAGTTATTTGAGATGTTAGAACTCTTCAATTTGGAAAAAACTGAAAATTCAAATAGGCTGTCAGCCTCACTGGCCGCGGCCACTGGCTTCTGTCCCCCAGGCCGCAGCCACTGAAAGTCAGTGGCAGCAGCCACAGGCCATTTTCAGCACAAAAAAGTCATTTTTCCAAAACGTCCCAAATCCTTTCCCACATGATTTTGTAACCTCAAAACACCTATTGGGAGTTGAAAACATGTCTCCAACAGTCATATATCATCATGACTTTATGAAATCCAATCTCGAATGTGTAACATATAATATACACATTATTGGGTAATATTTGGGAGTTACAAATTTGTAACTGATTTTGTAATTCCAAAATATGTCACATTTGGGCACACACATTAGTCCAATTTTGTGACTCTCAATAATATGTTACAAGGTGTGACAAATCACATTTTGTCACACTATTTAATCTAATATTATATTATATGAAATAATATAACATTCCCCCACTAGATTAAATAATCACTTTTTGTAACACTTATTTAATCAATCAAACATTATATTAAAATATAATATTATCTCTACGGAGAGAAATGTGAGATTTATACAGACCACAAGAGCCTGAAATACTTCTTCACCCAGAAAGATCTGAATATGAGACAAAGGCGTTGGCTGGAGTTAGTAAAGGATTATGACTGTGAGATTTTGTATCATCCAGGAAAGGCCAACGTGGTAGCTGATGCTTTGAGCCGGAAGGGACCGGGACAGATTTATGGTATGAGGCTGATAACCAAGGAGTTAGCAGATGATATGACCAGAGCTGGTATAGAGTTGCTGGTGGGCCAGTTGGCTAATATTACGCTACAGTCTACGCTGTTGGAGAGAATCAAGGAGGGTCAGTTGAGTGATCCACAGCTGATCAAGATCATAGAGGATGTTCTGGCTGGAGTATCCAGGGATTATACAGTGTCTGAGATAGGCTTGTTGAGGTACAAGGGACGGATATGTGTTCCGTTAGACACTTCTTTGAGACAAGAGATGCTGGATGAATCTCATACTACACCTTACTCTTTGCATCCAAGCACCATGAAGATGTATTAGGATGTGAGAACGTTGTATTGGTGGCCAGGGATGAAGATAGATGTAGTAGAGTATGTGGCTAAGTTCTTGACATGTCAACAGGTCAAGGCTGAACATCAGAGGCCGGTAGGGTTATTGCAGCCTCTGGATATCCCTGAGTGGAAGTGGGAGGACATCACGATGGATTTCGTGGTGGGCTTACCCAGGACTGTTGCTCAGCATGATTCTATTTGGGTGATAGTGGATCGCTACACCAAGTCAGCTCACTTTTTGCCAGTGAGGACTACATATACAGTTGACCAATATGCAGATCTCTATGTGAGAGAGATCGTGCGCCTCCATGGAGCACCGAGGTCGATCGTGTAAAATCGGGACCCTACTTTTACTTCCAAGTTCTGGGGGAGTTTGTAGAATGCCACGGGGACACAATTGAAGTTCAGTACTGCATATCACCCTTAGACAGATGGGCAATCTGAGAGGACGATCCAGATATTAGAAGACATGCTGCGGGCATGTGTGCTGGACTTTGGTGGATCTTGGAGTAAGTATCTACCTTTGATAGAATTTTCCTACAACAAAAGTTATCAGTCTACCATTGGAGTTGCACCTTATGACATGCTGTATGGTAGGAAGTTTAGATCTCCCATTCATTGGGATGAGACAAGTGAAAGGAGATACTTAGGTACTGAGGCAGTTCAGAGGACCAGTGAGGCCATTGATAGGATTAGAGCTCGGATGCTCGCTTCTTAGAGTAGGCAGAAGAGCTATGTAGATCCCAAGCACAGGAACGTGGAGTTCTAAGTGGGAGACTATGTCTTCCTTAGAGTCTCACCATGGAAAGGGGTGAGAAGGTTTGAGAAGAAGGGCAAGCTGAGTCTTATGTTTGTAGGTTCATTTGAGATCCTGGAGAGGATTGGTTAAGTGGCTTACAGGCTGGCCTTGCCTCCAGCATTGTTAGCCGTGCATAATGTGTTTCATGTTTCAGCTCTTCGGAGGTATGTATCTGATGTGAATCATTTTTTGAGCTATGAAGACCTGGATCTTGAGCCAGATCTCTCCTTTGAGGAGCATCCAGTTCAGATACTTGACAGGAAAGACAAAGTCCTCAGAAATAAGACGATACCTTTGGTTAAGGTATTGTGGAGGAACAGCAAGGTCGAGGAAGTGACTTGGGAGCTGGAGTCAGATATGCAGAGTCAGTATCCCAAGCTGTTCAGGTAAATTTCGAGGACGAAATTTCTGTAAGGAGGGGATAGTTGTAATGCCCCGAAATCCCTAATGTGGTTTAATGGCTGGATTAGAAGGCCGGGAGGGCCATAACTGTTTAATTATGCTATTGAATGATTATGTGCATGTGCATGTTTATGTGAATTATATTATAATATGATGTTATATGCATGCATGTGGGTCCACATTTGAATATTAGGGTGTTTTGATAATTTGGCCTGTTAAGGGTATATTTGTGTATTTGGGTGCATATTGTGATTTGTGAATGAGATCCCATTATTATGGAGATATATTTGAGTTATTCAGCATGAGACGGTCTTATATTATGAATTAGCGGTTTTGTCATAACGGGGGTCTTTTATTGGGATATTGAGTTATGAGAATGTTATTTGATGATAAATTGGGAGTTATTGAGATCAGGATGAAATTCTGGGAGTTTTGACTATAATGTCCCCGGGGTGTTTTTGGGACTTCGAGCACTAGGTTTTATTTGAGGTTAATTAAGCTTGAAGTAGCTTGTCAGATAGAACGTACATTAGGAAACCTCTCGTTCTTCTCCCGTTAGTTCATTTTACCGTTCGAAGCATTTTCAAGGAAATATCGAGTTCTAGGAGTCGGAATCAAGCGAGGATCGAGGCATAGTGATCCTAGGAAAGATTAGAAGATTCTTGACCGAAGGATTTGACGAGAAACAACCCAATCGAAGGTAATCTAAGTTTTGAGTTTTTAGAGTTTCTAAGCTTAGAATTGGCTTTTGTGAATCGTTGAGTTTTTGGTTCGATTGAGCCTTGGGACTTGAGTGTTTTGGATCATTGGGAAGCTTGGGAACTTTGATTTGATGATTTGGAAGTGTTTAGGTATGATTTTGGAGGCTTTAGGATGAAGGAGAACGTGTTTAGGGATGACTCTGGGTTGGGGGCCGCGGCCCTAGCTCGAAGAAGCAGGTGGGCGATTTTTCCTTTGTTGGGCGCCGCGGCCCTTGCTTGAGTTGTGGCTGGGGGCCGTGGCACATGTGCCAGGACCGCGGCTCTTGGGCAGTTTTGAGCCCGTTTGTGTGTTTTGACCCCGGGAACATGGTATTTGGCCTCAGGATTGTTCCTACTACCCTGATTAGTATGGATTCATGTCCCAGAGGCTAGATCTTGATTCGGAAACCCTTGCTGCTCATTTTATTGATGGTGTCCCTTCTTTGGTTATGATTTGGTGACCGCTAAAGGACTTAAAGTCAGATCGTTCTCAAGGGTCGTTCTTTTATTCATTCTAGCTCGAATCAGAAGTAAGAAAACTGCACCCCACATGTGACATGCATGGTTGTTCATGAGGCATGTTGAATGTGTAAATGTGGACATGGGTTGATTATTGAATGCTTAGCAAATCTTGCTCACTTGTGCATGATACTGACTAATTAGCCAGAATTGGCAAAGGTGCCAGTATCAACTGTGAAGCTAGGACTTATTAGTCAAGTTCGGTAGTGGTACTGGGCACTGGGCACGCAGTGCTGACTCATAAGTTAGGACGGCCTTAGCATGTTCAACGCAAGCTAATAAAGATTAGATCTAATCGACATCTGCATTAAATGACTCAGAAGAGCATTAATGCCGGACCGACCTCAAGTTCGATGAAAACTAAAAGTGCTTGTGTGACTTATCCATCAGTCACTCATCTGTTAAGTTAGAGACTTACCCATCAGTCTCTCATCTGTTTAAGCTAGTGACTTACCTAGCAGTCACTCGTTTGTTTAAGCTAGTGACTTACCCAGCAGTCACTCATTTGTTCAAGGTAGTGACTTACCCAGCAGTCATTCATCTGTTTAAATTAGTGGCTTGCTTGTCAGTCACTCATTATGGTTTACCAGAACCTCAAGTGATATTCACTCATCTGTTTAAGAGCTATAAGCTCTGTGTGATTATAATAATAATCAGTTGTTAATATCTATATGCATTATTGTGTTTTCTTGCTGGGTCTTCTCTCATGGGTGCTATGTGGTGCAGGTAAAGGGGAAGAAAAGTTCACCCAGCCTTGAGTGGAGAGCTTAGGTGGTGATGTGTACATATGCGGCCGCTTGACCACCACGTCCAAGGAGTTCTCAGAGGAACGAGGGGGTTTACCCTATTTTCGCTGCTTAGGTCGACGGGTTTGTAAATTTGAAACAGTAGTGACCATTTTGAGTTGTAAATAACTTGTAAAGGTTTTTGATGGACCCATGAACAGTTTTATGTATTTAATAAAATATATCCTTTCCTTTTGATGGGTTTTCCACCTTAGCCTGTTAATAACACTTAGAGCACGTTTTAACCAAAGGACTCGGGTAGCGGGTCAAATTTCCGGTTCACCATTCACCGTAACTGTTATGGGGTAACCAGGGCGTTACAGATGGGGTGTTGGGGCCATTTGTTGAGGTTGTGGTTGTGGTGGAGGCGGAGGCTGAGGCTGAGCCTGCTGTCGCTATTGTTGCAGTAAATCCTCAACTTGTTGACATAGTCTGGCAATTTCCGCAGTGTTGTCAACCGGCAGCGGCGGCGGCGGTGCATTTTGGTTGGCTTTAGCACGCCTTCCCTTTCTTCGAACTGGAGAGGCTTCATTCATCTCAGGAGCGACGTTGGAGGCATTGCCATTGTTGCGTGCAGATCTTCTAAGCGACATCTTCAGCAGAGTTCTAACAGTTGAGAGAAACATGTTAGATGTTACCTTAATAGGCTTTAACGCAAAAACTTAAGCTAAGGAAACATAACTCGGACCTATTAACCATGACTTCTTATGAAAAATCATATAAGCCTTCTTTATAATTAGGGTGTGTTTCTAAACTTAGAAAAAAATGCCATCTTTATTATTTTATAAGTGCGTTTCTAATTATCCTATATAACTTAATTCTCAGGCTCGAAACTCATCGTTGTTCCAAAGTTAACCATACTGAGGGAGGGCTGGGATCAGTAAAATCGTTCCCACTACTATGGCCCCCTAACTCTCAATATAGAAACTCGATTCATTGATTTGTATCCACCCTCACCGAACTTAGTCATTATTTATTAAATTTATTATTTATTATGATTGCAAAATAAAATCAAACTCATACATGTCATCAAAATAACAATGATATTAATTTGGAAAAACAGTTTTCACTAAGTACAATCATAAAGGCAAAATAATAAATAAAATAAATAAAGCAACTAATCTATTCTAAAAATCTAGATCTTCTACATCAGATCCTTCGTCTAACATGTCATCATCTATTTCTTCATAATCATCATTTTCATGAGCCTCAAAAATTCCTCGGGGAAGATTCGTAAAAATTCTATTCTTTTGTTCTTGTGTGAATTGGAATTCCATCTTAGAGGTAAACCTAATTATGAGAAAATAATATCTCATAGCTGGTGGTATTTCATCTTCAACATCTGTTGTCTCCCATATTTCTTCAAAAGGAGCAATTACAAAAGGAAATTCTCTAAAAAGCCTAATTACTAAAATATATTGCTCCATAGCCCTCATCATTATTTGCTCAGTTGTTTGGAGATGAACTATTTGATTATGGAATAATAGAAATCTCCGAGTGATTCTCTCCAATATTCCTACTGTATTTCTTGGTTCTCTAATCCCTTTTAAGGCCTTAATGGATCATATATCATTATATGATAAAGCTCCATCCATACCTTTAACTAAAAACATAAGACTAAACTGTTAGCTAAAACACATAAACATAATAACTAAAATATAAATACTTATATTGGTGGTTAGATTCAAAGCTTAAGCGTGTGTATCAAGAAGAATTTCATGTAAATGAACTGTTGTTCTGATACCAACTGTAATGATCCAACTATTCTAAGACTTTGGACCATTAAACCTACTAGACATAATCACCACTTTGAAGAGAACATACATGAGAAAATTCATAACTTTATTGAAAAACTTTAATATAATATTTGTAATACATAAATGAGCTCATTGTTTTTAAAAATAAAACACAAACTTTAAATGAAATTGTTTACAAAGCTAAATGCGGAAAATACATAAAACGTAATTTAAAGAGACTAAAAACAAATAACGTTGTCCTCGAATCAACACGCAGCCCATCCACTCCATTCACCTCAACACACACACCAAGCTTCCAAGAATCCTTCCGCCTTTGTATCTATTTTCCTGCATCAAACTAAAAATAAAGGAGTGAGCCAAATGCCCAGCAGGGAAAAACTACTAACAACATAAAACATATACATAAATCATATCATAAACATATACTATAAACATATGTCATATACTACTACAATGATCATTATACTACTTGGGGCTTGTTAACTAAGCAAGTCATATGCCCATTAGATTTGTGGAGCTTGCTAATCAAGCAAGTCATATGCCCATAAATTATTGGGGCTTGCTAGCTAGACAAGTCATATGCCCAAGGTCTAATATCATACTATACACAATGTTAACATATGATAACATAATATATAACATAAGCATAACATATCATACAAACATATAAGATCTATCCTATTTTCCTTACCAACACCGAGATATTTGAGAACATATGCGGGACTTGGAACACTCCTAAACCAACAATAGAATGGTGAGTATTTCTAAAGGAAAAAGATGAAAAGAATAGAACTAAACCACCAAGAGGAAACTTACCAAAAAGACACCTTAAGTTCAAAGAAATTAAAAACCTAACCACAAAATCATAACAAAAGTTAGAACCTGAATGAAAACTAAAGAAACTAATGAATCAAACAAAATTGAACTTAAGAATAAGAGTACCTTAGTTGACCTTATGGATTGGTCTAACTCCAATACCGAAATACACTAAACCTCACTTCCCAAAGTGTTTTATAAAGCTTAAGAATAGCAAAGCTTTTTCCCAACTCAAGTGTTTGTCACTCTTATGGTCTCACTAGCACCTTGGAGTCTGATCACAGTTGAAGAGTAAGTGGAAGGGCTGAGTACTAGGTACTATTTATAGAGTTCTAGGAATAAAAATCTTCTTTTTGACTTTGAATTAAAATAATGAATTTAATTGAAAATATGGAATATTCGTCAATCAGAGACTAAAGACTCGGTCAAAACTATCCAGGGCAGGTATAAGGAGCAAAGTTGGTTTTTAAAAATTAAAAAAAAAAAAAAAATTAGGGTGATATATCGCCCCTATGTGGCGATATATCGGCTCTGCCTATTCCCGAGCCTCCGTTCGTACGATCGTGCAACATCAACGTGTTTTCCGTATTCTTCGTTAGGCGATATATTGGCTCCTATCTGCAATATATCAGCATACGTGAATATTTTAAACACGTAATTGCTTTTTTTCAGCATAATTAAGGTTGGATAACTACTTTGACTGAGTCAAACTATGACCCTAACAGTTTCTGGTGAAGACTAAATCTTATATTTCTTTATTTTATCATTAAAATACTAATTCCTTAATAATCATGTTTATGACAAGTGTTATATTCCTCTTGGCTCCATCTCAACCTTAGGTTAAAATAAGAAATATATTTAGGACCAGCAATATTAATCAAACCTTATGTTAAAATTAATATTCTTAAACTAGAGGTTAAACTTATAAAATCCATAACTATTACTAGGAGTTTCCAACTATGTCCCGGTTTGAACCAAAATCTACAAAATCTAAAATAATACAACTAGTACTAACTATCTAGCTAAGTAAACATTCTGGGACTCTACAGCTCGGGGCTGGCTGGGGGACGAAGGCGCAGGGAGGGGTTCGGGTTAGGCTGGGGTGGGTTTGGGTCGATGGTGTAGGGAGGGGCTTGGGCAGTAACGGTAGCTGGGCTGGGCTGGGCTCGAGGCTGGCTGGTGGGGTTCTCAACTTCATGACGACGACACTGTAGCTCACGGCGGCAGCAGGTATTCATTTTATTTCTTGATTTTTTTATGTTAAAATATGTTTCATTTGATTGTGTTGGATATGTTCAGATCTGATTTTGAGCTTAGACTAATAATGAATATCATCTTTAGTGTATTTTGCTTATGCTTTAATGGCTTTATACTTGTGTTTCACTATTGGTTTTTGGTGTATTTTGTGACTTGATTTTGTTGTATTTTGTTACTGGATTTTGGTGTGTTTATGGTTTATTTTGCTGCTTCTTTAATGGCTACTACTTGTATTTTACTACTAGTTTTTGGTATATTTTGTGACTGTATTTTGGTGCATTTTGCAACCGGTTTGAATGGATTAATATGGTTGATTTATGGTCTATTTTGCTGATGCTTTTGGTGTAGTTTGCTATTGTGCAATGGAGACTAACTGAGGTCTGTCAAAGATTGGAGCATGATATTGTGATCCGGAGGTTTAATGGTATATTTTTTATATTGTGCTACTGGTTTTTTGGTGTATTTTGTGACAGATTTTTGGTGTATTTTGTTAAATAAGTTGAATGGATTGATATGGTAGATTTATGGTCTATTTTGTTGCTGATTTTGGTGTAGTTTGCCACTGTTTTGAAATACATCTATGTACTAGATGAAAAACATTTTATGAAATAGTACTATCTAACAAGAAATTGTTTGCTACTTGACTATATGAATACCTATACTGATAGTTTAATTCTCGCTTCCATTATATATATATATATATATATTTATAATTGTTGTGTGTGTCTACTTATTTATAAGTTTGGATTATTATATAGATCTCCAAATTAATTGGATATACAATATCCGTAGATCTAGAGATGTACATTGATCAATTATGTGTGGACCTCTCTTGTTTTTTTATTTCTAGTGGTTAACATTTTAAGAACTTTTTATTTCTGGTGGAGAAACTTTTTATTAATTAAAGAACTTTTTTATAATGTGCAGGTCTATATTGAGATGCATTTCTTTGGCGCAATACTAGACAACATTGGTAGCTCAAGTTTTTAGAATAAAAAATATATTTCACTAACATTGTATACATTTCTTGTTTAATATTTGGTGATGATAGAATTTGACTGTAGTATAAACTATCATGTAATATGATTTTGTAAGCTGAGTAAACTACATATTGAAATTATATTTTTGAGTAATTAATAAAAAATTATTTTGTTGTATTTTCTTTTGAAAATTTTAGAAATCTAACATATATAATACATTTTGGACTCTCAAAGGGATATATTTTTTTTAAATCACAATGAAAATTGTAGCTGCATTTAAAAAAAAAAAAAACTTTTAAGGGCATGCAAAGCGAGTCCTAAAATCTTAATGTAAAGACACTCAACGTGATCTTTTTGGAGTCGCATTGCGAGTCCTAAAAAATTACTTAAAGGCACTCAAACCGATATTTTAGGACTCGTCCTAAAAACTTACTTAAAGGCACTCAACGAGAGTTTTTAGGACTCGCAATGCTAGTTCTAAAAAGTCTTTTTTGCAGTAGTGCCAACAAGATTATCATGACCTTTGGGAATTTTAGTATAACCATGGGTGTATATAATTATGGACCTCATGAATGGATTGCCTAGGATTGTGGGTAAGAGAATTTTGGTATGAGCGGTTCTGACTCGATATACCAGGTTAGCGCACTTTCTACTTGTGCAAACGAATTATAATGCAAATCGCTATGTTAAGTTATATATGAAGGGATATTGTATGTCCCCGTGGGGCACCAAAGTTTATAGTGCCAGATCGAATTCCTATATTTATTTCCAAGTGTGAAAAGGCCCACAGAGGGTGATGGGTACAAGACTGAGATTGTAGCGACCCAAATTCGCTAATAAGGCTTGGGGCCTTGATTAGTGTGCCTGGAGGGCAATAATTGTTATATTGTATTAATATGTGAATTTAATGAAATGTGATTAGAGTGCATGTTTAGGCGATTAAATATGCATGTGGGCCCCATTTGGCTGTTAGGGGCATATTTGCAATTTTAGCTCATTGGGGGCATAAATGTTATATTTATGTGTGTTGTGATGGATACCACCTGTGGGTGGTGATATAATTGTGGTGCACGATCCGAGACGATCCTAGTGAGCTGGCTAGCTAGAAAGTCACAATGGGGTCAAATACCCGACTCGGGGGGAGCCTAGGGGTATTTTGGGAATATTATAACTTGAGTGTGGGAGTTATTGAGGAATGGTTAGTGGCACTTTGGTAACTTGGGTAATTATAAGTAACTCTTGAGGATAGTTGTCTAAAGTGGGAAAGTGGTATTTTTGCAAGAGATTAAGGAAAAGTCTAGGATGCCCTTGAGGATTAGCTAGAATCCAAGTTAGAAAGGAGGGAAATTGGGTCATTTGGCCTTAGGAGAAGATAATGTTGGCTGAGGAAAAGTCATTCACGTTATTTCATTTAGGCATAATCTGAATATCTCGGTTGGAAAGCTAGAGAGAACCAAGAAGCTAGGAAGGAAAGGTGGAAGAGAGCTGAATTTCTTTGGGGCTAAGGAAGGGATTCAAGGCTGAATTGAGGCAACTAGAATCAAGCCTAGGCCAAGGTTAATTCAGAGGTAAAGCTTCATCTCTGAATTTTAGTTTTCTTGCAAGATCTTTTAGAGTTTGGGTTGAATACTGAATGTTGGGTTTTGGTTTAATAATTGTGAAATTCAGCTTGAGAATCAAAGGAATTAAGCTAGGAGTTGGATTTGAAAGAATCTCGGAGTCTAATTTCAGTTTGAGGTAAGAATTTTGTGCATCTTTGAAGTTGGTTGCTGGTGTGGTTTAAGATTTCTGAAGGGTGGTTTAAGTTTTGTAAGTTCTGGTTTAAGCTTTTTGAAGTTATTAACCAATTTGTGAATCATGGGTTTGAATGTGTGTATGGGCTTGTTATTGATGTTTTTAGGTTTCCTTACGGTCTATTTGGGGTTTTGATTGAATTTGGGACTTAGGTATGTCTTGGGGTTGATTTGGAAGAGTTTTGGCTCGGGAAAATATTGGGGAAAAACCCAGATTTCTAGGTTCGCGTATGGGCGCTGCGGCCCTATTCTTCTGTGCCGCGGTGCTAGGATGCATCACGGGAAGGGCATCATTCTGGGCGCCGCGGCCCCTATGGGTTAGTGTCGCGACGCTACGCCAATTTATGGCTAGGGGAAAATATGATTTTGGGGTTTTGGTTCAGGGGGCTCGGGGGATGCTTCCGCTACCTTGTGGGGGGGGAAACGGGAGGTCCCAAGAGCTCGGGATTGGTTCCGGGAGATGATTATAAATTGGTTAGTAATGAGAGTGCTATGTATGTGTTGTGACTATGTGTTCAGCAAGGCTTGGGTTAGAGGACCGTGCTCGAGATTTCGGTGCTCAAGAAGCTTAGGACACAGGTAAGAAAACCGTTGTACCCATAGAGCAAGGCGAGGCCCCATAGCTATGTTGCAGGGCACGACCCTATATGATTATGTGCAGGGTATAGCCCATTGATTATGTTAACACATGTTTAAATGTTTGATGAATTATGATATGTATGCAAATAAGTGAATGATCAGCAAGAGCCGAGAACGGTGAAGGCCGAGAATGGTAAGGGTCGAGAACGGCGAAGGCTGAGAGCGACAAGGGGCCGGGAGTAGCGTTTAGCACACGGAGTGGGAGTTTCTAGGGTAAGACCCTAAAGGATACCTGGGATATCCTTGTAGTGTGAACCGCGAACCCAGGGCTTGGTAAAGTGCCTGTGACGACGCGGCTGTATATGTTTAGCATGTTGGCGGATTTGTTATATGCTGAGTGATTGAAATGCATATGTTATCTATTTGTGTGGAGTTTTCTTGCTGGGCTTTGGCTCATGGGTGCTCTGTGGTGCAGGTAAGGGCAAGGGGAAAATCGGCCAACCATGAGTACGGAGAACGTGGGGCGATGCGTACATGTTTGGTCTGCCTAGCTGCCACAGCCAGGGGTATTTTTGGGAGATGTTTTGTACAGAATCCTATTTTGTCGTTTAGTCGACTTAAAGCATATCTTGAGTTGTAAATATTTATAAACAGTATTTTCGGGATCCCTAATGTAAAACACTTATTTTTTTCAGTGAATGTTTACATTTTCAAATTATGTGATTTAAATACAGTTTAGTTACACTTTTGAGTTAAATGCTTGGTTAGCTAGTTAAGTGCACATTTTACTCATTTAGTAATGGCTCTAAGGTAGTAAGGCGTTACAGAGATTTGGTATTACTTATCATCCTCAGCCAAATAGACAATCTGAGGAAACAATCAGACATTCAAGAATACGCTTAATTTGGGCATGCGAATTAGGTTTTTAGGGACCCTGGAGTAAGTACAGTCCTTTAATTAGGTTCCTACAATGGTTATCAATCGACAATCTGAGTGGCTCCATATGAGATATTGTGAGATAGGAAGTGAAGACCACCCATTTCTGATGATGAAATGGAAGAAAGGAAGTATTTTGGTCTTGAAATGGTTTAGTGGACCAATGAAATTATTGGGAAATGTTAGAGCGGGAATGTTCGCGGTAATGAAAGGACAAGAAAGCTACGCAAATCCAAATATGGGAACGTGGAGTTCCAAGATTGGAGATTTTGTGCTTCTCCGATTATCGCAGATTAAAGAGATAAAATAATTTGGAAGAAAAGGATAAGTGAACCCTAGGTTTGTTGGACCTTTGAGATTCTGTAAGAGATGAGGAAAGTGGCCTATAGATTAGCCTTACCCCAACAATGGCGAGGGTTCATAGTGTGTTTTAGATATCGATGCTAAGGAAGGATGTATCGAGTACTACACCTATTTGGGTTAAGAGACCTTGGAATTATAGTGAGACTTATTATGTGAAGAAAAGCCAGTAAAGATTCTAGATTGACATGATAGAGTCCTAAGGAATAAGACTGTCTCCTTAGTGTGAATGTTATAAAGAAATAACAAGGTAAAGAAACATGACTTCGAAGTTAGAGTCAGATATACGGGACAGGTATCCTGAGAGGTTCAAGTAAATTTTGAGGACAAAATTTCTATAAGGATGGGATAGTTGTAACGTCCCAAAACTCCTAATAAGATTAAGGGCTTGGATTAGCATGTCGGGAGGGCACGTAGAGTAAAGATGTGAATCAAATTAATATATATAATTGAGTACACATGATTACGTGTATTAAATGTGTTTAAAGACCCACTTTTGTTAAAAATTGGCATTTTCATAATTTTGACTTGTTGACGGTATATTTGTATTTTATATGCTATATGCCTGCGACCACATGATTATGTAAATATATTTGTGATATTCGGCAAGAGTGGATCCTTTTGAGAAATTTTAGCAAAAAGTAACAATGGGGATAAATACTCAGGTCGGGAGAGCCAAGGGGTATAGTTTTAAATATTTGGGAAATTGTTGGTAATGAAATAAATTGGTGAAATGTTGATGTTTGAGTGCTTGGTGGATTAATTAGGAAATTTGAGGTATAGTTAGAGTTTTAGGCAAAATGACTAAAATACCCTTGAAGTTTGTTAAAAGGCTAATTAGTGGTAGGGGCAGAATGGTCTTTTTGACCATTAGATAAAGGAAAAGAAGCCAAGTGTTGAGCACTTCACATTCAAGGCATTCCCTCCCCTCTTGGTTTCCCTTCTCATTGAACCCACCTAAGTTACACACTCTAGTAGTAAGCGGAGACCAAGTTTTTAGAATTTTGAGAATAGCTAAGGAAAATTGGAGTTCACAAGCTGTGTTAGGGTCAAGCAAGGAATTTTGGATTTGGGAGAAGGTATGAGTTCTTTTTATTGTTTCAGCTAGTTTTATTTGTGTTTTGATGGATTATTGATTTTGATCCTAGCTATGCCAATTTTAAGCTATTATTGGGAGTGTTTTAGTGTTATCATATGATATGTTAGTTGCCTAGTGGGACTGGAGTCATTTCTGGATAATTTTGTTTGGTTTTGGGGTCTTAATTTGCAGGGGAAAATCACCTTTCTGGGTTTTTCGCGATGTCATCGCAGCTCTTGGGTTGAGCGTCGCAACACGTATGAGTTTCCTTGAGGGCAAGGTTTGCCCTTTGACCCCTATGGCAGCGTGGCGCTAATGTGGGATTTAATTAAAGGGTTAGCTCTCTAACTATTGAGGCGTTGGGACCCTTTAGTGGGGGCGTCGCGACGCTAATGTGGTTTTTTTAGGGCTTCTTGGATTTCTTTGGAGTTGTGGTGCTAATGCCATTTTAAGGCAAAAATTTCAAGTTTTGGGAAGAAGGCACGGGGCTTAGGGGATTTGTTTTGAGAACCCACTTGGGGGCTCAGGGGACAATTCCATTACCCAGTTGAATGCAATGGGAGGTCCCGAGAGCTAGGGTTTTGTGACAGTCAGAATCCCGTGATCCATAAGGGGAAAGACCGGGTAAGCTGTGCAATCCCACACCGCCTGGGGAAGGTCAAGTGTAATGATTCTAAGACTGTGTAGGTATGTGACTACACAGTTGAAGAGGGCTTAAATGGATTGATGGGTACTACCTATATCAGGAAGGTGCATCTTCTTTTCGGTAGCCCATCACTTGAGAACTCCATGGTTAAGCGTGCTTGGCCTGGAGTAATCTAGGGATGGGTGACCTCCTGGGAAGTTTTCCCAGGAAGTGTGCGAGTGAGGACAAAGCACGCTGGAAAGACTTGTCTTGGTTTGTAGGGCCAGTCGTCATTCCAGAAAGCAGCCATAGTGATGTGGGGCGTCACAGGTTTAGTTTTGAAACCCGTGATTGAGATTAGTCCTAAAGAAGCATACCATTTATGTTGTGACTAGGAGTTCCACGAGGCTCGGGATAAAGGATCGCACTCGAGGTTGCTTTGTCGTCAACACAAGACTTAAGGTAAGAAAACTAGCACATGCACCGAGTGTATTTGAGCCATGATTATTGAACGCGGGTGTGACCGTACCATAAATCTGTTTAAAGTTAAATGTTTCTCTATATAAGCACATGTTGTTATAACCGTTTGTAATGATTGGTTGTTGCTTGTGATTGATCAATCGGGAGGATGTTATCGGCCTTGAGGTCGTTATCGGCACTACATGCATAATATAGGTCATAGTGGCAGGGCCATTATAAGGGTGTGGTATACATCTACTCATCATGAGTCGTTATACTTGTTGGAGAATCAACGTGAATCTAGTTATGATTTATAAATCATGTATTTGATATAAATGCTTTTCTTAATATCCGTCTTACTTGATTGAGTTTTCTTGCTGGGCATTGGCTCACGGGTGCTTTGTGGTGCAGGTAAGGGCAATAGAAAACTGGACTAGCCATGAGTTGGAGAGCTCTAGGGGCACTGCGTACAAAATTAGTCTGCTAGGCCACTACGGTCGATATACTTTTGAGGAACATGGGATATTAGCTCTATTTTACCGCTTAGGTTGGCTAGTTCTGTAATCTTGTTATACCTATATTTTGATTTAAATCTTTTAAGATCCCTTGTAAATATTCGAACATTTTTAATGACAAGTTTGACTTCATTGATCAAAATTTTAATACCAAAACCAATGTTTAGCCTGAATTATATTTTTTTTAGTCCAAATGACTCGTTTAACGAGTTAAGCACTATTTTTAACACACAGTGTAACGAACTTGGATTTGTAAGACGATACAACGGCCCAAATGTAAAGAATTTTTTTTGAGAGGGGCCAATATATAAATTTCAAAAAAGAATAAGAAGAAATATAAAAAAATACTGAAAAAATAGTTTTAAAACATAAAAATTGAGAGGGGACAACGCCCCCTTTGTATACAATTGGCTCCGTCCATGACATTAAGCATATTATTTCTAGGGTAGAAAAGTGTAAAAAGAAAACTTAACCAGCTATCTTTGTGCTCTCCCTCTTTATGAAAATTTACTTTTTCAACACTACTATTTGCAATGGACCCCATAAAATTTGATTACTTTGCCTTTCTATTACATTTAACTCTTGGTTTTGTTCTTTTTCTCTTAATATGATAAAATTTAAGGGGAGGGGGTATGTATGAAATCGCTGAAATCCATGTTGAATTTAATAATGAAGATTTGGGCAAGAAAACAATGGAGCAATCGGCTTCAACAATCAACACAGTGGAAGAACATGTGCTTCAGGCGAAACAACGTGGGAGAGAAAGTGTTAGAGAAAGTGAGGAAGAAGAAACAACACATAAAGAGAGAGAGAGAAGAAGAAACAGTAAAAATGAAACAAATAACTGTATATTTTAAAAAATATATATATATATATATGTATAGATGAAAAAGGAATAACAAATAATGTTAAACTAAAAAAAACATTCTAATTAAACGTACATGGGGTAATTTCTTTAAAGTATTTGTGAGGAGCAAGATAATATATTAGGCCCATTTTGAGCATGATGTGATAGGTTGTTGAACTTATGAATATTGTGTTCCTACTAAGAGCTGTCCTAATAAAGATTGAGCTAATAATATACCTAATTCTTCAAAATTTTGTAAAAACAATGAAAAAAAAAACTCATTCCATCAAATGAACTATAATACATATTTATTTTAGCTGAGCAAGTATTCTACTCCACATCTACTGATGCTTACGCTTGAAACAATTTTAATTAAATTTTTTATTGTTTTTCTCTATTTTTTTTATTTCAATAAATAAAGAAATAACTAAAAATATAACATTCAAAATAATGTAAAAAAAGTATAGAGAATGTAATATATAGTGTAATATAAATATTTAACGTAAAATTAAAAAAAAAATTCAGTTATGTATTTTAAATAATAGAGTAAACACTGATAAGAGTACTTTAAGTGTGATGATGATGATGAAAGACTTTGACTCCACCTATACATTATGTATTTTGAAAATGTAAAACTATTATTTTATAATGTTTTTTTTTACAAAATTTATTTTATAATGTGTAAAAGTACTGTATAGACAATAAATTAATATTATTTATATTATATATAATAACATAAATTTTAGTTGATTTTTAGTACTTGTATAGTTGTTTTTATATGATTGGTATTTGTGTTATTTTGTATGTTTATTTTAAGTTTTTTTTGGGATATTTTTGGTATATATTGGGTATATTTTTAATTGAATTTTTTTATTTATATTTGTTTAATTTATGTAAATTTTTAGTATAATGGGCATACTTTTAGTTTATTTGTGGTATACTTTGGGTATAATTTTTTTTTTGTGTTATTTTGGCATGTTTTTGGTAAAAACATGTTTGGTGATCTAAAAGCTTATCTTCTGTACACATCTAGTTTGTTAAGGTATATTCTGAGTATATTAACACATTGTAGTAGGTTTTGTGTTGAAGCCTAATTAATGACTAAGACACCACATTTTTCAAATATCAAAACTTTGAAAATCTTATTTTTATAAAGTCAGCTTCATTTTTTGAAAGAAAAAATAATTAGGAACGATAATAAAGGTTATAAATAAAAGTGTATTTAAAAAAATTATCTACAAATAATTATATTATTATTTTGTATTGTAGGAGCCTTTTAATAATTATTAATAAATTAGTAATAACTTGTTAAAACTTTTTATAGCTAGTCAATAAAAATAGGAGACGTAATATCAATTCATTTATTTTTATAGTAATAATATTTCAAATAAGTGTAATATTAACAAATAATTGATATTATTACTACAATATCTGGGTTCTTACATTGGTCACGATCTGGGTTTTTATCTGATATTTTGTGATTTTTTTAGATCTACCTTTTCATATTTTCTTGTCTATATTCGGGATGATTTCGTTTCCTTCAAGATATCACGATATCTGACATTCAATTTTATGAAAGAACATCTGAGTTTTGGTTTCTTATCTAATATTTTGTGAATTTTTTAGATCTAATTTCTAATAAACCTTTATTTTATTATTATTATTATGTCATTATTTAATTTATATATATATACCAACATACAATGCATATTTGTTTAAATTTATTTTAAAAAAAATATTCAGTATATTTATTAAGTTTTTATGATTATTATATAAATGTTAAATTGTTGACGTCGTTTTTCGTCAATTTAATTATAAAAAACACTAAACAATGATATAGAAAGAATATAAGAAATTAGAGATTTTTATGTGGTTCAACAATTAAAATCTGTCTACGTCCATGAGTCACTATTATTATGAATACTCTCTCAAAGCTTCGAATGAAAGAAATTTGGCTGAGTTTCTCCAGTACAATTTGTGCGTGAATACAAATGAATCTGTCCTGGCTATTTATAGATCTGGTTACAGGAATATCTTCCCCCAACTCAGAGAAGTTACAATCAAGCATTCAAATTTAGAATATCTGCATTAATAATATTAATTAAATGCAAAAATTAAGCAATATCCCATGAAAATAGGGATTTAATACACAGTAATAACGAATCCCTATGAAATAGGGATTTCCTAACAACAATTTTGTGTGGTAAACACGTCATTGAACTCGGTTGTTGTCTTGATGTGCTTTCGAGACTAGTCAAGCTTCAAGCTCATCATTCCAGTTGTAGCCTCCTCCTCATCCACTAATTTGGTCAAATGCGTTCCTCGGAGAAGGTTGGTAACTTCGAGTCTGTAACTCGTGCTCAAACGCTGCGACTCATGCTCGAGTGCTAACAACTGATCTAGAACCATTTGACAATTTGTATAATTGTACTGCTAACACTTTTAGATCCCGATCTTAACCTTTACGAGCCTACATTTCGAAGCTATCTATTTAATCTCGAAATTTGGGTGTAATATTTTGCCCACTCAAAAGTGTTGGTTCGAATCCTACGAGAAGGAAACTTTTGAACTTCACTTTTGAAAAACGTGCACACCTATCACACTCGAGTGTTGA
Source organism: Humulus lupulus (assembly GCF_963169125.1). Lineage (NCBI taxonomy): Eukaryota > Viridiplantae > Streptophyta > Magnoliopsida > Rosales > Cannabaceae > Humulus > Humulus lupulus. Next base: position 283,824,938 of record NC_084794.1, on the reverse strand, counting down.
CACGTGTCACTAGGAGATTGCTCATCGAGAGTACTCGAGTACTCTTTTATCTGCACACATCCTTTCCTATTCTCTTTTTGTCGCCATCTTCAAGATTGAATAGAGTCCGTCAGATCATTTTAATTTATCATGCAATGGTCCAGATCCATTTGACTTTTACCATTCCTCTTGCCTATATATACATCATCTCTTCCTCTCCATCTTTCACTTTTGCATTTTAACTTTTAGAAAAGAAAACAGAACCAGAGCTTTTCTCTTTGCATGTTCTCCAAACCAAAGAAGCAACACAACCTCACCACCTTCGGCTCCGTGGGATCATTTCTGCTTCCCCTTCTCCAGTCGACAATCTCTTCTTTCCCACAATCAACACCTTGTAAGTTTTCTGATCTTTACCACTCATCATTTTTTATATGTTTCCTCTCTATACATAAGAAAACATTTATGGTTATTACTACACTCTTGAAACCTATTTTGCAAGAGGTAGTTTTTTATTTGTGTAGGCCTGTATTGATCAAAAATATGCCTGGGCAAAAAAGCAAGAACAGATATAAATGGAACCTATTTTAGGTTATGGGGTATTAGGTTATAGGTTTCATGTAGCTTAAGAAAAAGGGTTCTGGATTAGGGTTTACCACCCATATCCTGATAATATCTCCTTTTTGGGTAACTGCCCACTTTTTCATAGAAACTCGGGATACTCCAAACTGAAAGTAACTGTCCCACTCTCGCGTGGGTGCTGTAACTCCATGGTTAGCCAAGACCATTACAGTGTGTGTTTAAAATAGTGCTTAACTCGCTAAGTGATTCATTTAGACTTAAATTTGTAATTAAAACCTAAGTAAAGGTTAGTTATTAATAAGTTTGGTCAACAAAGTGGTTATTTTTCATTAAAAATATTAAGTTCATACACAGGAACCCAAAAGTGATTACAGACTGATAAAAGACAAATGGAATACAGATTAGCTGTCCTAAGCACCAAAACAAGGTTCAACCCTAGTTCCTCCCAGGATATCCCGGTCGTGGCGGTCGAGTAGGTTGCATGTGTACACACCGCCCCTGAAGCTCTCTAACTCATGGCTAGTCCGACTATCCCTTTCCCTTACCTGCACCATATAGCACCCGTGAGCCAAGGATCAACAAGAAAACTTAAATCAACAAGTACTAATGAGCAATAGTATGTAAACGGTAAACTTAGATCAATAAATTCAATCAAAAACAAGGTATAAGCAATAATCTTAGCAGTCATATTCTGCTAAATCAAACACATAATCCAATATCATCAACCAATACAGTTAGTTAAGTGCAAACATCACTTCTGTTTATTTGTATAATGTTTAAGCTCGGCGCCATTAGGTCGAGCAGTCCTCTGGTCTTATAGCCGACCCCAGCATGCTTAGGTTGGGCTACGTCCCACACCCTTGCTATCAGCCCCCCCAACGCCCTTAGGTCAGCCTTCAAAATAGATACAATCACAAATATATTGCACAACACGCAATCAGATGCATCATATACAAGCATGCGCTATCGGACATTCTCAAAAACAGTTATAGCCATAATCTCACATATATTCATAATCATACTCATATTTATTAACAGGGGGCTAAGCCCCGATCACAACCTGGGTGTAGTTTTCTTATCTCAAGTCTCGAGCAGCTAGCGTATGGTACTTCCGAGCACACCTAGTCAAAACGTAATAATGAATAACTAGCAAAACCTAAATCAATTAGAAGCTTCATAATAATATAATAGCCTCCGGGTTCTCAAATCCCACTTAACCGGGTAGTAGAATCCTTCCTGAGCCTTTAGATTTGATTTCTCGAGCTTAAAAACCTGCTTTGGCTATTTTCTTTAATTTGAGCTGCGACCCAACCCCTAGGGCCGTGGTGCACTACAAGTAAAACAGCCCCAAGGCTCTCCCCTAGGGGACGCAGGCCATGACGCGACCTAACCTGCGTCGCAGCACCTCGGCAATTTTAGAGAGCCGCCAAGCCTTTCCATGCACACAGGCCACGGCGACTGAAGAACAGGGTCGCATCTCGAGCTCCAAAACCAAGAATTCCCCTGTGTTTTCTTGAGCCAATCCCACTAAAATCCACCCTAAACATAAACTAAAGCCAGAATTAAGCTTCTACTCTCAATCCTACACCCAAAGCAGTGCCACCATCCCAACTACTAAACCAAAACTCTAACACAAATTCAAAATTAGAAATTCAGTCTCTCACTATAACTAAATAGAAAATTCAGAAAAGCTTCAAGAATTTACCTTACCTCAGTTGATTAGCTTCGACCTTAGCCTGCCATAACCCCAATCTTAGCTCCAATTCCCTAGCTATCACCTCAAGAATGCAAGGAACCCTCACCACTTCAAGGGCAAAGAGGAAACCAAGAGAGAGAAAAAGGGAGGTTAAGTGTATTTGTTCAGACCTTGTTTCCTTAAGCTTCTACAGACTACTAGTGCTTAAGGCCAAGTCAACTTTTTGACACAAGACCAAAAGACCCCTTATGCATAGCTTATTCTTTAATGGCCCCAAGGGCAAAATCGTCATTTATCACCCTTTTTCCGCTAAACCGAAAATAACACTATGAATTCCCAATTAATCCCGGCATACCCAATTAATCACCCAAATAACTACCCCTTACCCAATAAATTCTCAATATGCACTATGTCCCTAAAATACCCCTAGGCTCACCTCGAGCCAGGCATTTGACCTCGTTGTGACTATTCTGCTTATTCCCTCACTATGATCGCCTCAGACCACACATCTCATAAATATATCTACAATAATGACGTCTCACTCATTTAACACATATAATCACATTTATACCATCAACAGGTCAAAATTACAAATATGCCATTATTAACAAGAACAAGCCCACATGTGTTTTTAATACACATAAACATGCATATATATTCATATGAAATCATGTATGCCATGTAATCATACATTTATTCGATTAATTCCACATATATAAATCTGATTATGCCCTCTAGGCACAGTAATCAAGGCTCTCGGCCTTAATAGAAAATTCGAGACGTTACAACTATCCTCTCCTTATCGAAATTTATTCAAACGTCTCAGGACACTAATCCTGCAACTCTGACTATAGCTTCAGAGTCTAGTTCTTTACCTTGCTATCTCTTTGTAGCATCCTCACTAGAGTGACAGTCTTATTCTGTAAGACTTTATCTCTTCTATCCAGGATTTTCACTAACTTTTCCTTACACAATAAATCCCACTGACATTCCATGGTCTCTTCACCCAATCAGGGCTAGTACTCGATTTCTCTTTCCTTAACATTGGCACCAGTAACACCTTATGAGCCTTTACCCATGTTGGGGTAAGGCTATTCTGTATGCCCCTAGCCTAATCCTAGTCAGGATCTCACAAGTTTATCAAATCTAGAGTGAAAACTCCTCTTTCTTTCCCAAACTATCTCATCCTTCTTAGTCCACCATACTCGGAGAAGTACAAAGTCTCCAGCCCTGGAATCTCCACGCTCACATGTTTAAATTTGCGAACTCCTATTTCCTTTCAAATAAGCAGACACTCCTGCCCTAAAAATCCTAGACAACATCATTGGTCCTTCGGACCAATTTTGAACCAAAAAACTTCTTGTCCCTTATCTCATTTCCCAGAATGAACACTTCTCGTTCCCTATCTCACTATATCTTATTATGAGTCGCTCTAGCCATTGACCGACATTCATCACCGCGACAATCCAATCAAGGGACCGTACTTACCTCAATGTCTTTGAAACTTACACATTCGAGGTAAAATTCTTAATGTCTGGGTTGTTCCTTCAGGTTGTCAGTCTGTCTGAAGGTAACCAATAATTCTGAATCCTAATCTTATACTCATCGACCCCTACGACCCTCTTCAGAACTTGGGAAATAAAGGGCCTCAATCTGATACTATCGACTTCGATGTCCCACGGAGACATACGATCTCCCTTTGCACATACGCATTTCTATGATAACTTGCAAACACAAACTGGAGTGTGCTAGTCTAATATGTCAAGTCACCATTTCTCGCATCCACTCATCTCTCAATCTGACGTGATCCACCCTTACTCTCCATAACTATATCCCTCCATGATAACTTCAGGATACCTTAAAGTCATAATAGCCTTTCTGGCTTTTTATTATTATCATCTCTCACTTACTAAAAGATTAGGTGGTGCGCCTCCCAGTATACAAATTTTAGGTCTTAACACCCATTCAAACTTCCTGGATACAACAATTATAAAGGGTGGTATAAGACTCATTCAAAATCTCCCCCTTGACGCCAACATCCATCAAATCACCCATCTGATCCTCATATCTTAACCTATCCATGTTAAAATAGTATGATTCTTAACCATTCCCACAAAATCTTTTTTCTGTATTGCATTGTTCGTAGAGGTATATCTCCCACTTATCAGTCACAAATTCTATTCCAATCCCGGTCATTACCTCATCTGACTTTACTATAGTGCATTAAAATCATACAGCTAGCATGGAATTTTCCCACTCAAGGTGTCAACCTCCACATTAGTTTTCTCTAAGTAATAAGGATTCCAATATGGGCCCTTCACTAATTCCCACTCGCGCCTTTGTCTCATGGTCAACCCCATATGGGTGACAAAATGCTTTAACTCCCATGCTAGTGTATGCACTTCTTTTCCATAAGTATTGTCACCTTACCCTAACCGTGGCTATCTGACATTACTGTCAACTCAACGCCCCGTGTAGAACATTTATGTTCTTATCCCTTCATCCATCGCGAAGCATGAACAATCACCTTTTCAGTCTACACACGAGCACACCCTAGTCCTTGACGCACCACACTATAATTTCATGTATTAAGCAAGGACAGTGTCCAACATGCCGTCCTCCTGTATCAACCCATCACATTCATATTCTAATACCATGGCATGCTAACCAACCTTTATTCCAACTTCTAAAAATCTGGTACACAACTATCCATTCAGACAAACTTTAAGTTCTTGTGTTACTTCAGTCAAGGTATAGCTCTCCTCGAAGATGCTTCAAGTAGTAGCCGATGTGTCTACCGATATCACCGTGCTTCTCCCCCCTAAGGCGTTCCTTTAGCAATTTCCTTACATTTTTTTATCTTAATTACATCATACATGATCCCATCACTTCCCATAACGTGACCTTGAATATCCTCTGGAGAAATCAGAGTTTACCCCTTCCAGAACCCTACCTGCAATCCCTGCTTCCTCGGCCTCGGTAGTATCAGTGAGAATGTTGCTCGTGCTTTGTTTCTAACTGGAAGTAGTCCGAAGAATTCTCGATCTATCTAGATACAACTTTTCCAAATCATCCTCGTACTCTCTACTTGTTGAATTTATGTGGTCCACTATAGCATTGGTCAGTTCAAAAGCCTTCACTAAAAACCCATCATATCATACTTGGTGCAAGAGGTAATTCCTGAAATGTCTCTTTCCTTGATCCTCAGCTGGTAATAACCAAATCGAGGGTCAATTCTTGAGAGCATTGTCCTACCCTTGCAACCAAGCAATGAATCCTTCATTCTTGGCAATAGATACTTATTCTTAACAATTACTTTATTTGGCTATCCATATGTCTTACACATTCTCACAGACTTGGCCTTCTTCTTGACAAATGGTGTTGACGTGTCCCATGATGAGGTGCTCCATCAAATCAACCCTCAAGTCAAATAACTTCTTCAATTGAACCTTTAATTCTTTCTGCTCAGCTAGTGTCATTCTTCATGATGTCCTTGATACCGGTTCTATCCCTTCCTTAATCCTGAGCATACTCAATTCCTTGACGCGACAACGATCCCAACGAATCCTTGTGAACCCATCTAAAACCTTATTGGCTTATCTAGTTTTCATCTGGTCTAATTGATATAACCCTAGTGGTACCCTCTTCAATAGCTAGGCATCCCGTAACCGGAACCTAGTCATTTCCTTTTAAACCAAGAAGTCACCATCTTTTCTTACAGTCAATGGTTGTTCCTTGTTTGGCAAACTAATCCATACTCATGATCGTATCAAAATCCCATTATAACCAGCTCAATCAATTATTACTGCTAACTTTCTACCAATAATACTTTGACTCGTCTCCTAGAAGTTACCGATTTCCCCAGACAGACACTAAAATCTCAAACCCCATGGCATGACAACCATATAGTATATGCCACATATCTATGTCTCTACTGAGAGATACGTAGAACCAAACTCAATCATCTCAATATAAAAGATTGGAAACTAGAAGAATGACCTGCCGCCTCTGAGGAACCAGCCTCAGGCTCTGACTACGTCGAGATAGACACTCGATCTGGGTCGAGCTATCTGTACTCCTTGGTTCTTCCGTCTTCGATTTTATGAAATCCTTATTGACGTGCCCCATTATTTCACATAAAAGAACATGCCTTCGCTTGACATTCTCCCAGATGGCATCTCTTACACCTAACACATACTGGATAGCTTTCCCAGATCTCATTGCCACCCTAAATACTATGACCCCTCCTGTTAGGACCAGGAGTGGTAAAACTATCATGGGTCTTTCTTTTCTAGTTACTGGGCCTACACCCATACCTGATCCCGCAAATGAGGATACCATTGCCTGAGCTTCCTGCCCAACGACACTCTCACTCCATGTCTCATCTCCTGTGTCTTCTATAACAAGGGTCTTCCCTATTGCCCGAGCATAGGTAGAAATCGCATATACTAGAGTGATCCTAACGCTCTGGGCCATCCTAGAGTTCAATCCTCGAATGAATCGCTCATTTTGAGCCACATCAGTTAGTACCAAATTAAAAGCGAATTTGGCCAGCCCATCAAATTTACTGACATACTTTGTCACTGTCTTACTACCTTGAACCAAGTTCATAACTCATTGGTCTTCACAGTTCGAACTGTGTCACAATAGTACCTCTCGTTGAACAATTGTATGAATTCCTCCCAACCCATCATGATAATATTCCAGGTATGGGATACAACTTCGCACCACGTTCGGGCATCCTCCCGCAGCATCTACGTGGCACAAGCTACTCTATCATTGCATACAACTCATATATAGTAAAGGATGGAGCTAATCATGCCCATCCATTATTCAGCTCTGAACGGGTCCAAGCCTCCTTCAAAAACTGGAGGATAATGCTTCTGGAATCTTTCATATAGTAATTCCCATTTGTTTCCACTCTCATGTTGAATCGAAACTGGTGCCATTGTTGTCAAAACATACGGAGCAGCGTTCCTTGATGAAACTCGTTGTCTCAATAACCTAATCTCCTCCTCCTGATTTTTTCAGTCTTGCTTGCATGACAGCAAACATCTGCTGCCAATTCCTGGGGCAGAGGGAGATTTCTCGCCCCTAGTATCAACCCCAACCCCAATATTAACCATGCCTAGTCCAATTGACTACCTTGGATACATAACTTCCAAATATATCTACAACCAATGACTTAACCTACCAAGCTTGATGTACATATCCAGAACTATACCACGAGCAGGGCCAAACAACATAATAGCCACATACAATATGCATACCAAGATGCAAGTCTATAACGTTCATTCATCAATTATCAAGTCTTATTCGCACAAAATGCATTCATAGACATCATGCTCTCTATTCTAGTATGTAGATAAGGCACATAGGTTCAATTTAAACAATTAAACACATAGTCATGTTATTAGATACCAAACAGTGAGTCAAGCTTATCTTTATTGGTGAGTGTACATGCACAGCCAGACTTCAGGAACCCTTAAACCTAGAGCGCTCTAATACCAAGTTGTAATGCCTTCGTTGTGCTTAACTCGCTAAGCAAGTCATTTGGACTTAAATTTGTAATTAAAAACTAAGTCAAGGTTAGGTATTAAAAAGTTTGGTCAACAAAGTGATTATTTTTCATTAAAAATATTAAGTTCATACACAGGATCCCAAAAGTGGTTACAGATTGATAAAAGACAAATGGAATAATGATTAACCGTCCTAAGCGGCAAAACAGGGATCAACCCTGGTTCCTCCCAGGCTATGCCGGCCGTGGCAGTCGAGTAGGCTACATGTTTACACACCGCTCCTGAAGCTCTGCAACTCATGGTTGGTTTGGCTATCCCTTTCCCTTACCTACACCACATAGCACCCGTGAACCAAGGCTCAGCAAGAAAACTTAAATCAGCAGGTACAAATGAGCAACAGTATATAAACGGTAAACTTAGATCAATAAATTCAATCAAAAACAGGGTATAAGCAATAATCTTAATAGTCATATTTTGCTCAATCAAACACATAATCCAATATAGTTAGTTAAGTGCAAACAAAACTTCTGTTTATTTGTATAATTTTCAGGCCCGGCGCCCTTAGGTTGAGTCCTCTGGTCTTATAGCCGACCTAGGCACACTTAGGTCATGCTACATTCTGCACGCCTGCTATTGGCCCCCTCGGAGCCCTTATTTTGACCTTCAGAATAGATACAATTACAAGTATATTGCACAACACACAATCAAATGCAGCATATACAAGCATGTACTATCAGATATTCTCAAAAACAGTTATAACCATAATCTCACATATAGTCAGAATCATACTCATATTTATTAAAAGGGGTTTGAGCCCTGATCACAACCTGGGTGCAGTTTTCTTACCTCAAGTCCCGAGCAGCTAGTGTATGGTACTCCCGAGCACGATCCCTATCCCTGAGCCTTAGCGGTATAACCTAGTAACAATGTAATAATGAATAACTATCAAATCTAAATCAATTAGAACCTTCGGAATAATATACTAGCCTCCGGGACCTCGAATTCCACTAAACCCGGTAGTAGAATCGTTTCCGAGCCTTTAGATTTTAGTTCACGAGCTTAAAAGCCTGCTTTGGCTATTTTCTTTAATTTGAGCTGCGACGCAGCCCTTAGGGTCGCGACACACTACTAGTCAGAGAGCCCCAAGGCTCTCCCCTTGGGACGCGAGCCATGACGCGCCCCAACCTGAGCCGTGTTGCTTGGGCGATTTCATAGAGTTGCCAAGCCTTTCCACATATATGGGTCTCGATGCCTAAAGAACAGGGCCGCGACTCGAGCTCCAAAACCAAGAATTCCCCTGCGTTTTCTCGAGCCAATCCCACTGAAATCCATCCTAAACATAAACTAAAGCTAGAATTAAGCTTCTACTCCTCAATCCTACATCCAAAGTCGTACCACCATCCCAACTACTAAACCAAAAGTTAACACAAATTCAAAATCAGAAATTCAGCCTCTCACTATAACTAAACAGAAAATTTAGAAAAGCTTCAAGAATTTACCTTTCCTAAGTTGATTAGTGCCAACCTCAGCCTCCCATAGCCCTAATCTTAGCTCCAATTCACAACTCTAACTCACCGGCTATCACCTCAAGAATTCAAGGAACCCTCACCACTTCATGGGCAAAGAGGATAATGAGAGAGAGAAAAAGGGAGGTTGAGTGTATTTGTTCAGACCTTGTTTCCTTAAGCTTCTACAGACTACTAGTTCCTAAGGCCAAGTCCAGCCTTTTGACACAAGACCAAAATGCCCCTTATGCATAGCTTATTCTTTAATGGCCCCAAGGGCAAAATCTTCATTTATCACTTTTTTCTCGCTAAACCTCAAATAACACTTTGAATTCCCAATTAATCATGACATACCCAATTGATCACCTAAATAATTACCCATTACCCAATAAATTCTAAATACGCACTATGTCCCCAAAATACTCCCTAGGCTCACTTCGAGTCGGGCATTTGACCCCGTTGTGACTACTTCGCTAATCTGCTCACTAGATTCGCCTCAGACCACACATCTCAAATATATATCAACAATATTGTGGTCTGACTCATTTAACACATATAATCACATTTATACCCTCAACAGGTCAAAATTACAAATATGCCCTTATTAACAAGAACAGGCCCACATGCATATTTAATACACATAAACATGAACATATAATTCCACATATATAAATATGATTATGCCCTCCAGGCATAGTAATCAAGACCCTCAGCATTAATAGCAAATTCAGGATGATAAAGGTACACTCTCGATGCCGCGATATTTTTAATAGTTCAGTGTTGGCATTCGAGTTAATCTCGCTATTTCGAGCCTTCAGGCTCGATTAATAAGATCTTGTTATCTCAAGCATGTAAACTCGAGTTATCGAGACTTAATTATTTCCACTCTTTTAAATAATGGGTCCTCACCTTTTTCTTTCTTGTTAGATGTAGCAGTCTTCAGAGTATCGATGAGGGCTTGAGCTTTCTGTCCCTTATCACCCACCCTTTCCTCAACCTGAGTCATCGTTTACTCGAAATCAGCAGCTGATCTGGGAGTACAAAGAATGTCTCAAACGCGAAGACATCCGAGCCCACTACCGACATCAGATCGACGAGGTCGAAGAAGGAAAAAAATGAAGAGGCTTCGATTTGTCATGTACCCTGATCCGAACCCCAAAATTTGACCCATTCCATTAGATCCCAAGTGTAGGGTCACCATAGCCTTTTCGCCAGGGGAACTCTCATTCAACATCGTGGAGAGTACTTCGAACCAGCAAACCGCAGACACATCCTCTAAAGCCCCTTCCATCCCTATCTATGAGAGTTCTTTCTTCGAGGTTGAACATTACCAACGCTCTGTCACCTCCACTGGGGAAATTTTAGAATTGATGTCCTACCATGGATTAAAGTTATCTAGCAAACTGGTGTGTCGGCCCATAAGCTACAACGAAAGGAGTTGATTTGCTCCTGGTAAAACGACCTTGAGAGAAATTTCAAACTCACAGCCTGGAGTCGTGAGCATATGCGAGCTGGGGAACTATTGCCCATGAAGGATTAATTTCAGAGCTTTACCGACTATGTCGACATCACCCCATTCCAACTCCAATCCAATCGTACAGAGTCTTGGCCATTCTAAGGTTACTATACATGAGATGAAGTGGGAGGAACCCTCGGCACATGGGATTCTCTATCTCTTCTACCTCAAAAGCAATCACTCTCGAGCTCATGGCCGGGATGGCTTTTACTACCTCTTGAGCTACCCAAAGGAGAAGCGGTTGTTTGAGGATATTCCCAATCATCCTCCAAACTTCAAAACCATCTTCTTCTGGAGAGACGATCTCGCTCCTTCCCTACTCTACTCTTTTCAACGTATTCGTAAGTATCTTGTCATAATTCTTTTTTATTTCTTTTTTCATTCCGAGCTTGAAATGTTCACTCAAACCTTCCATGCAGCCAACTATCACCAACCATAGCCCATAAAGGCCATGAATGTAATGCCCCAGATTCCCTAATATGGTTTAATGGCTGGATTAGTAGGCCGGGAGGACCATAACTGTCTTATTATGCCATTAAATGTATTTATGCATGTTTATGAGAATTATATTATAATATGATGTTAAATGCATGCATGTGAGTCCACATTTGTTTATAGGGGTGTGTTGGTAATTTGGCCCGTTGAGGGTATAATTGAATATTTGTTTGCATGTCAATGATATATTGTGAGGTCACATTATAATGTGGATTGGTTTGAGTATCTCGGCATGAGACGATCTTTAATTATGATTTATCGGTTTGGTCATAACAGGTTTAAGCTCGGGGCTCGGGGTGAGTCTCAGGGTGTTTTTAATGATTAGAGCGTTACCGGGAATTATAGGGTAACGGGATATGAATTATTGAAGTTTGAGAATATTGAGGTTAGCGAGAATTGGGAAGCGCTAATTATGATTAACGAGATAAGTGGAAAGTAACAATTTTACCCTTGAAATGGTTTTAGAAGCCTTAAGTGACTTAAGGGTATTTTAGTCATTTGGGTTTGGATTTATATGACCTTAGATGGCTGTAGAAAAACAGAGCAAAAACAAGGTTTCTCTTTCTCCTTTCCGTGCATCAATTCCTTCCCTTTCTTCTTTGGAGTTGTTGAGCTCAAAGTGAGGTTTCAAGCTAGGAAATCAAGGGGTTGGGTTTGTGGACTTGGTTCAGCCATTGAAGGAGGGTGTAATCTCGAATTTGAGGTAAGTTCAGCCATAAGTTTCTGGTATACTCTGTTTTAGTTTAAGATTTCAGTTTGTGAATTCTTGGTGGTTAGTTGGAATTAGTGGGAGTTAGGTTGATGTTTGATTTGGGTTTTGATGAGGGTTTGATATAGATGTTGTTTAGGGGTTAAATTAAGTGTTTGGAGGAGGTTTGGAGCTGGTTTGAAGGGTTGGTTCCAAGGGAAAGTCCAGGGGAAGTCGAGCTGGTGCGTGCTGGATTTTTGGCTGATTTGGGTAATGAGTCGCGGCCTGGCTTTGGTGTGCCACGGCCTAAGACGGCTTCTGGGGCAAAAATGCCTCTGTCAGGGAGATGAGCCGCGGCATGGCTGTGGTGAGCCGCGGCCCATCAGGGCATTTTTGGCCAGAATTGTGTTTTTAGCTTGGGGATTCAAGCCTTAGGCCTCGGGGTCGAACCTATTACCCGAGTTAGTGGTGTTTGATGTCTCGGAGGCTAGGTTTTGGTTTGGGAACCCTTTGTTATCATTTTCATTGATGAATCCTATATTTTGGTTATGACCAGGTGACCGTCAAGGAATTTAAAGGTTGATCGTTCTCAGGGGTCGTTCTTATAATAACTTTCACTCGAACCAGAGGTAAGAAATCAGTGTATGAATACAGTTGCACCCTGTATAGGTATATGACATGCATGGTTCGTTATTGAAGCATGTTGGTTGATATATGTGGACATGGATTGCATATTAAATGCTAGCGAATGTTGATTACTTATTTATGGCACTGACTAGTCAGGGACCAACCCTAAAGTCGATGAACATGCATTGAATGGCTCTATGGCATTAATGCTGGACCGACCCTAAAGTCGAAGAACTTATAAGCGCTTGCCTGGTCTAAGACCAGATGTTTATAGCAAGGGCATATGGCCCCGGTGACTGGTTGTCACATGGCTAGGGGACGCTGTCCATAGTTACGACTCTAGAGTTGGGAGGAAGGTTATGTTGGTGACCAATCACCATGCACCTACCCTAATCAAACTTATGAAAGAACCACTGATCATTTAAGCCCTGGTGACCCTATCGTCGCATGGCTAGAGGGAGCTGTACCCACTTTTGTGACTTTTGGCTATTGTCACCTATCTACTTTGGACTGTTGGTCCTGATTGATTATTATGATCACTGTTGATATTATATCATGCTTTATTGTGTTTTCTTGCTGGGCCTTGGCTCATGGGTGCTACGTGGTGCAGGTAAAGGGAAAGAGAAGCTCACCCAACCTTGAGTGGAAAGCTTAGGTGGTGTTGTGTACATATGCGGCCGCTTGACCACCACGGCCAAGGAGTTCTCAGAGGAACTAGGGGTTTACCCTATTTTTGCCGCTTAGGTCGGCGAGAGTTGTAAATTTGAAACAGTAGCGACCTTTTAGTATTGCAAACATCTTGTAAACATTTTTAATGGCTCATGAACAGTTTATATACCTAATGCAAAATATCCTTTCCTTTTTATTGCTTTTCACCTTAACCTGATAACTACACTTAGATCACGTTTTTAACCAAAGGACTCGGGCAGCGAGTCAAATTTTCGGTTCACTGTTCACCGTAACTGTTCTGGGGTAGCCAAGGCATTACAATGAAGGACCACAAGGAGGAAATTCTCAAGCTCCCCTATGGTCAGCTGTTGCGTAAATTTAAGCAAATAAAATTGTGCAAGTGTACATAGTCAGCAAACAAGTAATAAAGTGATAAGTGAGTATCGTCTCCACAAGGATTGAATAAGGAAATAATCATGCAAAAATTAATACTAAACAACATGGAACAAAACAAGTAATAAATATTTGTTAAACCTAAGAACTACACAAGAAAGTAAATAAAATAAACAAATGAACGAGAGAGCAAGACAGTGATGATGAGCTAGAATAACTAATTCCTCCTAAAGTGTAATTCTGATGGTAATACTACAGTAATGTTGTGGCGAATTGGGAATAATTAATCTAGAATTCCAATTTAGTTCATAGGCTTCCGTCGAAGTTACTATGACATCAGTTATCTAATTAAACTAACATATGTCTATGCCAATCTAACTCTTCAAGAATATTTATCAAGCACCAATTCCACAAAGATTATGCAAGGCATTAAGATTTGTCTATACTAACACAAATTAAATTCAAAGAACTTATTCTTGCTACATTCAAGTTGTATGTCCATTAATTAAAACTGTTTACCCAAAAAAGATTCACATGCTGACGTGGCAAAATTAGTACATGCAAGGATTTCACGTGACTATTTGATTGGTTATGTTTAGGTCGACCATCGACCAAAGACGAAGTTGCTCGATAGATCAAGAAGATGCTTAACCGTACGACATAATACATGTTTCATATGCAACCAGACTGGTCGTACATATCATATATTTCTAAAGATATTTGATCCTAGTTATATGTAAAGATTGTAATTTCAATTATTATTTAAATATGTTTGTGTCAAATATGAACATGGCCCATCGGCCCATAAAGAGATCCTTGAACCTATAAATAGGACTCAAGGGACTCTTTGAATGGGAGATTTTTTTTATTCACGAAATTTGTATTAATCTTGAAGCTTGTGAAACTCGTGAACCCTAGTTCATTGATTGCAAGTTTTGGTATTCTTATCAAATAATAAGAACATGAAGTGGACGTAGGTCATTACCATTATCTGGGGCTGAACCACTATAAATCTTTGTGTCGTTTATCTTCTTGAGTTGAATTCATCTTATTTCTATCATTTTTAGTGACTCCGTGTCATTGACCAAATCGAGGGTCAATATTTTGGTGCTTTCATTGAGAGTTGAACTCAAGACCTTCAAGAAGATCAAATGGCGAAAACAACCAGGAAAAACGGGTAAACCTCGGGGAATGTGCCAAATCAACCTCATCCACAAGGTGTAGCAGAAGATGAGCCGCAAGTAGAGTTGGAAGAGGAGGAGATGGATTTTGAAACTTTGTGGATCATTTTGATTGTATTGCAAGAGGAATTAGCTAATTTGAGAGCTAATCAAGAAAATGTGGCTGAAACAATGATGTTGCAGCAAAGGGAGATTGACCGGTAGCGCCAAGAAATGAATGAGCGGCAGACTGACATGGACCGTCGACAAAGGGATGCCACCGCAACCTTGGAAGCAGTCATTCAATTGGCACGAGGACAGCCTGCACCTGCCTCCCAACCGGATCAGCCACCTGATGCTCACCTACAACAAAATCCGCATTTAGAGCATCCCTAGTATCACCATAATCCACCGCAACCAAGGAATCCTCAAAGGCCAGAGCAGCCTCCTACCACTTAGGAGGAGAGGCCAGTCCAGGATCCTGAAAATCGACCACCCTCTCGAGCTGGTCAAGATAACGCCCAGAAACAAAGGCAGAATAACGTCGAGCAGCATCCCAGGAGCCCTAGACGCCAGACAACTGGGGAGCAAAACCCTCCCAACAGATGACAATGTCCCTCAAGAAGCAGGAGACAGGTTGAGTCAGGCTCTGTAGTCAGAGGTCCCCCACGACATAGTATTGTCAAGGGAGCTACCGACCAACACAGGCATCCCCTATCTATCAGAACGTGCCAACAAGGAGAGAGGGAAATAGTGCAAACAGCAGGTCGCACCATCATAGGTCACAATTTAGAGATGGCCATGACTATAATGAGGCAAACTCTGGCAAGAGGAACGCTGGTCAATAGCAGGAGGATATGGGTAAAAGACAAAACCCTCCACCAATGGATAACCAACCAATAAGCCAGAATGCTGGGGGCAGCCTAAACAACCCAATGTCTTTGACCGGCTGAGTGTAAGAGAACAAAGGTGTAGGGATGGAGATATGAGGGATGTACTCAATGACCAAAGGGAAAGGCATGATGAGTACTTCTCCCTAGCTCTAGTCACTCCCGCAATACCAAATGTTGTATAGGCCCAGATAGATGCCTTGAATCAGGTCGTCCAGCAACTGGTTGGGAATAGAGCATCCCATATAGAATTTGATCGGAGGAACGGCACCCCATTTGTGCATAGAATTGTTGTGGCAGAGACTCGAAGAAAGTTTAAAATGTCAATTTTTCCCAACTTCAACGGATTGGAAGATCCTGTATCCCACGTTAACAAGTTCAAGATACAGATGGACATCCCAAAGGTGTCAAATGATGCTCGGTGCAGAATTTTCCCTGCCACTCTATCTGAAACTGCTCAGGAGTGGTATTTAAAATTCCCTCCGGCCAGTATAGTTTATTGGGAGATGTTCGTAAAGGAGTTTTATTGACAGTTCTATGCTGGTCGAATACATCCGACCAAGACCAATGAGCTAGTCGAAATTCGGTGGAAGGAAGGAGAAACCCTGAATGGGTATATCCAATGATTCATGCGAGCAGCTGCTCGGGCCAAAACAATTGGGGATGAGAGAAAGATGATGGCTCTCATCGCTGGAGTACGACACCATTCATCCCTTTGGAGTAGTTTATAAAAGAATGGAGTCAAGAGCACTCAGGAATTTCTGGATCGAGCAGACAAGTATATCAAGTCGAGGAGGCAATCGCTAATGAAGGGAAGTCTCCTACAGACGACTAGGGCCAAAAAGAAGACCCAAACAAAGCCGCCAATGGATCTGGGAAAACCAATGGCAACGACAAAAATAATGGAAAAATGGGGGGAAAATAGCAAACAACGAGTCAACAACATCTTATAGCAAGCGCCCAAGGAAGAAAAGGTACAAACCGAGGTTCACCAATTACACAGCCCTGGTCAATAGCTGAGCAGAATTATACCAAACCAATCACACCACCGTTCCCTTTAGGTGGCCAGCCCCAATTAGGAAAGATATCTCCAAAAGGGACACTACCAAGTTTTGTCAATTTCATAACGACTATGGCCATGACATCAACAAGTGTAACCAACTCAAGGATGAGATTGAGTTCTTTATCCAACAAGGGCATTTGAGAAGGTATGTGCGAGCAGCTGGAGGTTCTCAGCAAGAGGCTCACGGAGGCGATGAGCAGGCACCTGCACGCCAACGCTCGTCTCCTTTACAGCCAGCTCCGGTTGCTAGTACACTGTTGACCATCTGCGGAGGGCCACACATAGCAGGTGACAGAGGGAAGGCAAGTGAAAGATATGCCAGAACCCAACGTCACGATCAGGATATCAAAATGTTGAATGTCTAGGAGTGAACTCCCAAAAAAAGCTCGAACAGAGGAAGAGTTGATAACTTTCTCCGTGCTGGATGCTCAATTTGTTCGATTTCCCCACTCAGATCCTCTGGTCGTAGCCAACATGATGGTAAACAAGGTGTTTCTGGATATAGGAAGCTCGGTCAATATTTTGTATAAATATTCACTGGAAAGAATGAAATTATCAGTGCAAGATTTGGAACCATGCAACTAAACCATATATGGTTTTTCTGGCGAAGGGCTCGGGCCAACACGGTCGATCAGGCTTCCACTCACGACAGGAGTTGCACCTACGAACAGGACATTACTTGCTACTTTCATAGTAGTCAATTGTCATTCTTCACATAATGTCGCGATTGAAAGACCTATACCCGTCGATCTACGAGCCATAACCCCTGTCTGGCATTTGGCCATGAAATTTCCAACTAACACATGAGTCGGGTGCATGTTGGGAAACTAGCGAGAAGCACAAGAATGCTATAATTCTTCAATCACAAAAGCAAAAAGAGATGAATCAGAGGATAGAGCCGAAAAAAGGTTGCTGGTAATAAATGAGACACATGCCCAATCGGGTGAACAAGTCACCAAATAGGGTGTGGCCCAAAGTGAGGATATGGACTTAGATCCTCGCTTTGGGGATTTTGAAGAGAACGTTGGACCCATGGAGGACCTCGAGGAGGTCTAATTAGAAGAGACAGATCCGACCAGGGTTGTGAAAGTCGGTAAGAACTTAGAGACAACAACAAAACACAAACTGGTGGAATTTTTGAAGAACCATCAAGAGGTCATTGCCTGGTTGCATAAAGATATGGTTGGGATAAACCCAGCGGTGATCAGCCACGTTTTGAATATAGACAAAAAAAATTCCACCTGTACAACAGAAAAGAAGGTTACTCGACAAAGATAGGTCTAAGGACTTAAAAGAATTAGTCGAAAAGCTGAAGGAAAGTTGATTCATTAGGGTAGCGTTTTATCCATCTTGGGTCTCCAATCCCGTACTAGTTCCCAAGCTAAATGGCAAGTGGAGGACGTGCATGGATTTCACAGACCTTAATAAAGCCTGCCCAAAGGATTGTTTCCCACTTCCAAGAATCAACCAGCTGGCCAATGCTACATCAGGGCATGAAATTTTATCGTTCATGGATGCAAACTCCAGTTATAATCAAATCAGTATACATCCACCCAATGAGGATAACACTAGCTTTTGAATAAATACGAGACTTTACTACTATAAAGTAATGCCCTTTGGTTTGAAAAATGCTGGTGCGACTTACCAGCGACTAGTCAACCATATGTTCAAGGAGCTGATCGGCATTAACATGGAAGTATATGTCGACGATATGCTGGTCAAGTCAAAAAAAGCCAAAGAACACATCAAGGACCTACAAGAATGCTTCAACATCTTGAACAAATATCCGATGAAGCTGAACCCTCTTAAGTGTTCCTATGGTGTTGATCTGGGAAATTTTTGGGATTCATAGTAAACTCACGAGGAATTGAAGCTAATCCCGAAAAAATTCAGGCATTGATCAAGATCCAGTCTCCTACCAAAATTAAAGATGTCCAAATCCTAACCGGAAGAATTGTCGCTCTAAGTAGATTCATATCTAAGTCAATGGACAAGTGTGTTCCATTTTTTAATCTACTCAGAGGCGACAAGAAGTTTGAATGGACAGAAGAGTGTGAACAGGCCTTTCAAGTGCTAAAATCCCTCATGTCGCAACCACCAATTTTGTCCAAACCGGTCGAGGGTAAACATTACCATCGCACAGAAGGCTACATACGACCAGAGTGCAAATAGACAGGAACTAATGGATTCTTTAGACTTGATCAGCGAAAGGCACGATCAAGCTCAACTTCAGGTAGCAGCTTACCAACAAAAGGTCGCTCGATATTTTAACTCTAAATTACGCGAAAGAAAATTTGACGTGGGAGATTTGGTACTGAGAAGATTTTTTCTCAACATTCGCTACCAGATAGCCGGAGTACTCAGACCAAACTGGGAAGGTCCATATCTAATTGAAGAAATCCTTTAACCAGGCACATATAAACTTGTTCGCTTAAATGGAGATCTCGTTCCTCACTATTGGAATGGAGAACACCTGCGCAAGTATTATCAATGAACAATTCTTTTTAAGGAATTGGCTTGTATTAATTTTAATTTTACTTTTTACAAGTTTATGAATAAGGGCTGGTCAATTATATGACTGGCTGCTTACAAGTGTAAGATCAATTCTTGATCACTCGTACAGACACGATTTTTGTCCATTTATTACGAGAAATAAAAGGAATTGTGCACAGCCAGTATTCTTGCTAATTATTGTATTTATTACAAGTATTTGCTCATTACGTGTGTTGTTTTGCTATATTATCGTTAATTGTTTATAAGTATGCGAACAGTAATGTTCGAACAGGACTTGGTCATGGCAAGTGACCGAGAACCTTAAGCTCCTCGATCACTTGGGGGCATATAAGATACTAAGCAAGCAAAGCATATTAACAAGCATATGTAAACACACGAGAAAAATAAAGGAAAGCATGCTGCAACACTTAGAGTATATTTCAAAATTTTGAGTTAATTTTGTAAAATCTTAACAAAGTGTTATGCTAAGTTCGGTCATACGAACATATGTTATAATAGTAGTAAATATTATAATATCACAATGAAATGTTTTACACCACGAGCAGTATGTGCTCGAATGTAACAAAAAATTAAAAGGAAAAGCTTCCATTGGCAGCAAAATTGTCTCAAATTTACGAACATTTGTTCGCATGTTTTAGTTACATAAATAAAAAATCAAATTATTGTGCAGCCGGAGGAGGGTCTTGCTGAGACTGTTGGTCGACTGTTGTTTCAGCATCTTCGTCAGCACCTTCAATGCTTGTTTCCAAGGAGATTTTGGGAGAGTCTAAGGTGTTCAGGGCATTCCTTTCTTCTTCTAGAAGAGCAGCGTATTTGGCGAGTTCAGCCTGTTTTGCTTGTTTGGGAAGGTAGTCAAAGTTCGCCCCTGGATTGTTCTTTCAAAACATGTAGAAACAATTGAAGGTAGCTCCTCAGAACCTCTCTAGCTTGTGGGAATTTGTCTCCTCGAGCAGCTTGACTTTTTCCTCCAGACCAGTGGCCACCTTCATAGTAGCCACCAGGTCTTCTTGAAGTTTGGCTGCTTCCTTGAATTTGTTCTCCGAAGCTTCCTTGAACATCTCCTTGGCAGCAACAACTTTGGCCAACTCTTCTTGGCTCCTCTTCAGCTCCTCGGTTAAACTGGTGACTTTGTCTTCAGCCACCTTAACCCTCTCTGTGCACGCCTTTATCTCCGCAACATGTTTTGCATCGACCTCCTCGGCGTGATGCCAGCCATTGTTCATGGTTAGGATACCTTAGGAACAGTAGAAGAATGAAGTTTTTAGAGCTAATCAAAGGGAATGTTGTTCGATTAAAATAAAATACCGACAAAAACTTACACTAAGCAATTCATTCAACCCACGAGCAAGGACCTGGCTGGGTTTCAATGCATGAAGACAGGGGAAGTAGTAGTGCGAGGAGGAGGAGGCAGCGTTGTAATCCTGGACGGAGCAGAAGCCGGAGGGTCTCCTGGTCGAACTCTCTTTCTCGAGGGTTCACCACTGCTCTCAATAGGGTGCTTTCTGCTCATCTTTTTCCTGCTCGGAGGAATGTCTAAAGAGGCATAGATATCAAAGGCATCTTCGGATGGCATGACTACAAAACAAAAACAAACGATCAGATAAATTTGTTTGGAGTTATAATGGAATAATATAAAGAGAAATTCTAAGTAGTATACCCGAACTATATTTACTGGTCGTTATATTATCTAAGGAACTATTGCTTCACTCACTATCTGCCTCGAAGAAGTCTGAGCTAAAATTACTGGTCGTAAATTTAAAGTTGCCATCCCCATCAAATAAATGACAGGGAATGGGCAAGTTTTCTAAGAGTGAGAAGTCTGTACCGTTCTTGTCTAAGGACTCAAGTATAGGGCCAATGTATTCTGGTAGTTTTTGTTTTCCCTTCTCATGATGGGTAGGGGTATTAGCAGCTCGAGTGCTAGGAGCTGGTTCTCAGATGGTCACTCTCGTTGGTCGCTGCCTTTGGGGTTATGACACATCTTGCTGCTGCTCGGGGATGTCTTTCCCGTCAGTGACCTCTCTAGTGGCACTCCCCGTGGTGGATTCCCTCACATCCTGGTGAGGTGCTAAAAGGCTGACCAGCCTTAAATTACTCTCAGTGACCAGCTCCTAGACGATTTTTTCTATATTGCTCATGTTGGCCAAGGTTGCAGCTCTTATCTCCATTTCTGGAGTGGGGTCTGGTCAATGACATGGACCTAGGTGCATCACAAAATAACAATAGACAAAGGAAGATGAAAAAATGAATAGTTAAAGGTCGATCAGAGATTAAAAATTTACCTCCTCGTGTGAAGGCCAAGTTGTCAACAACCAAGTCAGTTGTAAGGAAGTACTCTTGGAAGTATCTTCCTACATTGGACTTGTAGGTAATATCACTCAAGAATGTGCGAGCAAATTCTTGGTGGCAAAAGTGGAAGAACCCTGGTTGGGGTTGGATTTGAGATCAAACAGATAGTTGATCTCATGTGGGTAGGCACATGCAATTTTTTGTGGTTGTATAGGACATAGAGTGCTGAGAGTACTCTATATCCGTTAGGTGTTATTTGGAAAAGGGAGACCTCGAAGTAATTGGCCACCCCTCGGAAAAAATTGTGCAAGGGTAAAACTGCCCCTGCTTCGATGTGATACCTCGACTAGGCACTGTAGGGACCTCCAAGTAAGTTTGCCCTCTGGTTAGGTGTTGGTTTGTATAGGGTAATCCCAAAAATCCCATACTTCTTGGGGTATTTTGCCACCATCTTGGTCAATATGACACTAGGAGGGGCAATGTACCAGTCTACCTCTGCAAGAGGGCCATCTTGAGGTCGGGCCTTGGGTTGAATGTCTGGTGGTGAAAAATTTAGAGGTTGAGGGTCATTTGAAGGACCCTCGGTATGGGAAGCAGACTGATTATAAGGCGAATCGATCGTTTTCCTTTTTCTACGAGCAGTGTATTTTACACGACCCATGTTTGGTTGACTGGCTGAGGGGCTGGTCGTGGGGTTTTGTTGTGAAGATGGAGGTTCGGGAAAAGGTAAAGAAGGTTGTTCTTGATCCTTGAACAACAAGGTGAGAAGATTGCCATTTATTGGTCTCTCACCTCCCTAGGGATCATGCATGAATATCTAAGGAGAGCAAAGGGGAAGTGAGAATCTACGACCAACAGATAGAAGAAAGAGAAATAAGGATAACGTTGCTCGCGTATAAAAGTTAAGCTTTTATAATACCAGCGGCATCCTAATAAAAACGTTACAAACATGCGAGCAGTTTTGAAAAAAAAGATCAAAAAGTGAAAGTGAAAATTCTTTCGTAAAAAACTTTTCAACTCTGAAAATAGGCGGGAAGAACTCAGTTTTTCCAAGAAGTTCAAAAATCAAATTTTCACTTCGATTTTGGACCCTACATCAGTATCCCTATATCCCACTTGATTTCTAAACATTGCCTAATATTTTATACTACCTAAAATCCAAATTTTAGCATATTTTTTCTATGTGCCTCTGTTTAAACCATATTACCAAGAAACTTATTCTCAAGAACAGTAGATGCTATAACGAAAATTCATGCAATCAGTACTAGATTGCATAGAAGAGAAAGTGGATTCGAAACTTACTTGGAATATGAGTTGTAGGAGAAAACACGAAGATGTTGCTCAGAGTCAGTCAAAGTCTTGAATCACGCTGAGTTTTTCAGAAAATTTTGGGAAGTTTCTCTAAGTTCTTGAGGAGAGAGAAAGTTTTGGTAAAAAATGAAAAGGCTAGAGGTTAGTATATTTATACTGCTCGTAACGCTATTGAAAAGTAATGATGGGAGCAGGATTTCAATGTATGGGGAATTGCAACAACCGTCGAAATATTTTTGGGAAACTGTAAAGGTCATGATTGCTTACTTTTTCAAAAAGGTACTGACAGGCGTGGCATGTCAGGCAGGTAGCAGTTCGAGTAAGTTTATTAAATGTTGGTCGCAATAAAATAAACATGGGGGGAAAATTTTTACCCAAAAAAGATTCCCTTGCTGATGTGACAAAATTAGTACACGCATGGGTTTCACGTGACTATTTGACTGGTTATGCTTAGGTCGACCATCGACCAAAGATGAAGGCGCTCGATAGATCAAGAAGATGCTTAACCATACGACAGAATACGTGTTTCATATGCAAGCAGGCTGGTCGTACATATCAGATATTTCTAAAGATATTCAATCCTAGTTTTATGTAAAGACTGTAATTTCAATTATTATTTAAATATGTTTGTGTCAAATATGAACACGGCCCATAAGGAGAACCTTGAGCCTATAAATAGGACTCAAGGGACTCTTTGAAAGGGGGATTTTTTTTTATTTTCTTTTTCTTCTTTCTAAGTAGAAGAGGGTTTAATTCACAAAATTTGTATTTATCTTGAATCTTGTGAAACTCGTGAACCCTAGTTCACTGATTGCAAGTTTTGCTATTCTTCTCAAATAATAAGAACACGAAGTAGACATAGGTCATTACCATTATCTGGGACTGAACCACTATAAATCTTTGTGTTGCTTATCTTCTTGAGTTGAATTCATCTTATTTCTATCATTTTTAGTGACTCTGTGTCGTTGACCAAACCGAGGGCCAACAAAAACTTTTTCAAAATTATTAACTAAATCATTTACTGACAATTGATGGCCAAACAAAAGCAAGTAAATAACATTAAAACCACTTGAATGAATAAAATTCAATTTCACATTAACACCATTAACAAAGTTCCAAAATCACACATTAGGGTTCGTTAACAATTCTAGCTATGAAAAGTTTACCTCATCATTAAAATATCCAAAATACTAATAATAAATGCAAACATTGTCAAGAAAAAGAAAAGAAAATAAAATAAATTAAATACTAAGAGAGGGATGAGAAAATCAAGCCCCAATAGGTGTCCCCAAGTGGTTCTCTTCTTGTCCTTCTCCTTGAATCTTCTTCCTCTGTTGGGGTTTTATGCCCCAATTAAAACCCAATTTCTTTGTTATCTCATTTATTATCAATAAAAGAATAGAAATCATTTTTTGACTTGGTCAATCACTTTGTTCACATGTTTTATTTTCATGATTATTTGTTTAATATAAACTTCTATTAAATCCCGAGCATATAGCTAATCGTATTTATAGTGACGTAATCGCAGTGAAATATAAATATGATTATATGTTCAAAATAAGTTAGTCCTAAGATTAGTCAGTGCACATGATTTATACTGACTTGGCAATCTATGATATGATCTACTTACACATCACAATGTTATGTTCTTTTTAGAACATTAGCAAAATAGATAAGATTGAATGTATTTGTTACATCGGACAGGACCGATATTGACAGTAGATAGGATAAGTAAACATACCATTATTATCTATTCTACTCATATCATATGGTTGACCATAGGTCAATTCAATCTCAATTTTGAGTGGTTAGTATTCTAACTGATTGTATTATTTGAGTTCTTTGACTAGTTCGTTACCAGCTTACCCTAGGACTAGCCCATACTTACATCTTGGGAACTTGGTAGTATAATTGAGTGGGAGTGTTAATCATAGATATGAACATCTATAGCTTCTGATGAAGAAGTGAAACGATGGTTTCCATTTAGTTTGGTTCAAGGTGTTCAATGATAGAGATCTCATTTTAGTAATTAATATTAGTTTAGTGAAATATCATTTACAATGAACTAAGTGTTTTAAGGATAAAATACAATTAGGGGTAAAACGGGTTTTTAGTCCCATCTCATTGTAGACCGTCTATAGAGAATTGAGTGACAATTATGATTGTAACAATGGATAATTAATAGTGTATCTATATTTGTTATAGAGTGTTCTATGAATTCAAGAGTGCAATTCCGAGTCTTTAGTAAATATATTTATTAGCTTTATGATTACCACCATCTTAGACTTCCTGAGGGTGACTGGTAATGAGAGGGTGGCCTGTGCCACTTGTATGTTTCGGGAGGATGCCCGAATTTGGTGGGAGGTTATTACCCAGACCAGAAACGTCGATGCCCTGAGTTGGGAAGAGTTTCGACCTCTGTTCAACGAGAAATACTATAATGATGCCATCAGGGCGGCAAAAGCTAAGGAATTTATCAGATTGCTTCAGGGAGGTTTGTCAGTGACTGAGTATGCCCTGAAGTTTGATCATTTGGAAAAGTTTGCCATGGAGCTGGTGCCCACTGATGGGACCAGGAGGGAGAGATTTCTCCAGGGGCTATAGCCCAGATTAGCCCGTGATGTTCGCATTACCACTATGGCTGGGGTTACTACCTATGCATATGTGGTTGAGAAGCCACTCACAGCTGAGATTGAATAGAATAAGATCTGACGAGATAGTGCAGCCAGAAAGGAATTTAGGAGAACAACTTCTCCTTTTGTGGGTTCAAGTAGAGGTGGAGGCCCCAGTGAGCAGAAGAGGAAGGCTCCTGACACCTTCCCAGTTCCAGGTCCTGATAAGCATCCCTATGGTATTTCAATGGGTTGTCAAGGTTGTAATGCCCTACTTCCTTAGAGCCGTTACTAAGTGAGTTTAAAAACGTGCTTCCAACTCGCTAGAGGAAAAACTTTAGAAATAATAATTTCCGTAGAAAATCATAAAAGTTTTACACTTGGGATCCCAGAATACAGTTTAGAAATATTTACAACATATAAACTGAACCAAGTCAACTAAACGAAAAAATCTAGGTTTATTTACAAGCCTCTCCCAAAACCCTCTGGCTGTGGCAGAAAGGCTAGCCAAACATGTACACGCCGCCTCACGCCTGCTGTACTCATGGTTGGTTGACCTTCTCTTTACCTGGACCACAGAGCATCTGTGAGTTGAAGCCCAGCAAGGAAACCCACAGAAAGATAACATATGCAACACATATATCAAGCATATAAACAGGCCACCAATGGGCTAAACACATACGGCCTAGCCGTCCCAGGCGTATACCAAGCCCTGGGTTCACGAACCACGCCGTGAGGATATCCTAGGTATCATTTTAGGGACTCGCCCTGGCAACTCGCACTCCACGTGCTCGACGCTGCTCCCGGCCCCTTGCCGTTCTCGGCCTTGCACTCAACGTGCCCAACGCCGTTCCCGGCCCTTCGTCGTTCTCGGCCTACACCGTTCCCGGCTCTTGCCGATCATTCACATAATAACATACATGGTATAACAAGCAAGTATAGAATTCTAGCATAATCAGTTAAAAGGCTACGCCCCGCAGTTCTAACATATTGGGCTCAGCCCTGCATACAAGCTCTATGGGAACAAGGGTTTTCTTACCTGGGTCCCGAGCTCTCCGAGCACCGATGTCCCGAGCATAGTCCTCTAATTTGAGCCTCTCTGAATCCCTAGTCACAACATATTAACAGTATCCATTCATCAAATTCTAATCCAATGAATAACTCCGAGCCATAACCCTAACCTCTGGGACCTTGAATTCTATCAATCTGGGTGATAAAATCCATCTCGAGCCTTACCCATTGAGTTCCCAAGCCTAAACACCCTTAAAAACTCAAACTGGCACTAAGGGTCACGGCCCCACCCCCAAGAGCCGCAGCTAGCCTCAAAACAGAGGCTAGCACACCCCTGCAACACACATGGGCCGCGACGCGCACACCAAGCGACGCGGCGCGCATGAACTTCTCGGCCTCCCATGGCCGCGCGCACACACGGGCCGCGGCCCTCAACACCGAACCCAGATTTTCTCACCATTTTTCTACACCTTTCCTCAAGACAATTCACCCAAAACTTGGCTAACATTCCTAGATAACCAACTCAATTATTTCAGCTCAGTAACAGCATCAAAACCCCATTAAAACCTACTCCAAAACTCAACTAAAATACCCAAACACAGATCAAGCTTAACTAACATGCATACTCTAACAAACCAGCAACAATTCTCAACATAATCCCCATAATCAGAGCTTAACTTACGGAATTAAGCTTCAGAACCAGTTCCCTATGCTTCAATCTTCAAGCTTCAAGCTCCCTTAGATCCCCCAGCTGAAATCCCTTAGCTTTAAGTTAGTTTCCCTTAAGTTTCCCTTTGAGTTTTCTTTAGAAAGTAAAAGAGAGAAGAAGATGAAAGCTATCTCAGATAAGAGAGAATGTGTATGTCCGTTTCCCTAAAGTTCTAAGTAATTCCTCCTTTTTGTTTTACTTAACTTAAGTCTAAAGGATTACCTCAAGGCTCGGGGTACCAAAACGTCCCCGAGGGAAAAATGGTAAATTTCCCCAATATTCCCGCCTAGACATTCTATCCTCAAATATATCTCCAGATATTTATTTTCATGTCCCATTAATCCCATAACACACCTAGTACCCAAACTACCCCTCGACTCGCCCCGAGTCGGATTCTCAACCCCATTGTGTCTTCCTGGCTAACCGCTCCCCAGGACTGTCTCGGATCATGCTACACAGACATATCACATATATATAACATTTATCACATTTATGCCCCTAATATCCAGACGAGCCCACATGCACATTTAACTCAATTAAACATGCATCATTATCATATATTCACATAAATCCACATATTAGCATATTAAATCATTTATTGCCCTCCAGGCACACTAATCAAGGCCCTAAGCCCGATTAGCAAATTTGGGTCGTTACAACTATCCCCTCCTTACAGAAATTTCGTCCTCGAAATTACTTGAACAACTCGAGGTACCGCTCCCTCATCTCTGACTCAAGTTCCCACG
Source organism: Humulus lupulus (assembly GCF_963169125.1). Classification (NCBI taxonomy): domain Eukaryota; kingdom Viridiplantae; phylum Streptophyta; class Magnoliopsida; order Rosales; family Cannabaceae; genus Humulus; species Humulus lupulus. The sequence goes on along the minus strand of NC_084794.1, from coordinate 283,796,967 downwards.
TTGCCTCCTCAACCTTGTTGTTTCTCCACAGCACTTTCACCAAGGTGATGGTCTTGTTCCTCAAGACTTTATCTTTTCGGTCAAGAATTTGAATCGGCTTCTCCTCATAGGAAAAATCCTGGTCAAGCTCCAGATTCTCAAAACTTAGAACATGCGTTGAATCAAACATGTACTTCTGGAGCATAGATACATGGAAAACATCATGAAACCCTGATAAAGCTGGAGGCATTGCAAGTCTGTAAGCTACCTCTCCAACTCGTTCCAGAATCTCGAAGGGGCCAACAAACCTAGGGCTCAACTTGCCCTGAACACCAAACCATTTCACACCCCTCATGGGCGAAACCCTAAGGAACACATGATCACCAACCTGAAATTCTACGCTCCTACGCTTAAGGTCTGAATAACTCTTCTGTCGACTCTGGGAGGCGAGCATACGCGCTCTAATCTTCTCAATCGCCTCATTGGTCCTCTGAAACATCTCTGGACCCAGATACCTCCTCTCACCTGTCTCATCCCAATGGATAGGTGATCTACACTTCCTTCCATAAAGCATCTCATACGGAGCCACTCCGATGGTCGCCTGATAACTATTATTGTACGAGAACTCGATCAAAGGGAGATACTTACTCCACGATCCCCCAAAGTCAAGCACACAGGCTCGCAGCATATCCTCCAATATCTGAATCGTCCTCTCAGGCTGCCCATCCATCTGAGGATGATAAGCGGTACTAAACCGTAACTGCATGCCGACAGCCTTCTGCAGACTCTCCCAAAACTTGGAGGAGAAAGTGGGATCTCTGTCCGACACTATCGACCTCGGAGCCCCATGAAGTCGAACAATCTCTTTCACATACAACTCAGCATACTGCTCCACAGTATAAGTTGTCCTAACAGGAAAAAAGTTGGCGGACTTGGTATACCTATCCACAATCACCCACAATGAGTCATGCTGTCCCACAGTTCTTGGTAAGCCAACTACGAAGTCCATAGTAATATCTTCCCACTTCCATTCTGGGATCCCCAAAGGCTGCAACAACTCCGCTGGCCTCTGATGCTTAGCCTTAACCTGCTGAAAAGTTAAGCACTTAGCCACATAATCCACCACTTCCCTCTTCATGCCCAACCACCAATACAGAGCTCTCAGGTCCTAGTACATCTTCGCCATACCCGGGTGTAAAGAATAGGGAGTGGTATGCGATTCATCCAAGATCTTTCACCGGATATCAGAATCCATCGGAACACAGATCCGACCCTTGTACTTCAGTAACCCCATCTCTGAAATGGAAAAGTCCTTTGTCACTCCGACTAAGGCACTCTCCCTATGACCTCGCAACTGAGAATCTTTCCCCTGTGCTTCCTTGATCCTCTCAAGGAGTGTAGACTGAAGAGTGATGTTGGCCAACTAACCAACCACCAACTCTATACCTGCTCTGGTAATCTTCTTAGCTAACTTATCAGATATCTGCCTCGAACTAAACAACTGTCCTGGGCCCTTCCAACTCAATGCATCAGCCACTACATTAGCCTTCCCAGGATGGTATAGGATATCACAATCATAATCCTTAACCAACTCCAGCCATCGCCTCTGGTGCATATTCAGGTCCTTCTGTGTAAAGAAATACTTTAGGCTCTTATGGTCGGTGTATATCTCACACTTCTCACCATAGAGATAATGCCTTCAAATCTTAAGTGCAAACACCACTGCTACCAACTCTAGGTCATGCGTAGGATATCTCTGCTCATATTCCTTCAACTGTCTCGATGCATAGGCTATCACCTTACCAGCTTGCATCAACACGCACCCCAAACCCTGCCTAGATGCATCACAGTAGACCACAAACTTCTCATTCTCTGTCGACAAGCTAAGCACTGGCGCGGTGATCAACCGCCGCTTTAACTCCTTAAAACTATTCTCACATCTATCCGTCCAGACATACCTCGTCTTCTTCTTTGTCAGTTCTGTCAATGGTGTAGATATTATGGAGAACCCCTCAACAAATTGCCGATAATACTCTGCTAAACCCAGAAAGCTCCTCACTTCAGGAACACTGCTCGGTCTAGGCCAATCTCTGACCGCCTCAATCTTACTTGGGTCAACCAGAATCCCCTCCTTACTGACAATATGGCCCAGAAATTTAACTTGTGGCAACAAGAATTAACACTTACTGAACTTAGCATATAACTTATGCTCCTTCACCTGCTGTAGTACCAACCGCAGATGCTACTTCCTGAACCTCTCATACAAAGGTTCCCACTTATTCTCTATAGCAGACTGCATTGGCACTGGCGCTGCAACCTACTGCACTGGCAGCCCAGTAACCTGAGGCAAGGCCTGTTGCCTCAACTTCCGCAACTCTTCCTCTGTTCGCTGAAGTCTCGCTTCCATCTCAGCAAACATCTCTTGACAGTTATGTGGGGCAAGTGGAGGGTCCTGAACCTGGTTGTCATCCTCAGCCCTACTGCCGCGGAGTCTAGCTGATTGTCGAGGCATCTCAACAAATATGCTTGTAACCAATGACGCCGCTCATCAGGCATGATAACAACATCCAAAACCACCTCCCAAGCACATCAGTCGTCCACAATAATATCCCACATAGCATATAACACACAATGAGCCATGCCCTAACATCATGCATATGTTAGTTCATTCATCATGCTCTATATACAAAATAAGCAGGCAAACAGGGCATTCAAACACATTTTCAGACATATTAGCCAATCTTACCAACCAACCCTAAGTTGAGCCTAACACTGACAGCATGTGTACATGTTCGGTCAATCTCCAGAACCAATAACCTTGGCTCGCTCTGATACCAAGTTGTAACACCCTACTTCCTTAGATCCGTTACTAAGTGAGTTTAAAAACGTGCTTCCAACTCGCTAATCGAGGTTTTAGGACAAACAGTGTAATTAAGCCATAAACAGAGGAAAAACTTTAGAAATAATAATTATCGTAGAAAATCATAAAATTTTTACACTTGGGATCCCAAAATACAGTTTAGAAATATTTACAACATATAAACTGAACCAAGTCGACTAAACGAAAAAATCTAGGTTTATTTACAAGCATCTCCCAAAACCCTCTGGCTATGGCAGCCAGGCTGGCCAAACATGTACACGCCACCCCACGCCTGCTGTACTCATGGTTGGTTGACCTTCTCTTTACCTGGACCACAGAGCATCTGTGAGTTGAAGCCCAGCAAGGAAACCCACAGAAAGATAACATATGCAACACATATATCAAGCATATAAACAGGCCACCAATGGGCTAAACACATACGGCCTAGCCGTCCCAGGCGTATACCAAGCCCTGGGTTCACGAACCACGCCGTGAGGATATCCCAGGTATCATTTAGGGACTCGCCCTGGCAACTCGCACTCCACGTGCTCGACGCTGCTCCCGGCCCCTTGCCGTTCTCGGCCTTGCACTCAACGTGCCCAACGCCGTTCCCGGCCCTTCTTCGTTCTCGGCCTACACCGTTCCCGGCTCTTTCCGATCATTTACATAATAACATACATGGTATAACAAGCAAGTACATAATTCTAGCATAATTAGTTAAAGGGCTACGCCCCACAGTTCTAACATATTGGGCTCAGCCCTGCATACCAGTTCTATTCAAACACATTGGGCTCAGCCCTGCATACAAGCTCTATGGGAACAAGGGTTTTCTTACCTGGGTCCCGAGCTCTCCGAGCACCGATGTCCCGAGCACAGTCCTCTAATTTGAGCCTCTCCAAATCCCTAGTCACAACATATTAACAATATCCATCCATCAAATTCTAATCCAATGAATAACTCCGAGCCATAACCCTAACCTCCGAGACCTTGAATTCTATCAATCCGGGTGATAAAATCCATCCCGAGCCTTACCCATTGAGTTCCCAAGCATAAACACCCTTAAAAACTCAAACTGGCACTAAGGGTCACGATCCCACCCCCAAGAACCGCGGCTAGCCTCAAAACAGAGGCTAGCACACCCCTGCAACACACACGGGCCGCGACGCGCATGAACTTCTCGGCCTCCCATGGCCGCGCGCGCACATGGGCCGCAGCGCACCCATCCTAGGGCCACAGCCTTCAACACCGAACCCAGATTTGCTCACCATTTTTCTACACCTTTCCTCAAGCCAATTCACCCAAAACTTGGCTAACATTCCTAGATAACCAACACAATTATTTCAGCTCAGTAACAACACCAAAACCCCATTAAAACCTACTCCAAAACTCAACTAAAATACCCAAACACAGATCAAGCTTAACTAACATGCATACTCTAACAAACCAGCAACAATTCTCAACATAATCCCCATAATCAGAGCTTACCTTGCTGAATTAAGCTTCAGAACCAGTTCCCTATTCTTCAATCTTCAAGCTTCAAGCTCCCTTAGATCCCCCAGCTGAAATCCCTTAGCTTTAAGTTAGTTTCCCTTAAGTTTCCCTTTGAGTTTTCTTTAGAAAGTGAAAGAGAGAAGAAGATGAAAGCTATCTCAGATAAGAGAGAATGTGTATGTCGGTTTCCCTAAAGTTCTAAGTAATTTCTCCTTTTTGTTTTACTTAACTTAATTCTAAAGGGTTACCTCAAGGCTCGGGGTACCAAAACATCCCCGAGGTCAAAATGGTAAATTTCCCCAATATTCCCGCCTAGACATTCTATCCTCAAATATATCTCCAAATATTTATTTTCAAGTCCCAATAATCCCATAACACACCTAGTACCCAAACTACCCCTCGACTCGCCCCGAGTCGAATTCTCAACCCCGTTGTGACTTCCTGGCTAACCGCTCCCCAGGACTATCTCGGATTATGCTGCACAAACATATCACATATATATAACATTTATCACATTTATCACACTTTTGCCCCTAATATCCAGACGGGCCCACATGCACATTTAACTCAATTAAGCATGCATCATTATCATATATTCACATAAATCCACATATTAGCATATTAAATCATTTATTGCCCTCCAGGCACACTAGTCAAGGCCCTAAGCCCGATTAGCAAATTCGAGTCGTTACAAAGGTGGTAGTGAAGCCTGGAAGACTCATCCTGAATGACCTATATGCAAGAGACGTCATTTGGGAGAGTGTAGGGCAAAGGGGGCTATCTGTGTGGAGTAATAGGTCATTTTACGAAAGATTTACCTAAGGCAAGAAAGGAAGAACCCAGAAAAGAGGACAACTCGGCCCCAGCTCGAGTGTTCGCATTGACACAAGCAGAAGCTGAGGCTTCTCCCTCAGTAGTTACAGGTCAGATTTTTAGTGCTGGAACCCCTTATAATGTATTGATTGATTGTAGTGCTACACATTCTTTTGTTGCTAGTAGTATTATTGATAGACTGTGTAGACCCTTTGATTTTTATGCTGTGGGCATTGGAAGTTTGTTGCCCACTGGGGAATTAGTGGTATCCAGGAGATGGGTCACATCTTTGCCAGTGACAGTGGAGGGCAGAGAGTTGTCAGTGGATTCGATCGAGTTGGTTATGACCGACTTCGATATGATAATGGGTATGGATTTGTAAGGACCCAACTACTCTAGACTTTGGACCATTAATGACTACTTTACATAGACACTAATATTTAATAAAACTTACAAGTGAAATAATCATAACTTCATTAAAACTTATATAAAAAAAAAAAACAAATGTTAAACTACATAAAATTTAAAGTAGGATATGGGATCCCATTGTTTTTAAAAGAAAAACATAACATACTTTTTAATAAATGGATTACTTAGTAAAGTGCAGAAAATACATATAAAATTTAAAGAGACTTCATCCTCGAATCGAACGCTCGGTCCTTCGAATCCATTCCGCCTCAATACACATCCCCAAGCTTCCAAGAACCTTTCCCGCCACCAAAGCTATTTTCCTGCACATATAAACATAAAGGAGTGAGCCTAATGCCCAGCAAGGAAAATCTAACACATAAATCATATACATAAAATTCATATCAACATATACTAAAACATATCATAACATATGTCACATATACTATAATGGCCATTATTACTTGGGGTCCCGAAAACTAAACAAGGCATATGCCCATTAGATTTGTGGGGCTTGCTAGCTAAGCAAGTCATATGCCCATAAATTTATTGGGGCTTGTTAGTTATACAGGTCATATGCCCAAGTCTACAAACATACATAATATAACATATACATAACACTTAAATCATAAGATAACACATAACATAACATATAAAATCCTATCCTATTTTCCTTACCAAATATACCGGGATATGTGAACAGGTTTGGGACCTTGGGAAACTTCTAAAAACCATCAAAGGAAGGTGAGTATACTTAAAGAAAAAGGGATGAAAACAATGAAAGAACTATTCCATCAAAAGATACTTACCAAAAACCTTATGTTCAAGATCTTAGATTTCTTATCCAAAAATAAAGAATAAAGTTAGGATGCTGAGTAGAAAACTATAAGAACTTAAGGAAAACAATACCAAAATGAACTAGAGTTTGGAATACCTTGAATGCTTCTATGATCGATCTAAACCTCGAACCGAAATGTGCTATAAACCTTACTTCCCAAGTGTTTAGTAAGCTTATAATGATTAAGCTTATAATCCCCAACCCAAGTGTTTACACTCTCAAAAATAACCTAGCAGCTTGCAGCCTCTGAACTTAGCTTGATGAATGAATAAATGGCTGGGTACTAGGTCCTATTTATAGAGTTCAAGAATGAAAAGATCTTCATTTAACTTGAATAAAAGAATGGCTTTTTAAGTGAAAAATATTTGAATTATCGTTCAGCAGAGGCTGAAGACTCAATCAGAAAGATGTTGGACTTATCAAGAGGTTAAAGATTAAGATGAGAATATTTTCAAAAACATTCAAAAATATACCAAAGGAGCCGATATATCGCCTGGGCCAGCATGCCCGAGACTCGTCAAGGTGATCGTGCGAAGTTACGTGTTTTTCCTATCCCCGTACTGCGATATATCGCCCTCTATAGCTGCGATATATCGGCATACGCTGAATATTTAAACACGAAATTGCACATTTTCAGCTTAATTTGAATTGAGTAAACAGCCTTGACTAAGTCCTCTAACATTTTCAAAGCTGCTGACAGACCCTAGGATATTCAAATATTAATCTTAATAAACTTATTCCTCAAAAACACTTAATTATCATTAAACATACACATGACAAGTGTTGCTTTCTTATTGGGTCTAACTAAACCTTATAATATAATAAATATCACCATCAATATTAGTCATATTAATCAAACCTTAGGTTAAAATTAATATTCTTAAACTATAGGTTAAACTTAGAAAATCTACAAGTGTTACTACGAGTGTCCAATTAAATCCCGGTCTGAACCAAAATCCACAGTCATAAAAAAAAAAAATACTACTACAATTACTATTATTACTACTATCTAACTAGCTAAGGAAAGTTCTTGGACTCTACAGGATTGGTTGGTAAAGTATGGGGCAACCATTGATTGCAGAAGGAATATGGTCACCTTTGAGCCTGAAGGTGAGGATCCTTTTGTGTTTATTGGTATTGTGCATGGATCTCGCATACCATTGATTTATGTATTGAGGTATAGGGATCTATTGCAAGGAGGTTGTATTGGATTCTTAGCCAGTGTGGTTGACACCACTCAGGTCATGCCAGTGAGACTAGAAGAGACCAGATTGGTTTGTGAATTCCTGGATGTGTGTAGAGTCCAAGAACTTTACTTAGCTAGTTAGATAGTAGTATTATAGTATTTATAGTATTATCTTTATGACTGTGGATTTTTGGTTCAGACCGGGAATTATTTGGACACTCATAGTAGTACTTGTAGATTTTCTAAGTTTAACCTATAGTTTAAGAATATTAATGTTAACCTAAGGTTTGATTAATATGACTGATATTAAGGATAATATTTATTATACTATAAGGTTTAGATAAGAACCAATAGGATTTTAAGCACATGTTATGTATGGGTGATTAAGGATTAAGTATTTTGAGGATTAAATTTAATAAGGGTAAAGTTTGAATGCTCTAAGGTCAGTCAGCAGCTTTGAATGCGTTTGAGGGCTTAGTCAAGGCTGTTTACTCAATTTGAATTAAGCTAAAAATGTGTAATTTCGTGTTTAAATAATCAGCGAATGCCGATATATCGCAGCTATAGGGGGCGATATATCGCAGCACGTAGATACGGAAAACACGAAACGATGCACGTTTGCCTCGGGCATAATGGTCCAGGCGATATATCGCCTATAGGGGGCGATATATCGCCTCCTTAAGCTTATTTTGAAAAGTTTTGAAATCGTTTTCCATTCAGCCATTCAACCTCTTGATAAGTCCAGCACCTTTTTGAACGAGTCTTCAGCCTCTGCTGAACAACAATTCAAATTATTTTCACCTAAAAAGCCATTATTTTTATTCAAGTAAAATTAAGATCCTTTCATTCCTAAACTCTATAAATAGGACCTAGTACCCATCCATTATTCATCTTTTGCTCTAAGTTCAGAGGCTGCAAGTTGCTAGGTGAGTGTGAGAGTGTAAACACTTGAGTGGGGAAATCATAAGCTTGATCATCATAAGCTTATCAAACACTTGGGAAAGTAAGGATTTATAGTATTTTGGTTCGAGGTTTAGATTGGTCTTACAAGTCCTCAAGGTAACCCAAACTCTAGTTCGTTTCTGTACTTTTTCTTTAAAAGTTCTCATAGTCTTCTACTTATTCTAACCTTATTCTTATTTTGGTTAGGAAATCTAAGAACTCGCACATAAGTTTTTGGTAAGTATTTTCTCAATGGTTTAGTCCTTCCATTCCTTTCAATTCTCTTCTTCTCTATACTCACTCTTTTTCAAATGGTTCTTAGGAGTGTTCCAAAGTCCCACCTCTGTCCTCTTATCCCGGTATTTTGGTAAGGAAAATAGGATAGAATTCATATGTTATATGTTTTATATGTGTTATCTTATGTTTTTTTTTATATGAAGTGTGTTATGATGTAGGCTTGGGCATATGACCCATATGACTAACAAGACCCCAAATAGATTATGGGCATATGACCTACTTAGCTAGTAGGACCCCACTAATCTAATGGGCATATGACTTGTTTAGTCTATGGGACCCCAAGTAATAATGGCCATTATAGTATGTGTATGATATAAATGTAATGTTATGTTATGTTATGTTTTTTTTATGTTTCTTATGAATCTATGAATATGAACTATGTGTTAGATTTTTCCTTGTTGTGCATTAGGCTCATTCCTTTTTGTTTATATGTGCAGGAAAATAGCTATAGTGGCAAGAAAGATTCGTGGATGCTTGGGGAATGTGTATTGGTGATGAATGGATTCAAGGAATCGAGAGTTCGATTTCGAGGATGTAGTCTTTTATTTATGGTTTATGTGTAATTTTTTCGCACCTATTTATGTAATTTCTTTTCATTTCAATTAAGATATGTTTTCTTTTTAAAACAATGGGATCCCATATCCTGCTTTGAGTTTATGTAAGTTTAAACATTGGTTTTTACAAGTATTTAATAAAGTATGATCTTTTTCACTTGTAAGTTCTATTATAGATTAGGGTATATGTATAGTTTTCGTTAATGGTACAAAGTCTAGAGTAGTTGGGTCATTACAATGTGTTTCGGGAAGATTTGCCAGGGTTGCTACTGCACAGAGAGATAGAGTTTGTGATAGAACTGGCACCAGGGACGGAGCCAGTGTCTAGAGCACCTTACAGAATGGCCCCAACTAAGTTGAAAGAATTAAAGGTACAATTGCAAGAACTGTTGGATTTGGGTTTTATCAGACCTAGTTTCTCACCTTGGGGTGTGTCAGTTCTATTTGTGAAGAAGAAAAGAACTAGGGTTCTTGAGTTTCATAAACCTTGGGAGAATTACAATCAAACGATGGATAATCACACTATAGCTTTCTCTCTCAATCCTCAGGAAAAAGATTCAGAGATCAAAAAGTCCCTTCCTTGAGCTATTTTATGTATATTTATAGGCTCAAGGGGGGTTACATGGGCCAATGGGCCTTAATTCTCCTTAATATTCACGTATCAAGGTAATAAAGAGGAAATAATAAACATAGTTATTACAAGAGTATAACCATTGAAGGAAATAAACCGAATCATGTGACCAGCCTGGTCATATCTAATAGCTAAGCTTTGATGAAGCATCGAGAAGCTGGTCGACAGACAAACAGCACCCCCTCTTAATGACGCTGACACGTGTTACCCTCATGTACAAAATTCCTGCCACGTCATCTGCAGCCATTTTGGGTAAACAATCTTGTATTTGATGCAATATTTTGGGTTTTCAATAAAGTTATGTTATTTCTTATGTTTGTATCAAAATAGTAGTAGCTATGTCAAGTAGTTTTAATGGTCCAAGGTCTTAGAAATAGTTGGGTCATTACATGGCAAGCTCGACTAGAGGAGGAAGAGGCCAGGATCGATGCTCAAGAAGCGATGGAAGCCATCGAAAAAATCGGGACTGTGGTTGATGGGACTGCTGATCCTTGATGTCCAACTCATGGGCTGCGACCCATTTTTGTTTCCCTTGTACTTATCTTGTCTATTTTTTTATGCCATTGGGTCAAAGACAATTATAACTCAAATTATCTGACAAGTTTATACTTTTAATGGTAGTTTCGTTTATGCCCAAACTTCTTTCTCGAAATCTTTATGCATATTATCTACCTTTATCATTTTTACTTAATAGCATACTTCATATTTCTAACTCAAAATATTTTGAGTATACCACAAAGTACTCTGCTCTTATATTTGCTTATCTATACAAATATTGTCATTTAAGTTTAAATTTCCATATATTCATACATAATTCATTCGATTGCACTCGACTTCGTTATCTTCAAGGTCGAATATTACTTTTACCATGTATCTTCGTTAAAAATACTTATCAGCTTGTAACCTTGTTAGTCTAGTTATTTCTTGCTTAATTAAAGTAACTTTTCCTCATCCTTGAGTATGGTCTCGAGATTGCGAGGTTGAAACTTATTTGCAAAAATTTCCCAACTCTGTCTTGACTCACAAATTTTGTTGGTTCATCTATAATTCCAACTTTTAATCATGTCGATTAGAGTTTGCTAGTTCATTACAAACTTGTTTAGTTCGTGTTTGGTTAATAATCAATACACTGTTATTGTTTAATTCGTGCCTGGTTCATAATCCATAAACTTTGAATAATTTTATTTCATTTTTTATTGATGCTATATTTTCGAGCCTATGGTATGATTGTATTCCACTTACGCCCCCTTAATATCCTATGAATGCAATTTTAGGTTATTGAATTTTTCAAGCTTGTAAAAAGTATAACAATAAAATATACAAAATTTGAATAAAAATCAATGCTTTATTGATGAAAAGCTAGAATTAAGTACAATCTTGGTTACAACTGAATAAACATCATTCCTATATTATTGATAATAAGGTTGTAGATGTTCACCATTCCAAGCTCGTGGGACCAATTCTCCATTTAATCTCGCTAGTTTATAAACACCAGGTTGAATAAAGTATTCAATTTGGTAGGGTCCTTCCCAATTAGGCCGGAGCATGCCTGCAGAGGGGTCTCATGTCGCCAAAAACATGCGTCTGAGCACAAATTCTCCCAATCCAAATTTTCTGTCTTGAACCCTCTTATTGAAGTACCTTGTATCCCTTTGCTTGTATGCAAAATTTTTAAGTTGGGCTTCATCTCGTCTTTCTTCAATTAGGTCTAGAGTTTCTTTGAGATGGGATTGGTTTGAGGTTTGGTCATATGCTTCGCGTCTGATTGTTGGGATTTCGACCTCAATAGATAGCATAGCTTCGCAGCCATAAGACAGGGAGAAGGGGGTATGTCTTGTTGAGGTTTGAGTCATTGTTCTATAAGCCCATAGGACTTTTGGTAATTCTTCTGGCCATTTTCCTTTAACCTCCTTGAGCCTTTTCTTAATTGAGCTCTTTAGAGTCTTGTTCACAACTTCAACCTGGCCATTTTCTTGTGGATGGGCTACTGAGGAAAAACTTTTGATTATCGCATTATTTTCGCAAAACTATGTGATCAGTTCACTATCGAACTGGGTTTCGTTGTCTGACACTGTTTTCCTTGGTACTCCAAATCAACTGATTATATTATTTGTTAACGCCGTTTTTCGTCAAACAGTGAAAGAAGAGCACATAAACAATGGTTAATAATGGCCAATTGAAATAAAACAATGTAAACACACGATTTTTACGTGGTTCAGCAGTTAAATCTGCCTAGTCCACGAGTCTTTGTTATTAAACTCAAGATTATCTCTAGGAATTCTTCAAGAATGAATTCCTCAGAGTTTTCTCTCAAGGTTCAGAATTTTCGGTCCTTTACAATGATGCATGGCCTCTCTATTTATAGAGAAGGCTGTAGAATACTAACCCACATATTTTGGGTAGTTACTCTTTTTGTATAAATAAAATAAATGGCTTTAAATGCCTATATTCAGATATAAAAGGAAACGTCCCCTGAAGACCAGGAGACGTATAACTGACCAAATAATATCCCACGATTCTAGGGGATTTACAATAATAAATGAGGATTACATCTCATATTTATAACACTTGTAGATATTCAAGGTGGTTATCGCGTATCTCTAAGGTTTTAGCCTCCCAGGTTTCCCGTCATCTATCGAGTTAGGAATATCTCCCGAGGCCACATGGCTTTCGAGATCGTACGTGCGTCGAGCTCGGGACCCCTGATCCGAAGTCGTCCCTGAAGATGAGTGTGTTCCCGAAGCTATCTTTCGAGATCATGAATACTTCGAGTTCGTCTATATCTTGCAAGCTCGACATACAATCCTAAAGCATGTTTCCAACCTTATGAGTCCACTTATTTGCGAATCCAACTTTCGAGGTCATAATTAACATAGCTCGAAATCTGGGTATAACATCTTGCCCCCTCAAAAGTATTTGTTCGAATCCTAAGAGAAGGAAACTTTTGAACTACTTTCTTTGAGAACTGTACCGTCATACACTCTTGAAAATGGACACACGTCAATTGGGCATTGCTCATTGTTGGTACTTGAGTACCTTGGAAACACGCCCACGATCGTCCGTCTGACACCTTTTCGGCGCCATCTTGTCATTGATCCCTGACCGTTGGATTTGGCAAGGATTTTGTTCAATGTTCCAGATTAATTCCTTTTTTCCACCTATATATACAAGACCTCACCCTTCGTCTTCATTTTTACCTTTGTTCACCAAAAGCAAGAAAAGAAGAACAACGAAACCAGAGACTTCTTTGTAAAGTTTCCAATCTGTGCATGTTTTCTCGGCCAAAGAAACAGAGAAATCCTGGTCTGTTTGAGTTCGTGAGTTCTTATTTGCAACCTCTTCTTCAATCGAAAATCTCTCTGCAATCGCCATTATTGTGTAAGTATGCAATCTTTGTTTCCCATTTTGTCAGTTTTTATTCAAACTGTTCTTGTTGTGTATGTGTATATACTAGTTTACATCCTTAGCATAATACGATAGGAGGTTTTGATCCGATAGACTCTTATGCTTTTTAGACTTCCATACTGGATTTACACCACTGGCTTATACCCAGTTTTCATACTTGAGTGAGGTTCCAATTTTCTGGGTTTTGAAAAAAAAAAATTAGGCGACGTTTCTTGTACACTAAGTTTTTGGGTAAAAAACATGGGCCTTGATAAGTGCACGAAACCCAAAGTTGCCTTTCCTGGTTAACCGCCATTCTCTTTTCCCTTGATTTTCGGGATTTTCAAAAAACTTTCCACTCTCCTTCCTTTCCCGTGGAATGCACGCCCTGACTCTTCAATAAGGGTCTTAATATTCAACTTGTTTTGCTCCCTGACCCCGAGCTCATAAGTTCGAGTTCGGAACTCTTGCATGCATGGCCCTCACTATTTTTTCTTTCTCGTTAGATGTCACAGAATCTGGAAAGACAGTGGGGGTCGTTGCTGGCACTCCCTTACGAGCCAAAATCTCCAAGCCCAGAATCGCTATTCGCCCGTAATCAACGTCGGATAAGAGAATACAAGCTTGCGCGCGAGCAAGAGGACATTCGAGCTCACTACCGCCGCCAGATTGACGAGGTCATAGAGGGGAAAAGGAGAGTTCTTCGAAAGGCCCTCTATCCAGAATTCAATTCAGGACCTAGGCCGATTCCTCTCGATCCTTCGTTAAAGGTTATTGTCGCGTACCATCCGGGAGAGCTCAAATTCTCACTAATGGGGGAACCTTCCTCCTCGCAGCTGGGGAGAGAAATGTTTGAGGCCGAGCACTACTGGAGCTCGGTTACCACAACTAGCCAGATAAGTGACATCCTGGCTTTCCACGGCCTTAGCCTATCAGGCTCCTTGAAGTGTCGAGCTCCGGCCAATCATGAATGGAGCTGTTTCGCCCCTGGGGGCCGTGACGCCAGTGTGAAATATGCGGCCTAGAGCCAGGAACACATGAGGGCAGGAGCTCTGTTGCCCTTGAAGTCTTTCTTCAAAGACTTCACCGACTTCGTTGTGTTGGCTCCATTCCAACTCAACACTAACTCTTACAGGGTACTGTCTGCCCTGAGGTCCTTATACCGCGAGATGGGGTGGAAAGGACCTTCGCCTCAAGAGATCTTGTATCTCTTTTGTCTGAAAAGTAACCCCTCCCGAGCTCAGGGAGGGGATGGCTTTTATTACCTTTCGAGCTATCCCAAGGAGAAGAAGGTCTTTGAAGATCTTCCCAATCATCCGCCCGATTTCAAAAGGGCCTTCTTCTGGACAGATGGTCTGTCCCCATCTCGGCATTATTCGTTCAGGCGGATTCGTAAGCATTCTTGTTATCTTTATTTCTGTGCTTGTGACTTTAGCTCTTAGACCCGTACTTAGTAGAAATATGTTGTCTTTCAGCCAATTTTCAGCGTCCCACTCCCGACGATACAATGAAGGAGCATAGAGAGACCCTGCTCTAACTCCCACATGGCAGGAGGTCCCTCTTATACCTTTTACACGAGGATAAGCTCCGAAAGTACGGACTTTAGGGGGAGGGCCAGTCCACCTTTGACTGGTCCAATATAAAATATGAAAACTGGGAGCAGGTGCCACTGCCCACAGGCGCCCTTCCTTCGAGGAGAGAAGCGAGGCCGCCACTTCCAGTTCGCCCAAGGAGCCCGCTGTCTAGGAATGAGGCTAATGATGAAGCCTCGAGCTCGGATTCGGATGAAGGTAAAGTCCTTCCTACCTCGAGAATGTGGTCCCCGACCTTACTAAAACACAGGCCCAATAGGTTAGTCTCGTGCCCACAGGATATATACCACTTCTACATATGAGTTGGGTAGATGACTGTGTCCATAGGTTTGATAGTGGGCTCGGGAAATACGACACCATGTACACCACGGACGAGATATGGAACAGGATAGCCGTTCAGTATGGGACCAACGATTATAGGGACCTCTCGAGGTTATCACCCACATATAGGGAAGCCACTCCCCCCGCCTCCTCTGAAGACGGGGGAATTTCGTGGTCCCCAAGTTCGAGCTCGGGGGAGAGTTCCAGTTAGGTTTTTTCTTTACCTGGTTTCCCTCTCTTTCCAAACTTATTATTATTGTCTAACTCATTGTAACTGCGCAGGTGCCATGAATCCCGACCTCGACGCTGTGCTCTTTAGCGATGGGGGAGCTGGCGCCCAGAGGAGCAAACGTCCGAGAATACCACGGAGGTCTGACCGACCATCAAAGGTACCCAGACGCCATGAGACGACCCCCGCGGTCCAGACTACTGCGAGCACAACCACGGAGCCGACTGTCCAGGTTGATGCGTCTGGCTCGACCGTCCCCCTCTCGCTTCCTCCGACCGATACTCAAATAACAGTCGGTCGGCCCCCGAAGAAACCTGCTATCTCCAAGGTCCAACTGCCGATGGCCCGACCTCATATCGAGGAGTTCGTGCTTGACAGTACTGCTGGGACCCAAGGGGCTATGCTCAGCTCGGATGTCCTCTCTCGGGTGGGTCAGAGCTTTTCAGGCTTCGGCGCCGACCATTGGGACCTCGTGCACAAGGCCTCGGATTGCAATACTCTTTACGACAAGAGTATCGAGCTTATTGCTGCGGTAACCTTCGTAACTCTCCTTTAAATGTTTGTACCTCAGCTCACGATCTAATTCGTTCTTTGTGTTTCAGGCCCTTGTCGTTTTGGCACAGCTCAACTATAAGCTGACCAACGAGGTGCAAACGAGCATGTCTCTGGCCCAGAAATCAAAGGATCTCGAGCTTTAGATGGCTGACGAGCTCAAAGACTCGAAGTCTGAACTTAAAAAAATGAAGACCCGTCTCGAGGAGCTGGAGAAGTCGAATGCCGAGCTCGAGAAGGCCAATGCCAAGCTCGAAGAGGAGAAATCTGTTACCTTCGACTTCATGGAGAGCGAGAAGGCCCGCCTCCTGGACGAGTATAAGGAGCAGAAGGAGAAAGCGGTCGACCAAGCCATGTACAAGCTTTGGGCTGATAATGCCGACCTCGATACCAGCTTCCTGGGCCCTCTCGAGGCCACATATGTTGAGCGATGGAATGCCCGTCTTGAGGCCAGTGAAGCTGCTCGAGAGGCGGCTCAGAAGGATAGTCATGCTATTCGTCCTGGGGGGTCCGGTGCTACTGATGCTGAGAAGGCCAAGGAGACTCCTCTTCCTTAAATCTGATCTCGGGGAAATCATTTATTGGGGCTGCGTCCCCCTATTTTTGTAACTATCTTAATTTATGCCCACGGGGCTGATACAATTTCTTTAAATATTACTTACATGTGCTTTACATTTCTTGGTTCGAAATATTTTGCACATTTTTTATGGATGAATCATTTATGTTTATTTATTCATACAAACATATCGTGGATTTAGGTTCGAAGCTCAATGCATTCATGCATAGTTTGTTCAAATTATCCGCTTCCGACCTCGTTATTTTTCAAAGTTGGGCATTACTTTAACCATGAACCCAAAAGTACTTATATGGTATGTAATGTGAATGATTTGGTTATATCTTTTTTTGTTTAGTCACTTTTACTCCTCCTTAGTTTTTGCTCCGAGGTTAAGAGTTCGAAACTATCTTTCTTTAAGATATTCCAGCCTCGATTTCGACTTGTTTCGCAATAGGTATAGGTTCCTACTTATCATCGATTAATTTTTTGGCTGGTTTGTTCCAAACCTGTTAAATTTGCACATCTGGTTAACTCCAAACGTTTTAGGTTTTTAGTAGTTCGGTTATGTCCGAACTATCTAAGCTCGTATACTTGGTTATCTCCAAATACTTTATGTTTTTGATAATTCGGTTATGTCCGAACTATCTAGGCTCGCATATTTGGTTATATCCAAATACTGTGTTTTTGATAACTCGGTTATGTCCGAACTATCTAGGCTCGCGTATTTGGTTATATCCAAATACTTTATATATATATATATATTTTTTTTTTGCATATGTTATTTTATTTTTCAAGCTGATGGTATATGTACCAATGATGCCCCCTTAATATCCTATGAGTGTGACCATAGGTTATTAAATTAAGAGAGATTGCAAAAATGAAAAGAAATAACATATTTGAACGAAATGGAACTTTTATTTGATGGTATTCAAAAACAAATAAGCTAATACAAATAGAAACACATGGTTATAGGCAACACTTTTCCTATACTACTGATAGTAAGGTCTAAGGTGTTCGCCATTCCATGCTCGCGGTACTAGGCTCCCGTCCAATCTCACAAGTTTGTACACACCAGGTCGGATGACTGACTCTATCTGGTATGGTCCTTCCCAGTTCGGCCCGAGCACCCCAGCTGCGGGATCTCGAGTTGCCAAGAAAATGCGTCTTAACACCAGATCTCCCATTCCGAATTTTTGATCTCGAACCCTCTTGTTGAAATATCTGGTAGTTCGTTGCTGGTAGGCAGCGTTTCTCAGCTGGGCCTCTTCTCTTTTTTCTTCAATCAAGTCTAAGGTCTCCTCGAGCTGAGTATGGTTTGAACTTTGGTCGTAGGTCTGAGTTCGGATCGTTGGGATTTCGACTTCTATGGGCAACATTGCCTCGCAGCCGTATGCTAAAGAGAACGGGGTATGTCCTGTCGAGGTCCGAGCTGTTGTCCTGTACCCCAAAGGACTTGTGGCAATTCCTCGAGCCACCGTCCCTTTGCTTCCTCCAACTTTTTCTTCAGAGAACTCTTGAGAGTTTTGTTCACAGCTTCGACCTGGCCATTCGCTTGAGGGTGAGCCACTGATGAAAAACTTTTTATTATACCGTTCTTCTCACAAAAATTGGTGAGTAGGTCGCAATCGAACTGAGTTCTGTTGTCGGATACGATCTTCCTCAGAACTCCATATCGGCACACGATGCTCTTTACAACGAAATCAAGGATCTTCTTCGAGGTTATTGTTGCCAATGGTTCAGCCTCTGTCCACTTTGTGAAGTAATCCACGGTGACTACAGCATATTTCACTCCGCCTTTGCCAGTTGAGAGAGAGCCGATGAGGTCGATGCCCCATACCGCGAAAGGCCATGGGGATGTCAACATGGTCAGCTCGGATGGTGGGGCTCGGGGTATCGTGGCGAATCTCTGGCATTTTTCGCATTTCTTCACATAATCGAAAGAATCTGTTTTAATGGTTGCCCAGAAATACCCCTGGCGTATTATCTTCTTGGATAGGCTATGCCCCCCGGTGTGATCTTCGCAGAACCCTTCATGGATTTCTTTAATGATTCTCTTAGCTTTGGGAGGGGTTACGCACCTGAGTAACGGCATGGAATATCCCCTTCGGTATAGCCTTCCATCCATAATTGTGTAACGGGGAAGTTGATACATCAACTTTCGAGCTTGGCTCCGATCTTTTGGAAGAACTCTGTTTTCGAGATAATCAACTATGGGGTCATCCAGGTCGACTCTGTTTCGATCATACACACATCTTTCTCTTCTGGCTCGTTAATGCTAGGTGCTGATAGATGTTCTACGGGCACAACATTCAGCTCTTCGTTTTCGAGGGACGTGGCGAGTCGAGCTAAGGCATCTGCATTCGAGTTCTGCTCGCGGGGAACTTGGTCGATTGTATAGAATTCGAAACACTCTAACGCGGATTTTGCCTTTTTCCAAATAAGCTGCCATTCTCGTGCCGCGAGCCTGATATTCTCCCAAGATTTGATTAACCACGAGCTGGGAGTCACTGTAGCAATGTATAGCTTTAGCTTTGAGCTCCTTAGCTATACGAAGTCCCGCGAGTAAAGCCTCATATTCGGCCTCGTTATTCGATGCTTTAAAGTCAAATCTTTGGGCGGAATGAAATCTGCTTCCTGCGGGGGTAACCAAAATGACCCCTGCCCCTGCTCCATTTTCATTTGACGAGCCGTCGACGTAGAGTTTCCACAGCTCGTGGGCCGTGGTTATTACCTCGTCATCGGCTATACCCGTACATTCCACTATAAAGTCCGCCAATGCCTGTGCTTTAATGGTCGTTCTCGGGTGGTAGGTGATCTCGAACTGTCCGAGCTCAACAGCCCATTTAAGAAGTCGACCTGAAGCCTCTGGTTTAGATAGGACTTGTCTAAGTGGTTGATCAGTCAGCACATGGATGGGATGTGCCTGAAAGTAGGGGTGGAGCTTCTGAGATGAATGAATTAGACTGAGCGCGAGTTTCTCCATTAATGGATATCTTGACTCTGCCCCCAGTAATCTTTTACTGATGTAGTAAACGGGTCTCTGCACCCTCTCTTCTTCTCGGACGAGCACTGCGCTTATTGCGTGTTCGGTAGTTGAAAGGTATAGGTACAGTATTTCCCCCGTTTCAAGTTTTGACAGGATGGGTGGTTCCGCAAGGTGCTTTTTGAGCTCCTAAAAGGCCAGCTCGCATTCCTCCGTCCATTCAAACTTCTTACCTCCTCTCAATAAGTTGAAAAACGGAAGACCACGATCTGTAGATTTCGAGATGAATCTGCTTAGGGCCGCCATCCTGCCAGTTAGACTTTAGACATCCTTATGCCTTCGAGGTGAGGGCATATCAATCAGGGCCTTGATCTTGTCGGGGTTAGCCTCGATTCCACGAGAGTTTACAATAAAGCCCAGAAACTTTCCTGAAGATACCCCAAAAGTGCACTTCTGAGGATTTAGCTTCATATTATACTTCTTGAGCACGCCGAAGCACTCTTCGAGGTCATCAACATGGTTCTTGTTAAGTTGAGACTTGACAAGCATGTCATCAACATAAACCTCCATGTTGTTCCCTATTTTCTCTGAAAACATCATGTTTACGAGCCGTTGGTATGTGGCTCCAGCATTCTTGAGCCCGAATGGCATGACATTGTAGCAGTATAGCCCTTTATCCGTGATGAAGCTCGTATGTTCTTTGTCGGGGGCATGCATGGGAATCTGGTTATATCCAGAATAGGCATCCATGAATGACATCAGGCCGTGCCCCGCCGTGGCATCTACGAGCTGGTCAATCCTTGGTAACGGAAAACAGTCTTTTGGGCAAGCTTTGTTGAGATCCGAGTAGTCAATACAGGTTCTCCACGTCCCATTGGGCTTTGGGACCAACACCGGATTGGCTACCCAGTCAGGGTAAAAGGCGTCCCTAATGAAATGGTTTGCCTTTAACCTGTCAACCTCCTCCTTCAGTGCTTTCTTTCTGTTTTTGTCCAGCTGCCTTTGCTTTTGTTGCTTTGGGGGAAAGCTTTTGTCTATGTTTAGAGCGTGGCTTGCTACATTCGGGCTTATCCCCACCATGTCGGAATGCAATCATGCGAAGACATCCTGGTTTTTCTTCAGAAAGCAAATTAATTGCTATTTCGTCTCATCTGGGAGGTGTTTTCCGACCTTCACCTTTCTCAAGGGTTCAGCTTCCTCGAGCTGAATTTCTTCGAGCTCCTCTAGAGGTTCGAGGTCAATTTTCTCCTCAATCCTCAGATCAATCTCCTCGTCGATTTCTAAGACCGTTCCATCTTTATTTTGTATGATAACGAGTGCCTGAGCGCTCGTTTGCTTCTTTCCCCTCAAAGAGATGCTATAGCACTCCCTCCCTGCCAGCTGGTCCCCTTTTAATGTCCCGACACCGCTAGGGGTCGGGAACTTAAGGGCCAGATGCCTTACTGATGAAACTGCCCCCAGCCCGACCAGAGCGGGTCTCCCAAGCAGCACATTGTAGGCAGATGGCAAGTCTACCACCACAAACTCCATTATCTTGGTCACCGAGACTGGATAGTCTCCCAAGGTCACGGGGAGCTCAATGGATCCCATGCAGGCAGTTCCTTCTCCTGAAAAGTCGTACAAAGTAGTTGCACATGCCTTCAGGTCGCGAAGGGAGAGTCCCATTTTCTCGAGGGTTGCTTTGTAAAGGATCTTGACTGAGCTCCCATTATCTATGAGAACTCGGTGGACTCTTTTGTTGGCGAGTTGAAGAGTAATAACCAGCGGATCATGATGTGGGAACTGAACATGGGAGGCGTCCTCCTCAGTGAAGGTTATGGGTTGTGATTCAATCCTCTGGCTTTTAGGTGCCCTAGGTTCGGGTTCATAAGGAGACCCGTCCCCTGTCTTAAGCTCGTTAACATATCTCTTTTGGGCATTCCTGCCCCCTCCTGCGAGATGAGGCCTTCCCGAGATGGTTATTACGTCCTCTCCATCTATCGGGGGGGGCCTGCCCTCTTCCCGAGATCGAGAGTTATTATTTTGTGTCGTCGGAGGCGCGGCTACTCTCTGGCTTGCGGCCGTCTGACCAGTATTCTGGTTTTTGACATACTGCCAGAAGTAACCTCTCGAGATCAACCCTTCGATCTCGTCCTTCAGTTGTCGACATTCATCAGTTGTGTGCCCGGTGTCTCTGTGGAACCGGCAATACTTACTGGAATCCCTCTTGGATTTTTGATTTCTCATTGGGTCCGGACGCCTGAAGGGGACCTGGTTTTCATTAGCCAGGTATATGTTTTCCCGAGACTCGTTGAGCTCGGTGTGCACTTTATACACGGAGAAATACCTCTCTCCTTTCTTTTTCTTTCCTCCCTCAGCCTCGGGATTACTTCCTTCGTTCTTTTTCCTCTTGGATGGGTTCTCCGAGGCAGGTTTTGATGCCGCTGGGTCCGCCAAGGTTGAGGCAGAGTTGATGTTTATCGTTGTAGTTTCGAACTGGGAGGTCGCTTTGAGCATCGACCTCGCTTCCTCTACATTGACAAATCTCTGCGCTCGTCTGTTAAACTCGGTTATCGACCTTACCGGTTTCCCTTGCATGTCTTCCCAAAGGGCACTTCCCGGTAATACACCAGCTCGGATAGCCATGAGGTGTCCACTGTCATCCACATCCCGAGCTCGGGCTACTTCCAGATTGAATCTTGTCAAGTAACTCTTCAATGTTTCACCCGGTTGCTGCCGGACGTTAGTTAAGGTGGATGCTTCTGGTCTGACCCTTACCATTGCTCTGAATTGCTTCTTAAAGTCTTTGGACAACTGCTCCATGAGGTTATTAAGTGTCTCTTATACTTTTTGAACCAACTTTTGGTAGGTCCTGCCAATGATGTTGGAAACAACATGCACCTGAGCTCGTAACCCACGTTACTGGCTCTCGTGATAGTGTTGAACGTGCTCAGGTGACTACACGGGTCGGTCTTTCCTTCAAACGTAGGGACGTGAGGAATCTGAAACCCTTGAGGAAATTGAGTGTCAGAAATATGGGGAGCAAACGGCTCGAGCTCCTCATCAGAGTCCTCATATCGACCATTTCCTCGTTCATTCTTTAAAAGCCTAAAAGCTCTTTCGAGCTAATCGATTATTTCTTGGACTGGGTCAGTAGGAGGTATTGTTTGGAATTGACTGTCATTGATCGTGATTTCAGGCTCGCGTCTCCGCGAGGGATCTCTACGCCTATTCAAGCGATCCCTCAGGTCTGGATTTGTTTGATCTCCATTCCCCCGACTCTGATTCAGATGATTGCGTAGGTCGGGACGATTCTTGCGACTTCCAGTATTCTTACGAGCTCGGTCATGCTTACTGACCGACCTGGTATCTCTGGAATCTTCACTGGTAAAACTCATTGTGCGGTTATTTCGAGATGGATTCAGCAGTTAAATCTGCCTAGTCCACGAGTCTTTGTTATTAAACTCAAGATTATCTCTAGGAATTCTTCAAGAATGAATTCCTCAGAGTTTTCTCTCAAGGTTCAGAATTTTCGGTCCTTTACAATGATGCATGGCCTCTCTATTTATAGAGAAGGCTGTAGAATACTAACCCACATATTTTGGGTAGTTACTCTTTTTGTATAAATAAAATAAATGGCTTTAAATGCCTATATTCAGATATAAAAGGAAACGTCCCCTGAAGACCAGGAGACGTATAACTGACCAAATAATATCCCACGATTCTAGGGGATTTACAATAATAAATGAGGATTACATCTCATATTTATAACACTTGTAGATATTCAAGGTGGTTATCACGTATCTCTAAGGTTTTAGCCTCCCAGGTTTCCCGTCGTCTATCGAGCTAGGAATATCTCCCGAGGCCACATGGCTTTCGAGATCGTACGTGCGTCGAGCTCGGGACCCCTAATCCGAAGTCGTCCCTGAAGATGAGTGTGTTCCCGAAGCTATCTTTTGAGATCATGAATACTTCGAGTTCGTCTATATCTTGCAAGCTCGACATACAATCCTGGAGAATGTTTCCAACCTTATGAGTCCACTTATTTGCGAATCCAACTTTTGAGGTCATAATTAACATAGCTCGAAATCTGGGTATAACATTATTCACCACAAAGTCCAAAAATTTCTTCGAGGTGATAGATTCCAGGGGCTCGGCCTCAGTCCACTTCGTGAAGTAATCAACAACAACTACGACATATTTTACTTCCCCTTTTCATGTTGGTAGGTGTTGCGATAATTTTTGCTATGCAAGTGCACACAGTCGCAATTTGTAATAAAATGGTAAAAACCAAGTATCATCCTCAAGGACTGATTTATCAATTACCAGTCAATTAATTTCTCTTTCTATTTGATCAATTAAAATTTGTTGATTTTTGAAAACACAGTAAGAGAAACTATAAAGTGCAGAAACAATAATTGAAAATTAAATGGAATAACAACTAATAGTAAAATCTTTGATAATTAACCACAGAAGAAACAATTAGGATATTTAATCTCATCAACTATCCTCCATATTATTCCCTAATGCAAAGTATGAGTTCTTCTTCTTTTCACCTAATTCAATTAACAAGTTGATACAGCAGCCTATAATCATACTATGAATTACAAACTCAACCTAAGTGACAATTCCCTATATTTCTATGGTAAATTGAACCACAAAGGTAGCATTAATCTTGACAACTTAATAAACAGTTACACAATTAACTCAGATACTTTCGTTCTAAATTAGAATTATGTCCAATATAACCACAACAGATTTAAATCTCACTTCTCAGATTTTGACTTAAAAACATGTATGTCTGACTATAGATGGCCAATCAATAATCAGTCTATAAGAATAGGTTATATGGAATTGAATAAGATTGAAGAAGAAGAAAATTGAAATTGCATTAGTTCATAATAGGGGTTCAAGTGATTCAATTAAACATCCTAAACAGAAAATTAGTTCATAATCATAATGCTAATTGCAACAAAAATTAAAGATAACATCATGAAGAAGAAGAAAAACATGTAAAAATACTCCAAGCCTTCAATCTTCAAGCCAAGAATCTCTTCCCCGTCCGCACGTCCTTTCTCTTCTCTTTTCGCCATATTAAAACCTAGGATTGAATTTTTAAAAGAGGCGGGCTACGGCTCTACAAGCACCATGCCGCAGCCCGTGTCAACGAATTCTGGGCGAAATGCCCATCAATGCCGCGGCCCTCTCTAGCCATGCCGTGGCCCGAAGATCTCCTTCAAAATAGTGGTTCTGTTTCACCACCTAGCCGCGGCTCTATGTTGCTCATGTCGTGGCTCTTAAGGGATTTCTCAATTTTTCAAGTTTTCATCTCAAAAATTCACCAACACTTCCAAATTATGTTGAGATCCATTCTTTTTCAAAATATGTAGAAAAACTTGGTTATTTCTTCCCTTTCGTTGACATTTTTCTCCAAGTGCTCAATTCTTCTTGATATTCACAAAGACAAACAAACAAAGCATAAACCCGCACTAAATGAAAGAAAAACGAAATAAAAGACTACTAAAAACATCACCTAAACATGACAAAAACTAGACTCAACAGTAGGGATCCTATGAAGTTGATTCCCCATACCGTGAATGGCCACGGGGAGCTCATCATGGTGAGCACGATTGTTGGTGCTCGCAGGATTGAAGCGAATCGTTGACACTTGTCACAATGTTTGACGTATTTGAACGATTCTGCTTTAATTGTAGGCCAAAAGTATCCTTGCCTAATTATCTTTTTTGATAGACTATGCCCCCAAGTGTGGTCTCCGCAAAATCCTTCATGGATTTCTCTAAAAAAATTCTAGCCTTGGGTGGAGTTATACAACTTAAAAATGGCATAGAATATCCCCTTCTATACAATTTTCCCTCCAAGATAGTGTACCTTGGTATCTTGTACATAAGTTTTCTTTCCTCATTCCGGTATGCTTAGAGGCTCCTTGTTTCGAGGTAGTCTATGATCGGAATCATCCAGGTAGGCTATGAGTCTATCATGTTGACTTCATCTTCGTTAGGCTTGTCTATGCTCGATATTAGTAGAAACTTGATCGGCATAACATTGAGTGTATTAGCTTCCTTGGTTGTGGCAAGTCGAGCCAAAGTATCTACATTTGAAGTTTGCTCCCGCGAAACTTGTTCAATGGCATAAAATTCGAATTGCTCGACTGCTGCTTTGACTTCTCCAAGTAAGCTGCCATTTTGATTCCCCGAGCCTGGTATTCTCCTAAAACCTAGTTGACAACCAACTGGGAGCCACTATAGCAGTGGATGGCTTTTGCTTTAAGTTCGAAAGCTATCTGAAGTCCTACCAGTAGTGCTTCATATTCAACCTCGTTATTTGATGCCTCGAAGCCAAACCGTAAGGCTGAGTGAAAATGATTTGCTGTCGGAGTGATTAATATAATTCATGCCCCCGATCCATTCTCGTTCGAAGACCCATCGACATAAAGTTTCCACGGCTTACGTCCTGGGGTTACGACTTCCTCGTTGGTGATTCCCGTGCCTTCAACTATTAAATCTTCTAAAGCTTGTCCTTTGATCGCCGTTCTCGGGTGATATGTGATCTCAAATCTTTTGAGTTCAACTGCCCATTTTAACAGTTTCTTGGATGCCTCATGTTTCGACAACACCAATCTCAATGGTTGATCAGTCAATACGTGCACAAGATGCGCCTGGAAGTAAGGTTGGAGTTTTTGAGAAGCATGTATCAAGCACAAGGCTAGCTTTTCCATTAATGGATATCTCAACTCTACCCCCAGTAACCTTTTACTAATATAGTAGATAGGTTTTTGTACCTTCTTATCCTCTCGAACAAGTACTGCGCTAATCGCATTCTCGTTTGTGGCGAGGTATAAGTACAATACTTCCCGTGTGATTAGTTTGGATAAGATTTGTGATTCTACAAGGTGATTCTACAAGGTGATTTGTGAAAAGCGAGCTCGCACTCTTCTAACGATTCAAATTTCTTGGCCCCTCTCAAAAGATTAAAGAACGGGAGGCATCTATCTGTAGGTTTCGATATGAACCTACTTAAGGTCGTCATTCATCCAGTTAAACTCTGGATATCTTTATGCTTTCGAGGCGAGGGAATATCAATTAACGCCTTTATCTTATCCGGGTTTTTCTCTATGCCCCAAGCGTTTACTATAAATCGAGAAACTTTCCTGAAATACTCTGAAATGAGCATTTTTGTGGGTTAAGTCTCATGTTGTATTTTTGGAGTATAGCAAAATATTATGCGAGATCGTCAACATGGTTATAGTTATGCTTGGATATGACCAGCATATCGTCCACATATACCTCCATGTTGTTCCCTATCTGCTCGAAAAACATCTTATTTACCAATCTATAATATGTGGCCCCAACGTTCTTGAGTCCAAAAGGCATCACATTGTAGCAGTACAAACCTTTATTGGTCATGAAGCTCATATGCTCAAGATCGAATGCATGCATGGAAATTTGGTTATATCTAGAATACGTGTCTATGAATGACATGATGTCGTGACCCGCGGTAGCGTCTACAAGCTAATCGATTCGAGGTAGGGGAAAGCAATCCTTTGGACACGCTTTGTTGAGTTCCAAATAGTCAATGAAAGTTCACCACTTTCCATTGGGCTTCAGAACTAACACGGGATTGGCTATCCAATTAGGATAGAAAGCATCTCAAATAAACTGATTTGCCTTCAATCTTTCGACCTCCTCTTTCAAGGCCTTCTTCCTTTCATCGTCTAGGATCCTCCTTTACTATTGCTTAGGTGGGAAGCTTTTGTCTATGTTCAACACATGGCTTATAATGTTTGGGCTGATCTCAATCATATCCGAGTGCGACCATGCGAACACATCTTGGTTTTCCCTCAGGAAGTGGATTAATTGCTATCTCACATCCTTTGGAATGTTTTTCCCTATTTTCACCACCCTAGTGGTATCCTTATCATCGAGCTCAATGTCCTCAAGCTCTTCAATTGGTCCGAGATTGGCCCTATCCTCCTCTATCCTGGGGTCGATCTCTTCTTCGACCCCATACACTGTCTCACTTATTTCTTGGATGACCACAAGCACCTGTGCACTTGTTTGTCCCTTCCCCCTCATTGAGATGTTGTAGCATTCTCGGGCAGCCATCTGGTCTCCTTTAAGCGTCCTAATGCCACTAGGTGTTGGGAATTTGATAGCTAGGTGCCTTACAAATAAAACTACCCCCAACTCAATCAAGGCTAGTCTGCCAGCAGTACATTGTAGGTCGAATGGGTGTCTACCACGATAAACTCCATTATCTTGGTTACTGAGACTGGATAGTCTCCCAAGGTTATTGGGAGCTTAATAGATCCCGTACTGGCTATTCCTTCCCCTAAAAATTAGTACATTGTTGTCACACATGCTTTTAGGTCTCGGACAAAGAGCCCCATTTTTTCCAAGGTGGCCTTATAGAGGATGTTAATCGGCTCCCGTTATCTTTCATGACTCGGTGCACCCTCTTATTAACGAGTTGGAAGGTAATGACCAAAGGGTCATTATGGGGGAATAGGACGTGTGAGGCATCTTCTTCAGTGAATGTAATGGGTTGGGACTCAACCCTCTGTTTTTTCAGAGCTCAGGGTTCAGGTTCATAGAAAGATCCACCCCCCGTTATGAGCTCGTTGACATATCTTTTCTGGGCATTTCGACCCGTCCCAGCGATATGCAGTCCCCCGGCGATGGTTATCACATCTTCTCCATCGATTGGGGGAGGTTGGTTATCCTCCCTTGCGTGTGGGGCATAGTCTGTTGGGCAGGTTGTGTAGGAGTTGCCCTCTGCCCAGACGAAGCTTGGGACGAATTTTTGTTTCTAACATACTGCTTAAAGTATCCTCTTGAGATTAAACCTCGATCTCATCCTTTAATTGTCTGTATTCATCAGTAGTATGACCAATGTCCCTATGAAATCTACAAAATTTGTTGGTATCCCTCTTAGACTTATGGTTTCGCATCGGATCAGGTCGTCTAAAAAGGACCTGGTTCTCGTTTGCAACAAAAAATTTCTCTCGAGTATCCATGAGCTCGGTATAGACTGTGTAAATGGAGAAGTATTTTTCTCCTTTTTTCTTCTTACCCCCATTAGCCTTTGAGTTATTTCCTTCATTATTTTATCTTTGGGAAAGGTTATCTCTTGAGGGTCGCGACGTGGAGGACGTAGTTGAGGTTGAGGCTGAGTTAACGTTTATCGTTGTAGTTATTATGGCTAAGAAGACAGCTTAAGTGTCGACCTCCCCTATTCTACATTGACAAACCTCTGAGCCCGAGTGTTGAACTCGATTATCATCCTCACTGGTTTTCTTTGCATGTCATCCCAAAGGAGACTTCTTGGAAATACTCCAGCTCGTACTGCCATGAGATGACCACTATCATCGACATTTCAAGCTCGTCCCACTTCTATGTTGAATCTCGCTAGGTAACTCTTTAACAACTCTCCTGGTTGCTACCGAGCATTAGTCAATGCTGAATCCTTGGGCTTGACACTCTTCATGGTCTGGAATTGCTTCTTGAATTCCTAAGACAGGTGTTCCCATGATTTGATCAAGTGTCTCTGGAACTTGTCAAACCAGTTTTTCACTAGTCCAATGAGTTTGGTCGGAAAGAGCATACATCTTAGCTCGTATCCGACGTTGCTGGCTCGCATTACCGTGTTAAATGAACTCATGTGGCTTTATGGATTGGAAGTCCCATCATAGGGTGCCACATGGGGTATTTTAAATCCATGAGGAAATGGGGTATTTGAGATGTTGGGGAGCAAAAGGCTCGAGCTCCTCATCGAATTCGTAAACCTTGTCCTTATTTTTTCTTCTTAAAGAAGCCTAAATGCCTTTTCAAGCTGGTTGATCCTTTCTTGGACCAAATCCACTAGAGGAGGAGCTTGCATTTGTGGCGGCTGGTTATTGTTCCCAAGAATTCCAACTCTTTGTCCTAGTACAGGGTTATACCGATTCCCATGCACTAGCTGCAAAGGCTCTCTTCGGTTGTTCAAATGTGTTCATAAGTCTAGGTTTGGCAGGTTAGTCGGCCCCCGGTTCTGATTCAAATGATCTCGAAGATCAGGATAATCATTCTCGTAATTCTCGTTGTTTCTGGGCCAGAGTTTTATACATTCACCGATCGGCTAAGGTCTAGACTTCCACTAAGGAAGCTAACATTCCTCTCAGGTTGCTGCTACTGCGTGGCTCGATTGTTACGAGGTGGGTTTTCTGCTTACACCCTCACCCCAATTATTTGTGACCTTGACATATGACTTCCCGATGGTTGAGGTACCCTATGTCCTCGATGAGCCTCTCGTGGGGACTCACATTCACCCCTTATTTAGGTAGATCCCTATGGCTTCTATCTCGGCTCCCACTTCGAGCACTCTGAGAGGGCCTCTGGGGTGCCTGATCCCCTGCCCGGTTCCCATTGGGAACTGGCTTGGGTGCCTCTCGAGCTAGAGAGGGATGTCTTATTGGAGAGGGTGAATGCCTTATTGGCGAGGGCGGTGGCCTTCCGTTATTTGGTCTAGAAGGTCCAGAATCTGCTCGGACAGGCTTTGGGTTGTTTCTGACAAGTTCAGGTTTATCATTTCTAGCAATCGGAGGAGCTCAATTATTCCCAATTCTTGCAGGAGCATTTCTTGTAGGATTATTTATAGCAGGGTTGTGAGCTAGATCAACCACTGTCAGTGTTTTTCCAGGGCCTTGGTTGAGATTATTAGGCCCTTTGCTCGGCCATCCTTGCAGTCGTACTCCCTTGGGGTCCTCCACTGGCCCTTTGAGGCGGTGCCTGTACTTCAACGGCTTGCCTAGCCAACTCCTTGTTTCGCCGTGTAGCCTTGGCCAGCAGCTCATGCAATTTGCGATTCTCCAATTCCACGATTGGAATGTACCTTTCGGGATTATAATACAAATCTTCATCACGCCTCGGGTTCTAAACAAGCTGCCCCTTAGAGGCCGATGAAGCACTCCCCTCATCGGGGCTCTGATCTATCAAGGGCTGCTTCTCAGGTCTCCATGGGTGGTTCTCAGCTTGAGGAGTACGCTCCTCGGGGATTTGGGGTAGAGGTCGTGATTGACCCAAAACAGGTATGTTTTAAATATTTATATCGGAAGTGCACGAATCGTTCATATAGAATAGTGATTGTGTAAGCAAGGATTTCGAACCCAAAGGAGTTGTCTAAAATAAAAAAAGAAAACTATTTTAAATCAAAATTAATAAATTCTAACCTAGCTCCAAAGATTGATGAGATTTTTGTAAAATGAAAATAAAATAAAAGATAATAATAAAGAAATTAAAGACAATGTATAAAAATAAATTAATAGCAAAAATCAAGATGGTAAAAGAACATTATTAAGGTATTAGAATCCACAAAAATATAAGTTCAATAATATTTATAAGTACATTGATTCCCAAGTTTTAGTGATAGTTAGAATAAATCAAACTATCATTTATAGATTTATAATTTTAGGCATAAATTACTTCTAAAAAGATAGGATTTTTCTTCACTTTTCAAAAAGTATAATTTTAAAGTATTTAATGTGAATCAACCTAATGACACAACAAAAAATCAAATAACATTATTTATAAGGCAAAACATAATATTTTTGTTCTAAGCATTGGATGTGTACAATTTAATGAAACATCTTACACAAAGAATATTATGTTTTTGCACTAATGAAGAACAAAGTGTAAATATGTTCTAACAATCAAAATTACAAGATATTTAAGATGAAAGAAAATATTTGAAGAAGAAAATCCATGAACTTTATTGCACAAAATGGGAAATCAATACACAACATAAATACTATCTAGTTACATATTGTTTCATCATCACCTTAATAATCTTAAAAAGATTAGAAACTCATAACTAGAATAGAAATTACAAACCAAAAAATTACAAACATAAATAGGAAAATTTGGAGGAGGAACCCCCAAATTTCTCCTCTAAAAACTCATAGAAAAATGACGAAAAAGAAGAAAAAGATGAAGAGAATGGAGGGTCTTGAAAGTGTAGAAATTGAAGTGTAAACTCTCCTAAAAAATAAACACTCCCCAAAATGGTCTTGAAAATTCCCTATTTATAGCCAAAATGAGAGTATTAAAATAATCAATTTAAATTGATTAAATTAATAATAATATGGAAAATATGGGTAAATTTTAAGGGCGATGATGATTTTGTGGTGAAAATGTGTAGAAAAGTTGGGTAAAAATTGGTATTTTAAGACATTGGGGACAAGGGGAAAAAAATGCAATTGTTGGGCTCAACAAGGGGAAAAGGCAGCTGTTTTGGTAGGTCTTGGGGCTGCTGGGCATGGGTGGCTTGTGGCCCATGGGGTGCAAGGGGGCAGTGGGCCTGGCTGGTGAAGGGGCAGGCGGCCTAGGAAGCTGCTGAGGAGTGTTGGGCGTGGCTGGGTGCATCAAACGGGTGGTGTACGGCTGGGCAGGGACCTGACTGGAGCTGGCGGGCCTGGCAGGTGGGCCTTCGGGCTTGGCTGGAGGGTGAGGGAGCTGTGGGCTGAGATGGGCCTGGGCAGGGCAAAAGGAGTTGGCTGGCAGGGAGGAACTTCGGCTAGGCTGGCAGTTAGGCCTTCACTGGCAGCTGGGCCTTGACAAAATCTGGGCTTCTTTACTCTTAAAAATACCAAATTTTACTTCATTTCTTTTAGTTATACTCCTTTTCCTTTCCTTCATTTGAATCAACAAAACATACAATTTTAATTCATATAAACTATTATAAATTAAATTAAAATTAAATATTTTCAATAATAAAATATAAAATATTAATTAAAGCT
Source organism: Humulus lupulus (assembly GCF_963169125.1). Taxonomy (NCBI): domain Eukaryota; kingdom Viridiplantae; phylum Streptophyta; class Magnoliopsida; order Rosales; family Cannabaceae; genus Humulus; species Humulus lupulus. The sequence continues at coordinate 283,764,582 of NC_084794.1, read as the reverse complement.
TAATCTACTTTGACATTTAAGTTCAATAAAATGACATTTTTGACCTACAACTAAACAACAATAATTCAAATAATTAAACTACAACATTTTACAACAAAATAACTATAAAAATACACAAAAATGTATAAAATTTAAATAAACCACTTAAATTCAAAATTACTTTAAAACTTAATAAATCAATTTAAAACTCAAGAATTAAGCAACAATTAGTATATAAAATATGGTAAAATAACTCTATTTGTTGAGTTATCACACCCCCAAACTTAAAGTTTTGCTAGTCCTTTAAGCAAAAGAAAAATTAAAAACACACACATTTTTTTTAGTTTGTGATGTCAAATGTTTTCGTCAAAAATTACATAATGGAAATAGTTCAAAGAAAATCACAAATAAAAGTAAAGCTTATGTAATTAATTAAAAAGTTAAAATTGTTTTCAAAATAAATATTTAACATGCAAACACAAAAACATCAAATCATCGTGTGAATATTAGACAAGCTTATGCAAACAAAATTAAATTAAATCTCAAGAGATAATAAAGCAAATTCTAGGATTTTTAATTTTTTTTTTTTTTTAGATTTAAATAATTTAATGTTTAAATACACTTTTTCCAAATATCACAATAATTCAAATAGAATAGAAAAGTGTCATATAGAAAAAATTCTATAATTAAACAAGACTAACTCAAAAATTAAAAACAAATCTTAAGATTTATTTATATTTTTCTAAGAACTAAGAACAATTTCAATCATAATTCTTATCATCGGAAAATGAAAATTGAAATTCCGTTTTTATTAATTACCAAATTAATTAAACCATGTGAATAATTAAAGTGTGGAATTGTAATTAACTGTTTACACAGATTGCAGTTCTGTCGGGACAGAATCCAAACGTGTCACGATAGAAACTGAACACAATAAAAAGACAGTGCAAAACAATAAAGAACACAGCGAATTTTTACAAGGTTCAGAAACCCTTTCGGATAACCTACTCCTTGGGGCCACGCCCAGAGAATAAAACCAATTAATAAAGAATCACAAGTACAAAATATTGACTTAAACAAAACAAGACTCCCTCTTGAGATTTGCTGCAACTTTGTTATACTTCTCTTCACTAATCTGATTTTGATTGAAACGCTCCACCACTTGAACTCCCTTCAATGGCCAGCGAGTGCTTGCATCCTCCCAATGCAAGGCTTGTAAAAATCTTCTCCCGAAGACTATAAATGTTGTGTTCAAATTACAATGTGTATTCACTCATGAACATGGTATAAACTCATCACTAAAAACTAAACACACATATTTCTACAAGATCACGTGAATACTTATGATCTTGAATACAAAGAGGAACTCTCACAAATATTACAATAATGCTCACGAATAATGCACAAAAGAGTTTGTCTTTCTCACTGCCTTTAGAGCCCTATTTATAGAGTCCTTTTTCGTACTCATAAAGGCTGAGAAATAATTCTTCTAATATAGGCAAGAATAATTGAAGATATTCTTGTTTGATGAAGAGTTGCCTTTTTTAGAAGATGCTGATCTGATAGGTACGATTTTGGTAAGGACAGCTCAGACCTGTGTCGGATCAAAAACAAGCTCAAAAAGAAAACAGCAATTGATGACATTAAGAATCCAGTTTCATGTTTATTAATTCTTGAGTTGCACGAAAATATATAAACAAATAAACCAGAAACAACTTTGGGTAAGTACTGAATATTTGCAATATAAATCTTCTCTTTATAAACAAATTGGAACAATATAAGCTAAATAAGGAAGCTCATAATTATCAAAAATTCACAAAATGGGAAATTGGATTTCAGAAAATTATAATAAAGGGAAACAACCAATTTATCTTTTAAGAAAACGATATTTCTATAAAAATGCCAATTATAGGATTTACAAAAATCACCAATATTTTTTTTTCAAAGAAAACAAAGAAAATAATTTTATTTTTTTTAATTTTACAACAAATGAAAAACATGCAAAAACACATAAACACCAAGAAAAACACATACACACTACCCCCAAACTTAAATGAAACATTGTCCTCAATGAGTAATAAAATAGAAAAAGTTAAGAACTACTCCCTTGGATGTATGCTTCCTTGATTTGTCTCCTTTGTTTTCTTCTCTTCTTTTCTTTTTGGGCAAGAAGTTTCCTTCAAACTTTCGAAAAAAAAACATGAAACAAAAACACACAACAAAAGTGAAATATAAAATGAAACATGAAAGTATGGGTTGTCTCCCACAAAGCGCTTTAGTTTATAGTCTTTAGCTCAACTATAATTTTTTTTCGTTTAACCTACACTCAATCGATGGTGTAAAATTTCATTAGTAGAGTGAGTTATGACTTTAATGCAAATGTCATTAATAATGATTGATAACATCACACCTACAAGAAAATTATAAATATGCAATTTTAATGGAATATCAATAAAATAAGAAAATTGCATATCTATATTAGACTCCTTTTTATTTTGAGTAAATATACAAATTTGTTCATTTATGGGCTCTTGAGATATAATTATATCTTTTTCATTTTCCTCATGAGCCTCGAAAATTATTTCATCCAACTTTTTGTTTCATTAGGGGGTTGAATGCATATTACAAGTTCTTCAACTACTTAATTCTCTTTCTCACTTTAAATTTGACTATTTGGATTAGGAATGGGTTGATTGGGATAAACTTGTTTTTCCGACTCTATAACAATTGCAAGTTGTCCTACTATTGTCTCAATTTTTGAGATTTAATGAGACTGGGCTTGTAAGATTTGGTAGGTTGATTGCATGAAATGTTGTAGGGTATCCTCTAAAGATGGGCTCGTTTCTTGTTGAATGGGATATGATAGGTCGAACTGGGCTCGGCTTTGATTATGCATGATGAATTCATGCTCTTGATTCATTGGAGATTGGGTATGGCTCCATGAAAATTTTGGATTATAGGTGGGGGCAAATGGGATATCAAAGGATTCATGCATATCATACATATCATTAGTTTCTCCATAATTTAAATTTGATTGTACATGATAGTTGTACTCAGAATTCCAACTATAATTAAAATGATTCATATGGTGAAAACTAAATGACAAACTCAAGAAATTATTTTTTTTTACAATTAAGGTAAAAATAAAAAAATAAATAAAATTAAGAAAACAAAAACAATGTTAAGATATTAAACAAAATTTAGGAGCCACAAATGTCATCAACTAATAACAATATAATAAAATAAAAAGTTAGGAGGCGCAAATGCCATCAACTATCACAAAATAACAATAATAATAAAAATAATAATAACACAAAAGTTAGGAGACACAAATGTCGTCAACTAACAAAGATATAAACGAAATAAAATTACAACAAAATTAGGAGGCACAAGTGCCATCAACTATAAAATTTAAAAAGATAGATAAGAGGCACACGTGTCGTCAACTATAAAAATTAACAAGATAGTTAGGAGACACAAGTGTCGTCAACTATAAAAATTAAAAAGATAGATAGGAGGCACAAGTGTCGTCAACTAAAAAAAACATAAATATAATTAAATAAGTAAAAAAAATTATGGGTGGTAGAATCGTCCCAAATTTTCTTTTTATCTTTTTTTATATAAATATATTTTTTTTTATATTTTTTTTCTAAGTGCAAAAATTAAATAAGTAGAAGAATTCACTAACCTTGAGATAAATTTCATTTCCTTTCTTGCAACTCCCCGGAAACGGCGCCAAAAACTTGATTGACCCAAAACGGGTATGTTTTAAATATTTATATCGCAAGCGCACGAATCATTCATATAGAATAATGACCGTGTAAGCAAGGATGTTGAATCCAAAGGAGTTGTCTAAAATAAAAAAGAAAACTACTTTAAATCAAAATTAATAAATTTTAACCTCGCTCCAAAGATTGACGAGATTTTTGTATAATGAAAATAAAATAAAAGATAATAATAAATAAATCAAAGACAATATATAAAAATAAATTAATAGTAGAAATCAAGATGGTAAAAGAACATTATTAAGGTATTAGAATCCACAAAATATAAGTTCAATAATATTTATAAGTACATTGATTCCCAAGTTTTAGTGATAGTTAAAATAAATCAAACTATCATTTTCCAAATAGATTTATAATTTTAAGCACAAATTACTTCTAAAAAGATAGGATCTTTCTTTACTTTTCAAAAAGTATAATTTTAAAGTATTTAATGTAAATCAACCTAATGAAACAACAAAAAATCAAATAACATTATTTATAAGGCAAAACATAATATTTTTGTTCTAAGTATTGGCTGTGTACAATTTAATGACACATCTTACACAAAGAATATTATGTTTTTGCACTAATGAAGAACAAAGTGTAAATATGTTCTAACAATAAAAAATACAAGATATTTAAGATGAAAGAAAATATTTGAAGAAAAAAATCCATAAACTTTATTGCACAAAATGGGAAATCAATACACAACATAAATACTATCTAGTTACATATTGTTTCATCATCACTTTAATAATCTTAAAAAGATTAGAAACTCATAACTATAATAGAAATTACAAACCAAAAAATTACAAAAAATAGGAAAATTTGGAGGATGTAGAGTCCAAGAACTTTACTTAGCTAAGATAGATAGTAGTATTATAGTATTTATAGCATTATCTTTGTAACTGTGGATTTTTGGTTCAGACCGGGAATTATTTGGACACTCATAGTAGTACTTGTAGATTTTCTAAGTTTAACCTATAGTTTAAGAATATTAATGTTAACCTAAGGTTTGATTATATGACTGATATTAAGGATAATATTTATTATACTATAAGGTTTAGATAAGGACCAATAGAATTTTAAGCACATGTTATGAATGGGTGAATAAGGATTAAGTATTTTGAGGATTAAATTTAATAAGGAGTAAAGTTTGAATGCTATAAGGTCAGTTAGCAGCTTTGAATACGTTGAGGGCTTAGTTAAGGCTGTTTACTCCATTCAAACTTAGCTAAAAATGTGTAATTTCGTGTTTAATTAATCAGCGTTTGCCGATATATCGCAGCTATAGGGGCGATATATCGCAGCACGTAGATACGGAAAACACGAGATGATGCACTACAGCCTCGGGCATACTGGCCCAGGCGATATATCGCCTACAGGGGGCGATATATTGCCTCCTTCAGTATATTTCAAAAGTTTTTGAATTCTTTTTCCTTTCAGCCATTCAACCTCTTGATAAGTCCAGCACCTTTTTGAACGAGTCTTCAGCCTCCGCTGAACGATTATTCAAATTATTTTCACCTAAAAAGCTATTATTTTTATTCAAGTAAAATTTAGATCCTTTCATTCCTAAACTCTATAAATAGGACCTAGTACCCAGCCATTATTCACCTTTTACTCTAAGTTCAGAGGCTGCAAGTGTTAGGAGAGTGTGAGAGTTAAACACTTGGGTGGGGAAATCATAAGCTTGATCATCATCAGCTTATCAAACACTTTGGGAAGTGAGGTTCTATAGTATTTCGGTTCGAGGTTTAGATTGGTCTACAAGTCTTCAAGGTATTTCCACACTCTAGTTCATTGGTTTTATGTTATTTTCTTTCTCATAGTCTTCTACTCAGTCTTATAACATCATTCTTATTTTGGTTAGGAAATCTAAGAACTTGCTCATAAGTTTTTGGTAAGTATGTTTCTCAAAGGTTTAGTCATTCCATTCCTTCCATTCTTTTCATTACTTTTTCTTCAATCTACTCACCCTGTTATATATGGTTTTAGGAGTGTTCCAAAAGTCCCAACGCTGTCCTCTTATCCCGATAACTTTGGTAAGGAAAATAGGATAGAATCTATATGTTATATGCTTATATTATCTTATGTTTTATGCTATGAAATATGTTATAAAATATGTTATGATATGTATGTTTGTAGGCTTGGGCATATGACCCATATGACTAACAAGACCCCAAATGGATTATGGGCATATGACCTACTTAGCTAGTAGGACCCCACCAATCTAATGGGCATATGACTTGTTTAGTCTATGGGACCCCAAGTAATAATGGCCATTATAGTATGTGTATGTAATTAGTGTTATGTTATGTCTTTATGTTTATTATGAAATTTATGTATATAAAGTATGTGTTAGATTTTCCTTGCTGGGCATTAGGCTCATTCCTTTTTGTTTAAATGTGCAGGAAAATAGCTATTAGTGGCGGTAAGGTTCGTGGATGCTTGGAGATTGTGTATCGATGGTGAATGAATTCAAGGAGTCGAGAGTTCGATTTCGAGGATGTAGTCTTTTATTTATGGGTTTATGTGTAATTTTTCCGCACTTTCTATGTAACTCCTTTATTTTAAATTATGTTTTATTTTTAAGACAATGGGATCCCATATCCTTCTGGATATTTTTGTAAGTAACTCTTATTTTTACAAGTTTTCTAATAAAATTATGGTATTTTTGCAATGTAAGCTTTATTAAGGATTTGTATGTATAGTTTCGTTAATGGTCCAAAAGTCTAGAGTAGTTGGGTCATTACAGAGGAACCCCCAAATTTTTCCTCTAAAAACTCATAGAAAAATTACCAAAAAAAATAAATATATGAAGAGAATGGAGGGTCTTGAAAGTGTAGAAATTGAAGTGTAAACTCTCCTAAAAAATAAGCACTTCCCAAAATGGTCTTGAAAATTCCCTATTCATAGCTAAAATGAGAGTATTAAAATAATCAATTTATATTAATTAAATTGATTAAATTAATAATAATATGGAAAATAGGGGTAAATTTTAGGGGTGATTATGATTTTGTGGTGAAAATGTGTAGAAAAGTTGGGTAAAAATTGGTATTTTAAGACATTGGGGACAAGGGGACAAAAATGCAATTGTTGGGCTCAACAAGGGGAAAAGGCAGTTGTTTTGGCAGGTCTTGGGGCTGTTGGGCGTGGGTGGCTTGTGGCCCGTGGGGTGCAAGGGGGCAGTGGACCTGGCTGGTGAAGGGGTAGGCGACCCAGGAAGCTGTTGAGGAGTGTTGGACGTGGTTGGGTGCATCAGGGGGTGGTGTATGGCTGGGCAGGGGCCTGACTGGAGCTGGCGGGCCTGGCTGGAGGGTGAGGCAGCTGTGGGTCAAGATGGGCCTGGGCAGGGCTGAAGGAGTTGGCTGGCAGGGAGGAGCTTTGGCTAGGCTGGCAGTTGGGCCTTCACTGGCAGCTGGGCCTTGACAAAATCTGGGCTTATTTACTCTTAAAAATACCAAATTTTACTTCATTTCTTTTAGTTATACTCCTTTTCCTTTCCTTCATTTGAATCAACCAAACATACAATTTTAATTCATATAAACTATCATAAATTAAGTTAAACTTAAATATTTTCAATAATAAAATATACAATATTTATCTCAAGAAAATATTAATTAAAGCATAATCTACTTTGACATTTAAGTTCAATAAAATGACATTTTTGACCTATAACTAAACAACAATAATTCAAATAATTAAATTATAACATTTTACAACAAAATAACTATTAAATACACAAAAATGTATAAAATTAAAATAAACCTAATAAATTTAAAATTACTTTAAAACTTAATAAATCAATTAAAAACTCAAGAACTAAGCAACAATTAGCATATAAAATCTGGTAAAATAACTCTATTTTGTAGAGTTATCAGGTCGCCCACCAGTTCCGCAGATGTTTAAGGCGGCCATTGATGTTGTGCAGGAGGTTTTGATTAAACAATACAAAGATTTGCTTAATGCTCTCAATAAAAACATTAAACTGTTGACACCGTTTTTCGTCAACTTAATTATGAAGAACACTAAACATTGATATAGAAAGAATAAAAGAAATCGGAGATTTTTATGTAGTTTAGCAATTAAAATCTACCTACGTCCACAAGTCACTATTATTATGAATACTCTCTCAAAGCTTCGAATGAAAGAAATTTGGCAGAGTTTCTCCAATACAATTTGTGTGTGAATACAAATGAATCCGTCCAAACTATTTATAGACCTGGTTGTAGGAATATCTTCTCCCAATTCAGGGAAGTTACAATCAAGCATTCAAATTCAAAATATTTGCATTAATAATATTAATTAAATGCGATAATTAAGCAATATATCCCATGAAAATAGGGAGTTAATACATGGTAATAACAAATCCTTGTGAAATAGGGATTTCCTAACAACTAATCTGTGTGGTAAACGCGTCATTGAACTCGGTCGTTGTTTTAATGTGCTTTCGAGACTAGTCAAGCTTCGAGTTCATCATTCCAGTTGTAGCCTCCTCCTCATTCACTAATTTGGTCGAATTTGTTCCTTGGAGAAGGTTGGTATCTTCGAGCCTATAATTCCTGCTCGAACACTGCGACTCATGCTTGAGTGTTAATAACAGATCTAGAACCATTTGACAATTCGTATAAGTGTACTACTAACACTTGTAGATCCTGAGTTTAACCTGTACGAGCCTACATTTTGAAACTATCTATTTAATCTCGAAATTTTGGTGTAACATAAATAAATAAACAATATTATATATAAAAAAATTGAGATAAATATATTAAAAGAAAAATTAAACCTAAACCTAAACATTTTATTTTATGGTTTTTTCGAAAATATATGATAACAAAGTGGATGCACTGTAGTTGCTCCATATGATAACATTTTAGATCATAAACAACTATTTTATGTATGAATGATTAGTGGTGAAAAATACACATTTATTTATTTTAATAGTCAAATTAAATTAAGTTTTAATTAATATATTCATGGAATTAATATGATTTATTTTATAAATGAAAATATTTGATTATGATTTAATTTATTGTTAATTTTTAGGAAATAAATTGCATTTGAACACTAGCAAAAAGAGAAGAGAAAGAATGAGTTAAAACTGAAAAAAGAAAGGAAGAAAATGATATTTTGTTGAAGAAATGAAGCTCAGGCCTGTTTGGCCCAAGAACCAATTGCCCAGGCCCGCCAGCTTACTCTTCTCCCAGCCGCCAGCTGTCCGCGCGCCACTTGTCCAAGCTCCCTGCTGCGCCACCTGTCAGCTGCCCAGCAGCCAAGCTCCTTCAACTTCCTTCAGCAACTCTCTCCAACAACCCAAAGCAAAGCTCCTCCTTCAACGTGGCTGAAACAACTCCAACCGCCCAAGTAGCCAGCTCTCCCAAGGCCTCCAACAGCCATTCAAGGCCCAGCCAAAGCCCGAACCCAGCCTCCCATGCCCAGCACCCCAAACAAAGGCCCAAATCGCAGTAGCCCAATCCGAAGCACTCCAGCCCATCTGCCTTCTCCTCTCCCAGCCACTGCCACGTGGCACGTTTTTATTGGCTGGAAATGGGTCAAAACTCACTTCTGCCACCAGCCACTTTCAACCCATATTTTGTGGGTATTGGGCCTTGCAAAATTGCCATTTTGAGCTTTAAAGCTCATCTTTTTTTGGTGTTTTTGAAAAAGGGCATATTGACCATACACCAAAATAACTAGGTTAATATTCATAATAAGATTTGATTTTTCAAAATCATATTTTATTATTAATATTTCATATTTATTTTGTAAACCCCAAATTGTTTTTTTTTTTAGTCATTTTCTCCCTCTATAATAGGGACTCTTTCTTCACATTTTCTATGTAATTTTTAGGTAGCAAAACTCTACCAAATTTTAGTCTCATTTCTCATATTTTCTCTCTAGAATTTCATGAGAATGTCTAACATAATAGCTAACCTTGTTAGGAATGTTAGGATGATCCTATATGCACTATGACTTTGTTTGGTATTTTTGATTCACCATGTGCTTAAAGTTTATATATTTTAGTGATTTATTTTCTTTCATCTCTACTTCTTCATCTTATTATCTATATTTATGTTTACTAATAGTATATAGATTTTGTCATGCACTTTCTATGTATTATCAAATTTAGTGAAAATAATATAGATAATATCTTTATCATTTTCTCCATCTCATTCATCTATATTTACTTTTGCTAAAATCTATATAGAATTAGTCATGCTCTTTCTATGTATTTTACAAATAGTAAAAGTAATATTTGTGTTAGGTTTTATGTCCAATCTTTTATTGCATTATTGCCAATGGTATAATGTCATTTTTAGATTTCTCATAAGATTTATCTCATATTTCCATGGTAAAGAATAATAATCACTGAATACATTTTTCTAAAATATATTTGTGCATCAATGTTAAATCTTCCAAATGAATAGTTGGGATGTGAACTTCTCATTTGTGTAACTTTTGTGAATTAAAGATCCAAATAAATAAGTATGCATATTGGTGACTCTTGATCCTTCCTACTTGTCACCTATTGTTACATCACACTTTATTCTATCTTTACTTCTAATCTTTAAATCTCCAAAATAACAAAAAAAATTCACTTGTTCTATTTTCTTCATATTATTTATCTCTAACATTTATTTATTGATTAACTTTATTTATTTGTTTCCTTGTGGAATCGATCGCCCGATCTATACTATGACAACCGCTAAGTGGAAGTCACGTTTGGGCGTTAAACAATAAAATATATATGAGACTATTCAAATCACACATTTATGATTGGAGAAAAAGTTTGTTGATTCTTAATTAAAAGATAAATGTTATTTTAATTTCTTATGTAGCTACACATTCATATTATTTTTACACACGCACATATATATAATGTATTTATAATGTTTGTTTTTCATTTAACATGAATATATATTTAGTTAATTTACATTAAGTAATAAAAAAACATGTTTTCTTTATAAATATAAATGATAAAAAAATTAATAAAAATTAAGATAATGTAGTATATATTATTATAATAATAATGATATTTTATAATATTTGAATTTATATTAATATAATTATTAAATATCTAGTCTGATATTAAATATTGTTATAATAATGATATTTTATCATATGTGAATTTATATTAATATAATTAATAAATATCTATTTTTAATAGATTTTAAATAAATATTATGTGAAAAGTTAAAAAAAATTGTTAAAACTAAAAAAATTTGTTGTCTATGCACATTTTATATAGAGGAGATATACCTTATATACTCTTATTTTGTGTGTGTGAAGTAAGGTACTAAATTTGATAAGAAAACAACTAATATGTATTGCACATAGAATTGGCCACTGGAATGATGAAGGGGTTGAATATGAAGTAGCAGATTTGGATGTTCCAATGAATTTTGGATGGGCACCACACACCACAGATGTTAATCAAGAACTATTGTTCTTGAGGTGATTGTTAAGTTTCATGATTTAAGTTTTGTTGGTGATCTAGTTCTTAAAGTCTTTGTATTTTTATATTTTGATTTGAGATATTTTTTTTTAAAATCTGATTTTATTATTTAGTTTATTAATTTGAATTGAAATAAATATTAAATCAAATTTAGTTTTTATTCTTTCATTTTTTTTAATTATTAAAATTATTTGAATATTGAAATTCTGTTTTTAGTAATTACCAAATTAATTAAACCAAGTGAATTAATTAAAGTGCAGAATGGTAATTAACTGTTTGCACAGAATACAGTTATGTCGGGACAGAAACCAAACTTGTCACGACAGAAACTGAACACAATAAAAAGACAGTGCAAAACAATAAAGAACACAGCGAATTTTTACAAGGTTCAGAAACCCTTTCGGATAACCTACTCCTTGGGGCCACGCCCAGAGAATAAAACCAATTAATAAAGAATCACAAGTACAAAAATATTGACTTAAAAAAAACAAGACTCCCTCTTGAGATTTGCCGCAACTTGTTGTACTTCTCTTCACTAATATGATCTTGATTGAAACGCTCAACCACTTGAACTCCCTTCAATGGCCAGCGAGTGCTTGTATCCTCCCGATGCAAGGCTTGTAAAAATCTTCTCCCGAAGACTACAAACGTTGTGTTCAAATTAGAATGTGTATTCACTCATGAACATGGTATAAACTCACCACTAAAAACTAAACACACATAATTCTACAAGATCACGTGAATACTTATGATCTTGAATACAAAGAGGAACTCTCACAAATATTACAATAAAGCTCACGAATAATGCACCAAAGAGTTCACTTTTCTCACTGCCTTTAGAGCCCTATTTATAGAGTCATTTTTCGTGCTCACAAAGGCTGAGAAAGAATTCTTCTAATAAAGGCAAGAATCATAGAAGTTATTCTTGATTGTCGAAGAGTTGCCTTATTTAGAAGATGTTGATCCGACAGATGCGATATCGGTGGGGAAAGCTCAGACATGTGTCAGATCAAAACAAGCTCAAAAAGGAAAGGGTTATTTGCGGCAATAATGCCTATGTAGTTCATTTTGTTGCACTTAAATTCTTATGTAAAAATTTTGGCGGCAATAATGCCTACCGTTAATGTTTTGGTGCAGCCGTTGGTCCCTGAGCCGTTAGGAGTATATATGATACACGTGGCACGATCCGATTGGGTTAAATTATTAAAATTTAAAACAAAACTCTAATTATTATTCTGGTTTCTAATTTAAAACAAAAAAAACTAACATTAATTAATTAATATAACCAAAAAAACTAATTGTCTAAAACCAAAAAATCTCAAAATTCCATACCCAGAAAAACGATGAAGTTTTCCCCCCGACCACACCCAGACGATCCACCCCCAACATGTTAACCCAAGATATGTTTCCAAGAGGGGGGGTGAATTGGAAATTTAAACTAATTTCGTAAATTTAAAACTTAATATGCCAAATTATGCAATAAATCAAATTTATCAAGTAAAAGCAAATAATATGGCAAACAAATAGAAGTAGCAAATAATCAAAATTGTAATGTAAAGAGTTGAAGGTTAAGAAATCGCAAACTCTCGAATTTTACAAGGTTCGGTAGAACTAAGCCACCTACGTCCTTGGTCTTCAAAGCTATGGACCTAGCTTTGAGTTCAACTATCGATCCAAGTTAGCGGGCTTGACTAACCCTTACAACCGGGAATTTTTCACCAAGGTATTTCCAAACCTCTTACAATAGTTTTCCACCACCAAGGACTATCAACCTCTTTTTCGGATTGTTGAAGTGCCAATCTCACTCTAACCGGGTTGTTTACAAAACCGGTGCCAACCTCACCTCAATCTCAATATGGGAATGTGTTTGATATTACAAGCAAAAATCACTCTAGAAGTATGATAATACAATGAGAAACCTAGAGTGATTAGCAAGCACACTTAGAAGGAATAAATACAAATTTTGGCTCAAGTGTGTGAATATGTGTTTGGATGAGTTAAACTTTGAGAGCTCCTTGAAATCAATGGATTTGGTTTGGTATATGTAATAAATGCTCAGCCAACCCCTAACTTTGAGTGAAAAACGAGTTTATATAGAGTTTGGGAAAAAACTAGCCGTTTATAGCCGTTAGGGATTAATTTTCGAAGCTGTCTGCCGCGAACCGGAAGTCCGGATGGGGAACCGGAATTCCGGTTTGTAAGCAACCGGAATTCCGGTTGCCAATCCGGAATTCCGGATGGCAAACAGAGAGCAAAATCCGAATTATGCCTATTTTCCCGTTTTTCAATTCTTTATAACTTTTAGCTCGTTTATTCGATTTCAAAAATTCCAATTGCGTTACGACCGTATCGGGATGTATTTTCTTAAAAGTGAATTTAGGATATTTATTTCTCATTTTAAAAAATCACCATTTTTTAGTACGTGAGTGAGCCAAATTTTATACTTATGACTTAAAGTATATTTGCAATCACTTTACAAGACTAAGAAATGAAATTAAACCTTTATCTTGAGTTTCTTGAGTCTTGAAGTCCATTTCGGGTCATTTCCAGAAAATTTGGTAAAATGATCATTTTGCCCTTGGTCATAAGTTTGACTTTGAAGTGCTAATTCACTTTGGTTTTTGCTACAAAATCAACAAATCATTAGTAACAAATAATAATCAAATATTTGTTAATCATCAAAACAATGAGACTTAAGAGTTTGGGTCAACACAACAGTATAGCACGTGAACCCACTAGAAGAAAACTTGTAATTCCTTCGAATTGGGGGTTAGGGCATCTTTTGCATTGTGTTAATAAAGATTGGAAAAAATTTCCATTGTCGACCACCAAAGCCAGTGGTAGAAAGAACGGCTTGGACAAACAAAAATCCTGGGCGAAGATTCAGAACATGCAACAAGTATCGGGTAAGATTGGTCTCCATTTGTTTTTGTAATCTGATTCATTGAATAAATGGTTATGGGTGTTCACTAGAAATTTTGTATGTTTTGGTCAACTCAGATTCATGGTGGGTGTAATTTCTTTGAATGGATAGACCCTCCAATGTGCCATCGAGCAAAGGTGGTCATCCCTGGACTACTAAGAAAAATTGGTGACCTTGAAACTGAAATCACATCCCTAAGTATGACAACTGACATTGGAAGTCAACGACAATGCAGTGGTTCTTCAAATGGATTTGAGACACAATCTCACAACCTTCAAAATGTTGGAAGAGAAAGCTGTGAAAGTTGTGCTGAAAGCAGGGGTAGAGTAAATAATGGAGGTCGAATGCAGTGTTATTACTTTTTGAATACTATGTATTTTGCTGTAATTCTATTGGTTGTGGTTATTTGGGCTACAAAATCAAAGTAGAAGTTGTTGGTATTGTTAGTTTATTTTTGGGTAATCTTCATGTGCAGTATTGACAATGACAAAGCTATTGCACCCTAGGAATTGATTTGTAATGAATTTTGTTGTAAAATGAAACCCCAAATCATTGTAATCTATCTTGGTCTATTTTGAATTCAGTATTCTAGTTTATGTATTTTGTGAAATAAATATGATCAACATCTAGTTACATTCATTACCATAAGAGATAGGTACAAAAATATAGGCCTAAAAAGCCAAATGTATCTGATCTGTACATGACCAATATCATGGCCAGCATGACCCTGTCATGACTCAAAAAACAGATATGATCAAAAGGTGATTTGTACATGACTCTAAAATGGTCAACATAACAGACACCAAAATACAAGATTCGACCACTAGTTCAAAATAAAATCAAAAGATGAAACTCCTTCCAGTCAGACAGTATCGGGTTGAGCATTCTTTGCACCACTAGTTCCTCTTTTAGCATGTTGTTTCAGTCTTCTTTCCTTCCTTAAAAGTGTGGCTTCATTTGGTTTCTGCAGTGGTGGACGACCTCGCTTTTTGACCACACGATTCTAAAATAGGTTGAACAAACAAATATTTAGCTTCAAATTCACAAAACAATGATAAAGCAACTAATCAATGATAAAAATTATCTAGGAAGAGAAGAAATCATAAAGTTTATACCTCAACCACCTTAGCAGATTTGCATGTTTCTCTCCTGTGGCCTGTTTTCAGACAATTGCTGCATGTTTTAACTTGTCCAGTTCTTCGAGCTTTCTTTAAAGCAGGTGGAGGTTCATCTGTCTCCCTTCTCCTAGCTTTCTTAGGTCTTCCAGGCAGCTTCGTCTCAGGTGGTGGATCAATTGGGTTGAGTCCTGTCTGAGGCCACATATCTGGACTAGGCATAGGATGCACACTCTGTTCATATGCTTTTTGCAATGATTCTTTTTTATAGAATCCGTGGAGATAATCAAAGACATTACCTCCCATGAACCAGATAGTAACTAGTGCATGGCCACAAGGAAGCCCAGATAGTTGAAACCTCCTACATGTACAAGTTCTGAATTCCAAATCGACAACCAAGGCACTACCATTGCTGCATTGAACCTGAAACTGAAACTTGTCAGACCTAGTAACCAGACAATGCTTTGCAACCTCTTTTTGCTTCTCAATTATCTTCAAAATTCTCTTCCCCACAGGTTGAGTCATCTTCTCCAACTCAGCTTTTTTGTTATAAAACCGAGACATCAACCAAAATCTAATTTTCTCTAGTAAAGTTATAATTGGCTTGTCGCGAGCATCAAGTATGGCTGCATTGAAACTCTCACACAAATTATTCACCAAAATGTCACATTTTGGGTACTCTGAAATATGTGACTTACTCCATTCTGTGGGGTTCTTCCCTGCCAGCCAATTGTAAGCACCATCTGAGACATCCTTGACTTCTTGCATTGCTCGAGAAAACTCAGCTTGTGTTGTAGTATTAGCTGCTGCCCACAAAAGTTGCTTAAGTAAAAGTCCAGGATATTCCTTTTTAAAGTTACCATGAAGATGTCTAACACAATACCTCACCTCACACCCACTAAAGATGGCTCCCACTGCATTTTCTAATCCTTTTTTATGATCATTCATCATTGTCACCTTGGTAGGACTAAAACTCCCAATATCAGCCTTCAATAGCTCTAAGAACCAAGTCCAAACCTCAGTGTTTTCCTTTTCAGCAACACAGTAGGCAATGGGAAACATGGAGTTATTACCGTCAATGCCTACTGCAGCCAATAAAGTTCCCCTACAATAACCTTTTAAAAAGCAGCCATCAAGACCAATTAGAGGTCTACAACCCCCCAACCAGCCATCTCTACATGCCTTAAGACAAATATAAATACGCTGAAATTGCCTTCTCCCATTAACCAAATCAGTTTTCAACTTCACAGTAGAGCCAGGATTGGTATCCAACAACCTTTTACAGTAGTCATCAAGAATGGCGTATTGTTCCTTGACAGACCCATCCAACATCTTCCTTGCTTTTGTCTTGGCCCTGTAAAATTTCCAGCTAGACACGCGTGAGTACTTGGTCTTTGCAGTTATCTCCCTAAATGCATTGTATTCCATACTCGGATTTAGCCTAAATTGCTCCAAAAAGTGCTTTGCAAGCCAAGTTGAGGTCAACTTTTTATTGTCCAAAACAATGCCACAACTATGCTTGTCAACAAGTGTTTTGACCCTCATTGTTTTTCCATCTATCTTGTTAACTATTGAAGCAAACAACATCCACTCACAGTTTGCACCCTTGCACTTAACTCTAACTCTATTTGAATCATTGGCAATAAATACATATTCTCGATCACCTTCAATAAAGTACTCCCTTATTGCATTCCTTAAAATTGTAACAGTGGCAAATTCCATGCCAAGAACAAATTGGAAGTTTTGCATTTTGGTTTTCGGGTTGAATTCATTGGAATTTTTACCAGCATCAAACTCATCATCTGACTTTAATTCGTGTAACTCCTCCTCAGAACATATACCATCTGAGTCTCCATCATCAAGATTTTAAGTACAAAAATCTGAAACTGATCGCCACCACTTCCTAGGGTCAGACTGTGTACCCATCTCTATCTCAGCTTCAACATCTTGCTCAAACTCTTCCTCCTCCAGTATGAAATCTTCATCACTTTGCTTTCCCTTCCCTTTTCTGTCATGCTGAACTTTGTCTTGGCTCTCCTCAGCTGTATTTTCCCTCACATCAGTTTGCTTTCCTTTCCCTTTTCTGTCACGCTAAACTTTGTCTTGGCTCTCCTCAGTTGTATTTTCCCTCACATCAGCTTGCTTTCCTTTCCTATTTCTGTCACTTTGAACTGGGTCTTGGTTCTCCTCAACTGTATCCTCCCTCACATCACCAATATCATTTTCTGAATCTGAAAGCACAACCACCTCTAGTATTTGGTTCTCCATATCACTTTCATAATCCATGTAGTCAAACTCTTCTTCATATTCCTCTTTATCAGGTTCATCAAAGACAACATCATGAAATTCCTCAGAATATTGATCAGCATCAAACTCTTCTTGTTCCCCATCAATGGTTGCATCAACAGGGATACCAACAACATCTGTAGGGACATCACAATCATCTAGTAGTTCCTCTATAATACATCTTTTCAGAGGAGGTAAAATTGTAGCAGGGACATGTTTAACAGCTTCTGAATCTTCCTTCCAATCTAAAGGTAGAATTGTTTTAGGAAAAACAAGATATATGTCAATCTTTGTAGCCCGATTCCTCTCAATATCCTCTACAATTCTTAGGATCTCCTTATCCCCTACCACCATGAAGCCCATATTAAGCACCTTTCTTATTGGTTTGTACATAAAACCCACTGGAAGTTTATGTCCTAAGTCCAAGGCCATTCCATCCAATTCCATCCTAGTGAAGTAATCAGCATCCACCCAATCAACATAATCAACTTTACCTCCTTCATATCTTCTATTGCCTAATGGAGTAAACCAGATTCCCCCATGGTGTATTGCAATAGTGAAGATGTTAGTATGACCACCTGTCAATAGAAATAAAAAATGCAATGTCAACACTTCACACACACACAAACCGAAACACAATATAGTTTACACACTTGAAGAGCAACATAGTCTACCACACGATTGAACCATGGACCACAACAACAAAGATTCCTTTCAATAAACAAAGTATATATTTCAATGGACCCCACTCTGTCAATTGTATGCACATGCTTCCCAACAACATTTTTACCCAAATTTAATAATACCACCTACCATAAATCAACAATATTCTCACTCCCAAAAAATTTGAAAATCGACACCCTTCCCCGCCCAAACTACTCTATATAGAGTATCATTATCATTCTCCCCAAAAAATAACTGCATGAACACTTTGAGAAATGAAACCCAATCAACAGAAAAGAACTTTGGGTAAAAGAAATCTGTACAACAGAAAAAGAACTCACCGTAGTCGGGTGGTTGTTCCTCCGGTTGTCGAATGGTCGGCATTGTGTCGTCGTCTCTTCCGTGCTGGGTCGGTCGTCTCTTCGATCGTGGGGGGAAAGCTTTGATGATTTTTCTGGGTATAGAATTATGAGATTTTTTGGTTTTAGATTAGTTTTACAACTTGGTTTTAGAAAATCAGTTTTTCTGGTTATATTAATTAATCAAGGTTAGTTTTTTTTGTTTTAAATTAGAAACCAGAATAATAAATAGAGTTTTGTTTTAAATTTTAATAATTTAACCCAATCGGGTCGTGCCACGTGTATCATATATACTCCTAACGGCTCAGGGACCAACGGCTGCACCAAAACATTAACGGTAGGCATTATTGCCGCCAAAAATTTTATATAAGCATTTAAATGCAACAAAATGAACTACATAGGCATTATTGCCGCAAATAACCCAAAAGGAAACAACAATTAATGACATTGAAAACCAGTTTCCTGATTGCAATCCTTGAGCTGCACGAAAAAATATAAGCAAATAATCCAAAAACAACTTTGGGTAAGTACCGAATATTTGCAATATACTTTTTTCCATTTATAAACAAAATGAGACAATATAGGCTAAATAAGGAAGCACATTATTGTCCAAAATTCACACAAAGGGAAAGTGGATTTTCGAAAATTGTAATAAAGGAAACCAAACAATTCCGAAAATTATAATAAAGGGAAACAACTAATTCAACCAATTTTATCTTTTAAGAAAAAGATATTTCTATAAAAATGTCAATTATAGGATTTACAAATATAAATTAAAAACAATTATTTAATAGCTATTGAAAGTATTTTAGTCTTATTTAAAAGAAATTGAACAAAATCAAGCTTAGAAAATCTTATTTTACCATTTTACTAATAGAATTACTAAATGGCACATTTGGTGTCCAACACCACAAGGAGGTGGTGTACCAATACTGGTACAATCTAATATTGAGTCTCACACATTTGAATTTAATAAATATAATGGAACATCGCTAATCAATCATAAGATGACATCTCGTGTAGTGTTGGACACCTTAAAGTGTCAAATAACAACACTCTTTTTACTAAATGGGTTTACATTTTTGGACTTTATATTTTGTCTCATTACCTGTTTGGACCATGTGTTTTAACAAATTCATTTTTGGACCCTATGTTTTGTAAAATGGTTGAAATAGACTCATAAACTCAATTTTGATGAAGACAAAATTGAATATAACAACACAATTGTTAAACAAAATTATTTTGTTTTTATTTTAAATTGTTAGTTCAGTGAATTATTTGTAATTTTAGCTCAGAAAACTTTGACCAAAATCAAATTTATAATTCTATTTGAACCATTTACAAACCACATAGTCTAAAAATTTATTTGTCAAAAACAGATAATTAAACAAAAACACCTGTTCAAAAAATAAAAGGAACTAAAACATAATCAAACTAAATTTTGACTAAGCACGTAAAAATAGGTATAGCTTGCGCACGGGTACCTAGTTTTATTTAAATTTGTGTAATTTTCTCAGTGTAGTTTTATTATTAGGTAGATTAAGCTATTGCCTATAAGGCCTAAAGTATTATCGTTTGGACTTTGGGATTAAGTAAATTTTAAGGTAATGAGTATTGGATAATTATTTCTAATGGACAAAAATTATTGTTCATTATTGAAGGGACTATTATAAACCAAATTCTCGGTGGGTCACGGCTGGCAATTGTGCTTTTTTTTAACTAGTTATTTAAATATATAGTATATATATTATATTTTATTTAAAATTTTAGATAAACTTTTTTATTTTAAAATAATAAATTATGTTTAATTTAAATTTTATTGAAATATTTTCTTCTTTCAATTTTTGTCTTTTTATATTAATAGTTATTTTTTTATGGGCCTTTCTAAAGTCCCTTCATATAATGTGAGTTGTTGGATTATTGGTGAACGGTAAGATTGAGGCTGATATTGACAATGTGTTAAAATATAGGTATACTCCTTCGTACCACTTAGTAAATGGCTACCTGTTGCTCACTCTTTGTTAATTGCGTGGACAAACATGTGGAGATCATGCCGCAGGCCCTACTCTAGTCAATGTCACTTGATCAATTTATTTGACACGACAAACTTGAAAATTAAAAAACAAAATAATGGAAAGCACACTCACCCACTTGGGCTTACAGTAGAATGTTTTGTTTTTGTTATATAAATTATTTTCTTATAACACATGTAGGTGGGCCCATACATTGTCTGCGGACAAGATTCATAATGATTAATTTACTCCATTTTCATGTTAATATGTAAATAGCAAAGGAAAGTCATCATGGACAACCTTGTATAAGGGGTTACGTGTTTCAGCGTCTGAGATGCCACGTAATAAAAGTAGCTTGCGAAAAGAACAAATCGCAAGTCGTACGTAACAAATTAGTGCATAACGTAACACATATCTTTCTACATAAAATAGTGTACTAAGTGGTTGATTAATAATATTTGAATACCAACTACGTCTTCGCACAAGTTACCACATTTCTAGTTTTACTTGATGATCTTATTTGTCATTTATATAAATATATATATAAATTTCATGGTTCTCCTCACCCCCATCACATAATCAACCACTTTCTTCACTTGGTCTTCATTTTCTATTTATGATGGAGTACACACCCTCTAGAAAGAAGCATGTGTTTGGCTACCCACACTTTGCTGAACTACGGCTTGAGCAAATGGAGTACATCAACTATCTCATAGAAGAGAACTTGAGGTTGGCTACCGACCAGAGTGCATTAGAGACCATGTACAATGCTTCAACCTTTGACATCTCTTTTCTTACCTCGTAGCTGGCTTCCATGAAAATGGCTTACGAAGAGTTCATGAAGAAGACAAAACTGATGCAAATGGAGTGGACCAAAGACATGGACAATTTGCGCAGTGCATATATGAACTTGTACACCCTCCATGTCCATAGGCAAAAGCCACCAAATTAGTAGTTTGTTAAATATTATTACATATAATATTAATCAATACATTTAAAAAATATTATTATTAATATTAAAAACTTGCCACCACATTATATTCATTTCTTATACCGCATAAAAAAAATAAAACAACTTCAGTTTTTGTTACGTTATTTTATTATACATTTGTCTAAGTCAATTATAATAGTTATTTAGCAACAGTCAAAGAGTTACGTGTCCACAATCGTAAATAAGTCTCAACTCTTACCTAAATTTACTATAAAACCCTCATCTGTACAATTTATTGGACCTAAAATTACGCTTCTACCCCCACTTATTTAAACTGTTGCCAGCTAAAAAAACACAACTGGTTATACAACCGGTTATACCAAGTGAAAATACTAAAAAGTCAACATTTTAATACCAATATAAATTTGACACTTGGCAAAAATTTAGGCCCCACATGAAGGACTCAGTCCTGTGAGGGACGCCAGAATTCTCCATTTTTTATAATATATATAAATTTATATTTTAAAAATAATAAATGATATATCATAAAAAAATTCTTAATTTTATAATATTTTTTATGAAATATCTTATACTAAATATTATTTAATATTATTTTTTATTAATAAAAATTTATTTGATAAAATTTTAATTCATTAAAAAATATGTTTTATAATGTATTTAGTCTCGTACTTGACCAAACACAATGTATTACTAATATAATGGGGTTTCTTCATAAATATACCTTTTTTTTTTGGTCCATGTTTTTTTTTCAAGAATAATATCTTAAGTTTTTAAAATACTATTTTCAAAAAAATTTATTTACAAAAATGAGGTGTCAAAAAAACAACTAAAAAGTAATGTGGGACAACAACTAGACATCAAATTACTGCATACTAACACATTCAAAATCAACTAAAAAACAACAATTTGACAACAACTAGAAGTCAACTCATTACATAATAACACGTTTTAAAAAAAATCAAAATATATTTAAAAACAGTTAAATATCAATTAGACATCAATACAACAATAGAACAACTATAAATAAACTTAAACAACATGAAAATAACTATACATAAACTTAAACAACTAAAAAACAACACAAAGACGAAAAAGAGGCAAAACAGTACAAAATAAAAAACTTCCTTAAAATCATAAAACTGAAAATAAAAATTATCACTCCGTAAAAATATATTTTTTTGAGTGAAATTAAGTGTATTATATAAATTTCCCTAATATAATCTAGTCCAGTGCAATCTGACATACCAAACAAGGCCATAAAATTTATCTTCTCGAATTAAAAATATTATTAAAAAAAACATTAATATAAGAGAGTGAAATTTCAAATAATTACTATTGTAAAAAAAATAACTAATAGTTATCAAATAAGAAAGAAATAATAACGAAAAAAACGATGGTTTTCAATAAACAAGAAATAAACCAAGAAGAAGAAAAATTAACAAAATATAACTTATATCAAGCTCCCAGAACCATTAATGAATGAATTAGAAAACTTATCCTCATGATGTGTCAACAACTTCTTAGGTGAGAGTGGACCTTACGTTAGACGCCTTATTCTCTAATGTATTTTTCAAATGCTATTTTCTATGTACATTTTCCTATATACATTAGAGTTATCCCTACTTTTTCTTTTTCTTCTTTTAATTTGAAGGCATACCAATGACTTATCATTAGGTAGATTAAGTTAGGGCCTAGGGCTTAATGTACTTAAAAAGTTTGCATTCAAACTAAAAAATTAATAAAAGAAGAAGTTTATAAACATTTTCTAGAACTAATATTAATCAATGTTATATTAATTAGGAGTGAGACTTTTCTTTGCATTCAAACTAGAACTAATATTATATTAATTAGAAATGACACTTTTATCGGATCTGTCATAATTGTATTGTACCGAGACACCTAAGATTTTTGGCAAATTTAACACACATAAGTAAGATATTATTTTTATAATTATATTTGCGTTATGATTATTTGCGTCATAAATATTTAATATTTTTCTTATTTACACATTTATATAATCAAATTTTTTTACTATAAAACTACGTAACGTTACTTTTTTCTTGCACTCGCCACCACCAGCTTCGTTAACCGCACTTAAGAGTTGACTAAGATAACAAGTGTCAGCTTATCATTAGTCCATGTCATATTTTTAATAAAAAAAATTATTAATTTATTTTAAAAATAAAAAAATAAAAAATATATAATTAATTTAAAAATCTACTCTTTTTAAATTTTTTGTAATTTTTTTAATTTCTCTTTCTCTCTCTTCTTCGTCTCTTTCCTAGACTCTTCCTTCTTCTTCTTCTTCGTGGTCGGCAGAGGATAGGACAATAGGCCCCTTGGTGACTTATCAATCCCATATCCTAAGGTTGGCCGGGCTCTAGTATGATTCATTAATCATGTATTTAGGGCAGTTGGCCCTCTTATGATGTTGTAGTCATTTATATGAATGGTAGGCATGCATGAGTAGGGTTGTTACTGGTAGGCATGCTTATTATGATGTGATAACGTGCTATTAACTTCTTATGAACATGTTTAAGTTTTTTTGTTGGGTCTTGGCTCATGGGTGCTATGTGGTGCATGTAAGGGGAAAGAGAAGCTAACCAGCCATGAGTTGGAGAGTTTCAGTGGCGATGTGTACATATGTGACTGCTTGACCACTATGGCCAAGGTTTCTCAGAGGAACTAGAGTTGAACCCTATTTTTGCCGCTTAGGTCGGCGAGTTGTAATTTTTGAGTTGTAATTACACTTTTTGAATTGTAAACAACTTTGTAAACGTTTATTATTGGATCCCAAGTACAACTTAATGTTTTAATGAAATGTCTATCCCTTTTGACCGAAATTTTTAACCCTGGATCGTTAATCACATTTAGTTGCATGTTTATGATCGAATGACTCGTTTAACGAGTTTAGCACTATTTAAAATACACAGTGTAACGGTCTTGGCTAACTAGGACATTACATATATAGAAGACTTTTTAATGGTTACTACTTATAGATGGGTACTAACAATTATGATGATGTGGCAGAATAGTGACTTGGTATAGCAAGTCACCAACAGGTAAATTTTTTTTTCTACATTAATTTCGAATTTTCATATATAATGCTTAAATAAGATTTTTTTTTAATTTTTTAATTTAATAAATATGTGGCCGCCATGTAATCAAGTAGTATTTCCAAAAAAAATTAAAATCAAAATTTATTTTTAGAAATATTAATTGACAACTATAAATATGGACCATTGATCTTAATTTAATGATTAATATTAAAGTAATCATTCATGGGAAGTAACCATTAAGAGTGCCCCTATATATATATATATAAATTATGTTATGTTATGTTTAATGATAATTGAATAATAAAATCATATCAAATTTCAACCCTAATGTTTTTTCAATTTTTCTCTTAATAATATAAAGAACTATAGTATCAAAATTTAATATTTTTTTCCCTCTCTTTTATCTTGTGCGATTAGCCCTCTCTTTGAAGTATATATTAATATTATAGGGTCTAAATTTTTTTTGATTATCTTGAACTTCCAAACGTGTTAAAACTTCCATATTTTTTTCCCAACGAACTCATTACCACCCACACCTTAAAAGATTGGGAACATAAATTAATTAAAATCAGGTGATACAATATATATAACATATTGTTACACTATATATTAGCATTATTTGTAGGACAGGTCCCTAAATTGTACAATTGGTCCTTAAACTTTCCTTTTGTTGGGAGTTGTGACCCTACACACTCATGATTGCCAACAAATAAAAAATTTAGGGACTAATATTCAAAAAAAAAAAATTGGGACCAACTTGCTATAATAAAGTTTAGGGACCATTTATACAAATAAACATTTTTAAAATAAAAAAACTTCTAGAAATATATTTTCAAAATTTTATTTATACTAAAATTATTTATTATTTTGAGAAAATTATTATTAAAATTGAAAATATAGATTTTTTGTAACAATATATTTTTGAGATAAACAACAAAATAGATAATGTAGAATAAAAAAATTGAGCATGCCACGTACCTTATCACTTATAATTGATGAAATATAAAAATTACAATTAATTATTCGGGAGGACTGCATTAATCAATCACCCGTACAATATAAAGTATAACACCGCCATATTTCTAAACCATGTAGGATTTAAAAAAAAACTCACTAAATAGTCATATCACCTAAAATATATAAATAATTTTTAAAAAATAAATACAAAAAAAAAAAGAGAAAATAGATGATATAGAATTCTTACGATGTCAGATTATATATATCACTCCCAAATTAAAATATTAGGACATACATAAATTTAAACAAAAATAAATAAATTATTTAATTAAAATAAAATATTTATATAACATTAATATAAATTTAATAAAAATAATTAATAAATTTTATAAATAAAACTAAATAAACTTTACATTAATTGTATCTAGTATATATATATATAGATTCTGCATGTAAATCTTGATACTTTTGTAATTAAACATTTTGATGTCATGTTTGTAAGTAAAATACAATAAAAAATTCAATAATACCCAGTGTAAAATTTCCTTTAAATAACTCTTAAGATTTGATGAAATAATATTATAACTACGAGAATTGGAATTGAAATGGAATGATTATTTTTAAAAATAGTTGTCATTCCAAATATGGGAAAACTATTCCACCAAGCTTATTAATAAAGTTTTGTCTTTCAAAATTACACTTCATAAAAACTAAACACATCACTATTTTATTTTATTTTATTTTTTTGTTGGGTAACATATCACTATGCATTTTTGTAACTTTTAACGATTACAAAAACAATGTATAAGAGATAAGTAATCACAACAAAGTCAGAGGAGAAAGTCAATCTAAGTACGATATTTGCCCATCCCTAGTTACTCTCAAGTATAAGCTAAGCTACTTGAGGATTTAATACTCAAAATCAAAATTCTAGAAATACAATTATTATATGCATGTAGATTTTTCCATGCACTCTTTGTATATAAATTGTATATATATATGAGTAGTGTTATCACCAAATTATATAAGGAATATAATACAATATATAAATGAGTATAAATATGCATAGAGAGTCAATGGCGATCCCAATTGTTGCTCTTATGCTAATCATCTTCCTCTCAAAATCGCTACTAGTGTTTGGGACCTTTACACTCCCAAAATCTGATGTTGATGAAATTCAATTTTCCTTAAATCTTGAGTTTTTGGAAGCTGAATTCTTCTTGTATGGAGCATTAGGTAATGGTTTGGACAGAGTTGCTCCAGAACTGACCAAAGGGGGTCCACCTCCCATTGGTGCAAGAAAGGCCAATTTAGATAATCTCACTGGGGATGTCATTTTGCAATTTGCATTGCAAGAAGTAGGACACTTGAGGTTTCTTTTTTCTTAAGTTTCTGTATTGTAATAGCTTATGTTGTTTTGGTTTTATGAAAGAAATTCAAGTCTTTTGTATTTTATATTTATATGCATGCATGATTTTAATATGCAGGGCTATTCAAAAAACAGTGGGAGGGTTTCCAAGGCCACTGTTGAATTTGAGTTCATCAGCATTTGCAAAAGAAGTAAATAGAGCATTTGGGAGAGAGCTAAGACCTCCCTTCAATCCTTATGAAAATAGCCTTAATTTTATTATAGCATCATATATAATTCCTTATGTTGGACTCACTGGCTATGTTGGAGCAAACCAAAACTTAATCGAAGCTACTTCCAAAAGAGTAAGCTTCAAAAAAGTTCTATTCATTGTTGTCTATTTACTACCCCTAAAAAAGAGAGTGAAATTACTTCATACTAAATCTTATTCTTTGTGTTTTATTGTGAGATTCATGCAGCTTGTGGCAGGTCTTCTAGGTGTAGAATCAGGCCAAGATGCTGTAATTAGAGCATTGCTATATGAGCGTAGGGAGATGAAAGTGGCGCCATATGATATAACTGTGGCAGAGTTCACAAACAGACTTTCTGAGCTAAGGAACAAGGTGGGAGGAGCAGGTTTGAAAGATGAGGGGCTTGTCGTACCAATGGCTTTAGGTGCCGAGGGAAGAGTTTCTGGAAACGTGCTCTCGGCGGACCAGAACTCACTTTCGTATGCAAGGGCACCAAAGGAGATTCTTAGAATTATTTATGGAACTGGTGATGAACGTAAGCCTGGGGGCTTCTTTCCCAACGGAGCTAATGGTAAAATTGCTAGGTCTTATCTTTCGCTTCCTGCCTAGCCTAATATAATATATAACACTTTGTTCTCTAATAAAAAATTGTGTACCTCACTCCGCCTTAAGAATAAATAGTATTGATGAGAAAGTACACTTTATAATGAATAAAACTCATTAGTCAAATTTGTACTTTTATAATAATAAATAAATGGAAATTTATAAGTTATTGAACTCTCTCTATATACTTTATAAGATTGATCGATTGATGATACTTTAACTACACTGCGTTTTGGATAACTCTATGAAAAACTCAAGTATTTTTAGCTTAATTTCGATTATTTTGTCTGTTTTGGATATATATATATTAATTTTAATATTTTTTATTTTTATTTTTATAATTTCTGAATTAATTTCATGTAGTTCCCTTTAATTAATTTATCTTAAGAAGTAAAAACATTTTAATTTAAAATTAAAATGGGAAGGATTTTCTACTTTACGGTGCATCAAAGTTCCCATGCAACCCTAGCCATTCTTCACTCAAAGTTCGCCACATAGCAGTCTTCATTATACTCTAACTTATGTGCACTCATGTGTTACCATTTTTCCATGTACTTTACACGTGGCCACACTTTTATGAGCAATTAATGAATTTAATAAAAAGGAAATAAAAAAATGATGGAATGATGCGGCTTTTTTTAGGAGAATAAAACAAAAAGAAATATCTTTTTAGGTAAATAACATAAATTTTTCATCTTAATAGTTTTTTATTTTTTTTTAATGTTAATTTTAACGAAATATTCTTATATTTAACAGCAGTTTGTAAATACTTAAATTTAAATTAAATAAAATAAATAATTAAACAAATTAAAAAATGATATTTTTTTAGATATTTTACAATGATAATTATTTAAAAATAATTAAACAAATTAAAATAAGATATTTTTGAGATATTTTACAATGATAATTATTTAAAAATAATAAAATTATTTTATAACTTAAATTAAATTTAATTAAACTTAAACTCACTTATAAGAATAATATCATATTAAATATATAATATAATCTACTCTCAATTAGTAACAAATTGATTTTTTTTTTAAATTACCAAGAAATTTAAATTTAAAATACATGTATAATATTTAATATTACATTAAACATATAATATATAATTGTCACTCCCAAATTCAAAAACTAGAACGAACATAAACTTAAACAAAAATAAATAAATTATTTAATTAAAATATGATATTTATTTGAAATTTATATGACATTAATATAAATTTAATAAAAATAATTAATAAATTCTATAAATAAAACTAAGCAAACGTGCATATTGCACGTTGCTTGTATTTAGTGTATATGTATATATATATATCTTCCATATAAAAAGTATACAGACAACATAAATTTTTTGTTTTTACAAATAAAGGAAACTAAGAAATATAAGCAGACAATAAATTTCTTTTTTACCGTGTTTTATATACACGGTTTTCATTAAATGTGTCTGAAGGCTACAAGGGATACTACAAAAATTAACAAAGTTCATTGCTCATACTACTGGTAATACTAGCGAGGATGCTCGGCATTCCAGGCATGGGGAATCAATTTCCCACTTAGTCGGGCCAATTTGTATGTCCCCAGACATACAATGATCTCGACTTGGTATGGGATTTCCCAGTGAGGTCTCAGCACTCCTGCATCGGGGTCTTGGGTGGCTAAGAAGACTCTTCGCAACATCAAATCTCCGACCCCAAACTTTCTATCCTTCACTTTAGAGCTGAAATACCTGGTTACCTTCTGCTAGTAGGACGCTACTCAAAGCTGAGAAGCTTCATGGAGCTCCTCCCGAGGTTTAGTGTAACGCCCTACTACCCAGGGACCATTACGTTGTGCATTTTAAACAGTGCTAAACTTGCTAACTGAGTCATTTTGCCATAATCGTGTAACTATGTGTGATTAACAGTCTAGGGTTAAAAATTTTGGTTAAAGATACAACGTTTCACCAAAACGTCTATTGTATACATTGGGATCCCAAAAATATATTTTAAAGGGTTAATGACAATAAAATATTTGCAACCAGTCATCCTAAGTGGCAAAATAGGGCTTAACCCTAATTCCTCTTTAAACCCTCGGCTGTGGTGGTCGAGCAGCCGCATATGTACACATCGTCACCTAAGCTCTCCAACTCAATAATGGTCCAACTTTCTTTTGCCTTTACCTGCACCACATAGCACCCGTGAGCCGAGGCTCAGCAAGAAAACTCAATGAGCTCATGAACAGGTAATAACATGTTACTAAATCATAATAGGCATGCCTAGCAATAATAGCTATATTCATGCATGCAGGAAAGTACAAAACAATAATTGTGAAGTCCTGCACTAGGAGTAGATGACTAATAAGTCTCTGTCCATGAGGTAGATGACTGATTAGTCTCTCTGAGGTAAACGAATAATAAGTCTTTCTCTAAATAGTTTACTAATGAGTCACTCTCTAAATAGATGACTGATAAGTCTATCTCTGAGTAGATGACTGATAAGTCTATCTCTGAGGTCCTATGCCCTCCTAGTGTTGGGTTTTATGCCCTTAATAAAACCATTTTTCTTATGTAACACGTTATTATTATCAATAAAAGAAGTATAAATCATTTTGTTTATTCAATTGCATTGTTCGCTTGTTTTATTACATGTTTATTCAATTAATACAAACATTCATAAAATCCTGAACATATGGATAGTTACAATTATGGTGACTAGGTCACAGTGGATTATAGTTGTAATTATATGTTCAAAAGAACAAGTCCTAGATTAGATCAGTGCATTGGATTTTCACTGATTAGGAAATCTACGATATGATCTACTTACACATTAGGAGTGTGATGTCTTGTCCAAGGCATTGACCAAGTAGATATGATCGGATGTATTTGGTTACATCGGACTAGGACCGATATTGATTATTGATTGATAAATAAGTATCGTTGTTATCGAATCTAATCAATATCACAACGTTGACCATAGGTTAAGTCGATCTTAATTCTGAGTGATAATATTCTGCTAATTATATTATTTAAATCTTTTGACTTGTTCGTTACCAGCTTACCCTACGGTCTAGCCCATACTTACATCTTGGAGATTTAGTAATGAAATTGAGTGGGAGTATTATTCATAGATATGAAATCTATAACTTCTGTATGAGAAGTGAAAAGATGATTTCCTTAATTGCTTTGTTCAAAAGGTTAAATGATTGAGATCTCATTTCTGTGATTAAGTTCACGGAAATATCATTTATAAGGAACTTAGTGGGAGTTAAGGATAAAATACTGATGAGGGGTAAAACGGTAATTTTCACCCAGCTTGTTAGTAAGTCATTGATAGATGATTGACTAACTGTAATGGTTATAACAATGGATAACGTATTTATGCTTTGGAAAATACGTTCTATGAATTCAAGAGTTCAATTCCAAGTCTATAGTGGAGTCACGAGGAATTAATAAGGTAGTGAAATTATTCGTAAATAAATTCACGGTAACTTATTGGAGCTTGATTTCATGGATCCATGGTCCCCGCATCACCTTTGAGTAAATCATCTAGAATGTCTCAATTAATTGATTTAATTATCAATTAGGATTTTTTAAAGTTGACTAGGTCAATTTTGGAAAATTTATAGAGATATGAGATTTAGAGAATAAAAGAGAATCTTTGGGTAAATTTATTAATATTGATAAATTGGTGTCAATATAAATAAATAAAAATTAAATCAAGTTTCAAATTATAATTAGTTAATTTGAATAAGGATTTAGTTAATTAATTAAAATAAATAAATAAATAAAAGGTTTTGAATTTAGGCCCAATTGGGATTTAAATTCAAAATAAAAGTATTGGGCCCAAGTCCATTTGTGGGAGCCCAAGGCTTTTATCTTTTTGTTTATTAGTTTAATTAATTCAAAATTTAAATTTAAATTTAAATTTAAATAAAGCCCATTAAGTTGTCTATATAAGGAATATGATATCTAGGGTTTTCATAAGTCAGTCTCAGTTGATTTATTGGGTAAGTGAAAACCTAGACACTCTAATCCTTTCTTAGCCACTTTCTCTTCTTCTTTTCTAGATCTCTCTCTCATGTGTTGAGAACCAGCCCACACTAGTTCTAGATTGATCAAAGGCTTGGTGAGGAAGACTGTGTTGCTGATCTAGTTCAATCTCTTGATAATACTCTGCTACAGAAAGGAATCAAGAGTTAGAGAGATTGAAGGAAGGAGTTGTTCCAGTTCCGCTGCGTATTCGTAAGTTTCTACATCATTGTATTTATGTTAATTTACGAATCTAATGTTCATATGTATGTCGTGTTATTCTATGTTTCTATTATGTGTTTGGAAAAATAATAGGAAGCATGCATCTAGATTTAAATTTTAAGATCCTACACCTAGCCATGTGATGTTTCAGTCACCTGAGCTTATAGCCCTAACTCTATGTAACTAACTTTTAGACTAGACAAGCGCTTTTAGTTTTCATCGAACTTAAGGTCAGTCAAGCATTTCATGCTTATGATGATAATGCTTATGTCGATTAGATCTAATCTTTTTGGCTTGCGTTAAACACGCTAATACCGTTCTTGACTCATAAGCCAATACCATACGACCAGTGCTCAGTACTACTGCCGAACTTAACTAATAAGTCACAGCTTCACAGTCAATATTGACACTATTGTCAATCACAAGTAGGCAAAGCTGCTATGCATTTACAATGCAATCAATGTCCATTTATAGAGCACTCAATATGCCTCATCAACAATCACCAGCATAATTATAACCATGCACATTCAAACATCCAGATCTAAGGCATTCAACATGCTTAATCAATAAACATAAGCATAATTATAATCATGCACAATTACAGAGACTCAAGCTTTGATCAATTCCATATTCAACATTCATGTCATGCCATAACCTTATATAGCATGTGCATCACATATTGGGTGCAGTTTTCTTACATTTGGTCCAAGCACAGGTTACCAATAAACGAGCCACAAGCACGATCTTGTTTCCAAGCCCCTAGTGATAACCTAGTCACAACCATAATATAAAACCTCATCAAAATGATTATACAAATACTTCCAGACCCAACCCAAGCCCCAGGGACGTCGAATCCTACTCAACTGGATAGTATTATCGATCCCAGGCCCTTAAAGTTAAGTTCCCACGACTAAAAACCAACTTTGGGAAAAATTTCCCTTAAGCGTCGCGGCCCCCCAGCACTGAGTCGTGGCCCGCCTCCAAACAGAGGCCGAGCCTCTTCTCTGTCTGCACCTTATGCCGCGGTGCACCTACCTTGTGCAGTGACCATACATGTCCATCAGCCAGCCTCATCCTTCTTCAAGCCTGGGCCGCGGCGCCCAAGAACAAGGTCACGACCCAACCACGAAACCATCAAAAAACCTTGTTTTCTCCATTTAAAAACCTTCCAAAAATCCATTCTAAGCTTAAAAACTTAGAACTTAAAACTTGAATTACCTCTGATTAAGTTGTTTCCCAGCTAAATCCTCCGGCTAATAAGCTTCTAATCTTCCCTAGGATCACTATACCTCGATCATCGCTTGAATGTGAGTCATAAAACTCAAGTTTCCTTCGAAAATGTGGTCGGGTGTCGAAAAGGGAACAGGAGGGAGAGAGAACGTTCTAAACATTCTTTTTATGTTTCTTAACAAGTTACTTCAAGCTTAAGTAACCTCAAA
This sequence comes from Humulus lupulus, assembly GCF_963169125.1. Lineage (NCBI taxonomy): Eukaryota > Viridiplantae > Streptophyta > Magnoliopsida > Rosales > Cannabaceae > Humulus > Humulus lupulus. Next base: position 283,731,182 of record NC_084794.1, on the reverse strand, counting down.
CAAATCCTAATGCTTGGGGTCCCAAAAACGCCCCTGAGGTAAAATAGTCAAAATTCACAGAATTTTCCCCTGATCTCACTAACTCCCAATTTATCATCAAATATTTATCCCCATTACCCAATATCTCGGTATTGTGCTAAATACCCAAAATACCCCTTGACTCACTCCGAGTCAAGTATGGATCTCGTTGTGACTTTCCCACTAGCTTGCCTCCTAGGATCGTCTCGTGCTGAGTAACCCTAGCATAACCGAATAATAATAAAGCACCACACTACATACCATATATATGCCAAATATATCCAAAACGAGCAAAATTATGAAAATTGCCCAATTAATTAGAAATTAGTCCACATGCATATTTAATACACCTAAACATGCATATCAAGTCATATTATAATATAACTCACATATTCACATAATGATACACATAAATATGACATAATCATATAATTCCATAATTTTCCATCATGGCCCCCTAATCAAAGCCATAAGCCTTATTAGGAAATTTGGGGCGTTACATCTAGGGATTATCGCAGTAAAGCATGGTTCGTGGTCAGGTCATACGTATCCCGTCGATGTGTGGAGATTGCTGCCTCAACTGGGAGCATATCCTCATATCCATAGGCCGTGGAGAACGGTGAGTGGCCGGTGGAAGTCCTGGCAGAGGTGTGATAGCTCCACAATACTCTAGGCAACTCCTCGAGCCAAGCTCCTTTTGCTTGTTCCAGTCTTTTCTTAAAAGTGGACTTGAGTGTCTTGTTAACTCTATTCCATTGACAGAAGTTCGTGAACACTTCACTATCAAACTACAACCCATTGTTGGAGACTATCTTCCTCGGGAGCCCGTATCGGCAAACGATGTTTTTAATGACAAAATTCAAGGCCTTTTTTAGAGGTGATCGTTGCGAGTGGCTCGGCCTTGACCCACTTCGTGAAGTAGTCGACGACCACTATGGCATACTTCATCCCTCCCTTTCCTGTAGGCAAGGATCCGATAAGGTCGATACCTGAGACACCGAAAGGCCATAGATTGGTCATCTGCGTAAGCTCATTTGGAGGTGCTCGAGGGATGTTAGCGAAACGTTGGCACTTTTTGTACTTCTTGACATAATCCATCGCATCTCCATTCATGATGGGCCAAAAGTATCCTTGTCTCAAGATCCTTTTGGAAAGACTTTGCCCCTCAGCATGATCCCTGCAAAAGCCCCTTTGTACCTCTCAGAGTATTAGACTGGCTTCTTGCTTGGGCACACATCGAAGCAAAGGCAAGGAATAACCTCGCCGATACAACTTACTATCTATGATTACGTACCAAGGTGCCTGATAGAGCAGCTTCCGAGTTGCCTTCTTATCTTGAGGTAACTCCCTGAAGACAAGATATTTTACTATTGGCTCCATCCAACCATCTTGGGGTTGTATGGCTTCCACCTCGTTAGGAGTTGAGATGCTCGGAGCAGCCAAGTAATCAATGGGGACCACATTGATCAACTCAGTGTCTTTTGTGGTAGCCAACTTAGCCAGGGCGTCAGCATTGGAATTCTGCTCTTGCGGCACCTGCTGAATAGTGAATATTCTTAAGTTATGCAGCATTTCTTGATTCTTTTCCAGATACGCTGCTATTTTTGTTCCCTGGGCCTGATACTCTCTGAGAACTTGGTTTACTACGAGTTGAGAATCGCTAAAAATCTCGAGGTCCTCGGCTTTGAGCTCAAGTGCCACTCGGAGACCAGCAATTAAGGCTTCATATTCTGCTTCATTGTTAGAGGCTTTGAACCCAAAGCATAGTGTGTTGTGCACTCTGTGCCTTTCAGGGGAAACCAAAATGAGTCCAGCTCTGGCACCATTTTTTGTTTGAAGACCCGTCCACAAACAACTTCTAAGCTCGTCCGACCACTTGGACACCTTTAAGCTTCTCAAGATTCCCCATGCACTCGGCGATGAAATCTACCAGTGCTTGGCCTTTTATGGCAGTCCTCGGATGGTAGGTGATGTCGAATTGACTTAACTTCACCGACCATTTCAAGAGTCTTCCCGATGACTCTAGCTTTTGAAAGACTTGCCTGGGGGGATGGTTTGTGAGGACCCTAATTGGATGCGCCTGAAAGTAGAGTCTTAGTTTCCGAGAAGCCACCATTTGGAAAAAAAATTAACTTCTCCATCAGCAGATACCTAGACTCTGCGCTGAGGATTCTTTTGCTAATGTAATAGACGGGGTGCTAAAAACGGCCTTCCTCCCTTACCAAGGCAGCACTGATAGCATTCTCTAAGATAGCCATATAGAGCATGAGGGGTTCTCCGTCTACGAGCTTGGATAGAATCGAAGGATTTTCCATGTGTGTCTTGAGCTGCTGGAATGCATGTTTGCACTCTTCTGACCATTCGAATCTCTGACTTCCTCGGAGCACATTAAAGAAAGGGATGCACTTGTCTGTTGCCTTGGAGACAAAACAACTCAAAGCAGCGATCCTTCCTATCAGGATCTGAACGTATGCTTCCGAGGAGACGAAATTTTGATTATGGCCTTAATCTACTCGGGGTTTGCCTCAATTCCTCACTGACGATGAAACCTAGGAAATTTCCGGAGGCTATCCCAAATGTGCACTTTCGGGGATTTAATTTCATTCTGAACTGGCGAAGCACCGATAAAACCTCCGCCAAGTCGCCCACATGGTCGGGAGATGTCCTAGATTTGACCAGCATGCCATCCACGTAAACTTCCATGTTTCGCCCTTGTTGGCTCTTGAACATTCAGTTTACCAATCTCTGGTAGGTGGCACCAACATTCTTCAGTCCGAAAGGCATCATGATGTAATAGTAGACACATTTATCAGTCTGAAAACTAGTATGCTCTTGGTCTGCGGCATGCGTGGATATCTGGTTATAGCCCGAGTATGCGTCCATGAACGACAACAGATCGTAGTCAGAGGTGGCATCGACCATCTGATCGATATTGGGGAGCGGGAAATAGTCTTTTGGACAAGCCTTGTTCTGATATGAGAAATCGATGCATGTACTCCAGGTGCCATTTGGTTTGGGCACAAGAACGGGATTGGATAGACACCTAGGGTATTGCGCTTCTCGGATAAATCTGTTAGTGAGGGGCTTGTCTACCTCGGCCTTGAGAGCCTCTTTCTGAGTTTGATCAAATGTCCTTTGCTTTTGCTGGATGGGAGAAAAGTTGGGATCGACATTCCAGGCGTGGCAAGTGATGTTTGGATCAATGCCAGTCATGTCAGAATGTGACCATGCAAACACGTCTTGGTTTTCTCGGAGGAAGTCCCCAATGCTTCTCTGACTTCCATCTTCAAGCCTACCCCAACTTTTAGTTTTCTATCGGGGTGGAGGTATCAAGAACTACCTCACCCACCTCCTATATTGGTTCAATGGCCTTCTCCTCTTGAACCCTCGGGTCCAATTCATCGGGCCCGGTCTCCTGGACCTCCTGTACTTCCAAAGCCTCAGACTGCTCGGGGAATGTTGTCTCCACCACCATCATGGGGCTCTTGAGATACACATTGTAGCACTACCTTGCCTTTTCTGGTGTTCGCGAACGATACCAATCCCTGCCTCCGTGGGGAACTTCATGCATAGATGGCAGATGGAACTGACGGCTCCAAACTCTACTAGGGCAGGCCGTCCTAGGATGACATTAGATGCCGAGGAGTAGTCTACCACCACAAAGGTGCAGTATTTGAAGTCCTGGAAAGAGACTTCTCTAAGTGTTACAGGAAGCTTTATCTGCCCCATCTAGATGAGGGCTTCTCCCAAGAGTCTGTAAAGAGTCGAGGTGCACGAGGACAAATCTGTATTGGTCAGCCCTATTTTCTTGAAGGCTGGCCTAAACAAGATGTTCACCGAACTCCTGTTATCGACCAGAATATGTGCCACCATTTTGTTGGAGACTTGGCTCTCGACTACCAACGGGTCATGGTGCGGGAATTGTACTCTCCAAGCATCGTCTTCGGAGAATGTTATGACTTGGTCAGTCATTCGAGGCATTTGGGCAGGCAACTGAGCCAAAGCCATCACCTCGTCATCATGATTTAAAGCTCGTGCATACCTGTTATGCGATCCTCGAGAGGTACCACCCAGGTGGGGCCCTCCTGAAATGGTTCCTACTCGCCCGTTCACCAGAGGAGGTCCTCGGACCACAAGATGTTGCGGGGCCACAGGAGCGACTGTTGGGACCTGCGGAGCAACAGGCGGCACGGGCACTCCAGCCACAAGGAGTTGTGCCTGGCGCGCTCCACCCTTAGCATATTGGTGGAGATGTCCCAACTTGATGAGGTTTTCAATCTCATCTTTGAGATGGCAGCACTCATTGGTGTGGTGCCCTATGTCGTTGTGCAAATGACAAAGCTTTCCTGGATCTCACCTTTCCCTATCCCTCCGGATGGGTTGTGGCTTTCGACAGTGAACATGTTGTTTCGTGGCCACGAATATATTCTATCGGGAGTCTACCAAGTCAGTATACTCGGAGTACTGTGAGACATACTTCTCACCAGAGGTAGTTCCCTGCTCGGCCAGTGCGTTTCCATTTCTCTTGGGCTTCTGGTCCTTGCCCTTGACCTTGCCCCCGCATCTACTGTCGTCGGGGGATCGACTGGGTGCAGCAGACTGGGATAGAGCGGCAACTCCAGCACTGAATGCAGGCTGAAAAGCATTGTATCCAGTGGGCACCACTCCATATCCTGTTGGAGCCATGCTGAATCCAAGAGTTGGCACGGCACTGAAACCTGTGGGCGGGACACTCAGGCTGGGTTGGCTCTTCCTAAGCCTGGTTGAACAGGAGCGTAAGGGGAATACTGGATCCCCAAAGCTACGGGGCTAGATGCGATTGGAGCAAGGAAATTGACGGGTCCACCGAACACCTCAATCTGGGCATCCTCCCAACTGATATACTATTGTGCCCGATGAATGAAGTCGTCGAGTCGTCGACATCCCCTCTACTGGAGGTCTTCCCAAAGTGGGAACCCCTCGCAAATGCCAGCCTGCAAGGCCATCAATTGTTGGACATCGTCAACCCTCTTGGTTCTCGCCGCCTCCTCCTTGAAGCACTTAATGTATGCCTTGGATGTCTTGAAGGGCCTTTGTTTAATGTTGGCCAAAGCATTGACCTCGAAGCTCACCTTCCGAGTTCCTATGAATTATCTTCGGAAGGCAGATGACAATTGATGCCACGAGTGAATGGATCCTGGTTGGTGCTTCTTGAACCATTCATATGCCGGCCCCGTTAGAGTGGTCGGGAACACGTGACATTTAGCGTCATCAGAGACGCGGTGCACTGACATCAATCTATTGAACTTAGAAAGGTGGTCGGTGGGGTCCCAACGCCATCATAGGGCGGGATGGCCGGTATCTTGAAACCCTGCAACAAGGGAGCTTCCATAATGTGGAGAGCGCATGGCTCCACCTCTTCGTCTTCCGAGTCTGAGTCGTGGCCTTGTCGCCTGACCATTCTTAGCATGATCTTTTTAAAACTCTCTAACTCCACGCGAAGTGGGTCACTGTCTTGGTTGACGCTCTACGCCAAGTTATCTCTTATTTGAGCGTTGAGGTTATCCCATAGGTCTGATAGACCTTTCCTGGCGGGTTCACTCCCATTGGCCTTATTGCATCTTCGGGCATTAAGGTTGTCCTATAAGTTAGCTTGACCTCGGAATGCATTGTTATCCTCGGGATGAGCCACCTCGGTTTCTCTGTTGGACTCGCTATTCTTATCATTTACCGAGACATCGATGCCACGTTCTCGGTTCAGTAAAACGTTCCTTGGGCGGATCCCTGGACCATTATTCCTGCGGGGTTGGCGAGGTCCAGAGGGGACACCAGCTCTAGGCCTCGCACAATCCGTGTGGGTATGTCGGGGTGGAACGCTCGATCTCCCCAGGCACTAATAGCCTGCCGGTGTCCTCGGGCCCGTGGACCATTACCCTTACCAGCCTGCTTCGGAATCTGATGGCCCTTGGGATCTTGACGAGCCTTCTTTTGCTTCGAAGCGGGATTATCGTCAACTTTTCCCTTGCCACGACCCTGCGGCGGCACTGGGGTTCCAACTCCAGCTGGATACTTGGTGGGCACTCCCACTGGCAACTCTCACGACTCTTCAATCAGGTGCTCGAGGGGCAATCTTATTGTATTGACAAGTGGCACTCCAACAGGGTGTGCATGTGGCACGCCCATTGGGTGCCCAACTGGCACATTACCATTAGGGTACACTCGTAGTCCTTAGGCTACAAGAGTGACCTTCATGGCAAGTACCATATTCTGTAGGGCGGCGATGTTACCCTCTTAGGCTTCAATCTTTTGCTACTGGGTGGCCACCTGTTCACGGAGCACCACCACTTCTGGTGTCTCCTCTGCGTCCATGGGTTGAGGGTATTCTTCCTCATAATACTCCTGGTCACCACCTTCGTCTTTGTCGTCGTACTCAACGTCTTCATCATAATCCTCCACCATCTCAGGCATGTCCTGAGGTGGTTGTCGACTAGTTTCCCCTCCTTCAACTCCGGTAGGAGGGACTATGTCGTCTGTGACATTTTTTTGAGTGGTTACCATGGCTGTAAATGTTTTGAATGCTTTCTTCAAGCTCTCAATTAAAGCACCAAAATGTTGACTGCATTTTTCGCTATCAACCTAAAGATGAGAGATTGAATAAATAAACAACAAGAACATAGCAGTTTTTACGTGGTTCAAGCTATAAAAGAGCCATAGTCCACAAGTCTCTGATATTAAGGAGATTAGAAGCTTGCTAGGGCAATCTCCAATGGAGTTTTCTCAGGCAGCCTTTATATTGCTCTGAGTACAAGAATATCCTTCTCTAAAAGTTCTGAACCCTTTACAAAGAGACTCCCAACCCTATTTATAGAGGTTGGGGTCATTAATGCTAATTATCTGTAATTAATACATATTCTCCCCGTTATTGGGGTATTATTACCACTTTAATTCGGTTACATTAACTAGAGACCACGGCCTAGGCGAAAAATGCGGGGCCCACTACAGAAAGTTACCTACTTTATGGGGAACATGCCCCTGACACTGAGTTCAAGGACTACTAACAAGTCCTCAAGGCATATGATTTTGGATCCCATGTACTAAACATTCATCTTAATGAAAATGACCTATTTATGACCAAAATCTTTTAATCCTAACCTATTTATAACTTTAGAATCATGTTTTTATTTAAATGACTTGGTTAGCAAGTCTTGCACTATTATAAACACACAGTGTAACGGTCTTGGTTATTCAGGGCGTTACATTTTGATTGGTTGAATAATAAGGGTGCATGAAATTAAAGTGGAATGTGTAGCAGGCTAGTAGTTATTTTAATCATATTTTATTTTGAATTTCCCGTACATTAAGCCTGCTTTTTCAGAAAAGTGGTTGGGTGATTAGGTAATGCGGGCGTACGGTGTACCAAACATTGATACAGTGTACCTTTCCTCAACTGGTCATTGCTTGGGTGGTTTTGTTTTTCAATTTGCTGAAGAAATTGAATGGGTATTAATGAGGGTTTTTGTACGTTGTGAAATTCGATACGGAGAAAGTTTCCAGGGCGATTGAGATACCTTGTTGTCAATTGGGGTGAAAGCGAGGTATTTATTTTTGTTCATGGATTGGGTATATAGAGTTTTGAATTGATTTTTTTTCCAGTTAATGGTTTACTCAATAAATTTTTGTATTTGCATTTGTTAGATAGTCCATTATTTCCGACCAAGCTACAGTGTGGCTTCTCCTAATTGATATTTGCATTGGCAATTTGTTTTTAAAAAATTTATCAGGTACTTTTCATTTTATTTAATCATATTTAGTGTGGGTTTTGTTTTTTTTATTTATTATTTTCTATTTTTTGAGAATTAAGTTGTTATTTAATGTGATAAAGAAATAGAATGGGTATTTAGAAGGAAGGTTTTTGTACCTGGTTAAATTGGGTATCGAAGAAACTTGCTTTGGCATAGGACTTTTGAGGTTTTTGTCCGAAGTGAGCTTGAGACCTAAAGGAAACAGCATAACAGTGGGGGAATGTAGAGTCCCAGAATGTTTACTTAGCTAGCTAGATAGTTAGTAGTAGTTATAGTATGTTTATTACTGTGGATTTTGGTTCAAGCCGAGACTTAGTTGAACACTCGTAGCAATACTTATAGATTTTATAAGTTTAACCTATAGTTTAAGAATATTAATTATAGCATAAGGTTTGATTAATATAGTTGATTATAAAGATGTCATTTATTATACTATAAGGTTTAGATAGGATTAATAAGAGCATGACACTTGTCGTGTGCGGGTTTATTTAAGGATTTAGCTATACTTTAAATAAAAGAAAGTTCTAGAAAACTATAGAACCTTCCAAGACCATTAAGAGGATGACATTTGTCACAATCTTGTTTATTTGAGGATTTAAGCATTTAATTCAAAAATAGAGGTTTTAGAATCTCTAGACTCTTCCAGAACTTACTGGAATCTCGTATTACTTAGTCAAACCAAATTAATCAATTCAATTATCCTAAAAATGTGTAATTACGTGTTTAATATATTCACGTATGCCGATATATCGCAGCCTAGAAGTCGATGTATCGCCACACGGGGAATACGAAAAACACGTGAACTTCGCACAAATGAAACGACGAGCCTTGGAACATAAGCCCAGGCAATATATCACCTATGATGGGCAATATATCGGCCCTAGGGCCATATTTTCAAACGTCATTGAAAACCGAGCTTGTTTCATTCCTCAACCTCTTGACCAGCTTCTGAATGTTTTGACCGAGTCTTCAGCACCTGCAAAACGAATATTCAAATATTTTTTCAATTAATATTCATTATTTTTATTCAAGCTAAAATGAGATAGTTCACTCCTTGAACTCTATAAATAGGACCTAGTACCTAGCCATTTCTCTCATTCTTCAAGTTGTGTTCAGAGCCTATTGAGTAATAAACACTTGGGTTGGGGTATAAGCTTTATCATCTTAAGCTTTATAAACACTTGGGAAGTAAGATATATAGTGTGTTTTCACTATCAAGGTGTAGTTCGATTCTAGTACATTCAAAGGTATCCCTAATCTTAAGTTCATTTTTGTATGGTTCTTCAATTTCCTTTAGTTTTCTTTACTCAAATCATAACTCATTGTTTTCCATTCTTGGTTAGGTATATAAGTTCTTTGAACTTAAGGTTTCTTTTCGGTAATTTCCTTCTTGGTGGTTTAGTTCTTTTCTTTATCATCTCTTTCTTTAGAATCACTCACATTCTTATTGTTGGTTTTAGGAGTATTCCAAATCTCGTCCTTGTTCTCATATCCTGGTATTGGTAAGGAAAATAGGATAGAATTTTATATGTTTATATGTTATGTTATCTTATGTTATGATATGTTATGTTTACATTATGTATAGTATATAGTCCTTGGGCATATGACTTGTCTAGCTAGCAATCCCCAGTAATTTATGGGCATATGACTTGCTTGGTTAGCAAGCCCCACAAATCAATTGGGCATATGACTTGCTTAGTTAACAAGCCCAGAGAGGTATGATGGCCATTATAGTAGTATATGACATATGTTTATAGTATATGTTTATGATATAGTTTTATGAATATGCTTATATGTGTTAGCAGATTTTTCCTTGCTGGGCATTAGGCCCATTCCTTTATTTTAATGTATGCAAGAAAATAGTTATGGCGGTGGAAGGATTCTTGGCAGCTTAGTTTGTGTATTAAAGATGAAGGGATTCGATGGACTGCGTGAACGATTCGAGGAGGACATTATTTTTTTTGTCTTTTTATTATGTTATTATGTATTTTTCCGTACTTGGTTTTGTAAACAATTTCCTTTAATTTAAAGTTTTTTTTATTATTTTATAAAACAATGGGATCACATACCCCGCATTTATGTATTACAACTTTTACTTTAGAGTCTTTAATAAAGTTGTGAAAAGTTCTTAAGTATGTTTTCTCAAAGATAGTATCTATGTATAGTAGTTTTAATGGTCCAAAGTCTTAAAATTAGTTGGGTCATTGCAGGGAAGGTGTGAATCAGTGGTATCAAACCTATCTAAATGCATTATGGATTGTTTGATGTACCGATGCATCTTCCCTGAGAATTTCTTGATTCATAATAGGAAACTTATCCTACTACTAGTAGTGAAAGATCTTATCAAAGAAAAAGAAGGGAGAATGCCATAGCAAAAAAAAAAGGAGATTAATGGATAATGTAGTGTTAGAATATTATTAAATTAATTAGAGTTAGAAAAATCTATAATTCTAATTAATTATGAATAAAGTTAATATTGAGATTAATTGACAAATATTCTCAATATGGTCAGCATTAATTCAGTTACTCAATTCCATATATTGAGTTACCAATTATTTCATATCCTATTGAATGTCAAATATTCTGACATCAATTGTGGCAAAGACATTGATGATAGGTCTCACCTATATAAATATAGTGTTCCGGTCCCCAAGCTCACAATGCTCATTCTCATACTCTATAAAAAGAGCTTGTGAGAACTTGGAAGTCATTTACCCTCACTAATAGTATTTTCTTTTCTTTTTGCAGATCTAAAGATTTTAGATCAACATTATCAAAATCACTGGCAGAAGGTATACTCTAACGATCTTCCTTAATTTTGTGAAAACCATATTCAGTCTATTCTGCAATTTATGATTGTTATGCATATATATAAATTTCTTACATTTAGTATCAAGAGTGTAGTGTCCCATAATATTTACTTAGCTAGCTAGATCGTAGTAGTAGTTAGTATTAGTTTGTAGTATGTTAGTTACCATGGATTTTGGTTCAAGTCGGGACTTAGTTGAAAACTCATAGCAACAGTTATGGATTTTATAAGTTTAACCTATAGTTTAAGAATATTTATTATAACATAAGGTTTGATTAATATTGTTGGTCCTAGATATATTATTTATTATAACCTAAGGTTTAGATATAACTATTAAGAGCATGACACTTGTCATAATTATGATTATTAAGGAATTAAGCATTTTGATGAATAGTTTTAATAAAAGAAAGATCTAGAAGCTCTATAACCTTCCAGCAGCTGTTAGGATCACGTTTAGACTCAGTCAAAGCTGTTTATCCAATTCAAAATATGCTGAAAAAGTGCAAATACGTGTTTGATATATCAACGTATGCTGATATATCGCAACTATAGGGGTCGATATATCGCCTACTGAAGATACGGAAAACACATCAACTTTGCACGAATGTACGAACGTACGAACGGGGCTCGGGATTATGGTGGAGCCGATATATCGCCCAGGGTAGGCGATATATCGCCCTGGTGCATGATTTTTGGATGTTGATGATTTTTAAATTTAAAAATAGCCTTAACCACTTAGACCTGCCTTTGCACGATTTTGACCGAGTTCTGGGTGTCTGTTGAACGAAAATTCAAATCTTTTTCATTTTATAATTATTTATTTATTCAAATTAAAAGGGGTTAGTTTCACTCCTTGAACTATATAAATAGGACCTAGTACTCAGCCATTTTCTTCTTTCTTCAAGCAGTCTTTAGAGCCTCCAAGTTGCTAGTGTTACTATAGAGAGAAATACTTGGGTTTTTTTGTTAAAAGCCTTATCATCCTAAGCTTTTCTAAATACTTGGGAAGTGAGATATAGTGAGATTTCAGTATCGAGGTTTAGATCAATTCATAAGATCATTCAAGGTATTCTTATCCCTAAGTTCAGTTCTTTATGGTTCTTTAGTTTTCTTTTATTTTCTTTTCAGATTCTAACTCTTGTTTATAATTCTTGGTTAGGTGTTTAAGTTTCTTGAAAACTTAAGGTTCTTGATGGTTTAGTTCTCATTTCATCTTTATTCTTTAGAGATACTCACCATTCTTACTGTTGGTTTTTAGGAGTGTCCTAATCTCGTTCTTGTTCCCAAATATCTCGGTTTTTGGTAAGGAAAAAAGGATAGATTATATGTGTTTATATGTTTATGTTATTATATGTTTTATGATATGTATAAATATGTCTTGTAGTCATTTGGGGCTTATAGTTTCTTAGATAGAAAACCCGAATATATTATGTCGCTTGGGGCTTATAGTTGCTTAGATAGCAAACCCCAAGAATATTTATCATTTTCATGGGTTAGAGTTATGATTTACCCTACCTCGATTAGTAGACAGAGGACCTAGATGGGTTATCATATACTACCATGTGATCTAACCTACCTCGATTAGTAGACAGAGGACCTAGATGGTTTATCACATGTCATGTTAATGAGTTAATGGCCATTAATATTGTAGTCCTATATGATATATGTTTTTATAGTCTTATGTTTATGATTTATGATATATGATTGTTAGTAGATTTTCCTTGCTAGGCATTAGGCTCACTCCTTTATTTTTAGCTTGATGTAGGAAAATGATTATGGAAGGCGGAAGGATTCATGGCAGCTTGGCATGTGTGTTAAGGATGAATGGACTGCGTGTCGATCGAGGATGACGTTATTTTTTTAGTCTTTTGAATTATGTTTCTTTTGTAATTCCGCACTTAGTTTTAAACAATTGATTTAAGTTTATGGTTTATGTTTTTATTAAACAATGGGTACTCATACTGTATTTTTATATTTCATATGTTATCTTGTATTTTGCACAATATTTATTTTGGGGTTTTTAATAAAGCTATGTTATTCCTTATGTATGTTTCCCAAACTAGTAGCTATGTCTAGTAGTTTTAATGGTCCAAGGTCTTAGAAACAGTTGGGTCATTACAAAGAGTCATGCTTACCTATGTCTTGATATATATTTTGCCATGAATTTTTATCCATGTTATTGGTGTATGATTATATATATAAATATGTCTCATTTATATTGTATATTCAAAATTTTGAGTTTATATTTTTCCTTGATTTTTTTTTTTCATATTAATAACATTAGAAATTATTTAGTTCAATTTTCTAATGAGTTAGTGCATGAAAAACAAGTATGAAACTCAATGAATTATTTTGGAAAACATTTGAAACTACAGCCCAATTCATGGTTGTGTGTTGAAATTTTGATATTGTTTGAAAATTATTCTTTGATCTGTATAATGATTAGAAATCATTTAGTTTACGTTTCTAATATTTCTGTGAGTGAAAATATTGCTAAAATCCATTAGAACATTTTGAAACATGTTTAGCACATTCATGGCTGATGGATTTTTTTTTTTTTTAAATCAAAATCCAATTTTCAGTTGTTGTTTTTTAAAACTAAGATTAGAAATCTTCATATTACTTTCTTTCTAATCACTCTGGGCAAAAACTCGTACGTTTAGACATCGAAAACAACATTTTCAAATGGATTTCGCACCCGGGTCTGTCGGACCCGTTTTCTCTATAACAGGGTCAACACGACCCGAATATTTGAAGAAGGCAAAAAATGACATGTCATTTTCATACCCCTGTAGCATAAAAAAACAAAATTAAGAAAAATCTGAAAATTTACGTTTTTTTGAAAATATTTTTGGAATTTATATTTTTCTTGATTTCTATATTAATTTATACAATAAATTTAATTTTTCAATTTTGCTTATTTTAATTATACATATAATTTTGGTAATTTATATGTTATTTAGAAATTAATTAAAATGTACAAATTTTTTATTTGGTATATTTATTGCATGATTTATTTATTTATTTATTGAGCATGCAAATATAAAATTGTGCTAATTTGGGTACGTAATTACATTTAATGTTTTACAATTAAGTTTGTTGATACCGTTTTTCACCAACTTGAGAACATAAGAGCATGGATTTTCAAGAATAGAGATATAATAAAATGAATAACACCATATTTTATAGTGGTTCAGCACCAAAAAGATGACCTACGTCCACTTAGTCACTTTTATTAATATTTAAGCTTAAAAAATCATAGTTTCTAGCGAACTTACGTCACCAGTTGTTCTATAATCCTCATTCGCTTTTACATTACATAAGGACTTGTTTCTACCATCAGGGAGTTTCAGCATTATCAATTTCCCCTCCTATTTCTATCTCATTTCCTCTTATTTATAGTGAGGAGTATAGGGTTACAATTAGATCATGGACCTAAGTTATTGGGCTTGGCCCACAAACAATACATTACAACACAAATATAGTTATATTTTGATAAATGATGATCCTATATTCCTTCCCTAAGTCTGTTAGTGCAGATGTTGTGGGTTGAACGAATAGGATCCTCCTGTTAGCGTGCAATGGTTTGCCTTGTACGAACAGAGGTTGAAGAATGTGGCCACGCAACCAAATCCCTTCTTCTAGCGCTTGGTAGTTTGCTTTGTGCTTCATGAGAACAGGAACTCATTTTTGTTTCATGAGAACAGGAACTACTTTGTGCTTTGTGAGAACATGAACTACTTTATGCTTTGTGAGAACATGAACTACTTTGTGCTTTGTGAGTGTAATATTCGCTTTCTTAGAGAAATGTTATTTTAGGAAATTGGGCTAACCAATGGTATATTGGCCATTTTGTGAATGATGGGATTTCATATGTGAATGCTATATGAATTATATATATGTTAAGACTCATTAGTTGTGAGTACGAGCATTTATGTGGTTTATCTATTTTATGCATTTTATTGATTTTTGACAATAGTGGATTCTTCTAAGCGATAATAATGGAATGTCACAAAGGGAAATATTCGACTTGGGTCAAGTATGAATTATTATTTGAGGTAATTAGTAATAGTGATATGATTACCAAATTACACTTTACGATGACTAAGTGGGTAAATAGATGGGAGGGGCATTTTAGTCTTTTGGTGAATAGATATAAAAGATGACCATTAGCTTTCCCCTTTCACTTTCAGCCTATGTTCTTCTTCTCCTCATATTTTCTCTAGAATTCTCTCTAGGAAGCTCTTGATTTCCTCTAATATACCAAGGGAAATTCGAGATTCTTAAAGGGTTAGATTGCTACCAATCACTTCACCATCATCTAGGATTCAAATCTCAGAGAAAGGTAAGGGAATTTATACTTTTGTTCTTCTTGTGTTCTTGATGAAAATTTGGGGCTTTTGGTTGATTTTCATGATTTGATGATTCTATGTTGTTGGGTTATGTGTATTGATGTTAGAAACATGTTTAGGAATGTATTTGAGGCTTAGATTTAAATTGTAAACTATTGAATTGGTTGAATTTCATAATTGGGGAAAAATGGGTTTTAGAACCCTAGAGTTTCAATTCTTGATTTGGGACTTGGATTTGATGTTTAGATGCTACCTAGATGATGTATGTAGTGCTATATAAACATATTTGGTGCAAAGTTTTGAGTCCCCTAGTGTTTTGGGATGTTTAGGGTCGAAATGGTTAAGAAAAACGCAGTTGTTCTGGGTTTTTTCGCAGTGGCGCCGCGACACAATTGCATCTCATTTTGGGTTTTGAAATGCTCTCTGACTTCAGCAGCCCCGCGGCCCTTTTGAAAGGCGTCGCGGCTCAAATATATTTTCTGGTTACAATTTTTTCGGGTTTCGTATTTTGACCATAACTTTTGACCCTGATGTTGGATTTGGACGTTCTTTGTATGGTTGGAAAGCTTGTGAAAAGCTCTAAAATCTTCGAATCTAAGCCAAGTTTATATGTGGTTATTTTAGATTCTTAATTGGGATATAAGCTTGGTAGTAAGCGATTTCATTGGATTTTGACAGGTAACCTTAGGGCATCTTAAGTTAAGGTTTTTAGGACTTAATTGGACATGTTTAAGGTCTAATTAGAGCCTAGATTGGTTTATGAAAGTAATGGTAGGTTTTGGTTTAAGGATAAACTAAACCTACGTTTTATTGTTTGTGACATAGGGTTGTTTAAGGACGCTTGAAGGTGATCGCACTTGGGTTGTTATCAATTAATTGTTGGAGTTAAGGTAAGAAGAGTTGACATCTGCATGCCGAGAGTATGTTTGGTTTTCGTTCTTGCTTATCGATTTATGCTTGACATTTTTCATACTATGATAGTATGGTTAACGATATGCTTTGGTTTTGGTCATGATACATGTTTGGATATATGTATGTATGGACTGTAATGAGCATGAGTGTTATTATGTCTTTATATTATGATGATTTATGAATGTACAAACTATATAGCCATGCTTGTATATGCATGTTGATTTAACTTTAGTGTATGGACTCAAGGGGTTGTCGCAAAGGCAGTGGGTCGTTGCAAGAGTGGTACTTTTGGATTATAATGAGATGCATATGTTGTGTTGTATTACATTGAAATATGCACTATGATTATGATGCTATGTTTTATGATTGTATTGACTATCATGTGTTTTTGAAATTGTTATGCTTTGGGCTTGAGGATTGTGTCCTATATAGTTCTTCTGGCTAGGCATTGGCTCACGGGTACTCTATATGCAGGTAAAGAGAAAGGCAAGCAATGAGTCAGAGAGCCGCGGTGGCATGAATACATGTTAGGGACAATGTGACTATAGGTCTACTGGATGTATTATGTTATGTTTTAATCAAGTACTTTGGTTGTAAAATAACTATGAGATTCTGGAGTCTTCATTTTCTTTTGAATAATATTGTTTTGAATGATGTTTTACTTTCTTTTAAATCAAATAAAGTAAACTTATGGTATTTTGGGTCAAAGTAAGTATTTTTATGTCATGTAAGTAACCCGTAGTAAGTTGGGGCGTTACATTTGGTATCAGAGATTTAATATTTTTATAAACTTCCTGTGAATCGTCCTAACATGTACCCTCACCACTGAAGACAAGCTCGACTCATTGCGCTGTAAATGGTGATTTTTTTTTACCTACTTGCCTTATTATGCATAATTTGGAACATACCTACATGTATGAGTTGTGAGTGAGTTTTTTGGCCTTTTGTGGATTCCTGTGTGGTTTTGGAACGAGTTTCAGTTATGGAAGCTACCTTTAAAAGGTTTTGTTGAGTACGAAATGCAAGTATGTTTTCGGATGAATTATGATTTATGACAATGTTGGAATTTTGTCAAGTGTTTAATGTTTTGATATGGATGATGGATTGAGCTTTGGTTCAATTTTAATTTTGTTTGGAACTACCAATTGGATTGAAAAGATGGTACTAAGATAATATTTTAATCTGAGGAGTAGTAAGGAAACATGTTTCCTAGGAGATTAGTGAGGATTAATAGGGGGAATAATGCTCCCAAAGAAGAAGTGCAACCACCTACTGTTTAGAGAAATGTCAGGCGGGGTGGTCGCACAAGAAGAGGTGGTCGCACAGGAAATGCCCCTCCACTTGTTCCCCAAGAATGAGAGACCAGATTTGCTGCAATGGACACAACTATAAGACGACAAGAGGAGGATTTGAGGCAGATCAGACAATAGCAAGCTGCTCAAGTGCCAGTAGCACAGAATGTTCAGCTCCAGCTTGAACCATTAGCATTTTACCTCGAGGCGATAGACCGATTGGAACCACTGTACGAAGGTTTCAAAAATAGTATCCTCTTGAATTCGATGGGAGCACAGACCCTATAGTTGTTGAGGATTGGAGGAACAGAATGAAGTCAATCCTGAATTTCATGAGAGTGATAGGGAATGACAGGGTGGCATGTGCCGCCCATATGTTCAGAAAAGATGCCAGAGTATGGTGGGAGGTAGTTGAGGAAACAAAGGACGTTAATTTGATGACATGGGAAGACTTTTGTGAAGTCTTCAACAACAAATTCTACGGTGAAGCAGTTAGAGCAACCAAGAAGGATGAATTTATGACACTAACACAAGGCAACATGAGAGTTGCAGAGTATGCTCAGAAGTTTGACTGGTTGGCCAAATTTGCTGCAGATTTAGTCCTGACCGATAGAGTCAGGAAGGACCGATTTATTCGAGGGTTGAAACCAATGATAGCAAGGGATGTGGAAATAGTTTATGTTGGAGGAACTATTACTTATGCTGAAGCTCTTAATCGAGCACTTACTGCAGAGAGAATGGAAGATAGAATCTGGAAAGATAATGCTGCTATAAGAGATGTTAAGAGGGATTCTACTAAAGGTAATCAAGATCAGAAAAGGAAGAACAACGAAAGTACAGGGTCAGTTGAACCAGATAAAAAGGCTAGAGACAACAAGGGTGGAAGTGTGTCTGGAAAGAGTTACCCTGAATGTCCTACTTGTAAGAAGAGAAATTTTGGGGAATGTCGAGCCAAGTCTTGCTACCAGTGCAATGAAGCAGGACACATCGAGAGAAAATGTCCACAATTGAATTAAGTTGCAACTGTGAATAAACCAAAGAAGACTGAAAGTCTAACTCCTGCACCCGTCTTCACCATGACACAAGCACAAGCAAATGCAAGTACTTCAGAGGTCACAGGTCAGATCTCTATCGCTGGAATTAATTGCAATGTCTTAACAGATTCTGGTGCCGCTCATTCTTATATTGCTGATAGAATAGTGGACAAGTTTGATTGGCAATGTGAATTATATGCGGTAGGATTTGGGACCATGTTACCAACCGGGGAGGTGGTAATATCTAGGAGGTGGCTCAAAGCCTTGCCGTTATGGGTAGATGGTAGGGAGTTATTTGTGGATTTGATAGATTTTAAGGCGATGGATTTTGATGTCATCCTTGGTATAGGTTGGCTTGTAAAGTATGGCGCTACTATTGATTGCAAAAGTCAAACGGTAAGATTTACGTCGGAGGGACAAGAACCATTTGTATACATAGGAGCCAAAAATGGAACAAGGATACCGATTGTGACAACACTTAAAGCAAGGGAAATGTTACGAAATGGGTGCATAGGGTTCCTGGCTAATGTGATTGACACCAACAAGGAGGTAATGCAAGATCCTACCGAAACAAGAACAGTCAGAGAATTCTTGGATGTTTTTCCTAAAGAGTTACCAGGGTTACCACCTCATCGGGAGATCAGATTTACTATTCAATTGGCACCAAAAACAACGCTGATCTCATGAGCACCGTACAAAAATGGCACCGAATGAATTGAAAGAATTGAAGATTCTACTGCATGAATTGTTGGACATGGGATTCATAAGACCGAGCCATTCTCCATAGGGTGCACCAGTTTTATTTGTTAAAAAGAAAGATGGATCAATGAGAATGTGTATAGATTATAGAGAACTTAACAAGATGAAGATCAAGAACAAGTATTCTATACCTCGAATCGATGATTTGTTTGATCAACTTCAAGGGAAAAGAGTGTTCTCGAAGATAGATCTGCGTTCAGGGTATCACTAGTTGAGAATTAGAGAGGAGGACATACATGTTTCGGGATAAAGCCCGAATTTGGTGGGAAATGATATCCCAGACCAGAAACGCGAATATCATGGATTGGGAGGAGTTCAAAACAGTATTCAATGAAAAGTACTATAATGATGCAGTTAGGGGTGCAAAGGCAAGGGAATTCAATAAGCTGCTACAAGGAAACATGTCAGTAACAGAGTATGCACTGAGATTTGACAGATTAGCCAAGTTTGCTACAGACTTGGTGCCCACTGATGGGACAAGGAAGGAAAGGTTCCTTCAGGGGCTACATCCTATGATAGCCCGGGATGTTCACATTACCACCCTGCCTAGGGTGACAACTGATAACTCTATATTTTAGAGTTATTAATTGACATTTTGGACTTAAAAAATCTAAGTGAAGTAGAGTGTTTGTGTTACTAGTGTGTGGTTTTAGTCATTTTATCTTTTAATTTTGTTTGCGGATTTTTTTTTAATCAATGATAAATCTTGTTGGAAAATCATTGGATTATGAACTAAAAAAATGTGATGTCTATTTTGAAGGCCAAAAAGAAAAGATGCTTGGAAAGCTTGGTGGAAATTGTGCAAAGAAAGCATCTTGGAGCTGAAATCCTGATACTTTGTTGTAGCATCATTTCAACTTTGCTGCAGCAAAGTGTACACAGTCAGCAACTTAAGTCAAGCATACTCGGCAAGTCATTAAATGAGATGGAATTACATGATGAAATGGATGATGAGGTGGAAAAAGAGCTAATATTTCTAGGGAAATTTGTGGTTCCCACGTGGAGAGAGAGAGAAGAGGGTTTATACCCATTTTTTAGCCCTAAAATGCAAAATCTATCTTCTTCAACTTGCAAGACCATTTTTCTGCAACTTTTGAAGAACAAAAAAACATTAAGGAGAAAGAGAAAAAACATGGGAGAAGAGAAGAGAAAGAAGAAGTGGAAGAGGAGGAGAACTCTCTACCATTTGGGGCTAGATTTTCTTATCTTTTTCCTATTTTGAGTTTGCATTTCTTTTCTCTTCTTGAAATCATGGAAACAATGGTGTTGAAGGTCTATGGTTATTTGTTTATTTTGAGTATGAATTAACTCTTTTGAAGTTAGGGATATTAATGAACCCTAATTTGTAGTGAACCCCCAAGTTGTTAATTTAAATTTATGTTATGTTACTCTTGTTCAATTAAGCTATGTTTATTGCTAATTCTTGCTTGAGATTGATCAACTTTAGTGAGATATATTAATTATGGAAGGGTTGAAATAAGTGGATATGCTTAATTAATATATGTTAATAGCTATGTTGTTAATTAGTGAATATTATAGGAATATTGTACTCATCATGTAATGCTTAAATTGGATTAGCATAGGAATATGTGGATTTAATTGTGAGAACTTTAGCATGTGCATTTGAAAAGATGACATGTGTAATTGTTATAGAATCTTGGTTATAAGAGTAACTTTGTTGTGAACTTTGCTATAGCATTAGGGTTGAACTACAATTAGGGGGAATTGATATTCCTAGTTATTTCATCATTCATTTGGCAAAGTGACTATTCATTGATTTAGTTTAATTTGCTCATTTTATTTTTCTAAAGTAGTTTGCAAATTCTTAATTACTCACATCAATTAAGTGTTTGCAACCCAAATTGTTAGAGTTAATTTTTATAATATTTAGCATAAAGCAATCCTTTAGAAGATGATAAAATTACTTACTACTTTATTAATTGTTAGGCAATTATGTACACTTGCATATCCTAAAAGAAAAAAAATCACAATAAGTTTTTGGCGCCATTGTCGGGGAATGTTTAAAGTCATTTATTGTGAAATTAATTATCTTGCAATTTGGTTTAATTTTCTTTTGTGCTAACTTGGGTGATTCTCGTGTAAATTTAGGTTCACACAGTGTATAAATGAGAATCAAGACCCTGAACTACTTCCCCTTGATCCAGAAATTGAACGCACATTGAGACGAAGGAGAAAAGTACAAAAAGCCCAAAGGGAAGTAGTAGTGATGAATGTTGAGCAAGAAGCTCAATAGGAAGTCACTCAAAGGGCAGAAAATCAAGCAGAAGCTGCTCAAGAAAGAGTAGCTCAAGGGGGAGTGGTTGTTAATAATGGGCAGGACGTTGTTATTGTAGCTGATGATCGAGATCATGCCATTCGGAAATACGCTCTCCCCCTCTTCAATGAGCTCAATCCAGGCATTATAAGACTAGAAATTTAGACTGTACAATTTGAATTGAAGCCAATTATGTTCCAGATGTTTTAGACTATGGGCAAATTCAGTGGAATGCCAACAGAAGATCCTTACCTTCATCTTCGCTTATTCATTGAAGTGAGTGATTCTTTCAAGCTTCCTGGAATTACAGAGGATGCCCTAAGATTGAAGTTGTTCCCATACTCCTTGAGAGACAGAGCGAGAGCTTGGTTGAACTCTTTGCCTTCTTATTCAATGACAACTTGGCAAGAGTTGGTTGAGCGGTTATTTATGAAGTACTTTCCTCCCACTAAGAATGCCAAGCTCCGCAATGATATTACTTCATTTCAGCAACTTGATGAAGAATCTTTCTGTGAGGCATGGGAGCGGTTTAAGGAGTTGTTACAAAAATGACATCATCGTGGCATTCCTCATTGCATCCAAATGGAGACATTCTATAATGGTCTCAACGCTCACACAAGAATGGTGGTAGATGCTTCGGCGAATGAGGTTCTTCTTGCTATGTCCTATAATGAGGCATGTGAAATTCTTAAGAGAATATCCAACAACAACTATCAGTAGCCCACTACTAGATCATCTACAGGTAGAAAAATGACTGATATTCATGATGTAGATGCCCTCACTTATTTGGCCGCCCAAGTTTCCTCTATATCGAATATGCTCAAGACGATGAACATGGCGATGAATCAATCAATGGGGCAGCCTATGGGGTCACAAATGGGGCAAATGGAAAACATTTCTTGTGTGTATTATGGTGAAGGCCACACTTTTGACAATTGTCCTTCCAATCTCGCAGTTGTATGTTATATGGGAAATCAAAATAGGAATGGTCCTTATTCTAATTCCTACAATCCATCATGGAGGCAACATCCCAACTTTTCATGGAGTAATCAAGGGGTTGGCCCTAACATTTCATCTATGCCTCCTACACCCACTTTTCCACTGGGCTATCCTCCACAAGCCCCACAACAAAGGCCACAACAAGCAGTGCAATCCAATTCACTTGAGAACATGTTGAAGGAGTGCATAGTGAAGAATGAAGCCATGATCCAAAGTCAAGCAACATCCATGAGGAACCTAGAAACTCAAGTTGGGCAACTTGCTAATGAGCTAAGAAATAGACCTCAAGGTGTTTTACCAAGTGACACGGAGAATCCAAGGAATGTGGGTAATGAACATTGCAAGGTCGTGATTTTGAGAATTGGGAATGGGTTGGAAAATTCCAAGAAATTTGCTGGGCATGAGGATGAGCCCTCTTCAATCCAAAATAATGAGAAAGTAAGCGAAGATGCTGAAAATTCAAGGAAATTAGCCTCTACCCAGAATGCGGCCGCATCAGAACCACCACAAAGTTCCCCAGAAATCCAAAAGCTACCTTTTCCACAGAGATTTCAGAAACAGAAGCAAGAGAGTCAATTCAAAAGGTTTCTTGACATGTTGAAGCAGCTACATATCAATATTCCTCTTGTTGAAGCCCTAGAGAAAATGTCAAATTATGTGAAGTTCATGAAAGACATTCTTACTAAGAAGAGACAGTTGGGAGAGATTGAGACTATGGCCCTAACTAAGAAATGTAGCTCATTCTCGCAAAACAAGTTTCCTCCGAAGATGAAAGATCCTGGAAGTTTTACCATTCCATGCACTATTGGTAACTTCTATTGTGGGATGGCTTTATGTGATTTGGGTGCCAATATCAATTTAATGCCATGTATGTGTTTAGACAGATAGGAATTGGAGAGCTCAGGCCTACCACAGTTACCCTTCAACTTGCAGACCGATCTCTTGCTCGTCCTGATGGAAAAATTGAAGACGTGTTAGTGAAGGTTCACAAGTTTATTTTTCCTATTGACTTTATTGTGTTGGATTATGAGGCGAACAGGGAGATACCAATTATTTTGGGGCTACCTTTTCTTGCAACAAGTAGAACTTTGATTGATATTCAGAAGGGTGAACTTACTATGAGGATCCAAGATGAACAGGTGACTTTCAATGTTTTCAAGGCTATGCGATTTCTAGATGAAGTCGAGGAGTGTTCAGTTGTTTCAGTGGTGGACTCTTTAGCATCAAAAGAGTTAGAAAATAGTTGCCTTGATGATCCTTTAGAGAGGCTTTTGTCATTTGATTCACAATCGAATGATATGGATGAGTACTTGGCTTGGCTAGAAGCTAGTTCACAAGGTTTACGCTCAAGATGACATTTTGAGTTTTTAGAGCTCTCTTCTAGAGCTTTCAAAGCCCCAAGACCTTCAGTTGAGGAACCACCAGAGTTGGAGTTGAAAGTTCTACCTTCCCACTTGAGATATGCTTATTTGGGTGAGTCTTCTTCATTGTCCGTCATTGTTTTAGCTGAGCTGGCTAGAGAACAAGAAGACAAATTGCTTGAGGTATTGAGAAATTTCAAAAAGGTCATTGGGTGGACCATTGCAGACATTAAGGTTATTAGTCCCTCTCTATGCCTGCACAAGATTTTGTTGGAAGACAGTGAGAAAGGATCAAGTGACGGGCAGAGAAGGCTCAATCCTATTATGAAAGAGGTGGTGAAAAAAGCAATCATTAAGTGGCTTGACACTGATATTATTTATCCCATTTCTGATAGCTCATGGGTTAGTCTTGTTTAGTGTGTACCAAAGAAAGGTGGAATCATGGTGGTGAAGAATGAAGACAATGAATTGATTCCTACTAGAACTGTGACTTGGTGGAGAATATGCATGGATTACAAGAAATTGAACAAAGCCACTAGGAAAGATCATTTTCCTCTTCCTTTCATTGATCAGATGTTGGATAGACTTGTAGGGAAAGATTATTATTGCTTTTTAGATGGATATTCTAGTTATAATTAGATTGTTATGGCTCTAGAGGAACAACACAAGACTACTTTCACTTGCCCCTATGGTACTTTTTGCATTTCGTAGGATGCCTTTCAGTTTATGCAATGCTCCTGCCACATTTCAGAAGTGCATGATGCCTATTTTCAATGATAGATGAAGAAATTCTTAGAGGTATTCATGGATGATTTTTCTGTTTTTGGTGATTCTTATGACGATTGCTTAAGTAATTTGGCTAAGATTTTGCAAAGATGTGAAGAAACAAACCTTGTCCTTAACTGGAAAAAATGTTACTTTATGGTTAAGGAAGGTATTGTTTTGGGCCACAAAGCATCAAAGCATGGTATTGAAGTTGATAGAGCCAAGATTGAGGTTATTGAAAAGCTCCCACCTCCTACCTCAGTGAAGAATATTATAATCTTTCTTGGCCATGCAGGGTTCTATAGCCGATTCATAGAGAATTTCTCCAAGATCTCTAATCCTTTTTACAACTTATTGAAGAAGGATACACCTTTCCATTTTGATGAAGCATGTGTGAAAGCCTTTGAAGAGTTGAAAAGTCGATTGGTTTCTGCACCAATTATTGTGGCTCCAGATTGGGACTTGCCTTTTGAATTGATGTGTGATGCAAGTGATTTTGTTGTGGAAGCGATGATGGGGCAGTGAAGAAACAAGGTTTTTCACTCCATTTACTATGCTATTCGTACTTTGACAGGTGCTCAACTCAACTATACAGTGACAGAAAAAGAACTCTTGGCTATTGTCTTTGCTTTTGACAAGTTTTGGTCTTATTTGGTGGGCACCAAGGTGATAGTCTATACAGATCATTCAGCCGTCAAGTACTTGATTGAAAAGAAGGAAGCTAAGCCTCGGTTTATTAGATGTGTGCTTTTGCTCCATGAGTTTGATGTGGAAATTCAAGATAGAAAATGAGTGGAGAACCAAGTGACAGATCATTTATCAAGAATGGAAGGTGATAAGGAATCAAGTTTTTTAGTTCCCATCAAGGAGACACTCCTGGATGAACAATCATTTGAGGTAAACCACTCTCAAGTTGTTCCTTGGTTTGCAAATTTTGCTAATTATTTGGTTAGTGGGTTGTTGCCTCCAGGTTTTACAAACCAACAAAAGAAGAAGATTTTGCATGATGTGAGTCACTACTTTTGGGAGGAATGTAACTTGTTCAAACAATGTTCCGACCAAATTATTAGGAGATGTTTCCCCGAGCAAGAGATGGAAGATAATGTAACGACCCCAAATTTGCTAATGAGGCTTAAAGGCCTTGATTAGCGTGCCGGGAGGGCATAATTGGAAAAGATATGGTTTGCATGAATATATTGATTTAAATGCATGATTCTATGATTAATAATGTTTGAATGATAGTTGATGATAATATGATATACATATGTGATATATGTGAGAACCACATTATTATGTGGGTAGGTCTGCAGGGCACGACTCGAGGCGATCCTAGGGCTAGTTAGCGAGGAAAAGTCACAACAGGGCTTAACAGCTGACTTTGGATAAGTCAAGGGTATTTCAAGTATTGGGTAGTTATTTAGACTATCAAGTTATGAAAATAAATATATGGAGATATATTTGAGGTTAGGAAGTCTAGGCGAGAATATTGGGGGATTTTACCGTTTTAGCCTTGGGGACGTTTCCGGCACCCCGAGCCTTGGGATTAACTTAACAAGTAAGACAAATTCAAAGAAACCCTTAGAAGAAAATAAACCAGCTTAAACTCTCTCCTTCAGCTCTTCTCTTTTTCTCTCTCTCAAGGAAAAATAAGGAAAAAGGAACACTGAAATCTTAAGGGAAACAAGCTGGGAATTTCTGAGAATTAAGCTGGATTTCTGAGGCTTAGTTCAAGACTTATTCAGGGGAATCAAATCAAGGTTAAGGTAAGGATTTAAACCCTGTGTTTTCTGAAGTTTAACCTTGAGTTTTCAGCTAGTTGTTGAGGTTATTGTCCAATTGATGTTTAGGGTGGAACTTGAGCTGGATAAACAATGGGAATCAGCTGGGTTTTGGTTAGAGGAAGGATTTCATTAACAAGGTAAGCTTAAATTTATGAATTGGTGGTCTGAGTTTGGGTTTTTGACTGGTTAGTTTTAGTGGTTATTGTTGACTGTCTTTTTAGCCAACGACGTGAGAACGTCAATAACGACAAGCCTTCAAGAGAATATAAACGACACAGACGGTATAATAAAGAAAATAAAGAACACACAAGAGATTTTTATAGTGGTTCAGCCCCGATTGTCGGTAATAGCCTAATCCACTTAAAGTTGTGATTTATAAATCCGTACTCAAAATCAGATAGACTGAGCCAACTGAGTTTCTTCAGTACAGATTGCAAAAATACAAGAATTCTCTCTTATTTCAGCACTTTCTCTCTCTAGAATAGACAGACCCAATTTTCTCTCTCTAGAAAGAAGAAGCTCAAGGAAGCCCCCTCTCTCATCCCATAAGCTCTCTATTTATAGGCCTGGGATCCTCAACTGATATCCCCTTATGATAGGGATATTTTATTATATTTATTACATTTATTACATTTAAACATTCAAAATTTGAAATGTAACAAACCCCCCATTTGTGGGAAGAATGAGAGATTCCCGCGTATGTTGTTGAAGTTGTCTCTCGGAATCTTGACTTAGTCTCCTCTAGCTAGTTGATCCACCTCCTACTGACCACCCATGCAAGTGTTGGTCGGACGTGCATGGTGGTAGGACATGCATGGTGGTAGGACATGTTTTCGTGGGTTGAACGTGCATGGTGGTAGGACATGCACTTCTCTCCTCTAACACGGCACTCTCCTCTAGCATGCCATGTTCCTCCTTGAACTAATCTCCTTGGCTTCTCCTCAGACCAAGGTGGTCTGAGGCAACCTCCTTGGCACCTCACCTTGGACAACATTGAGGCAACCTCCTCCATGACATCTCACCTTGGACAAGTTCAAGGCATCCTCCTTTAGCATCTCCCAAACATGTCCGATCGAACATTGTATAGGCTCTCCTTATCAAAATCTAAGTCTCCAACCTCTTGCATGAGACTCCTCCTCCTTAGCTACTTACCTTGGACACGTTCGAGCCAACACTTAGGAAACCTTGGGAGGCTTGCCTCCTACACACCCTTGGGGTCTCTTAGGACCACATCCTCCTTGGGGTCTCCTAAGACCACTTTCTCCTTGGGGTCTCCTAAGACCACTCCCTTGGGGTCTCCTAGGACCACTCCCCTTAGCTCTTCTAGAATGTATTCTCCTTAGCCTCCTAGGATGCATTCTCCAATTTTTGGGTATAACAGTTATGTTCTTAAAGTTTCAGTGATTGAGAGTGTGATTTTTATGAGATTAGGTTGAATTTTCTGTTGAATTGTGTGGCTTAACTTGCTCTGAAAGTGTTGGGGTTGTTGGGTGTTGAAGCAGGGAGCTTAAGGGTGATTTTGGCTGAGAATTCAAGACTAGAAATGGTGGGAATTCTGGGTTCGGAGGGAATGGCCACGGCTCTGTTCTAGAGCGCTGCGGCCCTAGGATGAAGATGAGTCAAGAGGGCTCGGCCAAAGGTGAGCGCCGCGGCGCCCAAGGCAAGGGCTGCGGCACATGTCCTCTTTCAGGGGTAGCTTTGGTTCTGTTTTGAGGGCAAGGCCGCGGCTAAGCTTCAAGGGCCGCAGCCCTTAGTTGTGCACTTGAACTTTGGGGGATTTTAGGCATGGGAATGTGGTCTAGTATGCTCGGGATTGATTTCACCACCATGCTTGGTGGAAATCGGATTCCCGGAAATTAGTTTTGTAACTGGAAACCTATATTTGAGTATTAATGGAACCCTATACATTGGTTGTGACTAGGTGATAAAAGCTTAGGCTCGGGAAAGGATCGTGCTTGAGGAGTGTTGCTCATAAACAATAACTGTAAAGACTAAAGGTAAGAAAACTGCACCTGGTTGAATATATGTGACGGGACTAAGGGTTCCCTATTGTGAATGCTTGAAAAGATGGTATTATTCCATGCAAGCTATTTAGTGAACCAACAGCCTAAGGGTGCCAAGGGTTACACTAGCGCACAGGGCGCGGCTCGGCCACTAATAGCCGAGGACAGCTTAATATGCACTGAGCTCGGTTTAAGCGGGTCAGAGTCAGTGGGATAAACAGAGGGTGCGGCCTAAGTTGTCGGCCCTGATTATTATGTGTGTTTGATTGCATCCATGACTCTGAATATATGTTGATTGACTATTGTGGACTATTTGATGAGAGTTCATGCTTAGTGAATTTGTCATTTGTTTCTACTATTTGTGTTACACATGTTTTCTTGCTGGGCCTTGGCTCACGAGTGCTACATGGTGCAGGTAAAGGCAAGGGCAAGCTTGATCAGCCTTGATTGGAGAGCTCTGCGAGTGGAATGTACATGGTCAGCTGCTCAGCCGCCACGGTTGAGGTTTAGGCAGGGACGCGAGACCCAAAGATTGTCTATTTTGCCTTAGTATGGCTAACAGTTGTTTATGTATCTTCAGAAGTCTATAAACCAACTTTTAACGTTGTTTCTTTCGGGATCCCGTGTATATAACTGTTTAATTATATAAAATTAAACTTTTGAGACCAAAACCTTTTTAACCTTAGCTCACTCATGTTTAGTGACACATTTTTAGATTAATGACTTGATTAGCAAGTCTTGCACCTTTAAAAGTACACAGTGTAGCGGTCTTGGCTATCCAGGGCGTTACAGATATCCTACACCATTGCCATTTCCACTCTTCACCTTGTGGAGGGCATTTTGAGGGAACTTGCACCGCATCTAAGGTACTTCAATGTGGTTTATTTTGGCCTTCCTTGTTTAAAGATGCTCATGCTTTTGTGTTGAGGTGTGATCGATGCCAAAGGGTTGGTAATATTTCTGGAAGGAATGAGATGCCCTTAACTAATATTCTTGAAGTTGAATTGTCTAATGTGTGGGGTATAGATTTTATGGGTCCATTTCCTCCATCTTATGGCAACTTGTACATCTTGGTAGCTGTGGATTACGTTTCAAAATGGGTGGAAGCAATTGCCTCTCCCACTAATGATTCTAAAGTTGTCATGCGATACTTACAAAAGAATGTGTTCAATCATTTTGGCACCCTGGGGGCAATCATTAGCGATGAAGGCACTCATTTTTTGAATAAGTTACTAGCAAGTTTATTGGCTAAATATAATGTGAGGCACAAAGTCGCTACTACATACCATCCCCAAACTAATGGGCAAGTTAAGTTGTCCAATAGAAAGATAAAAGGTGTCCTTGAGAAAGTGGTGAACCTCAACCGCACGGATTGGTCCAAGAGGTTAGATGATGCATTGTGGGCCTATAGAACAGCTTTCAAGACACCATTGGGGATGTCACCATAGCGTTTGGTGTTTGGCAAAGCTTGCCATTTACTGGTGGAACTTTAGCACCGTGCTTATTAGGATATTCAAGCACTCAACATAGATTTGCAGCATGAGAAAAGAGAATGTTACAGCTGAATGAATTAGAAGAGATGCGCTTATTCTCTTATGAAAATACCAAACTTTACAAGGAGAAAACAAAAAGATGGCATGACAAACATATTCAACCAAGAGTGTTTGAAGAGAGCCAACAAGTTTTGCTCTGTAACTCGCTTTTGAAGCTATTTCCAAGCAAGCTCAAGTCAAGATGGTCGGGTCCATTCTTGGTGGTTAAGGTGTATCCCTATGGAGCAGTGGAATTGCGTGAAGAAGACTCCAAAAGAGAATTCAAGGTTAATGGCCAAAGACTCAAGCACTATTGGGGTGGAGAGGTTGAGCGAAACAAGTGTTCAATCTCTTTGGAGGATCTTTGAAGAAGATGTAACAACTTGGGTTGGTGTGGAGTTTGGAGATTTAATTGTAAAGCAACTCAAACAATATATATATATATAAAAAAAAAGAGAAAGAAAAAAATACAACATATATAAAAATAAAAATAAAATAAAAAAAGTAGTAAAGAAAAAAAAATATATAGTAAATATTTTCTTTTAGATTTTGGTTTTTGATGGTTTAATGTGGTTATGGATGCAGAGAAAATGGAATCAAATGGGTCGCGAAGTTAGGCATTTTTGTTGTAGCAACATCAATATGATGCTACACATCAATTTTGACAAGCTCTCTAACTTAGTTTTGCTGCAGTAAAGTTCGAATAATGTTACAACATCAATTTTGAGCAAGCTCTCTGACTTACTTTTGCTGCAGCAAAGTTCGAATATTGTTACAGCATCATTTTTTGCCAAAGCTCTCTTACTTACTTTTACTGCAGCAAAGTTCGTGTAATGCTACAGCAAAGTTTCAGTAGACAATGGCATCTCTAATTTAACTTTGTTGCAACAAAGTTGGTACAATGCTTCAGCAAAGTTGCTAAACTTCAAAGAATAGTGATTTGGTCCTAAATCTTCCAATTTCAGCTTTAACCTCTTTTGAAACCCTGATCCTATCATCACCATCTCACACTTATCTCACCCAGCCACCCCACCATTGCACACCACCTGAATCCAACCCACCACCACCACAACCCGACGCCCTCGCCACCACACCTCTCACGCCTCCACCCAAACCGCCTATCCCACAAACCAGGCGACCACCATGCACCCATTCCGAAGCCACCTCTCAAACCCACGACACCACAAACCTCCCACTAACCCACGCACCCACCTGCGACCCTAAATCCAACACCCACCACCACCATTGCACACTACCTAAACCCGACCCACCACCACCACCACGACCCCATACCCCCCAAAAAAATTTCCATCTCTTGGTCATGGCAGCTCTTTATTTTGTTCTTCCTTGGGTTTTCACAACTTTTTACAACAAAGGGAACCCTTAAGTGTCGCAAGTTCTTTTAAGGTACCTCATTGATCTGGTTTTGTTAACTTTGTCATTTAAATTCATTTGGTTGTTGGATTTGTTATTGAGCATTATGCCTAGAACCAAGCAAGTAGCACAGAAAAAGAAACAGATAATGGCCAAGGAACAACCAGTTGTTGAAAAGTTAATATCCTCGAGGGCTGCCAAAAAATTAAAACAAGTTGTTTAGAGAGATATTTGGTTTGAGAGAGCATCCCCAAATGTTAGAATTCCTGATTATGTGATGACTGTGATTGACAATCAAGGGGCTTAAGTTTTGTACAGCATCTCGTGAGGCTATTGTTCCTTTGGTGAAAGAATTCCATGCAAACTTTATGTCAACGAAATCAAAACAAGTCATGGTCTGGAGAAAGCAAGTTAGTTTTTCGCCTCAGGACATCAATGTTGTTTTTGGGTTGCCCGATATCGATGAGACTGAGTATGGAGACATTTCCCCTCGACAAAGTGATGAAGAACTTGCCACTATGTTAACAGAAGTGACTATGGAGGGAACACAATGGATTGTTTCGAAGAAATATGGAGCTCACACTATCCCCCACACTGCTTTAACAACTCATGCTCGCGTATGGAACCATTTTATCAAAACCAACATGTTGCCCACCACCCATGACACCTCAGTTAGTAAAGATCGCGTCCTATTGATTTTTTAGCATTTTGACTAGCCTATCCATTAATGTGGGGGAGCTCATTTCAGAGAAGATCGTGGCTTTTGGTGCTATAAAGAGCAAGGGACCCCTTTTTTTCCACATTGATCACTGTGTTGTGCCTCAAGGCGGGTGTGCCCCTAGCTCCGTATGATGAAAGGCGTCACTCTCCATATTACATTGATGAGCATACAGTTCGAAAGGTTACCAAAGTTGCTTCTGTTCGGAGAGAGCGAGCCTCCACCTCTGCTCTACCACCATCGTCTGACCATAACTTTGCTGCCCTTCCAGACCCCATTGTCGCTGAGCTTTATGTCAATCAGCAGAGCATGCTCAGTCTGATGCATCACATGGAGGCCCAGAAGCACGCCTATTGGGGATATGTGCGCCAGCATGACAATGTCTTGCGTCATTTTTTCCAACCCACTGAGGCTTTCCCAAAGTTCCCTGAGGCCATCATGGAGCGGTGGCATGCACCTAAACCTTCCGCTGTGAATGCCTCTTCGGAAGAGGAGGATGACGTCGAGTAGAGGGAGTTTCTTTATTTTCCAGGATAACTATTTATTTCTTGTTCTGTTTTGTATTGTGTTTTATGTTTTGTACTGTGTTTTTCTGTTTGTTTTTTGTGTGCTGAGGATAGTGCTCTCCCTTCAGTTTATGGGGGTGTTGTTATAATTTCTATTGTGTTGTCTTAATTTCTTTTATTTTCTTAAGTTTTAGGTGTTGCTAGGTGTGTTTTGTTTGAGTCTTGAGTTGTGAGTCTAGGTTGTAATGGAATCAATTCTTATAATGGTTGTGTTTAAGTGTGGGGTGGCTCGATGATAAAATGTCAAAAAAACAAAATGTCAATATTTGTTAACTCTTATGTATTAATGAGTCTTTCGTACTTAAAGTTTTTTGTGTTAATTCAACCATAGTGAGAATGTGTCCCAATTGAGTGTGCATAGTTTGACCATGAAATCCCTCACCCTAGATTTAACTAAGTATTCATGAAGGTTTAAGTTTTTAGAATTGGCTTGATAATTCCCTTGAGGCGAAATCCTAAGAGGCCTAGTGATTTAGAGAGGATTTGGGCAAATTTTCTTAGATCTTTTGAGCTTTTCTTGCCTGCCTTGTAATTATTATCCCTAGTGACCCAACTTTGAGCTTATTGGCCTCTTTTGTTCATGTAACCTTAACTTGATAGTCAATCCCTTTTTGAATATCCCATTTTTATTTCTCACCAAACTTTAGGCTTAGTTTGTCTTGGATATTACTTGAGATAAGTTTGGGGGGAAAGTGAGGAAACAATATTTTGGTTTTGGGGTGTTTGTAGTATTTATACACTTATATGCTCAAATTTGTTAATTGTGTTTATATTTGTGTTATCTTCAATGTTTTTCAAAAAGAAAAAGAAAAAAAAAAAGAGATATGAATATTTAGCTAATTGTAAATAAATAAGTTGTATTTAGTTGCATTGTAGCTATAATTGAGCATATAAGTGTATCATTCATAAATAAATAAATAAAAATGGAATTGAATGTTATTGATTGAGTTGGGGGGATTGAGTTCACTTGTAAGGGGAAGAGGATAATGAATTCTTTAGGTCCAAGGCAAGCTAGGTTTTAAGGTTTAGCCTACAAAATTCATCATAATCCATACCTTTAGCCTAGCCTACATTATAACCATGTAAAGACTTATTGATCTAAATCGCTTTGTCAACTACATTAGTGGAGATGGGTTATTGAGTTCAGCATATGAAAGCATGAATTAAACCTTAGGATTATTGCTTAACTTAATCTAGGGAAGAGGGGTTGATTTGGAAGAACTATTTGTGCAATAAGTGAGATTGCATTGAAAACTTGGTTGGGTTAGCATCTTAATACTTGAGGAACTTGGCTTATTTATACACTTGAGTTATCAATTGAATCTTTGAGTTAAGAGCTTTATCCCCACTTTGATATGACCATTTCCAAATTTATTATAAGTTGTTTATTTTGTGTCTTTGTGGTGTGTTTGTGTTTTTAGAAATTGTGGTGTTGTGTGTTTGTTAGATAGTAAAGTCATCACTCGAGGATGAGCAATGGTTTAAGTTTGGAGGTGTGATAACTCTATATTTTAGAGTTATTAATTGAGCTTTGGGACTTAAAAAATCCAAGTGAAGTAGAGTGTTTGTGTTACTAATGTGTGGTTTTAGTCATTTTGTCTTTTAATTTTGTTTATGAATTTTGTTTAATCAATGATAAATCTTGTTGGAAAATAATTGGATTATGAACTAAAAAAATGTGATGTCTATTTTGAAGGCCAAAAAGAAAGGATGCTTAGAAAGCTTGGTGGAAATTGTGCAAAGAAAACATCTTGGAGTTGAAATCCTAATACTTTGTTGTAGCATCATTTCAACTTTGTTGCAGCAAAGTGTACACAGTCAGCAACTTAAGTCATGTATATTTGGCAAGTCATTAAATGAGATGGAATGACATGAGGAGGTGGAAAAAGAGGTAATATTTTTAGGGACAGTTGTGATCCCCACGTGGAGAGAGGGAGAAGAGGGTTTATACCCATTTTTGAGCCCTAAAATGTAAAATCTATCTTCTTCAACTTGTAGTAGCCGCCCAAGACCATTGAAGACCATTTTTTCTGCAACTTTTGAAGGAAAAAAAAACACCAAGGAGAAAGAGGAAAACATGGGAGAAGAGAAGAGAAGAGAAGAGAACGAAGAAGAGAACGAGGAGAACTCTCTACCATTTAGGGCTAGATTTTCTTAATCTTTTTCCTATTTTGAGTTTGCATTTCTTTTCTCTTCTTGAACTCATGGAAAAAATGGTGTTGAAGGTTTATGGTTATTTCTTTATTTTGAGTATGAACTAACTCTTTTGAAGCTAGGGATATTAATGAACCCCCAAGTTGTTAATTTAAATTTATGTTATGTTGCTCTTGTTCAATTAAGTTATGTTTATTGTTAATTCTTGCTTGACATTGATCAACTTTAGTGAGATACAAGCTAATATTAATTCTAGAAGGATTAAAATTAGTGGATATGCTTAATTGATGTATATTAATAATTATGTTGTTAATTAGTGAACATTATAGGAATATTGTATTCACCATGCAAACATATAAGATTGATGCTTACATTGTGTTCTTGAAATTGGATTAGCATTAGCATAGGGATATGTGGATTTAATTTAGCATGTGCATTTGGAAAGATGACATGTGCAATTGTTATAGAATCTTGGTTACAAGAATAACTTTGTTGTGAACCTTGTTGTCGCATTTGGGGAAACTACAAATTAGGGAAAATTGATATTCCTAGCTATTTCATCATTCATTTGGAAAAGTGACTATTCATTGATTTAGTTTAATTTGCTCATTTTATTATACTAAATAGTTTGCAAATTCTTAATTACTCACATCAATTTAAAGTGTTTGCAACCCAAATTGTTAGAGTAGATTTTTATAATATTTAGCTTAAAGCAATCCTTGAGGAGACGATAAAATTACTTATTACTTTATTATTAGTCAGACGATTATGTACACTTGCATATCTTAAAAGAAAAAAAATCACAACTTATGCACAGGTGGTGGAGAAAACCCTTACTGCAGAGGCTGCAGAGAACAAAATATGGCGCGAGAACGCGCCCAAAAAAAATACTAGAAGGATGGAACCTCCATTTATGGGTTTTGTCATCTTGCAATTCGGGTTGCAATAAGTTGGACACTTAAGGTTGTTTTAAAGTTTTTGTATTATCATGACTCATAATCATATAAATAAATATATATATGTCTCTTCTATATAAAAAGTATGTAGATAACAAAAGTTTTTGGTTTTAACATATTGTTTTTTTAACTTTAACAGAATAATTTAAATATTTATCAGAATATACCTTTAAAACTAATTAAAAATAAATATTTATCAATAATATTAATATAAATTCAAGTATTATAAATTATCATTATTATAATAATATTTAATATAAAACTACATATATAATAATTATATTAATATAAATTCAAATTCAAATGTTATAAAATATTATTATTATAATAATATATAATACTAGATATTTAATAATTATATTATTATAAATTTAAATATTATAAAATATTAATATGATAATAATATATAATCCTAATTTTTTACTAATTATATGAATTAAATATTATAAAATATTATTATTATTATAATATCTAATACAAAACTAGATATTTAATACTTATATAAATATAAATTTAAATATTATAAAATATCATTACAATAATAATATAAAATACATAATCTTAATTTTTATTAAAATACAATTATCATTTATGTTTAAAAATGTTATCATATTATATATTTTTTTTTTAAAATCATAAATAATGTTTTGTTTTAATTTTTCATTTATTATATATGTTTTTGTTATTCTTTTATATATTATTTATTTATATGACAATAATACAAATTTAATAAAAATAATTAATAAATTCTATAAAAAAAAACTAAGCAAACGTGTATTATTGGACGTTACTTGTATCTAGTTTATATTGTTTTGATTCTATTAAAGAATTTTAATTTTCTTGTGTTATATATTTATAAGTGTATAGCTTTGATATGCAGGACTATTCAAAATTCAGTAAGAGGGTGCCCAAGGCCACTAATGAATTTGAGTTCATCATTATTTGCAGAACAAATAGAAAGTGCATTAGGGAGAAAGCTAAGACCTCCCTTTGATCCTTACAAAGAAAAATAACTTTAACTTTCTTATAGCATCATATGTGATTCCCTATGTTGGACTCACTGGTTTAGTTGGAGCAAACCCAAACCTAACCCAAGCTAATTCCAAAAGAGTAAGCTTCAAAAAAATTCAATTCATTAATGTCTATTAAGTACCCAAATAAAATGAGTCAATTCACTTCTTACTAATCTTATCATTTCTGTTTTGTGAGATTCATTTAGCATCTGGCAGATCTTCTGGGTGTGGAATCAGGCAAAGATGTTGTAATTATAGGATTGCTATATGAGTGTAGGCAGTTGAGAGTGGAGCCATATGATGTAACTGTGGCAGAATTCACAAACCAAATTTTCAAGCAAATGGGTGGTGTGAAAGATGAAGGGCTTGTGGTACCAACAGTTTTAGGCGCTGAGGGAAGAGTTTCTGAAATGTGCTCTCCGCAAATCAGGACTCACTTTCATATGGAAGGACACCAATGGAGATACTTGGACTTACTTATGGACATGGTAACGAACGTGTGCCTGGGGTTTCTATCCCAATGGAGCTAATGGTCGTATTGCTAAGTCTTATCTGGCTCCTACCTAAGATTATTCTTGTTCTCTAAAAAAATATGTACCTAACACCTAAAAGAGTCCATGAGAATGTACAATTAAATAAATAAAGCTCAACAATAATACTTGTACTTTTATAAAATAAATAAATGAAAGTTGATTAAACTCTACCTTATAGATTGATGATACTTCAACTATAATGTGTCGATTGTACACGTATCTTCAAAACTGTTAGCGTGAGTAGCAATATTTAACTACAACACTGTATGGACATCCTCTCTCTTTAACTACCATATCATGAATTTTAAGTTATATAGGCGCCAAAGTTGGCAAAATATAACTGAAATTCCTTAGTTGATCCCAAGTGATAATGTAATCATTGTCCTCATGAGAGCAGAAATCCCTTTTTCATTGTCATTACATGTCCTGCCAAACAACATGGGCCCTTTGAACTTAAAAAACAACCAGGACACCCCAGCAAAATCCATAGCCTTTTGAAATGAACTTTGGCAGATGAGTTGATTCACTTTAAGAGAATCAAATCCAAGAGACTCATCCCTTACTGAGAATTTCATCCACAATGTATATTGGCCCCAAATGACCTAGAGAGTTAAACAAACATCGGACTAAGACATTCCATGTAGCAATGTTAGGAAAGATCTCTTCCCTTATCATCTTATGAAGATAAACAACCGCTTCGTCTAAACCTATCGAACTACAGATTCCCCACAAGAGACTAGTATATGTCATTACATCTGGATGCCACTTGTTTGATCCACCAACCCTTTCCAATACTTGGGTTGCATGCCTTATCTTTCCCTGCTTACAGTAGGCATAAATAATTGTGTTATAAGTAATGAGATCAAGCATTTTTCCTTCTACAACCATTTTGCCAACTAACTGCAAAGCCTTCTCAGGCAAACCAGCATGACAAAACCCATGGAGTGTAGTATTACAAGTGACTAAATTTCGTTCTATTCTTTTTTCTTCCATCTCCCTAATGAGCTCAAAAGCTTCTTCGAATCTGTTCACTTTGAAGAGACCATCCAACAATTCGTTATATGTTGTGATGTTAGGCAAACACCCATACCTGCTCCACATCTCATTAAGCACCTGTAGTGCCCACTCTGCTCTTCCACTCCCACATAATCCCTTAATAAGGGTGTTGAAGGTGATTGTATTTGGAGGACAGCTCTGGGCAGTCATTTTCTCTATTAGAATATAAGCCCGGTTGAACATAGAATTCCTACAAAGTACATCTACCATGCATGTATATGCTACGACATTAGGACGGCAACCACAATTCATCATCCTGTTCCAAGTCTCAGATGCACCAAAAAGATCGCCAACTTTTGCAAAGCCATCAATAAGAGTGCTGTATATGTTAACATTTGGTGAGCAGCCACTTCTCTCCATTTGATGAGCAACAGATACAGCCTTATCCACATTCCCACTAGAGCAGAGACCATGTATAAGAGTATTATAAGCAACAACGTTAGGCTCTAATCCCTCAATAATCATCTTGTTCCACAAGGCAAGAGCTTCATGCAATCTACCTTCCACAAACAACCCTTTTATCAATGAAGTAAAAGTATGAATATTAGGACTACATCCTTTCACAAACATTTTAGCTAAAACTGCAAAAGACAAGTTGACATGCCCAATATCAGAAAGAGAACTAATAATAGTCGAGTAAGTTATAGCATTAGGGTCGATTCCTTTATCCACCATTTCAGCCAACAATTCAAACCCCTCCTCAATTTTGTACTCCTTGCACACCCCATTAATCAAAGCATTATAAACAGGTAAAATGGGTTCAAATCTAACAGAAAGAGCTCTCGCTTCCTCAACTTTACCAAGCTTACACAAAGAAGATACTATAGTCGTATAGCTAACAGAATCTGGGGAGCAACCCTTCTTAGACATTTCTTCAAGCAACTTACATGCATTATCCACCCTATCATTTTTGCACAAAGCCTTCAGAAGAATATTATAAGTAAACAAATTTGGCTCAAACCCATCTTTCTTCATATTAGTATATATAGGATTAATCATATGAAACCTGTTCTCACCAAGCAAAGCATCCAAAATATGATTGTAAATCCTCACCGTTGGTTTACACCCGAACTCGCTTATCCTATAAAACATCTTCAAAGCCTGCTCTGCCGAACCAGCTCGCTTATAAGAGTTTATTACTTGAACAAACAAATCTTCAGAGCACCCAATTCCTTCCAACTTCATCTGCTGCAAAAGGTACTGAACTCCATCCATTTGAGTTTCCCACCCGAGCTTTTCAACCATGGCGGCGTACGTTAGAGGGGTGTGCTTGAAAGCTCGAGAATTGGCTACGGACATGAAGTACTCCATTGCCAAGGAGATATCTCGCTCTTGTTTCAACTTTTTCAACACATTGAACTCGTTGAGAAGAGCCTCCATGGATTGGAATTGGGGTTTATCAATGGAATTTGGAATTGGGTTGGTGTTGGTGTTGGTGGTTAGGACAAAGGGTATTGATGGTTTGTGGAGTTTGAGTAGTAAGGAACGTCCTTCTTTCAGATACATTTTAGAGCTTTCTCCAGCTTTACCTCGCAAACAACTCAAAACTCTTCTAAACCCAATTCATGAGAGCCCAATCTACAAAGCTAAAAACTAAGGTAAAAAAGAGAGCATCTTTGGTCGATTAGGAGAGGAGTTGGGGAGACTCTGACGAAGATGTGCTTGTTCCGTTAAGCTCTCTGGTCTATGCAATAACAGAAGTATATTTTGGTGTAACACAAAGAAATTGATATGAGTTTCAATATTCCTTCAAATATTAGAACAATAATATCTAATACCAAACATTGTCAAAAAAAAATATATCCCGATTTTGCTTAAAATTATTTTAAATATAAGATTAATGGTTGGGTACTCAACCTTAAGAAAAGTTTAGAGAAGCAGTGTCCAAAAAGTAAAAAATAAAATTTTATATTTAAAATATATTTTACTAATTAAATTATAATTTATATTACTATTTTAATCTATTTTATAAAATACAAAGTCTAAAATATAATTTATTAAAATATAAAATCTAAATGTTTATTTTAGCTAAACACAAAATCTAAAATAATATTTTTCTAAATACATATATGTAATAGGAAATATAAGTTTCTAGGATGATAATAATTATTTTTAGTAGTATTTTTTTATTTTGTTGTTGTTTACAAATTATTTAGTGGTATTTTATACTTGTTGAACCCTAAAGTTTTAACTTTCAATATTCTATATTTTTATGTTTCTTAGCTTCTATATTTGTATTGGTATAGCTTGTATGACAGACAACAACAAAATCAATGAATGATTTTTTTTATTGTCTTGTGTTTTGATTCTCTCCTTTTTTATATAGTTTTATGCATTTTATGTAACTATTTTTGTCTTTGTTTTATAAAAATAAGTTTTGTGTTTTGTCTTATTATCTATTTGGGCTCTTTATTTTAACAAATTATATTTTGGACCCTATATTTTGTAAAATGATTAAGATAGACTCATAAACTCAATTTTAGTGAAAAATTTTAATTAAAATAACAAATAATTCACAAAATTAACAATTTAGAACAAAAGCACAATCATTGTTCCTAAAAACTATGTTGTTATATTCAATTTTTTCTTCATCAAAATTGGATTTATGGGTCTATTTGAATTATTTTACAAAACATATAGTCCAAAATATAATTTATCAAAATACAGATTCTAAAAAGATAATTAAACAAAACACAAGATATAAACCTTGACAATAATAATCACACTAACTTTAAATTTATATATAATAATAATGTCTCTACATTCTATGAAACAAAACTGTATATTTTTATATAGTAAAATGCATATTTAGAGTTGAGTATTTTGTAAAAATGGCCTTTATGAAAACTTAATTAGGGAAATAGCTTTACAAATCTTTTATTAGCAAAATGGCATTTTTTTAAATTAACAATAAAACTTAATTAAAACTCACTTAATTAATTTTTTTTTCTGAATTGGATTGAAAATAAAAAGAAACCCTATGAGAGAGAAATACTCATGCTTTCTCGAACCTAAGTATGCCTCCCTTCTCCTCAACTTCTCTTCATCTCCATTTCGCTTCTATTCTTTAATGATATTCACATTTCCTTATTTTTGTTGAACTTTTAAGATACCACTTATCTTGGCTGCTATAGTTATAAATTTTATTCGGTTGCTATAATACATGTGCCTAAAAAAGTTGTGGTCTAGGCGATGCAACCTTGAGGGTCTCTTACTTCAATTTGAGGGCCGCCCTAATATATACCATACATTATATTATTTAATTACATTATAAAAGGGAAATTTGACTTTTCATGCTTAATAGTATGGTGTAATACAAAATAATGCTAGGCATTTTTAATATTACAAAATAATGCCAATTCATTTTTGGATACCCAAAATACCCCTAAAAACAACTATCTCCTCTCTTCCCTCCTCCTCTCTTCCTTTCTCCTCTCTTCCTTCTTCTTGTTTCTTCCTCACTCTCACTCACCTCACCTCACCTCACCTCACCTCACCTCACCTCACCTCACCTCACACCACCACTAAGAGCACCACGGTAGAACCCCATCGAGCAAGGGACCGCCACTAAGAAAGCCATTTGTAGAAGGGGATCAAGACCAAAGTAAGGGTTGAGAAATCTTGGAGAAAAATTTAATGGGTAAGCAATTTCTTCTTAAATAATTGGATTAGTGATGTTTCATTTAAACTTTTTGAGCATTTCGAATAGATCTGAGCAATATTTGTACATTTTTTTGGGTTTTTTCTGGTTTTTTGTCGATCTGCGTTTTCTGGGAATTTTCTGGGTTTGTGTTGTGCTCGATGCCTGCTCGATGGCACATCGATTTTTGGGTTGCATGTTCTACTCGATGGGTACTCGATGGTAATGTGCATTCTCACTATTTCATGCATGCTCGATGGATGCTCGATGCCTGCTCGATGTAGGCTCGATGGCACATCAATTTTAGGGTTGCATGTTCTGCTCGATGGGTACTCGATCGTAATGTGCATTCTCAGTATTTCATGCATGCTCGATAGATGATCGATGCAAGCTCGATGGCACATCATTTTTTACGTTGCATGTTGTACTCGATGGTTACTCAATACCTACTCGATGGGTACTCGATGGCAATGTGCATTATCACTATTTCATTCATGCTCGATGGATGTTCGATGCCTGCTCGATGCAAGCTCGATGGCACATCATTTTTTACGTTGCATGTTGTGCTCGATACCTACTCGATGCAAGCTCGATGGTAATGTGCATTCTCACTATTTCGTGCATGCTCGATGGAGGCTCGATGCAAGCTCGATGGTCATGTTTTTCAGCATCGTTAAAAGACCATTTCCTACCATCTGTTTTTCAGCTAACTGTATTTGTGTTTTTTTATTTCAGGTTCTACTGTTTACGTATTTGTTTCTTACAACGGTGTTTGGGAAATGCATGGTAGGAAATGGTATTTTAAGGATGCTGAAGGTGAAGTGGTACCAGTAGAGAATGATGTCACTTACTTGCAAATACTTGACATACTGCACGAGACATTTCAGGTGGATAGAGAGGTGTATGAATTGAAACTCGAGGTGCCATACGTATGCGGCGAGCAACCATTTGCACCGGTTCAATTGAAGAATGATCGTCAAGTTCGTGTATTCTTAGGAATAAGCTTGAAAGAACGGGTAGTCTTATGTGTAACTCCAGTTAA
Source organism: Humulus lupulus (assembly GCF_963169125.1). Lineage (NCBI taxonomy): Eukaryota > Viridiplantae > Streptophyta > Magnoliopsida > Rosales > Cannabaceae > Humulus > Humulus lupulus. The sequence continues at coordinate 283,688,457 of NC_084794.1, read as the reverse complement.
GAAGAATGTCATATCAGATCCTTCTCCTAGTGTGAACAAAAAAGACACGACCAGTGTCGATCCATCTCCTGCAGGTAGCAGTTACAAGCATCTTAGCGAGGTGGGCACTTTTGTTCCAATTACTGATCCGATGGCTACTATTCAGCTTAATATACCACAAGGAGGTCCCACAGGTGTGCTTGAGGCATATAAGTACGATCCCTATGTGAATGATGATCCAGTTGGTAATTGCTTTGAAGATACTGATGATGGTTCCGAGGATGACTCGTATTATAGTGCAGATGTTTCAAATGAGGAGTTAGACATTTCCCAAGCCCAACAAGTAGAAGAAGAGTCCGGACTGCCTCTTGCACATGCACACCTCCCAACTCAAGGACGCTAAGCACCTACTCGAAGCAGGAATCAACCTGCTAGGACAGAAGATAACACTGGGTGGAGGGAGACAATTGTATTAAGAGAAGATCACACCAGATGGAGTGCCCCAATATTTACAAAAGAAGATATTGAGGCATCTGCTAAAACCCATTCCTCATCATCTGGTGGACCAATGGGAGAAATATATGTTGGGAAGACTTTTGAGGACAAGATTGATTTAAAATCCAAAGCTACTCTATTTGCAATGAAGAATAACTTTGAGTATATGGTGAAAAAGTCTGGTACTGACGTGTGGTATATCACATGCAAAGATCCTGACTGTTGTTGGAGACTGAGAGGGAAAAAACAACCAATGTCCCCCATGTTTGAGATCATGGTATACAAGAGCGTACACACATGCTCACTAGAAGTGCGACAAAAAGGTCATCGTCAAGCTGCACCGTGGGTCGTTGAACACCTCATAAACAACAAATACGCAGTTGATGGGACCAATTACATGGCAAATAACATAAAGGAGGATATGAAGAAAAAATTTGGTATTGATATGAGTTATGAAAAGGCATGGAGATGTAGAGAGAAGGCACTTACGTATGTTAGGGGGACATATGAGGATTCATATTGCAAGCTGCCATCCTACTTGCACATGTTGCAACAAAAGAATCCAGGTACAATTACTGATTTTGTCACTGAAGATGGTCGTTTCCCATATTGCTTCTTTGCCCTTGGAGTTTGTAGGAGAGGATTCAGATTTTGTCGTCCTATGATATGTGTGGATGGCACGTTTGTAACGCCCCAACTCCTGGGACCGTTACGGTGTGCCTTATAAACAGTGCTAAACTCGCTAATTGAGTCATTTGGCCAAAATCGTGAACTAAGTATGATTAGCGGTTTAAGGATTAAAAACTTTGGTTAGGATGTAACGTTTCACTAGAACGTTTAATATATACGTTGGGATCCCAAAAATATAAATTTCAGAGTTTATTACAGAAAATATTTACAATGGGTCGTTCTAAACGGCAAAACAGGGTTCAACCCTAGTTCCACTTTAAACCTCGGCCGTGGCGGACGAGCAGCTGCATATGTACACGTCATCACATAAGCTCTCCAACTCAAGGATGGTCTAGCTTCCTCTTGCCTTTACCTGCACCACATAGCACCCGTGAGCCGAAGCCCAGCAAGAAAACATAACACTTTACATAAACATTATCAAATGATTATCATTATAATCACACTGAGCGTAAAACTTTCAAACCAATGAGTGAACATCACATGATTCAAGAGGGAGAGTGGCTGCTAGGTAAGCCACTAGCCTCCAAGTACTTATTTCATTCATCGACCCTCGAGGTCGGTCTGGCATTAATGCTCTTTGAGTCATTCAATGCTGATGGTCGATTAGATCTAATCTCTGTTGGCTTGCGTGAACCACGCTAAGACCGTTCTGACTAATAAGTTAGCGCTATGAGACCAGTGTCCAGTATCACTGCCGAACTTGACTAATAAGTCACAGCTTCACAGCTGATACTAACACCTTTGCCAATTCTGACTGACGAGTCAGTGCAACGTGACCAGTGCCCAGTACCACTGCCGAACCTGACTAATGAGTCACAGCTTCACAGTTGATACTAGCACCTTTTCCAAATCTGACTAATTAGTCAGTACCATGCACAAGTAAGCAATGCTATCAATATGTATCATATGCCAGTTATCCAAGAATAGGTGTTATACCCAGATTTCGAGCTGTGTTAAATATGACCTCGAAAGTTGGATTCGCAGCAATTGGACTCGTAAGGTTTAGAGTGCTCCAGGACTAAATATCGAGCCTGCAAGACATAGACGACCTCAAATATGGTGACCTCGAAGTGTTCATGAACTCAAAAGGTAGCTCTGGAGACGCATCCATCCTCAGGGATGACCTCGGATCATGGGTCCCGAGCTCGACGCACATACAATCTCGAAAGCCATGTGACCTCGGGAGATGTCTCTAGCTCGAAAGCTGACGAGAAACCTGGGAAGCTAAGGCCTTGGAGATATATGATAAAAACCTTGAATATCTATAAGTGTTGACCATACGAGATGTAATCCTCATTTATTACTGTAAATCCCCTAGAATCGTGGGATATTATTTGGTCAGTTATACGTCCCCTGGTCTTCAGGGGACGTTTCCTTTTATATTTGATTATAGGCATTTAAAGCCATTTATTTTATTTACGCAAAAAGAGTAACTACCCAAAATATGTGGGATAGTATTCTGCAGCCTTCTCTATAAATAGAGAGGTCATGCACCATTGTAAGGGACCGAAATTCTGAACCTTGGGAGAAAACTCTGGAGAATTCATCCTTGAAGGATTTTCAGAGATAATCTTAAGTCTTAATAAGAAAGACTCGTGGACTAGGCAGATTTAACTGCTGAACCACGTAAAAATTGTGTGTTTGTATTGTCATATTTTAATTGGTCATTATCAGTTATTGTTTACGTGCTCTCCTTTCACTATTGACGAAAAACGGTGTCAACAGTTTGGTGCTTTCATTGAGAGCCTTAAGCATTCATCCCTGAGAAAATCATGGCCACAAACAATCAGAACACACCTGAAGAAAATTACCCAAGACGTCCTGGAAAACAACCAATGGAGAACCCAGATGTTGAGGAGAGAAGTGGGTCTTCTGATTCCCAGGGACCACCCCCTCCACCAAGGGATGAGGATATGTACTACAATCCGGAGCGGTACGTTCCTATTGTGGAACTTGAAAACCGGCAACTGAAGAAGCTGTTGGCAGAAGCCAACAAACGGAATGAGGAATTGACAAGGATAGCCGCAGAGGCGCAGGTGGCTCAACCCCCGCCTCCGCGCGAAAACCAAGTCCCTCCTCCAAGGGACGTGCATGTTCCTCCCCGAAGGCCCCGCAGGCGTCCATGAAAGGATGCTGCCACAAGGAGGCCGACTCAACCTTCGGCACCAGCAGAGCCATCCGCTCCACCTAGGCCCCAGAGGAGTACTCGGGCTCGGGCCCCGGCTAACCCGCCTATGGAAGTGCCAGCAGGAACTGAGAATAACCGAACCCCTGCAGAGGCTCGGACTCAGGTACCTGGGAGCGCACCAAATGCGACCGACCCATCTCGGGCGAATTCCGGACCCTCTAGGCCGCGACAAGGGTGGCAGCCACCGTCGCCTATACGGTTTCCTCCGTCACCCATAAGATATCCTTCGCCGCCCCCCCCCCCCCCCCCCCGCAGGAACGCTCAACCCGTTCGAGATCAGAATGAAGGGCGTGCGGGGGAAAGACAAGGAAACAGGGAGACTTTCCAGGAGCGGAGAGGCACCCCGTCTGAGAAAAGTCAGACGTCTCAGTCTCGCACAGCGGAGACGAGGCGACGTGGGAAGAATCCATCACGAAATAACCAAGCAATGAGTTTTACCAGTGAAGATTCCGGAGAGACCAGGCCAGTCAGTAAGCATGACCGAGGTCATAAGAATACCAGAAGCCGCAAAAATCGTCGCGACCTGCGAGACCACCTGAATCAGAGTCGGGGTAATGGTGACCATACGAATCCTGACTTGAGGAATCGCTTGAATAGGCGTAGAGACCCCTCGCGGAGACGCGAGCCTGGAATCACGATCAATGACAATCAATTCCAGATAGTACCTCCTACTGACCCAGTCCAAGAAAGAATCGATCAGCTCGAAAGAGCCTTTAGGCTTTTAAAGAATGAACGAGGAAATGGTTGACATGAGGACTCTGACGAGGAGCTCGAGCCGTTTGCTCCCCATATTTCCAACACTTAATTTCCTCAAGGGTTTCGAATCCCTCACATCCCAACGTTTGAGGGAAAAATCGACCCGTGTAGTCACCTGAGCACGTTCAACACTATCATGAGAGCCAGTAACGTGGGTTACGAGCTCCGGTGCATGTTGTTTCCAACATCATTGGCAGGGCCTGCCAAAAGTTGGTTCGAAAAATATAAGAGACACTCAATAACTTCTTAGGAGCAGTTGTCCAAAGACTTTAAGAAGCAGTTCAGAGCAATGGTGGGGGTCAGACCAGAGGCATCCACCTTAACTAACGTCCGACAACAGCCAGGCGAAACACTAAAAAGTTACCTAACAAGATTCAATCTGGAAGTCGCCCGAGCTCGGGACGTAGATGACAGTGGACACCTAATGGCTATCCGAGCTGGTGTATTACCGGGAATTTCCCTTTGGGATGACATGCAAGGGAAACCGGTAAGGTCAATAACCGAGTTTAACAGACGAGCGCAGAGGTTTGTCAATGTAGAGGAAGCGAGGTCGACGCTCAAAGCGACCCCCCAGTCCGAAACTACAACGATAAACATCAACTCTGCCTCAACCTCGACGGACCCAGCAGCTCCAAAGCCTGCCACGGAGAATCCCTCCAAGAGAAAAAAGAACGAAGGAAGTAACCCCGAAGCTGAGGGAGGAAAGAAAAAGAAAGGGGAGAGGTATTTCTCCATGTATAGGGTATACACTGAGCTCAATGAGTCTCGGGAGAACATATACCTGGCTAATGAAAACCAGGTCCCCTTTAGGCGCCCAGACCCGATGAGAAATCAAAAATCTAAGAGGGATTCCAGTAAATATTGTCGGTTCCACAGAGACACCGGGCATACAACTGATGAATGTCGACAATTGAAGGATGAAATCGAAGGGTTGATCTCGAGAGGTTACTTCCGAAAGTATGTCAAAAACCAGAGTACTGGACAGACGGCCGCGGGCCAGAGAGTAGCCGCGCCTCCGACGACACAAAACAACAACTCCCGAGCTCGGGAAGAAGACAGGCCCCCGCCGATTGATGGAGAGGATGTAATAACTATCTCGGGAGGGACTCATCTCGCAGGAGGAGGCAGGAATGCCCAAAAGAGATATGTTAACGAGTTATAGACAGGGGACAGGTCTCCTTATGAACCCGAGCCTAGGGCACCAAAAAGGCAGAGGATTGAAACACAACCAATAACCTTCACCGAGGAAGACGCCTCCCATGTCCAGTTCCCTCATCATGATCCGCTGGTCATTACTCTTCAACTGGCCAATAAAAGGGTCCACCGAGTTCTCATAGATAATGGGAGCTCAGTCAACATCCTTTATAAAGCAACCCTCGAGAAGATGGGACTCTCCCTTCGCGACCTGAAAGCATGTGCAACTACTTTGTACGGCTTTTCAGGAGAAGGAACTGCCTGTATGGGATCCATTGAGCTCTCCGTGACCTTGGGAGACTATCCAGTCTCGGTGACCAAGATAATGGAGTTCGTGGTAGTAGATTTACCATCTGCCTACAATGTGTTGCTCGGGAGACCCCCCCTGGTCGAGCTGGGGGCAGTTTCATCAGTAAGGCATCTGGCCCTTAAGTTCCCGACCCCTAGCGGAGTCGGGACATTAAAAGGAGACCAATTAGCAGGAATGGAATGCTATAGCATCTCACTACAAGAAAAAACAGTATTCATAACACTTAAAAACTGCTAACTGGGACTATTAATAGCACTTCTGAAAATGCTAACATAGCCCCTGTTATTAAAAGTCCAATCTTTTCTATAACAGTTTTTGAATGTTATGTTCGGTGTTATCTTAAACTATTCAATAACACATTTTTAGGTGCTATAATATTCAAATAATAACATTTAGATAGAATTTTTGGTTATAAATTTGAAGTTTAATCTTGTACTTTTTTCATAACACTTTTCAACTGTTACATTTGATTATTTTAATAGTATTTTTAGTTTGTTATATTATATAAATCATAACGATTTGTTTCGCTTATAATATGTTTTTAAATCGTAACATATAGTAATAAAATTTAGTTACTTTAGTGTGGATAATATATTTTAAATTTTATTTTAATAAGTATACTTATATGGTTTTTTTTTTAATTAAAAGATCTTCATTATTGTATTTTGATAAAAAAAAAAAACAAAATTAATCATAAAATGTAATTCTCAATAGATTGATAAACCATAAGTATTACATTAAAAAATAACTAATTCAAACCATGAATGTGTCTACTTCATAAGATATTAGTTCTAACTTAAGTTTGAAAGCATAACATAATAAAGTTTTATAATCTTGAACATTTTTTACTTCAAACTATAGTTTGGATGATGTTGTTGCTGCTGCTAATGTTATTGTTGTTGTTGTTGTAGCTGTTCTTCAGATTGTTGTGCTTGACTATGAACCCCAGATGGCGTACTAGTCCTTCCAGGGAACTTGTTCAAACTCTCTGAAAAATAAATAGAGAAAGATAAGCAGTCAGGTTTGGAGAGCTGATGCCACAAACCTAACATACAATTAGCCCCATTTAAATCATTACTGACTATAATCAACATGAACAAAACAGAATTCAGAAATCCAAATATAAATAAGCATAATAGAAAACAAAATGAAGATTCAAACAAAGCTTGGGAACAACTGCAAGATGAAAACTAAAATAAATAAATAATATAACAAGTGAATGCAAAGCCAATCCCATAACTATCATATAAACTATAACTTACCAAAGCTATAAATAAGAAAAGAGAATACAATGCAAATAAAATCAAACTTGTCAAACAACTTGCTGCCATTAGAGAATACAGTGAATGTATATCAATATGTTTCAGTATATTTGTATTTTACTGTTTTAACAAGTTAATAATGAGTTCATACAACCCTGTAAAGATAAGGCAGTAGAAGAGGTATAGAAGAAATTTCTGCTTGAGTTTCACATACAATAAATTCAGTATTCTAACAGTTAAATTGTGTCTGAAGTTAGCATAATATTATAACAAAAATAAAAGTAAGAGAAGTAATAAAATAGAATAACAAATTTAAGAAACATGAAAAATTTAAATTCCCATTTCACAGACAAAAGGATCTCTAGCTCTCATATTATGTCATGGTGTCAGCCAAGGGTGATGAGGGTGCATCTAACCTTGTAAGAACCTTAGGAAATCCACTAGTATCCCTTGTTATCTGCAAACACCAATATAAAGGTTCAGGACATAGTTGGTACATACCCTTTCAGATATTTCAAAATCTAATGCAGGCATAAGCCTTTAGTTTGATGATATGGTTTAAAATGTTTTACATTTCAGCATCCTTATTATGATCTTTAATATGTACACACCACTCAAATCAAAGACTCATAAAAACCAAAGAAAGTTAAAAAAAAAAAGCTAGAAATATTTTCTAACTACATGAAAGAAGAAGAAATCAGATCCCTACAGTGAAGATAGCAATTGATTATAGGTGCCAACTCAAATTTTAATTTTTTGGTATTAATACAGCAGAAAAGTAAACTTAGCCAAAAAAAAAAGAGAGAAAGAAAGAAAGAAAAAAAAGAGTTATAACATTACAAAAAAAGGCAATGAGCAAAGGCAGGTCAATTATTTAATAGAGGTTAGTGAAAAAGCTTCTCACTTTAGGGTGGGCACTATTAGGATTGCAGGGACTTGAGCACCATAAGATATTGTGTTTAAAATTACCAAAATAACAATTTAGTAAATGTAACTGAAGTTATGCTTTGGTGGAAAGAGTTTTTGGTAAAAGTATACGTACAAGTATCTCATCATCAAGATAGGAGATCATGAATAGTCTCTGGAATGTTCCACCTGCGTGCATAAGATGAAATGTTTATGATATTTTCATATTTTATAGTAATAACCTAGTGAGACAGCAGGGAAAAGTAAACAAAAGCGTGATTCAATTCTCATTGAAAATTGAATCTTAAAAATCTCTCTTAAAATATAATTATATGGCACCTTATATTTCTAATTACCACATTTTTAATGTTTTTTTTCCTCATTGGTGGTAGGTACTATAAGGAAACTTAGTGACTGAATGAATAGAATCAATTCTCATTAATGAAGTAATGATACAAAAGAGTATATATACAGAAAAGACCAAAACTAATAAAGTAACTAATCTACAAAATAACAATAATTAGTTACAATGAACAACTAACTAACCAAAACAGTTAGTAGCTGTAAAAATTGGCCTAACAGGTACCACATTTTAATGATCTTTTGAATCTTTCTAGGGAATATTATAATGATCAAGTGTCATCAAAGGTGAGTACAAAAAGTATCCTAAGCAAAGGAGATTACATAGCAAAAAGAGATTGAGGCATAGAGAATGTTTCAACAATTTACGCTAGCAGCAATTTATTGTTTCAACAATTTACTAGTTGCTTCATTAACATAGATATGAATATAGTAGACAATTTTATAGAGAGAGCTACAATTATAATATGAGATTCAGATTCAGATTTTACCCAAAATTGCAGAAAAAAAAAAGATGAGACTTGGATTTCTAGAGAAAATCTAAAATGACAGAGAGAGGCTCAAATTTTACACCTTAAATATGAAATGTTGAAATGAGATAGATGAATGCTTCAATACAAGGGAAAAAAATTGCAGAACAGAGATTGAAAAGAAGATTCCTACATTTTAATAAAACAAATGACAAAACAGAAGTGCAGGCACATCCTTTGTTGCCTTATTATTTATATTTTTTCTAGTACAGTTTTTTAATGAAGTGAACAGTTTTCTCTCTTTAAACCAACAAGCATAACTAAATAATGGATTGGGCAGATAACATCAAAGACAACCTCAGCATGCAGTATAGATGCGAGGATGTTAGCCTTTTATTATAGAGCTTTTACATTGCCTAAGAGGGACAAGTGTAATAAGGAGAGGCCCCACTTACATGTCTAAAGACGTATTGAAAATCCATATACTATTAAAATCAAGACAAGCAATATAAAGACAATGAATAAGATAACACACAATCACTTGAATATAGTACAGTCTTCATAAATCGGATTGATGAAAATGTGATCACTGAAAAAGAAAATACTTTTTTGCCAAGTTAAGAGACGACAAAGCCACCAGAACAATGTCTTCCCATATATGGAAAAAAAAACATTAAGAAGGCACTATTTCAAGGAACTCTTATAAGCACTTTTTTTTAAAGGAACTCTTATATACATCTCACTCACCTATTTATTAAGGTCATGGAAAGCCTCCAAATGTGATAGTGCATCGACCCCTGCCAAGAGTGCAATCATGCCCTGAAATCATTCCACAAAAATGTTAATTAAGGGTTTCCTAAACTTCAGAGATGTGATATCACATTTCAACATGGAAAGCAACATGATAAGACTTAAAACTTACTGTTATTGGGGAGTCTGCACCAAGGCTTTTGTCACGGAAAAATGAAGCCGAATCCATTGACGCCACAGTCAATATAATAGGCTTACCCTGATCTGAGGAGGAGATATTAAGCAGAGGAAGTGATGACCAAACACTGCCCTTCATAATTATGAGCAATAGTTAAATTCAAAGTAATTTAGGAAGGTCAAAAGAATAAAGATAAGAAGAAATGTGTTGATCTTCTAAATATGTGTTTCAAACACTGAAAGTTGATGGAAGTAAGTTTCAGCATCAAAGATTTGAATCCTACAAAGCTCAACTATAGACCAACATACATATTCTTTTGACCTCCCCTGTACAAATAAAACTGAGAAAAAGAATCCCATGAAATCTTCCCCACTCAAAACAATAAATACACACACACACACACACACACACATATATTTACATATAATAATATAAAATCTAATAAGAAAGAAAATGAAAACCAAGCCAATGAGAATAAGGACTACATTCTAAAATACAAGTCAGATTTCGAACTCAAAAGAGAGATGAGACACAAATACAAATCGTGAACCACATTTAGAGCTGTTAGACTTCATTATGGATACCAACAAATGCAAAATGAGTTACCTGTATCCCCCTAATGGAAGGCAGGTCTCCTCTTTCAAACAAGATTCTGAATCACGAGTTCCAGCTTTCACTGTCTAATCAAAACAAATGTATCACAGATTACTTGAAAACATCATTAAGCCAACAACCAAAAAATGTCTGCAAGATAAAGTCAACAAAATGCACTAGAAAGTTAAAAACAAACAAGCTACCTGCATCACAAGATCAAACTCAACCACAACAGTGGTATAAGATCTCTGTCTCTTCAAAATTTCTTCAAAAACCTGCATATGAGTGACATCAAAAAGTTTATTAACAATAAACTAAAGCTGCCAAAAAATTGTCTTGTGGTTGGGGGGGCAAACATCAACAACAATTAAATACAGTCCATTAATATGAAAATTGAAATAACTAGACTTTTTCTTTTAAAAGTGGTTTCACTTCTTCAGTGGACGGTACAAAATGAAAACCAAATGAAATGACACTTACTACCTCTTGGATGGTCTTCGTACTACTCTCCGAGAGCAAGAATACAGGAAAATCATACTTGTTCCACAATATACCAGATCCCTGAAAATGTGGAAGGAAGTTGTTGGTCCAATATATCAAACAGAATGTTAAAAGATGAAACACGAACAATACATTAGATAAGTTTGGCATTTATAACCAGTAAAAGTAAGGAGTATATAATGTTCTAACTTTTAATGTGTGAAACACATTGATACTCACCTAAACAAATGTGACAGGTAGAATTTAAGTTGTTCCATGTTCTTCAAGTAGTATAATAAAGGTAAGAAAAATTATATTTTTACAATATCATATATTTGTATATTGTACCAGTGCTTACCCCAAGAATTTAGTCACTCTCATGATCAGTAGAGATTCACTTGAAAGAAAAAACAAAAAACCCCAACTCCATAACCAGTATTATACACACTATAGCTTAAGGTATGGGATAAGTGAATAGAACATAAACCAATGCTAACAGTTTTTCTTTCAAACTAATAACTTAGAAGTGGCTAAGGATCACACCAATTCCTTAATTAGAAGACCAGTGATCACAAAAGAATAATACTTTTTTAAAAAATCCCAAATTCTAATTCTTTTTCCTTAATGAAAAAAAATAGCATAAAGTTACAAATCTTATATTTAACTATATGATAACTTGAAAGTACAGATAACATTAAAAAAAAAATCAAAGCAAATATATGCAAGAACTACTTTGCTCAAACTATAAACTACCAAAAAGAAACATTTTATATTTGTCAAAAACAAGAGAAGAAGAAACATTTTACTGATCCAATACATATGAAAAGTTTTGTGTAGTCTTGGCAATGCACCACATCTTTTAGAGTGTAAAGTTCTGCTGCCGTTGGACAGAATTGGAGCACATATATATAAATATATATATATATACACACATATGGATTTCAAAGTAAATACTTTTAGATTCCAATGCTGGCAATGTCAACAAGCACTCAAATCAAATAGCACTAAACTTCCAATCTCACTGCAAAAAGTTCAATTCTAAAGTTTACAACCCTCTAATGTGAGTGTGAGTGTGTATTTTTTAACTTACCATGTGAACAATGCAAGATAATTGCAAGATTTACTTTGATGAGGCAAAGATTCATTGTTGAGCTCCACTTCAATATCAGATAGAAGATGTTTCAAAAGGGCCACATGAATTTTCCCAAGCAACAAGGAATCCTGAAAGGCATGTTAGAGAACATATTATAGCACTGAAAGAACTTAAATCAAAAGAGGTAAGATCAAAAAGAGAAAACAAAATGTTACACAGAAGGTAAGTAAAGTCAGATTAAAGATGAAATAAAACCTTGTCATGAAATGCTTGAGCAAACTCATCAAGGGTGAATGGGCAGACATCAATGACAAGAGAGTAAGTATAGAGGAAATGGAAAATCTGCCAACAGAAGTCAACACATATTTTAAGATTAATGCCAATGATAGGTAATTGTCTCAACTAAATGCCTTAATATATTGCCATTTCAAAACACATGGAGAAGAGAAATGGTGGGGTGGAGACCAGCATTTCACAATAGAGGAAAAAAAATAGGATGATAAATCTTCTCAGTCAGAAACAGTGTTATTGGCAAATAACATACAAAAGGTTCCAATGATGCAAGAAAACATTGTAATCAGTAAAATACACTTCACATAAAGAAATTCAACCCTTGACCAAACCCTGTTAACAACTTTTGTTTCCTAACATGAAAAAACAAAATGGGCAGAGTTGAGTGAATCAACAAAAATATGAAGGATGATGAAAAACTTACACAAACCAGGAATGTCCTCAACTTTGACAGCTTTCTTAGGAATACCAGCTTCTTTCTTTTGAAAGTCAATCCCCGGATAAACAATGTGACAGTTCGAGAGCTCTCTTATCTTTTCATCAATTGCCTGTCTCTGGCGGTGAATCATAGTTGACAAGTCAATATATGGAAGCTTTGGATCAATTTTGCATTCCATAAGGATTCCTCCATCATAATCTTTTATGTACCCTTGCCAGCGATCTTTCTCCAAGTGAATCTCCTTTGTAAAACCCATAGCCTTTAACTTGAAACTCTAAAACTAAACAAGTACTTTGTTATTAAATAATGAAAGGCTTTTAGGGAAAACTCTTCAACAATATTTGAAACTCTAAAACTATGTCTCAAGAAAATAACTAATTTAAAGATAAGAGGCATGCCTTTTTTTTCTGGCAGATTTTCTTTTCTAAGCCAATAAACATTCTCCTATAAATGCGTACCAAGACATCAACAATTTTCAACAATTTTTATTATGGGATAAATTATTTCCACTTCATCAATCTTAAACCTCACACATGGAGCAAAAATAGTGTTACATACCCTTAATGAAATGCAAATATTGGCTATTATGCCTAAGATTGTTGTTAAAAGAAAAAGTATAAACTCAAGCAGCACCAAGTCTAACATAGAACCCAACTAACAAATAATAATTGTATTATATATGCCCAAAGAAAGAGTGACCCGGATGAAGACCTCCTTCACAAATGAATCAAATACAAAGAAACCCTCATCACAAACCAGTAGCTATTTCGGTATACTAATCAAATTAAAATGAATCTTAAAACTGAAAAAAAAAAATTTAAATACCCAACTTTTGCAAGCTCAGAACACTACTGTCGACGCCAAGCCTATCACTTGCAAGACAGAATGAGAAAGACAGAAAGAAAACGAAGAGTGAATGAGAGTAGAAGAGAGTAAATGCAGGGAGGGACAACAAAAAACAATCAAATACTTTATAAGTACATATACACATAAATATATATTTATATATTGATTATATGTAATCTGTATATAAAAAAAAATTCACCTCACAGAGATGTTCTTGCTTCCAGCAGGGGAAAACCGTCGTGACTTACGTGAGGGAAAGTGAGATACCAGCGTGATGTACCAGCTTGCTCCATCGACTCAAACAGGGGAGATACCGCCATTATGTGCTTCAGAAGCTCGCGTGAGTCGTGAGAGAGAGAGTGCTCCACCGACGTCGTGTGCTCCACCGGCGTCGTTGAGAGAGAAACCTATGAAATCACCAGTGATGAGAACCAGAGAAGGGTTTATTAAGATTGTAACGCCCTGGATAGCCAAGACCGTTACACTGTGTGTTTATAAAGTGCCAGACTTGCTAACCAAGTCATTAGTATAAAATCGTGTTACTAAAACTGTAAAGGAACTAGGGTTAAAAGCGTTTTGGTCTCAAAAGTCACATTTTCATTAGGAAACATTGTTTATTTACACGGGATCCCAAAAATATCAGTTTAAAGGCCATCTACAAAAGTTACAAGGTACAAATACATTAACCAGCCATACTAAGGCAAAACGAGCAGTTAGGTAATCCCTGTCCTGACTCACTCCTCGACCATGGTGATCGAACAGCTGGCTATGTACATTTCATCTCGGAGCTCTCCACCTCAGGCTTGGTCCAGCTTGCCCTTGCCTTTACCTGCACCACGTAGCACCCGTGAGCCAAGGCCCAGCAAGAAAACACAACAACAACAGAGCATGAACAGTTAACAAACAAATCAATAACTCATATTGCATCTCATAAACTCAGATATATCATCAGTCGGTATAAACAAGTATTTCACATACTAGGCATTTCAGTTCATAATACACAATTCACCAACGATAACTAGGGCTAGCGCTCACAGGCTGCTCCCTCTGTTATCCTGTTATCTTTGGCTACCAGTGGCCAATCTGCGCTCCGCGCGCTAATTTCATGTACGGTACTCTTAGGCCGCTTCTACATGTCCCATGGCATGATACCAACGTTGACACGATACAATCCTCGGGAGCACTTAGTCCCATCTCACTCATACAATCGGGTGCAGTTTTCTTACCTTTCAATTCACTGGTTTCCGATGTCACGAAGCCGCGAGCACGGTCCTCTACCCCGAGCCTCTCCAAAGTTCTAATCACAACACAAATGAAACATCCTTTGTCACTAATCAATCCATAGCTACCTCCCCGGAACCAATCCCACACTCTCGGAACCCCCAAAACCCTAAAACAATACACCGAAGACATCCCCCGAACCCCCGGAGCAAAGGCCCAGAATTGCAAAAATTCATGTCCTGAAGTTGGCCTTGAGCCGCGGCGCAGCCCTGTAGGGCCGCGGCGCCCAGCAAGTCAGGGGCCTCGCCCTGCCCAGAAATCAACCTCGCGCTGCGGCGCACAAGAACAGCGCCGCGGCGCTCCTTCGCGAGCCCAGAAAATCTGGGTTTTCCCTGCGTTTTTCCCGAACCCAAATCACTCCAAATCATCCCAACTTCATACCCAAGCCCCAAAACTAATTTAAAACCCCACATAAACCAACCAACAACCTATAAACACTATAATCCAGCTCAACTACACAATCACCCACAGAATTCACACTCAAATTCAGATTTAAACCTTTGAACCAAAGCTTGAGACATATGTAAGCCAGCCCCTTAGGACTCCTAAACCAGAACAGCTACGAAAATCTAAACATGATGCACTCTTACCTCAATCAAGATCCCAGCTTGAATTCCCCTCAACTCCAGCTGCAATTCACCTTCTCTTTTGATGACTCCAACTCTAAATTCATGCAAAACCAGCCACCAACTTGCTTCAATTCATATTCATCTCTAAAAATTCAGACTTGAAATTTAAACATATTATAGCTAAATCCTTACCTCTGAGTTTTCTTAGCCTAAGCTTGGTTGATAACTTCAAACACCCCTTGATTCTCCTTCCAAGAGCTAAAGTTCAGCTTCCCTTTTCCCTCTTTCTTTTGTTCTTCTTCTAGGTCTCCAATATTCAGCATAAAACCCATCTCTCAAAGTGTTGTACGTATTGTATTTCCTTCAGCTCATACTCATCTATTTACTACCAAAAGACCATTTTATCCCTCTAATAATATCCCTTTCTAACTAGACCTCAAGGGCTTACTTGTCCTTTCACTAGCTTACAATTCTACCACCTCTCCAACAAAACTTGTTACTCTCTATGGTTACTAACAGTCACACAAGTTACCAAATCACCAGTTACCATTATCTAGTTTTCTAAGACCGTCTCGGCACGTGCATCACATTGAAATCACCGCATCCACGTGGTACAAATCACATATCATAATTATCATATAACATAATACACATAGTCATATAACATGCTTAAAATCATAATCATGCATCTTAGTCATAAAAATCACACATAATTCCCATTATGCCCTCCCGGCACGCTAATCAAGGCCCTTAAGCCTTATTAGTGAATTTGGGTCGTTACAAAGATTAAGAAAGGCTCCTTCACACAAGAAGAAGAACAAATCATTATCGATACTAAGGATCCATGGGAAATCAGTACCTTCTCTTGCTGTAAAGTTACGTGGGCGTGAGGCAGAGAACTCGTGAGGCAGAGAAGCTCCACTCTGGAGCGTGACTTCGTGAGGCGGAGAAAGAGCTCGACTCTGGAGCGAGTCTTCGTGAGGCAGAGCTGAGTTGAGGGCGAAGAGACTTCGTGAGGGTGGTGAGGCAGAGATGAGTTGAGGGTGGTGAGTCTTCGTGAGGGTGGAGAGGGCGGAGAGGGCTTCGTGAGTGAGAGATGGAGGCTGAGAGAAAGGGTAACTTAGAGAAAGGCTGAGAGAAAGGGAATTTGGCAGAAATTCATTTTGCCGCCTGAGTTTTTAGTCATATGGCGCCAAAAACAGACTGTGTGTTTTTAATCCCCACTATTCAGTTCCATGTTTTTTAATCCCCCCACTTAATAATAGCACTTCTAAATATATGCTATTCTTTAATGTAATATATACTCAATATTGTTGTAGTGTCTCCTTGAGAGGAAAGAAACAAACGAACGCTCAAGCACTCGTTATCATACAAAACAAAGACGGAACGGTTTTAGAAATTGACGAGGAGATTGATCCGAGGATTGAGGAGAAAGTTGACCTCGAACCTTTAGAGGAGCTCGAAGAAATTCAGCTCGAGGAAACTGATCCCTCGAAGAAGGTGAAGGTCGGAAAACACCTTCAAGACGAGGAAAAATAGCAATTAATTTGTTTTTTGAAGAAAAACCAGGATGTCTTCGTGTGGTCACACTCGGACATGGTAGGGATAAGCCCGAATGTAGCAAGCCACGCTCTAAACATAGACAAAAGCTTTCCCTCAAAGCAACAAAAGCAAAGTCAGCTGGACGAAGACAGAAAGAAGGCGCTAAAGGAGGAGGTTGACAGGTTGAAGGCGAACTGATTCATTAGAGATGCCTTTTGCCCTGACTGGGTAGCCAATCCGGTGTTGGTCCCAAAGCCCAATGGGACGTGGAGAACCTGTATTGACTACTCAGATCTCAACAAAGCTTGCCCAAAAGACTGTTTTCCGTTACCAAGGATTGACCAGCTCGTAGATGCCACAGCGGGGCACGGCCTGATGTCGTTCATGGATGCCTATTCTGGATATAACCAGATTCCCATGCATGCCCTTGACCAAGAACATATGAGCTTCATCACGGATAAAGGGCTATATTGCTATAATGTCATGCCATTCGGGCTCAAGAATGCTGGAGCCACATACCAGCGGCTCGTAAACATGATGTTTTCGGAACAAATAGGGAACAATATGGAGGTTTATGTTGATGACATGCTTGTAAAGTCTCAACTCAACAAGAACCATGTTGATGACCTCGAAGAGTGCTTCGGCATGCTCCGAAAGTATAACATGAAGCTAAATCCTCAGAAGTGCACTTTTGGGGTATCTTCAGGAAAATTTATGGGCTTTATTGTGAACTCTCGTGGAATCAAGGCTAAACCCGACAAGATCAAGGCCCTGATTGACATGCCCTCACCTCGAAGGCACAAGGATGTCCAAAGTCTGACTGGCAGGATGGCGGCCCTAAGCAGATTCATCTCGAAGTCTACTGATCGTGGTCTTCCATTTTTCAACTTACTGAGAGGAGGTAAGAAGTTTGAATGGACAGAGGAATGCGAGCTGGCCTTTCAGGAGCTAAAAAAGCACCTTGTGGAACCATCCATCATGTCAAAACCTGAAACGGGGGAAATACTGTACCTATACCTTTCAACTACCGAACACGCGATAAGTGCAATGCTCGTCCAAGAAGAAGAAAGGGTGCAAAGACCCGTTTATTACATCAGTAAAATATTACTAGGGGCAGAGTCAAGATATCCATTGATGGAGAAACTCGCGCTCAGTCTAATTCATTCATCCCGTAAGCTCCGCCCCTACTTTCAGGCACATCCCATCCATGTGCTGACTGATCAACCACTTAGGCAAGTCCTGTCTAAACCAGAAACTTCAGGTCGACTTCTTAAATGGGCTGTTGAGCTCGGTTAGTTCGAGATCACCTACCACCTGAGAACGACCATTAAGGCACATGCATTGGCGTACTTTATAGTGGAATGTACTAGTATAGCCAACGATGAGGTAATAACCACAGCCCACGAGCTGTGGAAACTTTACGTCGACGGCTCGTCAAATGAAAATGGAGCGGGGGCAGGGGTCATTTTAGTTACCCCCGCAGGAAGCAGATTTCATTCTGCCCTAAGATTTGGCTTCAAAGCGTCGAATAATGAGGCCGAATACGAGGCTTTACTCGCGGGACTTCGTATAGCTAAGGAACTCAAAGCTAAAGCTATACATTGCTACAGTGACTCCCAGCTAGTGGTTAATCAAATCTTGGGTGAATACCAGGCTCGCAGCACGAGAATGGCAGCTTATTTGGAGAAGGCAAAATCCGCGTTAGAGTGTTTCGAATTCTATACAATCGAACAGGTTCCCCGCGAGCAGAAGGATACTTACCGCGGCAGCGAGCTCGATACTCTTCTCATAGAGGACAGTGCAGTCTTGGGTATCGTTCAAGCATTGCCATTGGGGAGCTTCGAGACTGCCAAAGCTCTGGCCGATCCGGGACATAACATCCGAGACCAGCGTAGATCCATGGGACCCAGCGGCATTGTCGACCACATATGCATCCATGTGGGTGGAAAGTGATAGCTTCTGAGCTCGAGAAGCAGAAGGCCTTCTAGAAGGCGGAAATAAGGATGACTGAACCACCACAGGAGGTTGGGACTCAACCATAACGGAGGGACCGACCAGCGAAGTCGGCGCCACTGCAGAGGCGATGACCTGCGAGGACGGCGCCGTTGTGGAAGCGCCGGCCTGGGAAGTTGCCGCAGCGATAGAGCTCGAAACTGGTGGAGCAGGAGGAGGGGTTTTCTTGGATCTCTTGGGGCCCTTGCCCGACCGATCGGTCTTCAGAAACCTCGCTCTGGGACGCTTGCTCCTTTTGGCGCCACCACTTTCAATGATGTTGTCGAGGTCGGAGTCCATCTTGCCTGCACAAGTCACGACACAGAGTGAGTTAGTAAAAGAGAAGCATACAAGTTGTTTCAGTATCACAGACATATAAAGTGATGATAGAAGAAACCTAACTGGAACTCTCCCCCGAGCTCGAGCTTGGGGACCATGAAATTCCCCCGTCTTCAGAGGAGGCGGGGGGAGTGCCTTCCCTATATGTGGGTGATAACCTCCAAAGGTCCCTATAATCGTTGGTCCCGTACTGAACAGCTATCCCGTTCCACACCTCGTCCGTGGTATACATGGTGTCGTATTTCCCGAGCCCACTATCAAACCTATGGACACAGTCATCTACCCAACTCCATATGTAGAAGTGGTATCTATCCTGTGGGCATGAGACTAGCCTATTGGGCTTATGTTTTAGTAAGGTGGGGGACCACATTCTCGAGGTAGGGAGGACTTTACCTTCATCCGAATCTGAGCTCGAGGCTTCGTCATTAGCCTCATTCCCCGACAGCGGACTCCTTATGCGAACTGGAAGTGGAGGCCTCGTTTCTCTCCTCGGAGGAAGGGCGCCTATGGGCAGGGGCACCTACTCCCAGTGTTCATATTTTTTATTGGACCAGTCAAAGGTGGACTGGCCCTCCCCCAAAAGTCTGCACTTTCGGAGCCTATCCTCGTGTAAAAGGTATAAGAGAGACCTCTTGCCATGGGGGAGTTGGAGCAGGGTCTCTCTATGCTCCTTCATTGTCTCGTCAGGAGTGGGACGCTGAAAATTGGCTGAAAGACAAGACATATTTCTACTAAGTACGGATCTAAGAGCTAAAATCTCGAGCACAGAAATAAAGATAACGAGAATACTTATGAATCCGCCTGAACGAGTAGTGTCGAGACGGGGACAGACCGTCTGTCCAGAAGAAGGCTCTTTTGAAATCAGGCGGATGATTGGGAAGATCTTCAAAGACCTTCTTCTCCTTGGGATAGCTCGAGAGATAATAAAAGCCATCCCCTCCCCGAGCTCGGGAGGGGTTACTTTTCAGACAAAAGAGATACAAGATCTCTTGAGGCGAAGGTCCTTTCCACCCCATCTCGTGGTATAAGGACCTCAAGGCAGACAGCACCCTGTAAGAATTGGTGTTGAGTTGGAACGGGGCCAACCCAACGAAATCCGTGAAGTCCTTGAAAAAAGACTTCAAGGGCAACAGTGCTCCCGCCCTCATGTGTTCCTGGCTCCACGCCACATACTTCAACCTAGCGTCATGGCCCCCAGGGGCGAAACAGCTTCGTTCATGGTCGGCCGGAGCTCGACACTTCAAGGAGCCTGACAGGCTGAGGCCGTGGAAAGCCAAGATTTCAGTTATCTAACTAGTTGTGGTAACCGAGATCCAATAGTGCTCGGCCTCAAACATTTCTCTCCTCGGCTGCGAGGAAGAAGGTTCCCCCATTAGTGAAAATTGGAGCTCTCCTGGATGGTATGCGACAGTGACCTTTAGTGCAGGATCGAGGGGAATCGGTCTAGGTCCTGAATTGGATTCCAGATAGAGGGCCTCCCGAAGAACTCTCCTCTTCCCCTCTATGACCTCGTCTATCTGGCGGTGGTAATGAGCTCGAATATCCTCTTGCTCGCGCGCAAGCTCGTACTCCCTTATCCGACGTTGATTCCGGGTGAACAGCGATTCTGGGCTCGGGGTTTTTGGCTCGTAAGGGATTGCCAGCAACGACCCCCACCATCTTTCCAGATTCTGTGACATCTAGCGAGAAAGAAAAAATGGTGAGGGACATGCATGCAAGAGTTGCGAGCTCGAAGTTACGAGCTCGGGGTTTAGGAACAAAACAAGCTATATATTAAGGCCCTTATTAAAGAGTCAGGACGTGCGTTCCACGAGAAAGGAAGGAGAGTGGATAATTTTTTGAAAATCCCGAAAATCAAGGGAAAAAAGAGTGGCGGTTAACCAGAAAAGGCAGCCTTGGGTTTCATGCATTTGTCAAGGCCAATGTTTTTTACCCGAAATCTTGGTGTACAAGAAACGTCTCTTAAAATTTTTAAAACCCAGGAAACAGGAATCTTGTTCAAACATCAAAACTGGATATGAACCAGTGATGTAAATTCTGTGTTGGGAGTCTAAAAAAAAAAAAAAAGCCAAGAGCCAATCGGATAGAAACCTCCTATCATATTATGCTAAGGATGTAAACTAGTACATGCACATACAGAGCAAGAACAGCATGAATAAAAACTAAAAAAATGGAAAACAAAGATTGCATACTTACACAATAATGGCGATTGCAGAGAGATCGTTGACTGAAGGAGAGGTTGCAAATAAGAACTCACGGACTCAAACAAACCAGGGTTTCTTTGTTTCTTTGGCCGAGAAAACATGCACGGGATAGAAGCTTTATAGGAAGGTCTCTGGTTCTGTTTTTCCTTTTTTCTTGCTCCTGGTGAACGGAAATAAAAAAGAAGATGATGAATGGGGTCTCAAATATATAGATGAAAAAAGGGAATTAATCCGGGACGTTGAACAAAATCCTTGTAAAATCCAACGGTCAGGGGTCAATGACAAGATGGCGCCGAAAAGGTGGCAGACGGATGATCGTGGGCATGTTTCCAAGGTACTCAAGTACCAAAAATGAGCAATACCCAGCTGACGCGTGTCCATTTTCAAAAGTGTATGACGGTACAGTTCTCAAAGAAAGTAGTTCAAAAGTTTCCTTCTCTTAGGATTCGAACAAATACTTTTGAGGGGGCAAGATGTTATACCCAGATTTCGAGCTATGCTAAATATGACCTCGAAAGTTGGATTCGCAGCAATTGGACTCGTAAGATTTAGAGTGCTCCAGGACTAAATATCGAGCCTGCAAGACATAGACGACCTCAAATATGGTGACCTCGAAGTGTTCATGAACTCGAAAGGTAGCTCCGAAGACGCATCCATCCTCAGGGATGACCTCGGATCATGGGTCCCGAGCTCGACGCACATACAATCTCGAAAGCCATGTGACCTCGGGAGATGTCTCTAGCTCGAAAGCTGACGAGAAACCTGGGAAGCTAAGGCCTTGGAGATATATGATAAAAACCTTGAATATCTATAAGTGTTGACCATACGAGATGTAATCCTCATTTATTACTATAAATCCCCTAGAATCGTGGGATATTATTTGGTCAGTTATACGTCCCCTGGTCTTCAGGGGACGTTTCCTTTTATATTTGATTATAGGCATTTAAAGCCATTTATTTTATTTACGCAAAAAGAGTAACTACCCAAAATATGTGGGATAGTATTCTGCAGCTTTCTCTATAAATAGAGAGGTCATGCACCATTATAAGGGACCGAAATTCTGAACCTTGGGAGAAAACTCTGGAGAATTCATCCTTGAAGGATTTTCAGAGATAATCTTAAGTCTTAATAAGAAAGACTCGTGGACTAGGCAGATTTAACTGCTGAACCACGTAAAAATCGTGTGTTTGTATTGTCATATTTTAATTGGTCATTATCAGTTATTGTTTACGTGCTCTCCTTTCACTGTTGACGAAAAACGGCGTCAACAATAGGGCATTCAACATGCTTACTAAACAGTTTCTAGCATAATCATGATCATGCACAAACTCAGAGACTCAAGCTCTGGCCAATCTCATATTCATCATTCATGGCATGCCCTAATCATATGTTTCTCGTGCATCACATGCATCACACTTAATCATCCAGCATGCCTCAATAATAATCATATGCAAATGGGCAAGATTGCCAGGCATTCATTATGCTATCAATGTTTACATTTAAACATCCAACATGCATCAATCATAGCCATGCATGTCACATATGGGTGCAGTTTTCTTACCTTGGGTTCGACCGAGAATTAATAAAAGAAATGACCTTTGAGAACGATCAGCTTTTAGTCCTTTAGCGGTCACCTAGTCATAACCAAACATATAGGATACCATTAATAAAAATGACCAACATAGGTTCCCAAACCAATATCTAGCCTCCGGGACATCAATCCACACTTAACCGGGTACTAGGATCAACCCCGAGGCCTTAAGCTAACATCCCCAAGCCAAAAACCTATTTTTCCCAAATCTGCCTTGATGGGCTGCGGCTCACCATAGCCATGCCACGGCTCATCCCCCTGACAGAGACATAATTGCCTCAGAAACCACTTTAGGCCGCGGCACACAAAAGCCAGGCCGCGGCTCATTACCCTGATCAGCCCAAAAACCAGCAAACTCCCCTGCGTTTTCCCTCTCAAACCAGCCCTTCAAATCAACTCAAAACCTCTTCCAAACACTCATTTAAACCTCCAAACATCACCCATAACTCACCCACATCACAACCCAAGTTAAACATCAATTAAACTCCCATTAATTCCTAACTAACACATCAAAATCACAAGCTGAAACTTAATAGAAATAAATAGGGTATAGCTCAAAACTCAGACTTAATTCCTTACCTCAAGCTCGGTTTTCAAACCCCTTCAATGGCTGAATCAAGTCCCTAAGCCCAAACCTTGATTTTCCTAGCTTGTTCCTTCAAATTGGCTTCAAAATTCCAAAAGGAGAAAGAAGAGAAATGGTGTACAGGTGAGGAGAGAGAGGAGGTTGATGTCTCTGTTTTGGCTCTGTTTCTACAGCCTTCCAAACCCCAAAGCTGATATAAATCCTTAAGGTCAAAAGACCATAATTCCCCTAGGCCAATTTAAAAGCTTCTAAACACTCCCAAGGGTAAATCCGTCATTTCGAACCTATACCATTAATTATAATTAACGCTCTCCAATTCCCGCTAATTCCAACATTCTCAAATGCCAATAAATCATACCCCATTACCCTTTAATTCCCGGTAATGTTCTAATCATAAAAATGACCCCGAGACTCACCCCGAGCCCCGAACTTAATCCCGTAATGACTAGACCGAAAACTTGCTTTCCCACGATCGTCTCACGTCGAATGGCTCGAACCAATCCACATATAATGTGGCAAAATTATAATTCACCCATATGCATAAAATTACACAATCACGCCCCTAGTGGCCAAATTACCAAAATGCCCTTGCAATTAAAATATGAGCCCATATGCATGCATTCACCATCATATAATAATATAATTCACATGAACATGCATAGAATCATTAAATATCATAATAGATCAATTATGGCCCTCCCGGACTCCTAATCAAGGTCCTAAACCTTATTAGGAAATTTGGGGCATTACAACGTTCTTGAAGAATAAGTACGGTGGCCACATGCTATGTGTCGTTGCTTTGGATGTGAATAGTCATTTATATCCAATTGCGTTCGGGTTGGTGGATAGTGAGAACCACAACTCATGGAAATATTTCATGACGAAGTTTAAGGAAGCCATTGGGGACGTTGATGACTTGGCTTTCGTGTCAGATAGGCATGCGAGTATTATTCATGCTCTAGAGGCTGTCTTTCCTGATGCCTACCACGGCGCATGCTACCATCACATCAGTATGAATGTGAAAGCCAAGTTCAAGACTGATCATTGTCACAGTGAGATGTGGGCAGCAGCCTATGCATGGAAGAAGACCGAATTTCTAAAGCATTTTGAAAATATTAAGCGAATGGATCCTCCTATAGCTGCCTATTTGGAGGGAATTGGTTTCGATAAGTGGTCTCGTCCTTTCTTTCCAGGAAAATGATACAATATAATGACAAGCAACTACGCTGAAAGCTTCAATAACAAGACCAAGGATGCAAGAACCTTTCCAGTTACAATTTTTTTAGAATTCATTCAGTTCACACTACAGCTGTAACGTCCTACTACCTTAGAGTCGTTACTAAGTGAGTTTAAAACAAAAAAATGTGCAACTAACTCACTAGAATAGGTTTTTAAGACCAAAAGTGTGACTAAACAAAAGTTAAGGCTGTAATATTTTAAAAATACTTTGTTTCATTGAAAACTTCAAGTATCAAACATCTAGGATCCCAAATTAAGGTTTACAAAACATTTACAACTCAAAATAGATTTACAGTTGACTATCTATCAAAATCACAGATTAATACAGCCATTTTTCAAAATGCCCCCAACCAAAGCAGTCGGGCAGGCCGAACATGTACGCGCCGCCCCCACGCTCTCCATACTCATGGCTGATTGACCTTGTCTTTGCCTTTACCTGCGACACAGAGCACCCGTGAGCCGAAGCCCAGCAAGAAAACTCATACAGTATATAACATATGCTTATAATATAATCAACATATCAGATAATTCACAGATAAACAAGTAGTCCAGATAAACAAGTAGTCCATCAAACTAAACAAACACGGCCATGCCGTCCCAGGAGCATTACCAAAGCCTGGGGTCTCGGTCCTCACCGTAAGGATATCCCATGTATCCATTTGGGTCCCACCCTGACTATAAGCACTCCATGTGCTAAATGTTACTTCCGGCCCCACTGCCATTCTCGGCCTTCGCCGTCCTCGGCCCTTTGCCGTTCTCGGATCCCTTGTCGTTCCTTCTACTATAATCACATATAGTACAACTTGAAATAACATTCAAACATATAATAATTCAATTAAGTTTACACCTTAGCATGTAATGCAATCTAGGGTCGTGCCTTGCAATAACACTATGGGCCCATGCCCTGTCCTACGGGTGCTACAGTTTCTTACCTATATCCCGAGCCTCACAGTGCACCAAAGACGCGAGCACGGTCCTCTAACTTGAGCCTCGCCGAAACCCTAGTCACAACACAAATAAAACACTCTTTAATACTAACCAATCCCAAAACCACTTTCCGGGACCAATCCCGCACTCTCGGGACCTCCAAATTCCTAAAACAATGCATCGGAAACATCCCCCGAGCCCCCGGAACAAATGCCCAAAAATGCAAATTTTCCCATCCTGAAAATAGCCTAGCGCCGCGGCGCTACCCGTGAGGGCCACGGCGCCCAGAAAAGTCAGAAAGTCCCCCCCCCCCTGACTCAGCCTCGCGCCGCGGCCCCGAAGAACAGGGCCGCGGCGCCCCTATGCGAAACCAGAATTCTGGGTTTTTCTCCTGCAATTTCCTGCTCCAAAACACCTCTAAACCAACCCAAACACACACCTAGACCCCAACACCAATTTGAAACCTCAAATGAACTATCTAACAACCTATAAACACTAGTATCAAGATCATACACACAATCATACCCAAAATCCACACCTTTGATTTCAAACTTCAGAAAATCTAAACTCATAGATCAAAAAACTTAAACCATGCTTCAAATCTCTTAAACCAAAACAGAATCAAACCTTAAAATTGCATAGGATCCTTACCTCAAGTGAAGAATTCAACCTTAAGCTTCTTTGATTCTCCTTCTACTTTCCCACTTCAGCTCCTTCTACTCTTCTTCTTCTTCTTCTTGCCCTAGATTTCCTTCTAGTTGTTCCTCTCTCAATTTCTAGCAAAAAAACCATAATATGACTAAGTGCCAAAACCGTGTACCCCTTTTTCCCAGCTGAAAGTTATCTAAACTCATGCCAAATGACCATTCTACCCCTTCATAGTAATCCTTTCCTAACTAAACCTCAAGGGCACTCTTGTCCTTTTACCTATATTACAATTTTACCGATTTCCATCTAAACTTGTTACCCTCAGCAGTAACTAATGGTTACTCAGGTTACTCAAACACCAATAACCAAAACCACTAATTCTCAACTCAACTTATAAGATTCCCAAAGTACCCCTAGGCTCCTTCCGAGCCGGGTATAAAATCCCGCTGTGACTTTTAGACTAACCAGCTCTCTAGGACCGTCTCGACGCGTGCATCACAATAATAACACCACACTCACGTGGTACAAATCACATAATACAACTATCACATTTATGCCCTCAACGGGCTAAAATTACCAATTTTCCCTTAACATACAAACGGGGCCCAAATGCATAATTATACCACCTAAACATGCATTCTAATCACATATTCATTCAAATTCATATATTACCATGTTAATTCACTTATTGCCCTCCAGGCACACTAAACAAGGTCTTAAACCTTATTAGCAACTTGGGGTGTTACAACAGTCTTGGTTTTCTGAATGACGTAGTGTGACAGAGAAGACTACCACCAAATTATCCACCCTGATGGAGGAAGATGTATCGAACAATGCTGACAAAGGAAGGTTCATGAATGTCTATGCCCTTGGTCAATTCGAGTTTCATGTAACTGGTGCAGAAAGCGATGCTGAGGTGAATTTGATGTCGAAATCATGCTCATGTGGGGTATTCCAGCTCATAGGCACACCTTGTCCCCATGCAGCTGCAGCAGCTATAGAGCGTGGAGTGAACCTTTACTCTTTGTGTTCACCGTTTTACACCATTGAGTCATGGAGGAATTCGTACAAAGAAACCATTTACCCAACTGAGAACGAGGATACTTCCAGATGACATTAAGAATATGGTAGTTGGTGTACCCATAGAGAAACAACAAGTTGGTCGGCCAAAAAAGCCAAAGCTAGGAAGACCAAGGACAAACCGTTGGCCATCTGGCGGGGAAAAACCAATTACAATGCGTAAGTGCAGTAGATGTGGTGGTCGTGGCCACAACAAGTCCTCATGCAAAGCTCGGCTTTGAGTTTATTTTTTGTTGTATTTTATTTAAACTTGAAGTTGAAGGTTATTTTTCGTTTTCTTTTTTTATTGTCGTTAATGAATTTTGGTCGTTAATTGTCGTTAATAAAAAGATGCTCGACTAAAAAAAAATTCTTAATAATCTAGATTTTAAGCAAATAAATATAACAAGAGAATGTTCAATGTCTAACATTCTGATACCATAAGTCAACTGTCCATTTGTTTCTGAACAACTCCATGTTATCATCACAAATCGTGTCAAGTGGTAGCTTACCCAATAAGTGTTCGATGTGCTTGATGGCGTACACACCACAATCTCCACTGTAACCAAAACATAAATTGCCTTAGTAACAAAATCAACATAGAATTTAATTTAAAAAACTTGAATAAAAACTAGACTTTTGATTACCTGACTTTGGTTTGGGGTACTGAATCAACTGGCATGCGGTGCACATTGAACTCTTTGCATCTTTTAGCTCCAGGTGGAATCGTCAACTGAGGGTCGTCCTTGAAAAGTTGTGACTGCAATAACAACGATGGGAACAAAGTAGACCATGACTTCATAAACGATTGCAGTTGTTTATCACTTATCACGGTCACGTCCGAATCATAAACATTCAGAGTCCAAGTAGAAATGGAGGCTTCAACTACAAACCAATGCGCTTGAAGGTAGTTCTGGCACCAATATATAGTGTCTACTCCCTTCCACGATGCCAGAAATTGATTGTCAATTCCCGTAATCATTGATATCACATCTGAATCCCACAAAAACCTTTTCTTATCCTCTTCCTTGGCATTTTGATATGCATCATAACGAGCTGGTACCACTTGTGAGAACATAATATTCATCACAACAATATCTTGCCGATACGCCCCGGGATAGAACTGTCGACGCCTACGTAGCATATGCTTGGCCGCATCAATATGCTGCAAAAATGATAGGAAAGCAATTACTCAGCCTATCAAAACCATATCGAACCTCATGAACCCAAAACATCTGCCCATATAACCCCCATTGAACCACTATCCACCTACCTATCGAACCCCCTATCGAACCCCAATCACCTGCCTATCGAACCACTATCCACCTGCCCATCGAACCCTCTATCGAACCCCAATCACCTGCCTATCGAACCCCTATCGAACCCTTATCGAACCCCAAACCACCAGTCTATCGAACACCTAAACCACCTGCCTATCGAACCCCTAGCATCACCCCTATCGAACCCCATGAACCCAAACCACCTGGTTATCGAACCCCTATCAAAACTCCATCAAACCCCTATCAAAGCCCATGAACCCAAACCACCTGCATATCGAACCCCATGAACCCAAACCACCTGCCTATCGAACCCCTATCGAACCCACTATTTATACCAGAGAACAGATATTAATAAAATTACTTACTCCATCATCGATCCAAAACTGTGGTGTCTTCATCGTCAGAAACCAACTCGGACCATACACACCAGTTTGGACATCCCTCTTCGTCTTGTTCGGAATATCTCCAGGCAACCACTTGATGACCGTCCTGTACTGTGTAGCAAGTGGCTTCTTTAGAGGGTCGAGGACTAATGGCACGCCATCAATCGCATCCAAATGAGCTTTCTTTCTGGTTGGGTCGATGTAGTCTTCAAATTTCTTAGGTTTGTGTCTTTTCCTCTTGGCCAATTCAAACTCTACACCAGCAACATCCCCAGATTCTATAATAGCAACACTTGGGGTCTCAGGATTTGCTGTGAGTACTATCGGGGGAGGAGTGCCTATGTCATGTGAGACAAAATCATCTGGGAGGTCAAGTGAGTCGGAATCAGAATCATTTGGAAGATCTTGTACGAATGTCAAGATCTTATTGACAACATCCATGATGACCGCCTGGTTCTTTAGGATGGTATCCTGATGACTCTCGACTCGCTCCAACCTCTTCAACACCTCCCGTAAATCAGGTTGATCAGAACTGGGGTGTACCGATGGGGCTGGGGCCGAGGGTGTAGGGCCGATGGGGACTGGGGTATCCTCATCATCAGGGCCATCAACAAAAATATTGGCTGCCTTCGCAACCTCAGCAGCTATCTCCGCCACCTTCTCAAAATCAGTGGGAGTTTCTACCTCTTCTTCTTGGCCCAACCCGGGATACAAGGGAGCATCACCCTCCGTCTAAGCACTATAATAATCTATCTCCGAAGGCCGGGGCTTCAACATGGACAACACAATCAACTGCATCAAATACAAAGCATTAAGTTAGTTTGAAACCACCAAAGAATACTCTATTTTGACATAATATAGCAGAACTTACACTCGTCTTCTTGAACATCGGTGCAAGGTCGGCCTTCGAAATAGGACGCTCCTTATTGCTCGACCAACTGAGCATCCTCGGAAACTGGTTTCCATGGTTAATACCATACTCACGTGCAAACTGCTGGATGGCTTCGTATGCCCAATACTGCAATGCAGGGACATAACCATACAAATTGTATTTTGCTTCTTTCTGTTTCCCCTTAACTTCCTTCTTCTTCTCATAGTTCATCTTCTGATGATGCATGTCTTTCTTACATGAATCCATAAGCTTGTTAAAAGACACCTTCCCCCATGGGTAAGTAAAGAAGTACTCAGTGTCCTCCACCATCTTCAGCGAATCTATCCAGACATTTAACTTGCCCTCTCGTGCAAGTAAAACCCCCTTAACAAAGAAACATAGGCCCAACTTGTAGGCATCTTCAACTACAGTGTAGTTTTTTAAAGCAGCCTCCAAATGCATTATCTTCACTATTTCTTCATCATTAAAGTACTCCTTGATTAAGCGGTCACTAGTCAAGTGTTTCTTCAAATCAGTCTCAGATGGCCCAGAACTGAAGTTCAACCCCGTAACCAAAGCAAACTCGCCTCTACCAAATCTACAGGGTCTAGATCCCAAATGTAAATGCAACTCATCCTCGTTGATGCATTGGATCTTGCGCAACAATAATTGATGTATGAGAGATGCAGAGAAGTCTAACTTCTCAGCCATGAAAAATTGTTTGAAAGGGGATTCCTTCACCCTTTCTATCAACCCGAGCTCCTCAAACTTGTCCTTGATTGTTTTAAAGTAACCATTGCCCCTATATGTGACTCGTCCAGGAAAGTGATCTGTCAAGGGTAAAAGAAACTTCGACATCTGCAAAAAATAAAGATAAAAATAATACAGTTAAACAAAGTCGCCTGAAAAATCCATAAATAAACATACATGCAACCATCGAACCCATATCGAACACCCATCGAACCCCTAAAGCATGCATCGAACCACCATCGAACCCAACATAAGACCCAATCCATCGAGCTTGCATCTAATTTCTTAGGTTTAAACCTGGAACCCATAATGGGCCTACCCCATCGAACCAACATCGAACCCCTAAGGCCTACCCTATCGAACCAACATCGACAACCATCGAACCCAACAAATACCCAACCCATCAAGCATGCATCGAACCCCCATCGAGCATGCATCAAACCCCCATCGAGCATCGAACCTAAACTTGGAACCCTTAACGGCTTAACCTGTCGAACCCCATCGAGCATCGAACCTAAACTTGGAACCCTTAACGGCTTAACCTATCGAACCCCCATCGAGCATGCATCGAACCCCCATCGAGCATGCATCGAACCCCCATCGAGCATGCATCGAGCCCCTATCGAGCATCGAACCTAAACTTGGAACCCTTAACGGCTTAACCTATCGAACCCCTATCGAGCATGCATCGAACCACCGTCGAACCCCCGTCGAACCACCATCGAGCAACCTTACCAGACCCATAAAAATCCCAGACTTCACTCTCAACATACCCACACTAATCCATACCCAAAACAGACCAAATTAAAACACAAGTCTACAAACACACAAACAATCCCACATTAATCCATACACACAAACAATCCTAAAATATAACACTACAAACACAAATTCAATGTAATAAGCTTACCTTTGTTTTGGGTATGGAGAAACTCAAACCGTGGGTTTTGGATGACGGACGGCGAGAGGCCGTGGGTTTTGGATGACGGACGGACGGTGAGAGGTGAGACGCGAGATGCGAGACGCGAGATGCGAGAGGCGAGAGGGGAGACGACGGGCAGCAGCGCGAGGTTTCGAAGGGGGCTACGATGGGGACTTGAACCGAGAGTTTGAGAGAGAAAGCTTGAACGGTCGGGGGAGAGCTGGTTAGTTGAATGGTCGGGGGAGAGCTTGAACCGAGAGTTTGAGAGAGAGAAGGAGAATCAAAAGGGGGATTGGGGGGAATTGTGACAGGGGCATTTTGGGTACTAGCAAAACTTTTGGCATTATTTTGTAATGTTAAAAATGTCTAGCATTATTTTGTATTACACCACACTATTAAGCATAAAAAGTCAAATTTCCCTTATAAAATACCTTTTATTAATAGTTTGATTATTTAATAACATTGTATAAGTGATTTAATTATTGAATTATATTGTATTATTAATAAATTTATCAATTAGTAGCACTATATAAGTGTTTTCACCATTGAATTACATTACAAAAATCTAATTTCACTAATGAATTAGACTCATAAGTGATTTAATCATTGAATTACACTATATAAGTCTTATTTATACAAATTCCAATTACAAGTAATGCGAGCCCTTTTTTTAGTAATTTGATCACTAAATTGTGTTATATATGCAATTTGAGAGTTTTTGGTGAAATTTGAAGGTCTCTTAGTGCGATTTGAGGGCTTCTTATAAATGAGCTCTAAATGCTTCAATGCAACCCTTAGAGTTTCTTTGTGTAGTTTTAGGGTCTCGTTGTGCAATTTAAGGGTCTTTTATAAGTGAGGTCTAAATGCTTCGATGTGACCCTCATGGTCTCTAGTGCAATTTCAAGGTCTCTTATAAGTGAGGCATAAATACTTCAATACGATCCTTAAGATCTCTTAGTGCAATTTGGGGGTCTCTTGTAAATGAGGTTAAATGCTTCAAATGCTTCAATGCGACCTTCACGGTCTCTTAGTACAGTTTGAGGGTCTTTTATAATTGAGGTCTAAATGTGTCAATGCGACACTCAGGTGCTCTTAGTTATTTTTTAGCAGGATCTCTTAGTACAATTTAGGGTCTCTTATAAATGACATTTAAATACTTCAATGTGACTCTCAGGTGATGGTAGAAAATATGATGATTTTATCTCTTCAATGAAGAAGAAGAGGATCATGTGAAGGAACTCTTTGTGTTTTTCTCAAAGATTTTTTAGAGCTTTTGTTCATGTACACTTTAATTTGGGTTTACAAGTTAATAATGCCACATCATCAATTTTTTTAAAAATTTAATAGCTAAATAAAAAGAAAATGCCATTTTGCTCATTTTAGTATTTGCAAAGCCATTTCGACAAATTAAGAGTTAATATTGTGTTTAAGTTAACAAATATTTAATTAAACAAATTGGCCATGCAATTTTTATCAAAATGATTAATTGTATGATTCTTTTGTGAAGTTATACTAACATTCAAAATAAAATTTTAATTTTACAACTGTTCAGTATATTGCAATAAAAGGGTATCTGTTTAGGGGCATAATTGTCTCTATGTGGACTTTAATGGTGCTTATTACTAATTTTGTATAATTAAAGGACAAATGCAAAAATAGAAAACTTTAGTGGAGGAATGTGAAATTTGAAAAAGATTAATAATTCCGAATAAGTAGAGTTCGAACAAATACAGATTGGTGAAATAGGGAGAGTCAACTGAGGACGACAGAGCAATAGTTCTTCTTCTTCTTCACCGAATCACCTTCATAGATTGGATTGGAGATTTCTGTATTCGATTTGGTTCTACAGTAAGAACTTGCATTCTATTTACAATTACTTTTACTTTCATCAATTTTATTATCATACAATTTCCGTATCATAAATCTGCATCACCATCACCGTGACCTTGAATCTAAAACTTCTTTCTTTTTTTGGTATTATAACTTGAAGTTCGAGTCTTTTTGGGTTATATAATATTGGTCACTCCACTCCGTCGAAAAGGGATTTTTTTTTTTTGTTTTGAATCGCCATTGTTTCTGAGATAAAAGCAGTTATTTCCTCTCACACTCCTCAGCTCAGCCGCTCTCCTTTGTAATTTTGTAGATCCTTCTCTATTTAGTTAATTAATCGGTTTGCTTCAATATTTGATTCTTTTGCTGAATTTGGCTTAATCGCTGGAAGATTGAAGTTTGTTCATCTTATATTTTTCACTACAATATATATATATATATCTCTCAAAACCTAGTTTATTAATTTTTTTTTTTTATTTCGTGTGGCGATTGCTTCACTTCTGTTCTGTTGTTTGAGCGCTGGGCGAAATAACATGGAAAAGTTGGGCTGTTTATGATCGATTTTGTGATTTTTTAAGAGAATAAGTGATTGAGTAAACTGGGTATGATTTATTTTGGCGAATTGTATATAATTTTTAGTTTTTTCTTTGTTATGGTAGAAGTACATAGACATAGTAGGGGAAGGATCAAGGTATTCAAATTGTTGACTTTTGTTTTCTACTTTATTCTATGTTTTGTTTCAGTTATTAGTATTGTGTGTTTGACTAGGAAGGAGAACATAGAGAAGTGGAAATATGAACTAGGTAGTGGATAAGGAAAAGTTTTTTAATGTTAGTTTCACTTTTCTGTTGTTGATGCATTGTAGTAGATAGATTATAATTTTATTGGACTTCCTCTTTCATGATCTCAAAACTAGAGTATCGAGGGAACCTGATAAAGAAGTCAGACCCATGGCTTTATCATGCTAATGTAGATATTTTATTGCTGTCCATTTGATTCTGCTTCAAGTTTAGATTTTACGATTATATGAATTCTTAGCTATGAGATTAAACTTTGCCTTTTAGTAATTTGTGCTGATGTATTCTGGTATCGGAAGTTTTGGTTGGTGGTTTTCACTAATGATGTCTTTGTTAAATGAGGTTTATTGTTTAGTACTGAAGAGGTGATGGTCTTCACGAAAGATGTCTTGGTGAAATGAAATTTATTGTTTAGTATATGAATATTATTTTTGGTTAAGGACCTGATATCTACATAAATGATGAAAGGACGATCTGATGGAATGTAAAAAGCTGATAATGCTTTCTGTGTGATTTGTTTATTAAATTAAATATTTGAATTCCTCCATTGTGATTGTAATGTATCATCAACTATTTTTGTGTTGTAAGCGAATTCTTATTTTTTTTCTAGTGATTAACAAATGTTTGAAGCGTATGCTTTGAGAAATGATTGTTTTACCGCTATTTTTTTTAGTTGTTAATTTTATTTAACCCAATCCACCTACAATGCCACTTAATTTGGCAGTTATTTATGGATTGCACCTAATAAAACCCGCCATATAAAAGAACCACTCAACCCATTCGTTGTGCACCCCTATCTGTAATTATGGTTTTGCATTGACACAAACCACTAATGGAAAATGTGTTCCTTGCAGCCAACATAGGCTGAAAGAATGGCTGGACATGACTCAAAGAAATCAAGTGATGCCATAAATGACTTACCAACGTTCAACGCGGAGAATTTGCAAAGTAACATGAAGACTATATTTTACAGGTTTGTAAATGGAAGTCCTAATTTAAGGACTATATCATTCAAAATCTTGCTGCTTGAAACTGGTGAAACTTGAACATTTATCCAACATCAAATTTTGCTTCACAACTAGAATAGCAATCAAAGAGAGTACACTTTATATCTTCGTTATTAGAAGAAGCAAATATTTAATCTCATTGTGAGGACAAAATTCAGATTTCACTGCAGACAAAGATATTGATTGAAATGTTTTTGATAAGTCTCTCTTTTATTTCTTTAATTATATATTTTTGTTGACGTTAAAATGTTGACTATTTTCTCTTTTTTAGCCGAACATTCATGGCTATCATTGCTGGAGTCGTTGCTGGAATTTTGGGATTAACAAGCTGGAAAGGATTTGTTCTTTATTTTCTTGTCATGGCCATTACTTCAGTTGGACTTATAGCCAAGGCCGGATTTTCCATCCATTCATACTTTGATTCCTGGAACCAGATTGTGCTCGATGGTTTCTTTGGTGGGCTATTGGTAAATGCTCTGTCATTTAGTACTTCTTACTCTTCATTTAATTATTTACAACACTCAATTCCTTCGCTAACGCTCACCTGTTTTCGAATTTTTGCAGTCATTCGTGCTGTTCTGGACGTATCCTTATCATTGATTCTTTTGTTTTTTGGTTTTGTTTTGTTTTTTTACCTTGTTAACAGTAATTACAAAAATCATAACTAGGATCGGTAATGTTTGGACTAAATCAGTTGTTGCCTGGGCTACTCATAGGTACTCCGTAACCTCCCCATTTCAGTTGTAGTGGATATAGTTATAGTGACAGAAAAAAAAAATCCACCTGTTCTTTCCGAGAGGGATAACTCAAATGGTCATGTCGTGCATGTAGTTTGCTCCCACAAATCTGAGGTTCGAGTTAGTCCTGGGCACCTAAATACCAAGGGTCAGGCGGAGGGAGTCTAGTTTCAAAAAAAGAATTATTTGTTCTTGCCATGATTATATGATACTAAGTTTTGATACATCACCCAAGTTTGTTTTACAGGTTTTAAGTGTAAATATATATATGTTTTATTACTGTTGATATTATACGTTCATTCCTTGACATAAATGAAAAGATTTGCTTATGACATTGTGCATATATTCTGAGGAGTGAGGCGCCATCTGCTTATGGAGTTGATGAAGGAAGGAAGGAACCTATGCGCATTAGTTGCTGTATCAATACCTGAAGCAATTATGTAGTTGATGCTGCTGTTTGTATGCAACTCACATCAACTTTGAATTTGAGAATAGTTTAAATCGATCATTTAGGCATTATGTCTTTTAATTATCTATACCATTTTTCCCTTTGGAAAAGTTTTGTTTAGGTCTTTAATTATTAATCTATATTGTTTTTGCGACTTACTATTACTAATCTTTGATGGGTGAATAAGATTAATTTTCTTGAAAACAATCTCCGAACTGCCAACAGCTCAATTATAATTAGCCAGTGAAATATAAAGATTTCCTCCTACTAATTTGTTTAGCTGGTGAAATGGTTATAATGATATTTTATAGCATTTGAATTTATATTATGAAAAGACTAGATAGAGGATTGGCTTTGTTGGAAATCCATTTAGAAGTGGTTTTGCAAACATTATGGAAAGACTAGATAGAGGATTGGCTTGTTTTGTGTGGTGCTCCTTGTTTTCAAAATATAAGCTTTCTCATTTTGAGTTTTGGGGGTCCGACCATAGAGCTATCTTGATAGATTTATTCTCGCAAGCACCGTTGCACAGGGGTATTGAGAGAGGGAGGGTTTTTCGTTTTGAACCCAGATGGTTAAGAGATGAGGGGTGTACGGACACTACTAAAGATGTTTGGAAGAAGGGAATATGGATACTACTAAAGATGTTTGGAAGAAGGGAATATTTAATGGATCTGTGGAGCCTTTTCTTAATGGGCTCCAATGATGTGGGGCTGCCTTACGTGCATGGAAAAAATCTAAGTTTGGACATATTCTAGAGTGCATTAAGGAGGTAAGGGGAAAGATTGAGGAGTTACATAATGGGGTGCAGTCAGTGAAGAATGTGGAAAAGATTTAGATGTTCAACAAAGAGCTTCATAAGCTACTTTCCATGGATGAGTTGTATTGGAAACAACACGCCCGGACCGAGTGGTTGGCCCATGGAGATAGGAACACAAAATTCTTTCATGGAAATGCCAACTCAAGAAGGAAGAGGAATGAAGTCAAAGGGTTGGAGGATGCTAATGGGATTTGGCGTGAAGATGTAGAGAGAATTACTAAGATTATCAATGGGTACTATTGCTCTACAGGTGGAGAGCCTACTGCCGTGAATAAGATTACCTCTTCCATGAACAAGGTTGTCTCATGTGAGATTAATGGCGACTTGACAAAGTCGTTTGAGGAAGAGGAAATTCGTAGTGCATTATTCAGTATGGGGGGTTCAAGGCTCCGGGATCGAACGAGTTCCATGCAATTTTCTACCAAAAGAATTGGGAGGTTGTGCGCAAAGAGGTGGTGGAGGTTTGTAAGAATGTCCTTAACAAGACGAGTGTTGTATTGACTCCTAAGGTTACTAACCCCACAAAGGTCACTGATTACCGTTCAATAAGCTTATGCAATGTTATCTATAAGGTAATCACCAAAACCATTGCAAACTGCTTTAAGATGGCGCTCTCTATGGTAAGCTTAGATACACAAAGTGCTTTTGTACTGGGAAGGTTGATCTCTAACAATACTATAGTGGCCTTTGAAGTGTTGCATTCCCTAAAGAAGCAAAACAATGGGGAAAATAGATGGACGAGTGTGAAGCTAGATATCAGCAAGGCATATGGAATAGAGCTTTCTGGATGCTATGATAGAGGTTATGTGAATCTGTGGACAATGGCAAGAATTGGTTCTTAGGAGTATTAAGAATCTCCAATTTCCATTTATTATTAATGGGGTCAATAGGGGACAAGTCATTTCAGATAGAGGATTGAGACAAGGATGTCCGCTCTCGCCTTACCTTTTCCTTATTTGTCAAGAGGGGTTGTCTAAACTCTTGGTAGAAGCAGAGAATGAATGGCAGTTAACTGGATTCTCTTGCAATCATGGCCCAAAGATCATCCACCTTTTCTTTGCAGATGACATTGTGATGTTTTGTAAGGCTTCAATCTCTGAATGTCAGACTCTTTTGGCGATCTTATCCATCTATGAACGGGTGTCAGGGAAATGTGTGAACCTTGGAAAATTTTCTATTATTTTTAGCCCGAATGTATCTGAAAATGACAATAACAATATCCAAGAATTATTGGGCCTCCAAGATTGCCCAGAAATGTCTAAGTACTTGGGACTCCCATCCCTCGTTGGGAGAAAGAAAAAAGTAGTCTTCCAATATATCAAGGATAGGGTATGGAAGCGTCTTCAGGTGTGGAAGGGCAAGTTACTCTCTGTTGGGGGTAAGGAGATTCTGATAAAGGCGGTGGCGCTTACGATACCTTCTTACTCTATGTGTGTCTTTCGGCTCCCAAAGGCCCTTTGCTATGACCTTGAAGCTATGGTTGCTCGATTTTGGTGGGGGTCGACTAAGGAATCACATAAAATGCATTGAAAGTGTTGGGAAGCTCTATGTCTTCCTAAGTTGGAGGTGGATTGGGCTTTCGGGATTTGGAGGCTTTCAATTAAGCATTGGTAGCAAAGCAAGGTTGGAGGATTATTACTCAACCCAATTGCCTCATGGCTCGTGTTCTCAAAGTCAAATACTTCAAAGATAGTGATTTTATGAATACTCAAGGAAAGAATGGTATGCCTTACATGTGGCGAAGTATCTTATAAGGAAAAGAGGCGCTAAAGTTGGGGATTAGATGGCAGGTGGGAAATGGAGAGTCAATTCACTAGTTTACCGATCCATGGCTGTCAAGGTTAACCACCTTTCGTCATGTCACTCCATTAGGAAGCTTGGGCTCGAATTGGAAAGTGGCTGACTTTATTTATAGGAAACAAAGGAATGAAAACTTTGTTAGGAAAGTGTTTTGGGAGGTGGATTGTGAACAAATTCTTAATATATCATTGAGTTGCAGATATATTAATGATCAGAGATTGTGGCACTTTAACTCTAAAGGTACTTATACAGTAATATCGGGATATAAAGCTATCATCGAGTGTGGTCAAGAAGCCTCTTTGTCTAACACATGCATGACAACATGGTGGAAGAGACTATGGAGACTCCATTTACCCTCTAAGATTAAAAAAAATTGTGGAGGGTGTACCATGGGCTTCTTCCTACTGCTCAGGTGCTTCATAAAAGAGGAATCAATGTCAACCCAAGATGCTTTCGATGTAGGAAGCTACTGGAACATTTAAATACGCCTTCTTTGAATGCCCTTTCTCAACGGCATGTTGGTAACACTTCTTGGGGTGGTAAGTTGGCAGATTGGAACAGGTACATACTTGAAGAGATGATCTCAAAGTGTGTTTTTCAGCTGCCTAAAGAAGAGATTGAGGTCTGTGCAAAGTATTATATGAATAATTTGGTTTGAAAGAAACAAGGCTAAGCATGGTGAGAAGGTTTGTGATCCTAACAAAGTGTGTGAGGCGATTGGGTATTTTGTTTATGAGTTCCAAGAGAGTAGAGATTGCATCTTAGTTGATTATCCCTCTGGTAAAGTGGTGCATCCAGTAACAGGAGCAAAGATGGAAGCCTCAATACCACCAACGAGGTTAATGGTACCAATGAAGTTGGTAAGCCACCTTGTTTCAGGACCGAGCTAAGAGGAGGGAGGACAGTCTTCTGTTTGGAAACCACCAGACCATTTACAATTTAAAATGAACGTCGATGCTGCAATATGTACTAGTCGAGGGCTACTTGGCTTTGTGGCAGTGATACGAAATGATAGAAGAGTGGCAGTACGATTTTTTACCCACCAAATGCAGTCCAACTAACCTCATTTCCGAAAGTGATTGCCTTAATGCTATCCGGGATATTCAAAGAGGTGGTGACTATTCTATAGAATAACTTATTGTTGGGATATCCAACATTTTATGTATCTTTGTCAAGTTGGTTCTTACAACCCTCATGAGGCAAATAAAGTGGCACACTCATTAGCAAAACTTAGTTTACAGGATGATTATGATTATTTATCCTATAATATAATTGAACAATGTATTGCTTAATCTTTATAAATGACTTCCTTTAAAAAAAAATTATATATTAATATAATTATTAAATATTTAGTATTGTACCATTGTAATAATAATATTTTATAATATTTAAATTTATATTAATATTTGTAATATTCTATACAAATTTTTATATAGAAAGAGATAGAGATATGAATGTTATTATTGTATTTTCATTTTCTTTATTTTTTCATATGGTGCCATTACTTCATTTAGAGTTGCACTTGCATTATATACTTTATATGGGTCTTTCTGCCACAAGATGGCTACATATAATAAAAAATAAAGCCATGTTTGACGAACAGATGAATATTGTATTACACTTGTGATGACTTTTACTATTATACTTGAAGTAATATTAAGAATGATAAAGACAAAAACCCACACTCCGTCCAATCCGATGGTCACAAAATGATCAACCCATTCCTATACAGATCCTATCAAAAAAAACTAAGAGCATAATAGGGTATGCTGAACTATTAACTCCAGTACAAGTTGCTTGCGAATCAATATCTTAGTCTTGTTTTCGAAGAAGCATGGTCTCGTACGGTGGAATAACATATTCCTTGTGTTCGTGGATACTGAAAGCCAAATGACTCTACCAACTTTGACGAATTTCAGTTCTCAAATCTGTAAATTTTGTGAGACAAAAAAGCAAAATCATGCTAGTGTTCTTCAAACTAGAAACCCGAGTTTCGGACAAAGATTAGTGGTCTTACCAGCATTGTGGGCACATTTAGGAATACAAAAGATAAGGAGTATAGGGCGCAAGATATTGCTGCAGCCGTAATCATGTTGTGGATAAGACGCTTGTCGTCTTTACTAGGGACGAATGCCATTTTCAATGTATTTGTTAGGTCAAAAAGTCTGTACGAGATCTGCAATAAATAAAAGTTTGAATTGCGAGTTAACAACAGTTTTGGCTGTGTTCATTATTGCTTAATATAGATTTTGACTTACCGCAACATATATGGAAGTTGTGAGCATGAAGTTCAACATTGGATAATTTGGTATCAGGGAAAGCAATAATTTTGGCTGACCATCGGGAACACCTGATCTGTAAGTATCAAATAATGATATTATTGGTTGAAAAGACATGTGATGCATGCCTTTCTAAATATATTACACAAAAATAAAATTTGGTGATATACATTTACAAAGATCCTAAAAAAACTCCAGACAGATGATTTTCCTGTATGTTATGTTTAGGAAATTTCTCTTTCTTTTTCCCCCAACTTTTTCCTCTTTTTTTAGTGAACATGTTAACTGCTGTTAGAAAAGTCCGCTATGTATGTTTATACAAAATTGAAATTGCATGTATACTATATTTAGCAATGTGAAGCATCAAATTTGGTTTCTGTGAAATAAGAAACACCGCTATGCATACCTTAACCAGATATGGATTTGTGAAATGTACGTCTCCAGTGTTATTTTCCCGAGCCATCTGATAACATGAGTGTTAATAATACTGAACTTCAAAACGACAAACTACCATCATCTGAGTAAAAGTACACCTAATGCTGTCTACAGATAAAGCTTTGAATAAGATATATGAGAATATGAATCAACCCAAGTGTGAGATGAAATGGCACTTACGCAAACAGGGTCAAAGAATAGCAGCGAAACTGTTGGGTAACATTTCGCAAACATATGTACACCCTGATCAACACAGATGAAATAATAAGACAACAGCTAAGGCTTTGAAATTTGCTACATCATTTAGAAAATACACATACGTTATTGGAATCCATGAAGTATAAGGATGATATTTATTGTAGGTAAGCTTGTCCAGCTTGTATATATACTCAAACCATAGATATCCCATCTACAATTTCAAAGACCAGCACATTAGAACAGCACATCAAAGAATTAGAACAGTCAAATTATTAGCTAAAATACCGTTATGGCTACAAAAGCAATAGCCCCTTTGATTGATAATCTTTTCTTCACTTCAGCTTCCTCCAGTTTCTCCATCCACCTTTCAACCTACAACAATGAATAAGGCCAATGAGCTAGGTGTTCATTCCAACAAAAGCATCACTCTAGTATAATATGTAGTGCAATTTAGAAAAATAAGATGTATTAGTTTCAAGCTTACAGTTGGATGGTAGTAAGCATATATCATTCCAATTATCCATATGTATCGGTCAAGGCCTGACCGAAAATACCACTCATGCAAGGGAGAGAACTGCAATTTTGAAGCTGGGTCTTTATAACCTACAAGTTTGAAGACTTGGGATCAGCAACCTGCAATATTTTGACATAAAAAGTAACAAGAAGAAGTTACTAACCAAGAAGGAAAGTTAATGGACTCCAGAGCAACTCAAACACTCCAGGTATTTCCCATACTATGATGACCACCAAGAAGCAAGAGATGATTTTTATCGCTATGACTGAACCCTTCTCATTATGTTTGTTCATAATACCAAGAGCCCCATAAACCATAAGGGTGAATAGAGTGTGCATAGGGCAAATGTAGTACAACATGTAACTGTTGTTTAGGAGAATGCAGCAAAAGATAACCAAGAAATTAAGTCGCCACATCATCTGTCAACAAGAATGGTATAACATTAGTTTGAAGTCGACTACATAATCAACTAAAATAAGTAATCTTAGACTTCTAAGGGACTGCATACCTGTGCAAATCTTGCCATGCTAAAATCCTTGCGTACATAGTAGTATGAAAAGTTTCCAAATCCAGTCATCCACACATATGCAGCGATAAATACTCGGATTGCATTATAAATTTCTTTTGCAGCAAAGTAATGGTACATCAAAAATAAGACCTGTAAGAGAAAAGCAGTAAGATACAAGCGCAAATATTGGATATATAATAACAGAATGCCAAGACACCATATTACATAGAAATCTTTGCACTCTCACACATAACATATGTAACTTGATTCTGGAATGACAGAACAACCTCCAAAAGGTAAGTGTCGCTAAATAAATGACAATCTCCTTTAACGCGCTTATGATCTCAAGGCTAATTATTTGGTATGGGCAATACATGTTTGAATCAATAGAAAGTACTAACGAAGACAAAGAATACTTATGAAGGATGTTAAAATAAGCATGCATTATTGATGGTTGTTGTCAAAACACGATACACATCCTTGAAAAAGAGAAACAAACCTGCATCCAGCCTTTCCACTCTTCGGTTTGATGCCTATTCAAATAAAGTATCGATTTCCCTGTAAGCGGTGACTTCTCATTATGTATCTTGAAAGAAGTCATTGCTGAAACTATGATGAGAAGGAAGTATAGAAACAAGAAAAAATCCCGATTGTAACTCTGCACAATTAGATGATAAACCAAGATAAATCTCGCCAGAAAATATGATCAGATATAAAAGGAGAGAAGTTTTAAAATAAATAATCACAATTATGTGGTGTACCATAAAATTTTCAGCAATACATTGCAAATTTGCTAAGCAATATCTGCTCACAATTACAAATTATTATACATCTTTTGTAGAAATTCCATACTAGGAATAACAGAATATTCAACTATAGCCCGTCAAAAAGATTTCGTACATCTTTTGTAGAAACGTCATACTAAGAATAACAGAGTATTCAACTATAGCCCTTCAAAAAGATTTGGTCTGTGTACCATATTGAGTAAACTGAGTATGCAAGTAGTGCACAAGGCATCTTCACTATATTGAAAATTTTCACAATATATTGAAGACATACATTAAACTT
The DNA here is from genome assembly GCF_963169125.1 of Humulus lupulus. Lineage (NCBI taxonomy): Eukaryota > Viridiplantae > Streptophyta > Magnoliopsida > Rosales > Cannabaceae > Humulus > Humulus lupulus. Next base: position 283,644,552 of record NC_084794.1, on the reverse strand, counting down.
CAATGTCAAGTTGTCAACAATATCCTCAGTTCATTATAAAAATTAAAATACATGAAGCATCATTTTTTATTTTGGAAAATCATTTTAGAAACAATATGTTAGAATATGGAAAGTAGTGCATGGTAAGAAGCATGAGGTTCTATCTCAAAAATAATTAGTGATGGGTAAAGTAACCCATACTCTTATGTATTGTTGAATGTACCCACATACTTTACATGTGGGATATTTTTCTCTAACATCCCTCCTCAAGATAGTGGTTATTTTTGCTTACCAATCTTGGACGGCTCGATCACAAGTGGCTCTCACTCTTTTTTTGGCTCACTATCCTCGAATCACAAGTGGCTCTCTTGGCTCTCTTTTTGGACCGGTTTTGGATTTAGATTGGATACATACTCGTTATAGTTTTCTTTGGCTCTTGATACTATGTTAAAATGTGAAAAGTGGTGCATGATAAGAAGCATGATGTTCCATCTCAAAACTAATTGGTGATGAGTAGAGTAACACATGCTCTTATGTATTATTGAATGTACACACTTTCTATGTAGGATATTTTTCTCTAACACATACTTTATTGAGACGGACAAAATAACAAATAAAACGTTCAATGGGTCATCCTACGAGTTCTGATGACTACCTTCTCTGATGAGTTGAAGAAGTCTGTACGATCACACACATAATAATATGCTAAAAGGACACCAAATTCAGATCTGCAAGCCAGAACAAGAAGTGAGTTATTCGATCAACAAACTAATCACAGAATAAAAAATAATTAACAATTTGAGCCATCATGTACTCTTACTCTACTTACATTGCTCGAAGTGTCAATCGGTTTTCTAGCAAGAAACTTTCCTCCATCAAAAGGAACCTAAACAAATTTTACACACAGCATAAGATAATAGCAAAGTGATAACCACTTTACACGCCCAATATTTTCAAACGCAATCATTTATACACACCTCACAATAGAAGATGATGAAGACAGTATTCGAGCTCTAGGAGAGGCTGCCTGGACTTTTCCTTCCTCCAGCAGAACAGCTCTATCATCATCCTTAACTGGCTCTTTTACCACGTCCTCCAAAGGGATGTCAGAATGTCTACTGTGTGGAAAAGCAACCTCAGTGAGAACAAAAGTTTAAGTTTTTTGTTTCTCATTCTTTTGCTTGAAAACATATTCAAGCCTTCAATGTAATCAAATCAATAAAGCAGCCCCAATGAGAGCAAAATTTTAAGATTCTTTTCTTCCTTATTTCTTAAAAACACAATCAAAGTAGTGTAAAAAAAAACTCAAAAGAAAAGGAAGTTTGTAACTTTATTTTTCCCATTACTTGCTTATAAACGACTCATGGTAATCAGCTTAGAAATAAAAACCTCAAAAAATATGGGGGAAAATGTAAGTTTTTTCATCCTTGTTTGCTGAAGAACAAAGCCAAGCTAATAAAATTACACATTAAAAGTTCAAATCCAAATTTAAATGAGAGATATACTGCACATAGCTGTATAAGTAGAAGCAGTAAGAGATATAGAACTCAAAGTTTACATAATTGAACAGTTGAACTCACGCTTTAGGAGAGACTGAACTCTTCTTGTACTCCAAAATCTCAGCATAAATCCAAGCCACAATTACAGGTACAAGCCCAAGCAAAAACGAAACCTGTATAATAAAAACAAAAACAAAAAACACTCTTCCATCAACTCCAATGACTCCAACGTAAGCATTATCATTTCAAGAACAATAAATGCAATTCAGAAATTGAGACGAGTGTATCAAGATCTATGAATAAAGCGAAAAAAAACATTTTAAAAAATAAATAAATAAGCAAACAACCTGGCCAGGAGTTACTGCGCCGTAGATCACCATTATTGGCAAATGAGCGTGGAGATCAAACGAGCATTTCACAGATCGGAATCGGAAGCTTGAAGGTTGTCTCCGGTGCCGAGATTTGGATTTTGAGACGACGGTGTATATGTGTAGATGTATTAATGCGTATGGATTGTGTATATTTTTTTGGTGTATATGACTATCTGTGATGTGAGAGAAAAAGAAAAACGAGTGAGAAAGAGAGATAGAGAGAGGTGTTAATGACTGACAACTCTATGCGTAAAAGTTTTTTATTTTATTTATATTATTTTAATAATTAAAACCTATATAATGTATTGTTACACGATTTTTCCAGCGTTGGATGTTGATCCAACGGTCACCGAGAGTTATAGCTTTTATTTATTTGAATTTTTGATAATATTGGGGAGTCGGTGAAAATTTGTCATACTGAACCCTTCCTCACATCACATTATCACTTTTTTTACAAACTTCATAGGATAAAATGATTAAATTTTTTAGAAAAAATTGGGATGGGATAATTGGGGTGAGATAGTGATGAGATTAAGGGTTTAACTATGTGAATTAGTAACTTAAAAGTCAAAATACTATATAATTCTTTGCATAATAATTTGATTGAATTGACCAATTTTAATTGTTTGAGTTGGAAATTATTTGACAAACTTTAAAAAAAAAAAAAAACCGCCATTAGGTAAACAAACCATCATTAATAATTTTGTGGGTGAAACACGCAATCTCTCAATTTCAAACTAGCACTGGACTTCGTTGTTCAAACCCTCTTTTACAGGGTTCTTATAACTTCAATTAACATAAACCTCGTGTAATGTTTAGTGTTTACTTCAATTAAGATAAATAGTTTTAATTTCAAAAGTAGCATCGATGACAATTTATCCCACTCAAAATCATTTTTATTAGACCCAAATAATTAAGGGAAATTTGACTTTTAATGCATGTAAAATATGCCTTATCACTTATATGACTCTCACTTTGGTCATATTATTTACCTTAGTACTCAAAATACCTCTGCCATTTATTCCGACTCTCTCTCTCTTCTCTCTCGGTCTCTCTATATTCCTTCTCACTCTTGGTCCCGAACAAAAAAAAACTCTCAAAACTCACATTTGAATACGTTGCAACCCAACGAAATCGAAGAAGAGAAGCATTGTTGGAGAACCAGGACTTAAACATTAGACCGGAAGCACCTAGAGGCAACCAAACAACTCTGAAGTAGGCGAAACAACTCCCAAGTACGTGAAGGTGAGGGTTTTCTTTTTAATCTGCAATGTCTGGTTTGTTCATAAGATAGGTCTTGATAGTATATGTTAGGTCTGTTTTTGAATGTGCCTCGATTGACCTCGATAGGACTCGATGCTATGAGATATTCAATTTTAGGGTGCCTCGATAGAATGAGACATAAACCATGATTTAACATCTGCCTCGATAGGACTCGATTGGCCTCGATAGACCTCGATGATATTAGACATATGGTTGATTAGCCCTTGCCTCGATAGGCCTCGATGATAATAGAAATATGGTTGATTCTAGCATCTGCCTCGATATGCCTCGATAGAATAAGACTTATGGTTGTTTTAGCACCAATCTCGATAGGCCTCAATAGAATTAGATATATTATGATTTTGCCTTGCTTCGATAGACCTCGATGAAAAAAAATGAAAAATTGTTCAACCATGGCTTGTGCTAGCCAAAGAGCCAAAGTTTAGACAAAGTTTTCTCCTATGGCTCCCCATTTTTTTAAGATTATTCTTGAAGAGAATATTGGGAACACCAAGTTAGTAAGTATACTACTTTACAAATAAACTTGAACACAAAGTAGTATTCTTACTAACTTGGTGTTCCCAATATTCTCTTCAAGAATAATCTTGAAAAAATGGGGAGCCATCTAAACCTTGGCTCTTTAGCTAGAACAAGCCATGGTTAAGCAGATTTTCATTTTTTTTTCATCGAGGCCTATCGAGGCAAGGCAAAATCATAATATATCTAATTTTATCGAGTCCTATCGAGGTTGGTGCTAAAACAATCATAAGTCTTATTCTATCGAGGCATATCGAGGCAGATGCTAGAATCAACCATATTTCTATTATCATCGAGGCCTATCGAGACCTATCAAGGCAGGGGCTAATCAGCCATATGTCTAATATCATCGAGGTCTATCGAGGCAGATGCTAAATCATGGTTTATGTCTCATTTTATCGAGGCACCCTAAAATTGAATATCTCATAGCATCGAGTCCTATCGAGGTCAATCGAGGCACATTCAAAAACAGATCTAACATATACTATCAAGGCCTATCGGGCAGAGCCGACTCTGGGCATAGGCGGGCTAGGCCCGTGCCTAGGGCCCACCCCTACCCAGGGCCCATTTTTTAAAATTACTAAATATTAGTTTAATTTTATTTAAAATTACATATACAAAAGGACCCATTTTTTTCAAATTTATTAAAACCGTCTTAGGCCCACTTTTTTTCAGGGTCGGCCCTGCTATCGGGTGGGTCAAATTTTTTGAAAAAAACCCAGATTTCTCAGTTACCCAGCCCCGATCTATCCTATAAACAAAACATCAACAAAAAACCAGACATTGCAAATTAAAAAGAAAATCCTCACCTTCGCATACTTGAGAGTTGTTTTGCCTACTTCGGAGTTGTTTGGTTGCCTCTGGGTGCTTCCGGTCTGATGTTCAAGTCTTGGTTCCGAAGACCTTCTCCGACAACGCTTCTCTTCTCCGATTCGTTGGGTTGCGACGGATTCAAATGTGGTTCAAGAGTGAGAGTGAGAGGGAATATAAAGAGACCGAGAGAGAAGAGAGAGAGTCGAAAGAATTGTCAGGGGTATTTTGGGTACTAAGGTAAATAGTAAGACCAAAGTGAGAGTCATATAAATGATAATGTATTTTTTAAATACAATCTCCTTTTATGCATTAAAAGTTAAATTTCTCATAATTAATTAACTTAGAACAAGAAAACTAAAATGCTTTTTTATTTTTTATTTTCATCTAAAGCTATTTAATATATACGTAACTAAAATGTCATGCCAAATAAAAAAAAAAGGTTATTATAATAAGAATAAAAGCTTGTGTCGGCAAAGTTAGAAGGAGGTGCCACGTGTACAAATCACTAATTGTTTTGGAGATTAGAAACCACACAAACTCTTATTGTTGTCAATGCCAATTGGAAGGGACCAACATAATTTAAGCCTTTTAGGGTTGGATCCCATCACAATCTCTTTCTACTTTAATAGCATCTTCTTCCATTTATGAGCTAAAACGTAATTAAAAGACATGATGACATACCATAAATGAATACATTTTTTTCTTAGGGAAAATTAGTCTAAACTTAATTAATCAATGATTAAAGATCAAATAAAATAAAAAGGATTCTTGGGATTTGACTGTGATGCCAAAGTCATGGGCCGAAAGAAGCCCATATTGGAGAATTGGGCTTGGATGAATAAGAATCAGGCCGTGCTGAGGTGGAAGCATTTGAAGGCATTGATCGAGAGAAAGAGACGTGGGGTCCACAGTATGCGATCCTCCCTTATCTTATCTTCTACATGGGACAAAACACCTTTACCAATAACTACTGGGTTGGGTACTTCTACTTATGAAGGGGTTTGCTTTGAATGATGGGATTCATATTCCACCACCGTTCTGGATTGTTCTGCACCTGTCAATCGGATCCCTCCCAAGTAGTAGCAGCTGCAGTAGTAGTAGAGTAGTACTGCCAAATCCCAATCTTAGTCTGATCAGACAAAAATTAATTATACTGAGTCAGCCAGCCAAAACACGATTGCGCTGTGCTTAAAATTGCTAATTAAATATTAAACCCCAAACAAACCATCTTAAATTAAATTAATGATTACAAGCAACAACCCCCTTAGCCCCCGTTGTTTTATATTTATAGATCATATATTGAAGAAAACAAAAATGGCTTATGGCATGAGAGGCAAGGAGGCTGGTGAAAATGACCCACTGCGACCCATAATGTTAAACCCTAGTCAAAGTCAGATAAATGGATGTAGAAACTGCCCAACAGTAGCCAATTAGGGATTGTGAGACCCATATTTCTTTAGAATGAGTCGTTTATTTTAAGTTGTCTGAATAAATAATGATAATTCGTGTCACCTAAGCTGCTTCCCCAATCTATAAAATGAGTTGTGGTGGGGGTTTTCTAAAAAAAAATTATTTTGAACGTATCAACTACAACAAGCCACGGACGATTCAATCAATTTCAAACACATGATGGTCATAGTATCTATCTTCTGCAAGCTTCTTCTATATTTCCTATCAATATCCAGTAACAGTATTATGTAAGTCAGTACTATTGGAGTACATCATTGGGGAGGAATGACAATAATTAAAATTTAAAGCATAAATGATTATGATGATAATTGTAAATGACCATCATTATTATACAAAATCATGACATCAAATTAACCATTGATAGTTCCAACCAGCCAAAAAAAAAAGCATAAAAGGGATCATCTACCTAAAATACTTGAAATACACCTATTAGATAAACAATATCCAATATCCAACAGACTACAAACTTTTCTAACTTGTTTAAACTTGCACAAAATCCTAAAACAACCCTCTTTCAAATGGATATTCAATCCCCGCCACCACCCCAATGACTAGATTCATTAGAAGATTAAAAAGAAAAAGAAAAAAAACTTATAATCCTAATTATATTGCTTCATGGTAGTACATGATTTGATTTGAGGTTTTAAAAAAAGATAAACAGATTTTTAGGCAGCATCCTTCCTACCTATCCTTCTTTCTACAAAGAGGAGACTTTAAGATAGAGACATAAAGGAGAGAGAGAGATAGAGAAAGAGAGAATGACCTATTTGTCAATGGTCAGCCCTCATACCAACAAGGGGCCAACCCCTATCGCTTGGATGGTCTCTCATCATCCTCTCCACCGTCATCGTCATCGTTGTCATCATCATCGTCGGAATCATCTTTGTCCGATCTCTTTCTCTTTGGTGGTGCCTCCACCTTCCCGCTACCAACATCATCGTCTTCATCTTCTTCCTCAACTTCCTCCTCACCTTCCTCTTCTCCATTCTCTTCTGGTTCAAAATCACTTGCATCTTCCTCATCCTCTGCACGCCCCACTGGCCGCACAAGGTACTCGGTACCCATATCCTAAATTTTAAATGAAACGTCAGCTACAGTTTAGTAGTAGTACAGACATATAATATAAGAAAAGTACTACCAAATGAAAAAAGTAACATTTTAAAATCCAACAACAGCAGTAGTGAACAGCAATAATTAAAAAGTTTATGATACTTATATGGCAATAAAAGTATATGAGCAGCTGAAGTTTATAATTTTAGCATTTCGATAACGAAACACAAACCAAAAAGTTCGACAAAGTCCCTTTGGGAGATATCTTAACACTAAAACTATATGGAAACAGTGACTTACCTACAACAAAATCTATTAGCAACAAATTGTAACAACTTTTTAGTAAAAAATATAAGCTGGGACCAGTCAGAAGTAAACCAATCAAAAAAATAGTTTTTTCTTTTTCTTTTAGAGAATATTCAATATGCATGAAATACAAATTTTAAAAGAAAAGGTCGGGTAAAATATGATACCGACAAAGTTACCCAAGCTTCAGATCGTGCAACAAATGATGAAAAACTAGCCTAAGTAATATACGGTGCACAACTCTGAAATCATTTCAACGAAGGCAACCATGAAAATAATCAAGGATCTTCAATAGCCAAAAAAACTAAGTGGATCTCCTGACCCAATAATAAGGAAGAGCAAGAGACCAGATAAAGTAACATGATTTTTGAACTCAGGGATAATCATAAACATTTTCATCCTTTATTCACTTTTATTTAAAAAAAAAAACCACCAAACAAAACAAAAACGTTACACTATGGTCATAAACAATCATAGTCAAGATTTGTCTATAGAATCCCCCCACTAAACAACAAAACTGAAAAAAAAAAGAGGAAAATAAAGTAAAACTATATGGGTTGAATTTTTCTTTACTTACATACCAAACTTAACAAAGCTTCTAACGCAGATTTTAAGATCATGGAGCCTGATGTTATACAGTAATCAACTTGTTCAAGAAAATAGAGACAGGACCACAATAATTAATACTCCTCTGAACGCTCATATTTTGGGTTGACCTAACCTACCATCAAAATTATGCAATTAAAAAAAACACATGAACCTCAAAAACCCTAATAAAGGCTTCTTTCGAAGCCAAGTTCACTAAGATAACGAGTACCAATTCAATCCTTGTTTCGGAAAATTGAATAATATACTTCAGAATGATGTCGAAGCAATATATTCATGAACAAATCTGAACAATCACTGTTAAAACTCGAAGCTCCTTCAATTATTTTTTCAACAAGCATGAAAATTCGCATATAATTTCTTTAAAAAACAGATCTGAAATCATATTAGAGATAACAGCATAAACATAAGCAATCTCAAGAAAATAAAAATCGCAAATCTGTTGTAAATAAAAAATTAAAACTTTTACCTCTTCAGGGTCGACTTCTTCTTCATCGTCTTCGTCGCTTCCGTCATCGTCATCGTCGTCTCCATCACCATCACCTTCACCATCATCATCTTCATCGTCATCCTCATCATCATCGTCATCGTCTTCATCGTCATCTACTGAGTGAACCGGAGGACCACCGGAGGATTGTACAACCTCCTGCACATCGTCATCGTCGTCCTCGTCATCGTCATCACCATCATCGTCGTCGTCGTCCTCGTCTTCGTCCTCGTCCCCATCGTCGTCATCGTCCTCCTCCTCGTCGACACTAATATCTTCGTCATCTGATGATATGCTGTCAGCCGTGACATCATCTTCATCTTCTTCAGCCAAACCAACTACTTCGTTTTCGTCTACAACTTCCTCCATAACCTTCATCTTCAAACCCTTGCAAGAATTTTCCAAACCAAAATTTGAATTCACAGGGAAAATCAAAGCACGGAAGATAGAGAAGCAAGAGAGAGAAGGTTCTTCGTTCGCTCTACCAGTAGCTCTGTATTCTGTAATCTCAGCCGTAGAAACAAGCGTTCACGCGGATTGATGATGTGTCAATAGATCGGACGGTCGTGATTTGAGAATTTGTATTTTTGTGATTTCATATTCATTGCGGCGCTCTATTCTGCCCCTTTCAAGTCAGGTGCTTGTCACGTGCTACTTAGGGATGTTTGGGTATCTATCTAGGGTTAGGGTACTTCTTTCCGGAATATTCTGTTGGGCCGAGTCCATTATTATGTGAAATCTGGCCCAAATATTAGTACAAATTTGGGATTATATTTTTTTTAATTTATATGAAAAAATTTATCAATAAAAAAATAAATAAAGTAAGAAAAACATAATTTTTAACTAACAAAAATATACTCTTTCAAAAAAAAAACTAACAAAAATATAAAAAATTAAATTTATAAAAGTGAAAATTCTTAAAAAATATTATAAAATAACTTTTTTTTGAAAAAAAATCATATTTTTATAAACTTTATTAAACAAATTCATATAAAATGAAATTTCCTCAAGTTCTTGCATCGAGCCATAGAGTTTTGCACTTTTTTAAAATATTTTTTCATTAGTAAACCTAAAATAAACTTTATTTATAAAAATAACCACTTAAAATAATTATAATAGTTACAAAAATAATACTCTTTGTATGTCTTTACTTTAAAAATAACTCACCCCATAAAATGTGGACTAAATCCCCTAAAAAGTTAAAAGAAAAATAATAGAGCAAACTCGGAGTCCAATAATTTTTCGTACAATAAATGTATGTGTAGGAGGAGAGATAAGTTCAAATCCCCATTATATTAAAAAAAGCCTTAAAATACTAAGTTTGAAGTGCAAGTGCATTAATCATACAATTGCCAAATTAAGAGATTAGTCAACTAATTTATTGTGAAATAGAAAATTATACTAAATTCAAATTAACAACAATATCCTCACTTTAGGGTGCTAATTAAATTAATTTTAAAATTGAATGCACACTATAATTTTTATGTAATAAGAATACATTAATCATGGAGAGCCAAAAATATGAAATAAAAATCTCCTGTCTTGAAATTACATGTCGTCTCTATCCTATCACTTAAAGTTTGACAAATCATCATTTACGTATAGAAATGTGTATGTAAAGTATATGTGTTGTGTAAAATAAACAATATAGTTTAACAAGTAGGGGTGCACACGGGTCGGGTTTTCAGGTGCATCAGGGTTGGGTTTTGCGGGTTTCGGGTAGATGAAAGTGGTACCGAATCTGGTCCGAAATTTTCAAGTTTTGGGGTGATTTCGGGTTTCAGGTTTTGTAATTATTTTTGGATTCGGGTTACACACGAACCTGTGTGCCATTAATTTCAAAATCTGAACCCGACCCGAACCATGTTGGGTTCGGATCGGATTTCACCTGAATTTGATGGGTTTTGCAAAAATTCGGGTTGGTCGGGTCGGGTTTGCGGGTTTTTCAAGTCAAATGTTCACCCCTACTTACAAGTACACAAATCGAACAAGTAATAAAGTAATCAAGAAAACAATATCATCCCACGTAGAATAAAATTAATTAAACAAATTAAGAACAACGATTACTAAATCCTAATTTTATCTAAACAATCAATTTCAAAAGATTTATGAAAACTTAAAAAAATTAAATATGAATTTGAAAAAATAAATACTTAAATGGAAAAAGTAAAGATAAAAACAATTGTTAAGGTTCAACTTCACTCTTTAATAATTTTAATCTCATTCATTAATGTGTTTAATTCAATCCAATATTCGCAATAACCTAGAGTGTTATTTTATCTCTATGACCTCTTTCGAGTGCCTCATAAAGAATGTATAAGTGATAAATGTTAGGAAAAAATATATTGCCTCAATGGAAATGGGTAAGAATATTACAACTCTCAGCAATAATATTACAAATAAATATAGATTGATTAAATAAGGCTACAACTCTATAACAGAAAATTATAAATAAACAAATAAAAGAAAGAAGATGATGAAGAAGAAGAGAATAGTGAGAATACAACTCTAAGCAAAAGATTACAAGTAAAATAAAGTGTTTGGACCAAAAGAAAAGATTACAACTCTTAAAGAAAATATACAAGTAAATAGAACAAGAGAATAAGAAGGAAAACAATAGAATAAAATGAAGAACAGAAACGCAAGTAAACTCTCACTTACACAACCTAAGTGAAGAGGGTTAGGGATCACCAACTTGAACAAGGTTTAAAACATTTGTCCAAAAGCTTATTTCCCCCTAACTCAAGCACTAAGAGATCTCTCTCAGATATTGGAAATGCTTTCTGGAATTATCAAACCTCAATGTGTTTCTAGCCGAAATGTTATGTATTTCAAGTGAGCTATAGGCTCCTATTTATAGAGTTTAGAGACACTCTTTGAATTTCAAATTCCACCAACCCCATGGCTGTTACCAATGTTTAATTGGATTAATATGGAATTAAAAATGAGATTTGAGAGTTATTTGGGTTTTTGGAACCGTTTAACACATTTGGAAAAAACTGAAAAAATGGCTTGAAATGCACCTGTGGCTGCGGCCACTGCTCTCTGTCCCCCAGGCCGCAGCCACCATCATCCAGTGCCCGCGGCCACAACCCAGTTTCAGCACTTGAAAATGTGTTATTTTTCCAAATGGTTCCAAACCCTCCCAAATAATTTTGTAACCCCCAAAACACATTATTGGGGTTAAAATCATATCTCTAACAACTATTTCACATATGGCTTTATGAAATTTATCTCAATATTGTGTAATACCAAATTTACACAATAAAGGGTAATATTTGGAAGTTACAAATTTGTAACACCAAATATATTACATTATTTGGATATATCTCATATATCTAAATATTATAACTCTCTATTATATGTTACAATATGTGACACTCTTTGTCACATTTATTTAATCTAAAACATTATATTATAATATAATATAATATAATACATTATATTATAAAATAATATAGCTTATATCTCTATACGACCATTTATCCATATTTTCATTAAGTTCAACTCTATAAACAAATCTAAATACCTCACCTCTCAATTTCAAAAGCTAGAACTATTTCACAAATCTAAATAAGTAACCTAATTGAGCATATAAAAAGAATACTAAGTGAGAGTTGAAAACAAATGATCTGAAGATCTATTTTTGATGTTTTAGGGTTTTAGACTCTCTCTACAAGAAAAGTCATTTTCTAAGCCTCTATATTCTCTTATCTTCTTCTTTCTTTGTATCTATCTCATGTGTTGAGAATTGCCCACTCTAGTCTAGGTGATTCTAAGGATACTGTGGAAGGCTATGAATAAATTTAAAGATTGGTTCAGTATCTTGATGATACCCTGCGACAAAAAATATACAAGGGTTAGAGAAACTTAAGGAATGACTTATTCATTCCGCTGCATATAATGTAAGTGTACTCCGAAGTTTCTTTCTTTTAAATGTTTGGGTAATTCACGTTGGATTTCTATTAAAGGTTGTTTTATTTCAAAGCTAATTATTGTAAGAGTCAGTTAACGTTTCAAGAAATTGGGGCGTTACATCAAGATATTTGCCCAAAAACTTATTTCTCCTATTCTCTAAGCACTAAGGAAACTCACAAAATGGAAATAGTTCTCTGGAGTTACCAAGTCTTTGGTGAATTTCTAGCCAAATGCTTTAGTGGATAGAAATAGTGTGTCTTGCAAGTGAGCATTAGGATCCTATTTATAAAATTTTGAGGCTCCCTTTTGAATTTCAAATTCCACCAACTCCATTGGCTGTTACCAGTGTTTAATTGGATGTTTATGAAATTAAAATGAAGACTTGAGAGTTACCTGGAATGTTAAAACCATTCAAATTGGAAAAAAGACAAAATGAGATTTGGCTGCCAACACCCCAAGTTGCGACCGTTAGCTACTGACTCTCAGGGCGCAACCTGGGATGATTGTGGCCGGGCCTGAAGGCTGTTACAGTCTCCCAATTTCGCACATTTTTCCAAAACGTCATAATATATTTCTAACATGATTTTGTAACATCCATACAACTAATAAGAGTTGAAAAAATATATCTTCGATAGGCATATCATGAATTTATGAAATTCAATAAAAAATGTGTAACTCTCAATCTAAACATTATTGGGTGATATTTGAAAGTTACAAATTTATACCTGATTTTGTAATTCAAAAAATATATTACACAATTGAATATATACATTGTCTAATTTGTAACTCTCAATATTATTATGTTAAAATATGATGTAAACATTATATTATATCAAATAATATAACATACACTAGTGTGATCGAATCACTAATTTAGCTTATTTTTTTACTTATATATTACAACTTATGTTCAATTGGTTTGGAATGTGACCTCCATAACAAATAAATTGTTAATTTTTTTTTCAACTCATTACGTGAAAATTCAAGATAAGTAATTATACTTATGTGGAATGTTGAAATTGAAAATGACATTGTAAAAATTTGGTTTTTGGAACTTGGCTTGTATTTGTTGTAATGCTTGGAGATTAAGATGATGACAACAACATAATCCTACACGGTAACAACTCATTCTTCCAATATTTTTACATGTAATTTAATTGTGAGCTAATTAATTATAAGTAATTACGTTAGGTTACCCTATAAGTCAGCTCTGTGTTGCTGACAAATTTTTATACATTAAAATCCAAATTTTAAAGTATGTTAGATATATGCATGTATGTAGTTATAGTTATAGATCTAATATATAGATATACATACATAAATGATGACTTTAATCTAAAATATTGCCGTATTAATCTGCTTTACTTCTTACACTAATTAGCAATATATCCCCAACTAAATCTCTATAAACTCACTTTTAAAGCTTGACTTGCAATTGCAAAATGAGAGTATTTATGTAATGAGTTGTCATTGTAACGGAATTTTTTTATTTTAATCATTTCTTTTGTCAATTTTAACAAAATATTTCAAATATTTTACTGAATATATACTTTTAAAACCAATTAAAATAAATATTTATTAATTATATTAATATAAATTTAAATATTATAAAATATCATCATATAATTATCAATTATAGTAATATAAATTCAAATGTTATAAAATATCATTATTAAATTCAAATATTATAAAATATTATTAGATATTATAAATTTAAATGTTATAAAATATCATTATTATAATAATATTTAATACTATATTAGATATATATTAATTATATCCATATAAATTCAAATGTTATACAATATTATTATTATAATAATAATATATAACATATAATAATTAATCTTAATTTTTATAAAAATTTGTTAGAATAAATATTTAGTAATTATATTAATATAAATTCACATGTTATAAAATATTATTATTACAATTATATATAATACATAATAAATACATTATATATAAGTATCATTTGTGTACAAATAGTATGATTGTGTGACTAAATAATAAATTATAATATTATTTATCTTCTATCAATAATAAATAAATTTCTTCTTCAATCATTGATATGTGATTTGAATAATATTATAAATGTTCGGTACCAAATAGAGTAGTTTGTGATCTAAAAGATTATCGTATTATTTTTTTTTTTAAAAAAACAATGTTTTGATTTAATTTTTCTTTTAATATGTTTATGTTATTATTTTATATATAATATTTTTTATTTATTTAAAATTTATATAACAATCATAAAAACTTAATAAAAATAATTAATAAATTTTTAAATAAAACTAACGTACATTGCCCATTACACCTAATATATAAATAAATGGTGTATACCACTTATACTCTCTAGTATTTTGCTTAAAATATTCATCTATATTTATGTAGTTTTAATAATACCAAATTACATCGTTATAATATATTTTCTTGTGTTAACAATATTACCCTTAAGAACAATTTTGATTAAATTTAAAAAAAAAAACTATATTATTCTCGTATTAATTATCTAATACCTTGTTATATTATATGAGGACTCATTAATTTCTAAAATAGATTTGAAAGGTAACCGAAATGTTTCTTAAACTAAATGATACCATAATATAACTTAAAAATAAAATTATGTTTTAAAAAGAAAGTAATTAGTAAAATGTATCTTATATTAAATTATCATAATATATAAGTTAAAAATGAAGTTATTTTTTAAAAGGTAAGAAGAAAATGGGCAGGGAGCTTGCTCTCTCTCTTTTCCTTGTTGAGATAGCAAAATCTTCAGTTTTTTGTGGGATGAATTATTTTAAAATTGAAGATATGCAGGAAAAAAAAAATTTAAATTGGGTAGTGATTTTTGTAAATGAAAAAGAATAAAGTCATTTGTATAAATTAAAATCTATATTAGTTGTAAAGATCACAAATATTTATTAACAAATGAACAATATTTTGATCCCCATTCGATTGCAGATTTCGAAACTGACCCATTTTTATAGAGATCACTCAACTGGCAAGAATTCGCAAAGTGCAATTTTTTAGTCTTAGCTATATCAAGTAGTAGATGCGTGAGGGAGTTTAATTTACACTCAAAATTTTGTATGTTTTCTTTTTGTTGATTTATTAATATAATAAATGATTTTTAATTACAATATTACCCTAATCATTATTATAATTTTTACTATTGTCTACCATAATCAACGTAGTGATGGAAATTGAATATTGACTCAAAAAATATATATTACATCTTCATTTATATCATTGTCAAGCAAGTAACTTTCTTGTCACACCACTAAACCTCTACCACAAATAAACGAATAAGATAAGCATTACTTTATATTTTTTTAAGGTACGTGTAATTATATAGCATATGTTCTCTTCTCATATATACATTTTAGCCTGTTCATAAATCTTATTTAAACCAAAAATCATACTAATTAATACATAATTAATTGTAACTACACAATTATAAATAACCCATATCTATTGGTAGTAAGTTCTACTCAAATAAATCCAACAAACCAAAAAATAAGAATGTTGCACTGGATTATATGATATATTGTTTTTGCTGTAATTTAATATTAAATCCTATATATTTTAATTTAAAATAAAATATATAAAATATGTATTATTGTAAGGCATATATTATGTCGTTGAGCCATTTAAAAGAGTTGGTCCAATAGAAGTCTAAATAGTGAATAGTTGGTGGTGTAGCAAGACCATGCTAAAAACACGTGTACATGGGATATATAATATATATAGTGAAATCCCACCAAATAAATAAAAAAATCCTCAAAATTCCAACTTTATGGATTTTGATAGATAGAAAGAAGGAAAGAAATGATCATAATAATAGAAGTAGAGAAGTCTTGAAAGAGACTATAAAGACCAAACTCAGCATATTGTAAGGATAAGCTAGGCAAGGAGAGAGGCACAACAAACAAACACACAGAGATATATATATATATACAAAGATATTATATACTAATATGTGCCCAACAAGGACAACAAGGTCGTGGTACACGTCAGCTTTCCGGTGGCCGGAGTTCGACTTCTCTTTGGGATCTTCAGTTTTCCGGTGGCTGGAATTTGATCTTTCTTACTTGACTAGTGGGTGGAGTATAGAGAGCAGCTTTCGGTGGCTTGACTTCTCCATAGTTGATGATTTGGTGTGGACCTTCATCTCAGTGGTTGAGTCCCTGGCTTTGTTATCCATGCTTTGCTTCTTTTTTCTGTTTTGTGGCTGTACCCTTTGATCAACTTTGAATTGAATCTTCATCGATCCTATATATCTTTTCATTAGACCCTTCCTCACTCACTCTCAGGTATATATATATATATATACATATAAATATATGTATAGTACTAATTTGTACATGTTTTTAGCTTATAATTGCTGATTTATGACATGGGTCAGGCTTGTTTTGGTGAGTTGACCTACAAAATTGAATCAAATTAGTCCATGAAAATTCTTGATTTTTTACTTTGTTCTTTGACTACCCTTTTGCTGAATGAGGCTAATATTGTTGATACAAATCTTTGGTCATTGCAATTTGACTACTAATCAATTTGTTATAAAGGGTTATAATGTTGTGTACTGAATTATTTCACTTAATTTTGTTCTGTATCTAAAAATGAATGTTCATTGTTGTTCAAGCCTTCAAAATTTAAGGATATTTTGCTTGGCCTCAACAAAATTTACATATTTAATCAGTCTTTGAAAGCTAATTTCAAGCCAATTTTGTTTTTTCTAAAGCTTAAGGCTTAATCAACAGTTATGACCTTACTTTTGATTAATATTGTATTTAAGGTGAGAATGAGAAACTAATAATATCATGCATTAAAGTTATTGAGCCCACATATTGTAACTTATTGTGTTAGCACAGTAACATATTTGTCGCTAGTGATATAGAAAGGAACTTTAAAAACAATCTTTTGCCTATCAATGATCATTTTCTCACATCATATCAATGGTGGGACAAAGTTAATTTGCTTAAATTAAAAAATAATAATAACGGCAAATAATGGAGTTCAAATGAGATAGTAAGTATGTCTTTCAAAAGGTTAAGTTACATATTTTGTTTTTATGTTACAATGAATGTTACTTTCTAATACATATTACATGAAATATTATTGTAGTACTTTGATTTTGATTTTGATTTTTTTTTTAATTTTGATTTTTGTTTTATGTAATTTTAAATATTTAAACAATATATTAATTTAAATAAAAATATTTCAGAAGTTTTCATTGAAATCTTGGCAATTTGTTTGATCAGATCCAGACAAATATTATGAACTTTTCGTTTTTACAATTACATGGTCTATTTTGAAATATAATATTCTACTATTTAACTAAAATTTAGGAATATAGTATGGCAAAAATTCTTTAAAATATCATTTTGACAAAATAATTTGTATTAAAAATTTGAGTGTAGCATCAATTAACAAACCTAACAATTTTTGCAAAACAATTAAAAAAAGAAAAGAAAAAGAAGGATAGTTTGCAAAATATACTTTTTTGCTCTATCTAATTTGCTCAAGGATATTTAATAAAATAAAACAAATTTGGTGTTAGATTTTGTTTTTATAGAATATCAAAATGTTAACTAGGGAAAGTAATAAGGTTATAGTCGTAGAGGTTTGAAACTTAGAATCTCATTATCTTAAATTCTAAACAAAAATTAAGCCGAGACAGTAGATTTTGGAATGATGATTCTAAATAACCCATTAAATTGATTTATATATTATATACAAAATATTACTATTATTTTTTAGTTTTATAAATATATTTTACAAAAAAATTATGGCCATTGATTTTGAATTATCATACAATAAGTCATTTTAAATCTATTTATATAGGGTAAATATCATTTTAGATTCTGTATTGTGCAAAAGTTACCGATAAGACCCTCTGTTTAGTTAAATGATAATTTGGACATTGCGTTTTACAAAATGAAACAAAATAATACCCTAAGCCCAATTTTGATCAATTTTTTTTAAATATGACCAAAATATCTTCGAATTTTATTAATTAATATAATAATTCAATAATTAAAAATAAATATTAAATAAAAATCATATAAATTGATTTTAAAATTGAGAAATATAATTTTTTTAATTTCAAAAATAAATTTAATAATTAAAATTAAAACTAAAGCTTTCTAAACTAAATTAAAACATATTTCTAAATTTTGAAACTTAATACTTCTTCACTCTCTTCATTTCTTCTTCTTGCCTCATCCATGTTCCTTTTTTGTAGGTACCCTGAATCCCATATTTGAGTCACGATGGAGGCTGTTATATTATTTTATAATATGATATTTTAGATTAAATAATGTGACAATGAGTGTCACATATTGTAACATATAAAAGAGAGTTACAATATTTGGATATATGTGAATATTCAAATATGTAACATATTTGGAGTTGCAAATTCAGTTACAAGTTTGTAACGCCCAAATATTACCCAATAATGTGTAGATTTGACGTTACACATTTTGATTTGAATTTGACAAAGCCATAAGATATATGACTGTTGGAGACATGATTTTAAACCCCATAATATGTTTGGAGGTTACAAAGTCATGTGGGAAGAGTATAGAGCCGTTTGGAAAATTGCACAAAAATAATGTGCTGAAATTGGGCTGTGTCCGTGGCCTGGGGAACAGAGACTCACTACCGTAGCTAGGAATAACTCTGGCCGCGGCCAAAGAAGCTGATAGCCAAACCCAATTTCATTTTTCCACTTTGAACTGTTCTAACAACTCATGTAACTCCAAAAACTCCTTTTTAATTCTATAAACATCCAATTAAACATTGGTAAGAGCCATGAGGGTTTGTGAAATTTGAAATTCAAAGGGTGTGTCTCAAAACTCTATAAATAAGAGTCTATTGCTCACTTGTAAAACACACCAATTTCTATCCACTAGAGCACTTGGCTAAAAATTCATCATAGAGGCTTGATTATTTCAGAGAGCTGTTTCAATTTGTGAAAGTTACCTTAGTGCTTGAGATATGAGAAATAAGCTTTTGGACAAAGGTTGTAAACCTTGTTTAAGTTGGTGATCCCCAATGCTCTTCAATTTGGTTGTGTGAGTGAGTGTGATTGTTTTTTATTATTGTTCTTCTTTTCTACTATTGTTTTTCATCTTCTTCTCTTATTTTTCTATTTACATTTTTGCTTGTATCTTTTGCTTTTAGAATTGTAATCTCATCTACATCTTTTCTCTACTACTTCTAGTTTAGTTGTATCTTTTGTTTAGAGTTGTGTTTTCTATTATTCTCTTTATCTACGTTTTCTACATTTACTTGTATTTTTGTTATTGAGTTGTAACCTTATTTAATCAATCATCTTGTCTTTGTATTATTTTTTCTTAGAGTTGTAAGAATCTTACCATTTTCCATTAAGGCAATATAATTCTCTCTAACATTCAAAAGCTTATCCCTTGTTTGTTTCAATGGAAGGAGAGACCATCAAAATCGTGAACCGAGACCCAGTGAGGTTGGATAGATTAGATGGATCCAATTTTACTAGGTGGTAAGACAAGGTAAGTGTAAATGCATACAATTTTTTTTATATAATAGTGATGAGATTTTATTTGATGTATTAGCATGTTTTCATATGTTGATATATGAAGAATTGTGTAGATGTTAACATGTTAATACAATATGAGATACATTGTGACATAGTTGACACTTCTATTTGTGAAAGTTTATGTGTAGTCCTTAGAAGTGAACTTTTGACAAAATCTACATAATCTAGAGTTTGTAAATCTTATATGTATGCTATATGTAAGATAGTAGTACATATATTGACATAAAAATTATTTTTTAAGAATTTATAAAACATGATAATTAGGTAGTTTTTGACATGCCTATATATTGATTTTGTGAATTAATAGAATATCAATATGTGGATATGTGAATTATTGTATGCTACTTTTGATATACTTACAATATAATTATGAGATTCAAAATGCATGCTAATATAATTGATATATGTTGACAAATTATGTGAAATTTCCTTAAGACATAATTATGTTAATATATAAAAGTATATTGATATGTACATAATAATTATCATGATTATTAAGGTGATAATAATATAGATAGATTTTATCCTATATTATTGGAATGTGATAAGTTACCATTTATTTTTGGTGAATAAAGTGAATTATTTGAGAAATTAAAATTTCTCATTTAAAGTGTTGAAGCATCTCAATTATGAGATAAGAAAAGATGAACCTAAGGGGGTTGCATCTTTTGATAAGTATGTCTTGCTATTGCAAGAAAATGGAATAAGAGAATCCAAAATTATGAGATGACATATAGACCTATAGACTTGGGGTCTAAAGTGTGGTCAAATAGGAAAATATTTGAGAATTATTTAGTGACAATAATTCTTAAATATGCATTGTCTCAATGAGGATTCGTTACAAAATTAGAGAATCAATTTTGAATCTTTACACCAATGGTGAATAAATTGAAGAGAATTGTATTCATTTTGGTTAAAGATGGTGATATGTTTAAATTAATCACAAAGAGAAAATAATTTTAAACTAAAGCATGAGAAATCAAAGTGTTTAAATAAATCAATGAGGGTTTATTTCATTGAACTAAGTATTTAAAACTGACATCTTCAAATTGATTTTGATGAGAAAATCAATGGATGTCAAAGTGGTGTTTTCAAAAGAATCTCAAAGAGACTCTTAAAAAATACACAAAAGTTGTTTAAGTGATTTTAAAATTATTTAGACAACTAAAAGTGATAATTAGTGATTATTTGCTTGAGAAATTTTCACATGGTATTTATATCTTCATATGAGTTCAGGAAGAAAACTCAATATATGGTACTTCAAAGTGTGGGGGTGTCTTACATATTGCAAGAAAAACAAACCTAATAGAAAAAAGTTAGGTTCGAGAGCCATAAAGTGTGCTTTTATTGGTTATGCCAACAATCGTAAATCTTACAGTCTATTAGACCTAGAGTCTAATGTTGTGATAGATCTAGGGAAGTTGAATTCTTTGAGAACATGTTATGTGACAACAATTCTCAAGCTTCAGCATCTCTAAAGGAGAATTTGTTATATGAGCACAATTCTCAAGCATCTACTTCCAAAAATGATTCTCAAGAGGATAATTCTCATAGGAATGTAGAGCAACCCATTGAACTTAGAAGAAGTCAAAGGGTTAGAGTAGAGAAAAGTCTAGGATTGGACGAGATAGATTCTCAACGAATTTCATTCTACTTGGTAGAAGGAAATAAAGAAGAAGTCATTAGGAAAATTCCAATTGTACTTCTTGTTGAGGATGATCCTAAGACTTATAGAGAAGTCATACATTCTAGAGATAGTACATTTTGGAAAGAAGTCATCAATGATGAGATGGATTCCATTCTTTCTAATAAACACTTGGGAATAGGTAGACCTCTCACCGGGGTCTAAGCCAATTGGGTGTAAGTGGATATTTAGGAGAAAATACAGCACTGACGGTACTATCCAAACCTTTAAAGCTAGATTATTAGCTAAAGGGTTTAGGCAAAATGAGGGTATTGCTTATTTCGATACCTATGCGCATGTTGCAAGAATAACTTCTATAAGAATTTTGTTCGCTTTGGCTTCTATACACAACTTGTATGTTCATCAAATTGATGTCAAGACAACATTCCTTAATGGTGACCTCAATGAGGAGGTCTATATGGAACAATCCGAAGGGTTTGTCCTACCAAAGTATGAACATAAAGTGTGTATACTTGTAAAATCCGTATATGGATTGAAACAAGCTCCAAAGCAATGGCATGAGAAATTTGATCAAGTCATTCTATCTAATGGATTTAGACATAACAATGGAAGCAAGTGTTTGTATTCAAAAACTTGTAAGGGATATGTGATCATTGTTTGTCTATATGTGGATGATATGCTTATCTTAAGTGATAGCATGAATGAGATAGTAGAAACAAAGTTGTTTCTATCATCAACCTTCAAGATGAAAGATCTTGGAGAAGTTGATACCATACTTAGTATTAAAGTGAATAAAAAATAGTGGGGGTTTTGCTTTGGGACAAGCCCACTATATTGAGAAAGTATTGAACAAATTTAACCATCTTTAAAGAAGTCAATACTGCATTCGATCATAGTGTAAAACTATAGAAAAATGAAGGAAGAGCAATGACTCAATTGGAGTATGCAAGTGTTATAGGGGAGTCTTGTGTATGTTGCCCAGTGTATTAGAATTGATATAACATTTGCAGTAAGTAAACTTAGTAGGTTTACAAGTAATCCTAGTGGGGATCATTAAAAGGAAATTGAGAGAGTCCTAGGATATTTTAAGAAAGCCAAGGGACTAAGCCTTCACTACTCCAATTTTCCTTCAATATTAAAAAGGTATACAGATACAAGTTTGATATCCAATCTTAGGAACAATTTATCCACCACTGGTTGGGTATTTACACTTGGTGGGGGGGTTCAATTTCTTGGGGTTCCAAGAAACAAACATGTATATCTCACTCTACTATGTAAGCATATCTCACTCTACTATGTAAGTAGAGTTCATAACTCTAGCTGCCATAGCTAAAGAGGGCGAATGGTTAAGAGATCTCTTGATAAAGATTCCTCTCATCAAAGAGAATGTATCCACTATATCGATACAGTGTGATAGCCAAGCAACATTGGCTCGGGCATACAGCGGAGTGTATAATGGGAAGTCTAGACATATTAGTCTAAGAGACATATATGTAAGAGAATTGATTCAAAGAGGAGTTGTAACGTCCTCCTAATCCAGGACCGTTACACTGTGTACTTTAAATAGTGCCAGACTTGCTAATCAAGTCATTTGGTTATAAACATGCAACTAAGGTTAACGTCAATGGTTAGGGTTAATTTTTTTGGTCAAATGAACTGTTGATTGTTCATTTAAATGTTTCATACATACATGGGATCCCAAAATATTACAAACAACTGTTTAAAATGGTGTATATACATCAAAAGTTACAACCGACCGACCTAAGCGGCAAAATAAAGGATACAACCCTAGTTCCTCTGAGATACCATCGGCCGTGGTGGACAAGCAACCGCATATGTACACGTCGCCACCGAAACTCTCCAACTCATGGCTGGTCAAGCTTTCATTTCCCTTTACCTGCACCACATAACACCCGTGAGCCAAGGCTCAATAAAAAAACTTAAACATGTGCATGAACAGTAAATACATATTTAGCATGCCTAGCAGTAATAACTTACTCATGCATCAATTACAAATAAATGATCATTGGGTCATTCTGGGGCCCGCTGCCTTGAATAGTTGACCATAGAGTCACCCCTAGGCCCTATCCTCTAGCTATGTGACCATAGAGTCACTTAGGGCATTTTCCCTTAGCTCTGAGTAACTAGCCATAGAGCTAGTCTAGCGTACCTGGTGCTTTACTTTTTCAACGGCCATAGGGTCGGCCAACGTAATAGTACGTTCCTGATTGGGCCTAAGCCTTTCGACCAGTGTGTAGCGCGCTATTGCCGCCCTTGACTAATAAATCAAGCCCTGAGCCAGGTATTCAGATACAGATACATATACATATACATATACAGATAAGCATACTTCAGACAATACAAGTATGCATACATATTAATCATATAATACCATCAATTAAATGCAAACATAGTAATAACCATGTTCCTTAACGGGGTATAGCCTTAGCTACGCAAACTGTAACACCCCACGTCACTATGGCTGCTTCCTGGAATGACGACTGGCCCTACAAACCAACACAAGTCTTTCCAGTGTGCTTTGTCCTCACTCGTACGCTTCCTGGGAAAACTTCCCTGGAGGTCACCCATCTTGAGATTACTCCAGGTCAAGCACGCTTAACTTTGGAGTTCTCAAGTGATGGGCTACCGAAAAGAAGATGCATCTTGTTGTTATAGGTAGTACCCATCAATCCATTTAAGTCATCTTCAACTGTGTAGTACCATCCTTACACAGTCTTAGAATCATCACAATTGACCTTCCCCAGGCGGTGTGGGATTGCACAGCTTTTTACCCGGTCTTTCCCCTTACGGATCACGGGATTCTGACTATCACACAAACCATGCGAACAATCATATAACACTTAGCCAGAAACAGAATATTCAAGTATGTTTAATCAACAAGCGCAAACATAACTCAATCACGTTCATTCACAGGGGCACGAGCCCTATTCATAGTTATAATCAACAACTAAGCCAAGCCCTAATCACATATATCACATACTGGGTGCAATTTTCTTATCTCAGGTCCAAGTATAGCGTAATAATAAGAACGACCCTCAAGCATGATCCCGGTTCCGAGCCCCTAGCGATAACCTAGACACAACCATAATATATAATCCCGTCAAAATGAGCAAATAAATGCTTCCAGACCGAGTCCTAGCTTCCAAGACCTCAAATTCTATTAAATCAGGTAGTAGAATCGATCCCGAGTCCTTAGGGTTGAGTTCCCACACTCAAAAACCCTCACGGGGCTCTAAACCCCTACCCAAGCATCTGAGCCACGGCTCGCCCAAGTCAGAGGCCCCAGCCTCTCTTCTTACTGGGCATGCGCTACAGCACAGCCTATCAGGTGCCGTGGCGCGACCTCGCATCAGGAACTGCCCCTGACCTCTCGATTCAAGAGGGTCGCGGCACCCCAAGAACAGGATCGCGGCCCGACCCTAGGAACCCAGAATTCCATGTTTTTTCTTCAGCCAAGCTCAACCAAAAACCATCCCAAATCAATCTTGGAACCATAATTCAATCCCCAGAATAGATTCAACACATTACCAGCATCAAAACCCAACTTAAACTTGATTAAAAACTCATCAAAACTCACAATCCAACACTTAAGCCACAAGGCTCAAGAACACCTCAAGAACACTAAGAAACCTTAACCAAATTCAACTAAATTAGATATTAGAACTTTACCTTAGCTGTGATTTAAGTCCCCTTAGCTGTAGCTAATCCAATCTCAAGTTCAAGCCTTCAATTCCCAAGTTTTTCAGTCACAAATCCCCTTAGTTCTTCAAGAAACCCCTTTAGAATTGAGAGAGAATGAGGGAGAGGGAGAGAGTCGGTTGGGAGAGTATGTGAGCTGATAAAAATGTTTGTGTTTTGTTTTCTTAAGGCTCAAGTAACTTAAGCTAATCTTGAGGCTCGGGGTACCAAAAACATTCCCGAGGAAAAAATGGTCAAAATCCCCGGTATCCCCTCCTATTCTCATTGACTCAAAGTATATCATCAAATATCTATTCCCATTACCCGATAACCCGGTAATGTACTAGTTACCCAAAATACCCCTTGACTCGCCCCGAGTCGAGTATTGGGTCTCGTTGTGACTTTCCCGCTAACTTGATCCTTAGGATCGTCTTGTGCCGAGTAACCCAAATAAACCCACATAATAATGTGGTCTCTCACATACATCACATATATGCACATATATATAATTATGTCCATAACGGGCCAAATTATGAAATTGCCCTTCTAATAAGAAATGGGGCCACATGCATATTTAATACACATAAACATGCATATCTAGTCATATTATCATATAATTCACATAATCACATAATTACACACAAATATATTTCATATAAGCATATAATTCCATAAAATTGCCCTCCTGGCCCCCTAATCAAGGTCCTAAGCTTTATTAGGTAATTTGAGATGTTACAAGAGTCATCTCAATATCCTATGTGAGAACAAGCTAAAACTTGGCAGATCCTTTCACTAAGCCACTAACGAGAGATTTAGTGGCTACCTCATCTTGAGGGATGAGACTTAAACTCCCTAAAGAGATTCAAGATTAATGGTAACCTATCTTAATACTAATTACTTAGCTAGTATTAGGTTCAATAGGTAATAACAAATCAATTAAGTGAATATTTATTGTACTCAAAATAGTCCCATCTGAGATATGAGTACTTGTGAGTTACCAATTTGAGGGTTAAAGCTAAGATGTTTTTTTTAATAGAACTCAGTCTTGAGAAGACAAGTATTTTATGGTAGCAAAATAATGTAAGAGTTCTACCTATATGGACCTAGGGGTGGTGCCGCCTCTCATGAGAGCGCCAAGTTGTAACGCCCTACTTCCTTAGAGTCGTTACCATGTGATTTATAAATGTGCCATTAGCTCGCTAATCGATGTTTTAGGTTAAAAGTGTGACTAAATTGAAATAAAAATCGTTTAACGATATTAATTAAAAAGATTTGGACATTCATTAAAATCATAAAAAGTCATACATTTGGGATCCCAAAATGCTTTTTAGAAAATGTATTACAACTCAAAATATAATTACGATTGACCTAAGAGACAAAACAAACCATTACAGTACATTTCCCAAAATAACCCTGGCCGTGGCATCCAGGTAGGCCAAACATGTACCCGTCGATCCACGCTCTCCAACTCATGGTTGGTTGACCTTTCCCTTGCCCTTACCTGCACCATAGAGCACCCGTGAGCTGAAGCCTAGCAAGAAAACTCAACGCATAACAATACACACATATCAGTCCACAATATGCAGCAAAACAGTCAATAGACTAAACACATAGCGGCCTACGCCGACCCAGGTGCTTTACCAAGCCCTGGGTTCGCGGTCTTCACCGAGCGGGTGGATACAACACCCTTGGAGGATCTTGCCCTAGCGGCCTGCACTCAGCATGCTCAACGCTGATCCCGACCCCTTGTCGTACTTGACTTCTTGCCGTTCTTGGCCTTCGCCGTTCATGGCCTTCGCCGTTCATTCATAAACATGCATAACACAACATTGCATTCATAGACATTCACACATATATTAAACACAAGAAATAGGGCCACACCCTGAAACATAAACAATAGATACATGCCCTGCTCTACGGGTACAATAATTTTCTTACCTGTGTCCCGAGTTGATTAAGTACCACGATCCCGAGCACAGTCCCCTAATCCAACCTTTGACATAAACCTAGTCACAATGCATCCATAATAATAATCCATCAAGCCTTAAACCAAATAATAACTTCGAAATATTACTCTAGCCTTCGGGACCTTGAATTCTACTAAACCGGGTAGTAGAACCCTTCCCAAGCCTTAACATTTGGGTTCCCGAGCTTAAAAACCCACATTTGCCCTTTTTGCCTATTTTGAGTCGCGACCCGCCCCCTAGTGTCGCGACCCACTACAAGTCAAAGAGCAGAGCCCTCTTTGCTGAAGGACACGGGCCGCGGCGCGCCTTGCCCGCGTCGCAGTGCCTGGGCAATCTCAGGGGCTCCCTAAACCCTTTCGCACACATGGGCCGCGGCGCTTGTAGAACAGGGCCGCAGCTCGAGCCCCCAAACCCAGAAATCCCATCATTTCTTTGCGTTTTCCCCCGAGCCTAAACCCATAATTCACACTCCAAACACCATTTAAACCCAGAATTGAGCCTAGATTTCCTATCCTCACAGCTTAAGCATCATAGCCACTCCATAAATGTTTTCATATCCTCATCAATGCTCAAAATCAAACTAAAGTTCATTCCCTCGTGCAAGCTTTTAGTTCAGCAAAATTATACATAAACAATTAAGTTTAGGCTCTTACCTTTGAGATATGTTCAACCTTGAGCTAATCTCCAAGCACAGCAAGTCTAATCCTCCAATTCTTTAGTCTAGAATCCTCAAAGTTCATCCAAACCTCCAAGCACCATAAAGAGGGAGAGAGAACCGAGTAAGAGAGAAAGAGAGTGCTGAGAGTTCTGTTTTCTTCTATTGTGTTTCTTAGTTCTAATGGTTTCTCAAAGTTACTCAACCTACTCTAAATTATCCCTTAGTACAAAATGACCCAATTACCCCTAAGGTAAATCCTAAATCCTTGATACCACCAAGGGCAATCCCGCTAATTGCCACATCCTTCGAAATCCTCCAGTGTTCCTATAAATCCCATTTAATCCCGACATACTTAATCAGTCGCTAAACTACTACCCGTTACCTGGTAAATCCCGAACACCAACTATGTTCCCAAAATACCCCTAGGCTCAGCCCGAGCCGGGTATTCGACCCTATTATGAATATTTCGCTATTCCACTCCCTAGATCGTCTCGGATCGCACATCATAAATATATCACCACAATCTCGTGGTATCAATCACAACACACATATATATATTGCATTTATGCCCTCAATAGTCTAAAATTACAAATATGCCCCTAATAACCAAATTGGGCCCACATGCATATTTAATTCACATAAACATGCATTTCTAATCACATAACCTTAAATTCACATATCAACATAATTAAATCAATTATTGCCCTCCCAGCACGCTAATCAAGGCCCTAAGCCTTATTAACAAATTTGGGACGCTACAGAGGCGCTACTGAGATGGAGCACAACTTGGAGTCCTTGTGTCTGGTGAGCTTCTGACGAAGATCGAAGCTGTGGCAGATGGGTTGAGCCAATGGAGATCTTAGCCTATAGAGATTGCAAAGGGCTTGCAAGCAAAGGGAAATCTGAATCCGACGGGGATGGGTTAAGCCATGATGGGGATGGCTTGTGTGCGATGGATCTGGGGAAGCTAGAACTTTTGGTGCGATTTCTGGGCGAGATCTGAGGAAGCAATATCAAGGCTTGCGTGTGAGCATGTCAATTTTTTGGGCGCGATTTTCTGGGTAGATCTTGGGAAGCTAAAACTTCAGAGGTTTGGAAGAGCTGGGGAATCGTGGTTTCTGGTATGAATGAAAATTTCTAAGGGTTCTTTCTTATGTAATTTGAGATTTTGAATCACATATGTGACGAATCTAGAATGTGATTTGATATTGTATTTTTTGGCATGTATTTAGATTGATTCTATATGATATTAGGTTTAAATCTTGGTTGATTTAGCTTATATTTGTTTTGTTTTTGTGAATAAATTTGAATATTGTTCATCTTCCTCAAGTTTGAAAAGAATTTTTTTTTTGTTTTGTCTTAATATAATTTAATAGGTGGAGGAAACGAGTGTTTGATAGATTTAATCTTTAATTTTGATTTTGTTTTTTATTTTTACTTTAGTTCTTTTTAAAAATATATTTAATTTTTTATTAATCAATTAATATATATTTTTTAATTAAAATTTACATTTTTTATTTTTAATAATTAAAAAATTGAGGGTATTTTGGTCATATTTTAAAAAAATTGACTAATATTGTGCTTAGGGTACTATTTTGTTTCATTATGGAAAATGATGGGTCCGAATTTTCATTTAATAAAAATGAAGGTCCGATCGGTAACTTTTGAACAACACGGAGTCCAAAATAGTATTTACCCATTTATATATCATATCCAAAGTATTATTAGTATTTTTTTATTTTAGAAATATATTTTAATTCTAAAAGGAATTATAATTAAGTAAATTGGGGTGATTTTGGCTGTACCCTTTGATCAACTTTGAATTGAATCATTATCGATCCTATATATCTTTTCATTAGACCCTTCCTCACTCTCAAGTATATATATATATAAATATATGTATAGTATACTAATTTGTACATGTTTTTAGCTTATAATTGCTGCTATCTGACATGGGCCAGGCTTGTTTGGTGAGTTGACCTACAAAATTGAATCAAATTAGTCCATGAAAATTCTTGATTTTTACTTTGTTCTTTGACTACCCTTTTGCTGAATGAGGCTAATATTGTTGATACAAATCTTTGCTCATTGCAATTTGACTACTAATCAATTTGTTATAAAGGGTTATAGTGTTGTGTACTGAATTATTTCACTTAATTTTGTTCTGTATCTAAAAATGAATGTTCATTGTTGTTCAAGCCTTCAAAATTTAATCAGTCTTTGAAAGCTAATTTCAAGCCAATTTTGTTTTTCTAAAGCTTAAGGCTTAATCAACAGTTATGACCTTACTTTTGATTAATATTTGTCTTGTATTTAAGGTGAGAATGAGAAACTAATAATATCATGCATTAAAGTTATTGAGCCCACATATTGTAACTTATTGTGTTAACACAGTAACATATCTGTCCCTAGTGATATAGAAAGGAACATTAAAAACAATCTTTTGCCTATCAATGATCATTTTCTCACATCATATCAATGGTGGGACAAAGTTAATTTGCTTAAATTAAAAAATAATAATAACAGCAAATAATGGAGTTCAAATGAGATAGCAAGTATGTCTTTCAAAATGTTAAGTTACATATTTTGTTTTTATGTGACAATGAATGTTACTTTCTAATAGATATTTTACATGAAATATTATTGTAGTACTTTGATTTTGATTTTGATTTTTTTTTTATGTAATTTTAAATATTTAAACAATATATTAATTTAAATAAAAATATTTCAGAAGTTTTCATTAAAATCTTAGCAATTTGTTTGATCAGATCCAGACAAATATTATGAACTTTTCGTTTTGACAATTACATGGTCTATTTTGAAATATAATATTCTACTATTTAACTAAAATTTAGGAATATAGTATGGCAAAAATTCTTTAAAATATCATTTTGACAAAATAATTTGTATTAAAAATTTGAGTGTAGCATCAATTAACAAACCTAACAATTTTTGCAAAACAATTAAAAAAAGAAAAGAAAAAGAAGGATAGTTTGCAAAATATACTTTTTTGCTCTATCTAATTTGCTCAAGGATATTTAATAAAATAAAACAAATTTGGTGTTAGATTTTGTTTTTATAGAATATCAAAATGTTAACTAGGGAAAGTAATAAGGTTATAGTCGTAGAGGTTTGAAACTTAGAATCTCATTATCTTAAATTCTAAACAAAAATTAAGCCGAGACAGTAGATTTTGGAATGATGATTCTAAATAACCCATTAAATTGATTTATATATTATATACAAAATATTACTATTATTTTTTAGTTTTATAAATATATTTTACAAAAAAATTATGGCCATTGATTTTGAATTATCATACAATAAGTCATTTTAAATCTATTTATATAGGGTAAATATCATTTTAGATTCTGTATTGTGCAAAAGTTACCGATAAGACCCTCTGTTTAGTTAAATGATAATTTAGACATTGCGTTTTGCAAAATAAAACAAAATAATACCCTAAGCCCAATTTTGCTCAAACTTTTTTTAAATATGACCAAAAAATCATCGAATTTTATTAAGTAAAAATTAAATGGCATACCCATTTTCAGAGAGCACCTTCAATTTTTAACCAGTATTTAAAACTCTTTCATTTATGCCCAATTTTTTAGTGTCTCTTCCCATAATACCCTTCTTCTAACTGAAACTCAGTACCCATCATCTTCCCCAACAGGACATATACGTCATCTTCTTCACCCATCTATGGCAGATCTCCGTCAAGCTGTCGTTCGACTTCGAGACCACGTGCGCCACAAACTGATGGTCTCTCACCGACGCAAGCGAGGCTCAGAAATTTCAAGATCTAAGAAGTTATAATGAAATCCTCACTCACAATTGGCAGCCGCAGCCCCCTCCATCTTCAGCTCCTCCGAGTCCTAACCATGAGCAACTCCAAGAGCTGAGAGATCTCCCAGCTATGGCTGGACCTCCATCTCGTTGCCAACCTCCGTTGTGGACTCTGCTACTTCTCCAAGTTCCACTCAACCTGTTACTTCAAGTCCACTGATATGGCCACAACTGTTGGAAAAACTTTAATCTGTATTTAGCCCTAATTAATTCATGAGAATCAAACAATAGAATTAAAGATTAACGGAAGCGTACCGGAGTCCATAGAATCGATTTTGAATGGTATGATCTTCCAATTTTTGCATCAATATTTCTCTCTGGAACCTCAGTTTCTTGATGAAGGGGATTCAAGAATAAAGATACGATATATGAAGCGATGCAATGGGGACCAACCTGTTTATTAATAACTGAAAAACAGTAATTAATAATTTATTTACTATTTCTAATTTGGCCCTTCATCAAATCAGAAATTGTCTCAATGGTATCCACATATAAAAATCATGACAATCATGCCCTTAAGTCATAAACTTTATTAAAAAATAGACCACATAAATTTGACTCATTTATATAATGACCCAACACACATTTTTATATATACAATTGTGACCCCAAATAAATAAATTTCTAACAATCTCCCACTGGGCTACATATGTATATATATAAATGTGTTAACCTTATTGAGCTCATAACTTTGTCATCATAACTGTAGGCATGTGCAATCTCGTCCATTAACTATATCAACATAGGATCAAAGCGATTTTCGTTGTATCAATCACAACTAAACCCATCAATGGTCACATATATCAACATAGCCAAATGACATAGATCAATCATGGTAATGTGGTATGAAAATTACATGCATGGTGATCTATTCATGTCAATTTTCAATTGGTCCTACTTTACTTTATAGAGATCAAAACTTTAGCTTAATGTACAAAGTGAAATTAACCTAATAACATAAATTCTGATCAGAAAAATATCTAAATACACTAGTTTCATGAAACAAATAAAACACAAAGGATAATAAGACAAACTCCCACTGAATCTAGATATCCTCATACTCTAAAACACCCATACGAGCAGTGTGCTCATGAAAGACCTTGGGTGGCAAACCCTTAGTAAGGGGGTCTGCAATCATGGAGTTTGTACCTAAGTGTTCTATACAAATCTGTCCACTCTGTACCCTTTCTTTTACAACAAGGAACTTGATGTCAATATGTTTTGACTTCGTCGAGCTCTTGTTGTTGTTGGAATACAATACAGCTGATTTATTGTCACAATACAACTTAAGTGGTCTTTCTATTCCATCCACAATGCGCAGCCCGGTGACAAAATTTCTCAGCCATATACCATGGTTGGATGCCTCATAACATGCAACAAACTCTGCTGCCATAGTAGATGAAGCTATTAGTGTTTGTTTTGCACTCCTCCATGATATAGCTCCACCACCTAACAGATATATGTAGCCCGAAGTGGATCTCCTACTATCTTGGCATCCCGCAAAGTCGGAGTCAGAATACCCAATGATCTCAAAGTGATCTGACCTCCTATATGTGAGCATGTAATCTCTTGTTCTCTTCAAATATCTCATAACCTTTTTGGCTGCTTTCCAGTGATCAATTCCTGGATTGCTTAAGTATCTGCCTAACACTCCAACAATGTACGCTATATCCGGACGCGTACAAACTTGAGCATACATTAGACTCCTAACAGCTGAAGCGTAGGGAATCTTTTGCATTTCTTGAATTTCAAGGCTTCCTTTAGGGCATTGCTTAAGACAAAATTTGTCTCCTTTAACGACAGGGGTATCACCTGGTCTACAATCTTGCATGCCAAACCTTTTGAGTACTTTATCGATATAGCTCTTTTGTGATAATCCAAGAATACCCCGAGAACGGTCTCGATGTATTTGAATTCCTAAAACAAAAGAGGCGTCACCAAGATCTTTCATCTCAAAATGCTTAGATAGAAATCTCTTGGTTTCGTGCAATAAGCCTATATCATTAGTGGCAAGCAATATGTCATTGACATATAGAACCAGAAATATGCACTTACTCCCACTAAACTTATGATACACACAATCATCAACAGCATTTATCTCAAAACCAAATGAGAGAATCACTTGATGAAATTTGTGGTACCATTGACGGGAAGCTTGCTTGAGTCCATAGATGGATTTTTTTAATTTGCAAACCATATTCTTTGGGTCACCACACACAAAGTTTTCTGGTTGCTCCATGTAAATTGTCTCATCAATGTCGCCATTGAGAAACGCTGTTTTAACATCCATCTGATGTAACTCAAGATCAAAATGAGCAACAAGTGCCATTATTATCCTAAAAGAGTCTTTCGATGAAACCGGAGAGAAAGTCTCTTTATAATCAATGCCTTGTTTTTGAGTATAGCCTTTTGCTACAAGACGTGCCTTAAACCTCACCACATTACCATTTTCATCCCTCTTGGTTTTAAATATCCATTTACAACCAATTGGTTTTACACCTTCTGGTAATGGGACAACTTCCCAAACTTTATTGTCTTGCATAGACTTATTCTCTTCATTCATGGCATCATTCCACTTTTGAAAATTAGAACTTTCCATGGCCTGATGAAAGTTGATTGGATCATCTTCCATCATTCCAATGTCATCCTCATGTTCTTGAAGATACACTATGTATTCATCTGGATTAATAGCATTTCTTCTTTCTCTAGTGGATCGTCGCAAAGGCACTTGTTCTTGAGGTTGTTGAGTTTGTACCTCTGGCGTTTGATTGACTATGTTTGGTTGCTCTTGATCTAAAACTTGATCAATATTAGGATTGGAATCCTGAACATTGTCAAAAGCAACTAATGGAATAGAAATCAACTCATCTTCAAGAAGAGTGGTTGATTCTAAATCCTCCTCAAAAACAAAGTCCTTAACCGTATTTCTCCCCCCAAACTCAATATCCTCAAAAAACTTTGCAGTTCCCGTTTCAAATATATTCTTTACTTTGGGATCATAAAACTTGAAACCCCTAGATCGTTCAGAATATCCAATAAAGTAGCTGCTCACAGTTTTGGGTTCCAACTTCTTTTCATTTGGCCTATAAGGCCTAGCTTCAGCTGGACATCCCCAAACGTGAAAGTGATTAAGACTAGGATTTCGCCCCGTCCAAAGCTCATAAGGTGTTTTTGCAGCTGCTTTAGTTGGTACCCTATTCAAAATGTAGGCTGCTGTCTTAAGTGCCTCTCCCCAGAGTGATTTTGGTAAGGTTGAATGACTGATCATACTCCTTACCATATCTTTAAGAGTACGGTTTCGTCTTTCAGAAACACCATTCATGCTAGGAGATCCCGGCATAGTGTACTGTGGGACAATTCCACACTCCTCTAGATATCTGGCAAAAGGTCCTGGACGTTGTTCACCTGATCCGTCATATCTACCATAGTACTCACCACCACGGTCAGACCTGACTTGCTTTATTCTTTTGCTAAGTTGATTCTCAACTTCAGCCTTAAAAGATTTGAACACGTCCAAGACTTGAGACTTTTCATGAAGTAGAAATAGGTACGCATATCTCGAGTAATCATCTATGAATGATACAAAATATTGTTGACCATTCCAAGAAGGTGTAGGAAATGGCCCACAAATGTCCGTATGTATCAACTCTAAGACGTCCATAGCTCTTTTCGCACCTAATTTCTTTGTTTTGGTGTGTTTGCCTTTGATGCATTCAATGCAAACATCAAAGTTTGAAAAATCAATTGAATCCAAGATTCCATCAGACACAAGTCGCTCAACTCTATTTCTAGAGATGTGACCTAACCGTTTATGCCATAAGGAACTTGATTTTTCATTATCTATTTTACGCTTAGTACCACGTGATTCCACATTTAAGGTTTCATTATAAGAAGCAACGGTGTCAAGCAAATATAAGTTGTCATAAACCATAAGAGAACCAGTTCCAACAGTATTTGAATTAATAGATAAACTAAAGCAGTTGTTTCCAAATGAACAACAATAACCTAATTTGTCCAAACAAGAAACAGAAACCAAATTCCGCCTAAATGACGGTACAACAAAAGTATCTATTAAGTCCAAATAGTAACCAGTACTTAACAACAACCTAAAATGCCCTATTGCTTCCACATTCACCGACTTGCCGTCTCCCACATAAATTCTTCTTTCAGCATCACTTGGCTTTCGGTAACTCAGGCAACCCTGCATTGAAACACTGATGTTAGTAGTAGCATCGGAATCTAACCACCAAGTGTTTCTTGGTACTGAAGCTAAATTTACCTCAGAATAGACCAAAGTAAGAAATGTACCTTTCTTTGCTCGCCATGCAATGTACTTAGCACATTCCTTCTTCGCGTGTCCTTTCATGTTGCAAAAGAAACAACCACCATCGTTGTTGGCTTGAGTTTGTTTCTTATGTGCTGGACCCTTATCCTTAACAACCTCATTCTTCCTTTTCTTGCCCTTATCCTTAGAGGTGCTTGCCAAATGAGCACTTTCAGTCTTCTCTTGCTTCAATCTTTCTTCCTCTTGAACACAAAATGAAATGAGCTCATTAAGAGTCCACTTCTCCCTTTGACAGTTGTAACTGACCTTGAATTGACTGAATTGTGGAGGAAGAGAGATAAGCACTAAATGCACAAGCAAGTCATCCGAAAGCTCAAGCTTTAGTGCCTTCAACTTTGAAGCAAGGTGAGACATTTCCATAATGTACTCCCTTATGTTTTCCTTGCCCTTAAACCTCATGGAAATAAGTTTCTTTAAAAGAGTACTTGTTTTCGCCTTATCGCTTTTTGCAAAATGTTTCTCAATTTCAGCAAGGAAAGTTGTGGCATCGGTGACCTCTTCGGACACCGCACCCCTAAAAACCTCAGGTATGCCGCGCTTGATGATCATAAGACTCATGCGGTTTGAACGGTCCCACTTCTCATAAATCCTCCTTTGCTCGGAGGTACTAGCATCCGTAAGAGAAGCAGGTCGATCCATCCTTAATGCAAGGTCAAGATCCATGTAGCCAAGAACAATGAAAATGTTCTCCTTCCAGTCCTTAAAGTTATTACCATTAAGGACCGGCACTGAATTAAGGTTAGCAGATACAATAGCAACAGCTGAACACAGAAGAGTACAATTACATAAATAACATGCTCATATAAAAAACCAAATAAAACAATAAATTCAAATAATGGTTAATCCCATCTCAAGATACCAAACACATCATTAATATCAAGTCTTTGGACAATAATATTATTGAAAACGGTACTCTTGTTATAGCGATCAAACATTGACAATAAATTATGTCAAATAATATGCAATCTTTGGACTAACATATTATTCACACAAAAGTACCTTATAATTGTCACACATTTATCACCATATGTACGTATGAAACTCTGTCAAATATTAACTTACCTTTGGGTCAGTTAATAAACACATGAACTACATACACACAATTATCTTAATATTGTTATTGAATTAATCTACACAAAAGAGATCACTTTGGTGATATTTTGTTTCAATTAATTTAACTAAATATTAGATATCCTTAATAAATTCTCAAACCAAAATTTGAATTAAATTGTTACTGTATTATTATTATATATTTAATAAAATAATAATAATAATGAAAACCCAATAACATATATATATCCATATACAAAACAAAAGAAAGTGTAGCTGGTATTTTGTTTTATTCCTTATATATATATTCATATAAAAAAAAACAAAAAACAAAAACGTAATCTGTTTTGTAAAGAAAACAGAATAAAACATATCCATATAAAAACAAAACAAAAAACTCTCCAATATAACTATAACAGAAGAGAAGATAAGTTCTGCAATATAACTATAACGGAATCCATTCAAATTTAAAATGGCATAAGATGTTATATATATATTCAAAACTAATCGCAGATGTTATATATCCATTCAAAAATAAAATCGCAGATGTTATATATCCATTCAAAGCAGAAGTTCATATTATATAAATAATAATTGAATGAATTTTCTGCAATTATATTTCTTAAACATTCATCGCATAACATGATGGAAGATCAATACTACCATATATTCTCAAGAATTAATTCAGGGTTGCTCTGGTACCAAATGTTGGAAAAACTTTAATCTGTATTTAACCCTAATTAATTCATGAGAATCAAACAATAGAATTAAAGATTAGCGGAAGCGTACCGGAGTCCATAGAATCGATTTTGAATGGTATGATCTTCCAATTTTTGCATCAATATTTCTCTCTGGAACCTCAGTTTCTTGATGATGGGGATTCAAGAATAAAGATACGATATATGAAGCGATGCAAAAAATGGGGATCAACCTGTTTATTAATAACTGAAAAACAGTAATTAATAATTTATTTACTATTTCTAATTTGGCCCCTCATCAAATCAGAAATTGTCTCAATGGTATCCACATATAAAAATCATGACAATCATGCCCTTAAGTCATAAACTTTATTAAAAAATAGACCACATAAATTTGACTCATTTATATAATGACCCAACACACATTTTTATATATACAATTGTGACCCAAATAAATAAATTTCTAACAACAACAACAACTGGTCATTCGACTATTCTCACCTTAATCTCCCTGTACTCGCTCACCTTGCTGGTACACCCTCATTCTTTATTTGTTTAATTAAGTGGTCATAACACAAAATTGGCACTGGAACTGGGACAAAAAATCTTAAAAATTATTATTAGAAAATATGTTGGGAGAGAAAGAAGGGTGTATCATATTGGATTCAACCCGTAAAGGGAAGAGATTTCTGGATAGCATGCACTGTATTGCAGAAACTGAGCTTGTAGTTGGCAGTGGTTGGTTG
This sequence comes from Humulus lupulus, assembly GCF_963169125.1. Lineage (NCBI taxonomy): Eukaryota > Viridiplantae > Streptophyta > Magnoliopsida > Rosales > Cannabaceae > Humulus > Humulus lupulus. The sequence continues at coordinate 283,606,011 of NC_084794.1, read as the reverse complement.
ATTGCTTGGTTCGTTTAAATTACTATACACTTATTTCATATATATGACCCGTTTAAATTACTTGTAGTATAAGTATATTTATATATATAAACCTTGTTTATATTATCTTTAACAACGAAAGATTCAATAATGGTTTACTGGTTTGCTTGAGTTGATTTTCATACCCTTTATTTGTTTGATAAAATGCCTCAACTATATTTCATGTGTTTGATGCTTAAAACTGCTTGGTGTGATACTATCTTTCTACCTTTTGAACACTAGGGAGATGGGTACCACAATAATGTCTTCTCATATTTGTCTCAACTTTTTATGTTGCTAATCTTGATATTGCTTATAGTATAAGGTGCATGTGCTGTATGCAAGAAAAATGTAGCTAAACAAAGACATAAACTGAAATAAATACAAATAGAACATGAGCAAGAAACAATGAAATACATTGATGCGCTGTTTGTTTTTCTCAAATTTTGGAGGTATATTTTATACATGAATATTAGTTATTGTTGGTTATATGGAGAAAGTTATTGTTGGAGAAATAAAGGACACATTCATTAGCATACAACACATTAAAATCTAAACCAAATTTTTTTAAAATTTAAACTACAACGCTTGAAATTTAAGCCATTAGGCTTAAAATCTAAACTACGACCCTTTAAATTATATATTTAAACTATAAAACATATTGTTTAAAATCTAAACCAAAACTCTTTAAAATTTAAACCACAAGGTTTAAAATTTAAAGTTGGTGGTTTAAATTTTAAGCCTTATGGTTTAAATTTTAAGTTTCCGGTTTAAATTTTAAAAAAATTTTGGTTTAAAGTTTAAAGGGTCGTATTTTAGATTTTTAGCAAATTGGTTTACATTTTAAGTTTTGTAGTTTACATTTTGAAAAGTTGTGGTTTAGATTTTAAGCCTTGATGTTTAACTTTTAAAGGGTCGTGGTTTAGATTTTATGTCTCGAGGTTTATATTTTAAAGGATTGTGGTTTATATTTTAAGCTTTGTGATTTAAATTTTAAAGAGTTGTGGTTTAGATTTTAAGCCTAGAGGTTCACATTTTAAATAGACATTGTTTAGACTTTAAGCCTAAACAATTTTAAGCCTTGTGGTTTAAATTATAAAGAGTCATGATTTAAATTTTAAGCCTTGTAGTTTAAATTTTAAAGAGACGTGGTTTAACTTTTAAGCCTTTTGGTTTAAATTTTAAATAGTCGTGGTTTAAATTCTAAGCTTTCCTTGGTTTAAGTTTTAAAGAGTCATGGTTTAAATTATAAGTCTTGTGGTTTGAATTTTAAAAACTAGTGGTTTAAATTTTAAAGAGTCATGGTTTAGATTTTAAAAGATCATGATTTATATATTTATATGGTTGTAGTTTAGATTTTAAGCCTAGTGGTTTAATTTTTAAGCCTTGTGGTTTAGATATTAAGTCTTATGATTTAAATTTTAAAAAGTCGTAGTTTAAATTTTAAGCCTTGTGGTTTGAATTTTAAAGACTATTGGTTTAAATTTTAAAAAGTCGTGGTTGAGATTTTAAATAATCATGGTTTATATTTATATATTGTCGTGGTTTAGATTTTAAGCCTAGTAATATAATTTTTAAGCATTGTGGTTTAAATTTTAAAAAGTCGCGGTTTAAATTTTAAATTTTAAAGATTTGTCATTTAAATTTTAAGACTTGTGGTTTAAATTTTAAGTCTTGTAGTTTAAATTTTAAAAACTAGTGGTTTAAATTTTAAAGAGTCATGATTTAGATTTTAAATGATCGTAGTTTATATTTTATATGATTGTGGTTTAGATTTTAAGTCTAGTGATTTAACTTTTAAACGTTGTGGTTTAAATTTTAAAAAGTCGTTGTTTATTTTTTTAAGCCTTGTGGTTTAAATTTTAAATAGTCGTGGTTTATATTTTAAGCATTCTAGTTTAAATTTTAAAAACTAATGGTTTAAATTTTAAAAAGTCGTGGTTTTGATTTTAAATGATCATTATTTATATTTTATATGGTCGTGGTTTATATTTTAGGCCTAGTAGTTTAACTTTTAAGCCTTGTGGTTTAAATTTTAAGTCTTGTGATTTAAATTTTAAAGGGTTGTGGTTTAAATTTTAAAGAGATGTGATGTAAATTTTAAAGAGTCGTGGTTTAAATTTTAAGCTTTGTGGTTTAAATTTTAAAGAGGCGTGGTTTAAATTTTAAACCTTGTGGTTTAAAATTTAAACCTAGTCATAGTTTAAATTTTAAGTCTTGTAGTTTAAATTTTAAAAATTAGTAGTTTAAATTTTAAAGAGTCGTGATTTAGCTTTTAAAAGATCATGATTTATATTTTATATGGTTGTGGTTTAACTTTTATGCATTATGGTTTAAATTTTAAGCATTGTTGTTTAAATTTCAAAGGGTTGCGGTTCAAATTTTAAGTACTATGGTTTAAATTTTAAAGAGTCGTAGTTTGAATTTAAAGCCTTGTGGTTTATATTTAAGCTTTGTGGTTTACATTTTGAAGAGTTGTGGTTTCGATTTTAAGTCTTGTAGTTGAACTTTTAAAGTGTCTTGATTTAGATTTTATATCTTGAGGTTTATATTTTAAAAGATTGTTGTTTACATTTTAAACTTTGTGGTTTAAATTTTAAAAAGTTGTTGTTTAGATTTTAAGCCTTGATGTTTACATTTTAAAAAATAATTTTTTATAGATAAAATACAATCCTATAAATATAGTTGTCACACATAACTATGACACACTACAATTAGAATTCATTTCCAATTTAACTATAATATGACACATATAATACATATTATAGCAACACTTAGAACCATGTGCTCAAATAATGGTAATTTGGGAAGTTTCAAGATAATAATGGGTAAAATTTAACTAAATATATTTAGTGTCTAGTTTTAGTTGACTACTCTTAAAAGTGGGTAGTTCTCAACTTTTCCCTTTTATTAATTAATATAATAATTTAATAATAAAAAATAAATATTAAATAAAAATCATATAAATTGATTTTAAAATTAAGAAATATAATTTTTTTAATTACAAAAATAAATTTAAGAATTAAAATTAAAACTAAAGCTTTCTAAACTAAATAAAAAATATTATTAAATTTTAAAACGTAAATCTTCTTCACTCCCTTCATCTTCTTCTTCTTCTTCCTCCTCTTCTTCTTCTTGCCTCATCCATGTTCCTTTTTTGTAGGTACCCTGAATCCCATAATTGAGTCGCGATGGAGGCTGTTATATTATTTTATAATATGATATTTTATATTAAATAATGTGACAAAGAGTGTCACGTATTGTAACATATAAAAGAGAGTTACAATATTTGAATATATGTGAATATTCAAATATGTAACATATTTGGAGTTACAAATTCAGTTACAAGTTTGTAACCCCCAAATATTACCCAATAATGTGTAGATTTGATGTTACACATTATGATTTGAATTTGTCAAAGCCATAAGAGATATGGTTGTTGGAGACATGATTTTAAACCCCATAATATGTTTGGAGGTTACAAAGTCATGTGGGAAGAGTATAGAGTCGTTTGGAAAATTGCACAAAAATAATGTGCTGAAATTGGGCTGTGGCCGCGACCTAAGGAACAGAGACTCATGGCCGCGACCAGGAATATCTCTGGCCGCGGCCAAAGAAGCTGATAGCTAAACCCAATTTTATGTAACAACTTTGAACGGTTCTAACAACTCATGTAACCCTCAAAACTCCTTTTTAATTCCATAAACATCCAATTAAACATTGGTAACATCCATAGGGGTTGATGAAATTTGAAATTCAAATGGTGTGTCTCAAAACTCTATAAATAGGAGTCTATTGCTCACTTGTAAGACACATCAAATTCTATCAACTAGAGCACTTGGCTAGAAATTCACCATAGAGGCTTGATTATTCCAAAGAGCTATTTCCATTTGTGAGAGTTCCCTTAGTGCTTGAGATAAGGAAAATAAGGTTTTGGACAAAGGTTGTAAATCTTGTTCAAGTTGGTGATCCCCAATGCTCTTCACTTGGGTTGTGTGAGTGAAAGTGTTTGTTTTTTGTTATTGTTCTTCTTTTTTACTATTGTTTTTCATCTTCTTCTCTTATTTTTCTATTTACACTTTTGCTTGTATCTTTTGCTTTTAGAGTTGTAATCTCCCCTACATCTTTTCTCTACTACTTCTAGTTTATTTGTATCTTTTGTTTTGAGTTGTATTTTCTATTATTCTCTTTATCTACATTTTCTACATTTGCTTGTATTTTTGTTATCGATTTGTAACCTTATTTAATCAATCATCTTGTCTTTGTATTATTTCTGCTTAGAGTTGTAAGAGTCTTACCATTTTCCATTGAGGCAATATAATTATCTCTAACAGAGGCGCTACTGAGATGAAACACAACTTGGAGGCCCTGTGTGTGGTGAGCTTCTGACGAAGATTGAAGCCGCGAAGGATGGGTTGAGCCGACGAAGATCAGAGCCGATAGAGATTGCAAATGGCTTATAAGCAAAGGGCGATTTGAATCCGACAGGGATGGGTTAAGCCACGATGGGGACGGCTTGTGTGCGATGGATCTGGTGAAGCAAGAACTTCTGGTGCAGTTTTTGGGCGAGATCTGAGGAAGTAAGATCAAGGCTTGCGTGTGAGCATGTCAATTTTTTGGGCGCAATTTTCTGGGCAGATCTTGGGAAGCTAAAACTTCAAAGGTTTGGAAAAGCTGGGGATATGTTATATTTTAAATATAATGATTGATTAAATAAGGTTACAAATAAGGTTAAAATATAATACTCTCGGAAGCCTTTAGAGGGATTTATTTGGCTTAGGGGCATTATGGTCTTTTGACCTTAAGGATTTATATCAGCTTTTGAGTGTTTAGAAGGCTGTGGAAAACAGAATAAAACAGAGCCCATCCTCATCTCTTCCCTTCTCTCCCGTACAAGGTTTCTCCTTCATCTTCCCTTCAAATTTTGAGAGCCATCTTGAGGTGTTAAGTTAGGAGATCAAAGGTGGAAGCTAGGGAACTTGTTTCAGCCATTAAAGGGGATTCAAAATTGAGTTTGAGGTGAGTTCCAGTTATGTATTTTATGGTGTGCTCTGTTTTGAGTTAAGTTTTAGTTGATGATTTATTGATGGAAAGTTTGGATTAATAGAAGTTTGGGTGATGTTTTCTTTGGGTTTTGATGAGGGAGAGTGGTAGAGGATGTTTGGTGGTTGAATTGGGTGTTAGGTTGAGGTTTGGGACAGGTTTGAAGGGCTTGGTTCCAAGGGAAAACGCAGGGGAGGCGAGCTGGTGCGAACTGAGTTTTTGGAAAAACTGGGTATTGAGCCGCGGCATGGCTGTGGTGCGTCGCGGCTCAAGGCGTCTGGCAGGGAGGGTAGTCTCTGTTTGAGGGGCGCGCTGCAGCGCAGCTAGGGCGGGTCGCGGCCCTTGGTGACCTTTTTGACCAAAATGGTGTTTTTAGCTTGGGGATTCAAGCCTTAGGCCTCGGGGTTGAACCTAGTACCCGGTTAAGTGGGGATTGATGTCCCAGAGGCTAGATATTGTTTTGGGAACTTATGTTGATCATTTTTATTAATGGTATCTTATATTTGGTTATGACTAGGTGACCGCTAAAGGACTAAAAGTTGATCGTTCTCAAGGGTCGTTCTTTAAATCATTCTAGCTCGAATCTGAGGTAAGAAAACTGCACCCCATATGTGACATGCATGGCTATGATTGAAGCATGTTAGATGTTGAATGTGAACATTGATAGCACAATGAATGTTTGACAATTTTGCCCATTTGCATATGGTTATTATTGAGGCATGCTGGATAACTAAGTGTGATGCATGTGATGCATGAGAAACATGTGATTAGAGCATACCATGAACGACGAATATGAGATTGGTCAGAGCTTGAGTCTCTGTGTTTGTGCATGATTGCAATTATGCTAGCAACTATTTAGTAAGCATGCTGAATGCCCTATTCTTGGATAATTGGCATATGATACACATTGATAGCATTGCTTACCTGTGCATGGAACTGACTAACTAGTCAGATTTGGCAAAGGTGTTAGTATCAACTGTAAAGCTGTGGCTCACTAGTCAGGTTCGGCAGTGGTACTGGACACTGGTCACATTGCGCTGACTCACTAGTCAGAACAGCCTTAGCGTGTATCACGCAAGCCATTAGAGATTAGATCTAATCGATTATCAGCATTGAATGACTCAAAGAGCATTAATGCCAGACCGACCTCAAGGGTCGATGAACATTATAAGCGCTTGAAGGCTAGAGGCTTACCCAACAGCCACCCTTCCATTTGAATTAGTGACTTGCTTGTCAGTCACTCAGTATGGTTTACCAGAACCTATTGAAGGCTAGAGGCTTACCCAACAGCCACCCTTCCAATTGAATTAGTGACTCGCTTGTCGGTCACACAGTATGGTTTACCAGAACCTCAAGTGTTGCAACACTCATCTGATTAGGTTTGACTTGATAGTCCTCCAATCAGAAGGCCATGATTTCTTATCCTAGATACCTCATCATTTGTTGGAATTCATTTGCATGCTGAATAGAGCTATGATTGCTAGGCATGCCAGATATGATTTGATATCATGATATGACTGTTCATGAGCATATGAGTTTTCTTGCTGGGCTTCGGCTCACAGGTGCTTTGTGGTGTAGGTAAAGGCAAAGGGAAGCTGGACCATCCTTGAGTTGGAGAGCTTAGGTGATGACGTGTACATATGCAGCTGCTCGACCAATACTTGGGCGAGGTTTGAAAGAGGAACTAGGGTCGAACCCTGTTTTGCCGCCTAGAACGGCCTGTTGTAAATATCTTTCTGTAATAGACTCTGAAATTATATTTTTGGGATCCCAGTGTATATATTAAACGTTCTAGTGAAACGTTACATCTTAACCAAAATGTTTAAACCCTAAACCGCTAATCATGCTTAGTTACACGTTTTTGGCCAAATGACTCGGTTAGCGAGTTTAGCACTGTTTACAAGGCACACCGTAACAGTCCCTGGAGTTGGGGCGTTACAAATTTAGTCTTTAGAATTGTCAACACATCTTTATATACAATTAATCACATACAGAATGAATAGATGTTAAAAAAGATACTTGACTGCATATATAACTATTACAATATAAATGTATATTTTCTTAATTCAGGGCTAAACAATTTTATAACTTATTACAATGTAAAAGTAATTTTTATTTATAACTCGGTTAAGTTGGGACTAATTTTTTTTTATAATAAAATAAAAATCATTCTTATTTAGAGTATTCAATTGTATTAGGTTGGGGCGTTAAAATAAATAAACAACAAACTACTAAAATGGTATTAACTAGACATAATACAAATTGGTTTTAGGACAAAAAAAAAATTGGGTACAAACAAAAGTATATTCCCTTACAAATTCCTCAAAATGGTTTAGAATATAAAATAGCTAGGCTGGACTAATTATATTAGTTTCCATATACTCTTATTCTTATCCTTATGTAATTCAAATTGAATATCTATACAAAGAATGTGATAATTGGCCAGTGTATTTACAGTTACCATATTTAATGGTGTACCGAAACAAGTTTCATGTGTCATGTCCTATGTTTGGGTTTTTCAACTATAAATAAGACCAATATCCACACTTGAAAATCACCCAACAAACCAAAAAAAAAAAAAAAAAAAGAAAGAAAAATCTTATTTATTCTTATATACCCTTTTCTTTATTTCTCTTCTAAAGATAAAGATGAATAGCAACATAGTTATGTGTTTTGTTGTTGTTTGCTCACTTTCATTTTCACCACTACTAAGCCATTGCAGGCCAGTTTTGTCATCAATAGCAGCAAATAAGCTTAATGACTTAATCGAAAGCACATGCAAACAAACACCAAACTACAATGTTTGTGTCTCTTCTCTTCGATCTGACCCTCGAAGCTCCAAGGCTACTGATGTTGAAGGACTAGGCCTAGTGATGGTCGATGTGCTTAAGGGGAAGGCACAGGAGACACTGGACCAGATCAACGACCTACTTAAGCAGAGTCCCAAGCCTGAACTGAAGCAGCCATTGGGTTACTGTGCTCTCAGTTATGGCGCCATTTTGAATGGTGATATCCCACAAGCCACTGAGGCTTTCACCAAAGGTAACTACAAGTTTGCGGAAGAGGGTTGTAATGATGCTGCAAATGAGGCTGATTTGTGTGAGAGCAAGTTCACACCACCAGGCTCTTCTCCTATTACTCAGATGAACACTGCTGTGCATGATGTGGCTGCCGTCACTGCTTCCATGGCTAGGATATTACTTGCTTAGGACTTGATTTTATTCGACTCTCTATTTTTCATGCCTATCTGTTATAATTACTTACATTTATATCATGGAATAATCAATAAATAAACTGCCCTACCTTTTGAAGATTATTCTTTTAATTACCATCCTAAACTATTCTGCACTTCATAACGTTTTTCATTTAACAACTATTCTAAATATAATTATATATTAAATAAAGGCTCTTAATAACAGCACTAATTCTCCCCAAAATATTGAATGTTTGGTATTCTGGTCTTTGATATTTATTATGAAGGATATAAAGTTGATATTTCTCTAGTCACTATATTTAATTTAGTGAAATACATTGAAACTCTAACACAAAGTTTCACTTACTATCTTATTAAGTAGATTTTTGTTAGAAAAAATAATTGTCTTAATGGGTTGGCCAAATTGCTAGAAAGAGTTCAAAAAACTTATCAAATGCAAAAAAATAAAAAAAATTGGTCACTTGGGATAGTGTAGATATGCTAGAAATATTTATGGTTGTTTATGTTTTAGCGATAAGAAATTACAACTTTGAAATTTGTACAAACTCTTCTTAACGTTTTTTTTAAGAAAATGCTCTTAGTACTTAAACATACTTGGTTTTCTGGGTATTAATGTTTATTTAATGATACGTTTCAATTTTGCTGTAAAAAAAAAAAAGAAACGTTTCAATTTTGAAGAGACCTCAAATAATTTTTTTTTTAAAAGACCTCAATAGTTACTTTATTTCTTCAAAGTAATGATATGATATAACCAATGAAATGATGAGAAGTATAAAAAAATTAAAAAAAAAACAAATAAAATTTTACACAAAATCTTCTTATAGGCTACTAATTATTTTATTAAAAAAATTATTATCATTTAATTAAAAAATTAAGAACTCACTAAATTACAATAATAAATTCATTGTGAAATATATATCATAGTGTTGCAAAATAAGCATTATAGTTAACTATGAAAAAAAAACAAAGGTACAATTAAAAGTAAAAATTCATCCACATTAAAATTTCTCTCAATTGTTATCATTTTGTGTTATATTAAAAAATTGTAAACCCTCCAATTTCTTTCTATCGTAAACACTCCCCAATTTCTATCTGTTTTGACAATGGAATTTATGCACAAAATATTGTATAAAAAAACATTAATTAACATTTAATATTAAATGTGAATTTTTAAAAAAATTAGAGAAGCTTACATAGAAGAAAATAAGGAAAACAATTTAGTCTCTAATCCATATGGGACAAAATTGTGAAAATATAGTTCTACTTCAAAGTTTTGTTCTTTAATATCTTGTTTAAGGAGTGTTTATGTCAATAAAACATTCATAACCAAAAAATAAATAGAGGGTGAGAATATCTAACGCAATTGAGGTCAACACCTAACTAGACTACTCTACTGGAAGTTTGTTCATTACTTTGAAAAATGAACTAACTTTAAGCAAGAATGGATTCGCCTAAAAAGAGCAGAGTGAAACAGTTGGCCAAAGCCCTCAGAATGATCATGCTATAAATTAAGATATTTTTTTATAAATTATTTTAGATTTGTTATATAAAAAAACAATACTCCAAATATTATGAGACAAATCAGAGCCCTACACGTGTATTTTTTTTGGGGCATAGTGCAAAATGACCTTTGATGTTGTGTGAAAGTAAGTAAATGTTTATGTTTTTAATTTTGTAGTAAAATAGCATAATCATCTATTTAATATCGCATATTACCAAATACACCCTTTAACAAATTACTATTTTATTCTAAATATTTTAATATTATGGTATATGTATATTAGTTTTGTTTAATTAGTTTTTATTTTAAAGTTATTTTGATTTTTTTTCGTTTTTTATGGGTTGTTGAATGATATACTATACCACAAAATATATATATTGAGTTGAAAAATAATATACCATCAAAACTTACAAAATTATTACTAAAAAATGTATATACTATGCTAACAAAGTTATATACTACCATTAAAATATATATATCATGATACAAAATTATATACTACCACTATGTATAATAAAATAGAAATTAAATATCACAAAAAAAAAATTATATACCATACTACAAAAAACATATACACTAATTGAAAAATAATATACCAACAACCTATAAAAAACTTAAAAAATCAATATAACTTTAAAATAAAAACTAATTAAACAAAACTAATATACATATACCACTATATTAAAGTCATACAATCCTAAATAAGTAAATAAATTATAAAAAAATGGCAATTTAGATAATCAACAATGTAAAAGGGTCATTTATCTACAATTTTAAAAATGAGGACATTAACTTCTTGATGGTTTTATTTTGGGCCATTTCCTATAATTTCTCTTTTTTTTTTCCAGGTAACGGAGTGGTAATAATGAAATTGCCCAAATCATAATGTTTGGTATTTAATCCGTAAAAAAAAAAATGTAGTATATAAGTGTATAAAACTGAAAACATGTGATATTTATGCTGCAAATAACCCAAACAATTATTCAATTCTTGAATAAGAAGGTAAATACTCCATATTTGTATATTATGTCCCAAAACATTTAAATCAATAAGCCCCCAAAACAAAATTTTTTAGCCTTATCATTCTTACAAACCCTAACAAGTGAGTGAGATAACTCAAGTAGTATAAACAGAAGTTCATAACAACTTAAAGATTTAGATTTATGATCACCAATTGACATGTTTAATTAATTCTTTATGGTAAACGACATTTAATAAAGAAATAATAACACATTGAGTCTAAATCTGGTAGAAAACATAAATATTACCTTGATACTTTCAGAAGCCAAATGCATTTAGCTCAAATTTGAATTAAAAAAAAAACTTTATGAATTGGGCTAGGTAGTTTACTCAACGATACATAATGCAAATTTGAAAAATACTATTTCACACAAAGTTATAAATATTTCAATTACCTTTCTAATGGTGTCTGATTCAGTGGAGTCAAGCTCATGGATAAAAAATTATGAATAAAACATTGCAATAATTTTTCAAGAAACGTATTTTTATTATTTATTGACGCCGTTTTTCGTCAACTCAAAACGTAGAGCAATTAAACAACAAGAACTATGATGCAGATAAATAATACAGAATAACAACGAGAATTTTACGTGGTTCAGCAGTTAACTTTACCTAGTCCACGAGTCAATTTTATTAAGACTTTGGATATTTCAGGAAATTCTTCAGGGATGAATTCTCTAGAAATTCTCTCAAGATATCAAAAATTCATCCCCTCTAAGTGTCCATGATCTATCTATTTATAGAGGGCTCTCAAAGTTCGTTCCCACATATTTCGGGAAGATACTCCTCTTCATTAATGGGAATAATGACATTAAATTATGTAACTCCTATATATAAGGAAACGTCTCCTGAAGACCAGGAGGCATATAACTGACTAGTTAACATCCCTTTAATGTAGGGAAGTTACAACAATAAATATCTTTAAACTCATGGAACACGTCTCATCAGATGACCCATTACGTCGTTCGAGATCAGTAATCAGTATCATGTCGGACCAGGTCTTTAGATAAATTATGAGCTAGCCACCTTACCCCAAGACCAGCTCGGAGCGGGCAAATACCACCAAGGCCGTTACATTCCGAGCTTATACCTATGCTAAGCTCGAACTTCTTGACCCAACAACGGATATACTCCGGTGCTATGTCTTTCGAGCTTAGAAAGAACTTCGAGGTTACATATCTTCGAGGTTGCCTACCTTGCTTCGAGGGTCTGGCACCTGGACCACGAACATGCACTTTAGATATCACGAGCTCACACCTGACGAATCTATCTTTCGAGGTCACAATCTCAGGTTTCAAAATCTGGGTGTAACATTTCCCCCCCTCAAAAGTATTAGTTCGAATCCTATGAGAAGGAAACTTTTGAACTACTTCCTTCGGGAACCGTTCCATCACACACTCGAGTATGGACACGCGTCAGTGTTATATTTTAAATATAATGATTGATTAAATAAGTGTTACAATAGATGACTATTTAATCTAGTGGGGGAATGTTATATTATTTTATAATATAATGTAATATTATATTATTTTATAATATAATGTTTTAGATTAAATAAATGTGACATAGAGTGTCACATATTGTAACATATAATAGAGAGTTACATTATTTGGATATATGTGAAATATCCAAACATGTAACATATTTGGTGTTACAAATTCATTACAAATTTGTAACTCCTAAATATCACCCATTATTGTGTAGATTTGTTGTTACACAATATTGAGATGAATTTCTTAAAGCCATATGAGAAATGGCTGATAGAGATGTGATTTTAACTCCCATATTGTGTATGGAAGTTACAAAATCAAGTGGGAATAAATTGGAACGTTTTGGAAAAAACTGAAAAAATGTGTTGCTGAAATTGACTGAGGGCCGCGGCGCTTGGAACAAGCGCCGTGGCCCTAATGGCTGACAGCTTCATATAATTTCGGTTTTTATCCAATTTTGAACGATTCCAACAGCTAAGTAACTCCCAAGTCTCTATTTTAATTCCATAAAACACCCAATTAATCATTGGTAACAACCATGGGGGTTGGTGGAATTTGAAATTCAAAGGGTGTCTCTAAACTCTATAAATAAGAGCCTAATGCTCACTTGTAATACACACCATTTCTATCCACTAAAGCACTTGGCTAGAAACACCTTGAGGCTTGATAATTTCATAAAGCATTTCCAAAAATCTGAGAGAGATCTCTTAGTGCTTGAGTTAGGGGGAAATAAGCTTTTGGACAAACGTTTTAAACCTTGTTCAAGTTGGTGATCCCCAATCCTCTTCACTTAGGTTGTGTAAGTGAGAGTTTGTTTGTGGTTTATGTTCTTCCTTTTATTCTATTGTTCTTCTTCTTATTCTCTTGTTTTATTTACTTGTATATTTTGTTTAAGAGTTGTAATCTCTTCATTTGGTCCAAACACTTTATTTTATTTGTAACTTTTGTTTTGAGTTGTATTTTACTATTCTCTTCTTCTTCATCATCTTCTTCATTTCCTTTGTTTTATTTGTATTTTCAGTTATAGAGTTGTAACACTTTATTTAATCAATCTTGTCCATTGTAATATTTTGCATAGAGTTGTAACATTATCTTACCATTTCCATTGAGGCAATATTATTTTTCCTAACAGTCAGTTAGGTATTGCTTATTCAAAGCACTTGCGTGCCTTGAAACTCTGCCCATGCCCATCCGCCTGCCCTCCTTTTGGGTACCATCACTTCACTGTCCCCTGACTGTCGGATTTGATACAGAATCTGGCCAATGGCCCAGATTAGTTGTCTTTTCGTCCCCGTGGGCCTATAAAAAAGCTTCCGGTTGTCTTCTCCATTTTCCCTTTACATTCAAACTTTTAGAGAGAAAAAACCAGAGTCATTCTTGTCCGATTCTTGCATGTTCTCCAAGCCAAGAAGACAAAACACGGTTGGACTTTTTGAATCGGTGAGATCGTACTTGCAACCGCTCATTCAATCATCCATTTCTCTGTTTCCACCGATTACCAGGTATATGTTCTCCCGAGACTCGTTGAGCTCGGTGTACACTTTGTACACAGAGAAATACCTTTCCCCTTTCTTCTTCTTTCCCCCTTCTGCCTCGGGGTTACTTCCTTCATTCTTCTTCCTTTTAGAAGGGTTTTCTGCAGGGGGTTTCGAGGCTGATGGGCCCGCTGAGGCCGAGGTAGAGTTTACGTTTATCGTTGTTGTTATACCCAAAAATTGGAGATCAATGACGTGGCAATAAAGGTGACAAATGGCAGTACATGGTCCATAAAAGACACATTAAATAGTCAATAAATACATTGACTCCTCAGAGTTGTGATAAAGTGACCCGGTAGACTGACGAAGAATTTGGACTGCTTGAAAGATGTCATAACCAAGCCAAGTGCACCTTGGTCCGAGGAAAGCTAAGGAAAGTGCATCCTAGGAGGCTAAGGAGAATGCATCCTAGGAGAGCTAAGGAGAGTGCATCCTAGGAGGCTAAGGAGAATGCATCCTAGGAGGCTAAGGAGAATGCATCCTAGGAGAGCTAAGGAGAGTGCATCCTAGGAGAGCTAAGGAGAGTGCATCCAAGGAGAACTCAAGAGAGTGGTTCTAGGAGACCCCAAGAGGGTGGTCCTAGGAGACCCCAAGGATTTGGTTCGAGGAGAAACATGGCATGCTAGAGGAGAGTGCCATGTTAGAGGAGAGAAGTGCATGTCCTACCACCATGCATGTCCTACCACCATGCACGTCCGACCAACAAATGTTTGTCCTACCACCATGCACATGTTCGACCAGCACTTGCATGGGTGGTCAGTAGGAGGTGGATCAACGAGGAGACTAAGTCAAGATTCCCATAAACAACTTCAACAAGATATGCGGGAATCTCTCATTCTTCCCACAAATGGGGGGTTTGTTACATTTTGAATTTTGAATGTTTCTTTGTAATTTAAATGTAATAAATATAATAAAATATCCCGGTTCTAGGGGATACCGTATGTATGACCCTAAGCCTATAAATAGAGGGCTTATGGGATGAGAGAGGGGCTTCTTCTTTCTAGAGAGAGAAAATTTGGGTCTGAGTATTCTAGAGAGAGAAAGTGCTGATATATGAGAGAATTCTTGTATTTTTGCAATCTGTACTGAAGAAACTCAGTTGGCTCAGTCCATCTGATCTTGAGTACGGATCTATAAATCACAACTCTAAGTGGATTAGGCTATTACCGACAATCGGGGCTGAACCACTATAAAAATCTTGTGTGTTCTTTATTTTCTTTATTAAAACTGTCTGTTGTCGTTTACATTCTCTTGAAGGCTTGTCGTTATTGATGTTCTCACGTCGTTGGCTAAAAACGCAGTCAACAGTTGTAGTTATGGGCTGAGAGGTCATGTTCAGTGTTGACCTCGCCTCTTCTACATTGACAAACCTCTGAGCTCGTCTATTAAACTCGGTTAAGGACCTCATAGGCTTTCTCTGCATATCATTCCAGAGGGGACTTCCCGGCTGTAACGCCCTGGTTACCCCAGAACAGTTACGGTGAACCGGAAATTTGACCCGCTACCCGAGTCCTTTGGTTAAAAACGTGATCTAGGTACTATTAACAGGTTAAGGTGAAAAACCAATAAAAAGGAAAGGGTATATTTCATTACGTAAATAAACTGCTCATGAGCCTTTTAAAATGTTTACAAGTAGTTCGTAATACAAAAGAGTCGCTACAGTTCCAAATTTACAATCCCCGCCGGCCTAAGCGGCAAAAATAGGGTAAACCCCTAGTCCCTCTGAGAACTCCTTGACCGTAGCAGTCAAGCGGCCCTGTATGTACATTACATTGCCCAATCTCTCCACTCAAGGCTGGCCAAGCTTTTCCTTTCCTTTACTTGCACCACGTAGCACCCATGAGCCAAGGCCCAGCAAGAAAACACAATAAAGCATGATATAATATCAACAACGATCATAATAACCATTCAGGACTATCAGTCCAACAAATAGGTGACAATAGCCAAAAGTCACAGTAATGAGCATCGCTCCCTCTAGCCATGTGACGATAGGGTCACCAGGGCTTAACTGATAGGTGATTTCTTTCATAAGCTTGTTCAGGACAGGTGCATGGTGACTGGTCACCAACATAACCTTCCTCACGACTCTAGAGTCGAAACTATGGACAACGTCCCTTAGCCACGTGACAAACGGTCACCGGGGTCATATACCTTGGCTATAGTCATCTGGTCGTAGACCAGGCAAGCGCTTATAAGTTCTTCGACCTTAGGGTCGGTCCCGCATTAATGCCATAAAGCCATTCAACGCGTGATCATCGACTTTAGAGTCGGTCCCTGACTAGTCAGTGTCTCAAACAGGTAATCAACGTTCACTAGCTTTTAACATGCAATCCATGTCCACATAAATCAACCAACATGCCTCAATATCCAACCATGCATGTCATATACCTGTACAGGGTGCAACTGTATTCATACACTGTTTTCTTACCTCTGATTCGAGTGAGGATATTATATGAACGACCCCTGAGAACGATCAACCTTTAAAATCCTTGACGGTCACCTGGTCATAACCAAATTATAGAATTTATCAATAAAAATGATAACCGAGGGTTCCCAAACCAAATCCCAGCCCCCGAGACATCAAATACTACCCAACCGGGTACTAGGTCCAACCCCAAGGCCTATGGTTTGAATCCCCAAGCTAAAAACCACATTTTAGCAAAATTGGCCTTAAGGGCCGTGGCCCCCCTCTGCTGCGCCGCGGCGCGCCCCCAAACAGAGGGGCTCCCCATCTGCCAGACGCCAAGGACCGCGGCGCTCAGCCCAGAATGGCTAAGTCGGCCACACGAACCAGTTTTCCTCCTTGTGCGATTCCCTCTCAAACCAGACCTTCAAACCCTCATAGAACCTCTTCCTAACACACAATTAAACCCCCAAACAACTCCCTTAGCTCACTCACATCAAACCCCAATCAAACTAACACCAAAACCCCCTTTGATTCTCACTTCCCACATCAAAATCCATGAATTAAAAACTAAAACGAAAACAGAGTACCAGCTGAGTTATATGACCAAAACTCACCTTGAAACTAGCTTACAACCTCCCACACAAGCTAACACAAGTGCTCCAACCCAGCCTTTCAATTCCCTTTGGTTGAAACTCCACCAAGAACTCAAAACCCTCAAAGAGAAGTGAAGAAGATGAAGCAAGGAGAAGGTACAGGAAGAGAAGGAGGCAAACCCCTGTTTTTACTCTGTTTATTCTACAGCCTTCTAAGCCTCTTAAGTCACATATATCCTCCCAAAAATACCAAAATACCCTTGTGTCATCTTAAGCCTCTAAAGCCACCTCAAGGGCAAAATTGGTACTTTCCACCTATCCCGTTAATCATAATTAACGCTTCCCAATTCCCGCTAACCTCAATATCCTCAAACACCAATAATTCACATCCCGTTACCCTAAAATCCCCGGTAACGCCATAACCATTAATAACACCCCGAGACTCACCCCGAGCCCTGAGCTCAAACCTGTTATGACCAAACCGATAAATCATGTTTAAAGATCGTCTCATGTCGAGATACTCGAACCAATCCACATTATAATGTGGTCTCACAATATATCATTAACACGCAAACAAATATTCAATTATACCCTCAACGGGCCAAATTACCTAAATACCCCTGTAAACAAACGTGGACTCACATGCACGTATCTAACATCATATTATAATATAATTCTCATAAACATGCATAAACACATTTAATGGCATAATTAAACAGTTATGGCCCTCTCGGCCTACTAATCTAGCCATTAACCATAATAGGGAATCCGGGGCATTACACCGGCATTACCCCAGCTTAGACGGCCATTAGATGACCGCTGTCATCTACATCCCGAGCTCGGGCAACCTCCAAATTAAACCTTGTAAGGTAGCTCTTCAACGTTTCACTTGGCTATTGCCGAACGTTGGTCAGGGTCGATGCCTCGGGTCTTACCCCGATCATGGCTCTAAACTGCTTTTTGAAATCTTTTGATAGTTGATCCCAAGTGATTGAATGCCTCTTATATTTTTCGAACCAGTTTTTTGTTGGTCCTGTAAGCGATGCTGGAAATAACATGCACCTGAGCTCGTAACCCACATTACTTGCTCTCATTATGGTGTTAAATGTACTCAAATGACTGTACGGGGTCGAATTTCCCTTCAAAAGGCGGGACATGAGGAATCCAAAACCCTTGAGGAAACGGAGTGTTGGAAATAGGGGAGCGAATGGTTCGAGCTCCTCATCAGAATCCTCATCCTGACTCCGACCTCGCTCATTCTAAAAGAGCCTAAATGCCCTTTCCAGCTGATCAATTCTTTCTTGAACCAGGTCCACAGGGGGTCTTGCCTGAAATTGGCTATCATTGATCACAATTCCAGGCTCGCGCCTTCGCATGGGATCTTTGCGCCCATTTAGGCGATCTCTCAGGTCCGGGTTCGATGGATTACCACTACCCCGATTCTGATTCAGGTGCTCCCGCAGGTCGGAGCGGTTCCTATGGTTTCCAGTATTTCTTCGTCCTTGATCATACATGCTGACTGATCTGGCGTCCCCTGAGTCGTCACTGGCGAGGCTTGTCGCATGATTGTTCCGAGACAGATTTCTTTCATGCTGCCTCGTCGCTACAATGCGAGATATAATCATTTAATGGCATAATAAATCAATTATGGCCCTCCTGGCCTACTAATCCAACCATTAAACTTCATTAGGAATTTTGAGGCATTACATTGATATGATTAGAATAGATAATAACAGTATGTTTACTTATCTTATCAACTGTCAATATCGGTCATATCCGATGTAACAAATACATCCAATCTTATCTAGTTTGCTAATGTTCTGGAAATAACATAACACTGTAATGTGTAAGTAGATCATATCGTAGATTAGCAAGTCAGTGTAAATTATGTGTACTGACTAATCTTAGGACTAACTTATTTTGAACATATAATCATATTTATATTCCACTGCGATTACGTCACTATAAATAAGATTAACTATATGCTCGGGATTTAATAGAAGTTTATATTAAACAAATAATCATGAAAATAAAACATGTGAGCAAAGTGATTGACCAAGTCAAAAAATGATTTCTATTCTTTTATTGATAATAAAATGATATTACAAAGAATTTGGGTTTTAATTAGGGCATAAAACCCCAACAAAAGTTGCCCAACGTATACTTCAATACTTGAAAGGCACCCTGGGACAAGGCATTTTCTTCCATTCTAACTCAAACAACCAGCTTCATGCCCATGCTAAAACTGATTTTCAACACAGCGACTTTCAGGTCAAAGTAATCGCTGATGCTGATTGGGGCTCTTGCATCGACTCACGAAGTTCAATTTCTGGTTATTGTGTTTTTTTGGTTCAATCTCTCATCTCATGGAAGTCAAAGAAGCAATCTACAGTCTCTCGTTCCTCAGTTGAATATAGGGCCATGGCAAAGGCCACTTGTGAAGTTATTTGGTTCCTTGCTTTTTTCTGTGACTTTGGCATCCCTCACAAAACTCTACCATCCTCTACTGTGACAATCATGTTAGATTAAAAATAAATGTAGGCATATGAACAATCATATATACATGTAGGCGGAATTAATATATAGAATGAACATATACAAAAAGAGGATCGAATATTGTATACCTCCATCCATTGCAATTGATAACCTTGATCTAGCTTTAGATCTACAAAAGAAAAGAAACAGAAGTTAGAACGAGTACACGAGCTTCCAAGCTCTCACTAACTCTTTTAGATGGAGTTAAAAAAGACTGCATATATAACTATTACAATATAAATGTATATTTTCTTAATTCGGGGCTAAACAATTTTATAACTTATTACAATGTAGAAGTAATTCTTATTTATAACTCGGTTAAGTTGGGACTAATTTTTTTTTTTTAATAAAATAAAAATTATTCTTATTTAGAGTATTCAATTGTATTAGGTTGGGGTGTTAAAATAAATAAACAACAAACTACTAAAATGGTATTAACTAAACATAATACAAATTGGTTTTAGGACAAAAATTTTTTTTGGGTACAAACAAAAGTATATTCCATTACAAATTCCTCAAAATGGTTTAGAATATAAAATAGCTAGGCTGGACTAATTATATTAGTTTCCATATACTCTTATTCTTATCCTTATGTAATTCAAATTGAATATCTATACAAAGAATGTGATAATTGGCCATTGTATTTACAGTTACCATAATTAATGATGCACCGAAACAAGTTTCATGTGCATGTCCTATGTTTGGGTTTTTCAACTATAAATAAGACCAATATCTACACTTGAAAATCACCCAACAAACCAAAAAAAAAAAGTCTTGTTTATTCTTATATACCCTTTTCTTTATTTCTCTTCTAAAGATAAAGATGAATATATGTTTGGGTTTTTCAACTATAAATAAGACCAATATCTACACTTGAAAATCACCCAACAAACCAAAAAAAAATGTCTTGTTTATTCTTATATACCCTTTTCTTTATTTCTCTTCTAAAGATAAAGATGAATATATGTTTGGGTTTTTCAACTATAAATAAGACCAATATCTACACTTGAAAATCACCCAACAAACCAAAAAAAAAAAAGTCTTATTTATTCTTATATACCCTTTTCTTTATTTCTCTTCTAAAGATAAAGATGAAAAGCAACATAGTTATGTGTTTTGTTGTTGTTTTCTCACTTTCATTTTCACCACTACAAAGCCATTGCAGGCCAGTTTTGTCATCAATAGCAGCAAATAAGCTTAATGACTTAATCGAAAGCACATGCAAACAATCACCAAACTACAACGTCTGTGTCTCTTCTCTTCGATCTGACCCTCGAAGCTCCAAGGCTACTGATGTTGAAGGACTAGGCCTAGTGATGGTCGATGTGCTTAAGGGGAAGGCACAGAAGACACTGGACCAGATCAACGACCTACTTAAGCAGAGGCCAAAGCCTAAACTGAAGCAGCCATTGGGTTACTGTGCTCTCAGTTATGGCGCCATTTTGAATGGTGATATCCCACAAGCCACTGAGGCTTTCACCAAAGGTAACTACAAGTTTGCGGAAGAGGGTTGTAATGATGCTGCAAATGAGGCTGATTTGTGTGAGAGCAAGTTCACACCACCAGCCTCTTCTCCTATTACTCGGATGAACACTGCTGTGCATGATGTGGCTGCCGTCACTGCTTCCATGGCTAGGATATTACTTGCTTAGTACTTGATTTTATTCGACTCTGTATTTTTCATGCCTATCTGTTATAATTACTCATTTATTACATTTATATCATGGAATAATCAATAAATAAACTGCCCTACCTTTTGAAGATTATTTTTTTAATTACCATCCTAAACTATTCTGCACTTCATAACGTTTTTCATTTAACAACTATTCTAAATATAATTATATATTAAATAAAGGCTCTTAATAACAGCACTAATTCTCCCCAAAATATTGAATGTTTGGTATTCTGGTCTTTGATATTTATTATGAAGGTTATAAAGTTGATTTTTCTCGAGTCACTATATTTAATTTAGTGAAATACATTTAAACTCTAACACAAGTTTCACTTACTATCTTATTAAGAAGTTAGATTTTTGTTAGAAAAAATAATTGTCTTAATGGGTTGGACAAATTGCTAGAAAGAGTTCAAAAAACTTATCAAATGCAAAAAAAAAAAAAAAAAAGATCACTTGGGATAGTGTAGATGTGCTAGAAATATGTATGGTTGTTTATGTTTTATGCTTTGTTTGTTAAAGTTGAAAAATGGAAGCAAAGAAAGATTTTGAGAGAAAAGTGGGGAGAAGTAAATAAGTGAGGTAGTTTGGTAAGAGAGAAGATGGAGAGAAAAAGAAAATTGGAAAGAAAAAATTTGGTGGGGCCCATTTGAAATATTTTCTCTCCAAATCAAAGAGAAAACCGAGTGGAAACAAAGCTTTGTAATTGATAATTAATTGACCAATATAACCTTGAAAAGTTGAGTAAACATAGGATATTATATATAGTTGTTTCAGTTGGATATTTTCTTGGCGCCAAAGAAAAGAGGGAAAAAGAAAAGGGAAAGTGAACGTGAAGAAAGAAATTGTTGGGCTTGTTTGCACTCACTGGAAGATATATCTAGATTTATCTCAAGATTTTAACTTAATACTTTATCAATGAACTATGTATATCCATTTATTTTTCTGTGTTGTGTGCATTGGTTTTGTACCCAAAACTGAGATTGCAGATTTTTGTGTGGATCCTTAAACTATTTCTTATTTTGTCATTGATAGAAATCCTTATAAACTAATGTATTTATTCACTGTGTAGACTTTTGTGTGTAGTGTGAGTCTTTATTGCTTGCAAGATTTTATTAAAAGCAACTAATAGAACACCCTTAAAAACAAAAGTACCCACAACAACAATGACTTTTTCTTTAATTCTTGTATATTTGTCATCACCAATTTTATTGTCCATGAAAACACAACAATTACTCTTTCTGAAATGGATCACAATTATTGCCCAATTTTAAAGTTGACAAATTGGAAATATAATACAACCATACCATTAATATACTCTATGGTATCACATCCAGTGATAGGTCAAAGCATTTTAAGGAGAGAACTCCTGAAAACTTTTTGACAATACTAATATTCATAGAATTTCTTAAGAACCATCCACATTAGTGTTTAGGGTTTCCTTAGAATATTATGTGGCCTTTTTTCATAGTCTCTCAATTATTCTAAAATGGAGGCTTTAAAGTTTTAATCATCATTTAAATGAACAGTAGAAATATATTCTTATCAAAATGAATAGAGGAATATATTCTTTTTTTATATAGATGTATGCTGCTCATTGCTCAATCTAGCTTTAGTTATTGCTTAAATAAATAGTATTTTAGTTTTCAATCCTATCTAAGATGGTGGCCAATAGAGAAAGAAAGAAGGATAATGATATTAATGTAATCATGTTTATTTTTTTTGGTATACGTTGCATTAAGAAGGATGCTAACCATCAATATTGTCGTTTTTTTCTGTTTATAGATAATAAAGTATTAAGAAGAAAGGTCTTTGCCTTAAACCCATTTCATTCCTAACAATCTTTACTAGAAGATAAAAAGAGTTGGATTCTTTTGAGAAAGAAGATGACATATTTTTTTAGGTAAGATTTAGGCAAAAAAAAAGTTACTAGTTGGGGAAAAAAGAAAAAGCTATTCAATGAGCTAAATTTTGGGTGTTTGGATTGGGATCTCTCATCTCATATATAAGTTAAACCAAATAGAAAGACTCACTGATTTAAGGCACGATGCTACAAAAGTATCAATCAAGTAGGACACTAATGAATCAATTTCTTAACGAAAAACAATGTTGGATTAGTGGAGTGATCCATACTTTGATTATTTAGGCATAGGTTGTTGAAAGCAAACAATAACAACACTATCATTACTAATAATTAAAATTCAAAGAATTTTAAATGTTTATAGTCAGTTTGTTTGAACAAAAAAATATATTATATATAAGAAAAATAAATAAGTTAGTATCCTATAAAAGAAAATATAAATAGTTTTTAGTAGTTAGTATTTACGTTTCAATGATGCTTAAATTTTATTGAAGGAAACATTGTTATTTGTTTCATATTTCTTCCTCGTCTTTTGGTAAACTTAGGAATTCTATAATTTAATAGGATGCCTTTTAGTACCCTATAACATAATGTCTTTTCAACTTTGATGTCATTTATTAGAACTTGTGATAACCATTTAATGGATGAAGAGAAAGCATGAGAATGGGAAGGAAATGAGTTGGATGACGATTTAGTAGAAGAGGAAGACATTCAGGTAGATGATTGGGAAAGACAAAGACGTATGACCACTGTAAAAGTTGTCTGTGAAGTGGTTCATATAACATCGATGATGAAATTATACCTGTGTTCAAATTATGTTGATAGAAATATTGGAAGAAATGGTGGAGACAGAGAAAATGTGAGAAGAGAATTAATGTCTCAAATTATTAATAATGAGAAATATTGTCGAGACATACTTCGCATGGGACCAGAAGCATTTGCTAGGTTGTGTGAATTACTTCGAGGTACTGGTAGGTTTCCAGATAACAAGAACTCAATGGTAGAGGAGCAAGTAGCTAAGTTTTTAAGAAATTACAACTTTGAAATTTGTACAAACTCTTCTTAACGTTTTTTTTAAGAAAATACTCAGTACTTAAAACATACTTGGTTTTCTAGGTATTAATGTTTATTTAATGATATGTTTCAATTTTGCTATAAAAAAAAAAAAAAAAAAGAAACGTTTCAATTTTGAAGAGACTTTTTTTAAAAAGACCTCAATAGTTACTTTATTTCTTCAAACTAATGATATGATATAACCAATGAAACAATGAGAAGTATAAAAAAAAAAAAAAATTAAAAAACCAAATAAAATTTTACACAAAATCTTCTTATAGGCTACTAATTATTTTATTAAAAAAATTATTATCATTTAATTAAAAAATTAATAACTCACTAAATTACAATATTAAATTCATTGTGAAATATATATCATAGTGTTGCAAAATAAGTGTAAGGATTTTACCCTTTTATCCCTACACAAACCAACATCCTGTTAACAAAAAACAACAACGTCACTTTTGACCTTTTCCTTCAATACTTTGACAAATCAAATTTTGACAACATTAGTTCAAGGATAGCTATCAGTAAACAAAATAGCTAAAGTAATAAAACAAAACCTAATGTTTCTAATGTGTTCTTTTTCCAGAGAAGTGAGCAGCCTTCGAAAATTCCCTAAGAACCCTAGAAACTCAAAATATTGGATTAGAAAAGTAAAAGCAAGTGCAGATCAAAACAATTCAGAGAAAGAGGGAAGGATCAAGACAGTGATTATCGAAGTTCACCACCAAGATTGGGGCTACATCTTCGTCGAGCTCGCCTCAGAGAAGAGCTCATCTATTCCACTATTTCAAGATCAAAGTTACTAAGCCAGGTATGATTCCAAGTCACAATCTTGATTGGTAATCTCTAAATGTTTTTCTCTCTGTTTTTCTTTCTCACTTTCTCTTAGTTTATTCCCAGAAAATTTCCCCCCTGATTCTCTTTTCTTTCTCTTTGAGGTACACTCTCCAAAAAAGGAAACCCCAGCAAAACTCTCTCAAAAAACACAAGCAGAAAAATGTAGACTTCTCTCAAAATTTGCTCCGTAAGTTTTTTTTCTTCTATCTTTTTCTGATGAGCTACCCTTTTATTTATACTGCTGGTTTGAGCTGAAATGTTAACTGAAAAACAGTTAGGGTAAGTTCTTGAATATACTGAGCTGAGCTGGAAACAAAATATGTAACTGATTCTATTATATTTGTTTGTTGATTTTGTTTTCAGGTTAGCTCATGTGGGGATTTAACTTACAATTTCCACCTAAATCCCCATATGAGCTAGCTTTGTAGTGAATGTTCTTTGAGGGTCTTAGCTCGATAGGTTCCTAGGTTATCCTCCATAGTCAACTCCTAGCAAATTCATGCAAAGCTTGAATTTTTGTAGAGTGACTACCTTAGTACCCATATCTGATGGGTTCTCTTTTGTAGGAACCTTTAGAATAGAGACATGTCCTTCAGTTACCTTATCTCTTATAAAATGGTATTTATTCTCCACATGTTTGGTCCTGTCATGAAAGACATGATTTTTACACAAGTGGATACAACTTTGGCTGTCCGAGTACACTATAGGAGTCTTCTTGTACCCAATTACTTCTTCTAGCAATCCTCTTAGCCAAAGTGCTTCCTTAATAGCCTCTGTCACTGCTATGTATTTAGATTCAGTTGTAGATAGAGCAACCACAGGTTGTATTTGAACCTTCCAACTTACACAGTTACCTCCAATTAGAAAAGAATAAGCTGAACTTGATCTCATGCTGTCTCTGTCCCCTGCATAGTCTGCATCACAGTATCCTTCCAAATCTGTAATTTCATTTTGTCTTCTGTAGATCAGACCAACCTTAGCTGTGCCTACTAGGTATCTAAGAGTCCACTTCATAACCTGCCAATGTTCTTTTCCTGGATTAGCCATATACTTACTGAGTACACTCATAACATGTGTTAAGCCAGGTCGAGTACAGACCATTAGGTACATAATTGACCCAACTGCATTAGAATATGGTATATTGTTCATGTACTCAATGTCTTCCTTTGAAATTGGACTTTGGTTCTTTGCAGCTGAAACTGATGGGTTATAGGTTGCTTAGTAATCTTAGCATCTTTCATAGCAAACTTATCTAGTATCTTACCAGTGTAGTCTTCTTGGCTTAAGAATAACTTCCCTTTGTTTCTGTCTCTCCTTACATGCATCCCCAAAATTTTGGCAGCTTTACCCACATCTTTCATTTCAAATTCAGACTTTAGTAACTCTTTAAGGTTCTCCACTTTAGCCTTTTCCTTGCTAATAATTAGAATGTCATCTACATACAGCAATAGATAGGTAGCTTACATAACTTGAATGCCTTTGAAGTACAAACATGTATCATAATAACTTCTAGAAAATCCCTGTTTGATCATAAATGAGCTAAACCTTTTATTCCATTGCCTAGGTGATTGCTTGAGTCCATATAGAGATTTTTCCAGCTTGCACACAAGTTGTTCCTGCCCTTTTCTTATAAAACCTTTAGGCTGCTTGTAAAGCCCCAAATTCTCCGATGCATTTAGCGGTGTGAACAGTAGGCCGGGAGGGCCATACTTACTTAATTGTATTATTAATTGATTAAATGCATGTATATGTTGATTATATTATGATATGATGTGAAATGCATGCAAGTGAGTCCATACTTCTTTATACAGGGGTGTGATGGTAATTTGGCCCGTTGAGGGTAAATTGATTATTTGTTCGCATGTCGGTGATATAATTTGAGACCACATTATGATGTGGGTTTGTTCGAGCTATTCGACATGAGACGATCGTAGATTATTAATTAGCGGCTTAGTCACAACATGTTTAAGTGTCGGGACTTGGTTTGAGTCTTGGGGTGATTTTGATGGTAAGAGCGTTACCGGGAGATAAAGGGTAACGGGATGTGAATTATTGGTGTTTGAGATTATTGAGAATAACGAGAACTGGAGAGCGTTAATTATGATTAACGAGTTAGGAGGAAAGTACCAAAAATACCCTTGGGAGTCTTTAGAAACCATTAATTGACCTAGGGGTAAAATGGTCATTTCACCCCTAGGATAGATATAACCTTATTTAGCTGAAAAAGGTGATGGAAAAACAGAGTATGTTTTAGAGTTCTCCCGTACCTCCTTTCTCTCACTGTTCTTTGTGGTTTTTGAGCCAACTTTGAGGATTCTAGCTTGGGAAGCAAGCCTTGGGAGTTTGGGAGTGTGTTCCACTAGTGAAGGCCATCATAAGCCGAGCTTTGGGTAAGTTTCTAACCATAGATTCTCTGGTTTGCTCTGTTTTGGTTTTGTTTTGCAGCTGAAATGTTTAGGGTGAATTCATGGTTTTTGTTGGGAGTTTTGGCTAGGGTTCCCATGCTTGTGATGTTTGGGATGTGTTGGGATGGTTTTTGGGTTCATTTGGCATCAATAATAGGCCTTGGAAGCTTGGGAATCGAGTTAGAATCGAAGGAGATGAAGAAGGTCGGTTCAGGGGTGTTCTGGGCTGGAGGTAGCGCTACAGCGCCCACCCTAGGGCGCTATAGCGCTCCTCAGGAGGGTTTCTGGCACTTGGGCGTTTCTGAGTTTAGCGCTGTAGCGCTAGGGGTTGAGCGCTGTAGCGCTACCCTGTTCCTTCCAAACCCCGTTTTGAGTGTTTTTAAGGGTTTTTGACTTGGGGTTTCAATCCTTAAGGCCCGGGATCGATTCTACTCACCGTGTGGGTATGCTTCGAGGTCCCGAGGGTGGTGCTTAGGTTAAGACCCTATTATTGTGGATTCACATTAATTGAGATTATGATTGGTTGTGATTAGGTAACCGCTAAGGAACTAAAAGATCGATCGTTCTCAGGGGTTGTCTTTATCATACTTCTCACTCGAACTTGAGGTAAGAAAACTGCACCCCAAATGTGACATGCAGGGATATTCGTGAGGCATGTGATTGTGAGAATATGGACATGAATTGAATATAGAATGCTTAGCATATATTGCTCATTTGTGCATGGCACTGACTTATTAGTCAGGTTTGGCAAGGGTGCTAGTATCATTGTGAAGCTGTGACTTATTAGTCAGGTTCGGCAGTGGTATTGGGCATTGATCACGATGAACTGACTTATTAGTCAGGACGATCTTGGCGTGTGTCACGCAGGCCAGTAAGATTGGATCTAATCGATTATTAACATTGAATGACTCAAAGAGCATTAATGCCAGACCGACCCCGAGGGTCGATGAATGAAATAAGCGCTTGGAGGCTAGTGGCTTACTCAGCAGCCACTCTCCCACTTGAATTAGTGACATGCATGGCAGTCACTCAGTGCGGTTTACCAGAACCCGTTGAAGGCTAGTGGCTTACCCATCAGCCACTCTTCCATCTGAATTAGTGACTCGCTTGTCAGTCACTCAGTGTGGTTTATCAGGACCTCATGTGGTGTTCACTCATTTGTTTGAAAGCTTTATGCTCAGTGTGATTATAATGATAATCATTTGATAATGTTTATATAAAGTGTTATGTTTTCTTGCTGGGCCTTGGCTCATGGGTGCTATGTGGTGCAGGTAAAGGGAAAGAAAAGCTCACCTAGCCTTGAGTGGAGAGCTGATGTGGTGGTGTGTACATATGCAGCCGCTTGACCACCACGGTCAAGGTGTTCTCAAAGGAACTAGGGGGTTTACCCTATTTTTGCCGCTTCGGTTGGCGGGATTGTAACTTTACAACAGTAGTGACCTTTTTGTACTGAGAACAGCTTGTAAACGTTTTGTTTAGCTCTGCAGAGCAGTTGTAATAAAATCTCCATTTCCTTTTTATTGGTTTTATACCTTAACCAGTTAATTACACTTAGAGCACGTTTTTGACCAAAGGACTCAGGCAATGAGTCAAATTTCCGGTCCACCGTTCACCGTAACAGTTCTGGGGTAGCCAGGGCGTTACACTGCTCCATATATATATCTTCCTCCAGTTCCCCATGAAGAAAAGCAGTGGTCACATCCATTTGTTCTACTTCTAGATCAAAATGAGTAGCTAGGACAAGCATGATCCTTATGGTTTTGTACTTAACTACTGGGGAAAATATTTCAGTGAAGTCTATTCCCTCCTTTTGTGTAAACCCCTTAGCAACTAGTCTTGCTTTAAATCTACATGGTTCTCCTTTGTTCTGTCCTTCTTTTAACTTATACAACCACTTACAAGCTATTATACTTTTGCCTTTGGGTTTTCGGGTTAGTTTTCAAGTCTAGTTCTTAGCTAGGGATCTCATTTCTTCTTCCATGGCTATTTTCCACATCATTGCATTTCTGTCCTTAATAGCTTCTTCATAGCTG
Organism: Humulus lupulus; assembly: GCF_963169125.1. NCBI lineage: Eukaryota > Viridiplantae > Streptophyta > Magnoliopsida > Rosales > Cannabaceae > Humulus > Humulus lupulus. The sequence continues at coordinate 283,576,788 of NC_084794.1, read as the reverse complement.
TTAGGTTCCGTAACATTCATTTCCATAACACTCAGAAATGCATATGCCATAACCTCATTCCATGCGTTGAAACTGAATCTCTGTGTAGGTTTAGGTACTTTTTTTGTTCTGTCTCTAGTCAGTTGGTATTCAGACAGGTCTTCTCTATTTTCTTCAGTACTTTGATCAATTTGAGTTTCAGTCAATCCCCCTTGGGTTTGTTCCACCTGACTTGGATCTATCTGTCTTGGTTCAACCTGATTTGCATCAATTTCTGGGTCTGTTTGTTCCACCCAATCTGTGTCATGATCTTGTGTTGCTTGTACCACCTGAGTTTTATCAATTTGAATTACTGTAGAAGTACCTGCATTGTTAGTATCTGGTGTACCTGCACTAATTATAGTTTTAAATCCTACATTTTCCCTTAACCAGATCCTATAACCTTTAACACCTTCAGGGTATCCTAGAAACACCCCTTTTACAGCTCTTGGTTTAAGTTTCCCAATATTTTGATGTGCATAGGCTGCACATCCAAACACTCTCAGGTTTGATAAATCTGGAGGTTTTCCTGACCACTTTTCCTCAGGTGTCTTTAACTCTATGGCACTTGAGGGACATCTATTTATCAAGTAAGTTGCTGTCATAACAACCTCTCCCCAAAAACCTCGAGATAAACCAGCGTTAAATAACATGCATGTAGACTTATCTAATATGGTTCTATTCATATGTTCAGCCACCCCATTTTGTTGAGGTGTAAGCCTAACTGTTCTGTGCCTTTGTATACCATGATCTCTACAATATTTATCAAAATACTCATTACAGAATTCCAACCCATTATCAGTTCTTAGGACTTTAATGTTTCTGTTTGTTTGGTTTTCTATCAATGTTTTCCAATCCTTAAATTTCTGAAATGCATCACTTTTATTTTTAAGAAGAAAAATCCAAACTTTCCTAGAAAAATCATCAACAATAAACATAAAATAAGAGCAGCCACCATGTGTATTAGTCTTTTCAGGTCCCCATAAATCTGAATGAATATAATCTAATATGCCTTTTGATTTATGAGTTCCAGTTTTGAATTTCATTGTATGATGTTTTCTTAAAATGCAATATTCACAAAAGTCTACCTTTGTTACCTTATCTTTGCCAAGAAGTTTTTGCTCACTTACAATTTGCAGTCCTTTCTCACTGATGTGTCCAAGCTGCCTATGCCATAGAATAGCTTTGGCATCTTCGGGTGGCTTTTCCATTGTGTTATGACATTTATCAATAGGTTCCCCACATAGGTAGTGCAATCCCTCTACCTTTTGGCCTTTCATTATAACCATTGATCCTTTGCACAACTTTATCTATCCATCTTTGATCTTGCTTTCTATTTTCATGTCATCAAGAATACTTAGTGAAATCAAATTTTTAGACAAGTTAGGCACATACCTCACTCCTGTGAGTGATCGTATTACTCCATCAAACATTTTGAAGCTTGCAGTACCCAAGCCTTCAATTTCACAAGTTTGGTTGTTGCCAAGTATGACTTTTCCTCCATTTGATTCCCTGAAATCACTGAGTAAACTTTTATTATTAGTCATGTGAAAAGCACAACCAGATTCTAGTATCCAGTCATTTCTTAAAGATGATGCAGCCATGTACACTTCTCCACTATCATAACCATCACTATAGTTGGCTTAATGTTGATCTGTTTTCTGAAAGTTGGAGTCTTGCTCTTCTGCCTTGTTTCTATTCTTTCTGTTCAGTAGGTAACAATCCCTTTTAAAATTGATAACTCTACAAAATAGAGTTATTTTACCACACTTTATGTGTTAATTATTGCTTAATTCTTGAGTTTTTAATTGATTTATTAAATTTTAAAGTAATTTTGAATTTATTGGGCTTATTTTGATTTTATATATATTTGTACGTTTTTATAGTTATTATATTGTAATATGTTGTAATTTAATTATTTGAATTATTGTTGTGTGTTTAGTGGTAAAAATAAATGCATATTTATTCAACTTAAGTGTCAAAACAAATTAAGTTTAAATTAATATTTTCTTTAAATTAATGAGATGTATTTGTATGTTGAAAATATTTATTTGAAGTTAATTTATACTATTTTATAGAAATTAATTTGTATTTTTTTTGCATTTTTATTTAAAGGAAATCAATGATAGAAGTGTTATTTGTGAAAAGAAGGCAAAGAAAATGGCATAGAAGCCCACTCAGCCCAGCTTCACAGGCCCACGGACTCAGCTCCATTCTCCTCTGCCCAGGCCCGGCCCACCTCCAAGCAGCCTGCCCTCCAGCCGTACGGGCCCAAGCACCCCACTTCTCCCAGCGCCTGGCATCAACCTGCCGAGACTCCACCAAAGCCTTCATCAATGTGCCAACAAGTCACCAGCCAGCCTCCTGATGCTTGGCTCATCAAGGCCCACGCAAGACCCAGGCCCGGCCCGCCTGGCCATTTCCTCAGCTGCAGCATCTCGGCCCAAACAGCCCAGCCTCATGTGCACTTCCCCTTGCATTTCCATCAGCTTTTGGCCTGCCTGGCACCACACGCCCACAGCCGCCCAACAGCCATAGCCTCCAATTCTTGAGCCCATAATGTACTTTTTGTCCCTTTTGTCTAAAAATGCCACACTTTTCACCCATTTTCTATACAATTTTTACCCCAAAATCATCATCACTCCTACATTTTACCCCTATTTACCATATTATTATTAATTTAATCAATTTACTTAATTTAAATTGATTATCTTAATAAATCTCATTTTGGCTATAAATAAGGGTTTTGAAGACCATTTTTGGGGTGCTTAATTTTTTGGTTACCATCTTTTTCTCTCATTTTCTCTCTACCATTCTCTCTTCCATTTGGGTTTTTCAAGAGCATTTTGCAAGTATGTATGTCATTTATTTTGTAATTTCTATTCTAGTTATGTGCTTCTAATCTTTTTCATAAGATTATTAAGATCATGATGAAGCAACTTGTAACTAGGTAATATTTATGTTGTATGATTGATTTCCCTTGTAATGCAACAAAGTCTATGGATTTTTCTTCTTCATATATTTCTTTCATCTTAAATATCTTGTATTTTAGATTGCTAGAACATATTTACACTTTGTTCTTCATTAGTGCATAAACATAATATTCTTTGTGTAAGATGTGTCATTAAATTGTACACATCCATGCTTAGAACAAAAATATTATGTTTTGCCTTTATAAATAATGTTCATTGATTTATTTGTTATTTCATTAGATTGATTTACACTAAATGCTTTGAAATTATAATTTTGAAAAGTGAAGAAAAATCCTATCTTTTTATAAGAAATTTGTGCTTAAAATTATAAATATTTTTGGAAAATGATAGTTTAAATTATTTTAACTATCACTAAAACTTGGGAATCAATATACTAATAAATATTATTAAACTTACATTTTGTGGATTCTAGTATCTTAATAATCTTTTCTTTTAATACTTATTTTCAACTCATTATTGGTATATTTTCATTATCTTAAAAAGCTTTATTTTTCAATATTTCATTTTATGTTCATACTATTAAAACTTATCAATCTTTGGAACTAGGTTAGAATTTATTACTTTTGATTTAAAATAGTTTCATTTTCGATTTTAGACAACTCCTTTGGGTTCGACATCTTTGCTTACGATCACTATTCTATATGGACGATTCGTGCGCTTGCGATATATAAATTTTTAAACATACCCGTTTAGGGTCCATCAAAAATGCCCAGGCTTTCCACAGTGATAGCATCCCTTTTGATCACTTGGACCCTTTGAGCTAGACCTTCCTCTCTCAAAATTATGATTTCCTTTGTAATGTCCTCTGCTTTGACTTATGCCCTTCCTATGCCATGGTTTCTTCTGATTTGTTCTCCCCCGACTCAGATTCAATTCCCCATGAGAACTTCCCAGTTTTTCATTCTTCATCTCCAAGTCTTTAGACTTGAGGGCAGAAATAAACTCTGCCAGTGTTATCTCTGTTCTGCCATATGTAATGGCAGTTTTCACCTCTCGGTACGACTCTGGCAGTGAGTTGAGAATTATAATGGCTTGATTTTCATCACTTAATGCTTCATGAGTTTGCTAACTCAATATGCATCCTTAAAAAATCATCCAAATCTTGAACCCAAAAATTCTCTCCTTCAAGAACACATTGAGTCTAAATCTGTATAATCTCATTATACAAAGCACATTCACTAATATATGCCTTACTATATTAGTGATTCGGATCTAGATCACATGTATTCATAATACTAGTGGGACGTACTTACAATATTTAATCTAAAGATTCCTTGTAAATTTTATTTTACTGTGAACTATTTAAATTTATTCCCTACAATCGTAACCCTCTTGTACCAATACAAGATTGTAGTCACGTTACCAAATTGATGAATTTTCTGATATTTATAATTTTATTCAAATAATAATGTAAAACAATTGATATATGCAAACAATTCAAATTACTTTATTTGTTTCATAAATGCAATATCCAATACATTAAACCAAGATGAGAAACAATAAAATGTCCTAACACCTATTACAAGATTAGAAACAATGAAAAATATGACTTATTATGGTAGAAAACATAAATATTACCTTGATACTTTCAGAAGCCAAATGCATTTAGCTACAATGTGAATTAAAAAAAAAAACTTTATGAATTGGGATAGGTAGTTTACTCAACAACACATAGTGCAAATTTGAAAAATATTATTTCACACAAAGTTATAAATATTTCAATTATCTTTCTAATGGTGTCTGATTCAGTGAAATCAGACTCATGGATCGAAAATTATGAATAAAACACTGAGATAATTTTTCAAGAAACGTATTTTTATTATTTAAAACATATTTTGTTATTTTTTATTATTTTTAAATTTCAATTCATTAACAATATTTTAGTATCGAATGAAAAATAATAATTATTTTTGTTAAGATAATTACAAAGAAAATATTTTTTAAAAAATTATTTTTCTAATAAAACATATCTACATATAATATTAATTAAAATATTATTAACTAAAATGAGATATTTAAAAAAAAATAAAAAAATCAAGCAACCAAGAAACCATTAAAGTTAACAATCCTGTTAAATTTGATAGAAAAATGAAAAAAAAATTGTTAAACCAAAAATTTGTTAGATACACATTTTTTTTTATATATAAAGATATATATATATATATATATAACATGCAAATTGCACGTTTTCTTAGTTTTATTTTAAAAACATTATTAATTACTTTTATTAAGTCTTCGGTTGTCATATAATTTCAAATAAATAAACAATCTTATATACAAGAATGATGTAAACATTTTAAAAGAAAAATTGCAAAACAATGTTGATGATTTTTTTTCAAATATTTATATAATATGATTACATTTTAGATCACAAACTACCATGTTTAATGTATAAAACATTCATGATATTATTCAAATTACACCTTAATTATTGGAGACCCATTAGTGATTGGAGAATAAGTTTGTTTATTCTTGATAGAAGATAAATGTTATTTTAATTTCTTATATAGTTATACAATCATACTATTTATATACACACACGACACCTATATATATAATATAATTATAGTGTTTATTGTTATTCAATATGAATATATATATATATATATGTTTATCCAAAAAACAGCTATTGATGATGTGGCAAGAAATTCGACACGTGGCCAATACGTAACAGAAATACTGGTCGCCTATCGACCAAAAATATTTCTACATGTGGAGATCAAGTTTTATATACGACCAGACTGGTCGTATACTCCGTTAATTTATGTAAAGATCTGTACAATTGTAATGATATCCGAGAATATCTATCCCTTATGACCTGAAGATCCGTTTATTAAGGAAAGATATTATTATTCGATTCATATAACCCTTCTTGAGCCTACAAATACACAAGAAATAGCTCAAAGAGGGGGATCTTTTTCTCTTTTTCCGAATTATATTACTATTATCCATCATTTGTATTGTTTTCTTCTTCTAAGGTCTGTGAAACTCAAGAACCCTAGTTCTTTGATCACACCTTTGGAGCTCAATACTAATAATAGTATCAAGTGGACGTAGGTTATTACCAATCACTGGGGCCGAACCACTATAATTCTCTGTGTTCTTTATTTTCCGTTAGATTGTTTTCTCAAGCTCTGTATTACTTTTCTGTCGTTTTCTAGACTCCGTGTCATTGACCAAAACGAGGGTCAACATTCTGGTGCTTTCATTGAGAGTTGAACTCAAGAAAATCTAATGGCAAAAACTACCAAGAAGATTGGACAGGCTGCCGCTGCACCATCCCAGCATCCTCCCCCAAATGTGGCTGAAGACGAACCTCATTTGGAGTTTTATGAGGAGGAGTTGGACTCTGAGACCCTAAAGACAACACTGGGGGTGTTGCAAGATGAGTTGGCCAATCTGAGGGCCAATCAGGAGAATGCTGCCGAGATAATGGCGTCACAGCAAAGGGAGATAGAGCGCCAATGCCAGGAGCTGAGCGAGCAGCAGGCGGAGATGGACCGTCAGCAGAGGGATGCCATGATAGCCCTTGAAGCAGCCATCCAGCTGGCTAGGAATCAGGCTGCGCTAGCCTCCCAGCCTGATCAACCCCCGAGCGGGCCACCTCAAAGAGGTCCTAATCCTAGTCCTCCGCTCCAGCCAATAATCCCTCAGAGGCCGGAGCAGCCACCTATGCCTCAAGATGATATCCCACCTAGGGATCCTGAGGCGCAACCTCTGTCTCAGGCTGGTCGAGGCAATCCCCTGCGCCCGAGGCAGAATAGGGCCGGGCAACAGCCCCGCAGCCCTAGACGCCCAGGGGGTGAAGAGCCGAATCCACCAAGCAGGGGGCAGCGTCCTTCTGCCAACAGAAGGAACTCAGAGACAGGCTTTGTGGTCAGGGGCCCTCCACGGCATGACAATGCATGGGGACCCACCGACCAACGCAGGCCTCCCCCTAACGCTTGGGAAATGCTAGCCCAAGGAGGCAACAGAGGAAATAGTTGGTCGCACCATAGCCAGTCACGGTTCTGAGATGGCCACGGCTACAATGAGGCCGACTCAGGCAGAGGAAACGCTGGTCAGAGGAACGAAGAGAGAGGTGGAGGCAGGAGCCCCCCACCTGGAGAAGATTGACAAGCATGTCATAACACTGGGTGGCAGCCCAGACAAAATAACGTCTTTAGCCAGCTCGGAGCCAGTGAGCAGCGACGAAGAGACGATGACTTGAGGGATGTACTCAACGACCGATGAGAAAGGCAAGATGAGTACATTCCCCCAGCACCAGAGGTGCCCTGAACCAGGCTGTACAGCAGCTGGTCGAGGGCGGACATCACACATCGAGTACGATCGGAGGAGAGGCACCCCTTTCGTATAAAGGATTGCTGTGGCAGAAACCCCCAGCAAGTTCAAAATGTCGACTCTGCCAAATTTCAACGGGTATGGGGACCCAGTATCTCATGTTAACAAGTTTGAGATACAAATGGACATTTAGAAAGTCTCTGAAGATGCTCGCTGCAGGATCTTCCCAGCGACACTTTTTGATGCCGCCCAGGAGTGGTTCTTTAAGTTCCCTCCTGCAAGTATAGTATCCTGGGAGATGTTCATGAAGGACTTTTACGGATAGTTCTATGCGGGTCGTGTGCACCCCACCTAGGCGAACCAACTGGTCCAGATACGCCAGAAAGAGGGGGACCCTTGAAGGAATATGTTCAGCGCTTCATGCGAGCTGCAGCAGGAGCCAAGACTGTGGGCGATGAAGGCAAGATGATGGCTCTACCCGCTGGGGTTAGACGCCATTCTCCCCTCTGGAGTAGCCTCAGAAAGCATGGGGTTAAAAGTACCTAGGAATTTTTAGATCGAGCTGATCGGTACATCAAGTTCGAGGACGCGATTGCCAATGAAGGGAAATCGCCAGCAAAAGACAAGGGGCCCAAGGAAGAACCCGCCAAAGCCGCCAACGGGTCTAAGCCCAATGGCAACGACAAAGGCAACGAGAATGGTAATGGTAAGAATGGTGGAAAGCGGGTGAACAACGAACCCTCGACCTCCGAGAGTAAGCGCCCCAAAGGTAATCGGTATGAACCGAAATTCACCAATTGCACTGCCCTTGTTGAAAGCCGAGCCGAGGTTTACTAGGCGACTAGCTCAAGCATGCCCTACAAATGACCCACACCAATAAGGAAAGATATCTCCAAGAGAGATTCAACAAAGTTCTGTCGTTATCATAACGACTATAGGCACGACACCAATGAGTGTAACTAGCTGAAGGACGAAATTGAGTTCCTGATAAGACAGGGACATTTAAGAAGATATGTATGAGCCGCGGGGGGTTCTCAGAGAGAGGCTCAAGGTGGCAACGAGTCGGCACCTGCACGCCAACGCTCGCCACCTTTACAGCCAGCTCCCATGGCAGGTACCCTACTCACCATCTGCAACGGCCCACATCTTGCAAGAGATAGTGGAAAAGCGAGGGAATGATATGTTCGAACCCTACGACACGACCAGGACATCGAGATGATGAGTGTCAAGGATCGTGCACCAAAAAAGGCTCGAATAGAGGAGGGACTAATCACCTTCTCTGACGATGATGCCCAGCATGTGCGATTCCCACACTCCGATCTGCTGGTCATGGATGTACAAATCGTGAATATGATGGTGAAAAGGGTATTGGTCGATACAAGAAGTTCGGTCAACATCCTCTATAAGTCCTTGCTAGAAAGGATGAAGTTGTCCGTAAAGGACTTGGGGCCATGCAACCAAACCATTTATGGTTTTTCCGGAGAAGGGCTCGCCCCAGTAGGGTCAATTAGACTCCCAGTCACAGCTGGCACTGCACCTGCTAACAGGACATTACTCACTACTTTCATAATAGTTGATTGTCCTTTGGCGTACAATGCTGTGATAGGGAGACCAATTCTGGTCGACTTGCGAGCCGTCACTTCTATATGGCACCTCGCCATGAAATTCCCAATGGACGCAGGGGTAGGATGCGTGTTGGGAAACCAAAGGGAAGCGAGGGAGTGCTACAACGCCTCGATCACCAAGGCAAAGAAGGGTGTATCGAGAGATGCCATCAGGAAGGAGTTACAAATGGCAACTGATGTTCAAGCCCGCTCAGGTGATAATCTCACCAAATAGGGCGTTGCCCAAAGTTAGGATAGAGACTTAGATCCTTGCTTTGGGGATTTTGAAGAAGAAGTGGGACCCATCGAGGACCTTGAAGAGGTCTAACTCGATGAGGAAAATCCGACCAGAGTTGTGAAAGTCAGTAAAAACTTAGAGATAACAACAAAACAAGCACTAGTGGAGTTCTTAAGGAGAAACCAGGATGTCTTTGCCTGGTCACATAAAGACATGGTCGGGATAGATCCTGCAGTCATTAGCCATGTCCTGAACATTGACAAAAGCTTTCCACCAGTGCAACAAAAAAGAAGGCTGCTCAACAAAGACAGGTCAAAGGCCTTGAAAGAGGAAGTCGAGAAGCTGAAGGAGAATGAGTTCATCAGGGTGGTGTTTTATCCATCGTGGGTCTCTAATCCCGTACTCACTCCCAAACCGAATGGCAAGTGGCATACGTGCGTGGATTTTACAGACCTAAATAAAGCCTGCCCCAAAGACTGTTTCCCACTCCCAAGGATCGACCAGCTGGTCGATGCCACTGCAGGACACGAGATCCTCTCATTCATGGATGCATACTCTGGGTATAATCAAATCCGTATGCATCCCCCTGATGAGGATCACACTAGCTTTCTAACTGATACAGGGCTCTACTGTTACAAGGTGATGCCCTTTGGTTTGAAAAACGCTGGTGCGACTTACCAGAGACTCGTCAACCACATGTTTAAGGAGCTGATCGGTACAAACATGGAGGTTTACATCGACGACATGCTGGTTAAGTTGAAGAAAGCAGAAGGGCATGTAAGGGATTTGCAGGAATGCTTCAACGTCCTGAATAAATATAGGATGAAGCTAAATCCCCTTAAATGCTCCTTCGGAGTAGGATCATGGAAGTTCTTGGGATTTATAGTTAACTCAAGAGGAGTCGAAGCTAATCCCGAGAAAATAAAAGCCCTGATCGAGATGAAGTCGCCAGTGAAGATTAAGGATGTCCAAAGCCTGACCGGGAGGATTGCTGCTCTAAGTAGATTTATTTCAAAAACAACAGACAAGTGCGTCCCATTTTTCAATCTACTCAGAGGCAACAAGAAATTTGAATGGACAGATGAGTGCGAACAGGCCTTTCAAGCACTTAACATGCATATGGCCCATCCGCCCATCCTATCAAAGCCAGTCGATAAAGAGACTTTGTTCATCAACCTGGCAATCACGGATTACACTGCTAGTGCTGTTCTTGTAAGAGAAGAAGAAGGTGTGCAGAAGGCTGTCTATTACGTAAGCAAAAGGCTGATCGGAGCAGAATTGAGGTATCCCCCCATCGAAAGGTTAGCCTATTGCTTAGTTTTTTCCTCTAGGAAGTTGCGGCCTTACTTCCAAGCTAATCCGATTACGGTATTGACCAACCAGCCTCTTCGGCAAGTCTTGCAAAAGCCAGAGGCTACCGGAAGATTACTAAAGTGGGCAGTCGAACTCGGGCAGTTAGACATATCTTACCTGCCGTGAGCAACGATAAAAGGACAAGCCTTAGCTAACTTCATCGGCGAATTCACAGAGCCCGCGGGTGGCGAGCAGATTGAGGAGCCCAGCGAGCCTGAATGTCAAATCCAAGCACCCTCGTGGAAATTGTTCACAGATGGTTCATCTAACGAATCCCACGTAGGAGCAGGAGTGATATTGATAATGCCGGAAGGGCATCGATTTCACTGTGCAATTAGATTTGACTTCACTGCTTCTAACAATGAGGCTAAATATGAAGCATTACTCGCTGGGTTGCGATTAGCCAAGGATATGAACATTAAAGCGCTTGACATCTATAGTGATTATCAGCTGGTGGTGAACCAAGTCTTGGGAGAGTATCAGGCGCGATGTTTGAAGATGGTTGCCTATCTAAACAAAGCAAAGGATCTGTTAGCCCAGTTCAACAGGTACAGTCTCCAGAAAGTACCTCGCAAACAGAATTCCAATGCAGACGCTTTGGCGAAGTTGGCAAGTGCAAAAGATGCTGATACTCTAAACATAGTGACAGTCGAGCGACTATCAGTACCCAGCATCCAAGCAGCAGAAACCACTCTGGTCATCCAGCTGGAGGATACATGGATGGCACCATATGTAGAGTATCTGTCAAGCGGCGTGCTACCAGCGGACAGAAACAAATCTAGGACCCTTCAGCGGCAAGCTGCTAGGTAAATCCTGGTCGATGGAATCCTGTACCGAAGGGGATACTCACTGCCACCTCTCAGATGTGTTACAAAGGAAAAATCCAAAGGGTTAATGAAAGAGGTGCACGAAGGTTTTTGCGGGGACCATGCTGGGGGGCAAAGCCTATCAAAAAAGATCCTAAGGCAGGGATATTTATGGCCAACCATGAATGAAGACTCAATAGAGTTCGTGCGAAGATGTGACAAGTGTCAGAGATTTTCTAAAATCCCACAAGCAGCTCCCAACGAATTAAAACAGATCCAGAGTCCATGGCCCTTCGCAGTTTAGGGAATAGATATAATCGGATCTCTGCCTACAGGAAAAGGTGGTGTAAAGTATGCAGTGGTTGTCGTCGACTACTTCACCAAATGGGCCGAAGCTGAGCCACTCGCGACCATAACGACCAAGAAAGTGCTTGACTTCGTAGTTAAAAACATCATCTGTCGCTATGGATTACCAAAGAAGATAGTCTCAGATAACGGCACCCAGTTTGACAGTGACCTATTCATGGACTTCTGCAAACGTCATGATATTATCAAAAGCTTTTCTTCAGTCGCTCATCCCCAGGCGAATGGGAAAGTCAAAGTAGTTAACAAAACGCTGAAGGATACCCTAAAGAAAAGACTTGAAGAAGCTAAGGGAGCATGGCCAGAACTGTTGCCTGAAGTCCTTTGGTCGTACCGAACTTCCCACCGGACAGCAACTGGTCATACCCCGTTTTCCTTAGCATACGGGTATGAAGCCATATTGCCTGTCGAGTTGGACCCACCCTCGCACTGTAGAATAACATACGACCAAAATTCTAACAGCCAGCTACTGATGGAATCCTTGGACTCGATTGATGAAAGGTGTGAACAAGCCCAGCTCCGAGTAGCTGCATACCAGCAGAAAGTCGCCCGGTATTTTAACTCTAAAGTGCAAGAAAGAAAATTCAATGTTGGAGTTTCCTTAACACCCGCGACCAAGCTGCTGGAGTACTTGGGCCAAATTGGGAAGGGCCTTACCAAATTGATGAAGTCCTTCACCCAGGCACTTATAAGCTTGCCCGCTTGAACGGAGATCTCGTTCCTCGCTATTGGAATGGAGAACACCTGCGCAAGTATTACCAATGAATAATTCTTCTTAAAGAATTGGTTTGTATAAATTTTACTTTTTACAAGTTTCGGAAAAGTGTAAGATCTTATTGATCACTCGTAAAGACATGTTTAGTCCATTTATTACGAGAAATAAAAGGGACTGTGCTCAGCGCCAGTCATTTCTTGCCAACTATTGTATTTATTACAAGTATTTGCTCATTGCGTGTGTTGTTTTGCTGTATTATAATGCTAATCGTATTTGCTACGAGAAATAATGTTTGAGCAGGTTCTAGTCAAGGCAAGTGACCAAGGACCTAAAGCTCCCCAATCACTTGGGGGGCATACAAGGTACAAGTAAGCAAAACATATCGTTAAAAGGTATGTAAACACATGAGCAAAATAAGTGAAAGCATGCTAGGGCACTTAGAGTATTTTTCAAAATTTTGTTATTTTGTTAAATCAAACCAAAGTGCTATGCTAAGTTCGGTCATGCGAACATATGTTATAATAATATGCAAATATATTATAATATCAAAACAAATCCTTTTACACCACGAGCAGTAACTGCTTGGATGTAATTGTTCAGGTAAAAGTAAAAGCTGCCCATGCAGCAAACAAAAAATTATATTGTTTTTAGGTTGCGTAGTTAAAAAAGAAAAAACATAAACAGAAAAGACTAAGGAGCTCAAGGATTTTGAGGAGCCGGAGGATCTTGGGGGAGGTTCTGGTTGACAACGCCCGCAGCCTCGTTGTCTGCCCCATCCATCCCAGCGGCCAACTAGATTTCAGGGGACGCAGGAACCCTTGATCTTTCTTCCTCAGCTAGCTGTGCAGTGCAGCGAGCAAGCTCGGCATCTCTTGCATTCTTGGGAAGGCAGTCGAAGTTGGCACCCTGATTGTGCTTCCAGAAATCATAGAAGCATCGAAGAGTGGCATTCTTATACCTTTCTAAGTTGCCGACGTTGGCCTTCTCCAACTCCTTAATTCGGCCCTCCAGAGTAGTGGTCTCCTTCCTACTCGCGATCAAGTCCGCCTCGAGCTGTTGGGCCGTCCGGAAGTTAAAGCGGTTGGACTCCTTAAATTGGTCCCCTGCTCGCGAACTTTCTCCAGAGACCTCTGCTTCTCCTCCAGCTCCTTAACCAGTTAGGCTTTTTCCTCGACCACCACCGCCAGCTATTCAGCATGTTTGGCTTCAACAGCTTTTAGTTCATCCTCGTGCCGTTGCTCCGAAGTTCTGGCCTGCTCGGTGATGACACCCAAGCGGATTCGGCCGGCAGTGAGGGTCAGCATGGCCTGCAATCAGAATAGAAGTTAGACAAACAATAAGCTAAAGAAGACCTATTTTCGCAGAAAGAGATGACTTACACTGGTGAACTTGTTTAGGGCACGGTTCAGGATCGGGTCAACCCCCATCGTCTCCGAAGCAGCCATTGCCTCTCGGCAGCGGTCATGCTTCGCAATCTTGGTGATCCTCTCCTTGATCAGTTTAAAGGCGCAACCAACCATCTCGCCCCCAGTTGAAGCAAGATCATCCTGCTAAGGTTGGTCGGTCGGGGCTGCGGGAGAAGAAGTCGATCTGGCCGGAGTAGAAGGAGTCTGCTGCTCGCGAGGGGATGATGGAGTTGTGGTGGCAAAGGGCCTATCCTCCGAAGGGCCTGTGTTCCGAGCCTTCTTCGCCTGAGGCGCTTTGCTGCTCTCCCCGTGGTGTTTCTTGCTGGTTTTCTTCTTGCTCGGGGAGCCGCGGCAACCTCAGGGGTGCTATAGTTCTCAGGGGTGCTGTAGATGTCGAACACATTGGCGGATTCCATGTCTGAAAAAGAAGAACAAAGTTGAACAGTGAGATAACATGAATGACCAAGTACGTTACATCAGAAAAAGAAGAAAAAAATGATTGCAAAGTCAAATACTCGAGCTATTATTACTGGTCGCTATCCTATAGACTCTACTAGTCTTATACTCACTCTTTGACATGAAGAAGTCTGGACCTAAATGTGGAGCATATTTAAAATTTCTGTCCCCGTCGAATAGATGACAGGGAATTGGAAAATTGTCTAAAAGCAAAATAACTGTACCATTATCATCCGAAGAATCGTCAGAGAGTTCGACAGGCTCGGTGGCCTTCTTTTTTCCTTTCCCCAAGGAGGCCGAGGGCCTCTCTGCTGGGGGAGTGCCACCAGGTTCCCTGATCGTGACCCTAGTCGGTCTCCTTCATGGAGGTGACACAGGAGGTTGCTGCTCGGGTTCCTCCTTGGCAAAGGCACTCCCTGCTGAAGGCGCCCTCATGTCTGGTTGAGGGGCCAAGAGGCCAACCAACCTAAGGTTAGCCTCCGTAACCAGATGCTTAACGCTATTTTTTGCATCAGTCATGCTGGCTAGGAGCACCAATCTCAACTCCATGTCTGGAGTTGGGTCTGGTCGCAGCCATGGGCCTGGAAGACATTAACAGTTTAAGAAAATGTGGAGGAGAATGCTAAGTGAAGAAGTAACAGCCAGTGATACGAAAGTTTTACCTCCTTGTGCGAAGGCCAGATTGTTTGCGATCATGTCAGTTATGATGAAGTACTCCTGGTAGTACCTCCCCACATTTGAGATGTGGGTGGTGTCAGTCAGGAAGGTGCACCCAGTTTCCTGATGACAGAAGTGAAAAAACCCCGTGCCTTCTTAGTTGGGGTTGGATTTGAGGTCGAACAGGTAGTTGACCTCATGAGGTGTTGGCACGGGCCATTGCTTGTGGTTGTACAGGATATAGAGTGCAGCGAGCATCCTATATCCGTTTGGGGTTATTTGAAAGGGGGTAACTCCAAAATAGTTGGCCACCCCCTGAAAAAATGAGTGAAGAGGCAAGGCAGCCCCTGCCTCGATATGAAACCTCGACCAGGCGCTGAAGACGCCTCGAAGCAGATTCACCCTTTGGTCTTGGTTAGGTCTGAATAGGGTCACCCCTGTGAGATTGTATTTCCTTATATAATTGGTGATCATTCTGATCATCACTCTGCTCTCAGGGACTAAGTGCCACTCAACATTTGGCTGAATGGCATGTCGGGGTCGGGCATGTCTTTGGATGTTGGGGTCGGGAGCATTTTCATCTCGACCACTGGTCGAGGGAGCATCCGCCGAAGGAGCAGGCTGATGAGAGGGATCGGAGGTTCTCCTTTTCTGGGCTTTGGTTTTGGTGCGAGCCATTTTTTGAGTCAAGACAGGGGAAGTGTTTGGATTGGTACGAGAAAATGGGATTTTGGGTATCAATGACGAGAGTTGTTCTTCGCCCTCGAGCAGTTGAGCTAGCAGGTCATCGTCGATGGCTCTTTCTCCTCCCCACGGGTCTTGCATGTAAACTGCAAACAAAGAAAGGAGGAGATAAGACGCACAACCTGGGAGCTTATGTTGAAAGTTGGAATAATATTGCTCGCGTCTATGACCTGCAACATTCTAACCGAAACACAAAGTTTTATGCGAACAGTTTGAAAAACAGATCAAAAAGTAAAAGTAAAAAAAAATTTTGGAAAAAGCTTTTTCAACTCCAAAAGGGCGGGAAAAACCCAGTTTTTCAGCTAGTTCGATTTTACGCCCTAAACCTATGATCCTGACTATCAAACTGGTTCCTAATTCCTACAAAGTGAAACTACACTACCCTATCAAGCATCAAACGGTATACATAAAATCCTCACGAATTTTTACCCAAGAGCACAAAGTTTCAGAACCCAAAAGCAGTATGCATGGCATCTCAAAGGGTTTAAAAGTTGAAGAAATTTACCTGGATAAAGGTTGGAGGTTCTGAAATGGAACGACTTTGGGCGTGCAAACAAAGGATCCTTAGAACAGCGATGGAAGACCTTCGAAGTGTTGAGCTCTGAGATGGAGTTCTTGGCAAGAAAATGGCGAGTAAAAAGTTAAAAGGTAAATGTGAGGATTATTTATTGAGGCTGAGCTTAGTTGAAAATGGGTAATCATGAGTTATCTTTTTCAAGGCATGGGGGAGTGTAATAGCCATCGGAAAGGTTACTTGGAAACCGAAAAGGCATGATTGGACGTGATTGAGTCACAATTTTCGAGAACGCACGAGAGGCTCTGACAGATTTCGTGGGGCATACGAAAGGTTATTTTTCTAAGTTTACTTATTGTTGGTCGCAATAAATAATCTTGGGGGCAAATGTTTATCCAAAAAACAGTTGTTGATGACGTGGCAAGAATTTTCGACAAGTGGCCAACACGTAATAGAAATACTGCTCGCATATCGACCAGAAATAGTTCTACATGCGGAGATCAAGTTATATATACGACCAGACTGGTCATATACTCCGTTCATTTATGTAAAGATCTGTACAGTTGTAATGATATCCGAGAATATCTCTCCATTATGACCTGAAGATCTGTTTATTAAGGAAAGATATTGTTATTCGATTCATGTAACCCTTCTTGAGCCTATAAATACACAAGAAATAGCTCAAAGAGGGGGATCTTTTTCTCTTTTTCCGAATTATATTACTATTATCCATCGTTTGTATTGTTTTCTTCTTCTAAGGTCTGTGAAACTCAGGAACCCTAGTTCTTTGATCGCACATTTGGAGCTCAATGCTAATAATAATATCAAGTGGACATAGGTTATTACCAATCACTCGGGCCGAACCACTATAATTCTCTGTGTTCTTTATTTTCCATTAGATTGTTTTCTCAAGCTCTGTATTACTTTTCTGTCATTTTCTAGACTCCGTGTCGTTGACCAAAATGAGGGTCAACAATATATATATATTTATATAAGTTAGATCAAATAAAAAAATAACATATTTTCTTTTTCAATATAAATGATAAAAAATTTAATAAAAATTAAGATTATGTATTATATATTATTATTATGATATTTTATAATGCATTAATTTAAATTAATATAATTATTAAATATCTAGTCTTGTATTAAATATTATTATAATAATGATATTTTATAATATTTGAAGTCATATTAATATAATTAATAAATATTTATTCTACGAAATATTATAAAAATTAGGATTATATGTTATATTTTATTATAATAATAATATTTTATAATATTTAAATTTATATTAATATAATTATTAAATATGTAATTTTATATTAAATATTATTATAATAATGATATTTTATAATATTTGAATTTATATTAATATAATTAATAAATATATATTTTTAATTGATTTTAAAGGGATTATTAATATGCAATATTATATTAAATATTATAATATTTAAATTTATATTAATATAATTAATAAATATCTATTTTTGATTGGTTTTAAATATATTTAATTAAATATTTAGAATATTTCGTTAAAGTTAACAAAATAAACCGTTAAAACCAATAATTTATGTTATCTACACTCTTTATATAGAAGAGATATATTTGAGAAAGTTTATAAAGTATTAATTGAATAAATTTTTAAGTTAATTTTTTTAAATAAATAAATTATGAATTTTATATACAAAATAAAATTAATATATATACTTAATTGAACATTGATTCACAACTTGCCCAGTGTAATAATTGGGCGGTTTAAAATTGTCTTGGATTTTTTAAGTTGGTTTTTTTAGTTTGAATTGGGAGGGTTGATCAGTGTAACACCCTAATTTCTCATAATATTATCGAGAACACAGTGTTGGATCATAAACAAAAATATTGCTGCTTTATTTAAGAAAATCATAATAAGAAAAGGGATCTCGTGTCTTTGCAAAAAATAAAATAAGGTTTGTAACAATACAAAATGAGCAACATTAAGATATAAAAATAAAACTTAAAAAAATGCTTTAATAAATAGATCTGTTGATCATTCCTCGACTATATGGTCCCCACGAAAACATCACTAAGCTCTTAGGTCCCACTCCCCACCGGCCTTTCTATCACCAATTGTCTGCACAACAACATCATAAGGAATGAGCTTCTAAGCCCAGTAAGGAAAATACAAACAAGCAATCATATAACATGTAATCATAACAGACATATCATAAATCATACAAAGTTCATAATACCTTAAAATATAATCATAATCTAGATCTTAACCATAGGTCATAAGAGGTCCTAATCATAAGTCATGGTCATAGGTCATAATAGGTCATAATAACAAGACATGTATGAGAAAAAGATAAGTGATTATACAGAGGTGGCAGTTACGCTACGGACATAAGTCTGGCATACAATTTTGGCAAGCGAGCCTACCCGACATCAACTTAGGTCCCTCATACATTTCTTAACACCTTAGATCCAATCACACTTATCTTCTTATTGTACCTAAAATGTTAGGGTCATACATATCACAATCTAGGTCATAAGCTAAACTACCTAATTTTCTTTACCTTGAGTGTGGAAATGAGAAAAAAAAAAGAGATTGCTTTTGCTATAGAGAATCGTCCAAACCTTATATATGACATAAAAATTTAAGATTAGAGACTTATAATAAAACTATATTTCCAAAAATTCTAAACCTCATAAAGTCATACCTTCACCCTTAAAACAAAATCTCAAGACCTCCAAAATTCCGAGTCTCCACAAAAATGTCTATCCTCAACAATAATGTAGAGAGTTGATCTTAGAATAATTTCGGCTATATCAAATGTTGAAAAGTTTAGAGTGTTTCAGCTTATATATGGGTTGTATAATGGCTATGGTGTTTTTGAGGCTTTATAGAAAATATAAGGAAATAAATTTCCCGAGCATTTATAAAGGCTATAAGATTTCAGCTATAAGGTGTTTGTGGGCAAAAAAGAAGAGAGCATTTGGGGACTACAGGATTTCAAAAATGAGAGAAGCTTGAGAGCTTTTTGAGTGTGTGATAACTCTACAAAATAAAGTTATTTTACCACTTTTTATGTGCTAATTGTTGCTTAATTCTTGAGTTTTTAATTGATTTATTAAGTTTTAAAGTAATTTTGAATTTTTATTTTATTTTATATATTTTTGTGTGTTTTATAGTTATTTTGTTGTAAAATGTTGTAGTTAATTATTTAAATTATTGTGTCTAGTTAGAAGTAAAAAAATGTGTGTTTTATTGAAAATAAATGTTAAACTAAATTAAGTTTTAATTAATATTTTCAATGAATTAATATGATTTATTTTATAATTAAAAATATTTTATTTTGATTTAATTTATGTTTATTTTGTAGGGAGTATGTTGTATTTTTCTTTGGGCTTTGAAAAGTAAGGAAAAGAAAGAAAAAAAATGGCAATTTTGAAAACAAAGGCTCACCAGCCACGAGAAGCTTATTGGTCGAAGCCTCCCTGTCCAGCCACGCCTGGGCCTGCCTTCCCACCTCTTGGGCCCGCCTCTTTCATCTCAGCCAAGCCCACCCGAAGCTCACTCCTCCCAGGCGTTACCTTCGGCCCATGCCACTTTCTCCACCCGAACTCACCTAACAGCCCACCAGAAGCTCCAGGCCCAATCACACCTCCAGCTGCTCCCAGCAAGCCCGTGTACTCCTCCCAGCCAGCTGCTCCCATCCGAAGCCCACCCACGCCTGCCAGCTCCTCCTGGGCCACCTGCTTCAATCCCTAGCCAGTAGCCTCCTTCAGTTTCCCAGCCGCCTGGCACCAGGCCCACCACCGAGCCCAGCAATCTCTGGCCCACGCCAGACCAAGTCTGCCACTAGCAGCCACCAAGCAATTTTTTCCCTTGTTTCTCTTGAGCCCATAAATTGCACATTTTCTCCTTGTCCCTTTTGTTTAAAAATACCACATTTTTACCCAAACTTTTCTACACATTTTACCCTAAAATTATCATTACACCTAACATTTATCCATATTTGCCATATTATTATTAATTTAAATTTATTATTTTAATACTCTTATTTTGGCTATAAATAGGGAATTTTCAAGACCATTCAGGAGTGCTTATTTTAGGAGAGGTCATACCACAAAATTCCTACACTTGGAAGACTACTTCATTCTCTTCATCTTTTTCTTCTTTTTGGTCATTTTTTCTATGAGTTATTAGAGGAAAAATTTGGGGGTTTCTCCTCCAAATTTTCCTATTTATGTTTGTAATTTTTTTGGTTTGTAATTTCTATTCTAGTTATGAGTTTCTAATATTTTTAAGATTATTAAGGTGATGATGAAACAATATGTAACTAGATAGTATTTAAGTTGTATGTTGATTTCTCATTTTGTGCAATTAAAGTTTATGGATTTTCTTCTTCAAATACTTTATTTTATCTTAAATATCTTGTATTTTTTATTGTTAGAACATATTTACACTTTGTTCTTCATTAGTGCAAAATCATAATATTCTTTGATTAAGGTGTGCTATTAAATTGTGCACATCAAATGTTTCGAACAAAAATATTATGTTTTGCCTTATAAATAATATTTATTGATTTATTTGTTATTTCATTAGATTGATTTACATTAAATACTTTGAAATTATAATTTTAAAAGTGAAGATAAATCATATATGTGTATAAAAACTTGTGCTTAAATAGAATATCTAATTTGAATAAGTGATGGTTTGATTAATTTCTACTATTAATGAAACTTGGGCTTCAATGTATTTATAAATATTATTGAACTTATATTTTGTGGATTCTAATACCTTAATAATCTTCTTTTACCATCTTGATTTCTACTAATAATTTATTTTTATATATTTTCTTTAATTTCTTTATTATTGTCTTTTATTTTATTTTCATTATACAAAAATCTCATCAATCTTTGGAGCTAGGTTATAATTTATTAATTTTAATTTTAAATAGTTTATTTTTTATTTTATACAACTCCTTTGGGTTCGACCTCGTGCTTACACGAACACTATATTTTATATACGATTCGTGCGCTTGCGAGTTATAAATATTTAAAACATACCCGTTTTTGGTTCATAAGTGTGAAAAAGTGAAATGGGAATGACTCTATTTATAGACTCTAGGTCTTAACTCCCTTCCTTAATTTTCTACACTATCCTTCAACAAGTATTTAAAATTTGAATCTCCATCCCCTTGGTAGTTTCGGCCAGCCTACTTCCTTCTCTTAATCTTTTGCTACAATTCCTCTCTTAATGCCACATAGCCTCCTATTTAACAAAAATAGAGTCAAAGTCCCCATTTGTCTCCTCCTTAGTCTCCCACGCATACACTTAAGGTATTTCAAATTCAAACTCTTCAAATTGTTCAACCATCTTCAACATACTCACTTAATTTGTAACGCCCTGGATAGCCAAGACCGTTACACTGTGTGTTTATAAAGTGCTAGACTTGCTAATCAAGTCATTTAATTAAAAATGTGTTATTGAAACTACAAAGGAACTAGGGTTAAAATTTTTTGGTCTCAAAAGTCACATTTTTTTATCAAAAAACGTTTCCTGTTTACACGGGATCCCAAAAATATTAAGATTAAAGACCATTTACAAAAGTCATAAGGTTTAAATACAATATCCAGCCATATTAAGGCAAAACAGAAAATTAGGCAATCCCTGTCCTGATCCACTCCTCGACCATGGCGATCGAACAGCTGGTTATGTACATTCAACCCCGCAGCTCTCCATCTCAAGGTTGGTCCAGCTTGCCTTTGCCTTTACCTGCACCACGTAGCACCCGTGAGCCAAGGCCCAGCAAGAAAACACAACAACAGAGCATAAGCAATCAACAGACAAATCAATATCTCATATTGCATCACATGTTCTCAACCATATAATCAAGTATTCAACATACTAAACATGTCAACTCATATCGTATATCAGTTCACAAATGATAAC
Organism: Humulus lupulus; assembly: GCF_963169125.1. Classification (NCBI taxonomy): domain Eukaryota; kingdom Viridiplantae; phylum Streptophyta; class Magnoliopsida; order Rosales; family Cannabaceae; genus Humulus; species Humulus lupulus. The sequence goes on along the minus strand of NC_084794.1, from coordinate 283,554,699 downwards.
TAGGGCTAGCGCCCTCAGGCCACTCCCTCCGTTATCCCACTGACTCCGGCCCGCTTAAACCGAGCTCAGTGAATATTAAGCTGTCCTCGGCTACTAGTGGCCAAGCCGCGCCCTGTGCGCAAATATTGTGTTCGGCACTCTTAGGCTGCTATCACATGTCCCATGGCATGATACCATCATTGACATAATACAAATATCGGGAGCACTTAGTCCCATCACAAGCATATAGTCGGGTGCAGTTTTCTTACCTTTCAATTCGCTAGCTTTGATCACCCGACTCCTTGAGCACGATCCCTCTCGAGCCCTAGCGCTCACCTAAACACAACCATAGGCCAAAGTCATCACCAATCCTCAAGTCCAAAACCTAGCCTCGGGGCCAATCCCGAGCCCCCGGGAAGTCCTAGTTCCACCAAACAAGGTGATGGAATCAAACCCCAAACCCATGGTCAAAAACCCTTGCAAACAACCCTAAAATCCCTTTCTGAAAACAGGGCAGCGCTACAGCGCTCTTAGGAGGGCGCTACAGTGCTACAAACAAAAGCAAAATCCCCCAGGAAGCTAGCCTAGCGCTACAGCGCCCAAAGGCCAGCGCTGTAGCGCTAGTCACAGACAAGCACCACCTCAGTTTTCCCTATTGCGATTTCCTCGAACCAAACTCAACCAAAACTTCTCCAAGCTTTCACCAAACTCAAAAACAACCTTATGAACATATTCCACTCATCCCAAGCACCCCAAATACTCAAAACCCAATCACATGCATCCCTAATCCCAAACTTCACCATAGCTGGCCCTAAACTCAAAACTCAGCAGAAACCAGTTGAACATCAAAGTTAAAAGCTTAGAATTTCATACCTTTAGTGGGAATTCAGTTTCAAGACAACCTCTACACCTCCTTAGCTTGCTCTTCCTCAACCTTTGGCCTGAATTCCCTAAATTTCCCATCAAACTCAGCTTACACACCATAGTTCAAAAGCCAAAACCAGAAACTGAAGAAGCTACAAAACCTTACCTCAAGTGTTAGGGTGTTCTTGCTAAACCTCTGCCAATTCTTCAAACCTAGCTTAGGATCCTTGATGCTCAGCCTACCCCAGCTCTCCTCTGAGCTTTGCTCCAAGAAAACCCAGGAAAAGTGATGAGAGAACCACAAACCGACCCTAGAGAATACAACACTGTTTTCCCTTCCTTTTCTCTTTTCTTTCTTTTCCTTCTTTTCTCTCTTTCAGACTTCTATACTTTTCTACAACTTCCACTAACATAAAGCCTCAGTAATTCCCATCTTTAAAAAGCCAAATGACCTTAATGCCCTCCCTTTTAATCCTAAGTCCTTTAGTCCACTTAAGGGCTTTTTAGTCATTTCACCCCAATTCCTGCTAACTCCTCGAGTGTCTCTAATATTTACCGCTTAATTCCCGATAACTAATTAATCTCCAATTATATTCCTCGATGTCAAAATATACTTCAATATACTCACTAAATTCCCATTTATACCCCTAGGCTCACCCCGAGCCGGGTATAAATCCCCGCCATGACTTTTTCGCTACTTTGCTCACTAGGATCGTCTCGAGTCACAGATCACAGATATATCCACATAATAATGTGGTCTCGACAATTATCACATATATCAATACAGTTATGCCCATAATGGCCAAAATTATGATTATGCCCTTCTAACCTAATCAGGGCCTACATGCATACTAATACACATAGTCATGCATCTCAAATATTCAAGTAGTCATATCACATGCTTTAAATCATAATCATGCATTTTATTCATTAAAATCACACTTAATTCCCACTATGCCCTCCAGGCACACTAATCAAGGCCCTTAAGCCTTATTAGCGAATTTGGGTCGTTACATAATTCAAGCCTAGTGTGACACCTCATTATGTAAATTCAAAACGAGTCAAAACCCTAGCCTATGTCTATGCTACACGCTTATGACTAAGTAAGACTATACTTGGTTCTTCAATTAAACTTTGTTACTTAATAAATAAATTCGCAAAAATTCCACCTAATAAAAGTATAGGGAATTTCGGCCATACCCTTATATTTAAGTAATTGAGACTTAATTTATTGCCACATGTATATTCGTTAGACCACAAAATAATATGTACATTAAAACTATACTAATTTAATCAAAATCTTAAAACTATCCATTAATTTAAATCATAAGTTAAAATCTTATAAATATTAACCCTAATAATTATAATTATTTTATAAGTCATAGAAATCATAACTTAAAATAATTAATTAAAACCTAAAGCAATCATTTTAATTTCCACCACTCAAACTAAACTATAAGCTATGGTAAAAACTAACATATATTCATAATTAAGGAGAAAATAATAACCTTGGTTATTACAATTGGTTTAGGCGTTTTGCAATTTTTTTTAACAACCCTAATAATTATATCCCAAACTTCTAAAAGGGTTTATAACATTTTGGGTTCTTGTGTTTAAGATAAATTCCAAGATGATCCTTTAGTTTTAGAAACTAATTTTGTCAAATAGTGAAAAATTATCTTCGGATTTTTTGTTCGCATCCAACCTGGCATCTAGGCCACCAACAACCCAAATTGTCTCACCAACGGTGCTAATTTCTACCTCGCCAAGAATTTTAGCCAAATCCAAACAGGAGGGGGAAGAAAAGAGAAAGGAGCCACAACTAGAGTTGTAAATACGAGCTGGGCTTTCTAGCATGGCACGAAACCGGCACGAGCCCGGGAGGCATAAGCACAACACGACACGAAAAAATATAGGCCTGGGCTAGGCACGACACGACATGGGCCTGAGTACGGCACGACACGACAAGCCCGAAGGCACGACACGAAATCACGAACAAACTAGCCCGAAAGCACGACACAATAAAAAGCCCGATATTTTGACATTAATAATCATAATAAGTTTTTATTTGTCAATTATTAATAAATTAAAATGATAATATAAGTCTTATTTTTCTCAATGTTTATATTTTTATAATTATATTAATTTATTTTAAGATTTGTGAGTTAAATTTTTTAGCATTTATTAGTAGGTATTAAAATTCTAATAATTATCTTTGATATAATTTTGTGTAAAATATTGTTAAAAAGTATATAAAAATATCTAAAATTATAATTTAAATAAAGAAATGTATTTGGTTTGGTGGTAAGTCCATTGATGGTTAAAGAGGAGGTGGAGGGTTCAATTCTCCATCCTCACATTTTTTGGCAATAATAAAGTGGGCCGGGCCCATGGGCCATGCTAGGCCTACTCTTTCAAAAATGGGCCGGCCCGACCCGACACGAATTGAATACGGGCCGGGCCCGGCCCGGCCCAAATTTATCGGAGGCATGAAAATGTGGGCCGGGCCGTCCCACATTTACATCTCTAGCCATAACTCTAAAATCTAATTTAATTTATATTAAAGTACTAAATCAAAGTAAAAATTATATAAGTTTGTATCTTTTATTTTAAAATCAAATAATTTTTTTTTCTTTAGTACGTAAATTAATTCAAACTATTTTGGTCATATTTAAAATTATTTTGAATAAGGGTTTTGGGACAAATTTTAACCATTTCACAAAATAATCCATCACAAAATTTAGTTTAAATTACCCAAAATGGTATAACTCAATTACATATCACCTAAAATATTTTATAAAAAAATATTAAAATTTTAAATTAATAAGGCTTATTAATTGTGAAATATTAAAAAGATGTAGAGAGGCTTACATATAAGAAAATAAGGAGAAAATTTTACTTTCTATTCCATATGGGACAAAATTCATTCTACTCGGACCCCTTCCATAGTAGGGTACGATGCAGTTGAAAAACGTAAGCCCGGTTAGGCTTACGTTTTCTTGCTCTTCTTTGTTGAACCCTCTACGGTTTACTCTCTTTCTCGATATCCCAATTCTAGCGTTCATTACCAGAAGAAGAGATAGGGGAGATAGGATTTCTTATAGCATTTATGTGAAAATGACAGAAGCTGCTATAAAGGGAAGAAGCACATCCTGCACCTTCACCTTCATGAATGGGCAATTCGAGAGGCCTCGAAAGCGCTTATAAATCTCCTAGTGAAAAGTTAAAAGCTTTATTCCTGAATATCTTGCTAAGGAGTTCATATCAATAAAGCATTCATAAGCTAAAAATAAATAACAACAAATAGATAGTGAGATTTCAACTCAATTGAGCCAACACCTAACTAGACTATTGGACATTTGTTCATTAATTTGAAAATAGGTTTTGAGTGCCTATAGCTATGGACAATTCAATAACCATATGAAAATAGCTAAGAAGAACATGATTGTAACGTCTCAAATTACCTTATAAGGCTTAGGGCCTTGATTAGGGGGCTAGGATGAAAAATTATGGAAATTACATGTTTATGTGTTATATATGCGTGTAATTATGTGATTATGTGAGTTATATTATAATATGACTTGATATGCATGTTTAGGTGTATTAAATAAGCATGTGGGTGTAATGCTCTGGTTACCCCAGAACAGTTACGGTGAACCGGAAATTTGACTCGCTACCCGAGTCCTTTGGTTAAAAACGTGATCTAAGTGCTATTACCAGGTTAAGGTGAAAACTGGTAAAAAGGGAAAGGTACATTTCATTTAGTAAATAAACTGCTCATGAGCCTTTCAAAATATTTACAAGTAGTTCGTAATACAAAAGAGTCGCTAATGTTTCAAATTTACAGTCCCCGCCAACCTAAGCGGCAAAAATAGGGTAAACCCCTAGTCCCTCTGAGAACTCCTTGACCGTGGCGATCAAGCGGCCCGGTATGTACACCACATCTCCCAAGCTCTCCACTCAGGGTTGGTTAAGCTTTTCCTTCCCTTTACCTGCACCACATAGCACCCATGAGCCAAGGCCCAGCAAGAAAACACAATAAAGCATGATATAATATCAACAACGGTCATAATAACCATTCAGGACTATCAGTCCAAACAAATAGGTAACAATAGCCAAAAGTCACAATAATGAGCATCGCTCCCTCTAGCCATGTGACGATAGGGTCACCAGGGCTTAACTGATAAGTAATTCTTTCATAAGTTTGTTCAGGACAGGTGCATGGTGATTGGTCACCAACATAACCTTCCTCACGACTCTAGAGTCGAAACTATGGACAACGTCCCCTAGCCATGTGAAAAACGATCACCGGGGTCATATACCTTGGCTATAGTCATCTGGTCGTAGACCAGGCAAGCGCTTATAAGTTCTTCGACCTTAGGTTCGGTCCCGCATTAATGCCATAGAGCCATTCAATGCGTGATCATCGACTTTAGAGTCGGTCCCTGACTAGTCAGTGTCTCAAACAGGTAATCAACGTTCACTAGCATTTAATATGCAATCCACGTTCACTTATGTCAACCAACATGCCTCAATATCAAACCATGCATGTCATATACCTGTACAGGGTGCAACTGTGTTCATACACTGTTTTCTTACCTCAAGTTCAAGCAAGAAGTATGATAAAGACGACCCCTGAGAACGATCGATCTTTTAGTTCCTTAGCGGTTACCTAGTCACAACCAATTATAACCTCCATTAATGAGAATCCATGATAATAGGGTCTTAACCTAAGCAACACTCTCGGGACCCCGAAACATGCCCACACGGTGAGTAGATTCGATCCCGGGCCTTAAGGATTGAAACCCTAAGTCAAAAACCCTTAAAAACACTTAAAACGGGACTTAGAGGGAACAGGGTAGCGCTACAGCGCTCAACCCCTAGCGCCACAGCGCTAAACTCAGAACCACCCAAGTGCCAGAAAGCCTCCTGAGGAGCGCTGTAGCGCCCTAAGGTGGGCGCTATAGCGCTACCTCCAAACCCAATCTCCCCTAAACCGACCTTCTTCAGCTTCTTCGATTCTAACTCGATCTCCATGCTTCCAAATCATATTCTTGATGCTAAATGAACCCAAAAACCATTCTAACACACCCCAAACATCACAAGCATGGGAAACCTAGCCAAAACTCCCAACAAAACCAAGAATTCACCCTAGAAATCTCAGCTGCAAAATAAAACCAGAACAGGGCAAACCAGAGAAAACCATGGTTAGAAACTTACCCAAAGCTCGGCTTATGATGGTCTTCAATGGTGGAACACACTCCCAAACTCCCAAGGCTTGCTTCCCAAGCTTAAATCCTCAAAATTGGTTCAAAAACCACAAAGAAAGGTGAAGAGAAGAAGGTACGGGAGAACTCTTTTGCATACTCTGTTTTTCCATTACTTTCTTCAGCCATCAAGAGTTATATCTATCCTAGGGGTGAAATGTCCATTTTACCCCTAGGTCAATTAATAGTTTCTAAAGACTCCCAAGGGCATATTTGGTACTTCCCTCCTATCTCATTAATCATAATTAACGCTCTCCAATTCCCGCTATTCTCAATAATCTCAAACACCAATAATTCACAACCCGTTACCCTTTATCACCCGGTAACGCTCTAATCATTAAAATCACCCCGAGACTCAACCCAAGCCCCGGCACTTAAACCTGTTGTGACTAAACCGCTAATCAATATTCTAAGATCGTCTCATGTCGAATAGCTCGAACAAACCCACATCATAATGTGGTCTCAACACATATCATCGACATGCACACAATTAACATTATATTATAATATAATTCTCATAAACATGCATAAACACATTTAATGGCATAATTAAACGATTATGGCCCTCCCGGCCCACTAATCCAGCCATTAATCCACAATAGGGAATCCGGGGCATTACAGTGGGCCTGTTTCTTATTAGAAGGGCAAGTTTTGTAATTTGGCCAATTATGGGTATAGTTGGCATATATGTGAAATATGTGTGGGACCACATTATTATGTGGATTTTTTTGGGTTACTCAACACGAGACGATCCTAGGGAGCAAGCTAGTGGGAAAGTCACAACTGAATTAATACTTGACTCAGGGTGAGTCAAGGGGTATTATGGGTATTTAATACATTACCGGGATATTGGGTAATGAGATTGAATATTTGAGGATATATTGGGAGTTAGTGAGATCAGGAGGAAATTCTGGGAGTTTTGACTATTTTACCCTCAGGGGCATTTTTGGGACCCCAAGCCTTGGGTCTTACTTAAGGTTACTTAAGCTCGAAGTAACCTGATAGAAACATATATATACGTTCAAAACACTTTTTCTCTCTCTTCTGTTATCCCTTTTTACCGTTCGTTGCATTTTCGAAGGAAAATCGAGTTTTAGGACTCGGATTCAAGCAAGGATAGAGTCATATCGATTCTAGGAAAGATTAGAAGCTTATTAGCCGGAGGATTTAGCGAGAAATGACATAATCAGAGGTAATTTAAGCTTTGAATTTCTGAGTTTCCATTTCCTAAAGTTTCTTAAGTTTTGAATTTGGATTCTATGTTTTGAGGAGTTTTTGAATGGTTTGAAGCTTGGGTTGTGATGGCCTTCGGCCATTGAGACGATTGGGAACTTTGTTTTTAGGATTTGGATATGTTTGGATAGGTTTATGGAGGGTTTTGAAATGAGAAAAATGGAGGTTTTTGGCTGGGTTTCACGTCGGGCCACGACCCTGTTTTTGGGCGTCGTGGCCCAAGCTTATCGAAGAAGAGGACCTAGCTAAATGGCACTTAGGGTCGCGGTTCCTGATAGGTGTCGCGACGCGAGGCGCAAGCAGAAAGAGGTAGGGGCCTCTGTTTTGGGTGGGCTTCGACTTAGAAGTTGGGGGTCACGATGCTTAAGGGTATTTTTGGCCTTAAAGAGGTTTTAAGTGCAGGAACTCAAACCTAAGGGCTCGGGATCAATTCTACTATCCGGTTTAGTAGGATTTGACGTTCCGGAGGCTAGGATTCGGTCCAGAAGCCGTTATTTACTCATTATTGACGGGATTCTATATTATGGTTGTGACTAGGTTATGGCTAGGGGCTTGGAAACAGGATTGTGGTTGAGGGTCGTTCTTATTTTACATTACACTTGGGCCTGAGGTAAGAAAATTGCACCCATTACGTGATGTGCATGATTAGGGCTTGGCCCGAATGTTGAATATGGTTTTGATTGGGCATTGGCCTTTGTAAATGTGCATGATTATGATTATGCATGTGATTATAGATTAAACATGTTGAGTGCTCTATATATGGATGTTTGTTATATGATAAATGCACGTTAGCATTTACTTATTGACTTATTAGTCAAGGACGACAATATCGCTGGTCATAAAGCATTGACTTATGATTCAAGGGCGGCAATAGCGAGCTGAGCGCTAGTCGATATGATTAGATCTAATCAGGAGTGCATTACATGCTTGTTCGACCCAATGGTCGTAGAAAACTAAAGTGTGGGCTAGCTCCAAGGCTGGTTATATAGAGGATAAGGCAATGGGCCCCGGGGTGACTTATTAGTCCCAGATCCTAGGGCGCTGAGCCACAGTGTGACTTATTAGTCATGTACTTGGGCAATGGGCCCCGATACGAATTACTTGGTCATTTATTTAGGGCATTTGGTCTCATATGACACTGTAGTCATTTATATGAATGGTATACATGCATGAGTAGGGTTATTACTGTTGGGCATGTTTATTATGATATGAAATGTGTTATTCACTTCTTATGAGCATGTTTAAGTTTTCTTGTTGATCCTTGGCTCACAGGTGCTACGTGGTGCAGGTAAAGGGAAATGAAAGCTGGACTAGCCATGAGTTGAAGATCTTAGGTAGCGATGTGTACATATGCAGCCGCTTGACCACCACAGCCAAGGTTTCTTAAAGGAACTAGGGTTAAACCCTATTTTTGCCGCTTAGGTCGGTGGGTTGTAACTTTTGATTTGTAATGACCATTTTTGGAACTGTAAACAACTTTGTAAACGTTATTACGGGATTCGATGTACAATTTAATGTTCTAATGAAACGTCCATTCCTTTTAACTGAAATTTTTAACCCTGGACCAGTAATTACATTTAAATGCACATTTGTGGCCTAATGTCTCGTTTAGCGAGTTAAGCACGATTTAAAACACACAGTGTAACAGTCTTGGCTAACCAAGGCGTTACAACTTGGTATCAGAGCGTGCCAAGGTTAAGGGTTCTTGCAGATAGGCTGGGCATGTACGCTCGCCACTAAAGACAAGCTCGACTCAGGGTTCAGTAACTATTTATGTGGTTATATGCTTAACTACTTAAATATGATATAAATGCTTTATCTACATGCCTTATTAGGTAGCATGAGATATACTGATAGGGCCTGGCCCTTGACTGCTTCATGATTTAAAAGAATGTGCTTATTAGCACTAATATTGCTTATGAATGCAAAGGAACCGCTTATTAGCATTGTAATATGGACATGTAGGTCAAGATACACTCATTAGCGGTGTCATAGATACATGTATACCAGAAAATGCTTATTAGCATTGTTAATTGTTATGAGTATCAGAATGTGCTTCTTATCACCATACTTGGATATGAATATGAATCGACATGCTTATTAGCATGATTTTTTAATGTGAATGATTATTTGCTTGATCTTGGACCGTGAGGCGGCAAGAGGTTTAGTTATCACTACCTAACTGGCCGAATTGATTATTGCAACAAGATATAAGCTTGGAAGTATGCTTCCAAGGCAGTTTGAATCATCAGCTGGCTCGGAAGATCAGGGCCAGAATGATAGACAGGGTCAGAATAATGACCAAGGTCAGACCCCTCAGCCAGCTCCTGAGAACTGGCAATAGTTGTTTGCTGATTTGCAAGCCAGGGTATTGAGGCAGGAAGAAGAAATTTGCTTCTTGAGATAGCAACAAGTTCCTGCAGGGAACATCTTGCTAGAGGCATCACCTGTGATGGTGCCAATAGTTGAGCAGCCACCAGAGGCTGGGAATAAATGGGAACCTCTTTATGAAAGGTTCAGGAAACAACACCCTCTAGTATTTGAGGGTAGTGCAGATCCATTTAAGGCCGAACAATGGATGAGTATGGCTACCACCATCCTAGACTTTATGGTGGTGGTTGGTAATGAGAGGGTGGCATGTGCCACATATATGTTTTGGGAGGATGCCTGAATTTGGTGGGAAGTGATATCCCAGACCAGAAATGTTAATGCCCTGGATTGGGAAGAGTTTCAGATTCTATTTAATGAAAAGTATTCCAATGATTCCATCAGGGCGGAGAAGGCTGAAGAGTTCAGCAGGTTACTCCAAGGCAACTCATCAGTGACTGAATATGCCCTGAAATTTGACAAACTGGCAAATTTTTCCGAGGAAATAATGCCCACTGATGGGACCAGAAGGGAAAGGTTTCTCTAGGGGCTACAACCTATGATAGCCCGGGATGTTCGCATTACCACTGTGTCAGGGGTTACTACCTATGCATAGGTTGTTGAGAAGGCACTCACAGCTAAGAGCTCAGAGAATAAAACCTTCCGTTATAACGCGGTCAGGAGAGACACTAGGAGGGTGGGACCTCCATTTATGAGTTCAGGTAGGGGCGAAGGCCCTAGTGTTCAAAAAAGGAAGGCTCCTGATGCCTTTCCAGCACCAAGCCCTGACAGGAGACCTCGTGGTATTTTAATAGGCTGCCAGGGCGGCAATGAGGGCTAGAGGACTTTTCCAGAGTGTCCCAGATGCAAGAGGCGCCATATAGGGGAGTGTCGAGCAAAGGCCTGCTTTTTATGCAGGGAAGTGGGACACCTAAAGAAAGATTGCTCAAAGGCAAGAAAGGAAGAACCACGAAAGGCGGAAAACTTGACCCCAGTTCGAGTGTTCGCATTGACACAGGCAAAAGTTGAGGATTGTCCCTCAGTAGTCACAGGTCAACTTTTTAGTGCTGGAACCCCTTATACTGTTTTGATTGATTCTGGTGCTACACATTCTTTTGTTGCTAGTAGAGTTATTGATAGATTGTGTAGACCATGTTGTTATTATGCTGTGGGATTTAGAACCTTATTACCCACTGGGGAGTTAGTAGTACCAATTTCCAGTGACAGTAGAGGGTAAAGAATTGTCAGTGCAATTGATAGAGTTGGTTATGACCGACTTTGACATGATTCTGGGTATGGACTAGTTAGTGAAGTATGGGGTAACCATAGATTGCAGAAGGAAAATGGTAACCTTTGAGCCTGAAGGTGAGGATCCTTTTGTATATTTTGGCACTGTGCATGGACCCCGTGTACCTATGATATCTGTATTGAGGGCTAGCGATCTATTGTAAGGTGGTTGCATAGGATTCTTAGCCAGTGGGACCAGAGGAGATCAGATTAGTCTGTGAGTTTCTGGATGTGTTTCCAAAGGATTTACCAGGGTTGTTGCCACAAAGAGAGATTGAATTTGTGATTGAACTGGCACCAGGGACGGAGCCAGTGTCTAGGGCACCCTACAGAATGGCCCCAACAGAATTAAAAGAACTAAAGTACAGCTGCAGGAGCTGTTAGACTTGGGTTTTATTAGACCCAGTTTCTCACCATGGGGTGCACCAGTTCTATTTGTAAAGAAGAAAGATGATTCTATGAGAATGTGCATTGATTATAGAGAATTGAACAAGTTAACAATCAATAACAAGTATCCTATGCCAGGGATAGATGATTTGTTTGATCAGTTGTAGGGTAAGATGGTATTCTCAAAGATAAATCTTCGATCTGGTTCACGAGCTGAGGATCAAAGAGGGAGATATACCGAAGACTTCTTTTTGCACTAGATATGGGCATTATGAATTCTTTGTCATGTCCTTTGGGTTGACTAATGCCCCAGTAGATTTTATGTATCTGATGAACCGAGTGTTCAAAGATTGCTTGGATCGATTTGTGATCGTCTTCATCGACAATATTTTGGTTTATTCTCAGTCAAAGTGAGAACATGAGCAACATCTAAGGTTAGTTCTATAGAGGCTGAGGGAGCATAGGTTGTTTTCTAAGTTCAAGAAATGTGAGTTCTAGTTACCTTAGGTAACTTTCCTTGGTCATATTGTCAGTAAGAAGGGGATCAAGGTGGACCCAGCCAAGATTGTGGTGGCCAGAGATTGGCCAAGGCCAAAGAATGCCTTTGAGATCAGGAGCTTCCTTTGATTGGCAGGTTACTACAGGCGTTTTGTGGAAGGATTATCAAGGATTGCTACTTCATTGACTGAACTAGCACACAAGAATCAGAAGTTTGTGTGGTCAGATAAGTGTGAGAAAAGCTTCCAGGAATTGAAGTAAAGATTGATTACAACTCCAGTTCTGAGCCTTCCGACAGATCAGAAAAAGTTTGTGATTTAGTGTGATGCCTCACATTAGGGTTTGGGATGTGTTCTTATGAAGTCAAGGAAGGTGATTGCCTATGCATCACGTCAGTTGAAAGAGTATGAGCAGAGATACCCCACGCATGATCTAGAATTGGTAGCAGTGGTCTTTGCATTAAAGGTATGGAGACATTACCTTTATGGGGAGAATTGTGAGTATACACTGACCACAAGAGCCTGAAGTACTTCTTCACACAGAAAGACTTGAACATGAGACAGAGGTGTTGGCTGGAGTTGGTGAAGAATTATGATTGTGAAATCCTGTATCACCCAGGGAAGGCCAACGTGGTGGTAGATGCCTTAAGCCGGAAGGGACCAGGACAGATTTTCAGTGCGAGATTGATATCTAAAGAGTTGGCAGAAGATATGACCAAAGCTAGTATAGAGTTACTGGGGCCAGTTGGCCAACATTACGCTACAGTCTACACTGTTGGAAAGAATAAAGTAAGATCAGTTGGGGGATCCACAACTGACAAAGATCAGAGAAGACGTCCTAGCTAGAATGTCTAGAGAATATACAGTGTCAGATATGGGCTTGTTGAGATACAATGGTTGGATCTGTGTTCCGTTAGACACTGTTATCAGACAGATGATTCTAGATGAATCTCATACTACTCCTTACTCTTTGCATCCAGGCACCACGAAGATGTATCGGGATGTGAGATCGCTGTATTGGTGGCCTGGGATAAAGAATGATGTGACAGAATATGTGGCTAAGTGCTTGAGATTCCAACAAGTCAAGGTTGAGCATCAGAGACCAACAGGGCTATTACAGCCTCTGGACATCACGATGGATTTCATGGTGGGGTTACCCAGGACTGTGGGTCAACATGATTCAGTGTGGGTTATCATGGATCGATACACCAAGTGAGCTCACTTTTTACTAGTGAGGACAACTTATACAGTTGACCAGTATGCAGATCTCTATGTGTAAGAGATAGTGCGCCTTCATGGGGCTCCGAGATTGATCGTGTCAGATCGGGACCCCACATTCACTTCTAAGTTTTGGGGAAGTTTGCAGAGGGTCATGAGTACCCAGTTAAAGTTCAGTAATGCTTATCATTGTAACATCCTGGTTACTCCAAGACTGTTACTGTGGACTTTAAACAGTGCTTAACTCGCTAAATGAGTCATTTGGTTATAAACATGCATCTAGGTGTTATTAATAGGCTAAGGTGAAAAATCTCGATCAAAAGGAATGGATATATTTTATTTAAAACATAAAACTATACATGGGCCCATAAAAGTGTTCACAAAGTTATTTACAATCCCAAAAGGTCATTATAGTGTAAAAATTACAACTCGCCGACCTAAGTGGCAAAAATAGGGTTAACCTTAGTTCCTTTGAGAAACACCTTGGCTGTGGTGATCAAGTGGCTGCATATGTACACATCGCCACCTAAGCTCTCCACTCAAGGTTGGGTGAGCTTTTCTTTCCCTTTACCTGCACCACATAGCACCCGTGAGCCAAGGCTCAGCAAGAAAACTTATTACTGCATGTATGTAATATCAATAAGTGATTATGGTAATCATTCTGGGGCTTGCAACCCAAATCATATAGTGAGTCACACTTTGGGCTCCGCACCCTAATCAGATAAGTGACTATTAAGTCATACTCTGAATAGATGACTAATAAGTCTATCTCTGGATAGATGACTAATAAGTCTATCTTTTGGCTCTGGCTCTATGTAACTAGTCTTCAGACTAGACAAGCGCTTTTAGATTTCATCTAACTTAGGTTCGTTCAAGCATTTCATGCTCATGGTGATTAGATCTAATCATTTCGGCCTGTGCTAAACACATTAATGTTGTTCTTGACTCTTAAGCCAATACCATATGACCAGTCCTCATATCACCGCTGAACTTGACTGATAAGTCACAGCTTCAGGATCAAAACTAAACACTATTGTCGTTCTCTGAATAATAATTCATTTTCATACACAGATAAGCAAAGCTGATATGCATGTATTATGCAATCAATGTCAATATATAGAGCACTCAACATGCTTCATCAATAACCATGCATGTCACATATTGGGTGCAATTTTCTTACCTCTAGTTCGAGTGTGAAATAATAAAAGAGCGACCCTTGAGAACGATCAATCCTTAAGTTCCTTAGCGGTCACCTAGTCATAACTAAATATGGAATTCCATCATTAATGAGTAAATAAAGGCTTTTGAACTGAGTCTTAGCCTCTGGGACGTCGAATCCTACCAAACCAGGTAGTAGGATCGATCCCAAGCCTTTAGGTTTAAGTTCCCATAAATAAATACCCATTTGGCCATTTATGCCCTTTTGGGCCGCGACCCCAAAAACCCAGGCCGCAACCTGATCAAGAACAGGGCCTAAACCCCTCTCTGTCTGCATCATGGACCGCGGCCTGACAAAATGGGGCAGCAGCCCAAAGTGCCCCCAATAGCCAAAAAGCTTTTTTTATGCAAGCCTGGTCTGCGACACATAATAAAAGGGTCGCGGCCCAACCACGAACACAGCCCAAAAACTCTGATTTTCCCACTTTAAATCCTTCCAAAAACCTATCCAAACATACCAAAATCTCAAAAACAAAGTTCCCAATCATCTCAATGGCACAAAATCCTCAAAACCCAAGCTTCAAATCATTTAAAACCACACCAGATAACCACTTCAAGAACAAACCTTCATGCTCAAGAACTAACTTAAAAACAGAGCATAAAACTAGAAAACATGGTTGAAACCTTACCTTAATCACAGGTTTGATCCCCTTCAATGGCTGATCACTAGCCTAATACCTCAAGCTTTGATTCCCAAGTTTGAATCCTCAAAGTAAGCTTCAAAATCCAAAGAGAAGATAGGAAGAGATATAATTGAGAGAGAGAACGAAAATAGGCTCTATTTTGGCTGCCTAAAGCTTCTACAACCAGCCACTTAATTTAAAATAGATCCCTTGGTCAAAAGACCAAATTCCCCCATGTCCATTTAATTCCTTAACAGCCACCCAAGGGCAAAATAGTCACTTCCCACTTATCCCGCTAATTATAATTAACGTCCTCCAATTCTCATTATTCCCAATATTCTCAATTAATAATTCAATCATATCCCATTAATCTCGTTATGAATAAACCGCTAATTTACATTCTAAGATCATCTCATGCCGAATAGCTTGAACAAATCCACATTGTAATGTGGTCTCATCCATAAATCATAAACATGCGCATAAAAATTTGCAGATATGCCCTCAACGGGACAAATTACGAAAATGCCCTTCTAATAAGAAGTGAGCCCACAGGCATACAATTATCATCATATAATAATATAACTCACATAACCATACATATAACCACATAATTGCATAATAAATCAATTATGGCCCTCTCGGCCCCCTAATTCGGGCATTAACCCACATTAGAGATTTTGGGACATTACAATCATCCTAAGACAGATGGAAAATATGATAAGACGATTCAGATATTAGAGGACATGCTGCGAGCATGTGCGCTACACTTTTGTGGGTGCTGAAGTAAGTATCTTCCTTTGATAGAGTTTTCCTAAAATAATAGCTATCAGTCGACCGTTAAGGTGGCTCCTTACGAGATGTTGTATGGTAGGAAATGCAGGTCTCCCATTCATTGGGATGAGACAGGAGAAAGGAGATACTTGGGTCTTGAGGCAGTTCAAATGACCAATGAGGCTATTGAGAAGATCAGAGCTCGGATGCTCGTTTCTCAAAGCAGGCAAAAAAGTTATGCTGATCTCAAATTTAGGAACGTGGAGTTCCAAGAGGGAGAGTATGTCTTCCTTAGAGTCTCACCATGGAAAGGGGTGAGGAGATTTGGGAAGAAGGGCAAGTTAAGCCCTAGATTAGTAGGACCATTTGAGATCCTGGAAAGGATTGGTCAGGTAGTCTATAGGTTGGCTTTACCTCCGGAAATGATGACCGTACACAATGTATTTCATATTTCGGCTCTTTAGAAATATGTGTCGGACGTGACTCATGTGTTGAGTTACGAGGATCTGGAGCTTGAGGCAGATCTCTCCTATGAGGAACAACCAGCCCAGATACTTGATAGGAAAGACAAGGTTCTGAGAAGCAAAACTATACCTTTGGTTAAGGTATTATGGAGGAAAAACAAGGTCGAGGAGGCGACCTAGGAGCTGGAGTCAGATATGTAGAGTCAGTATCCCAAGTTGTTCAGGTAAAATTTCGAGGACGAAATTTCTATAAGGAGGGGATAGTTGTAACGTCTCAAAGGCCTTGATTAGGGGGTCAAGATGACAAATTATGAAAATTACATGTTTATGTGTTATATATGCGTGTAATTATGTGATTATGTGAGTTATATTATAATATGACTTGATATGCATGTTTCGCTATATTAAATAAGCATGTGGGCTCGTTTCTTATTAGAATGGCAATTTTTGTAATTTGGCTCATTATGGGTATATTTGGCATATATGTGATATATGTGTGGGACCACATTATTACGTGGATATTTTTGGGTTACTCGACACGAGGCAATCCTAGGGAGCAAGCTAGTGGGAAAGTCACAACAGAATTAATACTTGACTCGAGGTGAGTCAAAGGGAATTATGGATATTTAGTACATTACCGGGATATTGGGTAATGGGGATATATATTTGAGGATATATTGGGAGTTAGTGAGATCAGGAGTAAATTTTGGGAGTTTTGACTATTTTACCCTCGAGGGCGTTTTCGGGACCCCAAGCCTTGGGTCTTACGTAAGGTTACTTAAGCTCGAAGTAACCTGATAGAAACAGATATACGTTCAAAACACTTTTTCTCTCTCTCCCGCTATCCCTTTTTACCGTTCGTTGCATTTTCAAGGAAACTCAATTTTTAGGACTCAGATTTAAGCAAGGATAGAGTCATATCAATTCTAGGAAATATTAGAAGCTTATTAGCTGAAGGTTTAGCGAGAAACGATATAATCAGAGGTAATTTAAGCTTTGAATTTTCGAGTTTCCATTTCCTAAAGTTTCTTAAGTTTTGAATTTGGATTCTATGTTTTGAGGAGTTTTTGAATGGTTTGAAGCTTGGGTTGTGATGGTTTTGGGCAATTGAGATGATTGGGAACTTTGTTTTTGGGATTTGGATATGTTTGGATAGGATTATGGAGGGTTTTGAAAATGGAAAAACAGAGGTTTTTGGCCGGGTTTCAGGTCGGGTCGCGACGCTGTTCTTGGGTGCCACGACCCAAGCTTATCAAAGAAGAGGACCTAGCTGAAGGGCACTTAGGGTCGCGGCACGAGGCGCGGGCAGAAAGAGGAAAGGGCCTTTGTTTTGGGTGGGCTGCAACTCAAAATTTGGGGGTCACGGCGCTTAAGGGGATTTTTGGCCTTATAGAGATTTTGAGTGCGAGAACTCAAACCTAAGGGCTCGGGATCAATCCTACTACCTGGTTTTGTAGGATTTGACATTCCGGAAGCTAGGACTTGATCTGAAAGCATTATTTACTCATTATTGACGAGATTCTATATTATGGTTGTGACTAGGTTATCGCTAGGGGCTTGGAAACGGGATCGTGCATGAGGGTCCTTCTTATTTTACATTACACTTGGACCTGAGGTAAGAAAATTGCACCCATTACGTGATGCACATGATTAGGGCTTGGCCCGAATGTTGAATATGGTTTTGATTGGGCATTGTCCCCTGTAAATGCGCATGATTATGATTATTCCTGTGATTATTGATGAAGCATGTTGAGTGCTCTATATATGGATGTTTGTTATATGATAAATGCATGTTAGCATTATATACTTGAGAAAAGCATTGACTTATTAGTCAAGGATGGCAATAGCGTTGAGCGTTGGTCGTAAAGCATTGACTTATGAGTCAAGGGCGGAAATAGCGCGCTGAGCGCTGGTCGATATGATTGGATCTAATCAACAGAACATTACACACTTGTTCGATCCAATGGTCGTAGAAAACTAAAGCGCCAGGTACGCTGGGCCAGCTCCAAGACTGGTTATATAGATGATAGGGCAATGGGCCCCGGGGTGACTCATTAGTCTCAGATCCTAGGGCGATGAGCCCCAGTGTGACTTATTAGTCATGTACTTGGGCAATGGGCCCCAATATGAATCACTTGGTCAATTATTTAGGGCATTTGGTCCCATATGACGTTGTAGTCATTTATATGGATGGTATACATGCATGAGTAGGGTTATTATTGCTGGGCATATTTATTATGATATGAAATGTGTTATTCACTGCTTATGAGCATGTTTAAGTTTTCTTACTGAGCCTTGGCTCCCGGGTGCTACGTGGTGCAGGTAAAGGGAAAAAAAGCTCACCCAACCTTGAGTGGAGAGCTTAGGTGGAGATGTGTGCATATGCAGTCGCTTGACCACCACGGCCAAAGTTTCTTATAGGAACTAGGGTTAAACCCTAATTTTGCCGCTTAGGTCGGCGGGTTGTAACTTTTGAGTTGTATTGACCATTTTGGAACTGTAACGTCATTATGGGATCCCATGTACATTTTAATGTTTTAATGAAATGTCCATTCATTTTAACCAAAAATTTTAACCCTGGACCAGTAATTACATTTAGATGCACGTTTATGACCTAATGTCTCGTTTAGCGAGTTAAGGACGATTTAAAACAAACAGTGTAACGGTCTTGACTAACCAGAGCGTTACAATGATACATTGATAACAAAACTTTCCTACCATGTCATCTTTCTTTTTTCTTTTTTTCCTTTATTAACCTTTTTATACACAAGCATAGCATATATAATAAAAGAAAAAATTATGGTAGTAAATATTGTTCAATAATTTTTTTCAACTTTTGAAAAAGTTACAAGCTTTCACACAATTAAACGAGTGCATACCATTTTCATAACACTCTTTTCTGTCAACTACATTTTTATGTTTATCCAAATAATTTGGTTAGCATTTTCTTAAATATATATAAATAATGATTGTGGTGCATCTCAAATTCTCAGTGATAACTTTTTTTAAACATAATTGGTGAAAATAGATTATTTTTTCCTATTAGTTTACAAGATGGCATTATTTTGATATTTCTTTTTGCATAATAGCATTTAGACAGTGTATCGAATGTATCTAGTAAGCTATTTTGTAAGGAATTATAAAATAAAATAAAAAAGACTATTTTGCAAATGGACTATAAGAAGAAGAAAAAAGTTATTTTGCCAACAATACCCCTTTCTTTTAAATCCGAGTGTCTAAATTTTGTTTTCAAACAAATATACTACTCTTACCATTACAAAGTACTAAAATGATATCAATTAAACAATGTAGGATACTAAATTGGTTCTAGGACAAACAATTGAGGAAAAAATATAGTATATACCCTTACAAAATTCTCAAAATGGTTCAAAACATAAGATGCTAGGCTGGACTAATAATATCGGTTTCCATATACTCTTATTTGAAATCTTTTATGTATATTTACTGTTATCATATTTAATGATGTACCAAAACAAGTTTCATGTTCTATGTTTGGGTTTTTCAACTATAAATAGGACCAACATCTACACTTGAAAAGCACACCACCAAAAAAAAAGTATTAATTATTCTTACATATATAATGAAGAAGAATAACATAGTAAGTTTATCATCACTTATGTGTTTTGTTGTTGTTCTCACTTTCATTTTCACCACTACTAAGCCATTGCAGGCCCAGTTTTGTCATCAATAGCAGCAAATAAGCTCAATGACTTATCGAAAGCACATGCAAACAAACACCAAACTACATTGTGTGTCTCTATATTAAGAGTAGTTTAGTTACATTTCTGTTTTGGTTTTGGCCTAACTAATTTCTGTTAGTGATTAAGTTGTTTAACCATTTAACTTTGCCTATATGTAAGCTTGTTTAGCTTTTGTACAGACACTTTTTTTATTGCGTTTGATTGAAATACAAAAGAGGGTTTTCTTTCCTAATATGGTATCAAATGCAACAGAGCTTCCTCTGTAATTTTCTTCTTTTCTTCAAGCTTCAATGGCACGAACTAGAGCTACTGGACATAGACCCTCCAGCGCATCCACACTTCCAGCCACCACTGATGCTTCATCTCAAGATGCTCCACCTCATCCTACGGCCATGAACGCTGAAGCTCCACCTGGTTCAAATCGAACTGACCAACCCAGCACCTCAAATCGCCTATTTGCCCTAGCCATTCTGGATCGACCTACTCATGAAGATGGGAGTAGCCCCTATTCCTTGGGCACAGGAGACCACCCAAGCCTTGTTCTTGCTTCTCCACCTCTAACTGACAAGAACTTCCAACAATAGCATAGGGATTTCAAGATTTCGATTGGTTCCAAGAACAAGTTTACTTTCCTCAATGGCTCTCTACCACAACCAGCTCCAGATGATCCCCTCTTAAATCCATGGCTGAGATGCAACCAGATGGTAATGTCATGGATCATTCACTTTGTTTCTGCTGAAATAAAAAGTAATATTATGTTTCTTGATACTGCAGCTGCAATGTGATCTAAGCTCAACAAAAAATTTGATCAAGGGAATGTGCCACACATATTTGAGCTCCATTAATCTTCAATCAGTCTTCATCAAGGTGATAACTCTGTAAGTGCTTACTTTACTCAAGGCAAATCAATGTGGGATGAGATTAGTGAGTTACGCCTTAGAACACCTTGTACTTGGTGCTGCATCTATTGATCATCTTAATTTTCTCAATCAAGAACAAGTGTTACAATTTTTGACTGGCCTTAATGAATCCTTTCATGCCGTTAGAGCTCAAATCCTTCTCATTGATCTATTTCTCTCTCTTTCCAAAGTTTGTCCATGATCATTCAAGAAGAACGTTAAAGAACTCTTCTCACCACCCAAACATAATTGTTGCTACCGCCTCTATACCTACTGCCGACAATCCCCAAACTTCTTATAACCCCTCTCAAAGTCCAAATCAGTACTCTTTTCAAAATCTTTCGCATCATCCTTCCCCATACTCATCACAACAAAATTCCCATTACCCTTCACACATTCTTTCTCACAACTCAGCCCCCAATCCTATTCAAACACCTTCTCATCCTCATTTTTCAAGAAACAAAAAGATGTGCCCCACTTGTACTCATTGTCACAAACCAGGGCATCTCAAAGAGAAGTGTTACTTTATACATGGTTTTGTAGGAAAAACATATTGCAGGATCTTTGTTTATTTTCATGCAATTTACATATTATCAAACAAATATGCAAATTCCTAGAACATGCTCCTATGAAATTGATGCAAATACAGAGTAAAGTAAAACTTACATTACATAGCAAAACTGGAACCCATTCCTTCAATCTCTCTAACCCTTGATTCCTTTCTGTAGCAGAGTATTATCAAGAGAATGAATTAGATCAACAACACAATCTTCCTCACCAAGCCTTTGATCAACCTAGAACTAGTGTGGGCTGGTTCTCAACGCATGAGATAGAGATCTAGAAGAGAAGAAGAAGAATGTGTGGCCAAGAAAGGATTAGACCACCTAGGTTTTCAGTTACCCAATGAATCAATTGAGCCTTCCTTATGAAAACCCTAGATATCATATTCCTTATATAGGAAACTTAATAGGCTTTATTTAAATTTAAATTAATTAAAAATAATAAACAAAAAATATAAGCCTTGGGCTGCCATAAATGGACTTGAGCTCAATCTCTTTGTTTTGAATTTAAATCCCAATTGGACCTAAATTTAAAACCTTTTATATATATTGATTTTTTAATTAATTAATTAAATCCTTATTAAAATTAACTAATTATAATTTGAAACTTGATTTAATATTATTTATTTATATTGACACCAATCTATCAATATTAATAAATTTACCCAAAAATTCTCTTTTATTCTCTAAATCTCATATCTCTGTAAATTTTCCAAAGTTGACCTAGTCAACTTTAAAAATCCTAATTGACAATTAAATCAACTAATTGAGACATTCTAGATGATTTACTCAAATGTGATTCGGGGACCATTGATCCATGAAATCAAGCTCCAATAAGTTACCGTGAATTTATTTACGAATAATTTCACTACCTTATTAATTCTTCATGACTCCACTGTAGACTCGGAATTGAACTCTTCAATTTATAGAACGTATTTTTCAAACCATAAATACGTTATTCATTGTTATATCCATTACAGTCAGCCAATCCTCTATCGAAGACTTACTAACGACATGGGTGCAAATTACCGTTTTACCCCTCATAAGTATTTTATCCTTAACTCCCACTAAGTTCCTTATAAATGATATTTCTGTGAACTTAATCACAGAAATGAGATCTCAATCATTTAACCATGTGAACAAAGCAATTAAGAAAATCATCTTTTCACTTCTCATACAGAAGTTATAGATTTCATATCTATGAATAATACTCCTACTCAATTAAACAACTAAATCTCTAAGATGTAAGTATGGACTAAACCGTAGGGAAAGCTGGTAATAAACAAGTCAAAAGATTTAAATAATATAATTAGCAGAATATTATCTCTCGGAATTACGATTGACTTAACCTATGATAAAAATTGTGACATTGATTAGATTCGAACAACGATACTTATTTATCAATCAATAATCAATATCGGTCCTAGTCCGATGTAACCAAATACATCCGATCTTATCTACTTAGTCAATGTCTTGGACAAGACATCACACCCCGAATGTGTAAGTAAATCATATCGTAGATTGCCTAATAAGTAAAAATCCAATGCACTGATCTAATCTTAGGACTCATTCTTTTGAACATATAATTACAAATATAATCAACTGTGACCTAGTCACTATAATTGTAACTATCCACATGTTTGGGATTTTATAAATGTTTGTATTATTTCAATAATCATGTAATAAAACAAGAAAGCAACACGGTTGTCAAACTAAATGATTTCTACTACTTTTATCGACAATGTAAAATCGTGTTACATGTCTGACATGGTTTTATAAGGGCATAAAACCCAACAGGCTTGCCTCTGGGTTATAGGGATAGAAGGAAACAGAAGCTCCACCACTGAAACCTTTGATCAATCAAGCTTCTACTTCAACTCACCATATTGCCTTGCTTTCCTCACATTGCCAACATCTCATTTCTCTTCTAAGTCAGTATCTTCAACAAAATCACACAACAAATGAGGCTCCAACACTAGTTGTCTCCAATACATTTGGAACATCTTTTCCTTTTTTAAAAAATCTTTGGATTGTTATAGTGGGGCAACCCATCATGTTTGCTATGACATAAATTGCTTTACTTCTTTTCATACTAAACTAATTGCTTCTAAAGTCACTCTACCTTTCATGATGTTCTTTATATACCTACATTTCAATTCAATTCATTTTCAATTAATGCTTACATTGCTAGCACTAATAATTCAGTGTTATTCACTCATTCTCATTGATTAATTCAAGAACAACCCAAGACTACCACGATTGGGATTGCTAAACGGGATGGAAACCTCTATTTGCTTCAGCAAGATATCTATGTTTTACACTTATCTTTTTCCTACCGTTTTTACATCTACATCATGTAATGATGGGCACAATGGCATTAATGCCTTGGCCACCCTACTATGTTGATTACAAAGAATGCTAATAAAACTTTGAATTTTTCTATCAAGCAATCTCACGATAAACATTAAACTATTTTTCACTTTGCAAAACAAAAAAGATTACCATTTCCTTCAAATAATAATGTATACTACTACATTTGAATTAATTCATTTAGATGTTTGGGGACCATTTCCAATAATTATTGTAATGCCTTGAATTCTCCGATATGGTTTAATGGCGGGAATAGTAGGCCGGGAGGGCCATACTTGTTTAATTATGCCATTAATTGGTAAAATACATGTATATGTGAATTATATTATAATATGATGTTAAATGCATGGATGTGGGTCCACATTTTTAATTACAGGGTGTGATGATAATTTGGCCCGTTGAGGGTATAATTGTATGCCTGTCGGTGATATATTGTTAAGACCACATCATGATGTGGGTTTGTTCGAGCCATTCGGCATGAGACGGCCATGGTATATTAATTAGCGGTCTAGTCATAACAGGTTTAAGTTCGAGGCTCGGGATAAGTCTCGGGGTGATTTTAATGATTAGAGCGTTACCGGGAGTTAAAGGGTAACAGGATATAAATTATTGGTGTTTGTGATTATTGAGAATAGCGGGAATTGGAAAGCGTTAATTATGATTAACGAGATAGGTTGGAAAGGACAAATATGCCCTTGGGAGCCTTTAGAAACCCTTAATTGACCTAGGGGTATAATGGTCTTTTTACCCCCAGGATAGATATAAACTGAGTTCAGCAGTAAAATTGAAGAGAAAACAGAGTGTGATCAAGAGCTTACCCGTACCTTCCTCCTCCTTCATCTCCTTTGTGATTTTTGTGATCTTGTTGAGGATTTCAGCTTGGGAAGTAGGCCTTGGGAATTTGGGAGAGTGGTCTACCATTGAAGAGCATCACAACCTGAGTTTGAGGTAAGTTTTTAGCCATTAGTTTCCATGTATGCTCTGTTTTGGTTGTTAGTTTCAGATCATGATTTTGTTGTGGATAGTTGGAATTGATGGAAGTTTTGGTTGGGATTTAAGGCTAGGTTTTGGTTTGGGAACCTTTGTTATTCATTTTATTGATGGAATCCCATAATTGGTTATGACCAGGTAACCGCTAAGGGGACAAAAGACAGGTCGTTCTCAAGGGTCATTCTTATATTAATTCTCGCTCGAACCAGAGGTAAGAAAACTGCACCTCAAATGTGACATGCATGGTTGTTCATGAAGCATGTTGATTGTGTAAATGTGGACATGGATTGATTATTGAATGCTTAGCAAATCTTGCTCACTTGTGCATGGTACTGGCTCATTAGTTAGAATTGGCAATGATGTCAGTATTAACTATGAAGTTGTGACTCATTAGTCAGGTTCGGCAGTGGTACTGGGCACTGGTCACATAGTGCTGACTCATAAGTCAGGACGGCCTTAGCGTGTTCAACGCAAGCCAATAAAGATTAGATCTAATCGATAACCGCATTGAATGACTCAAAGATTATTAATGCCGGACTGACCTCAAGTTCGATGAATATTATAAGCGCTTGTGTGGCTTACCCATCAGTCACTTATCTGTTAAGTTAGAGACTTACCCATCAGTCTCTCATCTGTTTAAGGCTAGTGGCTTACCCAGCAGCCACTCTTCTGTTTAAATTGGTGATGTGCTTGTCAGTCACCCAGTATGGTTTACTAGAACCTCAAGTGATATTCACTCATCTGTGTAAGAGCTACAAGCTCCGTGTGATTATAATGATAATCCTTTGATAATGTTTATACACAATACTGTGTTTTCTTGCTGGGCTTTGGCTCATGGGTGCTATGTGGTGCAGGTAAAGGGAAAGAAAAGCTCACCCAGCCATGAGTGGAGAGCTTAGGTGGTGATGTGTACATATGCGGCCGCTTGACCACCACGGCCAAGGAGTTCTCAGAGGAACTAGGGGGTTTACCTTATTTTTGCCGCTTAGGTCAGCGAGTTTGTAATTTTGAAACAGTAATGACCATTTTGAGTTGTAAATAACTTGTAAATGATTTTGTGGGCCCATGAACAGTTTTATATATTAAGTAAAATATATCCTTTCCTTTTTATTGATTTTTCCACCTTAACCTGTTAATGACACTTAGAACACGTTTTTAACCAAAGGACTCGGGTAGCGGGTCAAATTTCCTATTCACCGTTCACCGTAATGGTTCTGGGGTAACCAGGGCGTTACAATTATCATAGAAGGATTTAGATATTTTCAAACCATAGTAGATGATTATACTCGGTACACATGGGCTTACATGCTAAAAACTAAAGTTGAAGTTCAAACTATCATACCTGAGTTTTTTGTTCTTATCTCCACTCAATTTTCTACTTGTATCAAATCTTTAAGGACCGATAATGCCAAAGAACTCAACTTGTCAGCTTTTTATGCATCTGAAGGTATTATACATTATCATTCTTGTGTTGACCTTCCACAACAAAACTCTGTTGTGGAACGAAAACATCAACACATATAAACATAAGTAGAACCTTAGTTTTTCAATCTAACCTTTCATTGTCTTATTGTTCTTTTGTTGTACAAATTGTTGTGTATCTTCTTAACAGGACACCATCATTCTTGTTAAAAGGCAAGTCTTCATTTGAACTATTGCATCAAAAAGTTCCATCATATGAGCATCTTCGCAACTTTGGTTACCTTGCATATGTCTCTAATCTTCCTTCAACAAGACACAAATTGTCACCAAGATCTAGTGCACATATTTTCATAGGCTATCCGGCTGGAATGAAGGCTTACACTCTATTAGATATTGAATCTCAAAGGATAATTCATTCAAGAGATGTTATCTTCTATGAAAACATTTTTCCTTTGAAAAATTCAAACAGTAGTGATATACTTGACAAATACTTTTCTAACACTTTGTTTCCTCATTTTGTTTTAGCAAGCTTAAGTTCACATCCTTCAACATCTTCTATAAATGATGCAACTTATGAGTCTCATGATGTACTCACTACAAAATCTAGTTGCATCATTAACAAGCCATCCCATCTAGATGATTACATTTGTAACTATAATGTTGTTCCTCCATCTACTGCTCATCCTATCACTAATTATCTTTCACATGACAAATTTTCAACCACTTTTAAAGTTTCCATTTTAACAGCTCACAACATTGATGTAACGTCCCAAAATTCCTAATAAATCTTAGTGCCTTTATTAGTGGGCCCTGAGAGCGTAATTGGATTTATTTGTGGTTTTATTGAATATTTATGTGATTATGTGAATTACTTGAGTTATATTATAATGTAACTGATTATGCATGTTTAAGTGTATTAAATGTGCTTATCGACCCATTTTGGTTTAGAATGGGCATTTTAGTAATTTTGACCCGTGGTGGGTATACTTGTGATTTCATATGCTATACACTTGAGACCACATTATTATGTGGATATATTTGAGATATTCGGCATGAGTCGGTCCTTTTGAGCAAATGAGTGGAAAAGTCACAACGGGGATTAATACCAGGCTCGGGGTGAGCCTAGGAGGTATTTTGGTAATTTGGTGAGTTACCAAGAATGTTTGGAATATGGGTTATATTTGGAAAAAAAATATTTGTATTTGGAGGATTAGTGGAAATTTTAAGTGAAATTTGAGGTTGGGAATTGGTGCCAAATGACCAAAACGTCCTTGTGGGTTAACTTGGAAGTTAGATAAGGCAGGGGCAATATAGTCTTTTGGCTATTGGATTTAGCTGAAGACTTAGCTTAAGCCAAAGTAGTCCCTCATGTTGGTACCCTCTCTCTCTCACACTACTTTTCTCCAATAAAGAATTCTAGAAGCATTGAACCTAGAATTGATCTAAGTGAGGAGTTAAAGCTTGTGGTTGGAGAGTTGAGGGTGCTAGGAATGTCTTCAACTAAGGGATTCAAGCTTTGCAGAGGAATTTGAGGTATGGAGCTCTGTTTTTTTTGTATTTTATGTGGTGTTTTGGTGAGTTCATAGGTTTTGGGATTTTAGTGTGTTTTAGAGAGTTTTGGTTGTTGTTTGTTTAGTATATGAGTTGCTAGTGTCGTTTGGTGGTCGAAGATTGGTTAGGATGTTGTTTTGGGTATGGTTTGAATCGATTTGCGATTTCTAAAATCGCAAGAATTCTGGGTTTTCAGGTTGGCATCACGACGCTTGGTAAGAGGATTGCGACTTGTTTGAAGGTCCTTGAGGCTGAGGTTTCCTCGGACCGCCTTAGCGCCAGGGCGCTAAATGAGGAAATATTTTGGGTTGGCTCTCTGCCAAGTGGGGCACCGCGACCCTTAGTAGTAGTTGCCGCAGCGGAAAATACTTTGGAATTCTTAGAGGACTTTCAGCCTATTGTGGGGTCACGGCGCAGTTGGGACCTCGGTGCTAAATGGGAATTTTTAAGTATATGGCTTTGGGTTTTGGAAAACCAAATCAAAGGGCTCAGGAATGATTCCACTACCTGGTTTAGTGAGATTTGAGGCCCTGAGGGCTAAGGCTAGGGCTTGGTCTTAAAGCCCTCATTCAATTGAGTTCTTGATGAATATTCCTGAATGTGTTGTGACTAGGGGTTTCCACTAGGCTCGGGAGGAAATGGTTTCACTCGGGGTCACTATATTGACTTGTTCAGGACTTGAGGTAAGAAAACCGCACCTATGTTGAGATTAGGGCTAAGTCCCAATTAGTGAACGTGGTTACAACCACACTTGGAATGCTTGCTTAAATATAAACGAATGTATTATGTATAGTTATGTTATGTGTGAAATGCATATCTGTTGGTATCCAGTTGGATAACTCGACTTATAAGTCATGGTCGGCATTAACATGTGGAATGTAGGCCCGTTATGACTAGCCTAATCTGGAAGTGTGATATTCGCTTGTACGGCTCTATAGTCGCTTGAAAGAAATGAGTGCAGTATGCACTCGTGTGGCTCTATGACTGCATGTACGACTCTATAGCCACTTGAAAGAAATAAGTGTGGTATGCTCTCGTGTGGCTCTATGGCCGCGTAGATGGATTGAATGTCTACTTGAGTGTTGGTTATAACTACTAAGCATACTATTACTAAATTATAACCTATTGATTATCTGATGCCAATAATGATTTATAACTTGTTGATTATCTGTTCTGTTGTGTTTGAGTTTTCTTGCTTAGCCTTGGCTCGTGGGTGCTACGTGGTGCAGGTAAGGGCAAAGAAAATTTGGACCAGTGATGAGTTGGAGAGCTTTGAGGGCGACGTATACATATGCGGCTTGCTCGATCACTGCGTTCGAGACTTCTTTTATGAATCTAGGACCATAGTTCATTTTGTCACTTAGGTCGGCCATTTTGTACCTTGTTTACAGTTGTAACAGTTTATAAACTCTTTTCTGGGATCTCATGTAAATACTAAAACTTTTTATTGAATAGTAATATTCTTTTGGCCAAAATATTTAATACCTAATCCTTTAATTACATGTTTAAGTCCAAATGACTCATTTAGAGAGTCTAGCACTATTTGAAACACATTGTGTAATGGTCCTTGATTAGTAGGGCGTTACAACTTGGTATTGGAGCTGCCAAGGTTTTGAACCGTGGGGTGGTGCTGGGAACCGTATTCATTGCTTGATGAGCTGAGTCATTGATTGCAGATATACTTGGAGAGTTATGACTCCAAGGCGATCAGGTCGACTAGTCGGTGCCAAGATTCAGGCTAGAGATGATGACAAGGGTTAGAACCCTTCGCCAATCCCTGAGAATTGGCAACAGATGTTTGCTGAAATGCAAGCCACACTACAAAGACAAGAGAATGAGATCCGCTTGTTGAGAGAGCAGGTGTAACGCCCTGGTTACTCCAAGACCGTTAATGTGAATTTTGAACCATGCTTAACTCGCTAATCGAGTTCTTTGGTTATAAACGTGCATCTAGGTGTCATTAATAGGTTAAGGTGAAAAATCAATCAAAAGGAAATGATATATTTTATATAAACATAAAATTGTTCATAGGCCCATAAAACGTTTACAAGTTATTTACAATACAAAATGGTCATTATAGTTTAAAATTTACAACCCGCTGACCTAAGCGGCAAAAATAGGGTAAACCCCCGAGTTCCTCTGAGAAACTCCTTGGTCGTGGTGGTCAAGCGGCCGCATATGTAAACATCACCACCTAAGCTATCCACTCAAGATTGGGTGAGCTTTTCTTTCCCTTTACCTGCACCACATAGCACCCATGAGCCAAAGCCCAGCAAGAAAACTCAATACTGCAAGAATATAACATCAAACGATGATCATAATCCAGGGCTTTTAGCCCTAAGTAGAAGAGTGACAGCTGTGAAAGTCACTAAGGTGGGTTACGTTCCCTTTATAAATAAGTGATCAAGTCACTAGCTTAAACAGGATAAGTGGCTGATGAGCAAGTCACCAATATAAACCAACCAAGAGACCATAGAGTCACTAATGTGGGTTCCGTACCCTCAGCCACGTGACGATACGGTCACCTGGGCCTTTGGCCCTGGCTCTGAGTAACTAGTCATAGAACTAGGCAAGCGCTTTTAGTTTTCATCGAACTTGGGGTCAGTCCGACATTAATGCTCATAATGAGTCATTCAATCCAGATGTCGATTAGATCTAATCTTTTATCGTCTCTACGTTCATGACGCGTATGCCGTTCCTGACTCTTAGGTCAGTAACATACGACCAATACTTGGTACCGCTGTCGAACTTGACTAGTAAGTCACAGCTTCACAGACAGTTCGACACCATTGCCGATTCTGACTAGTAAGTCAGTGCCATTCACAAATAAGCAAGATTTGCTAAGCATTTAATATGCAATCAATGTCCACATTTAAACACTCAACATGCCTCAATAATAACCACGCATGTCATATATATATGGTGCAGTTTTCTTACCTCTGGTTCGAGCGAGAATTAATAAAAGAACGACCCTTGAGAACGATCAACATTTTAGTTCCTTGACGGTCACCTAGTCATAACCAATTAGGGGATTCCATCAATAAAATGAATAACAAAGGTTCCCAGACCAAAACCTAACCTCCGAGACATCAAATCCTACTAAACCGGGTAGTAGGGTAGATCCCGAGGCCTAAGGTTTCAATCCCCAAGCCAAAAACACAATTTGGGCCAAAATGCCACTAAGGGTCGCGGCCCTCCCTCACCATGCTGCAGCCTGCCTCCTCAACCAGAAGCGGCCCCCTTTCGTTTCCCCAACACAGGTTGCGGCCCTCCTTCTCCATGCCGCGGCCCAGCAGCTTCTCCCTTCCTCTTCAATGAGCTTGGGCCGCGACACTCAAGAACAGAGTCGCGACCCCACCTGAAACTCAGCAAAAAACCCCTGTTTTTCCCCTTCGAACTTATTTCAAAACCCCAAAATATATCTCCCAATATCACAAAGTAAAGCCACCAACTATTACCACAACTTATCTACCATATAAGCATCAAAACCTAAGCCTTGCACCAATCAAAACTTCATCAAATTCCCCATTTCAATGATCAAAACTCCAAACCTTA
Organism: Humulus lupulus; assembly: GCF_963169125.1. Taxonomy (NCBI): domain Eukaryota; kingdom Viridiplantae; phylum Streptophyta; class Magnoliopsida; order Rosales; family Cannabaceae; genus Humulus; species Humulus lupulus. The sequence goes on along the minus strand of NC_084794.1, from coordinate 283,523,455 downwards.
AAACCAGCACAAAAACAAAGCAAGACACTATAAAATGGAGCTAGAATCTTACCTTAAGCTTGAATTGAAACCTCTTCAATGGCTGAACACTAGCCTAAGACCTCAAGCTTCAAACTCCAAGTTTGAATCCCCAAACTTGCTCCAAAATTCAGCGGAAGGAGAAGAGAAAGATGATGACCGTGAGGGTGATAGACAAAGCTCTATTTTGGTTCTATTTCTACAGCCTTCAACCTATATATAGCCTAGGTCAAAAGACTAAAATACCCTCCATGCTTAAATCCTCTCTTAACAACTCCTAAGGGCAATACTGTCATTTTCCACCTATCTCGTTAATCATAATTAACACTCTCCAATTCCCGCTATTCTCAAATACCAATAAAATCATATCCCATTACCCTTTAATTCCCGGTAATGCTCTAATCATCAAACCACCCCAAGACTCACCCCAAGCTCCGAATTCAATCCAGTTATGACCAAACCGATAACTCAAATTCAAATATCATCTCATGCCGAATAGCTCGAACAAATCCACATTATAATGTGGTCTCAACTAGGGCTGTGCAAAAAATTTTACAACCTGAATAATCCGCCCAAACCAACCCGAAAAAACCGCCAAAAAATGCAACCCGAATAAACTGACAAAAATTTAAACCGCCCAACTGTTACATTGGGCGGGTTGAACATAATTATCAACCCGCCCAATACAACCCGACCCGTCCAATTAAGAGCTCATTATTTTTTAATACATTTAAATATACTAATATATTATATACATAATTAAATTTATATTATATACATAATTAAATTTAAACCAACCCGGAATCATGAGATGATTGTTGGATACTTGGATTGGTATTATCTTTTTATATTTGTATTTGAACTTTGAAGTTTTAACATGGTTGTATGATTTGTGATGTTTCATGGTTGGACTATAATTTTTATATTAATTAAGTTTTGTTTTATTTTTTTTACTATAAATTCGAAATATTGTTTTAAGCTTAAAAAGATAAATACCACACTATTAGTACTAGTATTGGAAGGAAAAAAAACTACAAAAATGTAATTTGAAAAAAAAAATTCATTCACACTTCGGTTTGGGCGGGTTGACCCGACCAACCCGACCAACCCGCCCAAACTATTGGACGGGTTAAAATAATTTTTTTCTTATTTGGGCAGGTTACGGGTTCACTTTTCCTAACCCGATTATGACATTGGACGGGTAAAAATGCCCTGTAACCCGACCAACCCGCCCAATGATCAGCCCTAGTCTCAACAACAACTCAGTGACATGCATACAAATATACAATTATGCCCTCGATGGGCCAAATTACCAAAATACCCCTGATATGAAATATGGACCCACATGCATGCATTTAACATCATATTATAATATAATTCACATAAACATGAATTTAATCATTTAAGGGCATAATAAATCAATTATGGCCCTCCCGACCTACTAATCTGACCCTCAAACCTCATTAGGGATTCCGGGGCATTACAGCAGGTTCTGCCAAGGAATGTTGTACCAATTGTACCATCTGTTTTGGTACCAGTTGTACAACAACAACCAGAGGTTGAAAACATTTGGGAGCCTCTATATGAACGGTTTAGAAAGCAACACCCTCCTATCTTTGAGGGAAGGTCAGACACACTGCAAGCAAAGCAGTGGATGAGTATGATTACTTATATCCTAGACTTTATGAGGGTAGCAGGTAATGACAGAGTGGCATGTGCCACGTACATGTTTTGAGAGGATGTCTGTATTTGGTGGGAGGTGGTGCCCCAGACTAGGGATGTGGTCGCATTGAGCTGGGAAGAATTCAAGGATTTGTTTAATGAGAAACACTACAATGATATAGTCAGAGATGCAAAAGCATATGAGTTTTCTAATTTGGTGTAGGGCGCCATAATGGTGATAGAGTACGCTTTGAAATTCGATAGATTAGCCAAGTTTTCTTCGAATTTGGTACCAACAGATGTAACAAGGAAGGAAAGGTTCCTTCAGGGGTTAAATGCTATGATATCTCAGGATGTCAAAATCACCTCCGTACCTAGAGTTACGACTTATGCTCAGGTAGTGGAGAAGACCATTATTACTGAGGGCGCAGAAAATAAGATTTGGCATGAGAGCGCCATCAAGTGAAATGCAAGGAGGGTGATACCTCCGTTTTCAGGATCTGGTAGGGGCGGAGGCCCAAGTGACTAGAAGGGGAAGACCCCATATACTTCTACAGTTTCAGGCCCAGACAGGAGAGCTTGGGGCATTCAGGTTGGTCGCCAAGGCAGTAATGAGAGTTGGAGGACTTATCCGAAGTGTGCCAGATGCAGGAGACGCCATCTATGAGAATGTCGAGTATAGGAATGTTTCTTATGCAGAGTGGTTGGGCATCTTAGGAAAGATTGCCCGAGATCAAAGAAGGAAGAACCAAGGAAGGAGGATAGCTTGACTCTAGCTCGAGTGTTCACCTTGACGCAGTCAGAGGCTAAGGCTAGCCCTTCAGTAGTGACAGGTCAAGTTTCTAGTGCTGGTTCTTCTTACACTATGCTGATTGATTCTGATGCTACACATTCTTTTGTATCTAGTAAAGTGATTGATAGATTGTGTAGACCATGTGATTATTATGTTGTGGGGTTTGGGACTTTGTTACCTACTAGGGAGTTGGTAGTCTCTAGGAGATGGATTAGATCCTTACCAGTAGAGGTGGATAGTAGAGAGTTATCAGTGGACCTAACTGAGTTAGCCATTGAGGATTTCGATCTGATCTTGGGTATGGACTAGTTAGCCAAGTATGGGGCAACCATAGATTGTAAGAGAATTATGGTGACATTTGAGCCTGATGGTGAGGACCCATTTGTATTTGTGGGTACAGTGAACGAACCCCGCATTCTTATGATATCAACATTGAGGGCTAGAGACCTATTGCAAGGTGGTTGCATAGGATTCCTAGCTAGTGTGGTGGATACCACTAGGGTTGTACCATTTGGGCCTGAAGAGACTAGATTGGTTTGTGAGTTTCTGGATGTATTCCTAGAGAATTTACCAGGGTTGTCGCACGCACCGGGAGATTGAATTTGTTATTGAATTGGCACCAGGGATGGAACCAGTGTCCAGGGCACCATATAGAATGGCCCCAGAAGAACTGAAGGAATTGAAGGTACAGTTACAAGAGCTACTTGATTTGGCGTTTATCAGGCCTAGCTTCTCACCGTGGGGTCCGCCGGTCTCGTTTGTGAAGAAAAAGGATGGGTTGCTGAGGATGTGTATTAATTATAGAGATTTGAATAAGTTGACTATCAAGAACAATTATCCACTGCCGATGATCGATGATTTATTTGACCAGCTATATGGTAGGACAGTGTTCTCAAAGATTGATCTTCGATCTGGTTATCACAAGTTGAGGATATCCCAAAGACAGCTTTTCGCACAAGGTACGGGCATTATGAGTTTTTATTCATGTCATTTGGATTGAATAATGCCCCAGAAGCTTTTATGGGTCTAATGAGCAAAGTGTTCAACAAATATTTGGAAAAATTCGTGATTGTCTTCATCGATGACATTTTGGTTTATTCTCAGTCAGAGGCAGAGCATGAGCAGCATCTCCGATTGGTACTACAGAGGTTGAGGGAGCACAGATTGTATGCTAAGTTCAAGAAGTGTGAGTTATGTTTACCTCAAGTGACATTCCTCGATCACATTGTTAGTAAAGACGATATTAAGGTGGATCTGGCCAAGATTGAGGCAGTTAGGGATTGGCCAAGGCCAAGGAGCGCTTTAGAGATCAGAAGTTTTCTCGAATTGGCAGGGTATTATCAATGTTTCGTAGAAGAGTCATCAAGGATTGCTACCCCATTGATAGAGTTGACACGCAAGAACCTGAAGTTTGTTTGGCTAGATAGATGTGAGAACAACTTTCAAGAATTGAAGCGGCAATTGATCACTGCTTTAGTTTTGAGTCTTCCATTAGATTAAGAGAATTTTGTGGTCTACGATGCGTCTAGACAAGGACTAGACTGGGTTCTTATGCAGGCTGGGAATGTGATTGCCTTACTCATGACTTGGAGTTGGCAGCAGTGGTATTTTCACTGAAGATGTGGCGACACTATTTATATGAAGAGAAGTACGAGATTTATACTGTTCACAAGAGTTTGAAGTACTTTTTCACTGAAGGGGATCTGAATATGAGACAAAGATGTTGGCTAGAGTTGGTAAAGGATTATGACTGTGAAATCCTCTACCATCCAAGGAAAGCCAATGTGGTGGCAGACGCTTGAATCGGAGAGGTCCAGGACAGTTATTTAGTTTAAAGCATATATCAAAAGAGCTAGCAGAGGACATGACTAGAGCAGGGATAGAGTTGGTAGTGAGCCATTCATCAAACATCACTCTGGAGTCTACTCTTTTGGAGAGAATAAATGAGCATCAGATGAGTGATCCCCAATTGATGAAATACAGAGGGGGTGTCCTAGGTGGAGTGGCTAAGGACTATACTATTTCAGAGATGGGTCTGTTGAGATACAAGGACCGGATTTGTGTTCCAATGGACGCGGGTATCAAATAGGAGATTCTAGATGAATCTCATACTACACCATATTCGTTGCATCCAGGCACCACGAAGATGTATCGGGATCTAAAATCCTTGTATTGGTGATCGGGGATGAAGAAGGATGTGATTGAAGATGTGACTGAATGTATGACGTGTTAGCAAGTGAAGGTTGAACACCAGAGACCAGCAGAGCTATTACAACCTTTAAGCATTCCTGAATAGAAGTGGGAAGACATCACTATGGATTTGTGGTGAACTTGCCTAGAACGGTGGGGCAACATGACTCGGTATGGGTGATTGTAGACAGAGATGCCAAGTCAGCCCATTTTCCGCCTGTAAGGACAAACTATACAGTAGATCAGTATGTTGAGCTATATGTTAAGGAGATTTTTCGTCTCCATGGGGCTCCGAAGTCTATAGTATCGGATCGGGACCCCACTTTTACTTCCAAGTTATAAGGGAGCCTGTAAAAGGCTATGGGCACTCAGTTGAAGTTTAGTGCAGCATATCATCCTCAGACAGATGAACAATCTGAGAGGACGATTCAGATACTAGAGGACATGCTTAGGACATGTATACTGGACTTTGAAGGGTCTTAGAGTAAGTACTTACCTTTGATTGAATTTTCCTACAACAACAACTATCAATCAACGATTGAAGTGGCTCCATATGAGATGTTGTATGGTAGGAAGTGTAGATCACTCATTCATTGTGATGAAATAGGTGAGAGGAGGTATTTGGGTCTTGAAGTAGTTAAGAGGACCAATGAGCCTATTGAGAAGATTAGAGCTCAGATGCTAGCCTTATAGAGTAGGCAGAAAAGCTGCACTGATCCTAAGTGTAGGGGTATAGAGTTCCAAGTTTGGGACTATGTCTTTCTCCAAGTTTCACCTTTGAAATGAGTAAGGCGATTTGGGAAAAATGGCAAGTTGAGCTATAAGTTTGTGGGTCCTTTTGAGATCTTGGAGAGGATTGGACCAGGTAGCCTATAGGTTGGCCCTACCCCTATCGTTGTCAGGGGTTTATAATGTGTTTCGTATTTCCATGCTTCAGAGGTATGTCTGATACATCAATTAGATATAAATAATGCATTTACATGGTGATTTAGAAGGGAATGTATATATAAAAATTCCTCAATGGTATAAACCCAAGGGAAAACTTCCTTCTAACCCAGTATGTAAACTAAACAAAAGTCGTTATGGCTTAAAACAAGCCTCAAGATAGTGGTTTGCCAAACTCAACACCACATTACTCAATAATGGCTTTAAACAGTCCCATTCGGACAATTCTTTGTTTGTCAAACACACTTCCACTTACTTTATTGCTTTGCTCATATATGTGGATGATATTGTTGTAGCAAGCAGCAACAACAATGCAGTAAGTGAGTTCAAAATTTGTTTGGATTCAAACTTTAAACTCAAATATTTGGGTCCTCTTTGTTTTTTCTTAGGCCTTGAAATAGGCAGGTCTACTAACGGAATTTATGTTTCCCAAACGCCTTTTACTTTACAACTTCTAACGGAAACATGATACTTAGGAGCCAAGGCAGCTTCCACTCCTATGGAACCTAACATCAAGCTCAGTAATGATGACAACGATTTGCTTCCAGACCCTACATCATATCAGAGCATGATAGGTAAACTCATTTACTTAACAATTACTAGATCTGATATTTCTTTTGCAGTCCTCCCGAAATCCTCACCTCAAAGCTGCCCAACGTATACTTCAATACTTGAAAGGCACTCTAGGACAAGGCACTTTCTTCCATTCTAACTCAAACAACCAACTTCATGCCCATGCTGAAACTAATTTTCAACACAGCGACTTTCAGCTCAAAGTAATCGCTGATGCTGATTGGGGCTCTTGCATCGACTCCCGAAGTTCAATTTCTAGTTATTGTGTTTTTTTGGTTCAATCTCTCATCTCATGGAAGTCAAAGAAGCAATCTATAGTCTCTCGTTCCACAGCTGAATATAGGGCCATGGCAAAGGCCACTTGTGAAGTTATTTGGTTCCTTGCTCTTTTCCGTGACTTTGGCATCCCTCACAAAACTCTACCATCCTCTACTGTGACAATCGAGCTGTCATTCACATATCATAAAATGTTGTCTTCCATGAAAAAACTAAACATGTCAACATTGACTGCCATGTTATTAAGAAGAAAATACAATCAGGCCAACTCAAGCTTATACATGTCTCCACCAACAACAACATTGTTGATTTGTTGACCAAAGCTCTTTTTCAAACTCAATTTAAAGTCTTAATATCCAAGATAAGCATCACAAGACACAAACATGTATAGCTCACCTTGACGGGGCCTATTAAGAGTAGTTTAGTTACATTTTTGTTTTGGTTTTGGTTTTGGTCTAACTAATTTCTGTTAGTGGTTAAGTTGTTTAACCATTTAACTTTGCCTATATGTAGGCTTGTTCAGCTTTTGTATAGACACATTTTTTATTGCTTTTGACTGAAATACAAAAGAGGGTTTTCTTTCCTAATACTCTGCTTTTCGATCAGACCCTCGAAGCTCCAAGGCTACTGAAAATCAAGGACTAGCCCTTGTGATGGTCGATGTACTTAAGGGGAAGGCACAGAAGACACTGGACCACATCTTAAGCAGAATCTAAAACCTGAACTGAAGCAGCCACTGGGTTACTGTGTTCTCAGCCATTGGGTTTCTTTTGCAACCATTTTACGAAATATAAGTCCAAAAATTACATTCTGCTTAGGTATAATAGAACAATTATAATGTCAGATGGGTCTAAAGTATCACTATAGGATTCTGATTCCTGAACAGAAAGAAGCCAACGAAGAGATAAGCCTTTTTTTTTAATAATTATTATAATTATAATAAGTGGAGGGTGTGATGAAGAATAAATAAATAGATAAGAGTTTATAAAAGCAAATAAAAACAAAAACAATAAGCCAAAAATGACAAGAGTCCACTAATTATGATAAAGCAAAGGCCAAACTCCAATGGGTTCAGTGAGAACACAAGTGAGGTTGCTTGGAGTTAGAGAGAGCTCATATTAACAACACCAAAAAAGAAGAGAAATATGAGACACTAGTTCCGTACATGTTCTTGAAGAGTCCATTTTGTCAGTATTTTAATAAGGCCACACAAAACAAATCATTTCCCTTTTGTACCTGTGTGAGTGTTTTTTTATTATAGCTCCTAGTTTTTCCTTTCTTTACATTTGTGGTTTTGCTTTAGAGTCCCTTCCCTTGGTCCATAATCCAATAAAAGTCACATAAGAATAACCATATCTTTCTTTATTTATTCTTCGTTCACATGACTTTATCTGAGAGCCGAAATGCATATCAATTTTCCAGACCAAGAACACCCAGCAAAAGACAACACAACACTATAACCAAATGCAAACATGTGATCCTAATGATTTGACTTCCAACGCAAATATAAAAATAATAATAAAGTTTCCATTTTTCTCAGCTAAAGATGATCGAAACCCCTCTATAAAAGGACAACTTTAACACCCTTTAGGAATCATCATAGTAATCAGCTTTCTCTTCATAAAGTATTTCAAATCCAATAAAAGAAAAAGAAGAATGAAGAACTCAACCTCCTTACTTCTTTTCCATGTTACCCTTTTCATTCTACTCCAATCCCATTACTGCTATGTTCTTCCTTTAGATGAAGGCAATGGTTTGATTGAGAACACCTGCAAAAAAACACCCCATTATGATCTCTGTGTCTCTACCCTTGAATCAAACCCAGAAAGCTCTGGTTCTGATCTAAGAGGACTTGCCCACGTAATGGTTGATACTGTTCTCTCAAAAGCAACTGACAACTTAGACTTCATTAGAGCTCTGCTTAAGCAAGCCCCAGATGAACAATTAGAGAAATCTCTGGCTAACTGTGCTGAGATCTATATCCCAGTTGTGAAGTACAGTCTTCCTCAGGTCATTGATGCTCTGACTGGAGGCCACTTTGGTTTTGCCAACTATGGTATATCAGATACAGCCAAGCAAGCACAGGCATGTGAGAAGAACTTCTCAGGATTTGACAAGTCTCCATTGGCTGAGAGGAACAATCTTCTGCATGACCTTTCTGAAGTAGCTGCAGCCATTATTAATGTCTTGCTTAAAGATTGAATCTTTTGTTTGATTTTTCTTCCTCTCTTTGTAATAGTGAATATAATTTTCTTTTTCTTTTGTTCTACCACCCTTTTGTTTAGTTTCTTTCAGCCATGGATTATTTGAGCTCTTCTGTTATTTTCTAGACACTAATTGTTGTGGAATGCGAGGTTGAGTGAGTTGGACCTAATAGAAGTGGTGGGGTTCTCTCTATAGTTCACAAGCCTTTTCTAAGTGGACAAGGAAGGTTTGCCAATTATCTGACTGGCTTTCTGTGTTTCACTTTTTTTTCTTTCTTCTTTTTTGTTTTTCTTGTCTATTAAAATATCAAGAGAATATTAAAAATGGGGACAGCTTAATTCATATTGAAAGGAAAGGCTTGAGAAACTCATGTGCAGATGTTAACCAAGTGATTTGACAAAAACCCATCTTCAATTATGATTTCCATATTCTAATATCACATGTTATGGTTAGGCCATTGCCTAGACATGTGAAATCATAGTACTATCATTATTAGCTTGACTCCAGAAATAATTCCCACAAGAATCATAATAACTATACAATCTTGAAAACCTAGGATTAATTAGTATTAATTCCTCAATTATTAAGAAAATGAAATCTTTGACACTCACCATTGCTTATTAAGCTGTTTATAATAAACTATCTATTTAAGCTTAAGCATCAATAATAGCTTCCCAAAGTTTTTTAAGCAAGTTTAGAACCTTCCCTCCCAGTGAAAGTAATAGGTCATATGATAGTTTTTAATCAATGAATGATGGCAAGTTTTCTAGTTAGTCCACATTTTATGCAAGTACACAAGCATAAAAATAAGTCTTGGATGGAGTTATAGTATTTGACCAGGTAAGTTGCTAAAAGTGCAACCAATCATTTGGCATAAAAGGAAACAGGTGAAAAGGTTAAAAACCGTAATCTAACTCTCCCAAAATATTAATTTATATACAAAAAGGGAACAAATAAACACATCGAATTCAGCTTCACAAGGCTCTGCGTGTACAAAAAAGAGCAAGCTGATCAAACAGCTTGCATTAGAACTTCAAATTTGTCTTGGAAAACGCTTGAACTTAGCTAATAAACCTCTCATTTACAAAAGAACATCACATATCATCCTGCATATCTTCTCAGTTTCTCTTGCGGTTCTGCACCAGCTACTTGCTCTACCATACTGCAAAACACAACCAAACATGGAATGCTTTTTAGTAGCCAGCCAAAGAAAGTTATTTTCCAGCAATGAATTGCTGCACGTGAATGAATTTCATTTCCAAAACTAACAAGAATTGGTCATCAAATGGCGTAACATACTTGGGAGACTCAGAACCAGAACCAGAACCAGAACCAGAACCATTTGGTATGCTTGCTGATGGTATCGGATAGAACTGAACTGATATCAGCCTACCACCCTCTGTTGCACCTGCCGACATAGAAGGTCCTTGGAGACTCTCGGTAGAACTTCTTGATGAAATACCTGCAAAAGATGCTCACACTGTAAATGTGTTGTTATAGTGAAGCTGTGAAGGCAAAGCAAAGAGAATAGATCTATAAAAACACTAGTCCCGGCCCGTATGAGATCGATAAGATTCAAACTCAAATTCAAAACCTAAAATTTTGATCAATTACTTAATCAAAATGACCAGTAAATAATCACGAGATAATCTATGATGACTAAAGCCAAGAGATCTATCCTGCCAAGAAACAAACTATTTATTGGTCTAAATGATCCAAATAGCTGTTTGGCCAAGTTTTAAAACCTAGAAAGATAACAACTGTACTATGGAAAGGCACTGTAAATGGGAATAGGAAATATTACCATGAAAGAGTATCACAAGAAAGAAGAGGATGGTGAACACCGTAGCAAAAAGATTGCTGCTAGAAGAAGAAGACTTTGCAGCTTTCATCTTCTTTAAGGCTTTCATCCGCTCAACTCTAGCACGCTTCAGCATGGCAAGCTCAGAAATTTCCCTGATTAGCTTCTGGTCCGCTGCATCCAACGATGGGCCTCTAGGAGGTCTAGGAGGCTTTGGAGGTTTACAATTGCCACTCTTTTTCCGTTTCTCCTTCACTGATGATGTCTTCTCTACATGACCAGTAGTCTCTTCTCCATCCAACATCTTATCTGTCACCTTGACACTCTCAAGAGAAACTCCATTGCCGTTAGATACATTCCCACAACTAACCCCATCTTCAGCCTTGATCAACCCATCAACAAAACCGCCACAAAACTTAGCTATCAATGTCTTAGCCTGTCGTTTAGAGCCAGAAACAGGGGTCGTATTCAACTCTTCATCACTGGTTGGAACGCCAAGTTCCAGATCAACTCTAAACCCATTATCCCTTGAACCTGTAAGATCCATCATAGCCCAAAATCCCAATCTAATTATCAACTAGCTCCTCACTGTCCAATTGACCAAACCAGCAATATCGCCAAAAACCCAAAAGTTCAACCCATAACACAAAACTTCCCTTTTGAAATATATTATTCTTAAATGTGAATACAAGCCACAGAAATATCTGGCTTCATCAAGTGAACAACCCTTTTCAATTTAAGGCGTAATTAATTCTAAAGCATCAACAATAGCAGAAATTATAACTTGCTTTCCACGGATGGCACACTTTTCCACTCAATAATCAACCATTAAAAAAATCCAATCCACCCTCTATTTCCTCCTCCCAGCTATCAACAGAAGAAAACCCTGCAATTATTTACACCAAAAAAGGGAAGAAAAAAAAAATCAAATCCCATCACAATATTACCATAAGCAGTGTGCCTAAACGCGTTAATTACATAAAACAAAATCTTTGTTAACACTACATATACATATTATATTTATATATTATGAAAAAGTAAAACAAAAAATGCAGCTTGAAGGTAGACAAATGTACGAAATCACAAGTCAAATCTCAAAACCCAAATACCCCTTGTTCTAATATCAAACAAAAGACGATCATTATGCAATTTAAAATAACAAAAGGGGAATTTCTTCCACACAAAAAATGCAAACCAAAACATATACCTTTATCGAAATCAAAGTGGGAAAAAAGGGAAGAAGAGCCAACTAAGAGACTTGGAAATGCATCAGCAGGAAAATATTTTTTTTAAAAAAGCACTTTTAATTTTGGGGGAAAAAATATATATGAAAACATAAAAATAAAAACTTTAATATTGAAATGATACCTTGAGAAGAAAGCGAAGAAAGCCCAGATCCGATACGGTCAGAAAACACAGCGAGGCCACCGTCGAAATCGGAAATCTAATTTATGATTTCCCAATTTTTAAAATATATTTAAAATAAAAATAGAGAGAGAAAGATAAGGGAGGAAAGAAACACGAGGCGGAGGAGTGAGAAACCGGGATGAAACCACGAGTAGTACTATATATTTTCTTTTTTAGTTTTTTATTTATAAATATTTCAAACTATAATTTTTTTTTTTTTAATATTTCAAATTAAATAAACTTTGGAGGTGATCCCTTTTAATTAAAAATAAAATTACTATTTTCCAAATGCACGACACAACATCCAATCCTTTTTCAAATAATATGTATTATTTTTGGTTAACAATGTCACCAATTTTCCTCAATTTATTTATGTATTACTTTAATAGATATATAAATATTTTTTTTTGTTCTTAATTGATATTTGACTTCCCATAGTTTTGAGGAATAATAAATAATTTAGGATTAGATGATTCTAACATTTGTTTTGGTCACTCGTTTTGGTGCCTAACTTAAAAAGCTAAAACTAATAATATAAAATGAACAAGTGTTGGGTGGCAACGGTGTCGTTTAAAGAAGCAGCGGAATTTGAGGAATCTAAAAGCTTCATTCACCACCGACACACACTTTTCCTATCATTATGCCACGTGTATTCTTATTATTATTAAACTATTTTTCTTTTTATCTTATCTCAGTAATAACATTAATAACAACTAACAATAATAAATAAGTTTAAATTTGGGCATATTTCTATGTACATTTATGGCTTATATTTATTATATATACGGTTGTGGGAATTAAACGGCAGGATTTGATATTATCAACAACCCCTTTTTTATTACTTTAAAAAAAACATCTTTATTTATTTTAATAATTTGACTGTTTCTACGTAGCAAAAAGCTGTTGTGGTCCTTAAGTTCAAATGGGCTTTAACATTTATTTCTGTCAACTAAAGTTTTGTTAGAAATTTAGTGAGATAAAAATGGGATAAATAAATAAAAAATAAATATATATTTAAATAAGACAGAAAAAATATTATATGGCAAACAAAAGCCTCGAAAATATCTTTCTCATGAGAATTGTCTGCCTAGCTGGATGAGTATGGGATTGGGAATATTAATGGATATACTGTGACAGTGTGAGTGTGACTATCACTTCATACAACGAAAGAAACTAAATAGTCAATTTTTAATTTTTAAATAAATAAATATAAAAAAAAAAAGATAGTGAAGTGAGAGTGTGTAGGCCCAGCCCAAAAGTCTTGAAGATTTTAGAGATCACTTTTAATTTAGTGAAAGGGCCTCCGATGTTATGAAGGTTAGGAGCTTCATTAGGCCCACAATATTCCCACCTATGATGTTACATCCAAATAATTTTTAGAGAAGTTTTTTGGGAAAAATAAAAGGTTATTTGCGGTATAAACATCTTATGTTTTTTATTTTATATATTTATATACTATATTTTTTTATAGATTAAATATCAAACGTTATGATTTGGGCAATTCCGTCACTAACACTCCATTATCTGAAAAAAAAAAACACGTGTAGGAAAGGGATAACACCAATCACCATCTAATTTGGTCATTGGATAATTTAAAAAATAAACAATATTAATTGATTTTAAATTAGAAGATTAATTAAAAGGTAATTTTAAAATAGAAAATATATATTTAATTTAAAAATATTAAAACAAAAAAAATCAATTAAAAATATATGTTACAGATTTCTTTTCAAACAAAACAAAATTTTAAAATTGTTTGGATTATGGTTTCATTGTAACCCCTCTCTCTCCCTCTCATTCTTCTTCGTCTTCTTCATCTATACCAGGCGGCTCCTGGGCAACAACATTTGATGACGGCTCCTAGGTGAAGAGCTTGGAGTTTCGACGGAGGATCTCAGACGGCGGCTCTTGGACAATGACCTCTGAGCTTCAATGACAGCTTAGCGACAGAGTGGGAGTCGAGCTACGACTAGGGCTGGGGCTCGGGAGTGGGAGTCGAACCACAGCGACGAAGCATGGGACTTCTGGAAGGTTGGCGGAGCTCATAGACGACGAAAACATGAACAAACTCAAACCAGATCTGATTTTTTTTTCTTCTTCTGTGTATGGATTTTTCTATAGTGGGTTTTTATACATTAGTATTCAGATATGATTTTGTTTCTGAGTTTTTTAGAGGATATGTTTGATGATGTTTTTGGGTTTTGTAGAGGATATTAGGCAGAGATTTCTAGGTAATGGATTTGAAGATGATATTTCTGGGTTTTTTAAAGAATATGTTTTGATGATGATGATATTTCTGGGTAGAGATTTGTTTTGGTTTAGATTATGTTTTTGGTTAAATCTTGTTTAGCTTTTAATTATTCAATCTTGTTTATTAAAATTATTTTTTAATTAATTTTATAATTTAAAATCAATTAATATAGTTTTATTTGTTAAATTATCAAATGGCCCAATTAGGCGGTGACAGGTGTTATTCTTTCCTTACACGTGTCTTTTTTTTTCCAGCTAAAGGGGTGGTGGTGACGGAATTTCTCAAATCATAACATTTTGTATTTAATCCATCAAAAAAAAAGATGTGGTATATAAGTGTATAAAACTGAAACCATATGATATTTATGTCGCAAATACCCCAAAAATAAATATACATGGAAAAAAAATTCTACAAAATATGGTAAATTTTGAAAAAAAAATTAATAGATTACCATGATTATAAATACACAAAAATCTATCTCGCTCTCTCCTCTCTCTCCTCCCCTATTTGGTTCTCTCATCTCACAGCCGGCGATGCCACCTCTGCCCCTGCCCTCGACGGCAACGCACCTCCACCTCTCTGGTTCTTCTTCTTCCTCTTCAAATCTGGTTTTATTCTTATTCTTTTTGTTGTTCTTCTTCTTTTTCATATCTAATTTTGCCATTTCCAATTTGATTTTGTACTTTATATTTGATTTTTTTTCTTTAAGACCTAACTGACCGGTTACTATCACGATTTATTCTGATTTTTAGTTGTTTTTAGATTTGTTTAAGTAACCAAGTACAATGGCGCCTGATTTTTTTTATTCATGTCTGGTTTTTTCTTAGACATAGTTGTAATTAGTTACGATAACGATTAATTTAGATTTTTTTGTGTAGATCTGATTTTGTTTTCACACCTGACTAAGTTACCAAGTACCATGGCAATTGGTTTTTTTTTTTCAAATCTGATTTTTTTTTCTAGCTGTAACCAGTTACGATTATGATCAGTTTAGATTTTTTGTTTGGATCTTATTTGTTTCTAGGTCTAGCTAAGTAACTGATTACCATCACAACTCTTTCTTTTTTGTTTCATATCTATTTTTTTTTCTTTAGACCTAGTTGTAACCAGTTACATTCACGATTAATTTAGTTTATTTTTATATCAATTTTTTTTCCAAATCTCACCAAATAACCATTTACAATTCTGTTGGTATTTTGATAATGGTACATTACTAAAAAAAAATTAAAATTATTTTTATAGTTGTAACCAGATACTACAACACCACTTAAAAAATAAAATTTATTTTTATAGTCGTAACAAGTTACTACACATCACTAAAAAAAATTAACAGTGGCATATGATTACTACCACAAAAAAACCCAAATTTGTTTTGATAGTGGTAACCAGTTACTGGGGGTGAGCATCTAAACCGGCAAACCGCGGCGACCGACCGCACCGCACCACACTACACCGCAAACCGCGGTGTCAAAAGTGGAATGGTTTGGTGTGGTTTGTATCTTAGCTAAACCGCGCGGTGCAGTGCGGTTCGCGGTTTGGCGGTGTGAAATTTTGGTTTGCACCTCACCGCACCGTATACTTACAAATATGTTAAAAAAAATTAAACTTTACATATATACCATTTTTTTAGCAACTCAATCTAAAACTAGGAGCCCACTTAAATTAGTGTATAACCTTATTCTCTAACACATCACACACGACAACAACTCCTTCCTCTCTCTTCTCATTTGCACCTCCTCCTTATCACCTTTCTATCTCACACATATTTTTTAACACACTTACACCGTGGAAAACCACCCAAACCACACCTCAAAAAATGGTTTGGTTTGGTCGGTTTGGTGCAACGAAATCACACCGCACGGTGTGTTCTAGCTACTACATCGCATTTGTGGCGTGGTGTATTAAAAAGTGTTCAAACCGCCCAAACCACACCGTGCACACCCCCACCGGTTATTGCGGAGAAAATGTTGATTGAAGAAATTAAAAAATTGAAGAAAAAAAATAAGAAATATAAATAAAAAGCGTGGTGATGAAGGTCTCATTTTTTTAATAAAATAGCATAAAAAATGTTTTATAAAATATGAATGATAAAAAAATACTATAAATATATTAAAATTATAAAAATAACCTCAAAACATATTAAAACTATCTACTAAAATTTTATTAAAAAATAAAATATGGTATACAAATAAAATATTACAAATAAATGAGAAAAAAAAACTCTAAAAAAATGTAAACAAAAATATATACCATAAGAAACTTAAGAAAAAAAAACTATTTAAAAAAATTATATATTTGGTATAATTTTCTCTAATTTTTAATATTTTTAAAAATACACTTCTTTATTATTATTTTTTATTTTTGAGGACATCCATTGACAAATAAGATTTTTCTTTCCTCGTGATTCATTTGAGCCTCGATTGGTCATGTGGGTCTTGGCGAGATGACTTTGAGTCGTCCAACACACTATACATTTCTTCCACGACAATCTAATGTGAATAATACTTTCTTTTTTTTTTGCAGTGATGTGAATAATACTTAGAAGACCAAATTTCAACTCCAAGTATACACTAACAGAAGAACATAAATAAGAATGAAAATAACAATAGGAATGAAATAAAATTTAATATTAGTAAAAAAATTATCAAAATTTTTAATTGTTTATTAAAATGATATTTTCTCCTATTTTTGGGATAAATAAAAATTCTACTAAAATGATTAAAAAACATTAAAATAATATTCTAATACTTTAAATTACAACCTAACATCTCTCAAAAAATTACAACCAAGCAAAAAAGAATAGAACAAAAATAAATTCATTTATTTTATTTTACTTATTCAACCAAACTAACATATTAATCGAATATTACATGTGTAATTTTAAAATATTAAAAATTAATAAATTTAAAACAAATCATTAATGATTTATTTTAATTTTTTAAATTTAGTGTAATGATTTATTTTAAATTTATTAATTTTTAATTAAAAAAATATTTTTAATATTTTTTAATTAATTATTTTTTTTAAAAATTCACTAAGTAAAGATGCACGTCAGCATGTTGTTAGCCACAATTAATAAAAGAGTAATGATATGTGTACTGAAAATATACCTCCAAACATTACACACAGTGATGTGGCAGTTTGTCCCAACCAATAACATTTAGGAAGATTTACATTCACGCACTTTATATTATAAATAATTACTAATTTGTTATTGATATTTTAATATACCCATATTATAATATTTATTAACTTAAATAACAAATATTCAAATTTTATTTACTTATTTAGTATACCCACTACTTTTTTAATATAAACTAATTTATTAATTCAATAATTATGTGTATAATATACCCAATTGGAAATATTAATTTATTACATTTCCTTAATTAATTGCTTTGCTAATTATGAATAAGTCAATTTTTTCCTTATTTTCTTTGCTTTTTACGATTGAGTTTTCAATCCCTAATTTTTGAGTTCTATGTTTTTTTAAACAATTTATAAGTAGTAAATTTTTATTTTGAATGAACAATGTTCCATGTTTACTTCAATATAAAGAATTGATTTATTTGGATACTATTTGGTATTCTATATTTTATTTTGTTATCATTTATTAGTTTAGCTCCTAAAAATATCACATAAACCACTAAATAGTATCAAAATAATAATCATTATTATTCTATTTCTCCATTTACTTTGTGTTGTAGTATACTACTACATAATTAATAAAACAATACTATTTAGTATCCTATAGAATCAGTTTGTTTGTATATCTTATAAAACATTTACTATTTAGTATCTTATCGAATAATATATACTACCATATTTAACTACTTATTGGAGATATCCTATACAAGCTAGTATATACAATCGGATATTTGTTGATATCATATGTAATTTGGTACTAATTGGTATCCAAAATAACTTGTTATGAGCTAATATGCAATATGATACTTATTGGTATCATATGTAATTGTGTATTAATTGTTATGCACTTTGGTATATATACTAGTTGGTATCCAAAATAACTTGTTATGATTAGCTAGTATACAATATGATATTTATTGGTATCTTATGCCATTCGGTACTAATTGGTATCCAAAATAATTTGTTATGAGTTGGCATACAATATTTTTATGATATCCATTGGTGTCATATGCAATTTGGAACTAATTGGAATCTCTTAAATAACTTGTTATTGGGTATAGTATGCAATCAAAAACTACATAATATCATACTATAATATATAATTACATGATATATTTTATAATGTGATAACGTATTTCCACTTTAAAACGATTAATAAGGAATATTTTATTATATTTAATAATTGTTTTAATGAGTGTTAAATGTTTTGGAATATGTTATTAATAATGAATGAGGATATGAATTAGTTATGAGAGATATTTGTGATGAATATAAAATTTGTTAGATTTAATAATATTATAGTCCATTTGGGTATATTATTTTTCTTATAACAAATTTGTAGTTATTTTGTTATAGTGGTATATTATTGTAAAGTCCCTAACATTTATTAAAACTGGAACCTACTATTTTAAAAAGCAGTGACACATCATTATGTGTAAAATTTTGGTGCATATTTTGAGTGCACATATCATTACTCTTAATAAAATTAGATGGAATCACACTTTACAACATGTAAATAGTTCAGAAGATCAGATAATGGATAGCTCATAATTCAATTGAAAAAAATCCTAAATAACATAATATGACCTGATTCAAAGGAATAAAATGGGACCGCTTTCGATATTATTACATAATGCATGGACCCCTGACTACTCACTAGCTTTTCGTTTGTTTACATATCAAAGTGCAAAACCACGTGGGCTTTCTCTACTTAAAATCCACTATGGTGGGCCAACACCAACAGCCCACTACCTTTATTCTGTTTAAATTGATATTTATACTAGACAAATGGAAAATTTTCCGTAGCTTTACCCAAAAAAAAAAACTACAAATCTATGCTTTCTAATATTTGATCAATTAATTATGGATTCCCGGAAAAAATAGCCTATATTTCAAAATTATTTTGCATTCTAGTTTAATTTTAATAATTTGTTGTAAATTATAATTTACACAAATCAGTTAAAAAATTAGTCAAAAATTTTAAACAATTGAATTTTTAGACCAAGGCAATTTTCAAAAAGTTATCTAAAGTAAGCTGCAAAATCACTTAAAAAAAAGAAGTGATTCTCACCAATTTCTCATAATTATATATTTTTCAATACTTAAAACATTTTTTAACGCTTACAAAATTACATTATTAATTGGCTAAAGGATCTTTCGTGTGTGGTATTTTTCGATAAGGTGATGCAAGCAGTTCAAAATTTACACTTCATAAATCTCCTGATATAGACAAGAGATGCATTTATTTATAAATTAAAATTGTGTTGAATCACATAAGATAGTAAATAAATTTAGTTGATATCAAAACAAGGATTAAAACTTGAAAATAGCAGCACCACTTGAGGGCTTGGAAGCAAACACATAGAGACCAAGATCATTATTATTGATCACCCCTTTCTCAATCCTAGATTGGTAGAAGTGTTCCTGATACATACATACAAACATTTTAAGTTTATATATATATATATATATATATATTTACACACACACACACACAAGAACAAGAACTATTTGAAAACTTTAGTACTGACCTTTAAGTTGAGAATAAATTGTGGGACAATATTCTCTCTCACCAAAGCAACTGCACAACCTCCCCATCCAGCTCCTGTAAGCCTTGCCCCAAGAGCACCATATTCACGACAAATACCCACAAGTTCTTCCAACTCCGGGCAGCTAATTACACAAAAACCAAAAAAAAAATAAAAAATACAAACAAATGCAACCGAAATTTATTATATCTACAAACTGTGTTAATTGATAATAATAACAATAACCACTTTTTGATTTGCTTTTCCAGTCCTAGACATCTAATAGTACTATATTGGTACCTGCACTCGTATTGAACACTGCAGCTATGGTGGCTCTCGTTCATAAGATCACCTAGCTTTTTCAGTATGTCCTCTTCACTGAAACAACAGTTGTTATTGTTACCATAGAAAGAAATATTAATTGTAAAGATGGGAACTAAAAATCAATAACTTCTTTCCACTGGTTAGGTATATACCTTAAATTTGAATACACTGTGTCCTTGAAAGCATGGACTCGCTTGGCTTCAGAGTACACATGGGATGCTCTCTAATAAAGAAAGTTCCTTAAGTTAATGAGTTTATTTGAACTGGAAGAGACTGATAAGACTTACCAATGACTGGATATACATGTCATAGAGAAAATATATATATATGACAGACAAGAACAGATGTATTTCATTATCTTTGTGACTATTCACCTGATGTAACTTGAAGTGTGTTGCAGCCTTTATCACATCCAAAGAAGATGGAGAATTTTTAAAAATTGATGCTAGATTTTCCTCGGTAATTTGTTCTATTTCTTCAGCTGTGTAAGGATCCTCTTTCAAATATTCCTTAAAATGAAGAAAAATAATGGATAAGGAAAGCAAACAACATAGCTCAATAGTACCGCATTGAACAAATTAGAAACTACATATATATCACCGAAAAATGACAAATTCATAATGATGAATGAGAATATATTCAATAGTACCTTGACGGCCAGGACAGGATCTGATGAACCATGATTACCAGCAAACGCCACAGATAATCCCTCAACATCAGAAAGGGTTTTGACATTTGATATTGCTTCTTGTGGTTTCATCCCCAGCTTTATACCTAGCACAATCTGAAGAGATGTGTCAAAATCAACAGTATCAATTCAAACTTATCTTGAAATAAAAATTGTTTGCCCTTTGAGTTGAAAAAACCAGCTGAAAGAGAGACATACATATCTCCAAACGGAAGCATGCAGTCATGGAGAAAATAAAGATAAGTACTAGATAAAAGTTTAGCTTAGCTTTGATAATTAAAAACTTTTTTTTTTTTAATTTTAACTCTAACAAGTTGCACCTAAATGCTCATTCTTTCCACAGCTTCCAGATTAACTTTTACACAGACAGCGCATTTTGAATTGCTTGAAACATTATTCTTTACACAGGTATATGAAACTTACAGCAGCCAACCGACACTCAACAACCCTGTTATTGTAATTTGTAGCAGCAGTGACAGCTTTCTGAGATTCTGCCAAAGAATGGGCGATAACAAAAGTTCCACCAGCTGGCAATTGCACATCCGTGGCACGAATAGGGTTGAAATCAATAAGCTCTGCAAACCCAGTTTTGGCCATGACAGATATTGCCTGTCAAATGAAGCAATGAAGCAATTCAGGCTTATGAATTGTGAATATCCTAGCACATGGTCTACTGTCTATCATGGTTACAATATAAGTAGCACTATGGCAAGTAATTGACGATAGATGCATAGAAAAACCAAAGCCTCGACGGAAATATTAGTTCACAATCATCTCAGATTCACAATATTTTTTCATTTGATTGTAGAGTTGCATGCTTTGGCCAGGTTTAACGTCCAGCATTTCACTCTATTTTAGGTTAACATTTAAACTAAATATCGGATACAAACTAGATGGTTCAAAAAGAAACTGAATTGGCACCAAAGGACAAGAATGATCAATCCTAACTCAGCCATCACACAACAGCCTTAGTATTCAATGCTAAAGCTCCGGTTGCATCAGATGGTTCTATACCAAACGGCCAAAGTCAATTGATCATTAAAACTCATGAAGAATAGTTAAGTAATTGCAGCAATTTTACAGGTCATTATTTCAACACACACGAACTAATGAAAGCCATTGCATTGTGCATGTCTGTGGCTGTAAATATAAATTACCTGATCCATCCCACCAGACTGTGTTCCAATGTGTCGTTCACATTCACAAGTAAGTTGTGCAATTTCTTTCTGTTAACCAATTATATTTTGTTAGCAATAGAAATGGTCATGAAAAGACTGTCAATTAAATGTGCCTCAGCTTAAAGGATTACTGTAAGACAAATGAAAAACCAGATAGTATCTACCCGTAGAAAAATTAGTGGAAATACCGTACCTTTGGAAAGTTCACATCAAAAGCAGCCATAATAGCAATGGTGGCAGAGCAAACAAATGCTGCAGAGCTTGATAACCCAGAGCCTATATGAAAACATAAACTCACAATCGTAAGATTTTATTTTTAACATATGATTATCTCTTATTGTTTTTATCCTTTAAATGAAAAAAACAACTACAATTGAGAACAAAAAGATTGACATCTCGGTAGTGAGATGAATGAAACAGCACCTGTGGGAACTGTTCCGTCAACAAGAATATCAAGTCCAACTGGCTCATCAACTTTTATACCCTTTGACTTAGCAAATTCATAGTATCCTTTGTACCTGAAGAACAAAGATTATAAGTTTCTGTAGCACTCAAAAGTTAATTAAGCAGTTATAAGTTCGAAACTAATTTTCCAATTATTCTTGCCACTTAGAAAATTATGTGGGCTTGGTTGGCTAAACACTGTTGGGTTTATACAGAACTATGTAATTGGACCACAACCATCAGTTTCATCCACAACAACAACCATTCTAAGTGTCCATTAATTAGATCCAATAAACCATTCAATTAAAATCAAAATGTACCACAAGACTCATTTCCTTGTTAGTTAGGCGCACCATCAACTCATACAAGAGTAACAATGAGAATGGGCCTTTCTCAAAAGCCTTACCCGCAAATGAAATAGTGGCCCCATCTATGATTTTTCAAGTCAATTTCCTGCACAAGAAACATTTTGTTAATAATAAAAATACTAATAATCCAGATACACTCATAATTCGCCAATAGATATACCTATATACAGATGTATAATTACCTGGTTCGGATCAGCAGGGTAAGTACAAAGTTGGTACTTATCATTGACATTGGCTATTCTTAAAAGCTTCTCAGTCTCACCAGCATCGCGCCTTCGAATTGCGATAATAGTGTCTTGCCTAATCGCCATGGGCAACACCGAGTACCCCTCGTAATCAATATGTTCTCCGATCAAATTCACTCTCCCTGCGCTCTCAAACAATAATCAACCAATTATCATCAAAAACTAGTTTTCCAAATTCATTTACACACACACACATAATATATATTTATATATATATTTATTTAGAGAGAGAGAGAAACCTGGAGAACGAGCGAAGACATGAGGAGGATGACCAAAGAGATGAAGAAACTTAGCCTTGAAATGGTCAAATCGAAGCTGAGCTTCTTCGAGTTGAGATCCATCGCCATAAACAGGCTCCAAAGATGAGTAAACTGGAATCGGAAGCTCTTCATGTTTCGCCATTGATTCAATTCCCAAGATGACTCTTTCTCTGATATCTGAATAAATAAGTCGAAGCCAAAGCCGAAAAAATATAACAAACAATTCTGTTTTTATATCTAAAATTTTCACTAAACTCGCTCACAATCTGTCATTTTTTTTATTTTAAAAATATATATTAAATATTTTAAAAATATATATGTATATAAATATGCGTGCACTAATTAATAAAGATTATATATATATATATTAAAAGTGGATTATGAAAAAGGTTAGTTTTATAGAATAAGGCCTTCTTGGCTTTCAATAATGATGTTGCACTAATAATTGAATTGATTAGATTCGGATAAGTTACACGTACGAGATAGGATGGACTCGCATATAATTTTTTATTATTATATAATAACTAGAAAAAAAAACCGCTTTTCGCGCAGTCTTTTGTAATTATTAAAAAATATACATATTTTAAAATACTTTTAGGAGAATGCTACGACATGGATTATTTTTCACCCTACTCGTACAACATGTTCCTTATATGGACACGTGATGGCGTATTGAATACATTTTTGTTTTCATAATGGTGTCCATTGTATATCAAATCTCTTGCAAGTTTTTGAAAAATTCTAAATAATTAAAGTACTGAAAACAAAGTTAAAAAAATTTGTTGTACGTGTGCATTTTTTTATTATTATTATTATCATTATTATACGCTTTGTGTGATTTTTTTTTTTATAAAAAGTCTAAATTATGTATATGGAAATTTATGTTTTGTGTAAGATTTATTTTGGGCAATTACCCGTTTGAATCTTTTATTTTTAAAAATTAACTTTTAGAACTCGTGTTTTGTTAAAAGGTTAAATATAGGATTGGATAGATCGATTATTTGAGGATTGTATTTTGGCCGATTATCCGTTTTGACCCTTTATTTTTATAAATTAACATTTGGACCATATATTTATTCAAAAGGTTAAAAATTCTTTATAAAAATTAAATTATATATAATTTATGTTTTTTTTGTAAGAGTTCACATCATTTTGAACATTGTATTTTAGCCGATTACTCGTTGGGGTCTTTATTTTTAAAAATTAACTTGTGGAATTCAAGTTTTGTCAAGATGTTAAAAATATGAATAAATAGATTGGTTATCTGAACACTATACTTTGGTCGATTACTTATTTTGACTATTTATTTTTAAAAATTAACCTTTGGACTATGTATTTATTCAAAGTGTTAAAATTTCTTTAAAGAAAGTAAATTATATAAATATATATAATTTATGTTTTACTTAAGGATTCACACCATTTTGAACTTTGTATTTTAGCCGATTACCTGTTTGGACCCTTTATTTTTTAAAATTAACTCGTGGACCTTGTGTTTTATCAAAATGTTGATTACTCGTTTGGATAATCTTTTATAAACCGCTTCAAAGATGTTATTTTATTAGTATACTATGTAGTATATATTTGTAGGTTTTTTTATTATTTTATTTTTTGTTAGTTCATTATGTATTTAATTCAAAAAATATCTTATTTAAATATCTAAAAAAATAACGTTTAATGTAGTTTTTGTTAGTTTATTAGGTATTTAATTAAAAATATATCTTATTTAAATATCTAAAAAAATAAAGTTTAAATAATTATTAATAAAAAAAATAAAAAATTAGATTAAAGGAGAAAATAGAAAAAATAGTTTGGAGTAATTTTAAAATGACACATCATCCCCTATTAATAAAAATGAATAAAAAATTTAGATTAAAGGAGAAAATAGAAAAAATAGTTTGGAGTAATTTTAGAGTGTCATGCTATTTTATTAGTATACTATGTAGTATATATTTGTAGGTTTTTTTATTATTTTATTTTTTTGTTAGTTCACTATGTATTTAATTCAAAAAATATCTTATTTAAATATCTAAAAAAATAACGTTTAACGTAGTTTATTATGTATTTAATTAAAAAAATATCTTATTTAAATATCTAAAAAAATAAAGTTTAAATAATTATTAATAAAAAAAAATAAAAAATTAGATTAAAGGAGAAAATAGAAAAAATAGTTTGGAGTAATTTTAAAATGACACATCATCCCCTTATTAATAAAAATGAATAAAAAAATTAGATTAAAGGAGAAAATAGAAAAAATAGTTTGGAGTAATTTTAGAGTGCCATGTTATTTTATTAGTATACTATGTAGTATATATTTGTAGGTTTTTTTATTATTTTATTTTTTGTTAGTTCACTGTGTATTTAATTCAAAAAATATCTTATTTAAATATCTAAAAAAATAACGTTTAATGTAGTTTTTGTTAGTTTATTAGGTATTTAATTAAAAAAATATCTTATTTAAATATCTAAAAAAATAAAGTTTAAATAATTATTAATAAAAAATTAGATTAAAGGAGAAAATAGAAAAAATAGTTTGGAGTAATTTTAAAATGACACATCATCCCCTTATTAATAAAAATGAATAAAAAAATTAGATTAAAGGAGAAAATAGAAAAAATAGTATGGAGTAATTTTAGAGTGTCATGTTATTTTATTAGTATACTATAGTATATATTTGTAGGTTTTTTTATTATTTTATTTTTTGTTAGTTCATTATGTATTTAATTCAAAAAATATCTTATTTAAATATCTAAAAAAATAACGTTTAATGTAGTTTTTGTTAGTTTATTAGGTATTTAATTAAAAAAATATCTTATTTAAATATCTAAAAAAATAAAGTTTAAATAATTATTAATAAAAAAAATAAAAAATTAGATTAAAGGAGAAAATAAAAAAATAAAAAAATAGATTAAAGGAGAAAATAGAAAAAATAGTTTGGAGTAATTTTAAAATAACACATCATCCCCTTATTAATAAAAATGAATAAAAAAATTAGATTAAATGAGAAAATAGAAAAAATAGTTTGGAGTAATTTTAGAGTGCCACATCATCTCCTTGAAGCTCTCATTTATATATATATATAGATTGTTAGTTTATTAGGTATTTAATTAAAAAAATATCTTATTTAAATATCTAAAAAAATAAAGTTTAAATAATTATTAATAAAAAAATTAAAAAATTAGATTAAAGGAGAAAATAAAAAAATAAAAAATTAGATTAAAGGAGAAAATAGAAAAAATAGTTTGGAGTAATTTTAAAATAACACATCATCCCTTTATTAATAAAAATGAATAAAAAAATTAGATTAAATGAGAAAATAGAAAAAATAGTTTGGAGTAATTTTAGAGTGCCACATCATCTCCTTGAAGCTCTCATTATATATATATATATATAGATTCTATATGATAATAATAAAAAAGTTGACATTTTCTTGGTTAAATTAATTAAACACGTTAATTTGTTCAAAATTAGATATATTTCAATACACATAAGCAAATTATATATTATTTAAAAAAAACATAAAATTTAGATAATAATAATAAACAATATGATATTTTTTTTTTTGAATTAGAGCATTTATGCCATTTTAATATTAACTAAGAGGTGATTTATGTAAATTCACTGAATAAATTTTTAAAAACAATTAATTTATTTTATAAATATAGAAAAAATACCTAAGGGGATTAGCCCTTGATCTTGAGCAAGCCGCGACCCAAAAGGTCAACTTTGGCCAAAGTGGGTTTTTAGTCTTGGAAACTTAAACCTAAGGGCTCGGGATCGATCTTACTACCCAGTTTGATAAGATTCAACGTCCCGGTCGTTATGGTTATACTTATTTGATAACTCTAGGAATTAGAGTTATTTTTATGTTTTTAAACTTATATTTTTTTACCAAGGAAGAGTGATTTGTGATGTTTTGTAGTAGTTTTATGGTGTTTCCATTAAATATTAATTAAAGTAGGATAATATTAAATAGTATAGTAATGCTGGGAAAATCTCTAAAAAAATGTTGGTTCATTATCTTGATAGATGGTTTTTGAGTTTGGAGCAATATGAGAAATAATTGAAGTGTGAAGTGGAATCGGAATTTGAGGAATGTTGTGGCATTGCTGCAGCATCACATCCTGGCAGATGCTCTATTTTGAGGGTCTACGTGTGAAGTTTCAAATTTATGGTCTTTAACTCATTTGTTGTAATTGTCTTAATTTGGCTGAAATTAATTGATAAAAGAATATGTGGGCTTTAGTTATATTTTGGGTCCATCTGTGGTAAAGAAGACAAAATGAATTAAAAGATAAAAAAACAGAAGAAAAAAAAAAGAAGAAGAGGCCCACGTGACCCAAAAGGAGGAGATGACCTAAATGTATTGGGAGTCTTCTTTCTTGCTGGAGTGATATACGACTGAGGGAAGAAAAAAAAATATACTAGTTGCCTAGTGCATATTGAAGAGATCTATATTTTTTGGCAACCATTAATGTGAAGAAAAAAGAAGGAGAGATCATTCTAAGGAGGAAGACAAAAAGAGAATGACTATTTGGGGGACACTCCACAATATTTTTGGCTTGCTTTCTTCCCCTTCTCTTAGATCTTAATTCTCTCTTGCATTTTATTTTGAGTTATGGATGATTATAAGTTGGGTTATTTTGTGTTTGAAGCTATGAACTAATTATCTTAAAGTTAGGATAATTAATAAACTTTATTATGCAATTGTGGAACTTTGCTATTGATGCTTAATGCTAATTGAGGTTTATTTATTCAAGTAATTTTCATGTTTAATATTTACTATTGCTTGATCACCTTTAGTAAATGATTGAAATAGTTGAGATTGCTGAAAATGATTATAATTATTGGACAAAAGACTTGAATGGTGCAAGATTAATTTCTTTTATTTTAATTGTGTAAGGGTATAGACATATATCTTTGCCTTGCATAGTCTAATAGAATTGATGCTTGATATGAAATTCTTGAAACTAAATTGGCTTAGACATAAGTAATTTAATTAGAGAATTAAACCCATTTGATTTCGACGGAAACTTATGGTTTGATTAAAATTCTTGATTAGTAAACTGTCAATGTGCCACAGCATTTTCATAGCATTGTTTCCAGTAATTGCATAATAGGGGGAATTAATTATCCTAGCTTACCATTTCATTATCAACTAATTTTCATATTTCATTCCATTAATTTAGACTTTAAATTCAGCTGTTAGTTATTTTTAATTGCATAAAAAAAACAACTTCCAATTTAATTTGAGTTTGGTTCTTTTATTTTTAATCATTTTGCTAGACTTTAATTTCACAATTTTAAGCTTAAAAACAATCCTTATGGATACGATATTGAGTTCTTATCACCTTATTACTTGTTGATAGTGTACACTTGCACTTATTATCTATTTCACCAACATTAACTAGAAGCACATCATACGCTTTACCGATCTATTGGTCGGGGAAAACTCAGCGCCAGGTACGCTGGATCAGCTCCAAAGCTAGTTATACAGAGGATAGAGCAATGGGCCTCGGGGTGACTTATTAGTCCCATATCCTAGGGTTGGGCCCCAGCATTAACTTATTAGTCACGGATGGCCTTAGCACGTTGAGTGCTGGTCATAAAGCACTGACTTATTAGTCAAGGGCGGCATTAGCACGTGTAGTGCTGATCAGCACTAGGTACACTTATACAGAGGATAGGGCTAAGGGACCCAGGGTGACTTATTAGCCCCATATCCTAGCATTGACATATTAGTCAAGGACGGCATTAACACGGTCAGTGCTGGTTGTAAAGCATTGACTTATTAGTCAAGGATGGCATTAGCACGCTGAATGCTGGTCGTAAGACATTGACATATTAGTCAAGCATAGCCATAGCGAGGAGCGCTGGTCCATATAGTTTAGCCTAACCAAGAGCCCATCATACGCTTGCCCGATCTATTGGTCAGAGAAAACTTAGCGTCAAGTATGCTAGTTCAGCTCCAAGGCTGGCTATACAGAGGACAGGGCAAAAGGCCCTAGGGTGACTCATTAGTCCCATATTCCTAGGGTGTTGAGCCAATATGATTCCATAATCATGTATTTTGGGCATTGGGCCCCGATATGATTCATTGATCATTTATCCAGGGCAATTGGTCCCATATGACACTGTAGTCATGTATATGATTGTTATGCATGCACGAGTAAGATTATTACTGATAGGCATGCTTATTATGATCTAGTAATATGTTATTAACTGCTTACGAGCATGTTTAAGTTTTCTTGTTGAGCCTTAGCTTACAGGTGCTATGTGGTGTAGGTAAAGGGAAAAGAAAGTTGGACCATCCTTGAGTTGGAGAGCTTAGGTGACGATGTGTACATATGCGGCTGCTTGACTACCGTGACCGATGGTTTATAGAGGAACTAAGGTCAAACCCTATTTTTCCGCTTAGGTTGGCAGGTTGTAACTCTTTCATTGTGATTAACATTTTAAAGGTATTTTGGGATCCCATGTATACAGTAAACGTTTTAATGAAACGTTTGTAACTCTGACCAAAATTTTTAACCTTAAATCATTAATCACATTTAGTTACACGATTATAGCCAAATGACTCGTTTAGCAAATTTAGCATTATTTAAAATACACAGTGTAACAATCCCTGAGTAGTATGGAATTACATCTTTGGTCATGGCGAGCCTAGCCAGAGCGTCCGCATTTGAGTTTTGCTCCCGCGAAACTTGTTGTATGGCATAGAACTCAAATTCCCCGAACGTCGCCTTTACTTTCTCCAAATAAGCTGCCATTTTAATGCCACGAGCTTGATATTCTCCTAGAACCTGGTTAACGACTAATTGAGAATCACTATAGCAATGAATGGCCTTCGCCTTGAGCTCGGAAGCTATCCGGAGTCCTGCTAATAGTGCTTCGTACTCAGCCTCATTATTTTACGCATCGATGCCAAATCGTAAAGCTGAATGAAAATGATTTCCCGTCGGAGTGATTAAGATGATTCTTGCCCCTGATCTGTTCTCATTAGAAGACCCATCGACGTAAAGTCTCCACAGCTCGCGGGCTGAGGTTATGACTTCCTCGTTGGTGATTCTCGTACATTCAACTATGAAATCTGCTAAGGCCTGCCCTTTGATCGTTCTTCTCGGATGATAGGTGATCTCGAACTGCTCGAGTTTGACAGCCCATTTTAACAATCTCCCGAAGGCCTCAGGCTTTGATAGTACTTGCCTTAATGGCTGATCAGTCAATACGTGTACAGGATGTGCTTGGAAATAAGGTCGAAGCTTTCGAGATGCATGTATCATGCACAAAGCCAACTTTTCCATTAGCGAATATCTCGACTCTGCCCCTAGTAACCTTTTACTAATATAGTAAACAAGGTTTTTCACTTTCTTATCCTCCTGAACAAGTATTGAGCTAATTGCATGCTCGGTTGTGGCGAGGTATAAGTACAATATTTCTGCTGTGATTGGCTTGGACAAGATTGGTTGTTTGGCGAAGTGCTTCTTAAGGTTTTGAAATGCGAGCTCACACTCGTCTGACCATTCAAACTTCTTGCCCCCTCTTAAAAGATTGATGAATAGGAGGCATCTATCTATAGACTTCAAGATGAACCTACTTAAAGTCGCCATTCGTCTAATCAGGCTCTGGACATCTTTATGTTTTCGAGGTGAGGGCATATCAATTAATGCCTTAATCTTATTCGGGTTTGCCTCTATGCCCCGAGCATTTACTATGCATTTGAGAAACTTTCTCGAGGATACTTCGAATGAGCATTTCTGCGGGTTAAGTCTCATATTGTACTTCTGGAGTACAACAAAGCATTCAACGAGATCGTCCACATGGTTACATTTATGCTTGGACTTGACTAGCATATCGTCCACATAAAATTCCATGTTATTCCCTATTTGTTTGGCAAACATCATATTCACCAATCTTTGGTATGTGGCTCCGGCGTTCTTGAGCCCGAAAGGAATCACATTGTAGCAATACAAGCCTTTATCGGTCATAAAACTCTTATGTTCTTGGTCAGGTGCATGCATGGCTATCTGGTTATATCCAGAGTATCCATCCATGAATGACATGATGTTGTGACCTGTGGTGGCATCTACGAGTTGATCAATTCGAGGCAAGGGAAAGCAATCTTTTGGACATTCCTTATTGAGATCTGAATAATCAATGCAAGTTCGCCACTTGCCATTGGGCTTCAGAACCAGCATAAGATTGGTTATCCAATCAGAGTAGAAAGCATCTCGGATAAACCAATTTTCCTTTAACCTTTTGACCTCTTCTTTCAGGGATTTCTTCCTTTCATCGTCCAGGAGCCTTCTTTTTTGTTGCTTCGGATGGAAGCTTTTGTCTATATTGAGTGCATGGCTTATAATGTTTGGGCTGATCCCAACCATGTCTGAGTGTGACCATGCAAACACATCTTGATTTTCCCTTAGGAAGCGAATTAATTGTTATCTTGCGTCTTTGGGGAGGTTCTTCCCTATCTTTACCACCCTAGTGGTATTCGTTTCATCGAGCTCTTATATTGGACTGAGATCGGCCCTATCCTCTTCTACTCTAGGGTTGATCTCTTCTTCAACTTCGAAGACATACCCATTTATTTCCCGGATGACAACAAGTTCCTGCACACTTGTTTTGCCTTTCCCTCTCATGGAAATGCTATAACATTCTCGAGCGGTCAACTAGTCTCCCTTCAGCGTTCGAATGCCACTAGATGTTGGGAAATTGATGGCCAAGTGCCTCACAGATGACACTGCCTCCAGCCCAATCAGGGTTGGTCTCCCGAGCACTACATTGTAGGCTGATGGGTGTCCACCACTATAAACTCCATCATCTTGGTTACTGAGACTGGATAGTCTCCCAAGGTTACCGGGAGCTCAATGGAACCTGTGTTGGCTATCCCTCCTCCTAAAAATCCATACAACTTCATCGCACAAGCTTTCAAGTCTTGAAATGTGAGTCCCATCTTTTCTAAAGTGGCTTTATAAATGATGTTGACCAAGCTCTCGTTATCTATCAGGACTCGGCACACCCTTTTATTGGTGAGCTGGAGTGTGATGACCGAAGGGTCATTGTGGGGAAATTGGACGTGCGATGCGTCTTCTTCTGTGAAAGTAATGGGTTGAGTTTCAACCCTTTGTTGTTTTGGAGCTCGCGGTTCAAGTTCGTAGGGAGATTCGTCATCCGTCTTGAGCTCGTTGACATATCTTTTATAGGCAATTCTACTCGACCCAACGAGGTGTGGTCCTCCATAATTGGTTACCACATCCTCCCCATCTATTGGGGGAGGTCGATCATCCTCCCTTGTGCGCATGGCCGCGTTCTGTTGGGCAGGTTATGTAGGAGTTGCCCTCTGTCCAGCCGACGCTTGGGCTAGATTTCCGTTTCTTACATATTGCCCAAAATATCCTCTCGAGATCAGACATTCGATCTCGTCCTTCAGTTGTCTGCATTCATCGGTGGTATGACCGACGTCTCTATGGAATATGCAGAATTTATTGGAATCTCTCTTTGATTTTTGATTTCGCATTGGATCAGGTCATCTAAATAGGGCCTGATTTTCATTTGCAATAAAAATGTTTTCTCGAGTTTTTGTAAGCTCGGTATAAACTCTGTAAATGGATAAATATTTATCTCATTTTTTCTTTTTCCCCCCGTCCGCCTCCGAGTTATTCCCTTCATTTCTCTTTCTTTTTGAAAGGTTGTTTCCCGAGGGCTGCGATGTTGAGGGGGCAATCGAGGTTGAGGCTGAGTTGACATTCATCGTTGTAGCTATAACAGGCTGAGGAGTCAGTTTTAATGCTGACCTCGCCTACTCTACATTGACGAATCTTTGAGCCCTATTATTGAACTCATTTATTGTCCTTATAGGTTTCCTTTGCATATCATCCCAAAGGGAACTTCTGGGCAATACCCTAGCTCGTACTGCCATAAGATGACCATTGTCATCGACATTACAGGCTCGTGCCACCTCCTATGTTAAACCTTGCCAGGTAGCTCTTTAGGGACTCTCCCGGCTGCTGTCTAACATTAGTCAAGGCCGAGGCTTCGGGCCTAACACCCACCATGGCCTTGAATTGTTTCTTGAACTCTTTTGCCAATTGTTCCCAAGACAAGATTGAATGCCTTCGGAACTTGTCAAACCAGTTTTTTGTTGGTCCCGTCAACATGGTTGGAAAAAGCATGCACCTGAGCTCGTAACTGAAGTTGCTGGTGCTCATTATTGTGTTAAACGTACTCAAATGGATATACGAGTCTGAAGTCCCATCAAAAGGTGCCACGTGGGGTATCTTGAATCTGTAAGGAAATAGAGTGTTTGATATATGTGGAGCAAAAGGCTCGAGCTCTTCATCAAAGTCGTCTGCGTTGTCCTTATTTCGCTCCTCTTGAAGGAGTCTAAATGGTCTTTCAAATTGGTTAATTCTCTCTTGGTCTAAATCCACTGGAGGTTGAGCTTGTGCTTGGGGTAGGTTCTTGTTTGTGAAAACTCCAGTTCCCTACCCCAGTATAGGGTTATACTAATTCATGTATACTAGTTGCATGGGCTCTTTTTGGCTATTCAAATGTGTTCGTAAATCCGGGTTTGAAGGGTTAGCCTGCCCCCGGTATTGGTTCAAATGATCTCGGAGATCAGGTTTCTCATAATTCCCAGTATTCTCAGTGTTGTATACACTCACAGACCTACTGAGGTCCAAAATTCCACTTATGAAGCTAACATTTCTCTTAGGTTGTTGTGTGGCTCGATGGTTGCGAGGTTTGTCTTCCACTGACCCCCTCGCTCCAATTGTTTGTGATCTCAACATATGACTTCCCGCTGGCTGGGATGCCTTATGTCCTCGGGGAACTTCTCGTTCACCTCCGTGTCCAGGTCGAGCCCTATGGTTTCTATCTCGGCTACTACTCCGAGAGGGTCTTTAGGGTGCTCGTTCCCCCGCCCAGTTCCCATTAGGAGTTGGTTGGGGAGCCTCTCAAACTGGAGATGGGTATCTTATTGGCGACAGAGGATGCCTTATTGGCGATGGCGGGGGGCCTTCCATTGTTGGGCTTGGAAGGTCCAAAATTGGCTTGGACTGGCTCTAGGTTGTTCCTGACAAGCTCAGGGTTATTATTCTAAGCTACAGAGGGAGCTCAGTTATTCCCCATTTCAGCAGTTACACTCACCATAGGGTTGCCAGTAGTAGCGTTTTGAGTATTTCTCCCAGGGCGATCGTTGCTAGGATTTTCCCTAGGCCTTGGCTGGGCCTGTTGGGCTCTTTGTTCAGCCATTCTGGCGGTCGTACTCCTGCAGGGATGCCCTTTGGTCCTCCGAGGAGGTGCCTGTGCCTCAGCGGCTTGCCTAGCCAATTCCTCGTTATGCCGTGTGGCTTCGGCTAGCTGTTCGCGCAGTCTACGATTCTCTAATTCCACAATGGGCACATATCTTTCGAGATTATAGTATAAATCCTCATCGGGACTGGGGGTTGGAGCAAGTGGCCCCCTGGAGTCGGATGATGCACTTCCTTCATCCGGGCCCTGATCTGCCATAGGCTACTTCCTAAGCCTTCGCGGGTATCTCTCAGTTTAAGGAGCTCGTTCCTCAGGGATTTGTGGCAATGGTCGCCCACCAGTTCCAGGATTTTTCATAGCGGCCATTGATGGTGTGCATGAGGTTTTTGATTAAACAATATAGAAATTTGTTTAATGCTCTCAATGAAAGTACCAAACTGTTGACGCCGTTTTTTGTCAACTTAGATATGAAGAGCACTAAACAATGATGTAGAAAAAATCAAAGAATTCACAAGCTTTTTTACGTGGTTCAGCAGTTAAAATCTGCCTAGTCCACGAGTCACTATTATTATTCACTACTCTCTCAAAGCTCTTTCAGAAAGCATTTTGATAGAGTATTCTCTCAGTACAATTTGTGCCTGAATACAAATGAAATTCCCCAGGCTATTTATAGACATGGTTAAAAGAATATCTTCCTATTATTTCGGGAAGTTACAATCAAGCATTTAATTTGAAATAAATATTGTTGTCCGTGTTTTCACCAAAGGACACGTGACAATCAGAAATCGGTGCAGGTAGGGCACGTGGCAAAGAAGCGTGTCTCTTTAAGTGAGGCCACACCCAGGGGGTTAGTCCTCAGAGGGTGGACATCTCGAATAAAGGTCACGTCCCTCAGATAAAGGTAGGGCACGAACATCTCTTGTTGAGGCCATGCCCCGAGGACTAGTTAGTAATCCTCGAACTCTTTATAAGCAGCTGTCTTCTAGGCCAAGGACCTTATCCTCGGGACCTAGAAGGCTAGCCAGGTGTCAGCCAGTGCATGTTTGCAGCGTCAGAGGATTGTCTGACAACCTTTTTAATCCGTCCACAGTGTTGTCAATTGTACGACTCGACAATTCACACTCCCACTACGACGTCTGACATGGAGATATGTGTGCATTCCCTGACAGTGCCAATGGGATGTTCCCCATAAAGTAGGTAACTTTATGGAGTGGGCCCCGGGTATCTCGCCTGGGTCGTGGTCTCTAGTTAATGCAATGTATTAAAGTGGTATTAATACCCCAATTACAGGGAGAATGTGTATTAATTATAAATAATTAGCATTAATGACCCCAGCCTCTATAAATAGGGTTGGGAGTCTCATTGTAAATGGTTCAGTTTTTTAGAGAGAGAAACCTTATATTCAGAGCAATATAAACGCTGTTTGCGAAAACTCCATTGGAGCTTGCCCTAATAAGCTTCCAATCTCCTTAATGCTAGAGACTTGTGGACTAAGGCTCTTTTATAGCCTGAACCACGTAAATTGTTGTGTTCTTATTTATTCCTTTCTTTAATCTCTCATCTTTAAGTTGATAGTGAAAAAGACAGTCAACATTTTGTTGCTTTCATTGAGAGCTTGAAGAAATCATTAAGAACATTTACAGCTATGGTAACCACTCGAAGAAATGTCACAGACGACGTAGTCCCTCCTACGTGGTTCAGGCTATAAAAGAGCCATAGTCCATGAGTCTTTCGTATTAGTGAGTTTGAAGCTTGTTTGAGCAAGCTTCAATGGAGTCTCAGACAACATATATATTGCTCTGAGTTTACAATGCTTAACTAGCAAAAAATCTCAACCATTTACAAGGAGAAACCTCAGTTGTATCTATAGACGCATGGATCATTAATGCCCTTATAGAAAATAATACAACATTCTTCATTATTTGGGGAGTAAACTGCTGATTAATTACATAGGGAAGCACTAATAAAGACCATGGGCCCATGCAAATTGCACGAGGCCCATTTGTAGAAAGCTGCCTACCAACCTTACAGGGAACAGGTATTTGACCATGTCAGGATACGGCGCACGTTCACCCATGTCAGGCAGCATTGTGGGAAATGTCGATTGTCGAGTGTACGATCTCGACACCACTACTCGAGGTTCACCAAAAGTTGTCAAATGATATTTTGGTGGGCAAGAGCTACAGCGATTGACACCTGACAACTACTTTAGGTTCAAGGACAATGATCCTAGACTTGGGGGATTGTTGAATGAAGAAAGTGAGAGGACCACCGGAATGGTCTTAGGGGCGCGACCTTACTTGGAGACATCCACGCTTTGGAAACGGGTCACAGGATATGGCCTTGCTTGGAGACATACTTGCCTCGAGGACAGACCTCGGGGTGTGGCCTCACTCGGAGACATCCGTGTCTGGCCAAATCATATTACAAAACCTCAATAGCTTGAGGAGCTTAATTACTCCTCTAATGACTGTCACGCGTCCTCTGGTGAAAACACTGACAACAACTATTATGTTTATAATTTTTAATTAGGTTTTCTTAATTTAGTGACTAATTATTGTCATATCACTAAGCTTTTAGGGAAATTTGCAGCTAAAATACCAAAACTTTTACATTTTTTACACTTAAATACCAATCTTTTTTGTGCTTAAAGTACCAAAACGTTAGTTTTTATTGCATTTCGATACCAACTGTTAAGTTTGACTTTTGACCAATTAATGGCCACATGTCAGCTAACGGTTGCTCCACGTTTTGGTACTCTCACCACCAAAAAATAAAATTTAGGTATTTAGTAAAAGTTGAAGTAGTTTAGCCACAAATTTCTCTTATTTAATTTTTAGAAGACAAAAATAAGTTTGGATTTAATTTTATTTTTCAATACAAATTTATTTTTTATTTTAATCAAAATATATTTTTAATATATTTTTTAATTTTTAAATCAATTAAAATATATTTTAATATTTGTTTTTAATTTAAAAGTTACTATAAGATTTAATAAATAAAGAAACTAAAATAAAAATAAATAATGTTTGATAATGCCCAAAATATGATATCTAGTAGCGAGCTTCGTCTTTTGAGCCTTTGGACTTCAAAAACACCATTTTTAGTTTGTGAAATATATATATATTTTTTTATTCATTTAAAAAAATGCCAAAATATATTTAATTTCCTACAAAACAAACATAAATTAAATATTTTTATTTATGAAATATATCACATTAAATCTATGCAAATACTAAATAAAACTTAATTTATTTTAATTTTTAATACCAATAAAATGATATTTTCATGTCTTAATAAATGCTATAAAAACCAAAACCAAATTCCAACTATATCAACAATCTATCATTTGTTTTCTTCCTTTAAAAAAAATCTTATTATCTTTTTTTTTCATAGCATAATTAAAATATAATTTAAAATTTTAAAATTATTAAAATATATTTTAATTGATTTAAAAATGAAAAAATATATATTAAAAATGAAAAAATATATTATAATTAAAAGGAAAAATATCAATTTGGCCCCTGTGTTTTTCCCAAATAGTTTTGCCGCAAAAAAAAAAAAACTTGGGTAGTTAACTGTAAAAAACTAAAAAACTTAGATAGTTTTGTTGCAAATTACCATAATAATAAATAATATATCTATTTATATTTTTAAACTTTTGACAAAACATAGGGTCCAAAAGTTAGTTTTTAACAATAAAGACTCTAAATGAGTAATCGACCAAAATACACGTTATTCAAATAATCTATCTATATATTCTTATTTTTAACTTGTTGACAAAACACAAAGTCCACATGCTAATTTTTAAAAATAAAGGGTCAAATGGGTAATAAGCTAAAGTATAGTGTTCAAATAATAGATATTTCCATTTATTTTTTGAATATTTTGACAAAACACGAGGTCTAAAAGTTATTTTAAAAAATTAAAGAGTCAAAATGAGTAATTTGCCAAAATAACTCTTACAAAAAACATAAATTTTCTTATACATAATTTATACATTTTTATAAAAAAAAAAATACACACACACAAAGCGTATAATAATAAATAAAAGCACGCATACAACAAGTTGTTTGAACTTTATTTTCATCACTTTAATAATTTAGAATTTCTCAAAAACCTACTTGAGGTTCGCTATATAATGAATATCATCATGAAAAAAAACTACGATGAAGACGCTATTACGTGTCTATATGATGAGCATGTTGTTTGACTAAAGTGAAAATGAATCCCTACCATGCAATTTCCTAAAAAATATTAGACATTTGAATCAAAATTGATAGGTTAAATTTAACAAAAATTATCTAAAACAATATATGTTTTCAAACATAACAAATTTTAGTTTCATTGTTACTAAATCAAATCATTAAAATTAAAAAGTTTCAATTAATGTGAAAGATAATTAAAATAAATTGAATGAAACACAATTCTCTATGCGTTTAGATGTAGGATATGATAGAAAGGGGAGCATCAAACTTTTGAGAATATTAAAATGGAAAAAGTAAATATTCACAAGTCCTGCAAAACTTCAAATGTACCTTCTCGTGATTCTCATTATTACTACCTCTAAAAAGGAAAGCATCATTAGTAAAGGTTCCTTCTTCTATTTATATATATAAAGTTATTCCATTTTTCTTAAAAAAAAAAAAACAGAGAGGGAAAAGGAAAAGAAAAAAGAAAAAGTTTACAACATTATGATTATTCCATTAGAAAGGAAAAACTTTGAGAGATGAGAATTTTGAGATAAAATGTTGAATTTGGAAGATTGTTATGATGTCGTTTTTCTTAATCATTTTCTTGTTGTTTTGCATTATTACATCTCATGCAAAATTCACAAAAATACCTAAGTTTTTTAAGAAGTACTAAAAATATAGAATCTGTAAAAAATTACAAAAATATAGAGTGATATAATTGTAAATACGAAATTTTTTTTTGTAAACAAAATTTACAAATTTGTAACAATGCAATTTTTTTTGTAACCAAAATTTACAAATTTGTAATTAAAATTTATAAATTTGTAACTATATGTTACAATTTTGTAAATAACAATTACATACTAACTAGAAAATTGTAATGAACGATTAGAG
The DNA here is from genome assembly GCF_963169125.1 of Humulus lupulus. Lineage (NCBI taxonomy): Eukaryota > Viridiplantae > Streptophyta > Magnoliopsida > Rosales > Cannabaceae > Humulus > Humulus lupulus. The sequence goes on along the minus strand of NC_084794.1, from coordinate 283,483,812 downwards.
AACGGTAACAAATTATTATCTGTATTTTTGTAATTTTTGATAAGTTCTGTATTTTTCAAATTTTTTTTAAAACTTGTAATGCTAGGTGTAATTATTCCTAAACAAATTACATTTAAGTTTTTTTCTTTAATCAAAATTGGCACGTGTTAATAACAATTGCCACTTTCTCATTTGTTGGTTTCAAGCAACCACCTAACAATTGCCCAAAATTTTTGAATTAAAACATCTTGAATTTTTTTCAAGAGTGATGCGAAATGCATTCTTTTTCAAATGTTTTCTTGAATTCTGAAACATAGAACATGCATTGTCTATAAATGAGAGTTCAACCACATCATTTACTCCAAATTGAAACGTAAGGTTTTAAACTTTCTATACAATTACTTATCTATCTTTCACTATAATTACTCTCAAATGTTCTCTAAATGACCTTGGTTTTAGAGATAGAATGGTGAAGTTCAAGGTTCAAGCTTAATAATGACATGACAAGAGTACATATATTTGACATCGGACTCATTCATATCACAAAGACAATCTTATAGCAACAATTACTATTTGGTATGCTTGCATGTGGTGGTGGTATGGAATTGATTAGTGCAAATTCGTGTTGTATTTGTTTTTAAGCAATGGGCATTAGGGCGGGGCATTTTTGAGATTGGGTCGACCAAACCGGCCAACCCAACTCGGAAATGGGCCGACCAGGTCAAACAAGAGCAGGCTAAAGCCCATTTAGTCCTTGAAGATGCAACCCGAAGTTAAATGGGCCAGCCACGACCCAATGGATTCCTAACCCAATATACCAAACCCGGACCGACAACCCACCCTAATCTAAACCCTAAAAATCTAATACATATTACATAACACATTGGTGCCTTGCTCCCTTCTCTTACCTATGGCTACGGCTACGCTGTTGCGCTCTATATCCAGTCTCTAGAGGCGAAGCTCACGTCGGCTCCAGGCCAGGCGACAAAAGCTCTCCTTGACTACTCCACCACTCCATCTTCAGGCGAAGCTCATGACGACACCTCGACTGCTCCACCACTCCATCCTCGGCGAAGCTCCAGGCGAAGGTCACGCCTCACGTCGGCTCCAGTGGCTCCTGAGGTATATATATATTATGTATTATCTGAATATATATATATTATAAGTATATATACATAAAACTAATGAATATATATGTGAATATATATGTATTATCTGAAATTAATATATATATATTATGTATATATATATTAGTATACATATAAAACTAACGTATATTATATACTAACTTAGACACTCAATATTATATATGTAACTGTATTATTATTTTGATTTGGTCAAACTAACTAAAAATGCTTGTTATATTCTATCATGTGGTTTTGTTTATTAAAATTGTTAATTGTATTTTATATTATTGCTAAACTATGTTATTTTTATACACTAGGAGGATCTGATTGGTACTGTCAAAGCCTAAAGAAAGAGGAGAAATATTGTTGTCGAAGTGTTAAATCTCAAGAAATAGATAGGTATATTTTTTCTATAATTATTTGATTAATAGTGTTTTGCTTTTGATGATGATTTACGAACATATTGGTTGCTGAAATTGTTTGCTAAAAAAATAAGTTAATGCTGAAATATGTGATTATTTGTGCATATTTTAAAATTGTTTATTTGTTAAGTGCTGAAATAAGTGTTAAATATTATGATATTTGCTAAAAATCATACAATACAAGTGCCAAAATATTTTGATATTTGTTTAAATAAATTAGTGATGAAATAAGTTATTGTTTTTAATATGTGTAATGTAGGAGTGATGGACAAGTTTCTTAGCCCAACTTCCACCCAACTAGGTGAAGTGCATGATGTCGTAGATACCATCCCAAACACTAACCCAAAACCCACTCCAAACACAACTCCAAACACTACTCCTATTGATCTTAAGTCATCCAAAAAAGAAGCCGATGGTGAACCACCCCAACTAGGAAAAAGCTTACTAGGAACTCTACAGTTTGGGATCACTTTACAAAAGTGAAGGATGGGAATCCAAACGATCCTAGATGCACTTGTAACTATTGTGGGAAAGACTATGTTTGTGATAGTTGGAGAGTTAGAACAAGTAGTTTGTGGGTACATTTGAACAATCAATGTAAGAAGTATCCTGTTTAACGCCCAAACGTGACTTCCACTTAGCGGTGGTTGTAGTATAGATCGGGCGGTCGATTCCACAAGGAGGCAAATAAATAAAGTTAATCAATAAATAAAGTTTAGAGATAAATAATGTGAGGAAAATAGAACAAGTGATATTTTTGTTGTTTTTGAAATTTAAAGATTAGAAATGAAAATAGAATAAAGTGTGATGTAACAATAGGTAACAAATAGGAAGGATCAAGAGTCACCAATATGCATACTTATTTATTTTGATATTTGATTCACAAAAATTATACAAATGGATAGTTCATATCCCAACTATTCATTTGGAAGATTTAACATTAAAGCACAAATATGTTTCACAAAAAAACATTCAAGTGATTAATATTCTTTACCATGAAATGATGAGATAAATCTTATGAGAAATCTAAAAATGACATTATACCATTGGTAATAATGCAATAAAAGATTGGACATAAAACCTAACACAAATATTACTTTTACTATTTATAAAATACATAGAAAGAGCATGACTAATTCTATATAGATTTTAGCAAAAGTACATATATATGAGTGAGATGGAGAAAATGATAAAGATATTATCTATATTATTTTCACTAATTTGATAATACATAGAAAGTGCATGACAAAATCTATATACTAATAGTAAACATAAATATAGATAATAAGATGAAGAAGTAGAGATGAAAGAAAATAAATAACTAAAATATATAAACTTTAAGCACATGGTGAATAAAAAATACCAAACAAAGTCATAGTGCATATAGGATCATCCTAACCTTCCTAAGAAGGTTAGCCTATTATGCTAGACATTCTCTAGAATTCTAGAGAGAAAATATGAGAAATGAGACTAAAATTTGGTAGAGTTTTGCTACCTAAAAATTACATACCAAATGTGAAGAAAGTGTCCCTATTTATAGATGGAGAAAATGACTAAAAATAAATTAAACAACAAAATGGGGTTTACAAAATAAATCTGAAATACTAATAATAAAATATGATTTTGAAAAATCAAATCTTATTATTAATATTAACTTAGCTATTTTTGTGTATGGTCAAAATGCCCTTTTTCTAAAATACCACAAAATATGAGCTTTAAAGCTCAAAGAGGAAAGGTGCAAGGCCCAAAGTGCACAAAAAGTTGGGCCAAGGGTGGCTGGTGGCAGCTGGTCCATTGACCAAGACCAGCCAATGGGTAGGCGCCACATAGGCGGCTGGCTGAAGAGAGAGGAGGTGGGCTTGCTGCGCTGGGCTTGGTTGCTTCGAATGGGCCTGCTGGGCTTAAGAGGTTGGGCTGGTGGGATGGATTGCTTGGTTGACTGATTCAACGTAGGAGGAGAAGGGACTGCTGGAGACGCATGGGCGTTGGAGGCTGCTGAAGGGAGTTGGCACATGCAGACAAAATGGCTGAGTTGAAGGGGCTGCCTGGGACACGTGGCGCGAGGGGAGGGCGCCACATGGTGCTGAAGGTGGAGAAAGAGGCTGGCGAGCCTGGGCCTATTTTGGGCTTCAAGTTACAAAAATACCAACTTTTCATCATTTCTTCAGTTTTATTTATTTATTTCTTCTTTCTTTTTCTCTATGCCAAAATGCACTTTAATTCCTACAAAATAACAATAAATTAAATTTTAATCAAATATTTTCATTTATAAAATAAATCATATTAATTCCATGAAAATATTAATTAAAACTTAATTTATTTTGACTATTAAAATCAATAAATGTGTATTTTTCACCACTAATCACAACCCCAACTAGCTTATTGCTAGTCCCTAGCAATTCAAGCGGATAAAAATTATTACCAAGATGAATTAGTGAGCTAAATTATGCAAAATCATTTAACAAAATGTTTAGTGAGAATTTAGAAAATGCTATTTAAAACTATCAAAGTTGTAATTCAAGAGTTTTGTGTGTGTGCACCAAACCATATAATTTTTTTTTCAAAATTAACACAAACAATATTGAAAAAATCACCAAAGAATAAAGTCTCAACTCCAAATCCTCACAACGGTATTGAAAGTATTTTTGTGGAAGATGGTTGACACTCTTGGAGTTGGAAATTAATCAATTAACACTCAAAAATTGATGTTATCGTTTTAGGACAAACAATGTTAACGAATATTGATCAAAAGATAGGCTAATCAATTAATTTGAATCTAAATGACATAAGAACCTTCGGGATTTTACAAAATGATATTGAGAGCCAAAATAAAGAACAAAACAAAAATAAAATACACAAATTTTTTTTTCTTTTTCTGTTTTTTTATGACATAAATTGAAAACAAATGTAGTAATGTTGATTTTTATTTATTTTTTAAAATTTTTTTTCAACAAAACTACAAAAGATGAAGATGAAAAATGTTGTTCTTGTTATTTTATTTTTCTTTCTTTTTTCATTCTTTTTTTTTTTAATATATATTTCTTCTTTTTCTCTTTTTTTTTTATAATTTTTTTTTTGACAAGAGACAACATAGGAAAAAAAAAATTACAAGAAATTAAAAGGAAAATTACAATAAAATACAACAAAGGCTCTTAAAAAAAAATTCCCTATAGTAAATGTCATATTTTAAATCCCAAAAATTAATTTTGCCAACTCAAACGATCAATAGAAGTTTTCAAAGTTGTTTTCTCATTCTCACTTCTCACAAAAATTAAAAGCTTTAAACTTTAGGATTTTTCTCAATTGAGTGTGTGTCAACTTTTTTTTCAATGTTTGGTTGTGCATGAAATTACTCTAAAAAAAATTACTTCCTAGTAGTAATGTTATACCCAGATTTCAAGCCATGTTAAATGTGACCTCGAAAGCTGGATTCGCAGCGAATGAACCCGTAAAGTTCGAAGTATGCTCCAGGATTAAATATCGAGCCTGCAATACTCGAGACGACCTCGAATGTGGTGGCCTCGAAACGTTCACGCTCTCGAAAGGTAGCTCCCGAGACGCCTCTATCCTCAGGAATGACCTCGGATCAGGGACTCCGAGCCTGACGTACGTACGATCTCGAAGCCATGTAACCTCGGGAGACGTCATTAGCTCGAAAGCTGATGAGAAATCTGGTAGATTAAGGCCTTGGAGATATATGATAATGACTTTGAATATCTATAAGTGTTGTTTATAAGGGGCGTGCTCTGCATTTATTATTGTAAATCCCATAAAATCATGGGATATTATTCGATTAGTTATACGCCCCCTGGTCTTCAGGGGACGTTTCCTTTTATATCGGATTGTAGGCATTTAAAGCCATTTAATTTATTTACACAAAAAGAGTAACTACCCAAAATATGTGGGATAGTATTCTGCATCCTTCTCTATAAATAGAGAAGTCGTGCACCATTGTAAGGGACCGAAATTATGAACCTTGAGAGAAAACTCTGAAGAATTCATGCTTAAGAATTTTCAGAGATAATCTTGAGTTTAATAACAGAGACTCGTGGACTAGGCAGATTTAACTGCTGAACTACGTAAAAATCGTGTTTTGTGTTGTTATTTTTTAATTGGTCATTACTGTTTGTTGTTTACGTGATCTTCTTTCACTGTTGACGAAAAACGGGGTCAACAGTTTGGTGCTTTCATTGAGAGCCTTAAGCATTCATCCCTGAAAAGTCATGGCCACTAACAATCAGAACACACCTGAAGAAAATTACCCAAGACGTCCTGGAAAACAGCCAATGGAGAACCCGGATGTTGAAGAGAGAAGTGGGTCTTCTGATTCCCGGGGACCACCTCCTCCACCAAGGGATGGGGATATGTATTACAATCCTGAGCGGTATGTTCCTATTGTGGAACTTGAAAACCGGCAATTGAAGCAGCTGTTGGCAGAGGCCAACAAACGGAATGAGGAGTTGACAAGGATAGCCACAGAGGCGCAGGTAGCTCAGCCCCCGCCTCCGCGCGAAAACCAAGTCCCTCCTCCAAGGGACGTGCATGTTCCTCCCCGTAGACCCCGTGGGCGTCCACGAAAAGACGCTGCCACAAGGAGGCCGACTCAACCTCCGGCACCAGCAGAGCCATCCGCTCCACCTAGGCCCCAGAGGAGTACTCGGGCTCGGGCCCCGGCTAACCCGCCTGTGGAAGTGCCTGCAGGAACTGAGAATAACCGAACCCCTACAGAGGCTCGGACTCAGATACCTGGGAGCACACCAAATGCGACCGACCCATCTCGGGCAAATTCTGGACCCTCTAGGCCACGACATGGGTGGCAGCCACCGTCGCCTATACGGTTCCCTCCATCACCCATAAGATATCCTTCGCCCCCCCCGCAGGAACGCTCAACCTGTTCGAGATCAAGGGGAAGGGCGTTCGGGGGGAAGACAAGGAAACGGGGAGGCTTTCCAGGAGCGGAGAGGGCCCCCATCTGAGAAAAGTCAAACGTCTCGGTCTCGCACGGCGGAGATGAGGCGACGTGGGAAGAATCCATCATGAAATAACCAAGCAATGAGTTTTACCAGTGATGAGTCCGGAGATACTAGGTCGGTCAGTAAGCATGACCGAGGTCGTAAGAATACCGGAAGCCGCAAAAATCGTCACGACCTGCGAGATCACCTGAATCAGAGTCGGGGTAATGGTGACCAAACGAATCCGGACTTGAGGAATCGCTTGAATAGGCGTAGAGATCCCTTGCGGAGACGCGAGCCTAAGATTGTGATCGATGACAGACGATTCCAGACAGTGCCTCTTGCGGACCCAGTCCAAGAAAGAATTGACCAGCTTGAAAAGGCTTTTAAGCTTTTGAAAAATGAGCAAAGGAATGATCGGTATGAAGACTCTGACGAGGAGCTCGAACCATTTGCTCCTCATATTTCCAATACTCCATTTCCTCAAGGGTTCCGGATCCCTCACGTCCCAACGTTTGAAGGAAAGACCGACCCATGTAGTCACCTGAGCACGTTCAACACTATCATGAGAGCCAGTAACGTGGGTTACGAGCTCAGGTGCATGTTGTTTCCAGCATCATTGACAAGACCTGCCAAAAGTTGGTTCGAAAAATATAAGAGATACTCAATAGCTTCTTGGGAGCAGTTGTCTAAAGACTTTAAGAAGCAGTTTAGAGCAATGATGGGGGTCAGACCAGAGGCATCCACCTTAACTAACGTCCGACAAAAGCCGGGTGAAACACTAAAAAGTTACTTAACAAGATTTAATCTGGAAGTCGCCCGAGCTCGGGATGTGGATGACAGTGAGCACCTAATGGCTGTCCGAGCTGGCGTAATGCCGGGAAGTGCCCTTTGGGACGACATGCAAAGGAAACCGGTAAGGTCCATAACCGAGTTTAACAGACGAGCGCAGAGGTTTGTCAATGTAGAGGAAGCGAGGTCGACGCTCAATGCGACTTCCCAGCCCGAAACTACAACGATAAACATCAACTCTGCCTCAGCCTCGGCGGACCCAGCAGCTCCAAAGCCTGCCACGGAGAACCCCTCCAAGAGGAAAAAGAACGAAGGAAGTAACTCCGAAGCCGAGGGAGGAAAGAAAAAGAAAGGGGAGAGATATTTCTCCGTGTATAGAGTATACACCGAGCTCAATGAGTCTCGGGAGAACATATATCTGGCTAATGAAAACCAGGTCCCCTTTAGGCGTCCGGACCCGATGAGAAATCAAAAGTCCAAGAGGGACTCCAGTAAGTATTGCCGATTTCACAGAGACACCGGCCACACAACCGATGAATGTCGACAACTGAAGGACGAGATCGAAGGATTGATCTCGAGAGGTTACTTCTGGCAATATGTCAAAAACCAGAATACTAGTCAGGCGGCCGCGAGCCAGAGAGTAGCCGCGCCTTCAACGACACAAAACAATAGTTCCCGAGCTCGGGAAGAAGACAGGCCCTCGCCGATAGATGGAGAGGATGTAATAACCATCTCGGGAGGGCCTCATCTCGCAGGAGTGGGCAGGAACACCCAAAAGAGATATGTTAACGAGCTGAAGACTGGGGACGGGTTTCCTTATGAACCCAAACCTAGGGCTCCAAAAAGCCAGAGGATTGAGACACAACCAATAACCTTCACCGACGAAGATGCAGCCCATGTCCAGTTTCCTCACCACGATCCGCTGGTCATTACTCTTCAGCTGGCCAACAAAAGGGTCCACCGAGTTCTCATAGATAATGGGAGCTCAGTCAACATTCTTTACAAAGCAACCCTCGAGAAGATGGGACTCTCCCTTCGCGACCTGAAAGCGTGTGCAACTACTTTGTATGGCTTCTCAGGAGAAGGAACCACCTGCATGGGATCCATCGAGCTCCCCGTGACCTTGGGAGGCTACCCAGTCTCGGCAACCAAGATGATGGAGTTCGTGGTAGTAGATTTACCATCAGCCTACAATGTGCTGCTCAGGAGAACCGCCCTGGTTGGGCTGGGGGCAGTTTCATCAGTAAGGCATTTGGCCCTTAAGTTCCCAACCCCTAGTGGGGTCGGGACATTGAAAGGAGACCAATTAGCAAGGAGGGAATGCTACAACATCTCCTTGAGAGGAAAGAAACAGACGCGTGCACAAGCACCCGTCATCGTACAAAACAAAGACGGAACGGTCTTAGAGATTGACGAGGAGATTGATCCAAGGATTGAGGAGAAAGTTGACCTCGAACCTTTAGAGGAGCTCGAAGAAATTCAGCTCGAGGAAGCTGATCCCTCGAAGAAGGTGAAGGTCGGAAAACACCTCCAAGATAAGGCAAAATAGCAATTAATTTGCTTTTTGAAGAAGAACCATGATGTCTTCGCGTGGTCACACTCAGACATGGTGGGGGATAAGCCCGAATGGAGCAAGCCACGCACTGAACATAGACAAAAGCTTTCCCCCGAAGCAACAAAAAGCGAAGACAGCTGGACGAAGACAGAAAGAAAGCACCGAAGGAGGAGGTTGATAGGTTAAAGGCAAACCGATTCATTAGGGATGCCTTCTACCCCGACTGGGTAGCCAATCCGGTGTTGGTCCCAAAGCCCAATGGGACGTGGCGAACCTGTATTGATTACTCAGACCTCAACAAAACTTACCCAAAAGACTGTTTTCCGTTACCAAGGATTGACCAGCTCGTGGATGCCACGGCGGGGCATGGCCTGATGTCGTCCATGGATGCTTATTCTGGATATAACCAGATTCCCATGCATGCCCCCCACCAAGAACATACGAGCTTCATCACGGATAAAGGGCTATACTGCTATAATGTCATGCCATTCGGGCTCAAGAATGCTGGAGCCACATACCAGCGGCTCGTAAACATGATGTTTTCAGAACAAATAGGGAACAACATTGAGGTTTATGTTGATGACATGCTTGTCAAGTCTCAACTCAACAAGAACCATGTTGATGACCTCGAAGAGTGCTTCGACGTGCTCAGGAAGTATAACATGAAGCTAAATCCTCAGAAGTGCACTTTTGGGGTGTCTTCAGGAAAATTTCTGGGCTTTATTGTAAACTCTCATGGAATCGAGGCTAACCCCGACAAGATCAAGGCCCTGATTGACATGCCCTCACCTCGAAGGCACAAAGATGTCCAAAGCTTGACTGGCAGGATGGCAGCCCTAAGCAGATTCATCTTGAAATCTACGGACCGTGGTCTTCCATTTTTTAACTTATTAAGGGGAGGTAAGAAATTTGAATGGACGGAGGAATGCGAGCTGGCTTTTCAGGAGCTCAAAAAGCACCTTGCAGAACTACCCATCCTGTCGAAACCTGAAACGGGAGAAATACTGTACCTATACCTTTCAACCACCAAACACGCGATAAGCGCAGTGCTCGTTTGAGAAGAAGAGAAGGTGCAAAGACCCGTTTACTACATCAGTAAAAGATTACTGAGGGCAGAGCCAAGATACCCATTGATGGAGAAACTCGCACTCAGTTTAATTCATTCATCTCGTAAACTCCGCCCCTACTTTCAGGCGCATCCCATCCATGTGCTGACTGATCAACCGCTTAGACAAGTCTTGTCTAAACCAGAAACTTCAGGTCGACTTCTTAAATGGGTTGTTGAGCTCGGACAGTTCGACATCACCTACCACCCAAGAACGACCATTAAGGCACAGGCATTGGCGAACTTTATAGTGGAATGTACTGGAATAGCCGACGACGAGGTAATAACCACGACCCACGAGCTGTGGAAACTTTACGTCGACGGCTCATCAAATGAAAATGGAGTGGGGGCAGAGGTCATTTTGGTTACCCCCGCAGGGAGTAGATTTCATTCTGCCTTAAGATTTGGCTTTAAAGCGTCGATAATGAGGCCGAATACGAGGCTTTACTCGCGGGACTTCGTATAGCAAAGGAGCTCAAAGCTAGAGCTATACACTGCTACAGTGACTCCCAGCTCGTGGTTAATCAAATCCTAGGAGAATACCAGGCTCGTGGCACAAGGATGGCAACTTATCTGGAGAAGGCAAAATCCGCATTGGAATATTTCGAGTTTTACGTAATCGAACAGGTTCCCCGAGAACGAAACTCAAATACAGATGCCTTAGCTCGACTCGCTACATCCACCGAAAATGAGGAGCTGAATGTTGTACCCATAGAACACCTATCAACACCTAGCATTAACGAGCCAGAAAAGGAAGATGTGTGTATGATCGAAACAGAGCTGACCTGGATGACCCCAATAGTTGATTATCTCGAAAATGGAGTCCTTCCAAAAGATCGGAACCAGGCTCGAAAGTTGATGTATCAACTTCCCCGTTACACCATTTTGGACGGAAAGCTATACAGAAGGGGATATTCCATGCCGTTACTTAGATGCGTAACCCCTCCCGAAGCTAAGAATATCATTGAAGAAATTCATGAAGGATTTTGCGGAGATCACAACGGGGGGCATAGCCTGTCCAAGAAGATCATACGCCAAGGATATTTCTGGCCAACCATCAAAACAGATTCTTTCGAGTACGTGAAGAAATGCGAAAAATGCCAGAGATTCGCCACGATACCCCGAGCTCCGCCATCCGAGCTGACCTGTTGACTTCCCCATGGCCTTTCGCGGTATGGGGCATCGACCTCATAGGCTCTCTCCTGACTGGTAAGGGCGGAGTAAAATATGCTGTGGTCACCGTGGATTACTTCCCAAAGTGGACGAAGGCTGAACCATTGGCGACTGTAACTTCAAAAAAGATCCTTGATTTCGTGGTATAAAGCATCGTGTACCGATATGGGGTACCAAGGAAGATCGTATCGACAATGGAACCCAGTTCGATTGCGACTTGTTCACCAACTTTTGTGAAAAGAACGGCATAATAAAGAGTTTTTCATCAGTAGCCCACGCTCAAGCGAATGGCCAGGTCGAGGTTGTAAACAAAACTCTCAAAAGTTCTCTGAAGAAAAAGTTGGAGGAATCGAAGGGACGGTGGCCCGAAGAATTTCCCCAAGAGGCAATGATGCCCATCGAGGTCGAAATTCTAACGATCCGAACTCAGATTTACGATCAAAGTTCAAACCACACTCAGCTCGAGGAAACCTTAGACCTGATTGAAGAAAAGAGAGAAGAGGCTCAGCTGAGAAGCGCTGCTTACCAGCAACGAACTACCAGGTATTTCAACAAGAGGGTTCGAGATCGAAAGTTCGGAATGGGAGATCTGGTGTTAAGACGCATATTCTTGGCAACGCGAGATCCAGCAGCTGGGGTGCTCGGGCCGAATTGGGAAGGACCATACCAGATAGAGTCAATCATCCGTCCCGGTGTGTACAAACTTGCGAGATTGGACGGGAGCCTGGTACCACGAGCATGGAATGGCGAACACCTTAGACCTTACTATCAACAGTGTAGGAAAAGTGTTGCCTATAACCATGAGTTTCTATCTGTATTAGTTTGTTTCCTTTTTGATTTTCATCAAATAAAGATTTATTTCATTCAGTATATTATCTCTTTTTATTTTTTATTTTTGCAATCTCTCTTAATTTAATAACCTATGGTCACACTCATAGGATATTAAGGGGGCATCATTGGTATATATACCATCAGCTTAAAAAATAAAAAATATATAAAGTATTTGGATATAACCAGATACGCGAGCTTAGATAGTTCGGACATAACCGAATTATCAAAAACATGAAGTATTTGGATATAACCAGATATGCGAGCTTAGATAGTTCGGACATAACCGAGTTATCAAAAACATGAAGTATTTGGATATAACCAGATACGTGAGCCTAGATAGTTCGGACATAACCGAATTATCAAAAACAGAAAATGTTTGGAATTAACCAGATGTGCAAACTTAACAGGTTTGGAACAAACTAGCCAAAAAACTAATCGACGATAAGTAGGAACCTAAACCTACTTCGGGATAAGTCGAGATCGAGGCTGGAATATCTTAAAGAAAAATAGTTTCAAACTCTTAACCTTGGAATAAAAACCGAGGACGAGAAAAAATAACTAAGCAAAAAAAAAAAAAGATATAACCAAACCATTCACGTTACATACCATATAAGTACTTTCGAGTTCATGGTAAAAGTAACATCCGACTTTGATGAATAACGAGGTCGGGAGCGGATAATTTGAACAAACTATGCATAAACGCATCGAGTTTCGAGCCTAAATCCACAATATGTTTGTATGACTAAATAAACATAAATGATTCATCCATATAAAATGTGCAAAATATTTCGAGCCAAGAAATGTAAAGCATATAAAAGTCAATGTTAAAAGAAATTGTATCAGCCCCATGGGCATAAATTAAAATAGTTACAAAAATAAGGGGACACAGCCCCAATAAGTGATTTCCCCGAGATCAGATTTAAGAAGGAGGAGTCTCCTTGGCCTTCTCAGCATCAGTAGCACCGGACCCCCCAGGACGAATAGCTTGACTATCCTTCTGAGCAGCCTCTCGAGCAGCTTCACTTGCCTCAAGACGGGCATTCCACCGCTCAACATACTTGGCCTCGAGAGGACCCAGGAAACTGGTGTTGAGGTCGGCATTATCAACCCAAATTTTTTACATGGCTTGGTCGACCGCTTTCTCCTTCTGCTCTTTAAACTCGTCCAGGAGGTGGGCCTTCTCGCTCTCCATGATGTCGAAGGTAGCAGATTTCTCCTCTTCGAGCTTAGCATTAGACTTCTCAAGACGAGTCTTTGCCTGTTCAAGCTCGACATTCGTCTTCTCCAGCTCCACGAGACGGGTCTTCATTTTTTCAAGTTCGGATTTCGAGTCCTTGAGTTCGTCAGCCATCTTAAGCTGGAGATCCTTCGAATTTTGGGCCAGAGACATGCTCGTGTGCACCTCGTTGGTCAGCTTATAGTTAAGCTGTGCTGAAACGACAAGGGCCTGAAATACAAAGAACAAATTAGATCACGAGTTGAGGCACAAACACTTAAAGGAGAGTTGCGAAGGCTACCGCGGCAGTGAGTTCGATACTCTTATCATAAAGAGTATTGCAGTCCGAGGCCTTGTGCACAAGGTCCCAATGGTCGGCACCGAAGCCTGAAAAGCTCTGACCCACTCGAGAGAGGACATCCGAGCTGAGCACAGCCCCTTAGGTCCCAGCGGCGCCATCAAGCACGAACTCCTCAATATGAGGTCGGGCCGTCGGCAGCTCAACCTTGGAAACAGAAGGTTTCTTCGGGGGCCGACCGACTGTTATTTGAGTATCGATCGGAGGAAGCGAGATGGGCGCGGTTGAGCCAGACGCATCAACCTGGACAATCGGTTCCTCGGTTGTGCTCGCAGTAGTCTGGGCCGTTGGGGTCTTCTCGTGGCGTCTGGGGATCTTGGGTGGTCGGTCGGACCTCCGCGGGATTCTCGGACGTTTACTCTTCTGAGCTCCGGATCCCTCATCGCTAAAAAGCACAGCATCGAGGTCGGAGTCCATGGCACCTGCACAGTTCCAATCAGAGTTAGACATAATGAGAATAAGCTTGGAAAATAAAAAAAAAACCAAGTGAAGAAAAGACCTAACTGGAACTCTTCCCCGAACTAGAGCTCGAGGACCATGAAATTCCCCCATCTTCAGAAGAAGCAGGGGGAGTACCTTCCCTATAGGTGGGTGATAACCTCGAAAGGTCCCTATAATCGTTGGTCCCGTATTGAACAGCTATCCCGTTCCACACCTCGTCCGAAGTATACATGGTGTCATACTTCCCGAGCCCACTATCAAACCTATGGACACAGTCGTCTACCCAACTCCATATGTAGAAGTGGTATCTATCATGTGGGCATGAGACTAGCCTATTGGGCTTATGCCTTAGTAAGGTGGGGGACCACATTCTCGAAGTATGGAGGGTTTTACCTTCATCCGAGTCTGAGCTCGAGGCTTCGTCATTAGCCTCGTTCCCCGACGGCGGACTCCTTATGCGAAATGGAAGTGGGGACCTCACCTCTCTCCTCGGAGGGAGGACGCTTGTGGGCAGCGGCACCTGCTCCCAGTGTTCATACTTTTTATTGGACCAGTCAGAGGTAGACTGGCCCTCCCCCAAAAGTCCACATTTTCGGAGTTTATCCTCATGTAAAAGGTACAGGAGAGACCTCCTACCATGAGGGAGTTGGAGCAGGGTCTCCTTATGTCCCTTCATTGTCTCGTCAGGAGTGGGACGCTGAAAATTGGCTGAAAAGCAAGATACATTTCAACTAAGTACGGATATAAGAGCTAAAATCTCGAACACAGAGATAAAGATAACGGGAATACTTATGAATCCGCCTGAACGAGTAGTGTTGAGACGGGGACAGACCGTCTGTCCAGAAGAAGACCTTTTTGAAATCAGGCGGATGATTGGGAAGATCTTCAAAGACCTTCTTCTCTTTGGGATAGCTCGAAAGATAATAAAAGCCATCTCCTCCCCGAGCTCGGGAGGGGTTTCTTTTCAGACAAAAGAGATATAAAATCTCTTGAGGCGAAGGCCCTTCCCACGACAGCTTGTGGTATAGCGACCTCAGGGCAGACAGCACCCTGTAAGAATTGGTGTTGAGCTGGAACGGAGCCAACCCAACGAAATCCGTGAAGTCCTTGAAAAAAGACTTCAAAGGCAACAGTGCCCCCGCCCTCATGTGTTCCTGGCTCCATGCCGCGTATTTCAGTTTGGTGTCGCGGCCCCCAGGGGCGAAACAGCTTCGTTCGTGGTCGGCCGGAGCTCGACACTTCAAAGAACTTGACAAGCTGAGGCCATGGTGGGCCAAGATGTCAGTTATCTGACTAGTCGAGGTCACCGAGCTCCAATAGTGCTCGACCTCGAACATTTCTTTCCTCGGCTGTGAGGAAGAAGGTTCCCCCATTAGTGAAAATTGAAGTTCTCCTGGATTGAATACGATAGTGACCTTTAGTGCAGGGTCGAGGGGAATCGGCCTAGGCCCTGAGTTGGGCTCTGGATAAAGAGCCTCCCGAAGAATTCTCCTCTTCTTCTCTATGACCTCGTCTATTTGGCGGCGATAATGAGCTCGAATATCCTCCTGCTCGCGTGCAAGCTCGTACTCCCGTATTCGATGTTGATTCCGGGCGAACAGCGATTCTGGGCTCAGGGTTTTTGGCTCGTAAGGGATTGCCAGCAACGACCCCCACCGTCTTTCCAGATTCTGTGACATCTAGCGAGAAAGAAAAAATGGTGAGGGCCATGCATACAAGAATTACGAGTTCGATAGGACGAGCTCAGAGTCTGGGAACAAAACAAGCCATATATTAAGACCCTTATTAAAGAGTCAGGACGTGCATTCCACGAGAAAGGGAGGGGAGTGGATAATTTTTTGAAAATCCCGAAAATCAGGGGAAAAAGAGTGGCCGATAACTAGAAAAGGCAGCCTTGGGTTTCGTGTAT
Organism: Humulus lupulus; assembly: GCF_963169125.1. Taxonomy (NCBI): domain Eukaryota; kingdom Viridiplantae; phylum Streptophyta; class Magnoliopsida; order Rosales; family Cannabaceae; genus Humulus; species Humulus lupulus. Next base: position 283,467,952 of record NC_084794.1, on the reverse strand, counting down.
TTGTCAAAGCCAAGGTTTTTCACCCGAAATCTTGGTGTACAAGAAACGTCTCTTAAAATTTTGAAACCTCGAAAACAGGAATCTTGTTCAAACATCAAAACTGGGTATGAACCAGTGATGTAAATTCAGTATGGAAATCTAAAAAAAAAACATAAGAGCTTATCGGATAAAAATCCCCTAACGTATTATGCTAAGAAAATAAACTAGTACATTCAAAGACACAGCAAGAACAGTACGAACAAAAACTGGCAAAAGGGAAAACAAAGATTGTACACTTACACAATAATGGCGATTGCAGAGAAATTGCTGACTGAAGGAGAGGCTGCAAATATGAACTCACGGACTTGAGCAAACCGGAGGTTCTTTGCTTTTTTGGCTGAGAGAACATGCACGAGATAGAAGTTTTCTAAGATGGCCTCTGGTTTCGTCCTTTTCTTGCTCCTGATGAACGAAATAAAAAAGAAGATGATGGATGGGGTCTTATATATATAGATGGAAAAAGGGGATTAATCTGGGGCATTGAATGAAATCCTTGCAAGATCCAACGGATGGGGATTACTGATAAGATGGTACCGAAAAGGTGGCAGACGAATGATCGTGGGCATGTTTCCAAGGTACTCAAGTATCATAAGTGAGCAATGCCCAACTGCGCGTGTCCATTTTTCAGGAGTATGACGGTACGGTTCCCGAAGAAAGTAGTTCAAAAGTTTCCTTCTCTTAGGATTCGAACAAATACTTTTGAGGGGGCAAGATGTTATACCCAGATTTCGAGCCATGTTAAATGTGACCTCGAAAGCTGGATTCGCAACGAATGAACCCGTAAAGTTCGAAGTATGCTCCAGGATTAAATATCGAGGCTGCAATACTCCAGACGACCTCGAATGTGGTGGCCTCGAAACGTTCACGCTCTCGAAAGGTAGCTCCTGAGACGCCTCTATCCTCAGGAATGACCTCGGATCAGGGACTCCGAGCCTGACGTACGTACGATCTCGAAGCCATGTAACCTCGGGAGACGTCATTAGCTCGAAGCTGATGAGAAATCTGGGAGATTAAGGCCTTGGAGATATATGATAATGACTTTGAATATCTATAAGTGTTATTTATAAGGGGTGTGCTCTGCATTTATTATTGTAAATCCCATAAAATCATGGGATATTATTCAATTAGTTATACGCCCCCTGGTCTTCAGGGGGCGTTTCTTTTTATATCAGATTGCAGGCATTTAAAGCCATTTAATTTATTTACACAAAAAGAGTAACTACCCAAAATATGTGGGATAGTATTCTGCATCCTTCTCTATAAATAGAGAAGTCGTGCACCATTGTAAGGGACCGAAATTCTGAACCTTGAGAGAAAACTCTGAAGAATTCATGCTTAAGAATTTTCAGAGATAATCTTGAGTTTAATAACAGAGACTCGTGGACTAGGCAGATTTAACTGCTGAACCACGTAAAAATCGTGTTTTGTGTTGTTATTTTTTAATTGGTCATTACTGTTTGTTGTTTACGTGCTCTTCTTTCACTGTTGACGAAAAACGGCGTCAAAAAGTAAAAATAGCAAAAACTATCTCACCAAGATTTTGTTGTCATGAATTTTGCAAAAATTTAACTCAAAATTTCAAAATGGTAATCAAAATATATTTCAATGCATGAATATGCCTACTACCCCCAACTTTAAATGAGACATTGTCCTCAATGTCTAACATTAAGCACAATGTGCGAGAAAAAAGGAATATGATCACCAACAAAAACAACAAAACCCCAAAAAGTAAAATTTGCAACATAAAATAAAGACACAAATTAAAATAAAACACACTAAAAAGAAAGATAAAACCTGATCAGTCTTTGGTAGACAAAAGCATCGCTCTCAGGTAAGTCTACCAACTGCATATTTGTGTACTATCCTGTATCAAAAATGAATTTTCTTTTATCCTGCGTCTCAAAAATAGAAGCGTTAGTAACATTTTCAGGATAAAGAAAATGTTTGGTATCAAAATCGTGGAGGAAATTTGGTGAATGTTTCATTGCAAATATGTTTATGATTTCCTCAACGATTAAGTTTATCACATCAGTATGATAGCTTCCATTTTCCTTTGGAGTGGTTGGAAGAATTTCGGTATGGGAAAGAGTTTCACTCCAAATGGTAATAACATCATCCTCATCGGGTTTTGAACTAGGAGTAGGGGATGGTGTTATAGCCTCAGGTTGGGATGGGAATTGACTTAAATTATGTGAAATAATAGCGTTGGTCAATTCTGAAAGTTGAGTACTAGTTTCCCTAAAATCTTCCACAAATTGTCTATTGAATTCTCTTTGCTCCTCTATAAATGTGTGTAAAGTGGCCTCTAAGGAATTCGTATTAGTGCAAACATTATATGGAGGTTCATGTGGGAAGTTAGGAGAATTTTGCTCAAAATTCATGTGATGCGGTGCATGGTAGTTGTACTCAGGTTTCCAACTAAAATCTACGGGGTTGGTCCAACTAGAAGTATGATTCCTATGGTCGACTCTTTCAAAGTCACAATAACGTTCATCATAATCTACCTCGGGAACCTCGTAACTTTCTCTTTCAAACTTAGTTTCTAAGACATCAAGTTCTCGGTATTCTCTTACACTAAGTTTACATGCACTCCTAAAATGGCTAGTACCCTCAGTAGCACTAGAATTGCAATTATTTCCGAATGAAGAATAATACATGGGAAAATACATCTCGAAACGTTTCTTTTCTTCTTCATTCATTTTTTTTTATTTGGCTTTTGTGATTTTTTTTTGTTATTTTTGGTTTTACTTGTTTCCAGGTCGATTTGAGGTTTTTAGAATGATCCCACTTAAAACTCACACTTTATCTAGAACTCCCCGATGTTACTAGATAATTGTGGAGGGGTTACAATTCACAAAAACGGTCCTCTTACAACAAATACTTACTATAACTCTCTGAAGTTACTAAGTAAGCATGGAGGGAACTTTTACTCAAATTGACCTTTAAGCAAAAATTGCTTATGTTGACAAAACAAGCTTTGTTTTTATTTTTATTATTATTTTTTTTTGTATTTTATGATTTTTTTTTAAAGATTGAAAACCTAAAAAAAAAAAAAAACTAATAACAAAAATAAATAAATAAATAAAGAGAAAAACCTAGAAATAATAAAAAAAAAACAATTATATAAACACACGAAATAAGATAGTAATATTTTTTTTCAAAGATAGAAGAAAATCTAACTAAGTAAACAACAAAACTAAATTAATCATACAAACACATAAAAAAAAGCACAAAAGTAAGAGAAAAAAAATGTAACAAATCCTAAACACAAATAATTAAAATAAAAAAAATAAATGAAAACTAAACTAAGAAAATACAAGCAACCAATTTGTATATATATTTTTTATTATTATTATTTTTACTACAATAAAAAAATAGAGAAAAATATAATAAAATAAGATACTAAAAATAAATTAAAAAAAAAGACTAAATACACACACATGTGTTTTTTTTAATTTTTTTCAACAATAATAAAAAAAAAAGAGAAAGAAAAAAAAGAAAAATAACAACAAAATAAAATAAAATAAGTTACAAGAAAAAAAACTAAATAAAATAAAATAAGGTACAAGAAAAAAAAGACTAAATAAACACACAACAAGTTTTTTTTTTTTAAATTTTTTTTTGTTTTTTTTTAATTTTTTTTTCTTACAACAATAATAAATAAAAAGAGAAAAACAAAACTAACAAAATAAACTAAAAAAAATAAAATAAAATAAAAACTAAGAAAAAGAAAGGATAACAAATTTTTTTTGTTTTTTTTGTTTGGCACAACAATGACAAAAAAAAAATGAAAAACTAACTAAAAATGAACAATTAAAAAAAAAAATTAATGATAGTGATTTTTTTTTAAGAGGAAATAAGATAAATCTAAAAAAAAAATCCTAAAGAAATGTACACAAAAATAAAAGGATAGAATTACTTACCTTTTCGCAAAATTTATTGAAAAACTTTTTTTTTTCACTATTACCTCCCCGGCAACGGCGCCAAAATTTGTTTAACGCCCAAACGTGACTTCCACTTAGCGGTGATTGTAGTATAGATCGGGCGGTCGATTCCACAAAGAGGCAAATAAATAAAGTTAATCAATAAATAAAGTTTAGAGATAAATAATGTGAGGAAAATAGAACAAGTGATATTTTTGTTGTTTTTGAAATTTAAAGATTAGAAATGAAAATTGAATAAAGTGTGATGTAACAATAGGTAACAAATTGGAATGATCAAGAGTCACCAATATGTATACTTATTTATTTGGATATTTGATTCACAAAAATTACACAAATGGATAGTTCACATCCCAACTATTCATTTGGAAGATTTAACATTAAAGCACAAATATGTTTCACAAAAATACATTCAAGTGATTAATATTCTTTACCATGAAATGATGAGATAAATCTTATGAGAAATCTAAAAATGACATTATACCATTGGTAATAATGCAATAAAAGATTGGACATAAAACCTAACACAAATATTACTTTTACTATTTATAAAATACATAGAAAGAACATGACTAATTCTATATAGATTTTAGCAAAAGTACATATATACGAGTGAGATGGAGAAAATGATAAAGATATTATCTATATTATTTTCACTAATTTGATAATACATAGAAAGTGCATGACAAAATCTATATACTAATAGTAAACATAAATATAGATAATAAGATGAAGAAGTAGAGATGAAAGAAAATAAATAACTAAAATATATAAACTTTAAGCACATGGTGAATAAAAAATACCAAACAAAGTCATAGTGCATATAGGATCATCCTAACCTTCCTAAGAAGGTTAGCCTATTATGCTAGACATTCTCTAGAATTCTAGAGAGAAAATATGAGAAATGAGACTAAAATTTGGTAGAGTTTTGCTACCTAAAAATTACATACCAAATGTGAAGAAAGTGTCCCTATTTATAGATGGAGAAAATGACTAAAAATAAATTAAACAACAAAATGGGGTTTACAAAATAAATCTGAAATACTAATAATAAAATATGATTTTGAAAAATCAAATCTTATTATTAATATTAACTTAGCTATTTTTGTGTATGGTCAAAATGCCCTTTTTCTAAAATACCACAAAATATGAGCTTTAAAGCTCAAAGAGGAAAGGTGCAAGGCCCAAAGTGCACAAAAAGTTGGGCCAAGGGTGGCTGGTGGCAGCTGGTCCATTGACCAAGACCAGCCAATGGGTAGGCGCCACATAGGCGGCTGGCTGAAGAGAGAGGAGGTAGGCTTGCTGCACTGGGCTTGGTTGCTTCGAATGGGCCTGCTGGGCTTAAGAGGTTGGGCTGGTGGGATGGATTGCTTGGTTGACTGATTCAACGTAGGAGGAGAAGGGATTGCTGGAGACGCATGGGCGTTGGAGGCTGCTGAAGGGAGTTGGCACATGCAGACAAAATGGCTGAGTTGAAGGGGCTGCCTGGGACACGTGGCGCGAGGGGAGGGCGCCACATGGTGCTGAAGGTGGAGAAAGAGGCTGGCGGGCCTGGGCCTATTTTGGGCTTCAAGTTACAAAAATACCAACTTTTTATCATTTCTTCAGTTTTATTTATTTATTTCTTCTTTCTTTTTCTCTATGCCAAAATGCACTTTAATTCCTACAAAATAACAATAAATTAAATTCTAATCAAATATTTTCATTTATGAAATAAATCATATTAATTCCATGAAAATATTAATTAAAACTTAATTTATTTTGACTATTAAAATCAATAAATGTGTATTTTTCACCACTAATCATATCCTTATAGGGTGGCTGATAAAAAACAGAAATTGCTTAGCTTTCAAAGTGGTAATGTTGGTGGGGGAAATTTGTTGGTTGTGACCTTTAATAAGGAGAGATGTCGGAAAGCCTTAGCTAAGTTTGTGGTCAAGGATGAGCAAGGCTTTAGTGTTGTAGAGGGTGAAGGCTTTAAAGAATTTGTTGAGGAGTTGCAACCAAAATTTGTTATCCCTAGTAGAAGGAATGTGACTACAGATATATATCAATTATTTTGTGATGAAATGGTTAAATGGGCAAAGGGTATGCTTAACCACTGATTGTTGGACCTCTTCCACCCAAATGGCTTATATGTGTCTCACTGCACATTATGTTGACAGTGATTGGCATTTGCAAAAAAGAATTATAAATTTTTGTCAAATTTCCAATCACAAAGGAGAGACAATCGGTAAGGTGAGGCTTGTTTGCTGGGTTGGGGAATAGAAAATGTTTTTGCTGTGACTGTTGATAATGCATCAGCTAATGATGTGGCAGTTGGTTTCGTCAAGAGGATGGTGAATGCATGGAATAGATCTGTTCTTGATGGCGAGTTCATGCATTTAAGGTGTGGTGCGCACATAGTCAATCTAATTGTGAATGAGGGGTTGAAAGACATGCATGATTCAATCGCTGCCATTTATAATTGTCTAAGATACATTCGGTCATCTCCTGCAAGGTTGCTAAAATTCAAAGCTTGTGTGGATGGGGGAAGAATTGATTACAAGGGGGGGGGGGGGGGGGGGGTTGGTTTTAGATGTGCCTGCAAGGTGGAACTCCACTTTCATGATGTTAGATGTGGCTCTTAAATTTGAAAAAGCTTTTGCAAGATATGAGGAGGAAGATAACATATTTGTGAGTTTCTTCATGGAAGATGAACATGGGAAGAAGAGGGTTGGGTCGCCAACTTCTAGTGATTGGGAGAGTGCTACTATCTGGCGGCCCAACCCTCTTCTTCCCATGTTCATCTTCCATGAAGAAACACACAAATTTGTCATCTTCCTCCTCATATCTTGCAAAAGCTTTTTCAAATTTAAGAGCCACATCTAACATCATGAAAGTGGAGTTTCACCTTGTAGGCACATCTAAAACCAACCCCCCCTTGTAATCAATTATTTCTCTATCCACACAAGCCTTGAATTTTAGCAACCTTGTAGGAGTTGACTGAATGTATCTTGCACAATTGCGAATGACATCAATTGAATCATGCATGTCTTTCAACCCCTCATTCACAATTAGATTGACTATGTGCGCACCACACCTTAAATGCATGAAATTGCCATCAAGAACAGATCCATTCCATGCATTCACCATCCTCTTGATGAAACCAACAACCACATCATTAGCTTATGCATTATCAACAGTCACAGCAAAAACCTTTTCTATTCCCCAATCCAGCAAACAAGTCTCAACTTACTGATTGTCTCTCCTTTGTGATTGGATATTTGACAAAAAATTATATTTCTTTTTTGCAAATGCCAATCACTGTGTACATAATGTGCAGTGAGACACATATAAGCTATTTGGGTGGAAGAGGTCCAACAATCAATGGTTAAGCATACCCTTTTTCCATCTTTAGTTAACTCTTCCTTTAATTTAACCCTCTTATCACAAAATAATTGATATATCTCCCTAGTCACAGTCCTTCTACTAGGGATAAATTTTTTTGGTTACAACTCCTAAACAAATTATTTAAAGCCTTCACCCTCTACAGCACTAAATCTTGCTCATCCTTGACCACAAACTTAGCTAAGGCTTTCCAACATCTCTCTTTATTGAATGTCACAGCCAAAAAAATTCCCCCACCATCATTACCACTTTAAAAGCTAAGAAATCTCTGTTTTTTATCAGCCACCCTATAAGGATACTTCTTACATTGATTGTTCAAATGTACCCACAAACTACTTGTAACACCCTGCTACCCAGGGACCGTTACGTTGTGCATTTTAAACAGTGCTAAACTCACTAACTGAGCCATTTGGTCATAATCGTGTAACTAAGTGTGATTAACGATTTAGGGTTAAAAATTTTGGTCAAAAATACAAAGTTTCACTAAAACGTTTACTGTATACATTGGGATCTCAAAATATATTTTAAAGGTTAATTACAATAAAATATTTACAACCAGCTGACCTAAGCGGTAAAATAAGGTTTAACCCTAGTTCCTCTTTAAACCCTCGGCCGTGGCGGTCGAGCAGCCGCATATGTAAATATTGTCATCTAAGCTTTCCAACTTAAGGATGGTCCAACTTTCTTTTGTCTTTACCTGCACCACATAACACCTGTGAGCCGAAGCTCTACAAGAAAACTCAATATGCTCATGAACAAGTAATAACATGTCACCAAATCATAATAGGCATGCCTAACAGTAATAACCGTGCTCATGCATGCAAGCAGGTACAAATAAATGTTTGTGGAGTTCTGTGCTCTGAGTAGATGACTAATAAGTATCTCACTCTAAGGTAGATGACTAATAAGTCTCTCTGAGGTAGACGACTAATAAGTCTCTCTCTGAATAGTTGACTAATAAGTCATTCTCTAAATAGATGACTGATAAGTCTATCTCTGTGTAGATGACTGTTTACCGAGTTTTTCGGAAACCTTAATAATAGAATATTAGAGAGCTTAGAAGAAAAGATTTATGGAATAAAGACAAGGTTTTTTACGTGGTTGGGGCGTTAATGAGCCTTAGTCCACGAGACAATTGTATTAGAGCTTAGAGAATCTATAACATTGGAGTTTTCTACAAGTTTCAGCAGAGTAACTATTTCCAAGCCAAAGGTCCCCCTTGCCCAATGCCCCACTACCTGTATTTATAGGTTTACGGGTGCACTGGGCTTGGGTTGGGCTGACCCGGGCCCAATAAGGGTATAAATACTATTGGCTTCTCTAATGGAAGTCCAATACAAAGGATTAAAACATAGAAAATACACTAATATGAGCCCACTGGGCTGGCCCAAACCACATCTGTCATCCGACAAGTTGGGGCTTTGGTCTGGGCATCTCGTTTTACGAGGCAGATTCAGGGGACAAAATTGGTCAGAGTAGTGGCAGCGCAGGTCTGAACCAACGGCGTACAATCCCAAGGTAGCCTTTTCTGTAGGTGAAGCGTGGGGGTCCCCACGCTTCATGGGACGAGGTCAGGGTCACGGACGGTTTACCTTGCCAACCTCGGACAACCGACCCGGGTTCGTTTACCCACGTCCCCCTCCGTTCGTCAAGGTCCTGTATCGTCTACCAGGGGCCCAGATCATTTACCAGGACCGCGGAACGTTCACTAGGTGCTCGGGCTATTCCACCAGGATCCCTGACCGTTTACCAGGCTCTGGGATCATCCATTGCGATCCCGACTGTCATTATCGGAAGCCACGCTCATACCATCTCCCGTATGACCATCCCAGATGACACTCCCCGGATGCCCTTTAGGCCTCATCTAGACTTGGGCTACCAACGTCTATTTTACTTTTTGCCAAACGGGCCCGGTCTGGGCCCAAACTCATTCGGGCGGCCCGCGGGCTTGAAGCGTGGACCCGGGCGCCCAGAAGGAAACAAGGATAACATTTACCCCCCAAGCCTTCATCTGGGCTTGCGCGGTGGAGGCTTATGTTTAACACCCAAATGAGACTTCCACTTAGTGGTAGTCGTAGTATAGATCGGGCGGTCGATTCCACAAGGAGGCAAATAAATAAAGTTAATCAATAAATAAAGTTTAGAGATAAATAATGTGAGGAAAATAGAACAAGTGATATTTTTGTTGTTTTTGAAATTTAAAGATTAGAAATAAAGATAGAATAAAGTGTGATGTAACAATAGGTAACAAATATGAAGGATCAAGAGTCACCAATATGCATACTTATTTATTTGGATCTTTGATTCACAAAAATTACACAAATGGATAGTTCACATCCCAACTATTTATTTGGAAGATTTAACATTGAAGCACAAATATATTTCACAAAAATGCATTCAAGTGATTAATATTCTTTATCATGGATGTTGGACCCAAAACGGGTATGTTTAAAAATTTATAAATCGCAAGCGCACGAATCATTCATATAGAATAGTGATCGTGTAAGCAAGGATATCGAACCCAAAGGAGTTGTCTTAAAATCGAAAAGAAAACTATTTTAAACCAAAATTAATAAATTCTAACCTAGTTCCAAAGATTGATGGGATTTTTTAATAATGAAAATACAAGAAAAGACAATAATATAAAAATGAAATACAATATATATATATAAATATAAATTAAAAGTAAAAATCAAGATAGTAAAATAAGATTATTAAGGATTAGAATCCACAAAATATAAGTTCAATAATATTTATAAGTACATTGATTCCCAAGTTTTAGTGATAGTTAAAATAAATCAAACTATCATTTTCTAAATAAATTTATAATTTTAAGCACAAATTATTTCTAAAAAGATAGAATTTTTCTTCACTTTTCAAAGTTATAATTTCAAAGCATTTAGTGTAAATCAATCTAATGAAATAACAAATAAATCAATGAACATTATTTATAAGGCAAAACATAATATTTTTGTTCTAAGTATGGATGTGTACAATTTAATGACACATCTTACACAAATAATATTATGTATTTGCACTAATGAAGAACAAAGTTTAAATATGTGCTAACAATCCAAAATACATGATATTTAAGATGAAAGAAGATATTTGAAGAAGAAAATTTCATAAACTTTATTGCACAAAATGGGAAATCAACATACAAAATAAATACTATCTAGTTACATAATGTTTCATCATCACCTTAATAATCTTAAAAAGATTAGAAACACATAACTAGAATAGCAAATACAAACTAAAAATTACAAACATAAATAGGAAAATTTGGAGGAAAAACCTCCAAAATTTTCCTCTAAAAATACATAGAAAAAAATAAAAAGAAGAAGAAGATGAAGAGAGTTGAGAGGTTTTGAATGTGTAGAAACTTTGTGTAGAGTAACCTCCCCTAAAAATGGACACCCTAAATGGTCTTCAAAACTCCCTATTTATAGCCAAAAATGAGGTATTAAAATAATCAATTCAAATTAATTAAATTGATTAAATTAATTTAATTAATTATAATATGGTAAATATAGGTAAAATATATGGTGTAATAATTATGTTTTGGGGTAAAATGTGTAGAAAGTGGGGTAAAATGTGGTATTTTTATCATAGGGGACAAATGGTACAAAAGCAATTATTTTGGGCTCAATAAATGGGAAAAGGCAGCCATTTTGGTGGCTGGGCAGAATGTGTGGGCTGAACACTGTTGGAGGCGTGAGATGGCTGAACCTTGGGTGCAGCTGGTGCTTCGGCTGGCAGGGGAGAAGATTGGCAGATGGGTGGCAAGGGATTGAAGTGTGCTGCTGCTGGGTCACGTGGCTGGAGGGAAGGCAGGGACTGCTTTGGTGGAGAAGCTTGGCTGGGACATCTTCAAGGGCTGGTTGATGTTGGGCTTGGGCCTAAGCATGTGGGCCTAAGGAAAAAATGCCAAATTCCTTTGCCATTCTTCACAAAAATGTCATCTTTTTTCATCATTTTCATTGCTTTTCAAGAACATAAATTCCCTACAAAATAAATATAAAATAAATCATAATACAATATTTTCAATTATAAAATAAATCAATTTAATTCTTTGAAAGTATTAATTATAACTTAATTATATTTTACATTTAAGTTCAATAATACAACATTTTTTTTACCACTAACTTAACAATAATAATTCAAATAATTAACTACAACATTTTACAACAAGATAATTATAAAAACACACAAAAGTATATAAAATCATGATAAGACTAATAAATTCAAAATTACTTAAAAACTTAATAAATTATTTAAAAACTCAAGAATTAAGCAACAATTAGCACATAAAAGTGGTAAAATAACTCTATTTTGTAGAGTTATCAATGGAAGGATGAGATAAATCTTATGAGAGGTCTAAAAATGACATTATATCATTGGCAATAATGCAATAAAAGATTGGACATAAAACCTAACACAAATATTACTTTTACTATTTATAAAATACATAGAAAGAACATGACTAATTCTATATAGATTTTAGCAAAAGTAAGTATATATGAATGAGATGGAGAAAATGATAAAGATATTACCTATATTATTTTCATTAATTTGATAATACATAGAAAGTGCTTGACAAAATCTATATACTATTAGTAAACATAAATATAGATAACAAGATGAAGAAATAGAGATGAAAGAAAATAAATCACTCAAATATATAAACTTTAAGCACATGGTGAATCAAAAATACCAAATAAAGTCATAGTGCATATGGGATCATCCTAACCTTCCTAAGAAGGTTAGCCTATTATGCTAGACATTCTCATGAAATTCTAGAGAAAAAATATGAGAAATGAGACTAAAATTTGGTAGAGTTTTGCTACCTAAAAATTACATACAAAATGTGAAATGAGAGTCCCTATTTATAGATGGAGAAAAGGACTAAAAAGAAATTAAACAACAATTTGGGGTTTACAAAATAAATCTGAAATATTAATAATAAAATATGATTTTGAAAATCAAATCTTATTATAAATATTAACCTAGTTATTTTGATGCATGGTCAAAATGTCATTTTTCTAAAATACCACAAAGTGTGAACTTTAACGCTCAAAATAGCAATTGACAAGGCCCAATACCCACAAAACATGGGTTGAAAGTGACTGGTGGTAGATGAGACTTTGACCCACTCCCAGCCAATAGGAAGGCGCCACGTAGGCGCTGGCTGGGAGAGGAAAAAGGCTGAGGTGAGTTAGGTTTGCTGGGATGGGGAAGGCTGGGTCTTTGGGCCTTCGTTGGGGTGCTGGGTAGCTGAGGAGTTGGGCCTACGTTTGGGCTTACGTTAAGCTTGGATTGGGGAAGCAAGGAGCTTGGGCGTATGGCTGAACCTTAAAGAAAAAGGAGCTGGGGCGCTGAAGGGCTTACGTTGGGCTTGCTAGGGACAGGTAGCGCAAGCTGGAGGCAGCAGCTGGGCACTTAGGCGACGCGTGGCGGCTTCTGGCGAGGACACCTGGCGGCTGGGCAAGGAGAAAAATGGCAGATGTTGCTGGGCTTAGGCCTTCGGATTGGGCCTTTTCTTTTCAGTTTTGCCAATTTTCTTTCATTTGTTTCAAATTTAATTCTTTCTTTCTCTTTTCATTTCAAAATGCCAAAATACTGCTTTAATTCATACAAAACAACAATAAATTAAATCATAATAAAATATTTTCATTCATAAAATATATCATATTAATTAAATAAAAATAATAATCAAAAGTTAATTTATTTTGACATTTAAGATCAATAAAGTTGCACTTTTCACCTCTAATCAGCTTGCCTCAGTCCCGGATATTCTCGACATTTCCCGGTTTGTTTCCAAAGTGACGGGTCCGCGGCGAGGGGCATTGCGTGCTGGATGAGTGTGGAGCTACTGCCTGCTACGTTGACCTGGATCGCGTCCCACAAGCCCGGATCGTTTACCAGGGTCCGGGTTCGTTTACCAAGGCCCCAGTTCATTATGGGGGATACACGTGCCCCCTAGCAATTGCCGCATTGATGGCACTTGATCTTGAAAGGTCAACAAATACCTCAAGGGTCACTATGCTAGGGCTATCATGTCAGCTCGGTTCATGAAGCGTCCTATCCGCACGAGCATGTCCCATTATTATCTCTGCGACAAGGAGGACCGTAGGATGGGGCGACCTTTGAGATGCTCCTCTTTCTGGGACGTTGGATCGGAGCGGCGCAGATCGTGCCTCGGGGGTACTGTGATCCAGAACTCGAGTGGATCCATTAATGTCCCTGCACGATCCTGGACCGTCTGATAGGGGGGATCGATCCCAACCGTTAGATCAAAACCAGCACTTTGGCTCTTATAAATACCCCAGGCTTTCATTTGAAACCTTTACATTCTCGAGCCAGAAAAAGAAACTCGAAGGATTTGTTTATGACCGAGCTTGCTGATGACATCTTCCGCCGTCTGCTTCGTCTTCGCCGTTGCCTATTCCCAACGATTCCAATATCTGCACCCTCGCTTGAGCAGATGACACCAGCCTGCCCTCTCGACGAGCTGCTAAATCGCCTCCAACAGTTCAAGACTGAGATTCTATCGTCACTGTCACCGGACAACCACCATTTTTCACGACCAGCAATTTATAGTAAGCTTTCCTGACTTTCGCCTTTACACATCCATATATACATATACAGATTTTATGTTGCTTTGCTTATCTGCTTAGGTTGCTAGACCTTGCCTGTGCTTAGAATTAGAGTGTTAGGGAAAGAAAACTTGGTCCAGGCTGCTTTGGACCCCTTCGGGTCTGTGTGGTTCCCGGACAAGTGGCGATGGGTCGACTTAGGAGTGTAGTCTTTATTTTTTGTTCCCGATTAGGATCTTGCGGATCCCTGGTAATCCCGGACCTGATTCGGAAGGGACTCCTCCAAGCAGTTCATAGGAGAGCCCCCGTACCTTAACCAACCTTCTTGGGTTTCGGTGCTGACTGCTTGGTTCGTTTATTTTATCCTGTTCTGCTCCCAGATCATTAGCCATGACCTCGGGCGTCACCCTTCACTCGGAGGAGCAAGTTAATGCGGCCCCTATCACATTGCGCGGGTCCAAGACTCCCAAAGGCAACAGGTGGGAGATGGACGTGGTGCCGAACCTTTTCCGGAACTACCAGATGTTATACGCCTTAGAGAAGTGCTTGGGCGTGGAGTCGACTCCCGGACTGTTCCATAATCGCCTGGCTAGGAGAGAGGAGAAGGCCCACACCTCCGTGGGTGGATTCGGGGCCTGGAGCGTAGGCCACATCAGTACGGGTGCCACGCTCCCGCTCTATGACTATTTCGTGCACTTCTTGACGTTCGTGGGGATTGCACCTTTCCAGCTTCTACCCTAAGCATACTGACTACTTGCGGGATAACGCGTCTTCTGTGTCGCGAAGGAGATCCCAGAGCCGACCCCGGCAGAATTCTTGTACTTCTACAAGCTGGAGCTGCAAGTCAACGTCAAGGATAAGACCCTGGACAACTTCTACAGGCTTAAGCCGTGGGGCAACTACCCTGCTCCCACCAGCACCTGGAAGCATCCCTCGGATGTCAGACCTTACTGGTTCATGACGTCCGGGTTTCTTATAGAAAAGAACCCCACGCTGATGCTGGACTTCCAGCGAGTGGGTAAGTGGTTTCCCAATCCCTGGCTTCCTTTTTTCTGTTCTTTTTTTTGTCTTTGTTTTTTATTCCTCATTCTCAACTCATTGTCTTGGGCGACAGGACCCTATGCTCAGACTCCCCTCACCCAGTTCATCTTGGACAGGAATAAATTTTACTTTGAGCTAAGCGCGGAGGATTTGGACGTGGGGGGCTACGTCACCACTAACAACCTTTGAGTAATCGGGATACTCACGGCCCACCAAACGATCAAGGTCCCAAGCCTCTGGGGGATACAATGCGAGAAAGACCCCACACTGAGGGAGGAGCTGGCCCTGGAACACATTAGGGCTGTGGAGGCCGCGGCACTGGCGGACGCGACCAAACGAAAGAGGGACCAGGCTCAGCAGAGGGAGGCGGCCGCTTCCGAGGAGCTAGAAGCCCTCTTCGATGAGGCACAACTGAACGCGGGGACCCCCGGAGCTAGCGTATCAGAGCGAGGTAACTCACCTTTGATTTTGACTTATGCTCCCTAAGTTGGGGACTTAGTTAGGGATAGGCTAGCACACCGAGGCCCCGCGTTTAGGGCTGAAGGGAAATGAGACCTTCATCTCCCATTCCCGTAGGCTAGGAAATCCTTATGTATTCGTCCGTGTTACCCCCAAAAATTGGAGATCGATGATGTGGCAATAGAGGTGTCATGTTCAAGCCAAGTGCACCCGAGGAGAGTACTTGGGCTAGGGTGTGCCCGGTCGGACTTTGGTCCGAGGAGCACTCCAAAGGATGTGGTCGGAACTTGGTCCGAGGAGAGTCCAAGGTATGGTTGGACCTTGGTCCGAGGAGAGCCAATAGGTGTGGTCGGACCTTAGTCCGAGGAGAGCCTAAGAATTTGGTCCGAGGAGAGTCCAAAAGGTCTGGTCCTTATGCATATGTCCAACAAGTGCATGGTTGTCCAAAGAGAGAAATGGCATGCTAGAGGAGAGTGCCATGTTAGACGAGAGACATGGCATGCTAGAGGAGAGTGCCATGTTAGAGGAGAGACATGGCATGCTAAAGGAGAGTGCCATTCTAGACGAGAGGAGTGCATGTCCTACCACCATGCACATATCCGACCAGCAAATGCATGTCCTACCAGTAAGTGCATGTCCTACCAACAAATGCATGTCCTACCAGCACTTGCATATGTCCAGCATGCATGTGTCCGACCAGCACTTGCATGAATGGTCAGTAGGAGATATGGCTTGACTAGATAGAGGAGGACTAAGTCAAGATTCCCAGAAACGACTTCAATAAGAACCGGTCTTGGCACACGCGAGAATCTCTCATTCTTCCCACAAATTGGGGGTTTTGTTACATTTTGAATGTTTTTTGTAATTTAAATATAATAAATATAATGAAATATCCTGATTCTAGGGGATATAAGATGTATGATCCTAAGCCTATAAATATATGGCTTATGGGATCAGAAAGGGGCTTCTTCTTCTTTGGAGACTTTTGGGGGAAATTTTGGGTCTGAGTTTTCTAGAGAGAGAAAGTGCTGGAATCATAACGAATTCTTGTATTTTTGTAATCTGTACTGAAGAAACTCAGTTGGCTCAGTTCATCTGATCTTGAGTACAGATCTATAATCACAACTCTAAGTGGATTAGGCTATTACCAACATATTGGGGCTGAACCACTATAAAAATTGCTGTGTTATTTACTTTTTGTTCAAAAACCATCTGTGTCGTTTTATTTCTCTTGAAGGTTTGTCATTTTTGACGTTCTCACGTCGTTGACCAAAAACACGGTCAACAGTCCGGGTTCCTTCAATACGGGAACTTTCTACACCTGGATGACATGGGGGACCGAGTCTGCTCTTTTGCCTTAGGAGAATTAAGGCAGGTCCGGGGCCCAGATAATGGTGCGTCCAGGATCACTTTTAGTCTTGATTTCCTTGTTCGCTCATTCATTTTACAAACTGTTTGTTGTTTGTGTATATTTCAGAAGACTCTGACATGTCCAACCCAGTGGACAAGATGAAACAGGCCCTCGAGATCCGGGCCGCCAAGGAGAGGGTCGCGGCAGGAAAGCCGCTAAGAATGCGCCTAAGCAGACGCCAGCACTGGAGCTTCAATCCACCGAGGTGGCCTTGGCAGCGGTTCCGATCACGACAGTTGACCCGGAAACTGTCCCTGATCTTCCCGCTCGCCCTTCGGTGATTGACCTGGAGCGGGAACCAACGGCGAGCCGGAGCTCCGGGAAACGAGCCGCGGACTTGGGCGCAGCGGAGGCGGAACCAAGAACCAAGAGGGCCAGGACTAGGCACGCTGGTTCGGCCGGGGAGTCATCCGGGGAGAGTTGCCCTAACACCAAGAAACTCTCGGCAGCACCGACTCTCCCTGTCCATCCGGCCTTACCTGAGGAGGGGGAGGCAGTTCTGCGGGATGAGCAGTCCAAATTAATTTCCCGGACCTGGGAGAGTGGTCGGGAAAGAAGGGAGGAGGTTTACAAGGCCCTGACGATTCGTCGTCAGGTCAAATTTCCTGAGCGTCCGACAACATTCAATGTCCCCCAGCCAATCGTGGGTCGGCTGGTCGCCGAGACGGGTTTCCGCCCCAAACTGGGGCAGGACACGACCCCGTTCACGAAGGACTTACTGGACCAGGTGGGGAATACCATGCCCAACCTCCAACTGAAGCGGTATGCCACTATCGCCAATCAGAACATGTTGTTCATCTCCCAAGCTCTCTGCCACCAAGCCACCGCTGTGAGTTTGCTTTGCATCTTTTTTTTTTTTTTTTTTTTTTTAATTCTTGTTTAGTTAGGACTCTTTCTAAATTTGCTTTATTCCAGGATTCTCTACTGGCACATCGGAATGCCGATCTGGTGGCCGAGCCTGCCATGAAGATGGAAACGATCCAGCTGGAGATGGATGCGGACATGAACCAGCGGGAAGCCGTTAAGGAATCCCTGGCCAAGGAGGTTGAAGAGGCTGCCCGGACTAAGTTTCAACTTGAAGAGACTATGTCCCAGAGAGAAGCCGAGACTGGCAAGCTGGTGGCCAGTCTAGAGGCGGAGCTCCTCCGAGTAAAGGCTCTGCAGGAGGCGGCCGCAGCCCAGTCTAGCCAGGATCGGGAGAGGATCACCGACCGGGAGTCCCGGGTCAGAGAATTGGATGAGTTGCTCCAGCAGGAGGTGAAGACGCACGATGAGACTCGCCGCGAGAAAGAAAAGGCGGATGCCATGCTGGAGGTCACCTTCGATGAGGCCATCTACATGGCCTGGGTCTAGGAAAAGAATATGAACCTCCTGCTCTACCCTGACCCTGCCGCGAAGAGGGCTGAATTCGAGGCCAAGGAGAAAGTAGACGCAAAGCCCCTGACGAGGAAGAGGCGGATGAAGCCATCAAGGATACGTCAGGGCGGGGCGAAGCCTAGGCCCGGGACCTCTTTTCGTTTTTCTTTAATTTTGTAACACTTTTACGGATGCAGGTGCGTCTAAGAAATTTTTTGTGTTCTTACCCACGTTATTTTTTTTTATATTGCTTTCCCGTTCTCATTCGTTTAAGCTTTCTCTAAGTGTTTTACCACTTATGCATGAATGAGTCGAGTGTTTGGTCCCGGTTCCAACGGCCGGGAACTCTCCTGGTGATCCGTCTTCGGACCTCCACGACCTGGGCTAGATTACTCCTGCTTTTAACCTATCAACTTGCTTTAATCCTACTGCTCAGGTTCCAGCGGCCTGAGCTATTAGGGAGTTGATAATTATTCCTGAATTTCTTTGCCCAGTTCTCCGTGTCGAGAGTTTAACGGTCTGGACCGTCGGAGATTAGTTGATTAGCTTGTTTTGAACCCTAGGTTAGGTTCCCATGGCTTGGGCCATTTCTAAGACTAATTTTAGACAACTTATACCTAGGGGTCCACGTTCTTATAATCCTATGTTGTTGTAGGAATGACGCAGACGGGTATTTAGTTATCTGGGACCGCAGACCGCGTGCGGTCAACCAAGTTTTAGGTATTTTATGTTCTCGGGACACGCATGTCCGGGCCGGGACCAGGCCTGAGCCTTAGGTCCTATATATTGTATCCCCAGACCGCGTACGTCCGGGCCGGGACCAGCCTGAGCCTTAGGTCCTACTGGGTTTGTACCCCCAGACCTGTCGGTCTGGGTCGGGACTAGGTCTGAGCCTTGTGTCCAATCGGGTTTGTACCCCCCGGACCTTGTCGGTCCGGGTTGGGACTAGGCCTGGGCCTTTAATTTCTTGTTCTCGTATTTGTTTATACCGAACTTACCCCCCCCTCCCCCCAAGTGAGCGAAGACTGGTCATGGGTCGCTTAATTAGGGAAGCATATTGGAATTTTCATTGTTTGATAATATTTATTTATGACGTTTTGTACGTGCCATTTTTATTATTCAAGGAATCGCTCTGAGGCGTACATTGTTTACAACAAAAATATAAAACTGAAACACGCTCTCCTAACTACTGATAGTACTTACAGAGATGTTCTGCGTTCCAGGCCCTTGGGACTTCCGTGCCATCGAGCCGTTTTAAACGGTATATTCCCGGAGAAACTTCGTGTTGAATTTCATACAGCCCTTCCCAATTCGGGCCCAGAACCCCCACTCCCAGATCTTGGGTTTCAGGGAAGACTCTTCGCAGGACCAGATCATCGGTTTTGAACCTTCGGCTTTTTACCTTTGAGTTAAAATGCTGCACGATCTTGCCTTGGTACATCTTCAACTGAACTTGAGACTCTTCCCGGATCTCCTTGATGAGATCAAGGGATTCCTGGAGTAAGGCGTCGTTCTGAGCGAGATCTTACGTGTCTCTTCTGTGGGACGGGATGGCCGTTTCTACCTGGATAACGGCTTCGTACCCGTACACCATGGAGTAAGGAGTGTGTCCGGTGGATGTTCTTTCGGTGGTCCGGTACGCCCACAACACGCGGGGCAACTCTTCGGGCCACTTGCTTTTGCAGGCTTGGAGCTTTTTCTTCAATGTTCCTTTCAAGATTTTGTTGACGCCCTCTGCTTACCCGTTCGCTTGAGGCCTGGCGACTGCAGAAAAACTTTTGACAATACCATGTCTTTCACAGAAATCTGTGAAGTGGATGCTGTTGAACTGCTTTCCGTTGTCGGACACAATCTTGTAGGGGAGCCCGTACCGGCATACGATGTTGTTGATGACGAAATCCAAGGCCGTATTCAAGGTGATTTTATTCATGGGCTCTGCTTCAACCCACTCGGTATAGTAGTCGACGACCACAATGGCATACTTCACCCCTCCCTTCCCGGTCAGGAGCAATCCTACCAGGTCGATCCCCCATACCACGAAAGGCCAGGGACTCATCATCAAGGTTATTTATGTTGGAGGGGCTTGCAGGATCTTCGTGTACCTTTGGTACTGCTCGCATTTGCGTACGTAATAGACACAATCTTTCTTCATGGTTGCCCAGAAATATCCTTGACACAGGATCTTTTTGGACAAACTGAGTTTGGCTGTGTGATCTCCGCAGAAGCCTTCGTACACTTCATGCATGATTGCACTCAGTTCGGTCCCGGATACACATCTGAGGTATGGCATGGATAACCCTCTGCGGTAGAGCTTTTCGTCCATCATGACGTATCTGTGGACCTGGACTGAAGCTTCCTGGCTGTGGCTCTATCTGCTGGCAACTCTCCGGTTGTCAAGTAGTGGACAATGGGTCCCATCCAGGACGCGGAGTGGTCGATGGCGCTGATCGCGGAGGGTCAAATGCTAAGGGTGGGGAGATGATTGATCGGGACCAGCCCAGACAGCTCCACCTCTGCATCGGTGGCCAATTTTGCCAACGTGTTTGCGAACACGTTTTGCTCCCTAGGGATTTGGCGGATGGAGTACCTCTTGAACGTTTGCAGTATTTCTCTCGTCTGAGTCACGTAAGCAGCCATCTTTTCCCATTTGGTTTGGTATTCTCCCGAGACTTGTCTGACAACCAGCTGGGAATCGCTATAGATCTCCAGGTTCGTGGCCCCTACTTCCCGGGCCAGACGCAATCTGGCCAGCATGGCCTCGTGCTCAGCCTCATTGGTCGATGCCTTGAAATGGAAACACAAGGAATTTTGTAACTGGTGCCCTTGTGGCAACACTAGGATGATTCTGGCCCCTGCTCCATTTTCATTCAAGGCTTCGTCCACGAACACCTTCCACACGAGCGCCGCGGGGTCTGCAGGATCGTCCCCTTCGGTGATCCTGGAGCATTCCACAATGAAGTCGGCCAGGGCCTGTCCCTTGATCGAGAATCTAGGAACGTAAGCTATATCAAATTGACTCAATTCCATAGCCCACTTCAAGAGTCTTCTTGATGACTCGGGCTTCTACAGCACTTGCCGCAAAGGATGGTTGGTCAGGACTTTTATGGCGTGGGCCTGAAAGGCTAGAGCTTCCGGGACGCCATTAGCAGACAAAATGTCAACTTTTCAATGATCGAATACCGTGACTCTGCCCCCAATAATCTCTTGCTCACGTAGTACACTAAGAGTTGGGCTTTCCCGTCCTCCCGCACCAGTGCGGCGCTGATCGCGTGTGCGGTCACAACCAAATAGAGGTATAACGGCTCCCTGTCCACCGGTTTTGCCAGTATTGGCGCTTGGGCTAGATGCTCTTTCAGCTTTTGAAAAGCTTCTTTGCACTCGACCGACCATTTGAAACGCTGGCTTCCCCGAAGAACATTGAAGAACGGGATGCACTTGTCCATGGCCTTCGAGACGAAATGACTTAAAGCGACTATCTGACCAGTCAGACTTTGTACGTCTTGTGCTTTCGGGGAGAGGGCATTTCAACCAATGCCTTAATCTTGTCCGGATTGGTATCTATCCCCTGAAAACTCACTATGAACCCCAGGAACTTCCCGGATGCCACGCCGAAAGTGCATTTTTTGGGATTCAGCTTCATCCCATACCTTCGAATGACCGCGAAGGCCTCGGCCAAGTCGCCAGAATGTTTTCTGGAGGTTTTGGATTTGACCAGCATGTCATCAATATAGACCTCCATCTTCCGCCCCAACTGGGCCCGGAACATTCTGTTGACTCGCCTCTGATAGGTGGCTCCAGAATTTTTGAGCCCGAAAGGCATGGCGATGTAGCAGTATACCCCTTTGTCGGTCTGGAAACTGGTATGCTTCTGGTCTGCTACATGCATAGAGATCTGATTGTAGCCTGAGTAGGCATCCATGAAACTCAAGATCTCGTACCCGGACGTCGCATCCACCATCTGATCGATCCGAGTAAGCGGGAAGCAATCTTTGGGGCAAGCCTTGTTGAGATCCGTAAAATCGATGCATGTCCTCCAGGTCCCGTTCGGTTTTGGTACCAGGACCGAGTTGGCCAGCCATACGGGATATACAGCTTCGCGGATGAAGTTGATCGAAGACAGCTTTTCAACTTCTAGCTTGAGGGCCTCTCCCCTTTCCGTTCCCAGGGGCCTTCGTTTTTGCCAGACCGGGATCGTATCTTCGTCGATGTTCAAGGCATGGCAGATGATGTTGCGGTCGATCCCCGTCATATCCGAATAGACCAAGCTAGGACGTCTTGGTTCTCCTTGACCAGGGCGATGATTACGGCTCAAACCTCTTTCGTCAGATTTTTCCCGACCTGGATTACCTTGGTAGGGTCGGTGTCACTAATGCACACCTCTTCAATCTCGTCCATGGGTTCCAGTACGCGGTCGTCTCCTATCCACGGGTCCAGCTCGTCCTCCTCCCGAACAATCCTTCCAGTTGGAGGAGGCGGAACCTGGCCGACGGCTCCCTCGCGGGTTCTTCCTGGACCATGTAGATAGGCCGGGCGGACACGTGGTAGCATTTTTGGGCGCTCTTCTGATCTCCCCGGACTGTTCCTACTCCTCCGTTATCGCAATGGAACTTCATGCATAGGTGACGAATAGAGGTGATATCCCCGAACTCGACCAATGCGAGCCGACCGAAAATGATATTATAAGCAGTGGGACAGTCCACTACTACTAACGTACAGAACTTGAACGAGCATTGCATCTCGTTCCCCAAAGTTATGGGCAACTGGATTTTTACCATAGGGAGTATTGCGTCCTCGTTGAAGCCGTAGATCTGGGTTGGGCATGAGGCCAAATCTGTTTCGGTTAATCCAATCGCGACGAAGGCGGGCTTTAACAGAATGTTGACGGAGCTCCCGTCAATCACCAGCACCTGAGACACCAATTTATTGGCGATCTAGGAGTCTATGACTAGAGGGTCATGGTGCGGGAAATGGACATTATGGGCGTCATCTTCCGTGAAAGTGATAGGGAGGTTCATCAGCTTCGGGCGCTGAGCCGGGGCCTGGACCAGAGCGCATACCTCTTGATCGTGATCGAGCTCGCTAAGGTAGCGTTTTTTATCGTTCCGAGACGACCCTCCTAGATGAGGCCCGCCTGAGATGGTGGCCACATGGCCATCTACTCGGGGGGGGGGGGGGGTCCCGGACGGATAAGGCATTCCAGGTCCAGGTGCTTGCATAGCGGGGATGTAACGAACCAAATTTCCTAATAAGGTTTAGGACCTTGATTAGGAGGCCGGGAGGGCCATAAATGATTTACTATATGATGATAAAGGCATGCATGGGGCTATATACTCTGCTGTGAGGGTATTTTGGTAATTTGGCTCATAGAGAGCGTAATTGTGTACTTGTGTGTATATTGGTAGGCTAATGTTGAGACCACATTATTATGTGGATATATATGTGATTTGTGACTCGAGACGATCGTAGTGAGCAGTTTAGCGAAAAGTCATGGCGGGGATTTATACCCGGCTCGGGGTGAGCCTGGGGGTATAAATGGGAATTTAGTGAGTATATTAGGGTCTATTCTGATATCGAGGAATATTATTGGTGATTAATTAGGTATTGGGTAGTAAGCGGTAAATATTAGAGACACTCGAGGAGTTAGCGGGAATTAGGGTGAAATGACTAAAATGCCCCTAAGTGGATTAAAGGGTTTAGACTTAATAGGGAGGGCATTAAGGTCATTTGGCTTGCAAGGGATAGATATGCTGAGGCTTTATGTTAGTGGGAATTGTAGAAATTATTAGAAGTCTGAAAGAAAGGAAAGAAAGAAAAGAGAAAAGGAAGGGAAAACAGAGTTGTATTCTCTTGGGTCGGTTTGTGGTTCTCTCACCACTTTTCTAGGGTTTTCTTGGAGCAAAGCTCAGAGGAGAGCTGGGTTAGGCTAAGCATCAAGAATCCTAAGACAGGATTGGAGAATTGGCAGAGGATTAGCAGGAACACCCTAACACTTGAGGGAATTCAGGCCAAAAGGTGAGGAAGAGCAAGCTAAGGAGGTGTAGAGGCTGTCTTGAAATCGAAACTCCATTAAAGGTGAGCGCTAGGGCTCGAGAGGGATCGTGCTCAAGGAGTCAAGTGATCAAAGCTAGCAAATCGAAAGGTAAGAAAGCTGCACCTGATTATGTGGCTAGGTTGGGACTAAGTGTTCCCTATGTTTGTATGCATTGTTATGTGAATGTGATTAACCATGTGGATACGATGGGACTAAGAGCTCCCTATATTTGTATACCATGTCATGAGATGGTATTATTATGCCATGGTACGTGCGATAACCGGCCTAAGGGTGTCAGAATCAATATTTGCGCACAGGGCGCGGCTCGGCCACTGGTAGCTGAGGCAGCTTACTTATCACTGAGCTCGGTTAAGCTGGCCGGAGTCAGTGAGTATTACACTGGGGGCGGCCCAAGAGAGCCGAAGACAGTGTGTTAAATAGAGGGTGCGACTAAGGACGCTGACCCTGAATATCATTTGATGATGTGATAAACTGTTGATTATGATCGTGAATATTGTGCTATGAACATGATTTGTTGGCTGTTTGGATGACAAACTGTGAATCTGTTGTGTGTTATCACTGATTGGACAAATGTTATGAAATGCTGAACTCCTGGTTGTGCATTGTGGGATATTTGGTAAATTATGTTGATCTTGCTATGTTATCATGCTTTCTTGCTGGGCCTCGACTCACGGGTGCTATGTGGTGTAGGTAAAGGCAGGGGTAGGCTGAATCAACCATGAGTTGGAGAGCTCTGGGGGCAAGGTGTACATTGTCAGCTGCTTGGCCACCACGGTCGAGGAATTGTACAGGGACAGAAACCTAAAATGTATATTTTGCCATTAGAGTGGCTTGAATTATTTGTAACTCTTGGAATTTATTGTAACTAAGACGTCTAAACCCTGTTTTGAGTTTCCATGTATTAAACTGTCATTTTTAATGAAAATAGCCTGTTTGTGACCAAAATCTTCCATTCCTAATCTGTTGATGACATTGAATTCACACTTTGTCTAAATGACTTGATTAGCAAGTCTTGCACTATTTTAAACACACAGTGTAACAGTCTTGGTTATCCAGGGCGTTACAGGGGACCCCCTGAGGGGCTTGCGCTGCCAGACGCTTTGCGTACCCTCCCTGAGGCGGATACGCTCTAGGTGCACCCGGGGCCATGGACTGTCCGGGGATTGCTGACAGGCTCGGAACTCCCACGGGCATCCTGATCCACTGGTGGAGATGTCCCAGCTTGATCAAATTTTTGATCTCATCCTTAAGTTGTCAGCATTATTCGGTCGTGTGGCCCACCTCCTTATGGTAGGCGCACCGCTTGCTAGTATCTCTCGGATTCCTTCCCCCTTTGAACATGGGGGTCGGCTTCCGGTAATGAATTGCCCTCTCCGTGGCCAGGAAGATGTTCTCCCTGGTGTAAACTAGGTTGGTGTCTTCCGAGTATTGGGGCTCGCAGCCCCTCTTGCCCTTCTTAGCCGGCTCGGACCGGTTTTGGCCCTTGTTGGATCTTTTCCCCCGGGAGGGGTTCACACTCGCCTCAGTTCCTCTCGCTTGGGACGGCTGGGCTCCGACCCTCCTAGCCATGTGATGTTACAGTCACCTGAGCCTTTTTGGCTCTGGCTCTAAGTAACTAGCCTTTAGACTAGACAAGTGCTTTTGTTTTCATCGAACTTAAGGTCGGTCAAGTATTTCATGCTTATGATGATAATGCTTATGTCGATTAGATCTAATCTTTTCGGCTTGCGTTAAACACGCTAACACCGTTCTTGACTCATAAGCCAATACCATACGACCAGTGCTCAGTACTACTGCTGATCTTGACTGATAAGTCACAGCTTCACAATCAATACTGACACCAATGCTGAGCCCTAACTATAAGTCGGTGCTTCCTCAATGAGGTAATGCAAATAGACATATATCATATGCCAAAATATCCAAATATAGGGCATTCAACATGCTTACTCAACATTCGCTAGCACAATTATGATCATGCATATTTACAGAGACTCAAGCTCTGATCAATCTCATATTCAACATGCATGCCATGCCCTAATCACATGTATCTTATGCATCACATGCATCACATACTGGGTGCAGTTTTCTTACCTCTGGTTCGAGCGAGAAATAAGTTAAAAACGACCCTTGAGAACGATCAATCATTTGATCCCTTAGCGGTCACCTAGTCATAACCAAATATGGAATTCCATCAATAAAATCAATAATAAAAGGTTCATGATCTAAACCTCGCTCCCGGGACCTCGAATTCTACTAACACGATTAATAAATTCGATCCCGAGCCTTAAGAATTGAAACCCCGAGCCAAAAACCCTAAAAAGTACCAAAAATAATGCCCTGGGAAAACAGGGTAGCACTACAGCGCTGCCCCCCAGGCGCTCTGGTGCTACAAGCAGAGGAGCCAAGCCCTGGATAGCGCTGTAGCGCTAGAACCAGGGTTTTCCAGCTCTGGTTTTTCCCCTTCGAGTTCTCCAAATTCCAAACTCCAAAAACTGATTCCAAACCTCAATCAAACCCACAAATGAACCCAAAAACCAATTCTACAAGTCTTAGGCATCAAAACCCAATCAAACTTTCCCCAAAACCTCATTGAATCCCCAACTATCCAATCCAAGATTTCAACTAAAAACCAACTGAAAACAGAGCATAAACCAGAGATTTCATGGCTAAAACCTTACCTCAAACTCATGATTAAACCCTCTTCAATGGCTGAACATAATCCTAAACCCTCATGCATTGATTCCCTAGCTTGAATCCTTAATTGGAGCTTCAAAACTTCAAAGGAAAGAGGAGAAAATGATGTTCGGGAGGAAGAGGAAGAAACATGCTCTGTTTTTGCTGCCTAAGCTTCCTTCTACAACTTTCTAGTCGAATATATCCCTTAGTCAAATGACCAAAATGCCCCTAGGTTAAATAATTTCCTTTTAAGGCTAGCAAGGGCAAAATCGTCCTTTTTCGTCCTCCTCCAATTCCTGTTATTCCCAATATTCTCAAATAGTAATAAATCATATCCCATTACCCTATAATTCCCGATAATGTAGTAATCATCAAATTACCCAGAGACTCACCCCGAGCCCAGAAAATAACCCCGATATGACCAAACCGCTAACTTGCATTCAAAGATCGTCTCATGCTGAATTGCTCGAACAAATCCACATTATAATGTGGCCTCATCATAAATCACCAACATGAATGAAAATATACAGATATGCCCTCAACTGGCCAAATTACCAAAATGCCCTTATAATGAAAAGTGGACACACATGCATGCATTTATCATCATATAATAATATAATCCACATAATCATGCATATAATCATTTAATTACATAATAAATCCATTAGGGGTGGAAATTTGGGTTACGACACGATGACACAACACGACACGACACGATTAAGGTAAACACGAACACGACAAGTTTAATAATCGTGTCGTGTTCGTGTTTGAGTTTTTGACACGTTTAATAATCGTGTCATGTTCGTGTTGACCTTAATCGTGTCGTATCATAATCGTGTTGACCCATTTAATAATCGTGTCGTGTCACAATCGTGTCAGACACGATAACACGGATACTTTACATAGTTTTTATGATTTTTTTCGTATAATTATGATTAATCGTGTCATAATCGTGTTATCGTGTTCGTGTCGTGTTGACCTGTTTAATAATCGTGTCGTGTTCGTGTTCGTATTTTTGACATGTTTAATAATCGTGTCGTGTTCGTGTTTACCTTAATCGTGTCGTGTCATAATCGTGTCGACACGAATCTGACACGTTTACACGAATTGCCACCCCTAATTATGGCCCTCCCAACCTTCTAATCAAGGCCCTAAACAGAATATAACAAGCAGTTTTAGTTAGTTTGACCAAATCAAAATAATAATACAAATTACATATATATAATATTGAGTCTATACGTTAGTTATATATATACTAATATATATATACTTATAATATATATTGTTGATGTAGCACCCTGGTTACCCCAGAACAGTTACGGTGAACAGTGAACGAGAAATTTGACCCGCTACTCAGGTCCTTTGGTTAAAAACGTGATCTAAGTGTTATTATTGGGTTAAGGTGAAAAAACGGTAAAAAGGAGAGGATACATTTCTTTAAGTAAATAAACTGCTCATGAGCCTTTCAAAATTTTTACAAGTAGTTCGTAATACAAAAGAGTCGCTACTGTTTCAAATTTACAGTCCCCGCCGGCCTAAGCGGCAAAAATAGGGTAAACCCCTAGTCCCTCTGAGAACTCCCTGACCGTGGTGGTCAAGCGGCCCTGTATGTACACAACATCGCCCAAGCTCTCCACTCAGGGTTGGGTGAGCTTCTCTTTCCCTCTACCTACATCACAAAGCACCCATGAGCCAAGGCCCAGCAAGAAAACACAATAAAGCATGATATAATATTAACAACAATCATAATAACCGTTCAGGACTATCAGTCCAAGAAAATAGGTGACAATAGCCAAAAGTCACAATAATGAGCACAACTCCCTCTAGCCATGTGACGATAGGGTCACCAGGGCTTAGCCGATAAGTGATTCTTTCATAAATTTGATCAGGACAGGTGCATGGTGATTGGTCACCAACATAACCTTCCTCTCGACTCTAGAGTCG
Organism: Humulus lupulus; assembly: GCF_963169125.1. Classification (NCBI taxonomy): domain Eukaryota; kingdom Viridiplantae; phylum Streptophyta; class Magnoliopsida; order Rosales; family Cannabaceae; genus Humulus; species Humulus lupulus. The sequence continues at coordinate 283,439,047 of NC_084794.1, read as the reverse complement.
TAACTATGGACAACGTCCCTTAGCCATGTGACAAACGGTCACCGGGGTCTTATACCTTGGCTAAGTACATATGGTCTTAGACCAGGTAAGCGCTTATAAATTCTTCAACCTTAGGGTCGGTCCCGCATTAATGCCATAGAGCCATTCAATGCGTGTTCATCGACTCTAGAGTCGGTCCCTGACTAGTCAGTGTCATAAACAGGTAATCAGCGTTCACTAGCATTTAATATGCAATCCACGTCCACATATATCAACCAACATGCCTCAGTATCAAACCATGCATGTCATATATCTATACAGGGTGCAACTGTATTCATACACTGTTTTCTTACCTCTGGTTCAAGTGAGAATTATTATATGAACGACCCCTGAGAACGATCAACCTTTAAATTCCTTGACGGTCACCTGGTCATAACCAAAATATAGGATTCATCAATAAAAATGATAACTGAGGGTTCCCAAACCAAAATCTAGCCTCCGGGACACCAAACACTACCCGACCGGGTACTAGGTTCAACCCCGAGGCCTAAGGTTTGAATCCCCAAGCTAAAAACCACATTCTGGAAAAATTGGCCTTAAGGGCCGCGGCCCTCCCCAGCTGCGCCGCGGCGCGCCCTCAAATAGAGAGGACTCCCCCCTGCCAGACGCCAAGGGCCGCGGCGCACCACAGCTGCGCCGCGGCGCCAGCCCAGACCAGCAACACGGCCACACACGAACTCAGTTTTTCCCCTGTGTTTTTCCTCTCAAACCAGCCCTTCAAATCAACCCAAAACCTCCTCCAAACACACAATTAAACCCCCAAACAACACCCATAACTCACCCTCATCAAATCCCAATCAAACCATCAATCAAAACCCCTTTAAATCCAAACTTCCGACAAGAATCAAAGGTTGAAAATCTAAAGATAAAAACAGAGCACCACCTGAGATAAGTGACTAGAACTCACCTTGAAACCAGTTTTGGACCTTCCTCAACAGCTGAACTAAGTTCACTAACTCAGCCTTGGAATTCCCTAGCTTGATATCCCACCTTGAGCTCAAAACACCAAAGGAAGAATGAAGGGAAGATAGTGTACGGGAAGGGAAGAAGGCAACTCTGTTTTGTTCTGTTTTAGTCTACTACTTTCTACAGCCAACAGCCACTTAAGTCATATATATCCACCCTTAAATGACCAAAATACCCTTGAGTCATCTAAAGCTTCTCAAACTATTCTAAGGGTAAAATTGGTACTTTCCGCTTAACCCGTTAATCATAATTAACGCTTCCCAATTCCCGCTAATCTCAAAATCCTCAAACACCAATAATTCATATCCCGTTACCCTAAAATCCCCGGTAACACTATAATCATTAATATCACCCCGAGACTCACCCCGAGCCCCGAGCTCAAACTTGTTATGACCAAACCGATAAATCATATTTAAAGATCGTCTCATGTCGAAATACTGGAACCAATCCACATTATAATGTGGTTTCACAGTACATCATTAACACGCAAGCGAATATTCAATTATACCCTCAACGGGCCAAATTACCAAAACACCCCTGTAAACAAATGTGGACTCACATGCATGCATTCAACATCATATTATAATATAATTCTCATAAACATGCATAAATACATTTAATGGCATAATTTAACAGTTATGGCCCTCCCGGCCCACTAATCCAGCCATTAAATTATAATAGGGAATCCGGGGCATTACAGTTGACACGGTTCTTCGCCAACAGATAATTATACGAATAAATAGGATGGATTAGTGCTAATTGGTGAACTGTAATATGAAAATAGTTTAATTCTAGACTTGAGAAATTAATAATATGGGAAGATGATCACTCCTTTCTTTTTAAGTGGTTTGAAGGTTAAAATCCCTCTAGTCCACCAGTCGATATTATTGATATCTCTCGGTCAATCCTTACAAAGTACTTCTTTACAAAAAATGTGCCAACCCCTTGCAACGCCCAAGGTCTTGGTATTTATAGGGAGAGGATACCTGGGTTGGCAAAGGGGGTCATCCCGTGACCTCTTTACCCTTCACATCATCTCTGTGACACTGATGATTAATTCCTAGAACCTGACGGTGAAGTGTGGTCTAATCAATAGTTAAGGAGGGATAATGGGCCGCATGGCCCAAACCAGGCGTGGGATGTCTGAATATGCATGTTTATACTGCGTGTCCGAGAATTCAGGAATGGAATAGACACGTGATGTCTGATATATGCATGTTTACATTGCGTGGTTGTCTTTACAAAGATTTGGGTGTCAGATCTATGCCGCATCACGAGCTTGATGTAGCGCCAGCTCGTGATATCCATACCGCTGACCCGCTGCCTTCGAGTGAAATGCTAACTCTCTAATCAGCTCGGGCTGGACAGGTGGAAACCCGTAACAACAGCTCCGGTTGGACAATTTACACGTGGCGGATCAACTTAGGCCCATTTCCAGCTCGCCAATAGCTCGCGGATATTTAGGGCGTACATATATATATTCATTTCAGATAATACACATGTATATATATATTCAGATATATACATTCAGATAATACATAATATATATACATTAGGAGCTGCCTGGTGCTGACGTGTGGCGTGAGCTTTGCCTGGAGCTTCGCCAAGGATGGAGTGGTGGAGCAGTTAAGGTGCCGCCGTGAGCTTCGCCTGAAGATGGAGTGGTGGAGCAGTCAAGGAGAGCTTTGTCGCCTAGACTGGAGCCGCCTGGAGCCGGCGTGAGCTTCACCTCTGGAGACTAGATATAGAGTGTAGCAGCGTAGCCGTAGCCGTAGAGAAGAGAAGGGAGCAAGGCACCAATGTGTTATGTAATATGTATTATGTATTAGATTTTCAGGGTTTAGATTAGGGTGGGTCATCGGTCCGGGTTGGGTATATTGGGTTAGGAATCCATTGGGCCGTGGCCGCCCCATTTAACTTTGGGTTGCATCTTCAAGGGCCGAATGGGCTTCAACCTGCTCTTGTTCGGCCTGGTCGGCCCATTTCTAGGTTGGGTTGGCCGGTTTGGTCGGCCCAATCTCAAAAATGCCCAGCCTTAGGTAGACTGATCATGACCCACACAAACTTACTAAATAATGATTTACCTTTTAAAGAACTTACAATCAAGTGACATAGCTCCAACTCGAATTAGCAACACCACCCAAATGTGAATTAAGAAAGGGATAGACCCACCAAAACTGGTACAAACCAAAGTCTTCTTGGACAAGATGAAAAATCACGATTATTTTAGCAAACAAAACTACCGTCCAAAAACACACAAAAACAAACAAAGAAAAAACTTAAATCAAAACTAAAAACATTAAATAAAAACACCATAGTATTGAAGAACACCACCCCACACATAACCATCTCTAGAACACTAGCCATAACCCCCACTGCCAGAAAACCACCACCCACGAAGCCTAAAATACTTGAGACGCCATTCACCACCATATCGACATTGACACCTTGAGATGTCGCTTACCATCCTCACGCCACCCTAGAACTTCGACAACCGGAACACGAAATGCTAGACCTCGAAAGCCTAAGAAGATGCCCACCGCCATCACACCATCTTGAGCTGCATACGACATATCGCGAAAACCAAAGACACCAACTAATAGGAGAAGGAAGAGGAGAGTCACCAATGGAAACCAAAAGTGGAGAGCATAGGTCAGTAGTGCCTACAATTGCCACAAACTCAAACTATAGTGCAAGTAAGGGCTTCTTGGTCGAAGCACCACTGGTGCAAAGGAAGGTGCTGGCGACGCAAGCTAATAAATTTGAAAATGAAAACCTAGAAGCAAAATGGTTAAGAGAAACCCTAGGAGAGGAAAAGTTTTCCTTAAGTTTTTAGTTGTTTTTTTGCAAATATCATAAGTTTCTCTTTGTGTTTTCTAATAGCTATTCGTGAACGCTCTTTTCTAACTCCACTATTCTCACTAAGATAAAAAAAGCTTCATCAAACTTCTAAAGACGAAAAGCGATTCTCAACAAATCTATGGGACATCAAGTGAGGCCGAGTAGGACTTCCAAAAATAAAAAGAGATTAAGACACCTATCGTAACCAACCCATAATCCCTCACAGGGATGCACATTTTTCCCATGGGGACGGGGCCCTGCGGGGACCCGCCCCTAATGGGGCGGGGAATCCCCGTCTAAATGGGGAACGGGGCGGGAACAGGGATAACTTTCAATCCCCGAATGTTAAATGGGGTAAAGACGGGGATAGCACTCCCCGCCTCGACGGGACCCGTTTAAATTTTTATATACTTTTGTAATATTTTATATGTATTTTATATCTTTCTTTTATATTTTTGTAGTATACTAATAACTTTTTTAATATTTCAAATTTTAGTTAATATTTTAAATAATAAATATTGTGCAATATTTTAATTTACATATAATTTACAATTTTTATTTAAAAATTTTAATTTAAAAAATATTTTTTTAAATGAATGGGTTCCTCGTGGGATTCCCACCCAATATGGGATTCCCCACCCTGTCCCCGACAGAGAATAAGCGGGGATGAGACGGGGATTAAAAATATAAATGAGCATAGGAACGGGAGAGCTCCCCGCCGCGTGTGCATCACTAATCCCTCATCAACCCCACCATAGCACTTATAGATACTATGTTACTTGTTGAGATCTAAACAATCAAACCATATAGAGACATTTGATTGTATCTAACAAATACCGTATAAAGATAATTGGAGAGTATCTAAAAAATAATATATTGTTGCAAACGACTTCGATATGTCAAAAACTGTGCCAAGCCTGACAAAACAGTGAGCACCATTATCTTCTATAGCCTCATATCTTTAAGTTAGTTCTATACACAGTTTTGTTCCAAACAAGTCTTATACACAGTTTTGCTCCAAACAAATCATACTACCCTCGAGGGTTGAAGCATCACCACTAAAATGAGAACCGAGAAACCTCTTCATCTTCATCCTCATCTATAGCATCCTCATCTTCAGAAAATAACTCAAAATCCTCATCTACTTCTTCATTTTCTTCATCCATCATGACTTTACTGGTCTCTTCTTTGTTTTTCAAACCAGTGCTTAAAACCACAGTTTCACCGTTGGACTTCTCCATATCCTTCCTCAGTTTATCCATATTCTCCTTCCTCCGCTCTTCCTCCAACCGCTGCTTCTCTGAACGTCTCTTGTCAAGATCAGCCCTGTAGAAACAACAGCAGAACAATTAAAATCAATTATATGATAATCCAAGTATCCTTTTTCATAATATCATTGCCAAATTAGATGTGCTATAGTGCAGTGTGTGGAAGAGTTTATGGGAATACTTATAAGTTTCCATATACTCTGCAGAACTTGCTTCTATTGCCTTAAAAAAGTCATCCATTCCAGCACCAGAAACTGCAGATACACCTACAGAACGTAAATTCTTATAAAACTCATCCAGTACAAGGGAGAGGCTCTGGGTTAAAGTTGAGGAGTAAGAGTCATCTGCATTTATTGCAGCTTGAAATGCTTCAAAATCTTCCATCCACTGCATGCAAAACATTTTTTTTTTCTTCAGAAGAGAACAATAATGCAGATTATGATATCATATTTACATATTCAGAACACAGTACTAATTGGATTCAAAGAGTATACAGCCAGGAGATCAAATGCACCTCTAAAGCAAATTGATGTTGAGCCACATCGATCTTGTTAAATGCGAGCACAAGAGGCAACCGTGTCTTGTAAAGTATACTACAAGCATAAAGCATATTGCTCATAAAAGTTACTGGGCTAGACGAGCGGGGTGTGTCAACTACATATGTGACCACAGTAGGAAATGTAGAAGCAAAAGCTTCGGTGATGATTGCACCAGAAGCAGACCAGGTGAATATCTCAATCTGACCAGGAGTGTCTACAAGTACATAATCAAGCTCATCTGCTCGTCTCTCAATAACTGAGACTACCTGAAATAGAAAAAACTATAAGGTGAACCAAACCCAATGCGACCAAAACATTCATCATAAGAGTTAAATCTCTTGGAGAATGAGTTCATATACACTGCTGAAAGCAAAGAAAAAAATAAGTAAATATAAATGGTAAGCAATACGAGTAATAGAACTATAAGTAAATATAAAGTCACAAGCTCAACCATTCATGAAACGAGTCTAGTCCAGAGCGAAGTAAAATTTGAAAAAGTTTAGAGCAGAATTTTGACAAGTTTGCTTTACCTCATCAAACTTAGTAGCAAACAAGTTAAGTGAAGTAAGAATTCCACCATTGGGTCCAAGATTAAATTGCTTCATGACTTCCTTGTAGCGAACGGTATCTCTAATATCAATGTTTGCACCGAATGGGAGGGTCATCACAGCAGGGTCAAGGTTGATGACATAACCCCGATAGTTAGAAACATGTGTGTGGTAGACCAATCTATTAAGAAATGTTGTTTTTCCACTCCCTAATCAGAATTCAAACCCATAAGCTTTCATTCCCTTTACTTCAAATGACCACATTATAATTTATAAATCAATACACCAAAGCCCATAAACTGGTTATCTTACCTGCCATCCCAACAACAATAATTATGACCGGTTTCTTCTTAAAATGACTTGAAGAAGCTCCTTTCTCCCCAGAAGATGAACCCTCAATGTGTAGTTTTCCCATGCAGTCACTGAGTTCTTCCTTTTCTTTACCTTTTGCCTTCGTACCAATATTAATGAACGCCAAATCAGTGATATGACTAAAACATTCTAATGACAAAAACTTGAAAATGTTGAACAAGTTCTATTATGGGTTTTAGCCTTTTAACTCAGAAATCCAAAAAAACCATAAATAAAAAGTAAGAGCCTAAACCGGATTAGTAGAGTCGTCTTGGGACTCCATTGGCATCGAAGTGCTACCATCCTCCGCTGATTTTATATTCATCTTGTTAACATCACTATCAATTTCCATATTTGCGCGAAGCTGCAAGATTGTACGAAGAAATATCAATACAGGTCATTTTCAATGTTTCAGTACACCGTTTGGTCGCCGAGAAAACGAAATAAAATTAAAGCGTAATAGAGAAGAACAGCAAATGCAACAAGTTAGGGTTAAAACAACCCACACACCATCGCAGACAACCAAAAAAACCCCCCCAAAAAAAGAAAATTAATATTCCTTTTCATTCTCGGTAACCAAACAGAAAACAAAAAGGAGAAAAATGATCTCACGGAGCTTCTTCAATGGAGAGAAAAAAAAGCCAGTCAAAGCTTTTGCAGGTGGTTCTTACGGGTTTGGAGATGGAGAAGAAGAAACTAACGTTATATATCTTAAACTGTTAAGAACTAGAGTCTAAAACCCTTCCTAATAGGGAGTTGACTCAAGTCAACGGCCCATTTAATTTGATATAATGGGCCGAACTGAGCCCAAAAGAAATATTGGGGGCCCAATCCTGGTCAACCCGCCTTGATCCAAACCCAGGACCCACTTTCCCCAAATCAAGAAGAACACCGCGCGACGCGACAGAGGAGAACAGAGCCTCAGTTTCTGAGAAAATTCAGAGACACTGTGGAGTGTTCTTCTTCTTCGTCGTCGTCGTCTGCTGGGTGGAAGAAGGAATCGAAATTCAGAGAGTGCGTAACGCACGGAACGTTGAATTAGGGTTTCTCTGCAACTACTGTAAAGCTGGATAGGCACAGAGGAGACCGTTATGGCGACAACGACATCGATGACCCAGAATCTCACTCTTACTACGGTGTTCGTAACTCAAGAGGTCCTTCTCGCTTCTCCGACGCTCCTATGAATCATCATAACCATAACCACCACCACAATCCTCGCCGTAGCCCCAACAATTTCCGTGGTCCCTCACACCGTAATTTTGAAAGCCCCCCGCACCGTTCTCCTGGCGCCGGTGGAGGGTTCCGGCCGGTGGGGGGAGATGCCGGATTCGGGGGAGGCGGAGGTGGGGGGTTTTCTTCAAATTACCAGGGCCCACCGCCTCTTTCTGGGCAGAAACGAGGGTTTCCTTTTTCTGGCCGTGAAGGTTCTCCTGGTAAATTTTAATGTCTGGTTCTGCAAATTATAATATTTTCGATATATTTTCAAGGAATGACTCCTAAAAGTTATACGGTTGTGTTGTTTTCTGAGTGGGATTTTTGTAGTGTTTTAGTTCTTGATTAATCTTGCTCTCTTTGTTCAGAAGGATTTGATAGAGGCAATTTTGCAAAACTCTTTGTTGGGTCAGTTCCGAGGACCGCCACCGAGGAAGATGTAAGTAAATTGTCTAGCGTTGAATGAAGTTGTATTTTGTTTAAATAAGTTCCTCTTGTTCAAAGCAAGACAAGTTTGAATTCATTTTCATTGTGTAAGTTTTTATTTTGCTGACGATTTTGTTGGTGATATCACTGATATGAATTTTAATCTTCTTACAATGTGTGCTTATTTCTGTCAGATTCGCCCTTTGTTTGAAGAACACGGAAATGTGGTAGAGGTTGCTTTGATTAAAGATAAAAAAACAGGACAACAACAAGGTACGAGGAGTCTAATTTTTTTGGATGTATTGGTGACAATACTATCTTATTTCAGGTCCTCTGAGAGGCTGATGGGATCATCTGAAAGCTCATCTTTCGTCTCAGTTTCTTTTTGCAACAAGTTTCAGGCTTGTTGATTTTGCTTGCAACCTTTTTTCATGCCCATTCTCTCAAACAAGAAGAAGGCAAGACATGTAGACCTAGTAAAAACCAGTTTCTGTATAGACGTTGGATTTCAGAAGAGAAATAGATTCTGTCCTTGTAGAAGTGACTGCAGGAATTGGGGCACCTCCCAAATTTATTTTATGTAATGGGAGTGTGTTTACAAAATTTTAGCTTGTTCATTTGAGAAGTTTAGTAGTGCAACTGTTGTACAGAACCTGACTCAACAAAATACATGGTATATTGATTTTTTAGTAGTGTTAATTAAAATGTAATTTGGCAGAATTCCTTTGGTTTATTATCTCAGTGAACCTGGGACTTCTTTGAATGACTTGGATGTCACATATTGATATTAATTCAATGTGATGGATCTGAAGTTGAATTGTCCACTAGATGTATGGTAGGTTGACTACATTGACCGATGTTAGTTTGATCCTATCCTTCCAAAGCTGCGCCCATGCTTTTTATGGGTTAGATACTTTTTAGTGTTCATATGTTGTGTGAATGGGTTTGGTTGTTTTACTTTTGAATGTGATGCGGATATATCACTTTTTGTAGTTGCAATGGTCTTGGGATGACTGTTTCTCTTGCTAATTATTGCCTTGTTTGTCTTCACATAGTTGGATTGCATCCAATGTGTTGATGTGTTGAAATTGTGACCATGTCACATGGTAGATTTAAGATCATGTATGAAGTAACTTCCCTCAAGTGCAAGACCTCTCAGTGAACCTGGAATATCTCAGTGCAAGATATGTGTTGATGCAATGAAATCGTATCCATGTTACATGGTAGATTTGAAATCACGTATGGAGCATCTTCCTTCAAGTACAAGATATCTCAATGAACCTGGGACTTCTTTGAATGATTTGGATGTAACATATTGATGTTGATCCAATGCTGAAGTTGAATTATATACTAGATGTATGTTATGTTGACTACATTGAGTGATGTTAGTTTGCTTTTATCCTCCCAAAGCTGCGCTATTCATGGGTTGGATAATCTTTATAGTGTTTCTATTTTTTAATCATTAATTCCTAGTGAATGGGTTTAGTTGTTTTGCTTTTGAAGGAGATGCGAATATATCACTCTAGTAGTTCTAATGGCCTTGGGATGATTGAGATACAGGATGATTGTTTCCAATAGCTAATTGTTGCGCTGTTTCTTATTACATGGTTGGATTGCATCAAATGTGTTGATGTATTGAAATTGTGACCATGTTACATGGTTGATTAGAGATCTGGAGCATCTTCCTTCAGGTGCGAGAAAGATGTGTTTGCTCTTACTTCTTACTATCTTATTTCAATGGGAAATTTCAATTGATAGTTTTATTAGTTCAAACATGCCTATGCTTCGGTCCTCTTCGAATACTAGTGTTGAATGTTTAACTTAAGGGTTCTTTCCCATTGTTGGGAGTTACCTTTATGCTTGTGTATCAATATGTGGTTGTACCTACACCCAGTGGTGAATTATCCATGGGCTTGTTTTCCTAAGTTTTTCTAATTTGTAACTGGTAGTAGACTGCAGAGACTTGGCAGTTCTTGGCACAAAGTTTTTAGTTGTATTCTCTTGAATTTGTTGTATTGCTTCTCTATTAGATTGAAGGTTAACCACACCCTTAATTCAGTTGCTGACTGAATCTCACTTGCAAGAATTAGGTGTCTAGGAATTTAGCACATATATCATGCTATAGATACTTTATTTCTTATGTCAAGTCAATTAGGGTTTATCTGTTGTTGTCACCAATGTCATTATTAATTATTGTCCAAGAGGTAATTGTTGGTTTTCTGCTCAACATACACATGAACGCAATGTTATTTCTAAAGTTCTTGGTATTCTCAATGTTTTTGGGCTTCATGACATGATGAATAAAAGTGTTCCTGTAGTTTTTTGTGGTCTATAAAGGACTGGCTAGCATCAGTTCCAATGTTTGGTCCAGTTTTGGAGGAAAGGAAAGAAATCGGGCTTGGATAAACAAGTTGGTATTTGGTCATAAGAGTGTTGTTGGCTTGTTTCATGGTGTGCATCTTTGTAAGGATGTCTTGTTAAGTGAAATGCATGGGATCTACTAGTATCTCTCTTTATAATATGTAAATATAGCTTTCGACAAAGTGTTTCCCCGAGTCCTGATGAAGGCCTATTGGTTTATTTTATATATTTATATATGAATTCATTTGAATTTGGTTGAATGGTGGAAATGTTGGGTAGGTTCTTTGTCTTGCGCCTTGTCTTGATGCTTTAGTGTTCCGCTTCTCGAGCCTCTAATTATTATAAGCTGCTACTCTAGTACTTGAAGTTGCTTAGCAGAGCAGATGCTGTAAATAGTTATTTGGCAATCCAATATATGTTGGATTTTGACTTGTTAGGGTTGCTTGTGGGATCAACATAAGTAACCTTTTCGGATCCTATATATAATTGTTAATAGAATGTGTAAGAAATATGTGAACTTCATTCTGTAGAATAATTAGATTTTTTTTTTCAAATAAATGTTACGTTTAATGTTTTCCTGTTGAGGTATCAAAAAGCCAACTATTTGTGCTTGTATTATTCTCTTTGTTTACATAAACAACATTCCACAAGGGTAAGTAGTATGCTTTCTTTTTATAATTGTGCTCAAACATCATCTTGCAAGTACCTACTCCCTGTAAGATGAAGCAAACTGAGGATGTTCCTATCTGGTTTTCATTTTTCAAATGTTGTTTATTGGTAACTTGTATTGGTGTGCATTTTATTCCCTGAGTGCTTCTGTTTACTTTGGCAGCAGCTTCTTTTGCCATACTTTGAATAACAGGCAGACTTTTTAAGACATTTATTTTGCTTAGCTATGGTCTAATGATGTAGTTGCTCATATCTGTTATCTTGCTGTCTATTTGAAATACAATAAGTATAGTATTTCTCTCCTTATGCAGGTTGCTGTTTTATAAAATATGCAACATCAGAAGAAGCTGACAGGGCTATTAGAGCCTTACATAATCAACATACTCTTCCTGGGGTAAGTGGTCTCAGTACTTTTTTCATTTCCATCTTGTTGTACCATATTAACATTTTTTCACATTCTTATGTTTCCCAGGGAGTGGGTCCTATTCAAGTTCGATATGCTGATGGCGAACGAGAGCGCCTTGGTAGTGGTCTTTTCTATGCTTTATAGCCTTTGACATTTTATTATCTATTACACATTAAAATCTAAGGTCTTTATATCAAATTTTGTTGTCTCCATTTTTTTTTGGAAAGAGTATGGTGGGAGAAATTTTTATACAATTCTAATTCATAAATAGCTGATGTTAATCCCTTTTATGCTAGGCGCGGTAGAGTACAAATTGTTTGTGGGATCTTTGGACAAGCAGGCCACAAAAAAGGATGTTGAGGAAGTAGGTCATTTACATTATATATTTTATTCTTTTTTTTTTTTTTTTTTTTTTGAAATAATTATATATTTTATTCTTAAGATTGCTATTTTCTCATCAAAGATATTGTTCCTCGAACATATCTCTGAGAGATGTTCATTAGGCTAAATGCACTTTTTAAAAAAAAATAAAAGTATGTATCAATTTTATATTATTTATTCATTAAGTTATTTTTTTCTTATGCCCAAAATTATATGGTTTGAAGTCTTGAATTATGCACAGCCAATACTGTCTCCTTTTGCAGATATTTTCACAATATGGTCGAGTAGAAGATGTTTATCTCATGCGTGATGAGATGAGGCAAAGTCGTGGTATGTGCTCTTTCTCATGCTGAATTTAAATATATTCGTGGCTTCTTTTTGCTGCGTCACATTCTCACATATTGACTTCAATTTATCATGTTACCTAGTTCCTTTTTATGATAACTTATTATTATTTAAAATTGGAAATAATCATTCCTATTACAAGTCTGATTGTGTATTTGACATCATATTCAGATGTTCTATTCATTGTATGGTGTTTCCTTTATGAATAATGTGGCGGGAATGATTCTGATTTGACTCTATTTTCATTTGTCTTTTGAGAAGGTTTTGGGTGCTTAGATCCCTGTGTTTGTGTCTTTTTCACTTTTAATATATATGTAACTTTATTATTTTGACTCTGAAGGATGTGGATTTGTTAAGTACTCTCAGAGGGAGATGGCGTTAGCAGCTATAAATGCTCTAAATGGATCCTACACGATGAGAGTAAGTGTTAACTGACTGGAAAAGCTTTAATCATGGCCTGCTTACAAAGTGTGATTGAAGGTAATGGGTAAAATTTTTTTTGTTCATTCCCAGGGTTGTGATCAACCATTGACTGTACGGTTTGCTGACCCTAAAAGGCCCAGGCCTGGAGATTCAAGGTTTTTTATCTTCACCTTATATTCTTTAGGGTGTTAGTTACTTTGTCAGGCACTTTGAACTCTTCGATGGATCTGGAGGCCTTTTTGTTTTCTTCATTCTCACAAGGATTTATATTGTTCTTCACCTTATAGGAACCTTGTGTTTTTCACTACTTGTTTTGCTTTACTTTTTAAATTGATACATGTTCTGCATTTTCCCAAGTAATTTCTGTATGTCTAAATTTTTCAACACTTGTTAGGGTTCCTGCTTTTGGAGGCCCAGGTTTTGGACCTAGATTTCAAGCACCAGGAACCAGGTTATTGTCTGCCATTAACTTGTTCAGCTGAGATTACTGTTATTTTTCTTTTTTGTTTGTTTACATACTTACTTTTACAGACCAGTACCAAATTTTGGTGACCCTATTAGGGATCGAAATACGTCTAATGCTTGGCACCCAATGAGTCCCCCAAACATGGGGCCATCACCTAATGCTAATATTCATGGCTTTGGAGGCCAGTTGCATTCAAGGTCTGGTGACATGGCCTTGCCTGTGACGGTAAGAGTCATATGGTGCTATCTGTGATTTACTTTCTACTAGTACTCTCATTTTTTTTTTCCTAGGGCAGCACTGTTCATGGATTTAGTGACTATCCATTCAATTAAATAAAATAAATTGAAAAATGTACTTCGTAGATAAGATTTTTACAATGCTTGGTAGATTCTTGGTTTTATTTGTGCTGGATGCCAAACAAACTGAGCTTCCTTGAAGTCTTTCATGCTTAACGAATGTGTTGAGGAATATAATTGGCTGATTGTCTTATATTTGCTTCACCCAGCAATTTTTCTTTCTTTCTAGTTTTGAACTTTATTGGAACCGTGATGGGAAATTTCATGCATGTGCTTGCTTATTATTCCATCAGGCTTTTTTCGGATCTTGGATTTTACGAGGGAAAAATTGAGAGAAAAGAGTAGAAAAAAATGGAGGAAAATATTTTCCTAAAATTTCATAAGAGTTTTTTTTTTTTAAAGATTTTATCTTTTTGAATATATTTATAATTGTTCTAACTATTATTAAAATTGTTCCAACTATTATTAATTATACTACATTTTAAGTTTTATTTTTTCTAAAAAAAGATTTATCAAATTTTTGTTTGATTCCAAACAAGAGAATATGAAATTTTTGGAATTCATTTTTTTCCCTCCTAAATTCTAAGATCCATACAGAAGAGGGTAAGAGATGATCAGAGAGAATCTGTTGGATAATTCATTGTAGGAAAAAGAGCTAAAATTAACACATTTTACACTTTTGATATGAAAATCCAATTTGCTCATTTGCATGCAATATATCTGTAGGGTGGCCATGGTGGTCCAGCGGATAGCTCCCTACGAGCGGTACAATCTTCAACTCAATGTGTTGGTGATTGTTTCACGATGTCTTAATGGTCATTTCTTACTTAACAGTGCTCATTTTTTAATTTTTTGCAGACTTTTAACCAGTCTATGCCACAAGTAGCTCCAGTTGGTCAGCAAATATCTCCATCACAGAAGCCTCCTCAATCACCTCAGCAATTGCCTCCTTCCTTTCAACTTCATCCACAGATCCCAGCTTCTTATTCACAAGCACAAAGCTCCGTTGCATCACTGCAGCAGCTTGGTCAGCCACGTGTTCCTTATTCTTCTGGTCAAATGCCCATGAGTCAACCACTTGACTCACTGCCATCACAGCAGTTGCTCAGTTCGAACGGTTTGCAATCCATTCATCAGCCTCAGATCCAGCAGAGTACCAACCATGGCACTGTTCTGCAACAACTTCCTCAGCCTCTTCAACAATCTTCTTCACATTTAGCTCAGATGATGTCACAACAAAAACAAGCTCTTCAGGCAAGCTTTCAGTCTTCTCGGCAGGTAGTCTCTCAGCTACAACAACAGTTGCAGCTGATGCAACCACCGAATCAAGGTTCAATCTTGCAGCAGACTACCCAGGATATCAAGCAGCAGCAGGTAAATTTTTATCAGACTCTCATTAAATTACAATCAGATGTTTCAGTTAGTGAATTAGTGTCATGAGCTGTATTGAAATGCAGAAAAGAAATATTTATTTTACAGAAACAATTGATTATGTTGAAATATATAGTAGGAGGTATTACTCTGCTTTCCTGAGCTGTATCGCACTGCTGAAACAATTTTACTGCTTATTATTTCATTATTATTATTATTTGGAGAAAGATTTGTCTTTGTTTCTTAGCTTTGATTTGCAACGTGTCATTAGTGAGCCCTGCGTTTGAAGAATATTAGCTTATACAACGAAGCTTCATTTTCTTTACTGTCTTTGCACTTAAGGAGGATTATTACTCTGATCTTTGGTTCGATACCAGCTTCTTTACATTATGCTTTGTGTTCTGTTCTTGTGTTTCCAGTGGCCTGGGACTGTTCCACAGGCAGTTACCAGCATACTTCCAGCTACAGGATCTGTAGATGTGCCTTCATCCACATCTGCTTCTCCTGCTATACCTGCTACGAACCAGGCTTTAGCTCCTGTAAAATGTTCCTGGACTGAGCACACCTCTCCTGATGGATACAAATACTATTACAGTAGTGTCACTGGTGAAAGCAAGGTGAGAAGTTAGGTCAGTTTGCGCGTTTATGTATTAGTGGGCTTTATTACCAGGTTATGTGGCTAACTTTTATTTTTCTTTCTAAAAAACCTCTAGTGGGAGAAACCTGAGGAGCTGATATTGTACGAGCAACAGCAACAGCAGCAGCAGCAAAAGGCATTAGTTGTGCAGCCTCGTTCTCAGTCACTCCCTCAACTTCAAACTGCCCAGCAAATTCCACAAACGCAGCAGATACAGCTTCAAACACAGTTCCAAATGCAGGTTCAACAGCAGTTGCCTCAGCCTTCTTTATCTTCGACCGTCAGTTCCTCTTTTTGTTTTTGTTTTTGAATGGCATAGGGGATTTAGTTGAATTGTCATTACTCATTACTGACCCTTTACTTAATATTCCAGTATCGGGCTCCTGGGATGATGGGTCATCAAAATATGCAGGTAAAAGAGCCTCCTTTATCGCAAACAATTGTTCAACTATTATCTTTAACAACTGCACTCTGCAATTTCATATGTACCTGAAACAAGATTGTTTTGAATTTTGTTCTCTGATACGTTTCCTTTTCCCTTGTACCTTCTTCATATGATGTAATTCTCAACTGTTAATAATAGTGGCTGGCCTGCCCAAATCTTTTTATTTCATTTTTGATTTCTGGGTTGCTACTTAGTAAATGGTGTTCCCATACCCAACAATTTTCTTCAGTGTTCAGAATTTGATGCACTCAGTTAGTTCTCAAGGATCTGAAATTAATTGTGTGTATGCTTTCAGGGGCATCAGCAGCATGCTCCGGAGTGGATGTGGAAGAACAAGCCAGCAGGTTCTTATCAATTCCCTACTGGTATTCTTATTGCATTCAGTATTTAACTATGCTTTTTTAGTGAGATTGCTTCTTTGTACATACTCAAGTTCTCTAACATTTAAATCCCCAGGTTCGGGAGCTTGAAGATGAGCAAGAAGAAGATAAAGAGAATTTAAGGTGGCACGTGAGCGAAAAGTGTAGCTGCTCGTGGCCATGGCGGCCAGATTTTGAGCTCTTTTAGCTGTTAAATTCACATGTAACGTTGATGTTCTTAATTCTCGCTGTTGAGCTTTTACTGTCTAAAATTAACCCTAGTGCCATTTGTAGTACAGTAGGTAATAGAAATACAAGTATATCTCTTCCATTCACTTTGTAACATAAAATAATTTGGTCATAAATTAGATTTTTATTTAGTTCAACATACATCATGACAACTGTTAAACTATAAAGTTTACACTATTCAATTCGTCTTACTCGTCCTAGAAGGCTTGCCAATTTGGGTACAACATTAGCATATATATATGCCTTTGATTTTCACCTATATATATTATAATATAAAACAACGAACTTGATCAGTTAATTGTTCGACAATTCTTACGAATCTCACCACCTGACCCTGTTTTCACACCTAGGGCCCCCATTCTGAGCATAGAATTCTGAAAGTCGTCGAAGAAGGCAAACGTGTCTTGGGCATATGTCTCGACGAGTTGACGAGTTCGATCATCTCCTGTCACGAGCACCTGGTCGGAGGGAAGCAATCCCTCTCCTGAGATGAGGTTGACATAGTACTGGTTGTCGAAAGTTGCTGGTGTTACAAGGTCGAGTTGGGCAAGAACGCTGCTGCTGCTGCTGCCGCCATTTCCAAACCCCGAGCAGAGCTGTTGAAGCGATTGGATGAAGGCCGGGGATCCAAGTGGATTGTTTGGATCTCTGGTGTCTTGCAGCCGAGCACTGAACGACGAGCACCGCGCCTTTCCCATTGTGTGTGCACCTAAACAAAGGTTTGCAAAACACCAACAACTTAGCATACCTTGATGGATTTTTCTATGAATAATAAGATTTGATTCTTCTTTAGTTGGGTTTTTGTTCTACGAGAGCAAAGAATACCAGAGAGAGCAACCATGTCCTTGAGATCAAGGCCTACGTTCTGAAACTTTGAGAGAAGTAATGGTACGGTGGAGTTTGGGCCTGGGATGTTGTTGTTTGCTGCTGCTTTGCTAGCACTCAAGCTGTCTTTCCTTCCCATTTGGACTTCCCAATTTGGTCCACCTGACTATAATTCGGCCAAGATAACATGTCAAATACATAGCAGAAGCCTCAACAAACACACTTAATTTTAGAGCTAAGAATTCTATTCAAAGATGATGAAAACTAATCAGTATCCTAGTAGTAGTAGTAGCAGTGCATTGGGACAAACCAGAACGACGGAATCCCTGGCGGCGACTGCGAGAATGTCGGCACAAGAAACGGTTCCAGGGCAAAAGGATTCAAGCTCTGATTTGATAGCATCAATTACTTCAAAACCCCTTAAGGAGTTGCGGTTTGGTGCTGCTGTTTTCTCTCCCACAAAGTTGTTTGTTGTGTCATCTAACAACACTGAACCATCACAACCCTGCATGCATATATAAATGAATACTAATCATTTTGATATACATTTATATTAACATACAAATAATGAGATTATCAAGTGAATTAAATTATAAAGACATGCATTAACGAAGCAGTCATGGAAGTGGAGACGAAGTAGGGAAGCAGCCATTCTAGAGTCCTCCATGACTGCCCTTTGGACCAAAGAAAAGATGATATCTTCAGCTTCTGGGCAAGCATCTTTGTACACACCAAACCCAAATATTATCACAGCTCCACCACCACTTTCATCACCATATCCACCACTATCACTCTTTGCTTTCGAGAATAATATCATAAAAAGTTTCAACATGAGTAAAACCTTAACAACAAGCTTGTTACAATCCATTCCCATTAATTCAATCTCTTTCCTCTTAGTACTGATCTCACTCTATGATATGTTCAATGGTCTGTCTGGTAATAAGTGAATAGTTTCTTCTACTATATATAGTTTGATTTGATGTACGAAAGGGTGGTTAAAGAAAAGAGACATGGTCAAGAGGTAGCTTTGGAAGAGGTCATTGGTGTCATGTTTTTTAGCATATGAATTTACCTAATACCATGTGCTAGTGTGATCAGCAGGCCTACGTACGTACGTATTCGATCTCTAATTTCCTGTGTCTTGTGCTTTTGTTAAGATTCACTTCCATTATCACCTCAAAATACACGCTCATATATGTTTACATATGGTTAATAATCACGTATAAACTTTTGCTGATCTCATGAAATATTTACTTATTTGGAGAGAAAACATAATTCTTATCTTTTCCAAACCGAAAATTAGAACAAAACAAAACAGTAGTAAAATAGGAAAAAAAAAAGTTTCTTTAATGAAATATTGAATCTCCTAGTTGTCTTTTTCAACTTTGCTTACTATAATTAAATGGAAGGGAAATTACCTCTCTACAACTACAATTAGGAGTAACATTGATAAGTATTTACAATGAAGTGAGTTTTGGGTTTCGATTCAATTTTGAGATTGAGACAAATAGAATTTTTAAAAGAAACTTTGCTTAGCAGCGAGAAATTAATTGTGGAGGGGTGAAACACGAATTGTGTTGCTCTCAATTTTTTTTTGTTTTTTGGTTTAAAAAAATTGTCTTTGAAATCAATGTTAAACACCCTATTTCTTTTTAGAGAACAACTTTTTTTTTTTTCAAAGAAAAAAATAAATATTTGTGTCAAATGAGAAACTGGTTTATAATTGGTATATTCATGATGAAAAATGTTTTTAACAACATATATCTGTCCAACTAATACATTTTTATTAAAATCTATATGATTTGATTTGACAAACACAACTTTTGCATTTGTTGGTAATCCTTTTTTTAAGCTGTATTGTTGCTTTCGGATTAGTTATTATTTTGTCATTAAATTTTTACTTTTAATTTTGTAATTATTTATTATCATTAATAGGTATACATGTTTAATTTTTTTTAATCAAGAGAAAATTACATAAGAAAGTTTTTTTTTTTTTTTGTAAGGTCATAAGAAAGTATTGTTGAAAGTTCATCAACTCCTAATGATATAGATGTAGCAGTATTGTTGAAAGTTCATCAACTCATTGGTTGGAAACAATATTAATTATGACAAAAAAATTAACTAAATTCAAAATTAATGTAGAAAAATATTTCCCTGTTGGTGACTTGCAATACCAAGTCACTATGTGACCACACCATCATAATTGTTAGTACCAATCTATAGGTAGTAACCATTGAAAAGTCTTTCATACAATTATTTATTCCATTATTTATTTTATTCTGTCAGTTATATATATATATACTAGATAGAACCAACGTGCGCAATGCACATTTATTTAGTTTTAAAATTATAAATATTGTCTATAATTTTAATAAAACTAGTTCACTGTTACTTTTTTAAATATATATAGTAGAATGAATTATATTTCTATAGTATATATAAATATTTATATCAATAATCTCTACATACATACATGACATTTAAACACAACGTTGAAATAAATATATATTTACATGGCTACATGACATATATATAAAATATAATAATATTTTAAAAAAAACTAATAATAGAAATAAAATAAGAATAGAAAAAGTCACAGTGTAGACAATAGTATACATGCATCAACTATTTTTAGTTTCTAATATATCTCACAATGTCTTTTGGTGAATTTGATGAAGAAAAAGAGCTCCAATCAATTGATAAAAAACAAACTATCACACAAATTTATAAGATAAAAAATGATATGTATGTCTTTATTATTTTTAAATAAATACAATTTAATTATTTAAATTATCATAAAATATCTTAAAAACATTCTGTTTTAATTAATTAATTAATTAATTTTTGTTTAAGTTATGTTTGTTCTAGTTTTTGAATTTGACAGTGATTACAAAAGATTATATATTATATTTTTAATATAATATTAAGTTTAAGTTTAATTAAATTTTATTTAAGTTATTAAATATATAATTTTATTATTTTTAAATAATTATCATTGTAAAATATCTCAAAAATATCTTATTTTAATTTGTTTAATTAATTAATTATTTAATTTTATTTAAGTTTAAGTCAGATTTACAATCTACCATTAAATATAAAAATATTCTGTTCAATATAAAGAATATTTCGTTAAAGTTAACAAAAAAAATCGTTAAAACAAAAATTTTTCGTTATCTACATACTTTTTATATAGAAGAGATATATACTTTGATGTATGTAGTGAAGAATCTTCTTATGCTGACCCCAACACCCTGAGTTTGGTGCTCAAATTAGAAGAGTTCTCGCTTTTTTTTAGGGAAAACTGCTTCGTTAAAACCTCACAATAGCAAAACCCAGTGGAAAAAAGCTTTAGGAGGGAAAAGAGTGCCAATGCGATATCATTGATTACACGCATCAGCCTGAATAATAGCATCAATACAATGGGGGTGGCCAAGCCACCAAACATGATGAGAATCCATAAAGAGAGCTAATTTTGCCAAACAATGAGCCGCTCCATTAGCTTATCTAGGATAATGTCTAAAAAGTAATATCAACATAATTATTACTTCTTACAATGATATCTCTAGTGACGTAATCACAGTGAAATATAAATATGATTATATGTTCAAAATAAGTTAGTCCTAAGATTAGTCAGTGCACAAGATTTACACTGACTTGCCAATCTACGATATGATCTACTTACACATTACGGTGTTATGTTCTTTCCAGAACATTAGGAAAGTAGATAAGATCGAATGTATTTATTACATTAGACTGAACCGATATTGACAGTTGATAAGATAAGTAAACAGACCGTTATTATCTATTCTAGTCATATCCTATAGTTGACCATAGGTCAATTCAATCTCAATTCTGAGTGGTTAATATTCTAACTGATTGTATTATTTGAGTTCTTTGACTTGTTCGTTACCAGCTTACCCTACAGACTAGCCCATACTTACATCTTGGGAACTCGGTAGTATAATTGAGTGGGAATGTTAATCATAGATATGAACATCTATAACTTCTGACGAAGAAGTGAAACGATGGTTTCCTTTTAGTTTGGTTCAAGATGCTAAATGATAGAGATCTCATTTCAGTAGTTAATATTAGTTTACTAAAATATCATTTACAAGGAACTAAGTGTTTTAAGGTATAAAATACAATGAGGGGTAAAACAGTATTTTAGTCCCATCTCATTGTAGACCATCTATAGAGGATTGAGTGACAATTATGGTTGTAACAATGGATAATTAATAACGTATCTATATTGCTTATAGAGTGTTCTATGAATTCAAGAGTGCAATTCTGAGTCAATAGTGGAGTCATGAAAAATTAATAAGTTAGTAAATTTATTTGTTAAATTTATGATAATTTATTGGAGCTTTGATTTCATAGGCCCATGGTCCCCACTGTACCTTGGATAAAATCATCTAGATAGTCTCAATTAATTGATTTAAATATCAATTAGAATTATCAAAGTTGACCAAGTTAATTTTGGATAGTTTCACAGAGTTATACAATTTAGGGAAGAAAAGAGAAATTATGGCAGATTTATTAATTAAGATAAATTGGTATCTAAATTAATAAATAAGTTTAAATCAAGGTTCAAATTATAAATAATTAATTTGATAAATGATTTAAATAATTATTTAATTAATTAGATCAATATAAAATAATATAGGCCTTGATTTTAAGTCCAACAGGCTTATAATTAAATGAGAAATTTCATGGGCCTAAAACCCATGATAATTTCGATCTAAGGCTGATTATTGGTTATTATTTTATTAATTTTTTAATTAAACTAAATAGCCTAATTGAGTCTATAAAAGGAGTGCTTAGAGACAAGTTGTCAGACATACGTTTAATCATTGGTTTTCTGATAGGTTTTAGATTTTCTCTAAACACAAGTTCTTTTCTAAGCTTCATTGTTCTTTTCTCTTCTTCTCTCTGTAGCTATCTCATGTGTTGAGAATTTCCCACTCTAGTCTAGGTGATTCTAAGGATACTTTGGAAGACTGTGAAGAAAATTGAAGATCGGTTCAGTTTCTTGGTAATACTCTACGACAGAAAGGATACAAGGGTTAGAGAAACTGAAGGAATGACTCATTCAATCTACTGCGTATAATGTAAGTATTCTTATCATTATTTCTCTTTGAATTCAATTTTAGAAACATGTTCTAGGTTATCTCATATTAATTTGTTTAATATTAAGTCTACATGAAAATAAATAAAGATCCTTAATAAGTTTTCCCAACAACTGGCCTTAGAGCATTTGGTAATCTTTATTTTCATGCATGAACATGTTAAAAATTGGATTATTTGATGAGTATGAATAATTGGATGGATTTCATGATTTTATGAAGCATATTGAATTTTATGTGATTATTAGCAATTTTTAGGTTATTTTGTTGCGTTTTCTATGCTGTTAATTTTTATATATGCTTTATTTTGTGTAAAACATTGTAAAAATTAATTAGAAAACATTTTTTGTTTGAAAAATTGCACAACAAATTTTTTGAATTTTTTTTGGTCTGGCTGCCAGTCACGCGCGCGCACCAGCACACGCATCACCCTGCCACAGCGCGCGCATCACCTACGCACTCGCGCGCCCTCCCGCACACCCCTCGACGCAGCAGCCCTGCGCGCGCGCGTCACCAGCCAGCAGCCACGGTCACCGTTACTGTTCATCCCAATTTTTTTTAATAAAATAAAAATTGTGAACAAAGCAAAAAATATCATATTTGTTTTATCATTTCAAATTGTTTTTTAAAAAAGATATTTTTGTTAGTTGAGATTTAAATAATTAGATATTTTCTACAAAGATTCAAATTCAAATTTAAAAATGGACTAACAACTTAATTTTAAATCTTTTAAAATATTAAAATATTAGAACTAATATATCAGATATTTAAGATATTTTCTTTTAAAAACTTTATTTTTTATTAAATCTTTATTTGAAAATATAAATATATTTTTATTCTATAGTTTTTAATATTTAAATTATTTGAAATTTGTAAGTTAGATATTTTCATGGATATTTGAATTTGTTTAACTGTTTTGAGATATTTTAGGGTTGTTATAAATATTAATATATTTTTTAAAATAGTTAAAATATTAGCTAATAGTTGTAACAACACAATATTTTTTTTTGAAAAACAATTAAGATATTGATTTTAAAGTTTAAAATTGGTTAAATTTTGAAAAATATCATTTTTTTCAGCCAATTAATAAAATATATATTTTTTAATAAATGAGATTTAAATTAACTTTGGTTAATTGTTGATAAATCCTATTTAAATTAAATTAATATTTTTCAAATTAACCTAAACCAAGTTGATTGTTGATAAATTTCATTTAAATTGACTTCTTTTTGTAAAAATTTAATTAATTCGAATTTTTTGATCAATTCTAGATAATTAATTGTGGTATTTTTGCAAATGAAATAAATTGTGGTATTTTTGCATAAATTTAAAGAATTGCTCATATAGTAACATGATTAGGCCCATCCAATTATAACATGTTTGTTTGCACCCTATGTGGTATTTTTGCAATTGGGCTTAGATGCATATAGTGGCCCATATGTTTGTTAGATATATGGATTTTGCCAAATAAAATATTCATAAAATGGTATGTTTTATTTGGGCCCATTATAAAATGTAAAGTTTAAATTCCTCTCTTGTGGGTGATTCCACTTATGAAGGCCCATTTGCTTTGCATGACTATAGTGAGCCTAATCAATTAATAAAACGAATGTTTACATTCCTGTCTTTTGGACCTTGTATGGAAGATTGAAGACATTTGTAGTGGGAATGACATACTAGACCCAGCTCTCCTCCATACAAACCCAATTGTTAAGGCCTATTTGTCTGAGTTGGACTTAATTGTATAGGTTCATTATGTTGGAAAAAAACTTATACAAGATCTTTATTTATTTTCATGTATATCTAATATTAAACAAATTAATACGAGATAGCCTAAAACATGTTTCTAAAATTGAATTCAAAGGGAAACAAAAATAGAATACTTACAGTATACGCAGCGGAATTAAAGAGTCCTTCCTTCAATTTCTCTAACTCTTGTATCCTCTCTGTCGCAGAGTATTATCAAGAAACTGAACCGATATTCTATTTTCTTCACGATCTTCCAATGTATCCTTAGAACCACCTAGAATAGTGTGAGAAATTCTCAACACATGAGATAGATATAGAGAGAAGAAGAGAAAATAACAAAGTGGCTTAGAAAAGGACTTGTGTTTAGAGAGAATATAAAACTATCAGAAAATCTGACTTGTGACTTATCTGTCGTCTCTGAAATCTTATCTCTAAGCACTCATTTTATAGACTGAATTAGGCCATTTAATTTAATTAAAAAATCAATAAAATAACAGCTATTTTGAAGCCCTAGGTCGAAATTATCATGGGCTATAGGCCCGTGAAATTTCCCATTTGATTATAAGCACATTGGACTTAAAATCAAGGCCTGTATTATTTTCTATTGATTTAATTAATTAAATAATTATTTAAATCCTTTGTCAAATTAATTATTTATAATTTGAACCTTGATTTAAATTTATTTATTAATTTAGATACCAATTTATCTTAATTAATAAATCTGCCATAATTTCTCTTTTCTTCTCAAAACTACACAACTCTGTGAAACTATTCAAAATTGACCTGGTCAACTTTGATAATTCTAATTGATGATTAAATCAATTAATTGAGACTATCTAGATGATTTTATCCAAGGTACAATGGGGACCATGGGCCTATGAAATCAAGCTCCAATAAGTTATCATAAATCTAACAAATAAATTTACTAACTTATTAATTCCTCGTGACTCCACTATAGACTTGGAATTGCACTCTTGAATTCATAGAACACTCTATAACAAATATAGATACGCTATTAATTATTTATTGTTACAACCATAATTGTCACTCAATCCTCTATAGACGGTCTACAATGAGATAGGACTAAAATACCGTTTTACCCCTCATTGTATTTTATCCTTAAAACACTTAGTTCTTTGTAAATGATATTTCAGTAAACTAATTTAATTACTGAAATGAGATCTCTATCATTTAACACCTTGAACCAAACTAAAAGGAAACCATCATTTCACTTATTCATCAGAAGCTATAGATGTTCATATCTATGATTAACACTCCCACTCAATTATACCACCGAGTTCCCAAGATGTAAGTATGGGCTAGTCCGTAGGGTAAGCTGGTAACGAACAAGTCAAAGAACTCAAATAATACAATCAGTTAGAATACTAACCACTCAGAATTGAGATTGAATTGACCTATGGTCAACTATAGGATATGACTAGAATAGATAATAACGGTATGTTTACTTATCTTATCAACTGTCAATATCAGTCCTGTCCGATGTAACAAATACATCCGATCTTATCTACTTTGCTAATGTTCTGAAAAGAACATAACTCTGTAATGTGTAAGTAGATCATATCGTAGATTGGCAAGTCAGTGTAAATCCGGTGCACTGACTAATCTTAGGACTAACTTATTTTGAACATATAATCATATTTATATTCCACTGTGATTACGTCACTATAAATAAGATTAGCTATATGCTCGGGATTTAATAGAAGTTTATATTAAACAAATAATCATGAAAATAAAACATGTGAGCAAAGTGATTGACCAAGTCAAAAAATGATTTCTATTCTTTTATTGATAATAAAATGAGATTACAAAGAATTTGTGTTTTAATTAGGGCATAAAACCCCAACACATTATATTAGTTAAACCTAAATATTGATTAGCAACAAATTAATTCTAAATTAATTGAATTTGTTTCAATGTGACACTTTAGAATCAATAAGAAATTGTAGGACTTTGGTTTTAAAAAATTAATCTTTTAATATTTTGGAAAACCATAGTCATTAATTTTCTAAAAATAAATAATAAAAATACTATTTTTAATTTTATAATGAGCTTATTTTAAGAATTATATTCCACCGTTGGTTTAACATAGTCAATAGCTTAATGGGGCCTCGAGACGCTTTGATTTGTCCCCTTACGGAAGGTGTTCATTAGTTATTTTGACAAGGTTAAATTTCGAAAGATTAATAATTCTAGGTCAAATTCTACTAGACTCACCCCTACGATGACTACTAGGACTAAATCTATGATTATCGAAACTGTGGGAATTTTTTAAAAATAATCATATTTATGAAAAGAAAGAAAAAAAAAACTTCATTTCTCATAAAATTTCATCATAATTAAGTAAGATTGTACCATAAAAGAGATTAAAGGCCAAAAAATGTAAAACAAAGTGTTAGTGGGGATTGGATCTTCAGAATTCTCATCAACTCTCTTTGATGTGGTAATTTTTAAAAATAATTTCTGACTAGTATTTACCATAACATTTAATATGAATTTGAGTAACGAGTTTCAATACTAACTAAATAAACGAAGACTATGGTCAATTAATCAAAATGTTGATCATATTTAAAAGGGTAGGTAAC